>NC_090942.1:34179035-35475910 GCF_040807025.1 Struthio camelus
ACATGAAGCCAATATTGTGTGCAACTGGAAACATTTCAAAAACCAGAATTGTTACTGAAGTCAAAGACTGTAATTGCAAGCTGTGGAATCTATGCTAAGATAAAAGAAGGGCAGCTGAATAAAACTGTCATGCACAGAGTGTGCTTGTAGGTTTATATCTATAATATTTTTATCAGCTTATTGCTAACTGTAGAGGTAGAGAGCAAGGGTGGGGGAAGAGAAGGAAAATGAAGGAGAGGGGCACACAAAGCAGAATAGCAAGAGCTATCGGGTGCTATAAATCAATGTTTCAAACACAAATCTTAGACAGGAGTACATGACTTCAGTACAGAACAACTAAAATAACACAGTTCCAGCTTTTGTTGATGGGTAATCCACTGGAAATGAAAGGCCTGTCTGAGAGACTGTTTACCACAGGTTTACTAGCTAGAAAAAACACTCTCAGCTTGATAGGTTCAAAATGATCTTGAAAAGCAACTCCCCAGTCTTACGGTTACATTTGAGAACATTTAAGAAGCTGGCGTTGTAGACACAGATCCAAGAAAAGGTAAACTAGTTAGAAGCTGTCATTTAAATGTATTTTTAAAATATTAAAAATGTTTTTATTGGCTCGTACCTCTTGTCCCTGGGCACTTCGCTCATTGTGCGCATTTAAACAAGAACCTCCTTGCACAAAAACATGCTTGAGAAGTATTGTCAGTTCATGCTGAGAAGTCATTTGCTTATTTGATTTCTCTAGGAAGCTAAAATATAATGTATTTTGTGCACAACATAAACAAACAAAACACAGACACAGGAAGAACTATTGCAGACCACTTGAGAAAATTTGTTCAATAACTGGAAATGTCCTTTGACAATGAACCATCAGCTAAAGAATTGTTACTGTAAAAACTATATCATTTTGGCAAATTGTGAAGTGATCTGATTGTCTATTTGGGTACTTCTGCCAGAAATGTCATGACTTCAGTGTGCCATAACTTGTGCAACATGTTTCTTCCCATCATTCTTCAGCCATAAGGTGGGAGGGGAAAGAGGAGAGATTGCAGTGTTGTATCTTTCCAAGCTGGTTCTTCCCATTATGCAACTCCTAATCCAAACAATTTAAGGATACAAGTAAAAGCTACTCATTTCTGTAAACATTTCCAGGAGCAGGACCTAAGTATGTATTGCTTACAATGAGCTTATACTAATGAATAGAGCTAACCTCAAGTTTACCTCTGTTTAGAAACAGCATAAACAGAAAATAGTGCTGGCCAAACTGAAGTTCAATCCTTAATACAAGAGGGTAAACTGAAGATTGATATAAGCCACGTGGTCATTACGCATCCATCTCAGATAAGTATTCTTAATGCAATACTATAGCATAGAACAATCCTCTCAGAAATGCTTACAGAGAGATCACTTTCTGGTTATAAAAATAAAAAGCAACTGTTATGGAGTATGTTCTTTTATAACCCTCTAGACAACAGCGCTGAAAAACAGAAACAAAATCCAACTTGTTTGTTTTAAATGGACTCCACCACTGCACATATAATTAACTCTGGAATGCACAAGACACAGTATCCAAGCAAACAGAGCCTTTAAATTTAAGTGCAACTCTTAATCTGTTCTCTGTAACAAGCTCTGTAGAGCAACCATTGACAGTACATTATGCAAGATCCGTACTACAAAGAAGAAGGACTTTTAGACTAGGATACAAAGACTGGGACATTAAAGGGTCAAAGCAATCTGCGAAGACATAATACGAACCAATTCCATTCAAATTATTCCATAAAATGTAGACACTGATTAGCATAGAAAAGTTTCACAGGAAAACAATGACAAAGTAAAAGCCATCTGATTTTCATATGTTAATTAATTAAATATGCCAAATTCATTTAATCTCTTATTATAACCATAGGGGGAGACAGACCAAACTCTTGAAGTTCTGAAAAGCCAGGTCATTAGCATGCCAGGTCATTCTTCAGATCTCCTTCCTACATACAGATTTACATTCCCAACTTATTATATATGTAAGTAAAATCTGGCTTCCCCCTCTCCAAATTCTCCTTCTTTGGAAGACACTTGCTATCTTCTAGTCAGCTATTCTAAACGTCCTATTAAATGTTATAATGAACTAGCTCGCTAGGAAGAGAGAGGAAAAAAAGCATATCCTATTGGAAAAACAGCTTCTAAGTTAAATGTTTCAGTGTCCCTAAAGTGTAGAATAAACTAGTTGAGAATGAAATTAAAAACATTCTTGCATATGTGCATGAAAACCCATGCACAGTTTGTAGCCTTTTGCTTTAAAGTTCAGATGACATTTTCGAGCTATTTCTCGCTTTTCTAAACAAGAAAAGGATTCTGATGTTTACGTAAGTTTCTTCTTGCTTAATAAATCTTAAATTGAAACAGATTTTTTTAAAACAATTACCTTCTTCAGAGTTATCATACTACAGGATATTAGGAAAAACCAGACTCTCCTGTTGCTTTTACTCACATCTGACTCCAATCTTAATAGTTTAGCTATTAACCCTGTAAGGTCCCCACATACACACCTTGTCCAGTTTATGTTAAAATTTTTATATGACTGATCTGGGCTTACTCATTACAGAATCTTTTGTTATACAGAAGGAGACCAACTTCACGGACCTTGATTTACAGGACACAATTAACTGTTTTGTTGTCAGAACTGAACCAAGCTTATCCCAGGTTCTGTTGTGAGAAATGAAAGAATATCACTGCAATAAGAGTAACTGCTTTTCTTCTTTCCTCTCCCCTTCATTCCTTTCCCAGACCTGCTCTGATGACTATTGGCGCAGTGACGTTTTGGAATGAAAATCTGACCGGTACAATATATTTGTGCTGTAAAGACGCAATACAAATAACAATATTTCCTCCATTATGTAATCAGAACTAAAGGGGGGGGGGGCACGTTCTGCTAGAAAGTCTCAGTAGTCGCTCCCAGTTCACCATAGCAAAACAAGCAGTTTAACCTAAGGATCACATTTACCAGCTAAATAACAAAATCAGTGAACTTTCCTAGCAGCAATGCTAGCCATTTATTTTTGACACCTTTTAGGCTTTAACATGTAGGGAATATGCATTGTTCACCTTTAAATCCTCTGTATAAACATTTCTCAGAGAGCTTGTAAAATATCCCCCACTGCGTTTCCCGACTCTCCCGTTGATGGCATTTAGGCACCCTGGCACTAGGAGAGCGCTTTATTTTGTTTTCCTCGGCCACCCCGCTGGGGCACAGTGACAGATTCCTGCCGCAGGCCAGACCCAGCCACCCCAAGCTCAGAGCACAACGGAGGCAGGCTGAACTCAGCCCACCAGCAAGATAAACGGTGGCTGCTGAAGTCTGAAATCCCCCCGGTGGGAGTAAACGTTGTTCGAGAAGAGGCTGGGCGAGTACTCATCGCCCTTCCAGACCTCTCTGAATTGGGGGGGGGAGATTAAAAAACACCCTACTTCGGCTAAGTCGGTGCTGTATTTCAGCCGCATCTCTCGGGCTGTCAGCGGATTATTTCAGACCGCAGACGCACAGCGCGCTCTCCCCGAAGAGCAGACCGGCGCGCTGAGGGACAGCGGACCCCCCCCCCCCCCCCCCGAGACCGGGCACACTCGCCGCAGCAGGGACCCCGAGCACCCACACTCCGCTGCGGGCAACGGACAGACCGGCGGCTCCCTGGGCGGCAGGCAGCAGCTGAGCCCGCGCACCGGCAGCCTCCCGCAGCCCGGGCGGCCCACGGCGGTGGCAGCCCGCCCGGCGGCGCCTGGGGGCTGCGGCCCACACTTCACAAGCCGGGCCGTTAACTCGCGCCAGGTTTAGGGGCGCCCCGCGCCGCTGCGGACACGCTCCCCCTCCCCGTCCCCGTCCCCTTCACGGCGACGCAAGGCGCCGCAGGGCCCCGCCGCGGCCGGTGTCTGCGGCAGACACCCGCCGGACGGCTGCCCCGGCGCCGCCACCGGGCTGATGCCCGCCCGCCCGCCCGGCCAGCGCCGCCGCTAACCTGTCAGGTGCCCCCTGAGCGACGGAGGCGGGCGGCCACCGCGGCCGCCCCCGGGGAGCGGAGCCGCCACTTACCCTGCCCGCAGCGGGGCTGAGCCGCGGCGACGTCTTCCCGGCGAGAGGACGACGGCGGCGGCGGCGCCAGGGTCGGCGGCGTTGACAGCCCCGCAGGCGGCTATCGCCGGCTCTGTGCCGCGCTCCCCGCGGGACTCAGCGCGGGCTAGGAGACGCGCATCGCCGCGGAGGGCACCCGCCGCCCCGGAGCCGGACGCCCGCCCGCCCGCTCGGCAGCCTCCTCCTCCGCCGCCCAGCGCGCCTGCCTGCCCGCCAGTGGCCGAGCCCCGCGCCCGCTCCGCTCCGCTCCGCTCCGCTCCCTAATGGGGCTCCGGCGCTCCGAGCCCGGGACGGCGACAGGCGCATTCCGCGGCGCCCATTGGCTGCCGCCGGCCGCACTCGCCAATCGCCGGCGGGCTGGGGCTGCCGACAGCTGGCAAAACCCGGCGGGGCGGGGCGGCTGGCGCGGGGGCGGGGCGCGGGCGGTGGGCGCAGCGGCCGTTGGGCGGCCGTTGGGCGGGGAGGCGGGTGAGGGTGGGCGGTGGCGTTGGGGGCGCCGGCCGGGGCCTGGTGACAGGGGCCGTTGGGTGAGCGGGACGGACGCTGCCTGGCGTCTGAAGTTTGCTGAGGCACAGCAAAACTCCCGCGAGTCCTCCTCGCCCCCTCTTCCGGGGCTTTTTTTTAACGATGCAGAAGGGTTGGAAACCAGGAAGACGAAGGGGGAGACTCCCTCTTTCAATTTCCCTTGATCAAACGGAGCTCTGAAGCCAATTACTGTGCTCCTTGCCTCCAGCTCCTGCTGAGGGAGCGAAGAGGGAGAGTTAATTAAAAACTTTTTCCACTGATCTATGCAGAGATGGGCGACCGAGCCTGCTCTGGGTGTGGGCCCTGTTTGTGTTAGTGGGACATAAATGCGTGTCTGGCTTGGCCTGGGGCGCTGCACTGGGAGGAAGGAGGCACGGAGGGGGGCGGCTGCCTTCGCCCTCCCTCTCGTGCTCGTGGCTGCGGTGAGGTGGCAGCTGCCAGGCCTCAGAAAAGCTCCAAAAACCTTGCAGGGGTGGGCACTGCCAAAGGACAGCACCCCAGCTTTAACATAAAGGAGAGGCAAAAGCAATGCCATATACATTAAAGGGACGCTTAAGTAACTGGGCATACATTTACATCCCATCCCTGATATTGTTAGTGCTTCCGGGCTCTGCTTAAACGACTGAAATTCGCAGTGATAAGTTAATGGCACCTGACACAGTTTAAGCAATAAAAGTCGAGCTACTGGTTCATGAGTTAATGATACCATGAAAGAAGGGTCTCGGAATATTTAAATCCCATATGAAAAACATTTTAGTTGAAGAAAAAGATGAATATCAATTAAGATGTTTTACTTAACGTTATGACCAGACTGACTACTAAATGATCACCAACTCTTCCTGTCTGGTAAACCAAATGTGTTTGGAACTGTGAAAGCTTAATATGAAGCTGAAATGTGGATTACTATCTGGCAATGTCTCCTTACTGATTCTCTAAACAGGAAATTACTTGAGGTTAGGAAATGGCAAAATTCTCTTCATGTTTCCAACCACATTTAGTTTCCTGTATTAGGAGAATAAGTATATTATCTAGAATTCAGTCTTGTCAAAATCATCTTTCTGTATCTGAAAAAGTAAAAAAATAGTACTTCACAAGAAACAACTTTAGGGTACAACCCTAGGCTACAATTGTATTACAGGCAAGAATGTTAAACCTACTTATGATCTTAAAAGTTTCAGCTGCTTTTCTAACCCTTTGTGCTCTGCTTTTCTGTTTCTTTGTTGTCTGGATGCAGTATCATTATCATATTGCTCAAGCGTGAACACATCATTTTAAGTCATAGCAAAATCTAAAAAGAAACACTTCCAGATTGCATCTGCACAGAAGTTTTCGGCAAGAAAGCAAAGACAGTTGTACAAACAGGTGAAACTTCATAAGAGGCGGTCTCCATTACTTACTGTCAGAATGAATATTGTTGTGTCTCCGGTAACTTAAGAAAACTAGTGAAGGATGAAGAAGTGAAGGAGAACTGTGAAAACATTAATAAATTGTAAAGGGAATAAGAAGAAGAGGATGGCAAAGATGGAAAAAGTGTTGCTTAGAGCTGTTCTGCACCATTTCCTGATATGTTGCTCTTTGTCCTATGTTCTTGCATGCCACCTATTCAAGCATTTCGGTAGCACTTGTCGCTAAAATCTAGGTACGTTTAGACTGTGCTTGCAGCATTACGTGATTTCCGTCATTTACCTCTTCCCACTTTAAGTTCCAAAAATATAGGAAATAAGATTGCTTGGCTTTTAAATAACCTTGTCAAAGGTGTTTACAGCCATATATTAGCAGATCTGAATCTAGAATGAAAGAATTTATGGCCAATGCACTCTTTTAAGTTGTATATCCGTTTATCTGATACCCACTTACAAATACCTCTAATTAAGCTATAAACTCTTAGCTTCTACTTAACCATATGGGTAGCCTGGGAAGTCTGTGCAAATAATGTAATTTACCCATTGTGTGGCTGTGTCTGCAGTGCAAATCCAGCATATCTGCTTTACAGTGTTACAACCTCGTCTGTTTCTCACAATATGGATGGAAATCATGTTCTAGTTACCAACTATAGTTCTGACGAAACAGTCCAGACAATTTTCTCTTTGGACCTACAGGGCTTTGTGTTGGGGAGAAGACATCCTCGTAACCCTTCAAGCAGCAGGAAATTAGATGCAAAAGTACAATCCACAAATGCAAGTGCTGGACAAGGTTATATAACGTTCTCTGACAATCTTTTGTATTTTCTGTGGGTGCCACTTGGCTCCCCTGTAGCGCTCCTGTTGTATTCTGACTATAAGTGGTGTTTGTGTTTTTTACTTGCATACAATTTTCATTCACTTGAAGTCTGAAAATTTTTACATGGGGTCTACTCTGCCACTGGAGTGAACTGAGAGAGGGTATTAGGAAAACTTGCACTTAAAAGAGGCTCTGTGTTATGATAGCTATTTGTCACACTTTCTTAAACTTTTATTAAAATATTTATGAAATAAAAAATTTCTGAACTACAGATAAGCAAGTCTGTAAGTGGCTTGAGTCCCAGCATTGTCACCTTGATGTAACAAAGATCCTGACTTGCATGGTACTCTGGGAAACAGTTATCTATTGTATGAAAAATGCATTCTAAAAATATTCTCTAGCGAGCAGCGCTAACAGAAATCATGAATTTCATGTGAGGAATGCAATTTTTGGCCTGTGTTGCAGGAGCTTTTGTAAAAGTGCAAACTTCTGTCTTTTTGTGATTTTGAAACAGAAAGGAAAGACATCCATGCAGATTTGCACAGGGTACCATGGGAGGGAATGCCCAGAGCCATCCATAAGACCTTTTCTAATTCTACCTCTTCCAGAGAATACTTTTAATATTTCTTATTATCCTTAAAGTATACTGTGTTTTCATATCTGAAAAGACTAGCTTACATTCAGCCTTTGGTAGGTAAGAGTTTGCACAAAACTGTGTGTCTACGTGTGAACCAAATGTAAAGAGTTGCAATTGCAACTGCAGTTAGGTGAACAAAATTTTTTTTGTCATGTCAGATTGGCAGAGATCTTTGTTTTCTTTTAGCTTTTCTCTGTGGTGTGACACATAGACCAGTTTCAGGGATTGTTTGGGGATTTTCACCTTTAACGAATTTCGTCCTTTTGGCTAGGATTTAGACTAGGAACAATAATTTCTGTTGCTCTCTTTCCACAACACTGCACGTTCACGTTGTTTCTGGGTTTGGGTTATTAGCTTTTGTAATTTCTCTTTTTATTTCTTAGTCTTTGTTTGGGAATGGAGCCCATAATCAGTAGAATAGCCATTCTTTCCCCTTTTAAGCTTCTATGTTGCAGTAGGAATGCCTCAGTTTCCATATTGCATGCAGAGAGTGCAACTCCTACACTGCATGGGTCTTGTGAAGTGTAGTTAATACTTGTGCAGCACCTGAGCTTCTCAGACAAAAAGCTGTGTAGAAGCACATCATGATTAATATTAATGAGAGTACCTTGCTGTTGTTGTGTGTTGGGTGTTTCTGGGCCTTTTCAGCTTGAATCATGTCATGTAGACTACCTGAAGTAATTAGGCATAAATCTTCAAATGCTAATTCTTATAAAACAAACTCTTTTCTCTGCCTTGTCCCTAGCAATATGTTCTTTATCAGATGTATAGACTTGACTTTAAAAAGGCTTACAAAACCAGGTTAACTGAGAGTTTGCAAATTGTCATTGGTTAAGCGGGCTTATCAGGTGCACCGCTTTCTTCCCCTGTTTCCTCAGAAGTCCGCACAATCTATATCCAGCCTGATTGCTGGGTGGTCTTTGCAGGTTAGGTTGGAAACTTGGTCCCCAGTCGTTCAAATTAGGGATAAACTGAGGAGTGCTACCACCCTGTCTCAGTGGACAGCTTTGACTTCTTTTCCCATGTAAACCTGGGTGCAGCGTACATGGAGGAAGGGAATTTCATCCTGATGCGGAGAATGGGCTCTTAGGTTTTCCAGGTCTAATATTGTTCCAGGCTATGTAACTTCCTTTTCTGATTCATTCTTACTAAGCATATTCAGTCCTTCACCTTAAAATAAGAGTTCTCCTGCTGTTCCTTGCCCTCTCTTTTTTTTTTGTTTTATTTGTTTTGGCCTTATCTTCTGACTTCATAACTCTTTTAGCTACATGGTCCTTCACAATCTATGTTTAAAAGTCAACTGAGTCCTTGCATGGCCTGCTAAAAAAGTCCCTTGTTGGCTTCATTCCCAGGCGTCTTCCTTAGCTGTAAAACCCTTCCAGTCTCCTCTACTGAGGCTATGGTATCATCCTTATATGAAGGCTTCATGCTCTGCCTTTGATCACAGACTTCTCTGTTAGTTCTCTTAGCCTAGTTATCTCCTATGGACTAGGATAAAATGGGCAACTCGATTCAGATGAAAAAAACCAACATTTAGTTTACAATTACATGTAACTAATATCAGTCATGTTTATGAGATCTGTTTTTGTGCCCTGTGCTCCCCTTGGACCTGGAATCGGTTCTGCTAGCTGCAGTGACATTTTGAGCAACTCTTGGGATACATCCTGAAGTCCCTGTAACTGTTCCAACTGTGGATAGTTATTCTCTGCCTTCTGAGAGGTCTCAGATGAACTGAATTGTGTTCAGGAAAAAAATGGCAAAACTCCCTGAATTTCTGTAGTTCCAGAGGAATACTGAGAAACCCAGTATTTCCTTGAGTATCTCTTTCACTGTCTAACTAGACATTAGATTCCTACCTCTACTCCTAAAAGGATACCATGGATTTTTCACTTTCACAGCATTTTCCCCAAGAATATGGCTCTTTCATTGCCAGGAGGTGTTTCTGTTTGAACAGCTGATACCAAAATTGAACAACATTCTGTTGTCCCCACTTTGAGAAATACATGAAAGAGCTTTGAGAGTGTATGTCTGATCCCACATCCACTGAGACATTTGATGATAAGCTGTTTCATAAGATCAACACGGATTTATAAGTACTGCATACAAAAGATTTGATAGAAGACCATAAATATTATTTTGGATAAATACCTGTGAATATTTTAATAATCTTTTTTTTGTTATTACATTGCATTTACTTAAAATTTACGATTTGAGACACAGTATAAGAAGCCAGGATGCTTAGAAGTTAGGGATAATAATCCATTCCGTTTGTCCTTTTCCTTTGCTATAATGGCACATGTGTAAACCACAACCCTAACTTGATTAGCTTATGTTTCACTGTGTTACGGTTTTAACATTATTTAAGCATAGTTCATTATCTAACAGTGCAGGAGATCTTAATCTTTTACTTCAATGTAAATTGCAAACTACAGTCGCTAAACAAATTGATTGAATACCATTGATTATTCATCAAATAATTGTGGCAGATCATGTAATCAATTATTCATCATCTTCAGACAAGAATAGATGACATGAAGAATAAACTATAATTAAGATAAAATACTATTGGATTCTGTACTGATAATTTCTTTTCAAATTACAATTCTTGCAATTAAATCAAATTGAAATTAAAATTTGAGTAGTCTGATTGAGGCACTGAGTAATGATTGTACAAAAGTGTAATCTGCTAGGGCCTGTTCACCTCTGAGGACACAGATGACATATTTGCTGCCTGAAATGTTTTCTGTTATTCCCCAGCCCTTACTTCTTTCTAACACAAAGATGCTATTATTATGTGACCATGTACCAGTGCTAAAAAAGAGCACAGTTCTAAAAACAATTTAAACATTTAATTCTAGAGATAGATTTATCTTTAGCTTAATTTGCATTATTTCATCCTAAGTGCCATCCAGAATCTAGATTCAAAATGAACATGGATAAATGTACATTCACTGCAAGAACTTGGTTTTGCAAATGTTAGATTTTTGACTTTATTCATTGATTTATTATTTCCATAAATACAGGACCTGATCCAGTAGCTATTAAATCATGGAAAAACTTTTGACTTCAGTCACAGAACACACCTAGAAAAGTCCCATCTCCAGGAAACAATAAGAACATCAGCACTAGCCTTAATCAAAACCACTATTAAATAATTTCCTGGTGAATTAGACTCAGGTAAAAGTGAAGTCTGAGGTTCACAGTAATCCCCAGTACACGTGAGTGCTATCTTGAAACGGTCAGCTGCTTTTGACTGTCATGCTAAAAATGAAAGGAATGAAATGATCTTCCACCTGAAGGAGTAAACTCAAAGGTCATTAATGTAGCAAACTGTTTTTTTTTAAATTCACAAAATATTTTAAAAAATTTGATACAGGATTTTTTAAAACCAGGGATGAACCATTCTCTAGAATTAATCACTATTCAAGCTATATAACTGAATGCAGCTATTAGTTACAAATTATAACCTCACATGACATTGTTTTGATACTGATAGGATAAATGCAGTAATACATAGAGTACAAATATTTATATAGAATTGAAATTCATGTGGTGGGAATGCACATTCACTTATGATATGAATTGTCTGATAGTTTTGTAAGTCTTTTTGCCTCAATAACATGTATTGTAACAATCAGTTCAGAAGTGATAAAGGTAAAGTTTTAAGTAGCACACACACAAAATGTAGTCCAACACTGTATTCGCTATAATATCCATCCTTTTGCAAAACAAAAATGAAAGTCAGAATTCGTTCAGTCTTAAGTACCGTTTTAGCTGTACCTTTGAAGTTGGATGGATATGTTAATGTCATTAGAAATGTTTCTTTTCCTTTCCCCTCTACTAGACAAAATAAGTTTTATTGGGTCTTTATATTAAGTATCAATGAGTTACTAGTTTTCAACAGTTTATTGAAAGTAATTTTTGAAAAAATGAGTGTGAGAAAACATTGAAAGCAAAAGAAAACATGCAATGTTATATATATATTATTCAAAATATGTAATACATTTGCCTTTGTTTTTTAAATGCATATCTTGTTTTCAGTATTTGATATTCATTATTCAGATGATTTCTGTTCCCATGTAGTAGGTTCCATGACATTGTTTCTGTCTTACTGGATAAAGGCACTGTGCTGTTGGTGTGCGTAAAGAGAAATTTAAAATTCCAGCCTTCAATTCAGTCCTTTACCAGCTTGAAATGACTTTGAAATGCATTTTCAGAAAACATTTGAGCTGTAAAACTTGGTAACATGGGAGTTCATGGAAAGTAAACATAAAAGCCACTGGCAAATAAATCAAAAAAATGTTTTTCAGAGATGGTAAAGAGCCGGAAATCCAACAGAAGGAAAAGGGAATAATGAGTGGGCAGCATTTCTGAAATCAAAAATGTTTATAAAATCTGAATACTTGTTCTTTTTTTCCCTAGTATTTGCCAAATCAGATATCAAGTATCTTCACTGAGGAGGTGATCCAAACAGTTTATAATTAAGCACTGATCCTTTTTTTTCAGTTTTATTCTCTTGCATGAGGTTTCACAATACAATTTGGTATAACTCTGACAGCTCCCTTTGACGTTAAGTTTCTCTCTAGGTCTAGTTAGGGGAGTGTTGCCAGATTGTTTTGCTTTCTCATTCACCATCCTGAAAGGCTCATTGTGTATTAATTTCCTCTGTGAAGTGTCAACAATTAAGTAAGCTGAGGTACTGGTTATAAAAATGCATCCTTGTTACTTTGTAGGTGTCATTTTCTCAGGCACTGTCTATGTGTCTGTCAACTTTGGCATGTAAAAATATGTCAAGTCTCCTGATTTATCAGCTAAATATACCTTTATATTTCTTTGCATACATTTTATATGGTTAAACCTGATATAATGGAAACTCTGGAGAGTCAAAACGCTGGAGTCAGTGAAGCAGAATTTGGCAAACACATCGAATTATTCAGTCAGTTTAAACTAATTGGGAAAGAAAAATCAGGGCTCACTGTACTCTTAAGATTGTTTTGAGGTTCTCTGTAATACAACACAATTTCATTATGTACTTTTTTCAGTCTTATCAAGGAAAAGCACCTGAGCCAATGCTCTTAAAACTGTGTACAAAAATTGCAGAACCTCAGTCATCAGTAAAATCTTTCAGCATATTTCCTTTGTTCTTAGGGAATATTTTCTTTTGTCTATGTGAGCTGGGCTCCTTTTCATTCTTCTCATTGTACTGAGAACTTTTCTTGCCTACAAAAATGTCTCTCAAAGTCTCTATTCTTTCATCCAGTGGCAGCACTGTATCTTAAAATGTAATCAATGGCAAATTTGTCAGAATTAGTCACTACTTGTCAAATTTATGTCACATCTATGTGAAACCAGTGCAATATCTCACCAAACCTTAACTTACGATTTATCAAATGTAGCTAAAACACACACTCTGAATAGAATCAGATAAGAAAAGGGGGAAAGACAGAGGAAGTGGAGCTCAAGACATTTTCTTTTGTAATCCACGGAGCTGTGAGGTCAAGACTTACCTTGATTAAAGATATTTCCTACATATTGCCAAGACAGTGAGGAGAGCACTCGTACTGGAAAATACATGTCTGCTATTGGTGCTTCCTGAAAGGTGGACTTTGCTTTGAAAGTCAGAGAGATGTAGGCAAATTGGAAGAAATCCAGGCCCAGTCCACATACTTGGAGGTGGAAAAAGTGATTCCTACGTTTTATATACGTTTTATACCTTGAGGAAGAATGACCTAAGAATCATGTTGGAAAGTAACCATTCGTGTGACCAGGGAAGGTATAAGAGGGAGGAGGATCCTGAAGTCCTGGGGTTTAATCTAAGCCAACTGTGCCAATCCTGCTGTTTAATCTAAACAGCACTGTGACTGCTTAATGCATGCTGTATACATATCCTAAAATTTGAGTTCATGAACAAAGTCTTACTCTTTGCTAAAAGCTCCCTGTGTCCCTGGACTACATAGTTGCATTTTGTGTTGTGTTCACACGTCCTGGCCTGGTGAGTCTCACACTACTTTCTGAGTAGTGATACAGCTTTGACAGCAGAAGTGAAGAGTTTTGTGCTCCCTCATTCCTTTGTCGATACTCAGCTTCTCAGGGAAATGACTTTATCTTGGGTCTGTCACTTGTTTGCCAAATGCTTTAACCATTAAGCTCTTAAACAAAAAATAGATCATCACTGCAGGACATCTTTAAAAAATAAAGACTGACCTACTCAGAGCCAAAGGAATGGCTTAGGTGTCTAAGTTCAGATGGGGTTGCAGATTGTCATTCATACACTTAGGCAGGTATCTGAGAGCTGATTAGAAGAGAGGTGGGACCTTATTTTTACCTCATTGTGTGGCATTTTCTATTAGGTTCCCCTCACTGACATACCACCCACATGCCACTTACTAGCTGAGCATCTGTGCTGCTGTGTATGTCATTCACTGTCTGTAGGTACCCCACAGGAATTAAGGTGCTTGTTTAACAGATTCCATTCCAGGAATTGACCACCAAAAAATTAGGGTAGCAGGGCTGTGTCCCTAATTGTTTTTATCAGTTTGACTCTGAGGGAAGAACAGCTACAATTATAAGGGTATTTGAAGTCTGATTTACTGTTCACAAATAAGGAAAGGAAGAGAATCCCGTGTTTGTTTTCCCTATAAGGACTACTTACTATAAAGTTAAACTAGTGCATCTAGTTTTGGAGAACTAGAGTCCTGATATAGATTTGCCTTGCCTCATGTGTACCAGTCCCCACTAGCACAGTACTCCATGAGATTGCTAGCATGCTTCCCTCAAGGAGCAAGCAGTTATTGCTTAGATATGCTACTATTGCCGGAGGAAAACAAATGTGAAATACAAGGTGCAAGATAAGTGACCATATATAAAGTGTATGTAAAGTAATTGGTATATGGTGAGTGTATTTTTTTTTTTCCTGTTTGGTATGTTTGGGTATGTTTAGTTGGACCTGGCATTCCTGGAATAACCAATTTTTCTGTCATTAATCCATGAAAAATCAAAGCAACAAGTGCTGCCCTCAGATACTCATATATGGCTCCTGCTGAGGTCAATGAGAATTGGCTTTGTTAGTCTGAAAGCAGAATTCTGCCTGGAGAACAAAATCGAATAGAAATTGGGCTACTCTGTTCGCTACTAAAGATTTGCTGGCCTTGCTTTCTTTAACCCCTTTCATTCAAACGGAAAAGGCCAACCTTGTGCGCAGGAACCTTGGAGACAGCTATTAGCGCACAGAGCGACCCTTCTTTGATGCAGCAGCCTCGTCGAAGTTGAGGCTGAAGGTGAGCAGAAGGTGTTGGTGCTCCAGTGGATACATTCAGGGAGGCAGAAGTGGAAAAGTTGAGATAAATCTTGAGAGGACCATCATTGAAACCAGTCGATCCCATTATGGGGTATCACTGGAAGTACTGCCCTGTACCTGACTCCTCTGACAGGTTCCTGGTTATATATCACCTCAGAGGCAAGCACATTCTGTGGTTCTGCCCCTGAATCTCTGAGAGGCCTGTGGGGTTTCATGCCTCGTGTAAAATCCTAGTCACAGTTAAGTCCTTTAATAGGACTTCCAGTGAAGAAAAGGTAGAAAAAAGTACAGTTCCTTTGACAGCTATACTAACAACGAAAGTTAAACATAAGGCTGGTAATTTAGCCCCTGCGAGTAGATGGCTAAGAAAATTAAATAAAGAATAACCTCTAAGATATAAAGGATAACCAGAGCCTGCTGGGTTCCCCACACTCATGCCCTGTCTTCTCCTACTGCTGACTAGCAGCGACAGCCAACTTTTCTTCTTGACTGTCAGTCCTATTTAATTTAGACAAATTGTATCTTGATCTTCTCTCTGTGGTCCTCTTTCAGGCAGCTGTCTCTAGATTGCTGGGTTTGGTAGCTCTCCTGAGTGTTTCATCTCTGATCTCATGCTGTTCTTGCCTCTCTTTTGCTCTGAAGGTTATGGGGACCTCCATTATTCATAATTTCCCAGATGCTGAACTGTAGGATAGACCACTGTGGTTAGGTTATCTGAGGTCCAGGATCACACAGATCACAGAAATTATCCAATACTGCAGAATATTCTTGATGAGTCATTCCATTAGCTATTTGGAACAATAGGTTATTAGCATCATGGTAAAAACTGTGTGCCTGATTCCTAACCTAAAATTGTTTTGTTTCATCTTTCGGCCATTGGACTTGATTATATCTTTACCTGCTAGACGGAAGAGCCCTCTGTTAACACATTTTGTTACTCAAGTACTCCAGTGGCTCAAGAAACTACCCCTTAATTTTCTTTTTATTAAGCTAAATAGATTTCAGGTTTCTTTTTATCGATTTATTCTTGTGGCTCTTATCTGATTCCTTTAGCCTTTTATTGTCTTCCCTGAGCTGGAGATGCCATAGCTGCACATAGCCAGAGGTAGTTGTGCCAGTGCCAAATATACTGTTAGTAGTAGGCGTGGAATTAGCAGGAATGAGGGAAGATTGAGCTACAACCTTCTGAAAAGTGTCATGTTGTCATAAATTCTACTAGCCTTTGTTTTCTCCTGGTGTCTTTTTGCTTTTCTTTGAACTGTAATTTCAAATTCTTTGAACTGTAATGTCTTTGTTTCTGATTTGTAGTAATTGCAATTAGCTTCCCCTTTCCTCCATCTGAAATTTATTTCTATAGCTGCTTTCAATTCCCTTTTAAATTATCCTAGTTTTTCAGCCAATCTTCTTTCTTGATTGTGGGACTGAGCCTCTGAGAACATCCAGTAAAATATTCTTAAGAAGTTTTTTTTTTTTCACTATTCCTGTTTTTCTACTGTAAATATTTTTCCCCAATGGATTTGGCTTGATGCTTCCAGCTTAGTTTTTACAAAACGTTTAAAGCATAAACTGCAAATACTAGTGACTTTGACTTTTTAAAATGCTTTTTCACATAACAAATGCAGTTAAGTCATAATTATTTCCATCTGAGCTACCACTAATGTTTAGTCTGTGATCAGTTCCTCTTTATCTGTGAAAATGAGTCCAATATCTGATTGCCTCCTGTTGGATTTGATCACTTCTTCAGCTGGAAAACTCACCAACATTTTTTTGGAATTCCACTGGTGTTTCAGTATTGGTAGCTCAGACACTGCAAACAGATGCCTGCTAATAGATGCCATCCGGCTTTAAATCCCCTGGGATGATGCAGCATTTTTCCTGATACATTACAGATAATTTCAGAAATGGTTATTGTGTTCTCTGTTATGACCTTTCATTGCAGTAGGGTCTGTTAGGTACTTTATCTCTTCAAACATTGTCTTATGCACATTCAGGATACTTTACTTCTGAGCAACTTGGAGGCCAGAAGCGTTCTTTTCCAACTATGCCCTCTTCATCCTTCCTAAATACGCTAGAACTAGTTTTAAAAATACACTCATGTAGATGTTTTCATTGTGTTTCATAGTACTGGCTACAACTTATACTTTTAAACAGTTGGTAGTCTCTTACCTATGTAATGCTGTAATATCAGTAGGCAAGAAGGTTGATTCTAAATGCTGGGGGATTTAAAAAATGTGAAAAGTCCTTGTTCCACATGAAACTAAAAACCAAAGTACACGCTCACCTCAAAACAGAATTTGACTGAGGTACTTGATCTTTCATTATGAACCTCTGGGTTTGTCTTAACTCATAGCCATGATGTCCTCCTGTAGATTTTTCATTCAAGGAATTTTTTCCAAATTGTGTGCCTAAATGAAGAGGTGAAAAATATTCTGTTTTACTTTAGACTCTGTCATTCGCTTGCTGGTACTGATGTAACTCTACTAACTAGTTATAACTGAGTAGTATAACTGAAATGCATTTGAAGAACTTCAGTAATCTCATTCAAAAACAGGCCAAGCTTAAAATTTGCCTCTCATGCAAATAACTTATTAGCTAATGTTACCACTTGAGAGTAGGACAGTGAGTGTAACTGATATTCGCGTGTTTAAATACAGCTCGGTCACCGGTAATAATGACAAACCGCAATAACATAGATATTTTGTGAAAGGGAGTACCAGGGAATTTCTAGTTCAACAGATAAAAGAAGCCGCTGGAAAGCAGTTGTAGACAAAACATACTACTCAACAGAATATAATCAGCCGAACTTTGGCTGCCCAGTACAAGTGGGAAGAAATAACGTCACCAAATTTTAAGACTTGGTGGTAAGAGTGTTTCCAACAGACACTGAGCTCCAGAGAGGTAAGAAGTGTCAGCCCGTGAACGCTTTACAGTTCTTACAGCCTTTGCAGCTCCTGGGAGCAGCCAGCAGGACTATTTCCGTCTCAATCAGGAGCTGGCAAAGTTCTCTGGAGGAAATTGGAAGAGGGAGGAAGAACCCTGTATCAATCTCACAGGAGGGAAGATGAAGAAGGGAGCAGAAAAACCCAACAGTTTGGACCTTGCTGCCATATCACTGCTCTTCTCTTGCAGTATCAAACCATGGAGGGAATGGAAGAAGGCATCTGCCAGAGCTGCCATCCCTCTGCAGAACAAGGAGGAGGGGAGCCAGCTCAACACCCCCTGCACATACCCCATGACACGTGAAGCCTCCAATGCTGCAGAACGATTGGGTTGATGCCAGGTCAAGAAACAGATGTGGGGCTGGGACCAGAATTGCTCTATAGATGGAGAGTGTGTGCTTGCTTTCTCTGCCTGCGCTGAGGTGGTTGCAAAGTTTAGGTATAGATGGAGGTCACTGAATTTACATGAGACCGAGGAAAGCATAGTTAGCTGATCGATGATCATTTAGATGGACTTGTGCCATAGCATACACCATCAAACCTCACCCAAACACTCTCCTGTTTGTTCGACAGAACTCAATTTCCAGAAGAACCTCTTAACCAACATTAATTGTACTGTCCTGTATTCTTTCGTTCATTCATCTTATCTCAGACTTCTAATGATTTTGCTCAGAATTAATTTCAAAGTAATGCACAAAAAAAATCCGTAATTCTTTTTCACCCTATTGACAACAACTTGTCAAATGTTTCCAATCCTCTGAAATATCAGAGTTCCCAATTATGTTTAAAAACTACATCACTGCTACATACCTTCATAGCGCTTCTTGGTCAGTCCCTTGCCAATTTTTGAAATTTTCTAGGATGTAGTTTATTTGGTGCTGCAATTTAAAGCATTTACTAGTTAAAGTTTAGTATCTCTCTCAATTTATTGAGTAAATAATTTCAGTATCACTTTTGACATGCTTACATCATTTCGTTTGTGTCTGAATAGAGACCAGAAATATTTCTTGAATACTTTTCTGTGCCTGGTGATGATATTACTCTCTTCACCCTATATTGGCTCTAAAACACTGCTACAATTTCATTGAGAAAGAATTTCTTCTTCGTGACATTTATTTACTGCAAATGGTACACTTGCAGCTTCCTTTACTTACTGTTGATTTGCACTCTTGATTTGACTGCCAAGTTCTTCATTTATGTATATACTGCTTCCCTTCCCTTCCCTTCCCTTCCCTTCCCTTCCCTGCGCTTCCCTTGCCTTCCCTTGCCTTGCCTTGCCTTGCCTTGCCTTGCCTTGCCTTGCCTTGCCTTGCCTTGCCTTCCCTTCCCTTCCCTTCCCTTCCCTTCCCTTCCTTTATTTATCCAAATATATCTTTTTCTACAAAACTCTATTTCTGAGGAATACAATAATATTTTCAGTTATTATATTTTAATTTTTTATTCCCCTGCAGTATTAGTCAAAATAGTTTTCGGCTTTGGAATATGGACTATGTCAAAGCACCAGCTGCACATAAGTGTATGTGTAGGTCTATAAGAAATCCTATTGATTTTAACTATATTCTTTCTGAATTTTTTAGCTGAGCATAGGTGCTACACTAATGCCATTGAAACTCTCCTGGCTGTCCTGATTTACTGCTGAGAATTAAATTTCTTTTCTGCTAGGAGGCAGGCTGTCCAACGTGTATATCCTCCTCTAGAACGCCCAGTGAAGGCTGACACTTTGTATTATACAATTAACTCAATTAACTAGCCAACAGGTTTCCTCTAGTATCACATACTTTCTCTCTTTTGCTTGTGAAATGAGAAACATCCCTGAGAAGTTCACCAGTTCTTTTCTTTCAGCTGTTTTTTGAGTTCCCTGTAGCTTTTGGATGTACACTATTCTTTAAGAGTATATTCTGAGCCTGGGAGAAGCTGAGTCGCGTACTATCAGACAGTCCTGGATGACAAAGCTGCTGTGAGTTGATCCCCGGTAGGTCTCCCAAGCAGAGCTCTTATAAAGAGCTTCCAAAAGTATTTCTCAATGATCTTAATATAAGGGAGCTGGCAGCACTGTGAATACCATCCTCATATTTGGGAAGGGAAGAGGAGAAAACGAATATGATCTAAACTTTGCAATGAAAAATGAAAGAGCCAAAAATGCCTCTTAGAATCTGGGAGCTCATCACATGCTTGTTTAGGGTAGGAATCATGACGTCTAATGCTTGACATTGGCAGGAGACAAATATTGATTCAAAGCTCCAATGTGTAATGTGACAGCCAAATGCTCCTCTGAGGTCACCAATACGTGTCCTAGGGAAAGGAGCACATACTGTAGCTTTTGGGGACTAAATGAGAGCACCCACTAGTTGTACTTTCCTTCAGGATCCTGTGGGGACAATTTATTTTTTTTTAAGCTAGTTTTTATAGGCAGGACACACATTTTAAATTCTTTTCAAAGTCATAATGCAGCTGTAGTTCTGGGAGATATCACTGAACATACTCTTTTCACTCTTGTTTAAGTCGGATTGAAAACATCATTTTCTTGCAATGCGAAAAATAAAATCCTTGCATATAAGATGTATCATACACAGTCTTTGAAATCACAGTTTTTGGAGACGACGCTTAATTGGAAGACAATGAGCACCTAAGATGAGAGACAGTGTCTACAATAAATTTTATTCCTGTTTTCCTGAGTTTCTCTCCTCCCTCCTTTTCCACCACATAGCTTTGATAGGAAGGACACATAATTACCTGTTTTTGTCCCTCCCCTCCTTACATTCATACTTATAAAAGTTACACATTTTGAAAAGCCTGCAATATGGGAAAAATAATAAAACATTATATCTGTTTATCTGAAAAAGAAAGATATTAAAAAATCTCTGAATGCTCTGAATTCTCAGCCTGATTCAAAACGGAACAGTGGGGAAAAATCACTACAGTTTCATAAATTCTAGGTACAGCTTTGACAGAAAATGTGGTATAAGGACTGGATCATGTGCTTTGCATCACAAAGTCAGCAAATTCTGCCCACAGTTTGGGCATATCTGTTTCTAGACAGAAAGGGGTGTGTCTGCGATACTGTTTTGGTGAGCTGTTCCCTTGCCTGTTGTTTTGAACTCTTGTGGCTTACATAAACCTGGTAGAATATTTTCACAATTAAAAATTATACTATTAAAAATGAATATTCCCTATCTGGTTTTGACCAGCTCTAGCTGTTACTAGCTGATGTAAGCAGGGCTAAGCCTGCTAGGTGTGTGGTCCTCAAGTGTAGCCAAGGATCTGGCCTTGTGTTTCTGAGTTTGTTCTGAGTTACACCAGTTTATACATACAGGAGGACGAAAGCTGTTAACAGAGCTACAGTAGAGCAGAATCAGGCAGTTCATGCCAGAGCTTTAAACAGCAGGATGTCAGAGAAATGTGGAGAAGTATCTACCTCTAACTTCTTGTTTCCACCTGTGATATAAGCAAGAGTAGATTTTGCTTTTTGTGCAGAATTGTCCCGAGCTCTTGCTCCTACAGTTCGTGACACAGCTGCCTTTGTCAGTGGGTCGTGGTGCAAGACTGTCCTCTGTTAAAAGCAGTAATTTCCTCTGTGTTTTGGCTCCTGGGGCTCTTAAGAGTTAATGTCCTGGAATTAGATCAGTTCAAAAAGACCTTGATTGATGAAGGGCTTGCACCTTTATGACCCAAACCAAACCAGGATCTAGTCTGTGATCTAATGCTACCATTCATTATGGAAGATTTTTCATTCTCACATTTGAATGAACTGTATGCTGCTTAGCTACTAGACAGCGATTATAAAGCACATTGGCGTATGAGCAAGTTTACAGTCCCAAACAACCTGAAAATATTGTTACAATAAAATATCTGTATGAAATGTGCTTTTTAAATACAGGCTCTAGGTCTTTTGTAGTTAATGTCTAAGTCAGATATATGATACTAGTAGAGACACAATGTAAAGTCTAACAGATTCAGAACGGCTAGAAAGTATGCATATAAGGGCAGTACAGAATGTCCATAGAATACAATGGAAAATCCTCACAATAAATCAATTCCCAGATTTCTTCTTTACCACCATTAAGAACAAGTGGTTTAAAAGACCAAACTCCCAAGAACCCAGTTGGGAAAAAGCCCATTAAACTAGGGTGGGGAGAACTGAAATCAATCTCTCCAATTAATCCTCTGTTTGGACTCCTTTTAAAGCTTTAGCACATGTTATTTTTCTTTAAAGGGGGGATTTAGTACTTGAGAAAATGTTCCCACATATCAGTAAATATAAAGTCACTTCTTTACTTTTTCCATAGCCTTTTCTGGTTAATGAACAAAAATATCTGTATTTTGAACAAAAATCTATTACTTTCTGATCATTTTCATGCTTGAACCTAATCTCTGGTAAACTAATATAAATCAGGGACAACTTAGTTTAAACCAGTGAAGTAACATTAGTATAGGAACAAAACTGGACCCATAGTCTTGCAATAGATATCTCTCATCTCTTATATTTGTACAAAAGCGTGTAAGCCAATAGCATGAATCAAGTATAACTAAGAGCAGAATTTAGCTCAAAATGTTGTATGTGAGATGACACACATTGCCATGGCAGCAGACCGATGTCACAAACAGAATTTTTCACTTTTCTCCTGCACCAATTATTAGATCCTTGTGTTGTGAAAAAGAAAGTGATTATTTAGAAGTAAAAAATAGAATCAGTGATGTCATGGTATGGAGAATACAGAATAACACTAACCAAGTAAATTGCATTTATATTACTGGCTCTTTTTGGACCTTGGCTCTGATGTGAAACTCCTCTTCAGAAAAATAACATGAAGGACAAAGCTACAGCCAAGAAAATACATTCGCTTTTGCAATGGTTTCACATGCTTTCTTGCTGTTCAAATGTAATGTTTATCTAATAAATAGTATTTCAGTGTTAAACAGTAACTCTCTGTCAGTGGTTCCATTTTGAAAGTCACAGCCTCCTTCAGGTCTTGCTATGATGTTGAAAGCAGTTTTTCTCTAATGAAAAGACATACTGTGTCACTGGAACAGGGTCCCAAGGAAGGCTGTCTGCTGCTTTGTGCCTCTGGGTAATTTGGCCTCAAACACAACCCTGTGTCAGTCTTGCTTGCTTGCTTGCTTCCTCCTGTTCTGGAGTAAACTAAGCTGTACCTTGCAAAGAAATTTTACCAAGACAATAGATAGTCCAAAGTCAAGTCATTAGTTACTGCATGAATATATCTTAAAGAAATAAATATTTTTCTAGTTATCTTTCCTGTGTGTTGAGGGAACAAAATACAAATGATTCTTCAGACATTCAGGTCTTGCCTACTCAAGTAGTATAGTGCATTTCTTTACTTCAGTAGGGCTTCTTCCTTGCTTGAAACTATGCTTAAGAATCTTGTTGAATTAATGACTTAAATTGTGCCCTCCCACCAAAGAAAGAATCCTGAAGTAAAATAAAATTACTCTTTTGCAACTGTGAAGTTTAAAAACAAGCTTCTCTTCTAATTCTTAAACAGGGGAAATTAAATTCATACTTTCCAGTACAGTTAATCCTGAGCTGTTTGACGTATTTGAATGTTAGCCATTTGCACTGGGGTATAAACTGAGCATGGCTTTCAGAAATGCACTGTTCCTGTAGACTGTTGATCCAAATTGACTGTCAAAAGTTATCTGAAGAATTTCAGCAGCTGACCTGTTTGATCATGACCCCCAGTTGCTAAAAGCTGTAGATGGTGATGAGAGCTTAGGTGAGAGAGAAGAATATGCTGAGTCATTAAAAGACAGGGTGATAGAGAAGCTCTGTGGGCTCTGCAGATCTTTGGTCCTCGTTTCTTACTCATTGAAGAGAAATTTTGGCTGAATGATACCTACAGAATTGGGTCCTTAGAGCGGAGCCATGTAGAGAGACCAGGGAAATGATAAGCTACTATATGTACTTTAAGCAAATCAAATAAGGGGTTGTACACTTCATGCCTCGTGTTCATAATCCAAAAGTGATAGGGATAAAGCTGCTTAAGTTGTAGTGGTTCAGGCTGGATTTATCTCATAAAACTTTGTTGTAGATATGCATGTTTGAGGTAGCCATAAAAATCCCCTCATAGTCATTGGAGAGAAAGAGAAATTAGAGTAAGATTTATCTGACCTTCATTAGTTGAGATGCCTATTTCTTTCAATTAACTATAAAAGGATAACTTAGATAACAAACTCACTAACTAAATGATTGGGTGAACTCTGCTCTCTTTCTTTCTGTCTGTGGACTAGGCAAGAGAGAGAATAAAGGAGCTAACTTTTCTAGATTCTTCAGCAGATTTTTATTTGAGGTTCCCAAGTCCCTGTAGTCTGCAAGACTTGCATAAAACGTCATCTTCGCTGCTCAGAACCTGATTTTTATTACTGGAAAAAGATAACCACTTAGGTCAACAAAGCAGTGCAAGAAGGCAGCAAACTGTTCCCCTCTCCCACTGCATCACTCCTTTCCCAAGCTGTATTTCTTACCATCTTGAAGAAGACGAACAAAGAGCATGGGGATGGATTAGTAACACGAACAAGCATTTTACCGAGCAATTCAGAGATCTGGCTGAACGTTAATGCGTACGCTCTGTGTCACCGTTGTTTCTCTTTTTCCTTCGTGTCCGCTCCAAGGAAGTGGAATGCAATTGGCCCATCATTGCAATCCTGAAATAGCAGTTTCGTGATTTATGTGATTGCAGCACTGCTCTTTTGCATTATAAAATTCCTGTAGATCTGTGGACAGAATGGGTACATTTTTAGTGGCAGCAAGGATGATATACTTGTGTCTATCATATCAAATCAAAAAGTCCTAGAGATAACTATGGCTGGTGCCATATTTCTATATTCATGCCAAATAAAAAAGGGGAAGGAGCATGGGAATGGATCTGAGGAATTCCTGTGTTCTGAACATTGCTTGGGTGCTGAATCTGTGGCCTCAGGCTAGTCTGGCCTTTCAGTACTGCAGCTACTGACACTCTATAAATACACAAATAACAGATAGGCATAGTTTAGGTCTGGACTTTATCCTGGCCACAGAAAGCGTAAACCCAGGAGCTGCAGATAGTAGTCTCCTGACAATCTGCCCTATGGCTGAAGAGCCATAGTACTGAATGTTGCAGCCACTCTTCATCTTATTCCTAAAATACCTATGAAGCAAAGCTTAGAATCTGCACATTAATTCCTCTGTGTCTCTTTTCTCGTCAATAGAATGAGGATAACAGAAATATTTTTACTTCATCTGTGCTTACTTAGAAGATTTTCAAGACTGAAATCAATGACAGAATGAACAATGAGCCACTATCTTTTCAAAAGTCCTCTGAAATCAGAAGTGCCGGTGCTATAGACCACAAAACATCATGTGCCAGACTGTGAACACTTTCCTTTGGTGAACAGATGCTCACACAAGTAGATAAACTGAATTCAGCAGAGGTACGCACAGATAACTTTGCTAATGTGAGTAAGGGGGCCACAATGTGGTTTGTATTACTACTGATACTATAGCAATATTAGTGATGGAGGATATCCAGCCAGTACTGAAGGACTTTCATGTTATCCAAAGGCCTGTGGGATTTTTAAAAAAATAATAAAATGATTACATGACAGATGATATTGTGAAAGAAACAAAGGAGTGATGTAGAAAGAAAGTGATGACTAAAAAATATCTAACAAACCACTGCAGGATGTTTTGCTATAATTATACACAGGTTTAATAGTACATAGACTCTGGGGTTCTGTTGGAATTAGTTGATGTGAAATGTCGGTGTAGATTTCTACCTCTCTTGCTAGCATTTCTAGTAATTCAGAAGAATGAAAAGAGCCTGATTACTAATTGGGAAGAGTTCAATAGGTTGCCTTTTCTGAGAGAGCTGTGCTTCCACAAAGTCTTTGTGGTCAGATCCTCTCATCCTAGTTCAGACAAAACTCTCACCGAAACTCAGCGTGTTTCAGGATTAGGTCTTGTCTTTGTTACCTGCCTCTGCCTTTGGGGTAGTTCAAGATTGCCTGTAGCCCTCAGTGGATGAGCTACTTTTAAATAAGAAGTGTGTTTCTTTGAAGCTGCAGTACAAAAGGGGTTATGTAGTGGATTACAATACAATATACATAGCATAAAATCACCCTACACGTACTAAAAATCGAGAGCGGACTGTAAATTGCAAAGCTCAGCCTGAGACTCAAAGTACACCAAATCTGGGCAATGTCAGGGCTGGGAGGACAGATTCTGTGTTATGTCGCCTATAGAGCACTGCACAGGGGGCTCAGCTCGAGGGAAAAACGAAGCATAGCTGATGTCAGCTGCTTCTGGCATCAGCACATCCCCTGGTACATGTTAGGGAAACCCACCCAAGGGCACCTCTAGATCTGTTTGTGCAGGTCTCGGGGGTAGCAAAGGACAGTGAAATGCAGCTGCCTGGGAAGTGGGGCTGCACACTCCACCTGGATCACTGCCTGTCTGTGGCAGCCATCGTTCTCTCATCATCCCCACTGCACGTTTACTAGTTAATCCCCGCACTCCCTTACTCCCAGAAAAAAGCCTGCAACAACTGATAAAGTTGTCCCTCTGATCTCTCAAGCATATGTCTGTAGCTATTTTGTGGTGTGCATTAGGGAGCAAGCCTTGCTAGTGTTTACGGGTCTACGTCCATGCTGCTTATTGCTAGCACAAATCTGTCCTTAATCTGAGAGTTATATTAGAAGGCCAACGTGGCTCCTTTTTCTCATGTAGCAGCATAAAGCAATCAGGTTATGGACTTAGGTCTGCTCCAGGTTGCTTTTAAGGACTGCTTCTAGTCGAATAGATCTCTGGGGCTTAGAGATGCAAGCAGTTTTGTTCTGAAAGAAGCTGAGGCCTGAGGCCAAGAAGCTCTGATCCCTTGAGGAGTAAAGGCAAGACAGTTGTCTGGTGAATGGAGAGCTGTTGGTTTGCCTACGTTTTATTTTGCAATCTCCTGCTGAGGCAATAAATATTCAGAGCTGTTGGCATCGTTATGTGCTGCTACTTGAAGTCTTCACTACATCAGTAGCCATACAATACATCTGAAAAGGTTTACAGAAAGAAGCTTTACTTCCAGCCAGGACAAAGATAAACAGTAAAAAGAATTAAAATCCACTGACATGCTCCAAGTTTTCCACAAACTGGTGGGATAAAATACAACGGCAAAATATATGCCGGCCACTGGCTCTGGGCGTGAGATGCAGTTGAATCTGTACAGAAGCAATCCTGTTGCTCTGCAGTGTGCACAAGTGGTCCTACTTCTTCCATACCCAGGCAAGAGGACTTTCTTGTGTTCATGCATCCCTGACTGAGAGACATTTTGCAGCCAGTTCTTGAGGCTTCAGGGAAAGTTTTTGAAACTCTCTGTAGGATAGTGACCACTATTTAGTTAAATTAGTGACTCACAAGAGGCATACCTGGCAGATAACAGTCATGCATCAAGACAGAATTTGACAAAAGTGATCTGAGATCTGTCCTGTGCAGTTCAGGAAACTTATGCATGTTGATTGCCCACTTTTTCTCCAATACACTTTGAAGTAGCAGTCTATGCCTGTGAGATATGCTGCTCTGAGCCTTCCAAATCCCATCAGCACTGTGCATGCTCTGTAGCTGGGGCTTCATATAGTTTGAGGGGAAGAGATTGGCTTTATGGGAAACGAAAGAACAGCCATCGTTTCAAGCACGCTCACCTGGAAAATCCTTATTATTAATGATTCATCGTCAGGTAAGAATGCTGCCAGCTAGAGAGCAAACCTTGTATTTATTCATATGCTTCATGCATGTGGTTCTACAACATGTGAGAGTGATGGTGTCTGTCCCCAAGGGCACTCCCAGCCCTCCCTGTCCCTGCCCCTCCCACTCCCAGCCCTCCCTGTCCCTGCCCCTCCCACTCCCAGGCCTCCCCCCTGCCCAGCCTTGGCCCTGCCAGCACCCCCACCGCTGCTGGCCCCCAGCCCCAAGCTGCCCCCTAAGAGATGGGGCCTGTTATAAGAAAAAACTCATGTCATCCTTGTTGCAGTGGCTTGAAATTCACCTGGAGTCTGTAATAATACCCTGAGAGTTGTGAGAGAAACAGATTTGACAATAGATGGTCTCTGTGCGCTGCCGGGCTGAGACCCCTTCTGACTTCCCAAGGCTGCTAGAAGGACTATGTCAGATAACTTGCACATCGTTGTGTCCAGCGTTGGAGTGTTGTTTCCCCTCTGTGCTATGTGTAGAGGAAGTGTTAAGCTTAGCATAAGGAAAGAAATGCAGTTACAGCACACATGACTAACATTAGAAAATTATTCCTGAGGCTTTCACTTACTGAAAATTACAGAAAACCTCGAGCCCTTGAGACGAACACTTTGATGTAGCTTGGAAATTAACAGAAAAGCTGCTCTGAGCGCTGGGCAACCCACCAAGAGTTCATAAGTTAATAAGACTCAAGAAAGCAGCGTTTCAGTTTTGGGCCTTAAATTAAGCAAACATCTTCCGTAATGAAAAGAAATGCATGCCTGGATTTAAAGAGAATATGGGAATAAGGCATAATAGGAGAAACATCCCTATTATGCCTTGTCCTGCTCCGCCGAACATCACCACCACAAATTAGTCTGACTTTTGCAGAGCTCTGGTGACCTCTGTAGAGGTCAAAAACTAGTTTCCTGAATTCATAGTGCCTTGTTTCCCCTAAAGATCTTTTTGTTTGAATCTTTGAAGACATCTGTACACAATCTTTCCTACAGATGTTCAGCTGTGGTCTAGGTGTACAGAGACCGCAGGAAGATTGGTGTTGAGCTGGTCTAAGCCTTAGCCATTCACCATGTTCTAGAGAGCGTCTTTGTGAAATTCACTGACTAATATCTACGCTTGATATTTGGACTAATGTAAATGAGCTTTCAACGGCATAAACTATGCTTTAGGATTCCAGCATTCAGGATTTTATGCTGGTATTTTATATCATTTAGGGGCATGACCTATATGAAAACTGTAAATTTTCCGTGTTATGCAGCCACTCAAAAAGAGTAGTGATAACAAGGGCATGATAGCCTTTTGCTTTTATTTGATGTTGGTCAATGTTTTGGCTTGCATGCCAGCCTTGTGACATGTATACGGATATTCACAGAGTATGCCAGAACTATCTCTTTTATTAAATTAGTCCTGATGTTTGTGTCTGACCAAGCTGAAAACTTCTTCCAAAGTATATTGTATCATGTATCTTGGAGATTTTTTTCCTACTATTTTTTAACATTATTTGTCTAGTTTTGTGCTTAAATTATTAAAGCAAATAGAAGCTTGGTCTCTACTTGGATCTTAATGCCTGCTGTCTAGAACCCAAGAATGCAAGTTATGCAAAGAGGGTTCTACATGGACTTTGTGATGGAGGTTTATGATTCATTTTACATTTTGTATATGATCTTGGTTATCAAAGAGTGCAGGTGAGGTTTTAATTCTTCTAAAAGTAAGACTCTTACATTTATTTGTTATTATACTGGGTTGAAACCCATCAGAGAAAGACCTGGGTTTGATTTACTTCAGATAGATAGTGTGAGCTTTTTTAAAAAAAGGTTTCGTTATCAAACATTTTCAAGTATTTAATTCCCATAAATGATTTTTTGCAAAGGAACCAAGATTTAAAAACTCATTTGAAAATCTATGATGTGGTGTGCTCACTAGAAAAAAGAAAATCTCACTGAAAGTATCGATATGTGAAATCTGTTGCTTAGATACATTTGTTTGCATTTAGTGAAAATTTACTTGGAAATGAAATATTTAAAAATGGTAACTAAATAAAAATGGTAAACTAAAGCAACATTCTATTGGAAGTACACATTTCTACTGATAATACAGTATTAATACTTCAGTTAAAGTACTTTCTTCAGTCGATTTACCTCTTGGGGACAAAGAAAGATTTGGCCTGTGGTCTGTTGTGTAGCAAGGACAAACAGACTAAAATGGTTGTTGTGGTCCAGTTAAGGCTGTTTCATACTAAGAGTGTGAAATCTATGACTCGGCTAATGTTTTTTTGAACAGAGGAATATAGAAAAAATATTTAAACCAAAGTGCTCAGCAGTTGTTATGGTGACGCACTAAACTATCCACTCATTCTGGTTTGGATCCAGAAGCAATTAAAATTGTAGGGAAGGTATGTGCTCATTTTCGGAGCGCTTGAAGTCAAACTTTCTGTGTGTTGAAACTGAGAAATATCTTACAGTTACGATGCGATTTCTCACAGTAAAACAACATGCAAAATCTGCATTGAAGCCACTTAAAAGCTAGGAAATGCCAAAATTAAGATGCTTGTGCAACCTTAGCTCATTTCCTTTGTCATACACTTTAAACATTTTTATTTTTATGATCATGTGGCTCACTTAGCAGATATGTGGCAGTCACTGAATAAGCAATTTGAATGCTCCAAGGAGTGATCCCTCTTCCAGGATCCTTCTTCCAGGAAGAATGGTACAAAGGAGTGCCAAACAGCATAAGACAGTCATCTGCATGCTCTTCTGGGCCAGTTCCTCCTTAGCAGGCCCTCTGCATGCATGCTGGCTCCAGATGGCACCTCTGTGGCCCTAAGATGTATCTATGTGTGTGCATGCATATGCATGTATATGTGTGCATGTGAGTGTACATAAATACATGTTTTTGCTTATGATTTTTCAATGTAAAGTAGCATTGCAGACTGATGTTTTTATAAGGTGATGCCAAGGGTATATGTTGCCTTCCTCTGTATGAGCACAAACTGTATGGTTTGCAAGGAACTAAACCTCTCCCAGAAAGATGCAGTTCCTGGAGCAAATTATTCCCAGGGTTGCACCCAGTGTTTACTTTAGGAGAACCATTTTTTTCACTTGAAAGGTAAATGAACATTTGACCAGCGTGGATAATGGATCTAAGTGATCTGAGGAGCCCTCTGTACTCCTATGAAACCAATGCTCATTTCCCATTTCTTATAGTCAGGGTTAATGATTGCCCCAGTAAGTCTGGCATATCAATTTGACTGAAAAAATGTCTCTTTTTTCTTAGTAAAACTGACTTTTACACAACTAGATCCATTTCTATATATATGTGTTTATTAATAAAAATTGTAAAATAACTGAGGAATATTCACAACAGAAATTGTAACTTGCTTCAGAGCAGCAGGAATGCTACAAACTACTCTTACGTTTGTGCAGTGCCATGAACTATGGGACCACATTCCTGGATGATCCCTAGGTGTTACTGTAATAAACATAGTCACTACGAAATGGTCCTAACAAGAAGGCTGTAGTAACTCTACAGACAGTGGCAGTGGAATGGCTGCTTCCATTATTTGCGCTGTACCCATTGCGTAGATGAGCAAGGGAATTAAATAGATTCATATGGCATTCTGATAGGAAAAGCATTTCCCTTATGCAGTACATACATGACTTAAAACATTTTTAAATATAAAGTGGAATGCAAGAGGAATGCTTGCAACTCCCAAGTACAGCACATTCTGCAAGAAGAGAAAACGTATTAGAACTTGAGCTCCTAGCAGAATCAGCTCTGCTAACATAACCCACAGCCCAGCTTTGTTTTTGCAGTTCTGGAAGCAGCAATAGCAGATCTTAGAAAATACTAGGAGTAATTTCTGTCTAAAGTGGAATACTGAGGGGCAAAATGGATTCGTTTCACAGTATGTTCAAATGTTGGACAGATGTCAAAGAGGGAGACTGAAAAGTAGATGGCCCTACTAGTTGTTCTTATGGTTCTTCTAAAGAAGTAGTGCAGCCCTTAGTGCTGACGAATGATCCTCAGCGTTGTGTGAGGATCTGGTAACATTCTCATTCAAACATGTGCAATTTCCTCATTTAGTTTCATCAAGTCCTCTCTTTCAGGTTTGTGTTAAAACGTGTGAGAATGTGGTCAAGCTGAGTAGAAGTCAGCATCATTCTCTCTGTGTACAGAACAGGGAAGGAAGAGGAAGAACAAATTAAGAAACCTGCTCTGTTGCACCTCTCTGACAGTGAGGGGAACGGACAGGACAAGGCAAGGGTCGTGGTCAGGGAAAGGACTCAGCCAGTGCTTGGCAGAAAGCCTGAATTTCAGATTTGTGAGAAGCTGTCTGGGGGAGAGAAACATCTTTACACTAGATGTGAAACAGGAGGGCCTGAGGGAGGCTTGGAGAGGAGCCCAAGAATGAGCACAGCCTGCTGCAGTCATCGGCTCCAGTCAGGGCCTCCCTCCTTCCACTTGCATGAAACTTTTTCTATTGTCATTAAGCCTTAAAAAGCTGTTGTGTATTTGTGTGCACGTGTGTGTGTGCATGTGTTTGCAAAAGTGACATGTTTAAGTTTAGATCTGACAACGTGCCTTTGGCAAATTCAACATAAAAATTAACTTGCTCTATGCTTTTTTTTTAGTATAAAACAAAACCAGATTGAGCTTTTACACTTAAAGCCCTAAGAAAATCATAAAAGTGAATTATGGGGTGAGAATTACTCTTTAAAGGAAAGCTTTACACTGGAGTAAACTTGGAACATTTATACATAAAATATTGCTTATAACATTTATATGTGTAAAATCTGCTGAACTAGCCAATTTCTGGCTATTATACAAACTTTATGCATTTGAAAAAGCAGACTTTCAGAAAAAATTATTTTTTCTAGCTCCTAATGTAAAATAGTAATCCCTTGGTAGCTACACTTGATGCTATTGTCACACGCTGTCTCTTCTGTGAGCTGTTTGGTTGAATACTTAGTACCCTGCACATTTAATATAAAGTACATTAGTCTAGCAAGCTAAAAACACAGCAAAAATGAGCAGAAAAGAAAGATAAGGTTGGGAAGGGAGAATTTATTTTGGACACGCACAATTTTGGGGTGCAGAGCTCATATCTAAACTGCTCCCAGGTTAGCTTGGATAGGTAGTCAGGATTAGGCCAGCTGTACAGATCATGAATTCTGAAAGGCAATCTGCTTGACAGAAGGTAGAGCCCAGGTTTTATAGCTGCCCTTTGAGATAACTCAAGGAAAGGAGAACTAGAGGTGACCGGCGAGTACCACCTCCTGGAGGGACGGGAGCTTCTTGGACACTGTGGAATGGCTTTCTGGGGTAGCTGGACACCTACAAGCATTGGACAGGACATGGAAATCAAACAGATCTAGAAATATAAATATCCTCCTTTGTGTGCAGTGCTGTCTTTATGAGGAAAGAATGACAAAGAATGATAAAAAATGTGACAGATATTATTGCTGTCACTCAATCCATGACTGGAAAGTGCTGAGATACTGTAATGACAAGGCACAGAGTACTATAAAATAGCCTGCAAAAATATTTATATGGGATAATTAGGCATTTCTTAGCATATCTGTAGAAGTATTGACTATTTTTGCCTGTCGTCTAGTGTTAGGCTACTCAGCAGTAATTCCTGTGAGATCCCTTTCTGCATATCTACTGTTTGAAAGCTACTATTTACAGAAGTAGGCTCTTACAGAAACTCTGGGTCTTACAGAAATTTTTGCAAAATTAGAAGAAAAAGTATGTGAAAGACTGAAACCGTTCATAGAATTGTAAGCTGTAGAATGATTGATTTTTTCTTACTCAAAACTGCAACAGAAACTAAGCATTTCAGTATCCTCAGAGAAATCCAGTATGTAGAATCTTCTCTAATAATCTGTCAGGGGAAAGCTGTGATTATGAGGCAATCACTGATCTGATCCCATAGTAGCTTTTTCTAAGACAAAATACCCTCTTTTTTTTTTCCATTTCTCAAGTATTGCATTGTTCTAAGGAGCTTTAAAATGCTTTTCAGAATGAAACAAGCATCAACACTGGATTAACAGAATCAAGGTTTATATTCGGAAATGATATGAAGAAGATAGATTAAACATTTAATTGAATTGCAGATGTTAGGTCTAGGAGAGCAAAATAGACTGAGAGTAATTGAGTAAGTGACCATCTACACTAAGCAGAGCTTTTCAGAACTGAATACACAGGGAGAATGCAAATGTGGAGAATACAAACATCTGTGTTGAATGTTAGTTTCCAGTGGCATCAAGGAAAACACATGTTTTTCTTCGATTTTAGAACTTAGTGGTATCAGTGGAAATAAAATAAAATGTCTGATTATATTGCTGAAGTCAGCAGAGGAGGAATACAAGGGAATCTTACTCCTCTTCTGGAGATACAACTATCATAAATCATTAGTGGTATATTAAAAAATAGATTAGAACCATGGGACCAGCTATTTTCCTATTCACCAAAGGAATAAAAAGGAGGATATTGAATTATGAACGATATGAATTGGCTTTTGTGCTTATTTAGGCCAAATATGAAAACATCAAAATGATCTGTATAATGTTTTTCAGTCCCTGAAACGTCATAACATTTTAAACAACACATTGTGGATAGAAAAGAGAATAGAACTTTTTAGAGGAAGATTTGTAGTACAGAAATTGCAATTTCTGTTTTCTAATTTTCTAAAACAAGCAGTTATTCTAAACATTGGGAAGTGTTGGTTGTATGACATTAGAAAGAATTACCAAATTTTAGCATTTCTGGAAAAGGGAAGTATAGAATTGTCTTTTCCAGTGTGAATGCTGTATTAAACTATTTATCTGGTCATTCATTTACATTTCAGCTTGCAGCACAAAAGATTGTACAGCTAATAAGATTTTAATTAAATCAAAGGACAAAGCATGGCAATTTAATGCCCTGATATGAAACCTCATAACTTTCTATTGGGCCCAGGAGTCTTCTTGAATGGAAAACAGTAAGAATCAGATTTTCTGATCTATGTGGACTTGGACAGCCTACTCCCAATAGAAACGAACAGGTATTGGGCTTTAATTCCTGTTGGTGATCAAACCCCACCCAAATTGTTTTAAGTCTGGATCAAACAGATTCTGCAATGATACTAATTAGGCAAACATCCCAAGTTAATTATGACAGTAATTGTCTTTTCTTTAACTGCAGCAGAGTACTGTTATCCAAACAAAAGCACAGGCACATCTTCGTATATAGCTTTTGAGATAAAATCAGCATTGCCAGCCTTGATCTTTTCTGATTTTGAAAACAACAAAAAAAATACTTTTACTATTTTCTGTTCACAGAAGAACTTCAGCACGTTGCCTTCATGCGTGCGCTTCTGCTCTAGATCTCTGTGGTTTAATTCTAGTTTGGGTTGATAACCTACCAATCTTCTTGACACACTGAGAAGGAAATGACTTTTGGATTATTGCTATAGCTTGGCAGATGCTGTTGATGTGATACCTGCACTTTGTCAGACAGCTGAAGAAGTTCCACAGCTGATACTTAGAGCTGTATTTTATGCAGGATTTCCAGTCACTGACAAGTGTGAAGTTCACAACAAGCTAGCCAGCTTACATTTTCTTCATCTGATGGCTGTACCAAGGCATGTATGGCATGTACTGGTGGTCAGAGCTTAGCATAGCACCAGACATTGTTATGACAATCAGAGACAACGAACTGGTAGACATGGACATTTAACTATCTTCCCTTTATTAAAACTGAGGTTGCAGCCCCTCAGTAAAGTTCATGTAAGGAAGTTTCAAACTAATGCTACTTGTATTCCTTTCACATCAAAAGACAAAACTCTGCTAGCTGGACCTGATGTAGAAAATCCAACTCAGATATTAAAATCTATGGTTATTTAAGGATTGAATCAATTAATTTGGGGAGTGTAATAGGGAATTGCTGTCAGTGGAAGCTTTTATCTCAAAATTCCGTATTCTTCTAAAGCAATTTTTTGTTTAATCAGAAAACATGGATATAGTTCAGAAATCATTCTGTAAAATTCATCTTTTTACTCTTCTTTTTAAAATGACAAATTTAAAAAACTTGGGAAATGGGGAAACATTTAAAGATATACTTTATTTAGTCAAGAAAAAGGAAGACTGAGTGAGGAACTTGAGAAGTTTCAATATATTTGAAATATACCTGCAGCTTGTCCAAAAGAAGACAATGAACAATTGTTCTCTAAAGCAAAGTTTGGCATAATTAGCTGAGGTTTTATTGAGAGAATGTAGGTTAGGTACTAGGAAAACATTTCTAATGATAAAAATATCCTGATAGTAACAGCATGGCTATCTGGGGAGGTTTTAGTCTCCCCTTTATTAGAAGACTTTAAGAACGTGCTACACAAAAATTTCACAAACATATTCCAAGTGTATTCATTGTCAGCGCAGGAGAAAATTGGATTTCTTATTACTCTAGGATCCTAAAGGAAATAGCCAATATTATCCAGGAGATGATATTGGGTGGATATAAAGGTCCATTCTATCTTTAAAATAACTGAATTTGTTTATATTTATATGAATTTCTTCCACAGATAAAGACAAGAATTCAGATCCTCTGCTGTTGATTTGAAAGAACATTGCATTACTCTATTATTTTATCAGTTTATTTAGACTCTCACAATGAATCATTTTCTTAGCTTAAATAAGTCAATCACATCTGGAGCTGGTCAGAGTATTTTCAGTGAAATGAAATATGTCACTTCATCAAAGCCAAAATGTTGTATCAACATATCAGCTTTGACAAACATTTCTTGAGAAAGTTCTTGCCTGGGGTTCCCTTGTCACTTATGACCAGAGGAGAAAGAACTTGAGCTGCAAAGATCAGGTTTTCAATCCAGAAACAGACGTTTCATAACAATTCCCATTTGCAAAAATGTTTGAAGGGTTTATTTTCATTCCACTGAATAGTAAAAACAAATTCTGAAACCTCAAAATTTACAGCAAAATGGAATCCTTGTCCTCTAATCACATTTAAGCATACAAAATGCTGATTCAGTAGCTCATATTTAGAGGATTTAGATATACCAGATGGCGAAAACTGGGAATACAGTAAGAAATGTAGCAGTAGTTTGATATTTGGCTTCTTTTTCCTTGAAATAGTAATCATTTACCAAACAACATGTAAACATCATTGAATTTGACTCTTGCTATAAAGACATCTCTGCAGATGATACCATATGCCCCAGCGTTCACTCCAGGGATCAGTGAAGTGCATGGAAAAGTCCCTCCTAAATGATATAGGATATGGATTGAGTCCTAAATGATTAGAGGAACTCTAGCAATATATTTTCATTAGCTCATTAAAATTTGTAAGTGCTTCAGTTATTCAGTCAAGGTCAAAACATTTTGACTGATCGAAGGGAAAACAAGAGAGAAAACCACTTGTATCAGCTGGAATAGCAAGTTACAATGCACCGAAGAAGCTCATTAGCTGCTTGAATGCTTCCCGAAAGAAATGCAGACTGTACATGACTGGGCAAGAAAGAGGAAGGTAGAACTGTGGCAGATGCTATCCTGACCTTCTCTTGCTGGTATTTGATAGCCATTGTGCTGTAACCCTTTTGCACCCATTAGAAAATGATCACGCGGAATATGTCTTTTGAATAGTTATCGTTAAAGAGATGGACACCCATGGCTGGAACACATATAATGCTATTTTCACAACCAAGGAGACTAAATATTATAATCAAAACAGATGCTAAAGGTCTAATCCATGAAACAAAGCTTGTCAAAGAAAAGAACAGGTTAAGATAACGCTTCTGAATGCTTTCTGCACTGAATGTTGAGAAAGACCATTTTCTTCCAACATCAGGAAGCCACATGTCACTGGAAGAGGCTAAAGACTTCCAGTTCTCACAGCAAATTTTCACAGCAGTGTTCAGTGCTCCCCACATGTGCAGACTGGCCATGTATGGGAGCTCATAGGTGGGAGCTCATTCAGAGCAGGCAATGTGGGGCTGTGATGGCAAAACTTGGTGAATACCTATTGTGTGTCTTATCAGAATGGCACGGCCACTTCACCTGCCCTAGCTTCTTCTCCAGAGGTCGGTTACCAAAAGTTACCGAGGGGCAGCAGAATCAGCATATGAGGAAAGAGTATTAAGGAAAAAAAGATACTGGAGATACTGATTTCAGGAATGCGAGTGCTAATGCTAGGCAAAGCCAGATGCATGGCCACATGTACATGTTTGTTCTCATTCTTCTCAAAAAGTGGAGCAAAACTGAGAATCAACAGAGCTCATATTGCAAGGCGGGCAACTTTTCTGTTTGGATTTAGTTTAATCAGTTTACAGAAATATTAAAGCATAAAGTGTGATTTTCCACTAACCGTCTTATGACAAAAATTATTATCTGATGAATTCTCTGCAAAAATCTACAAGTTTGATTTTTGACTGCAGGGCACCTTTCATGCGGAAGGTGTAGGAGATTACAAGTATTTCTCCTAAGCTGTTTTTACAACAAAAGTTCAGATTTTAAGGAGTCTGGAGGACTTCATTTTATCTATAGAGCTAATGGCACTTTGTTGTGATAAGACTTGAAAGTGAAAGCTGAACAACAGAAAGGCAGAGAGATTAGGGATTTTATTTCAGTTGGTACACGGATTAGTTTAAATGGATTTATGGCTGTTGTTTGTATTTGTGGAGCCAACTGTACTGGTGCCTTTGTCTCTAATTTAATGGCACTTTTGCCAAACACCACCACTAAGAACTCATGGAAGGCTTCAGTAGTCTTAATAAACAGTTGGCACACTGTTGGCAGCTTTAGCATAGAAGCCAGAGATAAACTGAGAATTAAAAAAATAATGTATAACTTCACCTTCTGGCTCTGTAGAAACTGACAACTTTGTACTATGTTTTGGCCTATCTTCTTAATATATGGAAATAAAATCACAGCTGTTATTTTGTCTCAGACTTGTAGATATACTGCTGAGCTAGAGGATAATTTTTATTTCTTACGCATGCCACTGTGTTTATTAATTGCTTCTTTTTGAACTAAGATGCTAAAAATAGATTTATTTTCTGATTCATATGTGACAGTGAACAATGTCCATGAAAGACTCATAAAAATGAAAAAAGGTAAAATCTTGATGCAGCAGGCAGGATATCCAAGATGAACAGAGTATTTTTTTAAAAAGAAGAATTATTTTGTTTGCTAGAATAATTCGATCAAACCTTTTAATACAGGTGATAGCCGTGACTCAGTGAAAAAGGAAACCAGAATTTTAAATATTAAGGATAACATCTATCTTCGCCTAGATCTGGACATTATTGGCACTCTCCATAAATCATCCTTTTTTTAATTTAATATAAGCATCTGTACGGTCCAGAGATAAATTAATTGCTGCCAGATTTAAATAATACGCTTGGTTTCAGGCATTTCCTGGGGATTAATGACAGGTTAGGGGGAGCTGAGGGCCTAAAGTTCAGCCAGGAACCATTAACCTCAGGTTATCATTAACCCCAGGAAACACCCTATGTCTCAGTCATGTCTATTCTTACAGAATAAAAATGAAAAGCATAATGCCACGTAGTTCTTTTAATGGGTGATGCCATTTCAATCGATATGTACACAGAATTTTAATAGACTGAGTTTTAGCCAGTTAGATTGCTTGAATCAAACATGTGCATTCCACTCCTAATATCACCTCAGGCATATGTGGCTCCACTGAAAAGAAGAGTTTTATGCAAATAATATATTCTCAGAGTGGTTTGGACCTACAGTTGAAATCTTGTATGGATCAAGAATGACATTTTTATTGGGAGCCAAGCGATATAATTTTAGAAGCCTACGCAAACAAAGGTGTGTGTTAACACTGACAGAACTGGCACTTTGAGGCCAATGTTCATCTTGCAAACGCACCTTGCTTGGGTGCCCAGAGCACGGCTGCCTCCCTCTCTCTGTCCTTGGAGAGGGACATACCTGGGAGAGGACAGCTGGGAGCTGCAGTGCTGCCCAGTGACATTGCTCTCCATCAACTACGTAGAGAACTGGGGGCAACCACTGTCGTAGTGTGGGTGCCTCAGTGAAGAGCTTAACTTTGGAGAGGTGAATCTGGGATGGACAGTCTTGGACTCCCATAGACTCCTCTATACGTGTGAGAGTCTTTGTTACTGTTTTCAACTATTGCATAGTGTCATTTGGGAAAAGCGTAACAGGCCTCATGTTTCTTAATTTAAGCGACAGAAAATTCTATCTAGAGGAAATTTTCAGAATTTCCAGCTCAACTTAATAACAGCCAAATTTTGACCTACTTTAAAACTGTGGAGGCCTCTGGAGAAATAGGATCTGGATGTAAGGACTAATAACAATATTTATAAGAAAACTTTTATATATTTTCCAGCCTCAGGGTTTCCAAGCATTTTATGAGCATTTATTAATTAACACCCACGACATTCCTCTGAGATATGTATTATCCCTGCTTTGTTCAAGTAATGACATCAGAGATGACACCACAGGAAATTTAGGGGGAGGAGGAGGAGACAGCACCACAGCTACAATCTGGGGCAGAGTTCTGAGAAATCCAGCTTCTCAGTTCTGAGAAATCCAGCTTCTCTCTGGCCTCTGTTGTGGGCTTGGGGCATAGAGGTCTGTCCACATGACATTTATTGCAGAATTGGGATCCACGTATAAGGGCCTGGAGAAGTATTAGTTATCACTGAATGAAAAAAAGAAGGGAGTTAATTCAAGTTAATTTCAAAGCACAGCCAGTGCACGTCAGAGGAAGAGCGCACATTGCTAATGAACCTGTGACTGTTTTCAAGCTCCTGTCCAATGAGTACACAGGCTACGGGCAGGTCCTGGCAGACTGTGGAAGCTACTTGCGACATGGTTAGGTGTAGCAGGTGGGTGTACCTTTTTAAGCATAGAATTCCCTTACTTAACGCTAACTCTGTAAAAGTTGGTGTCTAGACTAAGCTAGACATTTAGGCTTCCTCTCTAGTTAACATAGGCTCCTTTGAAATAAGCATCCAAAATAGCCTGTGCTCTTTTCTTCAGAAGTGCCCAGTTATTCCCAGTGATTATAGTGAGATGCTAAAAGACCATTTTTTAACAGCTGAAGTTAGGTGAGGTGAATATGAGATCAGGAGAAGGCCTAGCTATTCCAAATGAGGGAACAGCAAAATGTCCTGCTGGCTATTTATTGCGTGAGGCCTATTGGCTAGGGGAGTGGGCAAATATCTATATTTACAACCAGGCACACATAGACCAGTTTGCCTCAGGCAGCGAAAGGCCTCAAGCTCATGTTGGCTTCATGGAGGGAGTTGATGGATGAGTGTAGAGAGACACACTGGGAACAGCACTTGCAAGACAGATTAATCTTCCTGAAACTTGGTATGCTGACAGGGCTGCTCTTTGTTTTCTGGTCTATTTAACTGGGTTTAGTTCAATGTTCATTTTTTATGATGGTCCTTACATGTACAAATCTATAGTATTGCATGGCTAGATGGTTTTGTCTGTTTTTCATTATAATGCAGCTTCTCTGTACGTTGCTTAAGTCTGTTTTAACATATAAATCATATCTAATTTATGTTTTTGTAGCCTATATGTTACATTTTCTTTATGCTCTTTAAGTTCAGATCTTGTTATCAAATATTTTAAATGCTTGTGCTAATAGGCTTATTTAATTCTGCTAAATAGCAAAAACAACTCCTTTAAACCTGTGAGAATTCTGCAGATAACTGGCAAGCACTTTTTCATGGATTTCAATCATTAAAAAGAAATGGCACAGCTGTCCTTTAAAGCACATGAGATCAAAATTGTGGCCTAAGCCAAACTGCAGCAGTATTACTGGAAAAAGGGCTTCCTGGAAGCTGCTAAAAGTAGAATTCTCTAAAGAAAGAGAACTCCAAATGCACAACACACAGTATCTTTCCAGAAGCTGGAGCTAAACAAAGGATTAAAATTAACCAAATCTTTCTCTCCTGCTCTTAGTCCACAGTTGGCCGCAAAGAAACAGTATTAGGCCAGCCATGCAATGCAACTTAATCCCCCACAAAATATAATAACGGTGGGCTGTGGAGAACTGGAGTCTAACTTTCATGTGGACCAATGGGATAAGATATCTCCACCTTACTAGAGCTTGTGATTCATAGGCCCTTTACCTTTGTTTTGATTTTAGTAAAACTCGCTGTGTCTATACTTTACAGAATTAAAGGACGGAATATTCAGACTAATTTCTGCTTACACCCAAGGAAGGAATTTGAAATCTCCTAATGATATCAAATACTTTCTGTTCTACCCAGTCTTTAAAACTATTGCAATTGATAACTTGAAGCTTTTGCTATTTTTCACAGTACTCATACAAGTCTCACACAGGTAGGTGTTACTAACTCAAGACGCGTGTATTCTGCAGCTCCCAGACTGAGGAACGTCGGGCTGGTGGTGAAGGCTTTCTCTCCAGGTTTTGGAGTCCAGATAAAACCTCTGCTCTGTAAGAAAGCCAAAGATGGAGAATGGTAGATGTGGCACAGGAGCTCCTGGAGGCACAGATAACTAACTTCTTTGGCCACTTTTGGACATTTGGAGGTAGAACAATGCAATCGTGGTTGTGCAGTGATTCAGTCCCACAGGTGGTGTTGCCTACCTGACCTGGTCCTACACTTCTCCCTCTAATTTTTCCCCATGGAGAGCAATGCCCTGGTCTCCTTGACCTTCCAAGTAACCCGCACTCTCATGAATCAGATCAGAGAGCCTTTGGACTAGCAGGCAGCCATGCCTGTGTAAGGGTGTGCTCTACAAAGGGTCGGAGGGCCAGCATTCCTAGGGCTAGCCCTTTTCAAGCAAGCAGGGAGAGAACAGCTACCTCTGAAGTAATATGCTCTATAGAAAATGGTAACTTATAAATTGGGGAGAAACATTGCCAAATCCAAATTCGTGGATTCAGATTCCTAAATCAGAAAATGGTCAAAATATTGTGGGATTTTGTTTGGGGGGATGATGCTTTTGGATGAATTTTATATTTTCTTACATCCTTTAATTCCTTTTAGTTTAAAATGTGCAATTTGTCTCTATATTTTATACACATATACATGTTATATACATACCATGTGCATTCAGTCTGAAATTGTACCCTTCAAATTGTTCTCAGTTCCTACGTTAGCAGTATCACACAGATGTACAGTTAGCTTAGTGTAGATAATCTAAAAGACTCTGATCCTAAAAAAGGGAAGATATATTGTCACACATTGCTGCCTGGTTCAAATAAGTTATATAAAATGCCAGTTTACAAAATGATGCAGATATAGTTAGTCGGATACCCCAGGTCCATACATTCTTATTTCAATCATCTAGAAAGAAAAGCTAAAGGATACTCTGTAACATCAAAAATAAATGAAGGATGTAATTGCTTAAATGATTATAGCATAAAATTTGCATGAACGATGTGCTGCAAAATGCAAGAGGGATTTGCTATACAGAATTTAATGTTGCTTTGCTTGTAGATGCAACTTGCATTCAGGCATATCAAGAAATAAGATCATTTAATGGTTTATTCATTCTGTTTAACAGAATATATCCATGGCCCATCATCCACATATTCACCTGCTGTCAACTGCTATTGAGCTCTGTAATGAACAGCTGTGGAAAGGGCAAAAAATGTACAGCAACCTCTGGCTATTTGCATTTAAGATATTTAGTTCTGTGTGAGAAGAATGACATGTAATCAACGAGGCACATGGGTAAAAATAGCAGACTCAAATTCTGCCTACCATTTTTCTCTTCCCTTAGAGATGTTTGCAGAATTCATGAATTATTTGCGTTTTGATTTTCAAAACAACATGCTTTTTTTAAGGGGCTAAGGGTTAGATTCTGTCACTCTTGTTTCTGAGGGTTAAGCAGAGAAGTAAAGCACTGCTCAGTGCATGCAACAGGAGCAGTCTGATCTATACTGTCAGGAGATACACTCTCATAAACAGCTCTGTAATGGAGAATGATGCCTGCACAGCAGGGGCAGCACCTTGATAAAGAAGATTTAGTTTTTCCATGGTAGTAACCATTGGCACTGTATGTGTTGATAATGGCCTGTGCTGAGGGAGCTAGGACCCCTCTTAAAATCTGCAGAAGGTGTTGCACAATACGTCTTAGAGCTTCTCTGCTTCAAATGGGATCGCAGCTGTTATACTCCTTTGGTGAGTTGAGAGTGTGCCCAGTGCAATAACTGGCAGCTCTGCTAGCAGATTTGGGCCCCTGCCTCTCCTAAGCCCATGAGCACTGCTAACGCTTCACAGTCATGGTTGGTAGGTGGATGTATAGACTGGTGTGAGGAGGAGAGAAAGGTCGTTGCTTCATTCATAGTTACAGACATTTTTATCAGCGTTATTCTGAAGCGACTGTTTTATTTCTGTATGCAATACATACTTGTGTGCTTTGTCTCCTTTGTCTGTACAAGTTGTCGAAGTGGTCCTTGAAAATTACGGACTGAGCCCTGTGAAGGTCTGAGTGCCTCCTGAGAGGCTGAGCGTGCTCCTGGTTCCCCTGGATTTCAGTGAGAGCTGGGAGGAAAATCATACCCCTTGAGAAAGCAAGAACATAGAAGAGCAGTGAGCAGCAGGATTCAGCCTGTGAGAGTCTTGTTTTTGGAACTTGAACAGTAAGTAATTTTATTCTCAGATAAAATTCTTGTCGAAGTTGCCAGGCACCAGTTCTTTGTGAAAATATGAGTGCTCATTTGATATGAATAGCAGTGTTATCTACTGTTATCTATGATGAGTTAAGAAAATTATATTTAAAGGTTATTTACTAGAAAGAAAAGAAAATTTAGATCTCCAGTCACAGTGAGAAAAACCTGGCCAAGGGAAATACATCCAAGCTATTCCAAATAATAAACAAAGATTCTTTAGTTGTGTGCCTTTAAAGTTTCCTCTCAGCTGGAGGGTAGTATGTAGTAGATTGAAATAATAAGAAAGATACTTAGAAAGTGGTGTTCCAAGAGCCAATTTGCAGGAAGCCATGTGACTTTGAGGGTTGGAAAAATTATAAGATTACAGTAGAAGCTTGTAAATATTAGGTGTCTGTCCTAAAGTCCCTTTTAAACAGTTAAAATGATGACTGAATTGTTCCAAGAATCTGGAATAAAAATATCAGATATTATAAAGCACTTATGATTTTGCTAAATATGAGAAGAACCAGCCTGAAGATCTGAGTTAAAAGCACGATAAAATGTGGAGTAGCTACCTTTTGTAGCTATTTAAACCAAAATTGTTTAATTTTTAAATGAAGGTTTTTAGTCAAATTTGCAGTGTACAATGGAAATCAAGAACTTTATCCATTTAGAAAACAGCTAAAACAACTCTCTGGTTAGCTATAAAGCTAGGTTATTGTGAGTATTTTGGTAAAGAGACTTCTACAGGCTGTACAGAATCTGCATTTACTGGAAAGGCTAGTTTCAGAACAAATTATCCCATTCTCACAGAACAATGATCTGCAAATGAAAAAGCCCAAATGTTTTTTGACATATCGTCATAATGGAAGTGTCTGTGTTTTTCTCTACAGTGTAATGCTGAGAGGAACTGAATAATACATCACCCAATACAAGTGGTGCTGCGGAAAAAGTGCAAAGAGGGAAAGGGGCTAAAAGGCAACATCTCGCTCATGATTTCCTTCCCTCTGTAGCCATTGGGCTGACCTTCACCCATGCCAAAAGCAGACGTTGGAGGCTCCCATACACAGATTCATGTGTTTGGCCTCTACCTCCTGTTCTTCCGCACGAAGGATGGTATCCTGCTCAATTCTGAAGCATGGTGCCAGCCTGCAGTCTTGGGCCTTCTGCCCTGAGCTCTCCGAGGCCAGACATGGCAATTGCCAAATCATGGGCAGAGCTGTTGCATGGCAATTGCCTCATGTCATTTGCCCATTTGCCTCATGTCATTAACCCCATTGCCCCAAGCCCAAAGAACATGGTCCCAAACCAAAGTCTAGCATCTTGGCCTCCTCCTGTCACATGAGCTGATGGATCAAACATGTCCTTCACCATACGACAGGACAAGGCACTGCCTGGTATGTTAGAAAAAGAGGTATTTCGAAGGTGTGCAACAGGGGTCATAATGAGAAGGAAAAAATGAAGTCTAACTGATTGATTCTTCTTAGAATCAGCAGGAACTTACAGGATCTGAGAATAGCTTTGCTCATCTAGGATGAGAGAAGAAAGGCATAGGCTAGACATTCGTTGTCTTATATGCTGGAAATAGCCACAATGAAATTAGATGTTTTTTAGTGTGAGTAAGGTAACATGAGAGGATCTGGATATAAAAGTGACTTAGTCAGAAGCCCTATGAGACCAAACAATTTAAACTCCAGGTATACCATAAGAATGCATTTCTGGCACAAAAGACGGAAAGGTGAAAGAGAAATGACAAAATGCTTCTATAAGCAGTTTGATATCCAAGTTAAAATAAAGTGCCTGCTAGCTTTATTCACAAACACAATTCAAACTTATATCTGAGCTCGGAGTCTCGAGAGTTTTGCACTGTGCCTCTCCTCTCCCCTGCCTGACTCTCAGGGTCCAGGCATGTACGCACAGCCCTGTGCTCAGAGATAGAAGGAGGTACAGTTTGAAGAGTGGTCAGTGATTTGAGAGTCTTCTTCCCTTTGCAAACTAAAACAGAAATGGCCAGGCCTCAGATTTGCCTGTCAAGCTGAGAAACCTAAAAAGCAAAGAAAGCAAATCTGGGACCATATTCCAGCTCCAACAGCTCCTTTGAATGCTTTTGCTTTTATGAGCACAAAGGTCAGGAAATCAGCCTGGGTTCCAGCTGCTGCTCAAAATGTCCATGCTGCTGTGGTTTCAGCTCAGACAGTCAATGCTACTTAAATGTACCTTTCTGAGGGTGGCATTGCTTCTTGTGTGGGTTAGGAGTCAGACAAGAGCTGTATGTCTCAACTTCATCAAAGCCATTCTTCCCTCCATTGCCCTTATTTACAGTGCCTATAGAATTATCAATCAACTGCTAATGGAAAAATAGTCCTGCAGACTGGCTTGCTCCAACATACAGTACTCCCCTTGCATACCCTGTCACACCCACCTTTTGTTTAAACATTTGTAGACTGAAACATCCTGTCGAGCCCTGTTCTGTGGGAGAACATACTTGTGAGACAAAGCAATGCTGTGGTCTACCAGGAGGTCTATGACTCTCTCAGTGAATTATTCACTGCTTTGCTGTGGTCTACATGCCAGGTCACCCGTGTTCATAGCAGAGAATGAAGCATTATTCATTATCAAACCTTTGGTTTTCTCTTCTAGGAGGTTCTTCCCCCCACCTCATTGCCCTTTCAGGTTTTAACAAGACATTGCATTCTTTCAGATTTCCCCTGGGCAGCAGTTTTTTTGCGCTTGCAGAAGGTACAACAATAATAGGTAGAAAGCCTGAGCAGTTGTAAATTGTGGCAGTTAATGTCAAATTGATGGGGCAGTGATCAAATGAAGTTCACAACCACAGAACGCAACCTGGGGGTGGAATGCTGTTTCAAAGATTTCTAATGACAGGGTTATAACATCATAATATAGAAGGCTTTTTCCAGTGTGAAAGTTTGAAAGAATTTATTTAGCTGACCAAAAGTATTTGTAGGATTAGGACCGGACTTTTATAAGACATTTAGCATAACTGCTAATCAATGAGGGGACTGACCAGTTCATTTGGGAAAGGTACTGTGGAAACACCATCTGCACTGTGTTTCTGTTCCTGGACATCCTGAGTGCACCAGTAAAAATCTAGGTCCTCTAGTATGGTGCTGTTTAATTAGAAACTGCTGATACAAAAGGGAGAGAGCAAGGCTGGACTAAAAAGAGCAGTTTTCAGGATTTCAGATCTGCCTTTTTAACCACCAGCATTCAAGAAACCAAAGCAATGGACAATGTCACAACTTTAGCACAAAGGAAAACATTTAAAGTTCATCAAAGCTGGACAGTACACAGCTGTATCGCAGCTGGGCTGCTCAGCCGCAACGATGCTAGAAATAGCTCACAGAGTTAAAAAGATATTATATCCATAAAAATATTATAAGATAAATAGGCTTTGAAAATATTTAAGACATCCCACTACAATTTAAATGTGAACAGTGCAAATGAGGCTTATATTTTCCTAAATGGATCCTTCTGTATTTTTAGTTTCTATCTATTAGTTTCTATTAGTATTTAGTTTCTATCTATTTATTTTTGTGGCTTCTGCTTGAGTTACTGAGAAGAATCTATGTGATGTGATTCATCATTTTCCCCTTACTCATTTATGCTCATCTTAGTGAAAAGGAGATTAGCAAAAAGACATATCCATAGTTTGGAACTGAATTTCCAGTCTTTTTTCCTCTCATGAGAGAACATGGAAAAGGGGAGAAATCCACTTTTAAAAGTTACAGCATAACCAGTTTTTGCTTAGAGAGGAGTTAGCACCTGCAGACTGACTAACACAAAGCCTCTAAGCTAGCAGGCCTTGTATTTCCTGCTGAAGATGCCAACCTTGGTCATTCAGATATATTTCTGCCCTTCTCATCTGAGTCCTAATCAGGCAGTATCCTGCAGAAACATATCTGGTCTTCCATGTTTGGAAAAGATGCAGGCTCAAAGCAATTTCTGTCATCATTCATTACAATCAGCCCTCCAATTTCTGATGTGTTGGAGGAACATGCCAACAGAGAGTAACTTATCTTTTGCATCCAATCTTCCTGCTCCTGCCCCGTTTCCTACTCTCAGTTTGGCTCTTCACAGTTCATCTTCTGAAGATGGGAAGACCCCTAGAAGGCTATTAGGTGCTATTTCACCCTGTGTCACTCTGATTGCTTCCTTCCATGTTCCCAAAGGGTTGGGCACAGCAGATTTCGTGTTTTGCACTTTGTGGCCTATGAATTTGCTGACAAACTCACCAAAGATGCCCATTAGAAACATTTCTTGCAGTGCTGAGATAAGGTATGGAAGGCATTTAGGCAACTTAAGATGCTGCACGCATACCCTTTTGGGATTTACATTGCCTAAGCAGTACCCAAAGTAGTCTGTCAGCTCCAAAAGGCTCTTTTCGAAGTTTCACCAGCTGTGCAATGTTTTAAGTCGGGTCTTAATATAGGAAAAAATCCCATCAGCCATCTCTCCATTAGTATATAACGTTAGACCTCTAACTCTGTGTGGAGATCATATTACAGATATTCTGCCATGTAGGCCTACTTGCTTGATATGTTGCTAGCAACCATTTACATTACATGTTAAGAAATGGATCATCATGAGTTAGCAAATAACCAAGGGCCAAATAACATCAGTTCTATAGAAGTGAACCATGTGCCATCACCCAGAACAACATAACCATTACTAAATGAGTTGTAACTCAGCTGATCAATCTGGCGTCACTCAATTTTGTACTGCAGATCCCATGAGGGAATGGTTTGGGGGAAACCAGAAGGTCAAGATATGTAATCTGGTTGTGGTTCTTGGAAATAGAAGGCAGAAGTCCTTCAGCACAAAAACTGGCGAATACGCTTCTGGAAAGTAATTTAAACTTTGGCAAAAAAAGGTTGATATCCATAGAATCACTGATAGTAGCAAGATGCCTTTTGCATCTTTCCATAACCTCTTCTACTGTATCTATCAGCTGGTGATATTTTTACAAAAGTGATCTGTGAAATAGATTAAAATTTTGACATATGAAGAAATACTAGGCTCATAGTTAAGATCCCGTTGAGATGAATGACCGCAGATCAGGTATGTCAAAGCTGTTGTTTCAAACTCTTTGCAGCCTCAGAGCACATGTATTGGTTACCTGAAATTTTCCCCTGCTGTTAGTTAGGCCAATGATTTTAATATGCTTAAAATGAAAACTTAGACTTTTAGAGCAGAAATATGTGGCTGATAGAGAAAGACAAACAATTATGTTGAAACACATGAAGTAATAGAATGGCATTATAAGTGACCCTGTTAGAACTTCTAAGAACCAGAGCAATTTGAAATGGTGCTTGCAGCCTCTGGTTTATTGCAGAGTAAGGTGTTGCATATAGGAGCTTTGATTTTTGTATGTTTGTTTTTTCAGGCAAGGTCTGAAGAGATTGCAATGTCCGGAGCTGACCTGTTGTTTTTTAACAACAAGTTTGTTAGTAACCTGGTAAGAATTTTATCAAGACATCCATCTCAGGCTTAGTATACACTGAAATCTGCAATCTCGGAATCTATGCCTGAAAATCATTTCCCAGAGAACATCCTACTTATTCATGGTTTCCTGTCTTTTCCTTCAGATCCTTTCTACCATGAAGCCCATGCCAAACTGCCGTCTGATGGAAGGTGTACACTGTTACAGTTAGGGTATCTTTTTCGTCTTCTTAAAAGAGCCTGAGCCCAAGTCACGCTAAGCCAATCTATCCTGCCACATCACCTTCCTTCTCCCTACATCTCCCTTTCAAGCCTTCTTTGTTCGTTTACACCAACTTGTGACATTTTATTTTGAGATCTTAATGTATTCTGGGCAGGATTGATTTCTTAGAACATGTTTGAATAGTAGGTGGAACTACGAGCCCCTGATTTGACAAGCTACTGCCAGAAGAGAAGACATTCTTTCTAAATGCCTCCCAGCTGGGAGTATTATCCAAACCAAACATCTTTTCTGAGTAAATATGGACCTGCAATATTTTCTCTTTTCCCTTAAAAATAACAAATGATCGAAAAATAATTAATCCAGTCTTTTTGTAAAGGTTTATGACTCAGCTGCACTTAATTAGAATCAGCTTTGTATCTCCATGCTTCTTACCCATGTTACATCAGGAATCACAGGGGCAAACACAGGGGTTTTTAGCAGGGCTTAGAGGCTACAGGAGCAGCCATGGAGTTTAGAAAGAGTAATGAAAGTAAAGCTGTGTTAAGAAGTTCCCTCATGTTATTATTTGGCAGTTCATTAAGATATACTCTGTTTACCTGCTCCAGCCTGCACACCAGATTTAGCTCTCTGCAGGAGTCTGAAAGCATTTAACTTGCAGAAGCTGTGAAATGCAGTGGAAAACAAAACACTTATGGTGCATGCTTTTATGAAAAGAAGGTACTTAAACAGTGACTGAGAGCCTGCTCATCCCTTCCAGATTTTTCCACATGGAAGAAATAAGTGTTGAACATAAAAGTTAAAAAATATATCTGATGGTCTTTGCTTCACTGGTGGACTGGGAAACATGCTACATTTCCTATCTGGCTCTTTGGGCTTTTTGTGAGAAGTTATAATCATCTTGGCTTGTTAACTGCTACTGTTAAGCAGGCCGTAATTCATTTATATTCTTGTGCTATTCAGTGACCCCCAATGATGTTAGAGAAGAATACTGATTTTTAATTAAATCTCAGTTTTCAAGTATATTGCACAGTTAATACATACTGAGAAATTCTGAGACGCTACCTTATTTTGCTAAGCAGTATAGGTTCAGCTGTCTTTTAACCACCTTTGAAGCCGAAAATCCAAGCTTCTCTTCTCTGCCTCCCAAAAATCTGTCTTCCCAGAACAACAAATATATGAACAATAGTTCATATCTGCTGTACACACCGGGCAGTTCCGTATCTGAAGGAAACCTCAAGTGTCTAAGAACAGGAAAACATCCTATATTTAAAGATTTCAAAAAGCCCATGACGCTAGTGTGATGTAGTATACAACAAATTGCTGTTTAATGTGTTCCTATGCTATTGGTTTTACTCATTCTGTTTTTTAAGCCTTCATAAGCCCATCACAGTAGGCATCCCTGAGACTTTGCTGTCACAGAGCTAGAAAAATTTGCATCTGCTTATCTGGGGAGTAAATAACTTATCTGAGGTCACATGGAAAATCTGTAGCACACCCTGGGAACTGAATTCCAACCTGAATTCCATGCACAGGTTCAGCCTCCTCACCTCCTCATTATGCTTATAAATATTCTTAAATATTTATTTTTTCCATTTTTGAGCCATAGCACTACCAGTAAAGATGGTTAGCTGTACACCTTAGATCCAGCTGATCATTTAGTAGCCGCCAGAATGAATGAGGAAGTGTCTTGTTCAAAGGACATTCTTCCTTTTTTTGACTATGTTGAGGTTCCTCCCCCACCCACCTAAGGCTTTTCAACATTTTCAACGAATCAAAAAAAGCAATTCTGGACTGCTTGCAACATTTAATTCACCTTAAATCATTTAGTTTCACTTTGGAGCATGGTAAAAAAAAAAAAAAGCCAAGGGTCAGATTCCCAAGAGGAATGAGGTAATAATGAGAAGCTGGTATTAATGTTGTTCCTCGCTCCTGCGCCCTAGTGCTCCCAGTGCTGGACATTCATGTTGTGTGTGGGAAACCTTGGTTCAAATTCCCTCCTTGTCTGGTCCACTGTAGGAATTTTAAGTTCAGACTACCCAACTCGGAGCACGCTCAAGGTGTTACACTGCAGTGTGTCCTGAGGCAGGGGTCTCACAGCCTCTTCTGTTGCTACCAGACCGCTTAACGTTAAATATTTATTGGATTCAAAAAATAATATATATCTTTCTAAGATGGGGATGAGGACATTTGCCTGGGAAGGGGAGCTTCAGATTTTTTGTTCCTTCTCCAGTGAATGTTTATTTATGTACATGAAGTGGAACCACTTCAACAAGAGAGAATAAATGAGCTATGTTACAGATCACCCAGACCCCAGTGGCAAGGAGCTCCCATGGGAAGTGGTGCACTTATTTACATTTCTGACCAGATGTTTGTCCTACCCACTGGTGAATAAATCCTTGAAGGGTGAGAGTGAGGGAAGGGACTATTAGCCACTCTCTGAAATTTATACTCTGGGAATTGAAAGCAGAATTCACTAATAATTTTGTTGTGTTCACCACTACGAGTTTGGGCAACAAAAATCCACCATACCATTGCTTTTTAACCAGAAGGTTTGCTGAAGTCAGTAACATCCACCAGAACAGTAACAACATGAGCTATCTCAGGCCTAGTGTGCAGTTAGGCAAAAAAAAATTCAGACGATGTCACCAAAACTTGCAAGGCATGGATGGCTGGGAAGGTAATTGCCGAATGTCGAAGGCTACATTTTCTATTTCTTCCCCTCCACCTGCCCTTCCTTGCTGGAAGGGGACTCAGAAAAAATGAGGTTTCTAGATCAGAGTCTGCAGAGAATTCCTTATTAACCCCTTGGATAGGTTTCAGTTTTTAACACTGAACCATATGTTATTCTTCTGAACAAAGAAGCAAAAAAAAAAAATCAAAAGCTTTCAACTAGGTCATGCTAGTATTATCATGAGTGAGTGTGAGTGGTATCATTTCACACATACTGCATCTCTCAATTAAGGAAAATGCCAGACTTCTGTTAGCAAGACAGCTGGTGGTACTCAGTGACTAAATATAGTACTGTCATCACCTAGGAGCATAGCCAGGACATTTTAATGGTCGGGACAACTGATATTTTGGTTTACCCAAAACAATTTTTAATCATATGTTATTATTTCAAATAACTAGTGTAAGAAATCAGTGAATGAATGTATTTTAAATATATTTTTCTGATTTTATTTATTAAGTCAATTTTCAACTGATATGCAACTGATTGTTAAAAAAATCACACATATTGTCTACATTTGGGATAGAAAAAACAGCTAAGTAAATACAGCTGGCATTCAGCTGATTCTGTGATTGTGTGTACATTAGCTAGACTAAAATCCTTTGGACCATCTTTTTATTGTGTGTACAATCCCTTGACCAGTGGGGCTTGGATCCTCCAGGGAGTACAGTGATTATTTGGGATGACTCCACCGCTCAGGAGACGCCAATCCACAAGTAAATTTATGTAGCTGATCTTAAGCAAACGCTAATCCAGCACACCCAGTATTTGATCAAAAATGCTCTCATCTGCAATTATAGCTGGATTAGGTTTCAAATTCTGGCACAGTTCTCAGAGAATTGACCTTTCTAATTGAAAATCTTTCATGTAGAAGGTGAAAGACTTCTGCGATCTCTACCTGTTCATCAGTGTTCTACACTTAGGGCATTTTTGTATTAACTTAGCTCTCTGTATTTACTGTGGACCAAGACAAAAAAAAAAGGATACACAATTAGATATTTCTAAAGCTGAATTGAAATGGCTTTCTGCATATAACGCTGTTGTAACTTTAAGGTCCCTGTGCCTGAGTCTGCCAGGTTTACATACAAGGGCTGTACTCTTGATTAGTTGAGGGGCAGAAATGAAGTGTCTGTTCCTCCTCTCTTTCCAAAAAAGATTGGTTTTAGCTCTGGCTTAACTATGACCGAGTAGGTATTTCAAAATGTTTATTAACCGTTTTATTACTTTCTTTCTGTTGCCAGTTCTAAACAATAGGGGTCCAGAACACCAGCTTTGTTTGCACTTATATTAATCCATGGTTCTCTCAGAACATATACACAGAGGTATTCTCTGCAGTCAGTGGATTAGAGGATGACCCTTTAGTCCTGTTATGTGTTGAATGTGAACTGAAGAGTAATAATGCTCGAGAACTTTTTCAAAATGAACTATCAATGTGAAAAACCTGACTCTTTTCTTCTGTGATAACATTAGCAACGATATTAGATTTTTTTCAAAATCTGTCCTCCTTTAATATGTTTCTTAGTGAAAGCAGAAGAATATTTTAGCATTAGGAGTGAGTTGAAGCCTTTTTTTTGGATTAGAAAAAAAGGGATAGAGAGCTCAAGAGAGAGAAAGAAAGGCCTTAAAGCACTAGGGGCACTTTTTATCCATACAGTCAAAATAACATGGGCAGCAGCAGTGCAAACTTGCTTGTATCTGCTGGCCAGTTCTTCCTCAACACTCCCTGCAGACAACAGCCTTTGGCCCTGGCAGGACTGGTCTTTCCCTTTGACTTGGACCTGCCCCTGGATGAACACTGACTCCAGAAGGGCCACCAACAGACATGCTAGAGCTGATCAATTGTTTCAGTCACTCCTTATTCCAAATGTTAACTAATAGCTGATGCATATCTAGCCTCAGACCACAGAAAACAAAGAGGTGTGCATAAGCTTTCTTCTGTCACTACCATTCACCATATTGTTTCCATCTAGCTGAGAGCTAGAACTAGTTTGCATTTTCCTGAGGGGGATAAGTGCACTTTCTGTTGTGTTTCTGAGGCTAGCTATCGGCACAGCTTTGCTCCCTTAGGCCCTAAGGGAAAATGAAAATTGTATCAAGGTTTCTATAGGAAACATAATTCTTCTCTTCAGTGCTCTCTACTAAAAGTTTTTCTCTGGTCTGACTCATTACAGGAAACAAAAAAATCTGGAGGAAATCGTGACTTCTACTGCCCAGTGCCATTGCACTGGCTTGAGGGGAATGCTGAGAATAAAGCTAGAAAAGCCGCGAAACACCTCTGCCCGCTCATTAGTTATAAAAGTGTAAGATTCTTCTGCTACTTTTCTTCTCTTGGCATTATAGCTGAAGAAGATCCTGGAAGACTTAATGGTAATGGCAGACAAGTAGTTTTGCTTTTAGATTATTCTCTTATTTGAATATTTTTCAGACAGACAACTATAATAAGGAAAATTAACATACACTTCTATATAAAAGCATGATTTTTTTCCACTCATTCATTCTTTGTTCATTGGACTGTTTTGGAGTTAATGTCACTTTAATAGCTCCACATTTGTCATAAAGTTGTAGTGCTATTGGGAATTATGTATTAATTATAATCATAATCAATAAAATTATTCTTTGAGTGATGATACTAGGCTTAGCTCTCTGTTTTTAACTTTAGTGGAACTGATAACTTGGATAACCTTTCTATTTTAATAAAAGGGTCTTTCATTACTTTAGTGCTAGATTTATTATTTTAAATATCTTTTTTTTAAACACAACAGAAAGGTATAACTGGGAAACAGATTAATTTGTGCTTGAAAGGTATATTTAAATTTGTTCTTTAAAATACAATGTGACCTAGTTTTTATAAACAGAGAAAGCAATAAGTGTCAGATCTGAAAAAGTGGATTTAACTTGACAGTATTCTAACTTTTTAATTATTTTTCAAATATGTGAGGTGATTTAACCATTTACATATTGCCAGAGGCTAAGGGGGAAAAAAGTATTCCTCCTGCGTTGAGTTCAGAGAGCCTGCTTCGCCAAAAAATATGGCCAAACATATTAATATACAGGGCTTCTCAAAGCCTAGGCAGCATCAGGAATACATTTGAAAGAAGAGGAGTTGGTCTGGTTTGTCAGTCTGGCAAGTAACAATGGAAAAGTCAATCATCTACCAGCAAGTAAGCATCTGCACCAGTCTGTCCTTTAGCAGTGAAGGATCTGTACACTGTTTCCACTCCAAAGAGTAACCTCATTTTAGTGCCTGAGTTAGTGAGCAGCCATTCACTTGTTGGCTGTGCTAGTGGCATCCCAGACAAAAGAATGCATGGAAATGTGGAGATGAAATATAATACAAAGATGATTTTTCTACCTAATATTAGATTTATGCAATATAAAATTTTACAAGCACATCCTAGACCACCCAAAAGCTGTAGTGATTAACCCACAGGCCTTCCTTGTCCCTTACGTGATTACTTTTAAATGTTAATTCATTCTGATATATTTTATACTGTTAAACATATCCACATGGAGCGTGATTGTAAAGTGCATATGTAATCTAAAATATACATGCAGTCTAAAGGCTTGCTTCTCTTGTTACAGTAGAATTCCAAACATAAACTCCTGTTTTCAAAAACTCAGTAGTTAGATGAAGAATCTTGTCTAAAGTTGACAATAAGGAATTATTAATTTAAAAACCTCAGACTTTAGTGCAGACTTATTTTTCACTTAGATTAGTGGATACTCTGATAGGCATATCTTTATGGCTGATTTTTTGGTAGATAATTACTTAACTTAACTGTAGCAACTGCCTTCCTGAATACCAGAGAAAGCAACCCATCAAATATATGTAATTTATTTTACTGGGGGAGGGGGGAGCTTTGGTATATTTTCCAAGAAAAATTCCAAGGCTTAAGTGAATATGTATGCCTAGCAGTTACACTGACCTGAATTGATATATAAACCCTTATATGTAAGACATCTAGGAGCCCTGAAAGTAACAACTCAGAGCTATTAAGAAGTCTAAGTGTATCTTTACATAAAAGCCTTAAAGAGCTGCACAGGGAGTCATTATAGTGTATTATGTCAGGATCTTACTTACTCAAAATGTAGAAGCAGACACTGACACCATCAGCTGTGATGTAAAATGCTTGAAGGCTAGTTTCACAGGGCAAAAGTTTCAAAAGAGTTCAGTACCCACCAGTTCCCACATAGGAAACTAAATGAAGTGATGAAACTTTAAATGCTCTCAGCTTTCATGGGAGCTGGTAGATGCTCTGCTTATTTAAAAACCTGGCCCCAGGTGTTGGTGCTGAACTCTCTTGAAAATCCAGCTTACTTGGGGTAGTCACACTGTCTACTTTCAGCTTCCTTAGGTGTGATTCAGGAGAATAAGTTAGGAATCAAGGTGACCTGCATGAAGGCAGCTGCCCAGGAAGGGCTGATTTGACCCCCAAGATGGATATCTACAGTAGCCTAAAGCAGGCCAAACGAATATCCCTATTGTATCTATAGCGCCCATGTTGTAGCACAGATCTGAGGAACTTAAAAAAAGATTAAGGATTACCTGCCTTGAACATGTCCTGTCTCAGATAATAAGATACTTGCTGAAGTGCTCTGCTCATTGTGTGAACACAGAGTCTTCCACAGCAGGCTCTTATTCTGAATGGCTCCATAAATCCTGTTCCAGTACACAAGAAAGCAGCATAATTCATAGAATGCCTTTTATACCCTAGTAATTTTGTTTTAAAAAGATGCAAACAAAACAGTGTGTTAGATTACATTCTGGAAATGTTGTTCAGATGTTTTATGCTATTGCTTCAACGATAAAAGGAACATCAAACTCCTGAGCCCAGGCTGAGTCTAGGTGTTTTCGGCACCTCTGGCAGACCGGAGCAGAGCTGAGGCACCTGGCTGTCGGGGAGCTGTTCAGAAAGCCTGTCCTGTCCCCCGTGCTGCTTGCCAGACCCCTCACTGTGGATCAGCATGTCCCCACAGAGGCAGCACGTCCCTATCACAGTGGGGCATTCACTAGGACTCGTCTTGGGTTTGTTCAAAACATTAGAGGGAAACTTCATAGGAGGAAAGGCTATTGAGGGCTATTAGGCACAAAGACATCAGCAACCAGGGAAATACTGCTGCATGCATTGCCCTCTTCTCAAAATCTTTCCTAGGCGTCAGCTGTTGGCTACTGCCCTGCTGCTAGAGGCAGGACAGTGGGCTGCGCAAATCACAAATGCACTCTCCGATTTCTCATGCCACAATTTAGACACATCCCAAAATGTCATTTAAGTCCCTGGAGGTGCCCCGTCTTCTATGCCTGTCTAAAACACCCAGGTACCACTGTCTTCACCACAAAACATGGCAGTCCGCTGTGCTCCTGCAGTATGTGGCCAGTGATGGACATACAACCACTGCCATCTCCCTTTTTCATTATTACCCATGGGCCAGAACCTCAGTTTATTTTCTAGGTCACTGATTTCCTCTTGCATCTTGTGTTTTTGGCAACCTGGCACTTCCATCCTTAATATTGCGGAGGATTTTCTTAACGACTAGGTTGCAACTTTTTCCCTCTGCCCCCAAGCTGACTCTCTCTGTGATCAGCAGAATCTCCTGGAACATAAACTACTGCCTCAGTTCCCTGCAAGCTGAGGAGAAAATGAAGCTCATATTTCCTCCTGGTCAAGTACTCCATCTGTGTGGCTTTTTTACAAATATAAGTTGTGGTAGTAAAACTTCCGCTCTCACTGTAAGTAGGTAGGTACCTACTATCTAGAATAAACTCACAATTTTAGATCCCAAGTGGACAGAAGTATCTAAGCGCAGTCTTGACTTAAGCACATAAGCTCAAGAGGAAACATTGCTGTGTCTTGCATCCCTATCAGCTAGATCTAGACAGTGCTCTGCTCAGTCTGGGAAAATTAAATTGCTCTTTGGTGCTGCTGTGTGCAATGAAGCCTCAGTAACATTGTACTTAATATATCCTTTACTCTGGGACTTCCTAACATCTGCCATGTTGTACTTCGCCACTGCAGTAGTGATTTTCTATAATTTCAGGGGCATGTGTAATAGTATTATACTGTATCTGACTGACATGAGTAATATATGTGTGATCTGATGCATTTATCTTCTCATTATAGCAGATAAGTGAAGATAATTTTTCGGTATGGTACATTAGGATATTATTTCATGACAACCCATTGCACATATTATTCTACATTCTTTGCAAGAAACCATGGAAAGGCTTGACCCCCTGCAAATTGACTGTAAATTACACAAAGGGAACCAGATCTTCTGTAGGTAAAATAAAAAGGAACACAGGAATGATGACTTAGACGAAGAATAATTAAAGAAGATAAGGTATTTTATTCCTTCTCAGGCTCTTTCATCTTAACTGTCATTCTAAGAAATGGGCAGTCTGAAGAATATGTGCTATCACCTTAAAAAGTTTTAGTATTTAACTTTTTTCCTTAAGCTTTTGTCGGTTTTTAAACTTCCACAAAATTCTGCCATAAGTCCTTTGAGAATTAATAAATGAAGGATTCCTGTTGCAGACTGAGGCACATTTTTCACACTTCCCTCCCTCCGAGTGACTTGTGTTCTATGCTCAGCCTCCTCAAATTGAAAGGAAAAAAATTGCAGCCGGCAATGTCAGTTCATGTTATTACTGTGGATACAAAAATGCCTTAGCCTGCATTTATATGAAGCTTGGTAGAGAATAACAAGGAAAAACTGAATCTTTTATGACTTTCTTATTTTTTATGTGATGGTTTATCCAAGTTCAGACAAAAGGGTGAACTTCATCCGATCTAGGCTTAGCTACTTAAAACGTGTCATGCCAAAAACTATTTGCCTAGGTTGTCCCCACAGTCCCATCTCCCTGTTGATAGACACTTCTAGACAGTGATTCATCCCCTTCTAGGACTGCTGGGATGACTTACACTGTGGAAAGGCCATATCTACACTGACTACAAAGGACCATCTAGCTGACCAGTCTAACTAGTGCCTAGCTTTTGAATGGCTAAAGTCTAATTTGATTTGTTCTTCTCTAAGTTCAGTGAATGTGAGCTTTCCTGGATGTTGGATCACTGCTGGGGGCAGAAGATCCAAAACGATAGTGGCTTTTGTCACATAAGTGTCCCTTTCCTTACAAGACTGCCAAGGAGGCAGCTACCGTGGTGTTTCCTGCCTTGCCACTGGCGGAGGGCTTGGGCTATTTTCCTCTTTCACAGAGCCCCATGGAGTGCTTTTGGTGGATGGCAGCTTCACCAGAGCCTTACCACCACTTTGTCTGTAACTAAGTTGCTGTATTCTGTGCCTGAGCTCACCAATGGACAAAATAGAAAAAGATAATTTAAAGAGTAAGAATACTGCATGGAAGAAATGTATTTTTCTCCTGCACATGCATATACCTACACACACACACACACGTACGTATATGTGTGTGTGTGTGTGTGTGTGTGTGTGTGTGTGTGTGTGTGTGTGTGTGTGTGTGTGTGTATTATGTATATATACACATACACATATAGATATACAAGAACTGGTTAAATGCCAAAAACAAAGAAACAAAAAGTCCAGGAACAAATGGTGAATGAACAAATTTATGAAAGAACTGAGCTGGGCTATGATTCAATAACTCAGTTTCTATTCAGATCAGCTGAAATGAGTTTCCTAATATGAATAAATCCCCAAAGTTTCATGAATTTTTGGTATGAATGATTCTAATGCCTTAAAATTCAGATGGGAAGTGAATTAATCATTATTCCTTATTTTCTTGTTGACAAAGTCTCTCTCACCCAATCAAGGTGAAGACTACACAGTGGGTGACTAACTGCACTCTATGAATATCGAGTAGCACCCATCAGCTGAAAGTTATTCATCCAAAATATTTGGTGGATCCTTAACTATATGAGAATGCATTAGAATGAAATCAGAATTTATTTGCAAGTGATTCATTGAGTGTAAAAAGGTCTACATTTATAATGAGTAGTTTAACAGTCTCCACACACATTAATGCTTTACACGGGGTACATCTGACATGCAATTTAAAAAAAGGGAAATATGAATTAGGTAGATGGATTTGATCCAGTTGTATATGTTTTAGTAAAGTATTAGTAGAAGGGATAAGTCCTTTGTACAGCGTTCGAACATGAAGCTTACTGAGGGAATGTGGACAAAGTCTGACATTATTAGTACTTCTAATATGACTTGACTGTTATCCTCCCAAAGATACAGTTTATATTAAAGTGGTGAATTTCATGTGCATTTTTGCTTACATGAGAAGGGCAAGAGTAGACCTATGTATCTGTTTTTGTGTTCATGTGTGCTAGTGAATATATATATGCATACTTGTTTTTATTGTGTTGTATAGTATAACCCAGCCTAGTATAGTATGTATACACTTTACAAATAATGTGTCCTCCCTGCTGCCAAAGTATTGAATGACATGCATTTACTTGAACAGGAGCAGAAAAGCTATAGTCTGTATAGTCCGAATGCATCTTGAAGAAACTATCCTACCTTCATGATAATCTGAAATGAAATGCAGATAAATGTCTTTTCCAAAGAAAAAGTACGTAGAAATGTGTAGAAGAAATGGCTTCATTCTCTTTATCTCTTATATAATGTTTACTCACCATCTGGAAGCTGTTAAGTGCTGTGACTATACTTCTCTTTTTACATTATACCTTCAGTTCAGGTCTTTTTCTACAGTTACTATAATGTTATTGATACTGTTTGGATAATTTTCTACAAAGTATTGCTCTGATGTTGCAAGATCTCACTATGTAATTATCTAATTCCTGCTAGTAGGATTGTTCTGAGCAGACAATACACATACATACAATTGTCAGCATGTGCAAGGCTCTTCTGTATCTGGACTTGCACTTACAGGTCACAATCTTTGAATTGTCTAGGAACGCACCTGATATCACATTGCAAGATCAGAACCCTTGAACACAATTTTCCTGAGATGAACATTAGTTCTGTGGTTAGTCTGTAATTACATGGTTGGTTTGTGAAAGAAATTACCGGTTACATTGAAAAGCTTTGTAACCATTTGGGACCACATTCATGGGGTTAACAAATAATTCAGGCTCTTTATTGATGTATATTCACCAGCCTCCCAGAACTGCTTTACCAGGAGATTATTCAAAGGGCATTGTATATTCACAGCATGTGGACGTTTCATATAATTGAACAATGAACATCCTGCAGGGGTTATATGGAGGGCCAAAATCTCTGTTGGCACAACTCCATTGAGTCATTAGTGTTACACCAGCAGGGAAACTGACCCCAGCACTTGCTTAACCATTTGGCAGGCCACTTCACCATGAGGACGTTCCAGAGCTTCAAGAGACTTGAATACGGAACGAAGAATTATTTCAGTGGGATGAGGTTGACAATTGTTTGGTTTTTAAAGAGTTACCACATAATGTTAAAATAGTATCCTGTTTTAATGCTAAATCTTGATGTGGTGGTATCTTATGATCTATTAATCCAGGAAAAAATGTAAACCAAAAGATAATAAATGTAAACAGTGTTTAAACCGCAAACATTCCTTGGAGTAAATGACGATGTAATTAAATTTGAACTCCACAATGCAGATTCTTTCAGTGCATAATTGAAATTGTGTAAGATGCTTTGGCAATATGTTTAACATTAACTTAAAGCAAATAATTTTAGGCACCAGGGTCTGATCTTTCTTTTATTTACATCAGTTGTGCAGCTTCCACAGGCTGAGTCCATATTATGGCTTTTTTGTGATGTGTCTCGCCGACCCAGTCCCAGAGTACTCCCTCTCTGTGCCCTGGCTCTATGCTGGAAGGAGACCGCGCTGCACACCATTTCTTTACAGAGCTGGGTTTCCCTCAAAACAAAACCTGAGTGTGTGGGCGTGGAGGGGAGCCGCACAGTGACCCAGCTGGGAAAGTCAGGGAACTGGGAGCGTGAGGGGTACTGCTGAGACACCTCCCACAGCTGGGATGCTCCCATGAGGACATAACGGTGGCCAGACCATGTCAGATCAAAGGTTCATCTAGCCCTCTGTGCTGTCTCTGACGGTGGCCAAAAATACATGCCAAGGCAGAGTATAAAAACAGGGTAAGCATACAGTGATTCTCCCCCAGAATATTCTCCCAGCCTCCTGCAATCTTCAGGCTAGGGACTTCATCAGAGTTGATGTATTTTCCTGCGTAATGCACCTCAATGGCATTTTATTTTATAAATTTGTCCTGTCGCTTTTTGAATCCCTGTACGTGCTTAGCATCCACAATATCTGGTAGTAAGGACTTCTGCAGTGTGACTAAACACTCTGTGAGGATCCACTTCCTGTGTTCTCATTGAGTTTTGCATCTCCTACTTTCATTTGAGGTACCAATACTCCTTTTTGTCAGTCAGCACGCACATCTGGGAATCGGGACTTAAAATATACACTAGATTGTCCTGGTTGTGTGGTGCAGACTCAGCCAGGAACATTAACAGCTGTAGGTCCTTCAATCCCTTCCCAAGGAAACAGCCTTTATCAAACTGAAACAACTAATCTTCATGGTTCACAGTTGCATTTTGTGCTTTGTACTGCTTGCTCATTGGGTGCGGACAACAGCAGAGCCAGAAATGGGAGATCACCCCACCACTAAGAATTTTAGAGTAACGAGAAATAGAGGAAACAAATTTGTACCCAACTCCTGCACAAGAATGCAAAGACAGAGTGTGCCAGTGTAAAGAAACATCCTAATTTCTGTTTTTGGCAGACAATTTTTGCCAGAAGGAGCCAAAGCTTTTGCTGGAGGTCTTTAGCTAATAAACATCAACTCCAAATGTAAGGGGACTGAAAGACAGTTTAAAGCTTCCTTTATAATGATCTCTAAAGATAGCTTTCTGGGCTCTTTAGCTCAGGAAATTTCTTTTAAAGCCCATGCTTCATATGCTCACGTTGCCAGCCTTAGGGCACCTGCATCGCAGGAGCTGCCTTCTCACTCCATTCTCAGGGCAGCTGGTGTCAGACATTGTGCTTAACCCCTAGGCCCTCCTGCTCACTCATGAGACGCCTTAGGAAGAGGTCTCCAGCTGACTCACCTGCCTTGCCTCAGCCCCGAACAATTTCATATGCCTCTATGGGGTACACGGAGGCAGTCTTAGGACAACCATGTGCACGTGCTTGGCTCCATATTTAAACATAACAGAAGCTTGAATTGCTCATAGTTCCTTGCTCAGCTCTAGAAAGAGGCTTCTTGGAAAACCAGAGGGTTTCCAGGCTGTGGTTCATAGGGTATTCAATGATATTCTGTGGAGAGCTGGCTGGCCACGTGCTAATGACTCCTCTTCATTGTTCCTGGCCACTAAATCCCAGCCACAAGAATCAAGAGTTATATTAAATGCATTCCGAGCATGCTGTTTCCTCAGCGTTTTCCCTCCAGTGAATAGTGAGAATTTCTACAAGGACTTTGTGATCGTGAGTAGGATCTCAGACCATGAGGCAAGCTGTGCGTAAAGATGTGAACCAAACTATGAAAAAATGCTGAGAACTTGCTTGCTGCTGTTAGTGGTTCACATGACTGACACTCACTCACTTAAGCAATTGTGACAGTCATTTCCCAGAAGTAGGAGCTAGTGGATTTGTTAAGATGACACTTTATAAAGGCCTCTACAGAAAAATCTTCTGAATCTTTGTGCTCCTGGAATATTTTTCTGACATGAACAATGGATGTACAAACATTTTCATGAAGATTCTCCCCTCCTTCTATGTAAACTTGTTTAAATTAATACTAGACTCACTGTATCAAACATACTGGAACAGATCACTGTGAAAAACAAACAAGTAAATGTAAGTGAATAAGCAACGCTTCTTCCTACCCTTTATTTTCCTCAGAGATTATTTTATGCTTGGCATATTCACACAGCTGAACTTTGGGACAACATTTAAACTGGAGCTCAGAATCCTGGATTTATCCATAAATAATAGGTCTTTTGATAGGTGATACTCAGTGCTAATGTGAGCTGGTCAGCATGCAAAGCAATCAACTGGCACTGAGGCTCAGCTAGCTGAACGTATTTCACTTTTTTACTGCTGTCATTGGCTTGAGAAATATCTTATTTTTAGAAAAAATCTTAATTTTTAAACAGAATAATTGACAGAGTCAGTCAGGAGACAAGTGTAAACCAACTTTTTCTGTTAATGTTTTCCAAAAGCAAAGTGACAGTCAAGTAAAACTCTGCTTAATGTCTATCATCTAACTCATTTTTTTTAAATTAGATGCTGTATCGTCATGGTGCAGATTTAAATCAAGCTACCAAGGCAATCGATCATAGAGGTTAAGTGCTGAGGTTCTAGTTAAACCAAAACTAACACACTTCTCAAAACTCCTTAAGCAGTTTACATAATCCTGATTTTGCATTACAGATAACCAGTGAACCATGAGCCCACAGCACCACATCTGTGATCCAACACTGAAACAGTTTAAAATGATGTCAGTAGAATTTTGAGAGGTGGTTGGTGCAAAGCTCTTCCTTTTGCAAATATTAATTTATGGGTTGCCTTTCGCAACTGCCAGCTGATGCTTCTAGGTGGAGTATTCTGGGCTAATCCAGAATAGTGGTGGGTGTGCAGACCACATGCAGTGCAGAAATGCCTGCTTCTGCAGCTTGACCCACAGTCCCACATGCTGCAGCAAAGTGCAAATTCCTCTCATGTGAGGAGAAATGGCTTTCTGGTATGTTCTACTCACCTGGTTAGCTATTTCCTCTCTGATGTATATACACAAAGGACTGGATCCCACTGAGAAAAAGGATCTCAAACAAAGCTTAAAGGGAAATCTCTTCTTGAAGAGATGCTGCAGGACCGCAGGGACCATCCCTGATCCTGTGGGCCTGCTGAGGAGTGTGGCATATGATTGAAATTGATATAGTTGTGCTGCCCCTTCTGCACTGCCTTAGCACTGCAAATTGATCTGTTTTATATTTAGCTTAGAAAGGAGACAACAGGGAATGTGACTGCTGCATATGAAATGCTGAATGCATCAGGCAAGGTAATTAGGACACTTCACGATGAGATAGTAAAAAGTTTAAAGCTGAGAAAAGGACACGCTTTTTCACACGAATTTGTGGACACAGTTGTATCACTGTTACTACTCACTCTAAAAGGATAGAAATGGGACTTGAATTTAATAGTGGGAAAATGTATATCTAGAGAGATCTAAAATGCTAGTCTTTCAGAGAATATAGGTCTTGGCCAGACAGAAGATTTTCTTGTGCTTTTCCCTATTAATTTTTTGTTCTTTTTCCCTTTCAGAGACAGGATCCCAGGTATGTAGAGCTGCCAGTCATTTCGAGGCTGGCATGCCTTATTTTCCCTTGATGATGTCTATTGAAATTCAGAGTAAGTTTTTCCACTTAGCCACAGTAAACACATGGAAAAACAGTAAAAAAAAACCTGCTACAATTTGATTGAATGCTTACAGACTGGAGGAACACATACCAATCACATTGTTATAACCACAGTCTGAGCAGCCAACGGTTTTATCTTTCCATTTATAGGAAAGGTCAAGAAAAGTTTGAGTCACCTTTCATATGCCTATGAGACGGCTTTTCTTCTCATACTGCCCAGCCACAACATTTATCTAGGTGCCCCCAGCAAAGACACCGCTGAAAGGAAGCTCTCCCTATGAGTCCCGCAAGTCTGGGTTGTGCTCTGCCCCTGGAGCCTACATTTGTAACCTGGACACGCTGTAAAGCTTTTCCAAGGCTTTGGGGAGGAAGTGCAGGAGAATGAGGCGCTTGTAATTTAGTTTTGGAGACAGACTGGTTTCTGTATGTGGGCACAGGTGATGGATGTAAGTGGGTAGTACACGATACATTTTTATTTTTGTGAGTTTATGAAGAACTATCCAGAGCTTGCAATAAGCTCTTCTGTTAACTGGTTTCAGAATGCATCCAGGTAAATAAAATAGTATTTTTATTTTGCAGTGACAGTACTAGAATACTGCAAGACAACCATCATCTTATGTTCCTGCTAAACATTTCTGGGCTTTGTAATCACATTTGCTCCATTTAAAGTGGGGTCTCTCTGTACTATCACTATATGAAAGAAGCATAAAAATGGGAACCATCCTAATCAGCTCTGCTAAGGGAAAAAATTGTGACTGTCACTGTTCAAAAGAAATGTAAGGAAAAGTTCAGCTGACATCTTTCTTTTATATTAGTTTTAAGTATCAGTTGCTATGGTAGTAGAGGAAACTATTTCAAATTTTGTCCTTTTTAAGTCTGCAGAATACGTTTATATTGCAGCAACATAGGGTATGCTTATAGCTAGTGCTAGGCATATATTTTGGATAGCTCTTGATTGGTAGCTGAATAGCATGCAGCTCAAGCTTTATTTTAGATTGACCTGACAGTTCACTGGATATTTTGTTTCAAAGTCATTTCTACCTTCTTAAATTTTGTCCTTTATGAAGGGCTAGTTTTAAAATATAAAGCTAAAATATGTTGCTTCTACAATAAAAAGTATTTTAAGCATTTCAGTTTTTCTTCATTCAAAATATCCACTGAATAAGATCTGAATTTCTGAAAGATGCCAAACATCTTCATTTTTTCAGTGGGCTGTATTAGCTACTAAAAGAATTGAAGAAACAAATTCAGGCATCTACATTTATAAAGACAGCTTAATTCTTCAGCCCTTGCGAAAATGCTGTTCCCATGAAGTTCATTCTGAGGTAAAGATATTCTCACCTTTGGGGATTTGCAGGAATCAGTCCAACATGTATGTCTTTAATTAATGTTTTTTATTAATATTTTACAGTCATTCGCCTTTTGCTGCCTCCCACTTTATGTAACAGAATACTGCGAGAGAAATGGTCTCTTTAAAACAACACAGAGAAAATAAGGGAGGCGGGCCAGCAACAGAGCTCTTAGAGATAACAGTGATGAGGATGCTGAAAAGAAGTCAGCAAGATAGGAAACGAGGGGATTCGGAGGTCACTGGAGCCCAGACTGAGCAGGAAATGGAGGGAGGAACCGAGTGTCAGAAGCAGTTGATAGATTCATTGATTTTTGTTTCTTTTTTAAGATAAAACTTCCTCCAATGATATCTACAGCTTCGTCTCCATTGCTTTGCATCTTAAACCCCCAATCTGCGTTGCTGGCGAGTACTAGTTGGTGAGTCTGCACTTATGTTTCTTCAGCACTTCTTAAACAGGTGAAAATCCTAGTTATTGTTTAATAAGGATATAAAAATATCCAGAGACTCAAGGAAGAGGAATGGTTGCTTCACCAAGTGACATCTACGAGATTCAAGCATTCACTGAAATCACGCCTCTTCATAACGAGCGCCGGCCATCTGAGGTTTAATTTTCCTTTTCTCATGTGTCTTTATTTCAGAAAGATGCATAATCTTTATGACTAAAGGGCAGTGATGAAGGTATATCCATAGGCTACTTTGCTGCAAACCTTAAAGGCTTTTCATTTTTTAGAGAAATTAGGTTTATTTTAAAACCAAACTTGAAAGACTGCATTTTATTAGAAAACTAACAATGAACAAAGGACTGAATAAATCAAAGGAAGGAATGTTCTAGAACATATTAAGGCATTAATTTGCTAAAACTGGTCATCTGGTGTTGGGTAGAAATTGAGACGCAAGTTTTCAATTGTGCAGGATAAACACTAGACAGTGCATGACTTAGGTGCTAATATACATTTAGTTTGGAGTGTAACTGCTAAATTAAGTTTTCAGAAAGTGCGTGGGCTGGATCTCATTAAATAGTAAATTAAATAGTAAATTAAATACGCTAGCGCTGCCCGACCTGGCCGGTCGCCATCCTGCCGCAGTGGCGTGCGGCTGGTCCCCTCGGTGGGGCGCGACGCGCCCGGCGCGGCGGTGCCGCTCCCCGAAATGGCGGTCCTCGGGCCGCAGGCGCCTCAGGCCTCAGGCGTTACCTGATGTTAAGGGCAGAAGGGGCCACCACGGTCGTACGGTCCCCATTTGGTTCACGTCTCGGCTGGTCACCTGCCTCCTGCTTCCCCGCTTCGCGCCTGGCTTTGGCTGCTGTGGGACACCTGCTAGGGGGCTAGACCGGCCTTTCGCCTGCCTCTGCCTCTGATAACGAACGGCCTTTGAATGCCTTAACGGCCTCTACATGGCCCCGGTGGCCTCGAGCCCCCCCTGCCCCCCGGCTCTGCCGCCAGCGCTGTGTGACCCGCGCCCCAGCCCCGCTCGCCGGCCTCCCCGGCACCGCTGCCTTCCCCTGCTCCCGGCCTGCCTCCCTCCGCCGCGCCCCTCTCGCGAGGCGCCCGTGGCCCCGTCGTCTGACGCAGTCACGAGACACAGCAGCTGCCATCCACCCCACCGGTTGTGTCTTACCGGGCCGGTCCTCTTCCTCTTGTTAGCGTGGTCTGCACTCTTTGCCCTTAGATGTATGACTTGTCGCTTGGATGGAGTGAAATTCTTCCTGTTTACAGGAAACCAGTGTACCGCGTGAGTCAGCGGCATGTTCTCTCCCGCCATCCACTCTCCGCGTCCTTCTGTCCGCCAGCTTTATCGACAACCACTTTTTCTACGCGTTCTTTCAGTTATTGCCTGGCTATCAAGTAACCTATACATGTAGAAAGAATGACCCGAAGCTGTCATCCTGTGAAAATGATACAAAGTCAGTTTGGCAAAATGGGTTTTTCATGAACACGTGTTGACTGGCGTTTCTTTTATTACCTTTTACATTTGTTTTTAATAGACTGCGGCAGTAGCTGTTCCACTACCTTTGATACCAGGCTGCTGGGAGCAGGGTTGCTCGGGAAGCCTGGCTACCCTTTTAGTGAGCCGTCACAAAGTTAGCTTTCTTCTACTCCTCTGGAATTACTAGGAGTTCCAACACTTACCAGAAATGTTCAAAAATATTCAAGAGATCCTTGTCTGGCTCTTTAAAAACTCGTACATGGAAATTATCTGATTCTGTTGATATGAAATCTTTATTTCATTATTCATAGATTCTTTATGAATCTGCTGCTAAGCGTCCTCTTTAGGGATGGTTATAATTGCTATGCAAAATATTTTGTCATATATATAAGTCTGTCGTTTTCCCAACCACAAGACCAGAAATATTTATTGAGTGCTTCTGCCCTCTTACATTAAAACTATTGTTAGGATTTCTTTTATTTTAGTTACACGTAAATTCTGTTTTGTCCTGAATTTTTTTTGCTATAGATTTTATCTTGTGTCCTGTTTCCTGTCTTATTCATTTCCCACTGTTCCATGGTATTTGATGCTGTCAAGTTTCTTGCTTTTCCATTTGGTTTAACAATTTTGTGACTATATTACATTTTCCTTCTAGGTTAGCTTTTTTCTTTTTTTTCTTTTTTTCCAAGCCAAGCAGAACATTGTATCTGTCTCTCTCAACAGTGGATTTATGGCACCTGAAAAAGTGTTCTTAAATTCCCAGTTAGCATGAGTATTTTTTAACTCTAACAGAAAATGTGGGTTTGATAACAGAAATATTTATTTAAGGTAGGCATGTAATCAGACTATAGGATCAGAATGGCCCTCTCTGGCCTTAAAAGCTGTAGAAAAATTCAGGGGTACTAGGCTTGGACCATGAATATAGAGATGCATTTTTATTTCTTCAGCTTGCATTGATAATGCTCTTGTGTAGCTATTCTAGTAAAGGAGGTTGAGCCTTGTCAAGAAACTGCACTGCTTTGAAGTACTTCTTGCCTGTAAAAGTTTTCTGTAGAGTGGGCACTGAAAGTGTTTCAGACATGAAACCTCTTCTGTAGACCTCTGCAAAATGCACATTGAGTGCACGTTGTCCTTTTTTTATGCATATAATGCTTTTACATTGAAAGCAGTATTTTGTTACTTTTTAAAAAAGAATAACATTTGTCTTGGGAGACTAGCCAATTACAGCATAGTTTTTCCAGATTATGTCCCAATAATATATAGATGAAGAGAAAGCCATGAGGAGGAGCAAAAATAAATTAACCATTTGCTGGTTACATCCTGCTAAAAATAGCGCATTACATTAAAGAAGATACTTGCAGAAGTATGACTTGTCAGAGACTTGACTGTTCACTGTCAAGTTGACTGTCTTTTCCAGTATAAGAACTAGAGAACACCAAAGAAAACTGGCAGTTTCCAAGTCCAGAACAAGCCAAAAGGCGTACCTCTTCATATCATGCAAAGCTGGTTTACAGATCTTCAGTTAGACAACAGACAAATCAAAAGAGGATTTGAAAGATTCATGGAATAAAAATCAGTTGAGGACTATAAGATAGAAAGACATCTTCTCTGATTCACAGAGACTCAGAACTTTGGGAGCTGGGAGGCTATCCCGAGAAACTATCACCTTCTGCTTGCCCTATTCTTACACTCCCCTGGGCAACCACTACTGGGCACTTTTGGAGACTACTTGTTTGGCTAGATGGACTTTTAGTCTGACCGGCATGGTTGTCTTCTGCAATTAATCTAATTCAATTCAATGGAAAGAGAAGAAGGAACAATCTGAACTAGGAGTAAGCCTTGACCTACACAGGTTTTTCTTGAAGTATTTATAATTGCAATAAAACAAGACCGAAATTAGAAAATAAAAGAAACGCAATAACTCTTCCCCTAGTTCTTCTTATTGTGGTTTCTTTCCTTTGTTTCTTGATGTGGATTCCAGAAAATTAATTGAGCAATAAGACCTAAAGAGCATACTTTTGGGGCTGATTATTGCACGCCTCAGCTGCTATAATAAGGTATGAGTTAATGACTTTAACCACCTGAAAAGTGTAACAATTTCCCTGTGTATTCAGTGCCTGGAGTTACTTATTGCAGGATCATCTAGCTTGTAGCTCAGGAAAACGGAGAATTGAAAAAGCAGAAACTTACTGTTATTGCATTTTAAAAGTGTTAAATAAAAATAAGTTTAAAAATAAATCCAGATTCTTGCACTTCCTGGACATTTTTGTCACGTGCGTGACATACCTGGCAATGAGTCAGCGCATTGCACTCATGCCTGAAGTTTGGAAGCTGTTTCATAACTAAAGGAACCTGTGACCAATCTGCAAAGGCAGCCAGAACTGAACCTGGCAGTGCTGCACCTTGTAATACTGATGTTAGATCAGGCTTGGCTGGTACAGAGATTTTTACTGATTTGAATTTTAAGCACGGCCCTGCTTAGTTCTGTGTATGCTTCTCACAGGTCATTCAATGTTATCACTAACTTTCCCTCTCAGCTCTGCTTGCAGGAAAGTGGGGGAAAATCCTGTTCACTGGGAATGCTTTTCAGCAATAATACAAGATACGCAGTGAAAAAAGGGCGAGCTGTAATTCAGTGCCACTTTACTCGTTTTCCAGGCATAGTCCCGCTTATACGCAGGAGTGCCGTGCAGTTTTCTTCGTGCAGCTACATTTTCAAAATGTTGAGTGACTGGCCGGTGAAAATTTCAAGGTTGGACAGGATCATTCTGGCAACATGAAGGACTGAAAGGCTTATTTTTGGATTTCAACCTTTTCAAGACAAAGGCCATCCTTTCATCTGTATTTTTACAATGCCTGGAACAAAGGGCTTCTGCTCCTCACTGGAAGTTTTACGTGCTGTAATGATGTCCGTGCTTATTAATAGCAATAACAATAAAAGGGCGGAAGTTAAAGGAGACAAAGGATGGTGAGTTACAGTAATTCATGTTCTTTTCCCAGCTTTGTCACACACTTACTATGTGACCTTGAAGAATTTATTTAATCTCTTTCTGTTTCAAAGTTCCTCCGGAGACATAGGCTAACAGTGCTTAGCAAGGGTGTTGGGAGGCTTAGTTCGGAAACGCTTGTAAAGAAAGCCCATTGGGATCTGCAGATGGGACGTGTTCTGTAAACAGAACGGATGATTATTCTAGTGGCAAAGAATTTGCAGAGAATGTGAGCAGGTCATCAAAACAAGAAGTTTCATGTTAAAAAATGTCAGACTGACCCCTTCTGCCACCTCAGTATCGTTTGGAGACAGATAAGGCGAAATGAGGGAATTCCTGTCTGAAACAACATTATGACGGGAAACAGTCGCTTGAAGCAAGCAAAGGGAAAACAGCCACAAAACTTATAGAGAGAAGAGAAACAGCCTGTGTTGGCTACACATATGGTATTATAATTGTTTTAAACCGAAATCTCATCTTCTTTACACCTGCATGGTCTCTCTGCCAGCAGTGCAAATCTCTGCAAAAGCTGAGATGAGAACTGAAATTGGCCTTGGCTCAAGCGCTCTCAGTCATGCCTTGTTCTTCCTCTGTTGCAGTGAGCCCAGCTAATTACCATTAATGCAGACTATTTCGCCGGCAGACTGATTGCAGCATCGCGCTGGGCTGGGGACGGTGGCTGACAAGATCCTGGAAGCCGGCACTGTCTGCCAGGGTCCTGTTATCTTCCAAAACATGTATGTGATGGGAGCTGTCTGTGTGTGTGATTTACAGTGTGAGGTTGAATCCCGTCCCTGGCTCTGAGAACTGCACGGCGGTGGTGAGAAATACCACCTCCTCCAGGAGGGAATGGCTGGTGCCTGGGTATTGACAGTGAGGAATTAAACCGTGAACAGACTTGGATGTGTTACAATCAAAACCTCCTTCTTCCAGTAACAAAACTGCAGCTCTGAGGATTTTGTTTTAAAGTACCTCTGGGAGAGACCGCCCTTCCTTTCTCTTGGCTTATCCTTGCTCAGATCCCTGCCGTACTATGCCATATAGAACGGGCTTGCACTTCCTGGCATGCAAAGCTGCGCACTTCCCAATGAACTCCTAAATCCTGTCACCACTGTAAATTTTCTTTTATTGCTTTTTTTTTTTTTTACTACAGAATCCTGATCCTCTGAGTCAAAGTCTCTTACTCAGAGACACTCCACTACAAATCCTCAGAGAATTATGGTTCCTGCTCTGAAGAACAGAGTCTAAAATCTATGATTCGTTTATGGACAATCCCTTCTCGGCACTTTATAGGGAGATTTGCCAGAAATGCAAATATGAATATGTTTCTGAATAAGTGAGACAAGTGTCACTTGATCAAATGCAAATCAGTCTAATCCCTAAATATCAACAGTCTTGATCCCAGTGCACTGGGAGCAAATTTCATTAGCGCATTTTACATCATTCGGAAGGTGGATTAAGCATGCATTGTCTTCCTCAGATTAATACGAACAAGGAGCTTACATAGATGCCATTAAACTCTTATTTCAACTAACTCGTATGTAAATGCAAACCCTAACACTTGGGAGCATTTTGTGGCTTTGTGACCTTGCTTGTGGAATTTTATCTTTTAAAATCAGTGTCTGGATTACACATATTCAGAAATCTAGGGCATCTCCAGGATTCTTGGCATCTGAAGCAAGTCAGGAAAGATACAAAAAGGACCAAACCCAGCAACAGTTAGCTACTTGCATACAGTAAAAAAACTTTCTGCATTTTGTATGGCTTTTCATAATGCCTTGGGTTAAAAACACTGCTGAATAGCAACAGCTTGGCTAAATGTGACAAAAGGGTTTCAGCATTTTATAACATTTGGCATGGCTTTCAGAGAAGTAAAATGCATGTCACAAAAGGCTTTTCAGCTGGGACATATCACTGCTGGATGCACTGGCATTTCATTTCACTGACATGCATGCTATGTGTGGTTGAAATGCTACAAATTTCACTGGGTTTTTTTTTGGAACCTAATCCCTTGGTGACAGTAAACATGGCATATGAGAAAATCCAGCTCAGAAGTTATTTGTGCATCACTTTACATCATCCCAAACTTGCTGGATATGCTTTGCAAACTGAAGAAAGAGACAAAGTCATTATTTTTACAGTCTACTTTCAACTGCTCCATTTTTCACTGGTGATAAGCAAAGATGAAATTTCAGTTCCATGATTCTGGGCAATGAATGTATTTAATCGCTATAGTTGCAGGAATAGCTAGCTGAAAAGAATGCAACCGACCAGACTAAAAATCAAGAGAAGTGCAGTGATGCATTATCTGCTGGAGTAATATTGCAGCAGGAAAAGATGGTCCAAATGAAATGAACAAATAAAGGGTGAGCCTTTTATAAGAACAAGATGTATATTTCAAGAAACCCGTGATCTATCCTGGATCAACACTACTGTATTTCCTTGCTTTTTCATTTGCCTCATTTCTCTTAAAATGTATTTAATGAAGTTGTGTTCAAGGGTTCTGGTTATCGTTAATAAAAAGTAAACAAAACAAAGTGAAAGAGTAAGAAAGTGTGAGTTGTGTATGCACAGAGAGATTTCTAAGTGATTGAATCATGTATCTAGAACCTTTTCCTGTAAAAAACTGTCTGGCCTGAAACCATGAAGAGAGTGGAGAAGTTCCAGCTTTGATTGGACATTCTCATTGAAGAGCACTTAAAGCCTTAACAAGTTTGTTCTTGCAACGTACAACAATCCTTACTAGTTGGAGAATGAAGAGAAGACAAAAAAGATAGCTGATTAAAAGTTCACAGTAGATGTTTCTGAGAAAAGAAAAAAAAAGAGAAAGAAGAAGAGAGAGAGAGAAAGAGAGACAGACAAGGGACAAAGAGAGTGAAAGAAAGAAAAAAGGGGAAGATAGGAAGGGAGGAAGAAGGGAAGGAAGGAAGGAAGGGAAGAAGGGAGGGAGGGAGGGAGGGAAGGAAGGAGGGAAATTCTCAGTCAGTCTTACTTATTCAAAGCAGAATTTCAAATTACCGTGTGAAGTTTGACATGAATGACTTTCTCCTTTCTGAAAGCCCTATTTGGGCTCCCGCTATGATGATGTTAAACTGATGTTTTGCCTGATCATCAAGTTGTTTTCCTCTCCTTGGAAAAGAACAAAGCTCATATGCCCAGGGGACCACATTACAGATATTTCCACTGTATTTATTTCAGCCATTTGACTTTCACTTTCTTTTCTGATGGCCATATTTGTTTTCTACAGGTTTTCTGGCATAGCCTGGAGTAGAATATTCTGCAGGGCACATTTGCCTGGTAAAGCTAGAACTTTACAAAAGAAAATTTTAAATGTCTTCAAGTTCCTATCTGCTTTGTCAAACCTAAGTACATTCTCATGGGTCTTCTTTTGGTGGGTTCAACTGTTACCTGACTGAGTTCCAGGATTTAGCGTGCTGGGTCACAGAAATCATTTCATGTCTTGAACCTGTGGCATTTCATTACCTGACTATCAGCATGGCATAAAACACTGCACAAATTCTGAAATTTAATTTCATGCTCCATTTGTTTTTGTGTCACTGTCTGTTCTGTGAAATCCAGGCCTGCAGTTCTGTCCTCCTTTCCCTTCATACAAACCCGTGGAAAGACAGCAACATTTGGACAGACATTTTAAGCTGAACTTTCCAACATCTGCTGAAAAATTCAGAATCAATTTTAGTTTGCGCGTGCTTGTCCGTCTCAATTATCAAACAATGACTAGGTAGCACAGGAAGGTAGAATGCTCTTCTACGGTCTGAAAGATGTCCAGATAAATAATACTAAGGATTTCCCACCCCGAATCATAGCAGAGCAGAGTGCAACAAATGTAGTCATGGTTTTACTAATCAATACACATTTAATTATTGAACCTTCCTGCCTGATGTCAGCCAACCAGATTACAGAACTTTAAAAAAAAATTCCTTGTCAAAAGCTAGATGGATAAGTTGCACTCTAGATGAATGGACTGTCCCTAAAACAGGCAGCAATTCAGACAAAGCACCATGCATCATTTTTAATTGACTGAAGCTTATTCCCAAATAAGAGTAATCGAAGCATAGTGCCAGCTAATGAATCTGCAGTGAAACACCATTGTAGCACTTTGGATTGAAGTTAGCGCTTCTAAAGCACCACTTTATTGTTTCAGTTCATGTAATTTGGATTTATGAATAAACATGTATTTTCCTTGGGGCTTTTCTAACCTCTCCTTGCTGTGGTGAACATAGTAAAGCTCCTTTTTAATACTGGTGCTTTAGCAGTGTTTAGATTGAACCACTGTTGGTTTTCTAACATCTAAAACAAGAATTTCTCAGGGTAACAACACTGTCACTACAAGGGCTCTGTCTGCTGAAATCTGTAATTACAAGTGCAAATGGAAAATATGATTTAATCTGTTGCTTTTTTAAAGCTCCCTGCTGTCTCTACAAGTTCATAATTTAAATGCTGTTAGCTTTATTTGAAAACATTTCTATTCAGGAAAATAATGTACAACAGCACAAAATGTTTTTTTGCTAGTAAATATCTTTATCACCATTTTTAATTAACTTTAATATTTTGAAGGGAAAATCAAATTCCATAGTAGTTTTCTGCTTATACTTTTGCCACTTTTTAGGAGTTTTTTCTAGCCCACTTTGCGAATTCAGCATCTGAAAAATACATCCTAATTATACAATTCTAAGATTAATTTTAAAGATATAAGCTGGCATGCAGTAAGCGTGCAAATATCCATGCTTTGCCCTATATCGCACATGGACAGGAGAAGGCACACACTAAAAAGCTAAGCCTACAAATCTTATAACCAGGGCATTTTAGGCTTTTTCCCGGTTTTTGCATACTAAGAAAATTAAAAGGAAGCATTGTTTTTGAAAATCTTGCTTTGTAGGCAAAAGCTGATGATGATTTAGATCATGTTACTTCCAAGAACATCCAAGCCAGTAAGTTATATTTTGCTACAAACAGAGCTATCTGCAACCTTTTGTCCAGGTACAGATCTCTTTCTAATGTCAAAGGGTCAGTCTCCTTATAAGCAACAGGTGAGATACTGAGCTTCAACGAACTAAGCTTTAAAGTCGATCAGTTAACATTATGAATAGAATCTGGAAAAAAAAAAGAAGTGTGTAGATTTTTGTACACATGCTACTGAACAGGTTTGAATGATATTTGGCACATCTCTGCTTAGTTTGAAAGCTGAAACTTGGCTTGTGTATTAGAAAAGCACAAAAAATATGGGTGAGTTCATCAATTCATTTTTCATATGACAGATGTTGGAGATAACTTGTTATGTATTAGTCATATTCCTTTATTGAAATGGCATGGTTTTGGAATTAAAATAGTTGGCAATAAGACGAGCCCTATGAATCCAAAAACTATATGTTGTTTGAGATATTTCTGAGCAAGGTTAAAGATTTGAAACCAGTTTTTTTGGTGGGAAGACACAGTGAAAAGAGAATACAAGCACACAAAATGCTGGTTTTACGTGGACTTAGACCATTTTGAGCGTCATTAGCACAGATGTTCAGTCCTAGCAGGGCAGTGTATCCTGAAAGTAAAATCACTGGTTTCAATTACAGATGCATACAGTGATTCAGTTAAAGTTAGACTAGGAGCTGCGGCTGCTTAAAGTAGGATAGCTAACTGCCCTCCAGCCCATCTGCCAACCTCCAGTGTTTTCTTTAGGAGCTAAAACAAAATATATATGAGACAACAAGAAGTTATGCAAGATAATGAATGACACAGTTCCTTTCCTGATCAGTCATGGCCAAAACCACTTTACTCTGACTATCATGATGTGTAATGCATCCTTTTTTTCACTATGCTTCCAAGACAGAGGTGTGCAGCCTCTCACCATGAGAGCCACAGTTGGCCCCAAGCCTGAGGACCAGGGCAAAGGGGACCCTATGCCACCCTCCTATTTCCTTTCTCCAGTCTGCTTCAACTCCTGCCTAGCTCCCAGTAGTCCCGAAGGACTATGCTGGGAGATGATTGAATATTTCTTTGTGCATCTGAGTCGTTTTCACATTGTCCAATGTACAAACCTCTACTTTGTGTATGGACTTTTGTTTGGATAGAGAAAACTTAGGAAAAAAATGACTGAAAAAACTTGGCGTTCAGGGCGGGTGGATTTCTTAAGCATAGGATGATGTGAATTAAGTCAATCCTTAGTAAACCGTTGTCCTAAACTACTGCAAGGTATTAGCTGGCCTGAATACTGTTCATGGACCAGCTGCAGCTGTTATATAAATGTGTTATCTAATTGGGTAAAGAAGACAGTCGTCTGGACCCATCTGCCCCTTACTCTTCCTTTGAGGCATGGTTGACACCATATATTTCTGGAATTACATTGAAAAGTATGTGCTGTATGTCATAGTGAAACTGTTCTTGCCTTTGAGGTTGCAAGGCAGTATTTGTACGGAAAGACTTTAGCGTGATTTACTAAGGATGTGCAAACCCTACACTCCCACAGAACATGTCATCCAGGAGTACAGGAGTTGCACTGGATCAACCCTTGCCTTTACTTCTTTAAGCAGACATTATTTATGGGTTTTTGATCATGGAAAAAGTCTAACTTTTCAACATATAATAAGTTTTCAAGCTCAGAGTGACAGGCAGTTCTCCTTCTACTGTTTGGGATGGGTCCATCTTAGCCAGCTTTAGAGATTTTCATAATCATTACCGAGGAAGCACAGAGAATTGTCAGGCTTCCTAAGGACAAAGTTCAAAAACCTTACCTATAATACAAAGGGCTCTGAAGAGATCTGGGAACAGGAGGATTAGTAGAACTGTGTTGCAGCTGGACACACCAGAGAACAGCACTGCAAGGGAAGGAGAAAACAGCATCAGCATGGGAAGGACTCAAATTAAAAAGCAGAAAGAAAGATTATCAGAAACATATATATGCATAATGTAAAAGTGAGAAAGGGAGTCAGCAACATATGGAAAACTATACTTTTCATAAATTAATGTATTTAGATGAAATTTATTCCACAAATATTATTATATGCTATGCGTTAAAGCACACTTTCCTGTATGCAAAGTATAACTTTGGAGTACACGAATGAATGAAGGAGAACTTTGGTGGAAATGTGATTTGAACATTTGGACAAGCTGTTGTTGTGCATCTGTGTTACCCAGTTCAACTTATGTAAGAATCCTCGCTTATCCTTCAGATTTTATGACATCTCTATAGCTATATTATTGACAATGTCTGTATGGCAGGCAGCTGCGTGCTGCCCATCAGGCAAGTGTATTCACAGGGATGTGCAGCTAGCATCCTTCCACACTCTCCAATGAAGACAAGGTGCTAATACTCACAGCTCATCAGCAAAAAGCACCAGACCCCCAAAAGGCTGAAGAACAAACCATTAGCAGCTGTGCAAACACAGAGCTGACAACAAGTTTTTATAACGGGTGTTGAACTTGGTCAACCTGACCACACAAGCAGGACTACTGAGTTCAACACTGATGGTAAGGGTGGAAGGAGCTATTATTGTCACCCTGGCAAAGCTGGCTGAGCATACCAAATGGTTGTATTTACACATACCATTCAAATAGGCTTTCTGAGGACCATAGAGTCCTTTTCCATTAACCCACAATACAAAGACACTGAAATCTGAGAAATGTTTTCAGCTACCCTTTTAAATTTGATTTGATATGAGGGATCAAAGGCACGACAAGTAAGTCTATGAGAAGAGTGATAATTTTAAACACAGTTTTATCTTGGCCTTTCAGATAGAGCCTTTCAGTACATCAGAAACAAATATCAGAACAGCTGTTTATCAATAAGTTGGGGAGAAACAATCCACAAAGCTGATGCCACGCAGCATACTCTGCACAACTGAGGTGCCTCAGGATGTGGCCTGCAGTCTTGATTAAACAGGATACCTGAATCACAGATGATACCATTTACTGTAAACAGTAATGTGGTTGTCTGGGGGAGCTGCTGTCTGCAAAGCTGTCTACTGAGTTAATGTATTCTGTGTATGCTTTGTCTCTTAATTGTGTGACGCATTTTAGGAAACTCATAAAAAATCTCTGGACTATCCCTGGTTTATCCTAAAGGTAGCCAACATGGGATAGGGAATGACAGCTAGACTGCAGGAGCAGGTTTGAGCACTCTGCACGCCTGCCAAGTTTTCAAAGGGAGAACAACAGGCAGGCTTTTCGAACTTCTGCCAGCTCCAGCTCTATCAGGTCACTGTATTTATTTTTCCTTTAGTATCTTTAGTAACTTTAATAAAGCTCTTCTTATGACTAATAGCTTGAAGGGATCAGGACATCAGAGGAAACACAAAGGGAGCGACAACACTCGGTAGGCCCCTCCCTTGTTTCAGTGCTGTGTTTCAAATATGTGCAATCTGTGATCTCAATAATTACCTGGTGCTTCATTACCTGCTCCTTCTTTGTAAACCTGTTTTTTGTGCTCTTGCAAACTAAGATCCCACCCAAACGCTGCCAAGCTCATTCCATAGTGCAACAATAGCTGAAATGCTGGAAATGATTGATGTTAAACTTCCATTGATTACTGTAAGGTGACATATTAAGAATTATTGATGCTAACACAAATGAGGATTAAACACAGAAAAAATTCTCAAGTCAAGACAGAGAAAGAGGGGAAAGTGATCTTGTGGCTGTATGTGTCCATGTGCAGGGAGTAATGTGGTACATTAATCTTTTCATTTCAAAGCAACTAAACCAGTATTAGTAGTTGTTCTTCTCTGCTGTTTTGAACAAAAATGTCATAAAGCAACACTAGAATAGCTTTTTATGCTGTATCTCCATGGATACTAATGTTACACATGAGGTATAGATTTTTCTAGCTAAAATTTTTTATTTAATTTTCTTTCTAAGTAAAGTTTAATTATTTAATGTGTGTGTGTGTGTGTGTGTGTTAAAAATTAAATGTGCAAACGCCAGAGATCCAGCTCATCAAAGGTACCTCTGTGGTTATGGCACACACTGCTGCGCGTAGCTCCTCTGCCCAGAGCTCCTGCTGTACTGTGAAAGCACAGTTCCAAAAGACAGATATTGCTGTGTTGCAAATGTGTGTGTTTGGTACGGGGATGGGAATGCAGGAATGGCCACAGATATCTGCAGAAACTGGACACAGTGAAATCTCTGTGCAGAATCCCATAATTGTTTACTCTAAGTTTTACCTTTAGCTTGGCACAATGTGCAGAGCTGCACTAAAAGGATAATTGGTAATAAATGACCTCTCTCTTCTGGCATACGCATTAACATACTTTTCATCCCAGAGTTGGGTTTTCAGTGTATGCAATGCACATCTCACTGGCTGCTGACCCAAATGAACCCATCCTCCCACTCCTGACCACACGCAGTCCGGAACCCAGCACCATACCACATTGCTCAGGTTAGTTTGGAGACAAAAAAATCAGCCACAGCCCTTTATACTTTCATCTGGAAATCTGAGGCATGACTGCCACAGCACACACTATTTCCAGCCCACTCACGGGGTGACAAAAGCCCTGCATTGCCTGCAGACTGGTAGCATTTGCTAAACTAGGGATTGTGTCCTTTCTGGATTCCAAGTGCTCAACCCATGTGACCTAGAGTACCAAAAGGGGAGTGGGGAACTGATTTTGTGAGGGCCAAAGATGGTGCTTTGGGAACACATTTGCTGGCATGTAGTGAGTTTTGCACATGAGGAAGTGGTCCTGAGATCCCATCCCACGCACCCATCCATTTCCAAAGGGATGGGTGCATGGGACTCCTGCTATGTGTCCACAGAGAGGGAGCCATTTCCCTTACCCTGCTCAGCTGCCTTGGTAGAAGGCATGGCCTCTCACAAGGATGAGGTGCCATCAATCACCCATATGAATTTTGATCAGCAATATCTTTGTAGGCTCTGTAGAGACCTAGAAATAACCAGCTGCCATGGTAGGAAGCTGTGAATGCACTCGTATTTACCCTCATTAACCGGTTAGGCTCTGTGACAGGCAGGCTCCATGCTCCTGCTCAATTCAAAATTCAAGAAGATACAAGATCTACCCCCTCCCTTGCAAATAAGAAGCAAGCTGACCAGCTTATGGGAAGTATTTTTAGTGTGTTGGAGACAGTCTCCTAGCTACCAGCTCAAAGTGCTCTGCTCTGCAGGGGCTGGCAGTCGTCAGCCTGCACAAAAGCAAACACTGTAGACAAATCCTGTTTTTTAGGCCAAATCCGGTCCCAAGCTTGCTATCATGTTCATATTAGGAAGGTTTCTTTTGAGGCTGTAGAGACCAAAGAGATGCTCTGGTGAGGAAACGACCTCTGCAGAGAACCCTGTGCAGCACTCATGAAAATCTGCTTTCTGGAGATGGCCCTTGGAAGCGGAGAGGGAGCAGAGAGCTAGCTCAGCACATAAAACCTTTGCAGCTTTAACTCCACAGTCCTCCCAGCTTGCCCATTAGCTAGGCTTCTAGGATTTAGTAGAAACATTGCCCAGGTATCGCTGAGGCTTTCTGAAGCTCTGTTTGTGGCTGGGATTGTTTACATTCTCCTCTGAGTTAGAAATGATCTTTTGTTCAAGTACATAGATTTAGGCTCCACACAGAAAGCATAAAAGACCAAATACTGTTTATGTTGTACATAGTAATCTATCTCACATCTGCCAAAGTCTGGCTTTATATTAAGATGTGAAAGAGCATTCATTAATTCCTCTTTAAGGGCAAAGCTATTAAAAGCTATTTTAATTATGATCATGAATTCATAATTTCCACTCTTTCTTAAGTTGCTTGTCTTCCTTAAATTGCTATCTGTCTCACAACTGTTTATAGATAATAAAATTTCTTTAAAGATTTTCTTTCATTTTGGAAAACCCTTGGAGATAATTTGTCTGGCATCTGCTGGATGTATCACAGACACTACATGGTTGTTGTTTAGTTGTTCCTAGGATAACTGGAAGTCAAGCAGGGTTACCTAATCCTTCAACTTTATTTTCAGTGCTGAAAGAGGCAAGGTAACTGCTGAAAAGTGCAAAGCCCCCCTTGTAATTTGATAAAAGCTCAGCTTTAGAGAAGACTGGGCTTTGAGACTGATCAGTTCTTGTCTGTGAGCAAAATGTTTAACTGTGCCTTGTATTAATCAAGTTAATTTCTTTTTCTCCCATATTGCCCTCCTTTTGCTCCTTGGAGAGCCTGCAGTTGCTCTCCGAGAGTTAAATGACTTTTTCCTTTACTTTTTTCTGATATGTGCCACATAGGAGCAATGAAACCTCTTGTTCAACTTTCAAGAAAATTCCTCTGGACCTTGGACTTCTTTTGCTGCTGCCATTGTTTCCATTTGCCATTTAAAATTTCATCTTGCGTATGTACAGATCTCATCATAATTTATTAAATAGTGGGAGAAACTCAGAATTTGTGTAATTGTAAAAAAAGTGAGATGAGTGGAACATAATCTCAGACTGGAGGCTGACTTGGAACTGCATGCCATGTAATAATGTGTTCAAGGGCTTTCTATGGTGCAGAAACCAGCAGTCTAGTCCAAGGAGAACGTGGAGAATTATTTTCCTCTATGTTTTCACCGAGCAATCTTTCTGCTCCAATTACAAGAGTTCTACATCCTCAAGATGAAAAGTGCACCTTTATAGATGGGATTTAATCAATTCCCATTTTCTTAAAAAAATAATAAGAAAAGCTCTCTCCAGTAAAAATTGGACATGGTTATACAACTTATATAGAGACTATTCATAAGCCAATGAACAAATGTTTTGAAGCTTCTGTTTTATATATCCTAGAAAGAAACAGAGAGCCTTTTCATGTCTTTTCTAAGTTAAGGAATTGCTATAGACTATTAACAAAATGAAACTACAGAAGTTTCTTTCAGAAAGCTTGCATACAAGATTACAGTGATGTCCCCTTATAGGATAACGATTATTATTGTCTTGTTCTGTGAACTGGTCCTTTTTCTGTATTTTGATGGAAATTAACCTTTATGACTCCTACACTCAAAAAAAAATTATTTTTTCATATGTACCACAGCATTCCTCAAATGCACTGAGAATCACTCCAAGGAGTATAGTAAGGTCATATGGTGCCCTGACCTACCTAATACCATATCTAATACTGTGATCTCATATTCCTCTTCTTCCATCAGTAAGTATAACCCTAAGGTGTCATCCATGGAGTCAGCTGGAATAGAAAGTACTTTTCTTTATGATTGAGGAGAATTTGAAATCAAACCTTTTGAGATAAACAGGAGTTTTCTGTGGTGCTCAAATGTCTCTGTCTCTTTCTTTAGGCAGAAGTGATGTACCAAGACACTGAAGCCGCTACAAACTAATTTGCAGTTAGGCTGGATCTTTCTAAATTGTATCGTGTGCACTAGAGTGAAGTAGCACATGAACTTTACCAAAGTGTCCCATCCAACTGGGAACTGCTGTCATCATCAGTGATGGCTTGTAACCAAAATGTATTTGGGAACACTTAAAGTAAGCAATGAATCACAGACTGTCATGTATAATTATATATCACTAAATAACGCAATGTTGGTTTTTGAGTGCATGTGGGCTGGTAAACCTTTGCTGAAATGGATGGATTGTAGCAAGGCTATAAGGGCCAAGACACCAACTTCTTCCTCTTTTGAAGTTTTCAGACTGAGACTGGATGTGCCTCTGGAGAACATATTGCTTTTGCCAACATACAAGTCATTACTAAATGTAAGGAGAAGCGTGAATTTTTATGGCCCGTGCTATGAAGGAAGTAAAACTAGAAGATCTAATAGTCTTTTCTGTGTTTCAGTTCCACGAAAAAAATATGTTGTATCAAAAGACCTGTGTTGCTAACAGCAAAGCCGTTTTTGTTTCGTTCAAGTGGACACAACCAGTTGCTACTTGCAGGCTGTAAGGCATTGTCTACCTCTGGAGACATTCAGCTGACATGTTGCTTGATTTGTTAATTTTCTTTTCTTTTTGTCCTGTCACATGCTTTTTCTCCTGAATTGTTTCTTTTATAGCTGTTACTAAGTGCTGCCTCTTCTGGGGAATAACTGAATGTTTGAGGCTCAGCTCTTCAAGGTGTTGAGAGCTCTGGACCTTCTCCAAGAAAGCTCTTAAGAGAATGGTCAACTTTAGGAGTATGAGTAGCCTGGGCTAGAGAGGGCCTTACTTTTAGGCAGAGTCTCCTGAACATAGTGGCCACTTTGCCAGAAATCAGTTGATTTAACCATGTGTAATGTCATTAGTTTGACAGTTGTCTATTGAAGATTCGCTTAGAACATCCCTGAAGTATTAAGACAGCCATGGAGCCCTTGTTATTAGCACGCCGTGAGGAGCTATGACTCTGAAATGGTCTAGGCACCCAGAAAAAAAATTACTGTTAGATAATTCTGTATTCAGATCTCCAGAAGCACAAATTAAAAGCTCAGGCTTTGGATGTTTATCTCCTACTAGGCATCCATAGAATGCCTAGTATTATGCTATATGCTTAGCTGGAAACATTCCAGCTAAGAGATAAAAAGATACAACAAGAACAAGAAAGGGGAATAAAGAATGTTTGAAAAGAAACAGCAGAGCCTGGACTGATATATTTGAGTAAGAGCTAATGTTAGGAATTTCCATGTAGAATAAGCAAAATAAAATGTCATCTCATGGTTTAAATGCTGCCAGATGATTCAATATACTTTTCACAGCATTCTTTTAACATGTGATATTCTCTTATGTTTGTTCAAGTCAGGAAATGAGAAACTGCTTGAAAGGGAAAGGTTAGGGCTTGTGTCATTGTATAATATATGCCCACAAGCCTATTATATTAACAGTGCTGCTTAAGATAATTCAAAATGGAAGATGGAGTTCATTTCTACCACAGTATATTCTCACTGTGATCTGCTGACAGAATGCAGTGTATCATATATTTGTTAAGTTAAGGTTCATGTGGAATAGAGCTGATTGGAGATTCATTCTTTTTTTCTTGGGAAGAGTAGACATTTGAGAGAAATTCTTAGCTTGAATCAGGATGAAAAATGAAACTCTTGCTCATGTTCATTCCAACAATCCATTAAATAAGCTAGAAAATGCTAGCTTGTCAATTAAAACATTCTGTGTCAACATTTTTAAATCTTTCATTTAGATTCTGACTTTTGTTTACAGTTTTTAATAAAGTTAGTGTAAAGTATTGAAATATTGTTTGAACCAAACATGGATTTCTGTATTAAAAATATTGAAATTGGACATTCTGAGAAATTTTTAAATAGATTTTGGAAAGGAGTCATTTGTGAAAAATGACTATTTCCCACAGACATTTTCCCTTTCAAAGCACAGGCATTTCCTAAAGGAAAAATATTCTGCCCCAAAACTCTCAGCCACCCGTAATGATGAAGTAAGCAATACACGTTTAATTACCTTGTTGTTTACTTTCCCTATAGTTTCCCAGACTTTAAGGAAACTATTAAAACAAGGATAGAGAGGATTGACTGTTCTGCTTGCACTCATAAAAGTCAAATATTGTGGTCTGGTCAGATGTCAGTCTTGTTCAGATGTTTCTCCTGCCTGCCATATTAGAGGCTCTGTTCATGACTTGAGGCACATATAAGGCATTAACATATCGGTGTCACACATAGTCTACCCCGTGTGTTAAAGGGGCTCACAGGGGAAAGAAAGGATCATTCACTAGCTGTATTTCTTCATTTCACATGCTTGACGGTCATTTTAGCTGGAAAAATCCAGTGAAATTTGGCCAGTTCTGGTTCTGGTTGGTATTACAAATTGTATCCTATTCATAAATCCTGTGATGTTTTCAGTTATCTCTGGTTTAGCAACAATTCTGAACCAGAGCTATGAATTAAAAAGGGTTGAGAGGTTTTGTCCCTTTCTTATTCTTTTGGCTTTCACATATGATTCAGGAATTAAATGTTTAACATGCAGTTCACAGGAAGATCTTTGAATGTGCATAAATGATCTCTACAGTTAGCAAAAGTGTGGTAGAAAAGAGGGGTGAGTTAGAATGAAGGGTTTAATAAGTTTTGAAAAGCAGTAAGGAGTTGGCCTGGCTCACATATGCAAACATTTTGAGGAAATTCATGTTTTCACAAACATTGCCAACGGGTTTGCTTCGTCACCTTGCTGCTGGTGCTAGAGCTGCCAGTGCAAGAGCCTGGCTTGTCATCTCTTCTTCTGGGCTGGGCAGCCCTCGCTGGCAGTGCCAGAAGGGCGCTCACAGCTCTGGCGCAGTGGCCCACACCTCACGCCGTCTTCCCACTGACCAGGGATGGGGTTAGGTCTCCTCCCAGCCCTGTGCGACTGCGGTTTTGCCAGCTCCCCTCTGTGTCCCCTTGTGACCACCATCAGCTCTCTGCGCGGGAGCTGGGCAGAGGGAGCTGCACCAGGCTCAGCCCTTCGGGCTTTATGGATCTTGATGTGCGGGTCTGGCTGTGGGATGATTTATTAAAACTGTGCATCTGCTGAATATGCTCTGGCAAATAGTCCTCAGAGAGAGCTATACTTCAGTCTGTGCTTCATCTAGCAACATGTCTCTCCTTTTCCACAGTATAATCCCTAAACATTGGTACACTGCAGATAATCTGATCAGGATCGGAAGTCAGCCTGGATTTATCCCTCTTTATTTTGTTACTCCTCTTTTATTGCATTATGACTTTTCTGCAATTTTTGAAGATGCACTTTCCATAAACGTATGAAAAGCTCACCATGAATACGAAAAAGATAAGCTAGGTCAACTGCATCAATTTGAATGCTCTCCCACAGCACAAGAAACCCAACAGTAGGTATTTCTAAGAGCACCTTAGTTCAGTACACTCCACTTTGGGACTCAGAGGGACTCTCAGACATGCAGTCACATTCCTGCAACACCTTCCTTTACAGAGTCAGTTCTGCTGGTTGGGGCAGGAAACAGGACTTTCTTGTTAATCCTTGACCCTCTTATGGGACTTCTTCAGGTTTATGCAGTCTTCACATATTTAGGTCCTTCAGAAAAGTAAAAGGAGGGGAGGAATCGTTGTAGATCCTGATCACCCTTTTAACCTTGATTCAAAAAAATGGAGAAGATAGCAAAGCCCACAGTTTTTTAAGCTAAGGTTTGTAAATAATTTGCTAAAAATCTTGGAAATAATCATAATCCAATGCATTTTCTGGTGATGGCAGAAAAAGGAAGAGACTTTCAAAGGCATGAAGTATGAGCTCATTTCCATGCTCTTTTGACCAGAAAAGCAGAATGTGTATATGAAGCTGTTGTATCCAGTCTGTCCTCTGCTGGCTGCCCACAGATTTATGCAAACACATAAATTAGTCAGCATCAGAGAGCTGTATCTTGTATGGCCTCAAGTCAGCAAGACAAACAAGTACATTCTTAATTTTAAGCAGATGACTTCTTCCAAGAGAAAGGGAGTTCTTGAAAAACTAGTATTAAGTATTTTCTCCAAAGAGCTAAAGCATATACATTGCTTCCAGATGAGCCTTTTTACAGGATCCAAACATCTTGACATCCAAATATGCTGAATTTTCATCAGAAATGTGGAATACCGTACTGGTAGTGGTAGAACCATTCTCTGAGGATGGAAGAACTCGGTCGTACTCGCAGCTATGTGCTGTGAGGCTTGCTGTTCTGGAGGACAACAAAGCAGCTCTGGGAACAGAATTTATTCAGCTATGCAAATCAGTTGACTTCCTCAGCCTGTGTTTCAAAAAACTCCTTTAGAGTATTCTTGTCAAAGTCTTGTATTAAAATTTTATTTCTCCTGTCAAAGATAATAACTCACATGGTAGCAAGCCACAAACATTGCCTCACAAATGGCATTGTGAAAATATGTCGGCACCATCCTACTTTCCTCAAGTTGGGCAAGCTAAGGACAACAGCTGCTGCCTTTCTAGCTTAGGAAGCAGATGTTCAACCACCTACAAGTAGGATGTTTTCTCCGCGTATGAAAATCATACAGGTTTACTCAGAGATGCCAAAGAATCAAGGCAATGAAGCAGCACAGAAATTAAAATGTTGACTCTCTTCCTCTCATTGCATAACTTGGTCCACCGCCATGGAAAAATACATCTAATTAACGAAAATGGAACACGATTTTTAACCTTTTATGGGCTGTTGAGGCCTTATGAAGCCACCTTTCTTGTTCTGCTTCTATTTATTTGTTTATCCATTCATTTATTTATTTGTTTTATTTTTATTTTATGCCACTCTGGAAAATCTTTATGGTGAATAATTAACTTGGGGAATCTTGGGAGCATGGCATCTCTGGAGAAACATAAATGGCTTCTGGCTTCCTCCAGATTTAATGGATGCTAATGAAAGCATTGACCAATGAGCGAACAATGTTGAGTCAAATTCTTAATTTTAAGTAGCATAAGTATATTATTTGGTGAAAATAGGTTTTTAGGGATAAAAGTAGTTAAAATCTTACAGTGGGAAAATGGCAAATGAAATCTCCTGCCTCAGTAAAACGGTAGGAACTGGTAGGAGGAACTACAGGAGAGTAGCAGGAATGGATAGAAAGGGAGAATCCAACAGCTGCAGTGAGAAAATATCAAGTGTTTGTAGGCTGGCTGACCTAAGGCGGGAACTGAAATGTGTTCCTTCATGGCAGTGGTCAAGGGGCCTTAGAAAGAGGGTTGATGGGGCTGCTTTTGTATGTTCCCTGGTTGGAGAGGAAAGAGATATTCATGAAGACCCTTAGCTTTTTATTTTGGGAATTGGAAGAAGACCAAAATAGAACATGTAGACAGCACTGGCATTTGATGAAATGGCTATAAACCTTTCAGAATTTGCTGAGGAAATTAGCAGGAAATGAAAAAAACTCCTCCACTTCTATTTCTACCTTTCACAACATTTTATTGTATGATCCGGTTTTAGTACAAAGAAATCATGTCTTAAGTATCGGAATAGGCAGCACTTGAAATATCAAGGAAAAAAGCTTTCTCGAGAGCAGAAAATTTGAAAGAACATTTCATACAGGTGCAGGTGCTCAGAGGAACTTTTTGTTTCAGGTAATTAAGTCTATAAAGATCTCAGCCAATTTAAGTTTAAAATAACTTTTAGCATTAAATGTAGAATGCTAAAGTTCTGATTTAATGTAAGACTGAACCACTATTCCTTAAAATCAAAGGGATTCACTTTTTTACTGCTAACAGCCTCTTTTTTACATTTTTTTGGTCTGTATGTGCATTCATGCTTCAGAGGGTGTGCTACTATTTGGTAATTTTGTCACTGAAAAGAAGAGAAAGCTGAGACTTTTTGTGTATTAAGTGAAAAAGTTTTGTTGCCTAAAACACTCTCCTCACCCCAACCATGAAGCAGACCCAGTGAACTAGTCTGACATGTGACATCTGTGACTCAGTGCTGGCTCTGATTAAAATAAACAGAGTTCTTCTAAAAGATGAGTCAGAGGAAAATGGTAGCTGGGAAGTCTTTTCTCAAGGATAAGACTTGCATCTGCTCAGTGTGACACTTTTCTCCTGACTGCTGTTTTGAATGACCATCTGGTACAAGTCTGTTCTAACCACATATATATTCTTAGCAGTTTCTCTCTCTACCTCCAACACTTTGGAGGCAGAGCCTCCATGGGCCAGTACAGATAGGATCTGGGAAGGAAGCCTAGCCATATTGCACTTGGACATAGCTACATCTCCAAAGCAGCCACGAGAATGGGCTGAAGAAGTGGTTTCCAAGACACCAGATGCTGTTGCAAACAAGTCATGCTGAGTTCACTGTTTTCTTTTAGAGAGCTTGTTTCCATTCCCTGGTGATGGGTAGGCACAGAGGTAGGAATGGCTAAAGGAAGTTGCAACTCTGCAGTATGGAAGGTGCAGGTACCGTGTTTTGCTCTTGAGAAACAAGACTTCTGTTTGCAACAAACATGAAAGCTCTATCTGCATTTGGATGTTTGTGTCCCCTCCTTTCTTGGAGTCAGTGCAGGAAAGAGGTGCCAAAAGTCATTCATTCTTGAAATGTGACTTTCTGGCAATGTGTTTTTAGTTTCAGAGCAGGAGATTCCCAGTTTCAAAGCTGCCTTTACATCATAGCTCTACTCTAATCCTTTTTGTTCAGTTTACCACTTCTTTCATCATTCTCTCTCCTACTTCCCTCTGCAGCACCTTGTTTGTTTTCTTTCCTTTAAATGGTAACTCACAGAGTTACAGTGCAATATACCTTACACCACCATTCTTTAGGATCCTGGGGATGTGTGGCAGGCTTATATATCTTTCCAGCTATTTTTAAATCCATCCTCATCAAACTGGGGAGTAGTTGTTAGTGAAGTGTAATCTGTTCTTCATCTTCTTCCTAATACTGCACCCAAATTCTTTGGCAGCTCGCAAACACTTGGTGCTTGTTTTGGAATGCCTTTGATCAGGGAGTCAGGGCCAGGACGTGACATTCATAGCTAAGCTGTACCTTCTGCACTTTCCTTTTCTGCATCCACCGGGGTGATTTCTATCAGTCCTTTATTTAAGTTCGGTTTGGTTGTGTTGCCCTGAAGCTATTGATCGAAGAGCCTCAGCTCTCTAATTCTCATCAATACCTGTAAAAAGTAATGGCCACTGATGGGGGACACAAGTGGAGGATTAGTCTATTTTCTATTAAATGAAAGACATCTAGATACCTGAGATAGATAACTTTCTGACAAAACATCACTCTCTCAGCTCAGTCATGCTAAATCAGTGCATTGTAAAATAGGGTGCAACACTGAGCTATCCTGGAAACGAAATGTTTAGAGGGTGATAGGCCCTCCACACAATACAGCACCCTCCCAATCCTCTGGCCCAGGCTGCAGAGCACAAATGACATGTTATTTCTCTTTGCCTGGTAAACTTTTTGAAAGCCACCAGCTAACGGCACACTAACATCACAAAGAAGATGAAATGTCCAGTATGTTTTCAGAGTCTCCAAGTATTTCTTCGTATTGCACATCAGATTGCAATCCATGATTTCAGAACTTACAGGTGCAAAAGCTTCTCAGAGCAACAGCCTCAGCTGCGTGCTCCAGCTTGGTCATTTTATGTGAGATCAGAAATGCAGTAGCTTAAGTTACAGGCTGAGTGGAGAATGGGCAGCTAATTACCTGTTTTGCCATTACTTATTCCTCCGCGAGCTTCACTGAACAAATCTAGTTCTGTATCAGTCAAAAGAATTACGTGTGCATAAAATGAGTTGATGTGGCTTGGGAATTGATTCCCTGGTTTCTCAAAGATCTTCTTAATCGGATACACATTTCTCTCATTACTCTAAATCTCTTTAACCCCATTAAAGTCAGGTTAAAGCTGACTTATTTCCAACTTTATTAACATCCATGAAAAATCTAGTCTTGTAATTTTTGCAGTCAACAGCTGTTTAATGCCAAGCTAGGTGAAACACTTAGTTATTTCTAAAGTTAACAGTTACATTTCAGCTTTCTTTAAATATAATTTTTTTCTATAAAATTAATAAAAAAATCCCTATGACTTTATAATAATCATTCCTATTGTCTCACTAAACTATGGGAAATCATATTTTTCTTTTTCATTGTGTGTTCTTTATGCCTTCTCATATTTAGCCTTTCCAAATAATTGTATCAGAGCAATCAGTAGGTAGATCTTTTGAAAATATGCAAATGAGTAAAACAAAGAGATCAATGAACTACAGGCCTGTTTGTCTATTTCTTGCTCTCTACAATATTTTTAGTGTTCATGAAGCTTTCAGAAGTTCATTGGAAGTCCTAAATATTTCCCCAATTTTGGATTTCGTTCTTCTGAGGCAATGAGAAACTAACTACAGCGAGAGACAGAAACTCCACTTGGCTCAGTGCAGTGCTACAGGCTACGCCCAGGTGGCAGATATTGAAGTATGTGAACCCTCAAACTTAATGTATTTAAAATTAGCTTTCTTTTAATATAATTGCAAACTAGGAAGTAAATAGAACAAACACGTGCGGTACAAAATGCAGCAATTCTAAAAGTGAAAAATAGTTGACTCCCTATTTGGCTGTTGTGGGCTTTCAGACCTGTAGGTAAAGGTAAATATGCTTAAGCCATTAAAGGTAACAGAGAGCAGTATGGCTGTTACCCTCCGTAAGGGTCAGGGTTTGGAGGAGACGTATCAGATCCTATTAGTTAGGTGTGTAATGCTGGAGGCTACAGATGCTCAGGGCTCTCGAGCCTGCTTTAAAGCTGAGGAGTGAAGTGCTGCCCTGCTCCTTTCCAAATTGTATACTCCTGCCCTCTTCTCCCTTACTTCCTCCCATCCTCAGCTTCCTCCTCCTTCCAAGTTTTCCCACAAGCTCACCTGAAATCAGACGGCTTCTTTCTTCTCTTTGCATGAGCTGGAAGCTGTCAGCAGAAGTCGTAGGAGCACAGGAGAGAATTCCCTTGCAAGCAATTTCTGTCGCTGGGTTGCACGTCCTTGGGGCCTGTAGGAATTACTGCAAGGAAGGGAATTCTTGCTCCCTTCCACTCAGTGGTGCAGCACACTTAATAGAGAGAGTCTTGAGGAAAGGCAGTCCCCAAACTCCCAACAAGCGATTAAGTATCATGGGCAAACTGATAATTTTTATTATTTTGTATTTTAGCTAAATTTGGGCAAATTTCCCAAGGAATGACTAAAGGCAGATGTTTAATGCTAGGGTCTTATACACACAGCCCTGACAAACTTCAGAACCCAGATCCAAATCAGTAAGACATTGGAACGTCTCTAGGAAATAATGTTATTTTTAACAGGGTAAAATAACATTATTGCCTTAATGTCATTCTGAAAAAATTGGTGAAACTTGAAAGCAGAATTCAGCTTGCGGCAGATGTTGTTACGCTTGGCTTTAACAATTAAAGCTGAGCAAAGCAATAAGGAATTAAAACCAGAAATCTTAAAATTTTTAAAGTTGGATCTATTTAGTTACAGGTGTTTCTACCTGAATTCCCTATACTTCCCTACAATCTTCTGCTCTTCATTTTTGACTGATAACCATCCTGATAAAATATCTCAATATAAAGAAAGAAAAAGGGTGCTTATCCAATAAACACAACAAATATTTATCCAATAAATGAGATAGTTACTCATTTTACAGTGATTTCACATTTTCTCCCAGTTGATCTTCCCCTGCCAGATTAATTCAGAGCACCTACTTAAGGCAGAACTCAGCTATTGAGTTGCAACTAATTCCTACACTTCTGCTTGATACTCCATAGACAGGAAATGCTTGAACATGCCTAGAAGTTTTAAAATAATAGTTTATTCAGATTACTAACCGTTTAAAACTGCATGATATGAAGAATATGACTATACTCACCCACTTTAATCTTGGAAGGCAGCACAGGAAAGAGTAGTAGAATTAGCTGGCATCTGAAGACTAAAAGGTGTATTTATCTGAAATAACCATCTAACACAGGATACTTTTGCACCACAACACAGTTTTTGGGTAACAAAACTCCAATAGTGTTAAAAACTGAAAGCAATAATGAGCTTTAGCACATGAATTTACAAGAAAGCAACCCAGGAGGAGTCTTTCCCAAGCGGATTGATGGAAGGTCTACTTCTTCATCGGAGAGCACCAGCAGAAAGCACAATGCCAAAAGCAGCTCAGCTTTACTATATAACCTTGCCAGAAGTGATTGACTCAAACTTGCTTGGTACTAGAGTACTTTTGAGGGATATATAGTTCCTAATGATGCTTTTAGTTACACTTTTTGCAGTTTTACTTAAGAGGCTTCAAGGATAGCAAAGTGCTTTTTTCTATATATTCCTGCAATTATCATATTTTCACACTTTGTCTATTTGAACAAGTAGTGCATAGCAGCTACCACTTGCCTTAAATTTTATCAGCTGTCGGAGCATCTTTGACAACACAAACAGAAAGACTATGTAGCACACACTGGAAATTTATAGATTGCTGTGCAAAGCTATCTGGGTTTTCTAAGACTTTTATCACAAAGAAAATTGTGCCTTTATCTATTCCTCTATTCCCTCTACACCCTTCCCTCTGTCCTGATCACTCCATCTTTACTGCTGCTATTCAGAACACGCCTTCTCACCCTGTCGTGTGTGGTGTTACCAGTGATTTTGCTGATGATGGTTACTGCCTGAATACCACAAAAGGGTATTCAACCTGCAAGCCAAAACCAAGTACTGTGGAAGCCTATACAAAAGTCAGCATGATCTGGATAATCCCAGAGAACCTCTCTTCATGCATTTCTTACAGGCTAGTATTTTCCTTAAGTCTTGTGATAGCATCTGTAATGTAGAGAATTGAGTGAACAGTAAAAGTGCTCATTTTCAGATGCTTCTGTGTTGTACGAGTCCAACAACATTGGCATCAGCACTAAGCACAGTGTCTTTAGCAGCAGTGCTCTAAACTGTACTTGTTACAGCTATGGAAAAGCAACACATCTATCCAGCTGGTGACTGAAGAGTTTTTGGTATGGATAGGTATGCCAGAAATGGCCAAAAATATTGAAATCTTGAAGGGGCATCTGCCACAGCGCGGACAGCACACAGCTAAAGTAGCTTACCTTGACCAGAGGGTGCTTTGGTGACCTTGAAATCTAAAGAGAGATCAGCTTAGCAGGACCTTTCACAACATAATATAGCTAAAGCAGCAGCTTTACAGAACAGTAACTTAAAGGAGCTGGCCTCATGGGATCGGCAAGTGAAGATGAGCCCGATCTTTTGCTCTTGGGAATGTGAGAAGCAGGTTAGATTGGTCACCAACAGAAAAGAAGATGGATGTTTCAGCTTTATGGGATGGCAATGATGAAACTTTTCTAAATTGTGGTAAACTTTGTATTGTGTTCACAAATTCAAAACAATACAGTTGCTGCTGTGTCAGGTTCAGACCTTTAGTACTCCCAGTAATATGCTGATCCTGATAACTTGCTTATCATGACAACAAATGTTACACTTTTTTACTCCTTTTGATGATAAAGCACCTTAGATAGGAAATATGTTACTTTGCTACCAAATTAAGGAAGAAAAACTAGAAAGGAAACCTACTGCTTCTGCTTAATGAAGATATAGCACCTACAACTGACATCATGAAACTAATAAAGCCTAAGCCCACCAAGTGTTCAATAGCCCAGGAGTCAAAGCAAAATTTCTCTTGGCAAAAAGAGCAGTTTTATAAATGGGTAGTTTTATAAATATGGAGCAGCTGTTTCAAAATGTGCATGAATTTTCGCTGACTTCTAGCCTTTGGAAGGAGAACACAATGCATTTTTATTTTACATGATCACTGCCAGGAACTTCAAAGATGAGATTTAAAGTAGGTCAACTACAGTGTGATGAAAAGCAGAAATAATCAATTTATTTTGAAAAGCAAAATTTTCTTTACATTTTAAAAATGAAAATTTTCTGTGCAGTTGTTTCTCAAAGATCAAAAAATAGTAGCAACATTAGTAGAATACCAAGAAGTAGCAATAATGAAGCGTATTTATTCCATTATTCTGTGCAATTTTATCTGCATGTTTTTCAGTACAATTGCTGAGTGTATTGCCATGTCCCAATTATCAGAGTATACACAATGCTGCTTTGCAACAAGCTGAACATGTTACATGTTATTCTTCAATTTTATATGTAAATAAATGCAGTACATTTGGCATGAGAATTCCTCATCAATAGTTTCCTCTTTTATTTGCTAGTGGGGATTACATTTTCCATAAACTTCCATCTTGTTTGAAGACAGGAATTACACTGTTTGACTCATAAATACTGTATTTTTTACTACACAGGGAGACTGATGCATTGCAAGAATTACTGTTCCTAGATAATTGTCATTGTTTCATTTTATTAGTGAATATTAGCTGCTTTTTGCAGTAAATATGTGGTTAGAAAAATTTAAACCTTGTGCCAAGAACAGATATGTGAAACGTATTAACTGCTAAACCAGGGGCTTAATAACTAATATGAAAGTTTAAACTGACTTTTAAATACTTTTTACACATATAATAAAAATTTAATTCTTCAGCTGTTCAGACAAGAACTTCAGGAACTATCCACAAATCTCAATCTTTTATACAAAAAAGATAAAACATCCCCGTGGCATTTAATCAAGTGTATAGACTGCAATAACTGCTAAATTAATCAGCCAAAAAGCAAGTAGCAGTGAGAAGCAGAAGTCCTATGTAATACAGCATGTAGATTATTGAACATGAATGATACACACTTTGCGAGGGTAAAACATTTTTCTTCTGACCACAGAGAAAACAAAATCATACAATACACTCTTAACAAGAGCAAGTGAATGAGATCAAAGTGCCTTTTGTTAACATTTCTGGCAGATTCAGTATTTGGCAGCCATTGTGTCAGTGTTAAAACTAGTCTGTAGGAACAAGGAGGGATCACATTCATTTAGTAAGACCTCCCATCCTGAGAGCTGTTTGGGCTCCACCTCGCACTAACAGGACTCTGCTCTGGTGGGCCTGGCACAATTCCAGTTTACTACATGAATCTCAGTCAGCCAGTTCAAACCAGGGCTGCCTATAAAGTTAATGCAGTTATTTACACTGAATGAGCAAGTATAAGCAGCGCCACAAAGTAAAGCGCTATCTTCCAAACATACTCTCAGAGGGTGGCTGAAGAGTCGTGGTGGGAAAGAAAGCAGTGGGACAAGCGCAGGAGATCTCCACCCACAATCTGCTCCATGGAGGCCAAAGCAGATTTTCCTGTGCCCAGCAGCTCTCTCTCGCTCCGCTTCTGCAGAAAGCATTGCTGATGTCAGACTTCGTCCTTCCTGAGGATGATGTACAACTCCTTCCTTACCAGGAGGAAGGGGGTCTGTTCTTGGCTCTGTAAAATCAGTGTGAAGATGCCTGAGAGCTCTGCGGTTTCCGTGCCTGCTTCCTGCTGTTGTCACTGTGCCCTCTCCCCACCAGCAGCAGTTTGGTTTTATGGCCCTGAGTGATGCTCTTAAAAACACCCAGCCAAGCAAACACATCTATCTGCCTGTGTATCGGCACAGTTCTCAGACTGGGCCTCCCTTGGCCCTTCCCCAAATCTTTTCACCGGGGCCCCTCAAGCTCCCTTTCAACTCCCAGTGCTTCAAGATCAGGGTCTGCAGATGTTGCCCCTTTCCTCTGTAAGCAGGCTCCAGTACTTTCTCTCCCACCTGGAGGGTCACAGGGCTCAGACCCTTCCTTGATGGGCCAAATCAGTCTGGCCTTAAATCTTATATCTGAAAGACAATTACTCATGCTGGGCTGAGGGCAGAGCTCTGAGGCAGCCCTGCCAGGTGGTCAACAAGCAATATCTTGTGGGTGTCCCACTCTGTTGGCTATGCCTTGCCCTTATCCCTGACCAGCCTTGCCTCCCTAATTCTAGCTTTGCCAGGATCTAGGTATGCTTGGCTGAACTTCCCTTTCCTTAGGCAAAGAAAAGCCTTTGCTGAGCTGGAGCACAGTCATCTCCTCCAGTATGAGAAAGCCATAGCCAGTTGCTGCTGTTGCAGAGAGCAGAGCGCAGGCTCAGTTGGGGATTTATCACTGAAATGAAGTCCCTTACTCAGATTTGCTCCCACCTCTTCTTCCTTACCTCCGTTCACACCCCAGATCCTGCAGACACAGCACTTATTGCTGTTAGCACACAACCTTCTCCTTGCTCATGATACATCCTTATATGGATGCCAGGTAAGATAAAAGTTTTCTTTCCCATTCTGAATCAGAGAGGCCCTTACACACAAAGCATGAAGGCAACACCACACTAGGAGAGAGGGGCTGGTGAAGGTGCCCCTTAAAAGTGAGGGACAGATACTGTCCCATCTAAGTGAAGGGAACAGAGACTGCTTTCATGTCCTTGCACTAGGAATTGCAGCACCTGAGGGTGAATCCAGACTGCCCATAACATTATTGCACACAGGAGCCAAGAGGACGGTGAACATGAGCCAGACTAAACAGGGAAGAGGGAAAGGAGGCTGGCAGCTTTCAAGGACATCCTGCAAAGTGCCAGAGTGCAGAAGTGGGAGGAGCAAAGCAGCCAAACGTGGCACCTGGCCAAGTGGCACTGGCTCCTTGAAACCAGCCAGCTCCTGCGGCCAGGGACGAGTAGCAAATGATGTGAGAATTGCTACAGGCAGCTGCAAGCAGTCAGAAGCTGTTTTCAGCCTCTTCAGATTGTTTGCTGTATGGACATGTCTGTGCCCACTTTCCATGTGCTAGCCACGCATCCTCCAAGCAACCTCCTGGTGATCTAACATTAGGAAACAAGGAGCACTTTATGGCCAAACACACGCTGAGCCTAGAGACCTCACAGTGCTCCTGGCTATCTCCCCCTCATTCCCATGGCTGAAATTTTTGTAAATAGTTCTGCATACTTGTTCCCAGTAGGGAGATGGATCCTAGGCTGTTTTTTTCCCCCCAGCACAGCCTTACAAGTTTCCTTCATTCAGCAGGTTAAGTTTCCATTAATGTTTCAGAGGGAAACACTACATTAGCCTCTTTAAGCCTGGGATGTCAGAGCTGCCAGAGGAAAGGGGGCCTCATGGTAGGGCTGGGGAATAAAAGAAATATTGGTCTTTGGGTAGGGCTCTCAGCAGGGAGAGCAAATTACAGAAAGCAGAACTAGAATCAAAAGATGATACAGTGACAGTTTGTTACTTACATAAAAATAATACACTAACAAGCAAAGCAACAGGCAGGGATTTGGCACAGAACAGTCTGCCAACTGTCCCTCAAGATTTGCTTCTCCCAGGTCTCATGGGCAAGTGAAAGAGCCACAGTAGAGATTTTGATCAGTCACAGTAGAAGCTTTTGATTTCATCAAAGCTTCATTTCCTATTTTTTCTCCATCTGTTCCCCTTTGCTGTTGGAAAGATTCTGCAGGACAAGTAAGAGATGAAAAGGTCCTAGTATGGAGGTCAGCCACTAACACGTCAGTCCAGTCCCTCCCTGATGGCTGGCCAAGTGTAGGCTCTCCTCTGCTATCCAGCAGCTGCCTAGATGGCAATGGAGAAGTTCCTGGCTATGGTTGAGGTAGCTAATGAGGGCAACCTCACCCTCAAGAGACCAGGGGGGAGAAGGCCATTAAAAACCAAGTGAAGAACAGTGAATTCGTGATGTCTACACAAGTTGTCTGCTGGACTATTTCCATGGCTGTTACCAGGCAAGAATTGTGGAAAGCAGAGGCAGATCAGCCAGAAATGTCATCAGTAAAGCATTCATGGTGAACCACAGAAGCCTGCAGCACAATAGAAATAGAAAAATGCTCATTGACGAAAAGTAAGCTAAGTTTAGAGACATACGTCCGTAGAGGAGCATAAAAGAAATTTCAAGGAAAACTACTTTGACCTCTTGTGTTTTTGTCGCAAATTAAAATAATATGGGACAAGGACCTTCCATGTGGTAAATCTCAGCTCTTTTCTGCACTTAATGGCACTCTCACTTCAATCTTGGTAACCAAGGAATATATGGCAGGAATATTGCCTTTCATTTCCTGCTGCTAGCACCTATGGCTGGCATTCCTAAATTGGCCCTCTGCACCTGTTATTGTTCTTCTAATAGTCACAATAGAGGCACTGAATAAGATCCAGCCACCCTAGGGGGCAAACTTACAGTTAGCATCAGAAAAAAGTTGGAGGAAATGTGACTTTGTTGCTAAGCATCATCTAAATCTTTTGAGAGCACCTCTGTGTGCGTGTATTCTTAAATGGTCAGCCTAGATATTCTTACTACGGTTATCTAGGTTGCGTATGGACAGTCTGAATACCGTGCTCTTAAAATGTCAGAGTCCTGGCTGATTAACCAATGTGGTCTGCTGCAGTGCTCTGGTACCAGAGGAATGTGAGAATATTAGAGTTTCAATGTAGTGGAGATTCAGAAGCAAGTAAATGTGAAATGTCATGGAGATGAATCACTGCTTTCAACTATGTGCTCATCGCAGAGCCGTTGTTCCCTTCTTCTGCTTCTTAGAAAGGATGGCACACGAGATGGAAGGATGGCTAAGGAAAATCACTAAGTCAGTCCTCCTAACACAGGAAAGAACTAAGGACCTGCCTCTTGGTGAGTAGGGGATCACTAGTGAGCTGTAGGGACTGGAATAGCCACTTTAAGGCCATGTTCAGGTAAAGAAGCTTTATCACAGAGGACAAAAACACTGCGTACCTGAAGAGGAGCTCACTATTTCTGTCTTTTGGTCTTGATATCTGGACACCTGAACCCCTGATTCAGAAGACACCGAGCTCTCACAAGCTGGTCTCCCACTGAGTTAGGTGGGATCTGAATGGGGCTACAGGTAGAGCTTACTGCTCAACAAGTGAGTTGTTACCTCAGAGATACTGACTGGGGCCTTGCTGAGACCCATGAGCATGGCTTTAATGGGACATAATTCAGGCTAACTGAAAGGATCACTCATCAGAAAACTGCATTTTTTCCTCAAGCAAGCAGACAGCCCATGATAAAGCAACAACAAATAATCTCAGTGCACCACATCAGGAAGGAGAGCAATGTGATCCTGGATAAAATTATGCATAACCCAAGCTCTTATTCTACTTGGGTTGAGAGTCTGAACCAAAACATCCTTGAGACGAAAAAACAACAGCCTTGAGAAGCTTTAAGCAGCATACAGTACATCTTTGTGCTTCCCTGTGCTTCTTCCTTTTGGCCTGTATGAAAGCGCTAAAATATTATGTGCTTTTCTGCCTGCTTTTCTGCAATATTGTTTTTTGGCCTGACTGGAAATGCTGAAATATTTGAGTTTTGAAGGACCAATTTCTCTAATGTTTTCCATTTGGTTTCAGCTGACCCAAGGGGTTGTCACAATTAAGATGAAGTTAAGGGAAGCATCCATGCTTGTGGTTCCTTTGCTAAATAGACTACTGGAACCTCTGTTCACATTCCATCAATTTTCTACAGAAAATTATATTTTCACATATGCTTTCTTTATCCACTTCTGCTCCAGGATCCCATTATACCTCACCTTACCTCATGCATGCTGAGTTTTTCTCTTTTTTTCAGCCAGAAAAACAGAGTTTCTGGCCATTTCAGCAAAATGACCTTTGCTGAAAATCACTAGTGGAAGTTTCTCCTCATTGCTTCAGCTGGTACCAGAAATAATTGAACTAGTAGCTTGTATGAGAAATGTCCTGTCTTATTCAATCCTTTGATGTGTTCAGTACTCTTAAAAAAAAATAAGCCTGGACAAATAGGGAAAGGTTTTTTTTTTTGTCTGGTTATAACATCAGTTAACTCATTTTCATTGCTAATTGATGGATAGAAAGGTGGGTTGCTACTGACAAGCAACAGGTCATTTCTTAGAGGAAGCAGGGACAGTAGAAGCTGATGGCTCACTGGGTAAGCCAGATGGTCCTGCTGTGAAGTATTAGGTGAAGGCTGGGCTGACTGAGTGGTAAGCAACTTGAGAGAAACAGAGAGAAAATCATTATAGTTGAGGAAAATTGAAATATGATAGGGGAAAAGGGCTTTAAAATCCAGTTTGTACCTCATAACTGCAAGCATCTCATGCAGTCATCAGTGGTGTGTAGATGAGTTGAGCTAAGCAGACAGAAACAGTATTCAGAGGAGAATAGCAAATACAGAAATGGTCTGACTCGTGAATTCAAGCACATATCAGAATACTCAATCAGAATTCAGAATTTTTCTGGACAAAATAAATTCAGTGACACACCTTAGGGGTAAGAAACATCTTTTGAAATCAAAGGACAACTTGAAACTAATTTAGCTGCTAATAATGAATGCTAGTTACAGTGTAAACCACAAATCATAGAAGAGGTAGAATTCCTAATAACTTGTGTTCACTTCATTTGCGGTCCTGCCTTAAAAGAGATATTAGTCACCGCACTTCTCTCTTCCTGATGGGCCTTCTTACAAGAGTTATGGTGCCTAGCTTACCGACATAAAATAGCCTAATTTTTAAATGCATTGAACAGTTGCTGTCAAGGAGAGATTTCGATGCTCAGCATGTCTGAACAACAAGGAAATTTCAGTTAGCACATAGTTATGAATTGGAAGCCTGTATTAAGATGCAAAACTTGGGAAAGGTAATGCAACCAACCCTGGGATTTTAAGCATGAGCCTCATGATATTCCTCATTGCTCTTCAAAGGCGATTTTCTGGTACTTCTTTTAATCAGTAGAGCATCTCAGCTTTATTTTTGTCTTTTTAAAGAGAGTTTCTGGTGTGGTTGGAGAGAAAAATCTTAAGAATGTGACCTATAATGTTTCAGAAACCAGAATACACATAAAAATATTTTAAATGATTGTTTTTTTATCTCATCATTTCAAAGTTGGTATCATGATAGGGTGACCATGCAACATAACTTTTTAAAGTCTAGGGTTGGCAATAATGAAAACTTTAATCACAGTTATATCATAAATTACAATCCAAAACAGGACAATAAATTGTCTTACTGAACTGTGAGTACATTCTTTTCTTTCAAGGATATTTAACACAAATTTGACTGTCTTTACAATAAAGAAATAAACAATGAAGTCATATAAAATCCCATAATGTTCTTTCTTTTTTGTGTAACTAGAGAAAATAGAGAGGAACCAAGAAGTAGATAAATATCAATCGATAATATATAAAGGGAATGTTTGTTTAGAATCTCCTCTATATTCAGATTTTCTTACTGTTTGAAAGTAAATACTTGTTGTTTTGAAATGCTCAGATGGATGAATAAGGTAGGGTGTGATCTTAAGTGAAATGAAAAAAATAGATAAAAGATGATGGAAACAGATTTGAATAACTGCAGCTGCAAGAGCAACATGTAGAGGAGGGAGGCTTTTCTCACTTTGAATCTAAATTGATTATATCCCATAGATGGAAACCAAAAGATGGAAATTTGCGTCTGGAAAAAGTACTAAAAAGATTTTCACGTTGAAGTATGGATAAATTAGCTATGGAATTATACCTTTGCAAACAAGGATAGCTGAGTGGTAAGAAGCAGAAAAAATGAGGATTCACATTTGTCATTTTAAACATGTTGCTCCAAGGAATAATATTTTGGGCTTATAACTTAAATGAGAATTTATTAAAGGAAAACCCCTTAAAAAGTAAAGTTTTCTCCCATTTTAACAGTGAAAGAGTTGGAACTCTTAAAGCAATCCTGGATCTTTACCTACATGATGAATTAACACATTAGATGTCAGAAATGGCATCTATGCCAGTAAATTAAACATGCAGAGGAATGTTCTTATGTGTGTAGGCCAGCTGGCGTGGAGCAGCTGTGTCTGTGATAGGAAAGTCTCAGCCACCAAAGCGAGCTGACTGTGCACAAACCGCCCCCCCCCCCCCCCCCAAGGAACTGGCCGTGGAAAGTTTTGTCAGCCAAAGTATGCCTGGGAACTGCCTGACAGAGAGTTGGCTGGCTGGCCAGAATATACTGGGGAAGGGTATTAGTGCTTCAGAAGTACGGACAGTCACTTTTCAGCTCCCAGCTGCTGTTAAATTTACTTGTATAGACATCTGCAGATTGCCCAAAGGTTGCATTCAGAACCTCTATCCAAGCACTAAAATGGCCTTAGTCATTGCTTTGCTAAAGTAGAGGAATTCAGACTGCCTGCTCTCCAGGACATTGTGTCTTCTGGCTCCATGCAGCGAAAGGTGAGAAACGGGCACCGTATCAACTGCCTACAAGATGTGCCTCATTTCAGTGTTTCCTATACCTCAGGAGCCAAAAAAAACAGCCCCTGAGAATTGGCTGTCTAAAACTCTCATCACTATCTTAACAGGAGACGTCACACCAGGTACCTAATACACAGCAGGCTGTCTGGCTGCAACCTGCAATAACCATGGTGCCACCCAGCACGGAAGTGGGATGAGAGCCTCCTTAGGCAGCAGCAATATGCTTCTGGTAAAAGTTGTCCTTTGGTGCTTTTGAAACTTCTTGTGTTTCTCCTGAAAAAAAGAGATTGCTCCTTTTCCCCTTCAGATTTTATGTTGGTAGTTAGTTGAAGCAAAAAGGAACGGCATGAGGCTGTTCTGTAGCTAAATAATTGCTTAGATATGTGTCCCATTTATTTCCAGCATACCAAAACGTGGAATGAAGGATGCTATATTCAGCAGAAGGTTATTTTCTTCCAGCAGCTACTGGCTACTTTGGAGGCAAGGGGTCAGGCGCTTGATTAGATGAATTACAACTTAAAGTCCCCTAGTATAAACTATGTCATGCCCCAGGCTTCTCCAAACAAGGCACTCTATTTTAACTCATAATGGGTAGCTGGATTCAGTAAATGGCCTAATCACAGCAACATAAATATTTATGGGAGAATTTTTCTAATTAAGGTATGAGCTTGTTTAGATGTTATCAGTTAGAAAAGGCTTTCCCAACAAGAAAAGGGCTGTTAGAGGACATTAGGAAATAGTTAAACTCCAAGGGATTAAAAGGTCATTGAAGTGGCAGCATGCAAAGACTATTATGGTTGAAATTTAGCTTGCATCCATGTCCTATATCTCTCTTACATTTGGAATTAAAAGATCATCTTCCATACAGAAAAACAAAATGGTAATTTTGCTTATTCTTTGAAAAATAAAATAATAGTACAGCTAAGGTATCATTGCCCAAGCCATGTATTTATGATCCTTTTAGAAATGAAATGTTCTTAAAACAGACATCCTTTTTATTTCTTGCTTCATGCCTTGCTCCACAAAAAACTGTATTCACCTCAGTAGCAATGTTTGCAAAATAAAGTTCTAAAAATGGCTAAGGATCTCAGAAATTGTCCCCAGTATCTCAGCTACTCAATGACTTTAGATTTAGAAGAAATATATCCAGTGTAGTTGCCCTTGAATGATGTTGTTATTTGCTGATGTTGTGGGTAATATTAGTGTAATGCGGCTAATCAATTCAGGGAAAGTGACGTTTTGGTTACCACGTTTTCCAGGTCTCCTACCATAAGCACCAACTAACGATATACAGATCACATCCAGAGATTTGATACGCCAGTATAAATCTTAAATAACTTCACTACCTTCAAGAAAATCGCTCTGGATTTACCCCAGTATAAGCATCAGTAGAATTCAGACCTTAAAGTGCAATTTGTAAGTCATCTTACAGGGAAAGAGCTATATAAAATTGGAAATGTGAAGTACAGGCAGAACTATTCCCTGGGGGAAAAAAGTGTGTAATCTCTGTGGGACTTCATTATTCTGCTAGGCAGTGTGTGTGTGTCTGCCATATGGTATTTCACTCTGAAGGTATAACTCAAAAGGAAAATTCAGAAGGAAAAAGAGAATGTGCTGCAAACCTTCTGCCTCTGAGCAAAATCTATATATTTTAAAAGTTCCAATTAGGAAGTATAAGTGCACGTAAGAAATCCTCTAAATGGCATCAACAAGGTTATTAATTACCTCTGGCTATCCTTTTAGAATTAGCATCTGCAAGAAGTTTCACGGCCAGGTTTTGTTACAAGGGGTTAAACACCGGTGTTTTTTTGAAATAGTGAAGTCCATATTGTTTGGTAGTGGATATTGGCTGCAACCAAGCTGTACACAAAACCATAGTTTCAAATGTGAAATTAGCTTTGGTCACTTAGAATGCCCATCCTAGCCAAAAACATGAAAAATACTTCCTAAATATCACAGCTGTAGCCTTGAGACAAGGCATCTGCACAGCTGGAACTACATGAGCTATTAATGCAAACTAAAAGGCGTATTCAGAAGGTGATAGCATTCAAATGTTGAAAAAATCAGATCCTAGGCTTTATCCCTCTCTTTTGGCTACCCTCTTATTGATGAATGCTCCCTTCCTTTAAGCACGAACAAAATGACTTAGCAGATTGGGGGCCAGGGGTGGTAATTCAAGTGGCACCGACCATAGTTCTCCTCTTTGTCTCAAAGCTAAACGCTCCATGGCAAAATAATACCTGAAGGTAAGTAGCATGGCATGGGATGGTGTTAACTCCTGTTTGTCTGAGATTGGTCTGAACATAGTAGAAAAATATAATATAAGGAAGCTAAAAGTGGCTGTTTGGGGGCCTGGCTGTTTGGGAGCTCATTGGACATTGTCCAAGCCCTGGTGTCCTCGATTAGAGAAACCCATGTTGCGCTCATGCTCACACTGTGGCTCCTTAGCCATTAGCTGGAGGCCTATGTGCTGACTGATATCCTAGAAGTAAAAATTTGATCTGGCTCAAGCATGGGCACCTGATCACATTTCTGTCAAATTAGCCAGAACACACCATAAAGAGTTTACATGGAGTTTATGTTGGCTTTATGCCAGCTGGAGATGGACATATTCAGTATAGCTTAAGTTAGAGTTGCATGGACCAACAATATCTGGTCTGATCTGAGGTCTGCTTGACATAACTAATCCATTAGCATTTTTGAGTGGAGTTGAAAGGGCAGTATTATACCAGAACCATGTATTTTATCTTATGATTGCAGCACTTCGGATCCAGAAAAGTAGTTTAGCGACTATTTGCTTTTCCCTTTTCTAAAGGATAGTCTTTACTATGGGTAGAGTAGTGCCCAACATAGCATGCTGAAAAATAATTTTGAGATACCAAAGATGAATTGAATGTGGGGCTCCTACCTCCTTAACGTCTCTAGCAATCCCTACTCACAGATGACTATTCAGAACAACATAATTGTCAATGGGTTGCTATTACCCAGGGTGCTAAAAGTTTCTAGCTGGGCTTACTGAATGTCTGCCCTTTGGTCTGCTAGGTATGTCTATGGGGTGAGCAGTGCTTTTCCATTCACAGAAAATAAAGTTGTTGGAGTTTTCAAGCCGGCTGATCCAGGCTAGAGTCAATGTGGCAAAATAATAGTGCCTTATTGTCCAAGTGCAACATGAGAAAAGGCAAGAAGAGAAACTGCACATACGAGGGACAACTATCACAGCATATCAGTAAAATGCGACGTGATATGCGTGCGCTTGGTGATATGGCTGTAATGACTATATGGACTGCAGCTGCTATACAACTGCATCTCCCACCCCTCCATTGGGTGTGTATCCTTTACACAGCTGGAGGCACTGCAAATAGGCAATGCAATGAGGTCCCATCTGAAAGTAGAGCAGAGTGGTGACGATGGGATGGTCAATGACAGCTACATGGCCTCATCAGACCAGGAGTTTGGATGCTGCTAGAGGAGGTCAAGAGACCATTGCTAGAAGCTGGGACCAGCAGTATAATGTTGCTGCATCCAGAAGCTCCTGGCCGTTCTAGTCCTGGGGTACCTTCCAGTGTATCCAAAACTCCTTCAGGAGGACATATACATCAGAAGGGACAGGAGATGGTAGGCAAAAAGAAGTTAATATGGTGTGTGCTTTTGGGATTTGAGCCAATGTCGTCAGTGCCAGCACCATCTCGCCTGCACACTTCCTGCCAGCCAGCCACTATCCCCTCACCTGCCGCTACTCCGTGTAACTGAAGGAGAATTTTTTCTAGTCCTCAGAGTAGACGAAACATCCTGCAGAGATTACACCATTCTCTTTAGCCTGTATCTAGGAGTTTTAGCTTTCCTCAAGTCTAATTCCCACTCTGGCCAACAGCTGATTGGTAGAATTCCTAGCTTTAGGTGTTTTTAAATAAAATCAAAATCAAACTCTGACTGTAGACCATCTCAATTTGTAAGCCCACTTCATTTTTCAGACATATGGTTCCCATAATGTTTTAGTATTATGCAGCATTCTTGTGAGGGGATGTGACTGGGCACATGGCTGGTGGGAGGAGGAGGAGGTTGGGCAGGGAGCCAGTCCAACAGGAGTGAGAGAGCTTTTACTGCACTGTGCCCACCATGCCGAGAAAGTCAGTCCAACAGTAAACAATTTACCACTGGCAGATTATCACTGGTGGCAGGCTCCCCCAAAGCCTCAGGCAACAGCATTTCCCTAGGTACAATGGAAGCCATCAGTCATCTTTAGGTTTGTCTTAAACTTTACGACCATAATTTTGGGGGAGTTAGCAATTATACTCAGTTACGACAATTTATGGCACCTCTTAAAGCATCTGCAAAAGCAGCCTTCTCTCCCATCACAAATGTGCAGGGCCATTCCTTGGGGAAGAACGGGTGCTTCTGTCCACAGCTGAGGCATCAGACAGGCTTTCTGGAGGTTTTGCTTGAACAGTGGATGAAACCTGATGCCATGTTTATTCTGACATCTTCTTAAAACGTACCAACTCCTGTCTAAGTCTTTCCTCAAGAATATTATATACAAGGCCTAGCTTGTTAGAAAAATTGCATGAGTTTCAAGTTCTGCCCAACTTCTGCTCATTTTGAGAAAGTTATGAAGGGTCTGAATTTCAAATTTTTAATACTTCCAGACAACTAGGGGAGCCCCAGAAATAGAATTGCCCAGACTTCTTCGTCAGATTTAAATGTCTTGGGCTCAGTAAACAGCTCTGTTGTCTGAGAATTGATGTCAAAAGCACCAAAAAATTGTTATGAAGAGATAAGTGCTCAACAGTTAAATGACAGTGGCCTGAAGACCTTCCCATCTAAAATGTGTCCCCAGGGGTTGATTTCAATATCTGTTTGATTTTCAGAACTGAATAACTTATTTGGCAGTGATGCTATAAGCAAATATTTAGATTGTGTCCTGAGTGAGAGAGCTGGAAAGCAGCAGCAATTCTCTGCTAAAATGCATACCAGACAAAACCAAGCAAGGCAATAATTGTGCACAAGACAGATTTGCCCAGAGTACATACCAGCAGAAAATGAGTGAAAACAAGAAAACCAGACTGATCTAAGAAAAGAGCACATGTCTGTATATTAAACTAAGTACAGCATTTTTGTTAAGAGAGTAAAAAGGAGAGAGAAATCTCAAAAGCTGACCCCTGTACACAGGCACAGTGCCTCAAAGACAGTGCATTGGTTATGGCTCATTTTCATGGAGATGTTATCAGGGTCCGAACCTTCTCCTGCACCGGGATGGTGCATGTGGAAGAGGTGCTTTTGTAAAAAGGTTGGCAGCTCTACAGATGCGACAGCCCTTCTCTTTAAAATAATGGAGGGTCAAATCCTCAGATGCTGGCCCAACTGGGTCATTGGGATGGCTCAGAAAATCCTGAAACCGACAGTTTTGATAGAATATATTGCATATGAATGGTGGAGAAGTCTTACAGTGATCAGATTAGCCAATTAGGGTAGTAGCTGCTAAAAGGAAGAGCTGCAGCCCTGCTCTAGAGGTAGCCTGTACTCCTGGATGCTCTATCCTTTACCAAACAAAACACTGGTAAGCGGTAAGCTTTCAGTACTTATAATCAAATCTACTTGTTAAATTTCTTCTCAAAATGTGACATTTGGGGTCTGTTATTTAAACTACAGCTAGTAAGTTTTTAGATTTTACCTCTATGCTTTTCCCAGTAATTCTTCCCAGAATGTTTATAGATGTTTAATGCAAGCCTAAGATGAGAGGCTACCAATGGTAGCTCCTCTTCACTCACAGCATAAATTGCTTGCTGCAATTCATTATATCATAGTTGGGTGTGAAAGAATTCACATCAGTACTCTTTCCCCACCCTCGAATGCAATGTGTATTAAGCTGATAACAGTAGCGGAGGGATTCACAATGCACGCTGCATTTTCCCGGTGCCTTGCTAAACTTCTAAAGATAAGTAGGCAGATACCTGGGGGGTTCCCTCTCCTCTGCTGCAACAATGAAAGCCCTTCACCAGTTCGTACCCACAAAACCAGCTTCCTCACTCTCAGTAGTTTTTCTATTCCTCTGTGGGAGTGCTGAGAGTTTTCAGTGGCACATGAAGAATCAGACCGCTCTAAAAATTATTTACTTTCACACAGCAGATAAACCAGATTGTCATTTACACTTTCCTTGCACAGAGGCTGAGCTGTGGCAAAAGTATGAGATAGGAGCTTAATTCACTAACATTTTTAAAGTGTTTTGAGATCTTTGTTTTGCAGGAGGTGCTTCACAAATGGAAAAAACCCAAGATCGTTTATATGATATTACAGACACATGTAAAATAGGATTTTGTTTTGATGGCAACAGCGCTGATGACACAATCCTGTGCCTTGTGTGCTAATTGATCCATCAACAGACTGCACCACACCTCTGCTTTTCCTCCATATGGTGTATTTGTAGTTAGGCCACTTGAGTGTATTTTATGGAGGTGGCTTAGTAACTCTAAGGTGATTAGAGTGTTTCAATTATTCATGCTCTTCTTGTGTATTCACTTTTTATGAGACTCTTTGTAGAAAAATATCAGTTATATGGAAAATAATTTTGAGGATGATAATGCAATTGTTTATGCTTGGATTAACCTGTCAGTTGATAAAAAGCAAAACAGCACAAGCAGACTGGAGGCACAGTGTAAGCCTTATGCAGATACTTCTATCAGAGAAACTCTCAATCTTCTTAACATGTCAGTCAACTCCAAAACTGGAATGAAAAGCTTTAGTTTCGTCATTCCTTTCTATTTCTCACCTGACATCTTAAAACTGACAAATCAAGGATTGAACTATTTCTGAGCCCTAGGAAAAAAAAGACTGGGGAGAAGGAGGACTAAAAAGGGTCCTACAGTGAATATCTGGCTGATAATGCCTAGCTAAGGCAATGGATATGGCGCGCTGCTGAGTTACCACCGGCGCGGCTGCTGTAACCTCGCTGCTGCTGGTCCCCAGCCTTTGGCAGTTGAAGACTAAAGCAGGGCCAAGGACGCATCACTGTGCTTGTGTCCCTCTGCCTACGATGGATTTGCCTTTGGATAAACGGCTCTTGGTGGACCTGGCCACCGAAATATGTCAGCTCTGCTCCTGGGATTAGCCCAGCGGCAGGAATCGCTGCTGCCACTGCTAAGCTGCAAGGAGCTGGGGATCTGGCCCTGCAGCCTGGCTACCAGGGGCTGGCAGGCACATCCAGCCCAGCTGCAGGTGCTGCCTAATTAGCCTTATTAAAGTAACTTCATTTGCCCTTCTAGCAGTTAATATCTCGGTTTTAAACCTTCATTACTAGGAGTTAATAACTCAGGCATAGAAATGCATGTGGGACTTCAATGTGATATAAAATGAAGAGTGTTTTTTCCTCCTAATTCAAATAAATACTAAGAAAGAAATACTGCCAGACATAGGCTAAAGTAACCCCAGATCCATTCCTGCCTTGCCTGGGTACTCATCTCCCTCGTGGGTACTGGGGGGATGCCTGAGTATTATGCGGGCTGTCAGGCTCCTGTGTGGGTTATGTATTTTCCTGTGACTTGAAAGACCATGTTGTTAGCCTCAGAGAAGGCACATTTAAATGAGAAAGCTCATTTCCCTTAGGGGTTACAGGCAATTAGCACCGCAACATTTGGATCACATTTCTGACATTTAGAATAACCTACAGAAGTAGCAAAACTCCATTTCCTTGTACAACTAATTTGGGTAGGAAAGTGTTTTAAAATAGAAAAATATTCACTGAAAAAAAAAAAAATTTTGCCATGCCAGCCCCGGCAGATGGGAGTCCTACTGGTTCCTGCTCCCTGCCATCCCCTCCAGTTATTTGCAGCAAGGACTAGTTTTCTTGGGAAGGCCCTCCAACATCTGTTCTCCATCTCTCAGAACTGAGGACCCACGGGGCTTTCACAACAAGAAGTTTCAAGCCCTTCACAACAAGCACTACTTTTCCCTCCACTGACTCCGTTGCTGGAATCAACTCTAAAAATACAGAAATCAAAGTTTTTTTTTCTCTTTTTCATTTTCTTTTCTTTTTTTCCTGGCACAATTATCACCACTGGTTTAGGCAGAGAACGTGTTGTGGAAACTGTCTGCTCCCTGGATCCCACTTCCCTCTTGCTCACTCACTCCCACTGAGTTGGCATGAACTATCTTCCTCAGGCTCCCAGAGGTGGGGAGGATGCCACACTGCCAGCACTCCCTCTGCAGAGCCTCTGGGGATGTTTCTAGCCTTTTCAACCCTGATTTGTTTCTGGCAGTCCAATCAGGTCAAGGGCAGCACTCTAGTTACAAATCTGCCGTCCTGATCTTAAGAAATGCTTAGGTCTTGCAACGTACATCACCTTTGCAAAATATGGGGGGTGTGGCAGGTTATCCACATAACTATCCTTCTAAATAGTTTGGAGAATAGCAGTTAATAAATACCATGAATGTCTGCAGAAAGTTTTAGATCGCACTTTTGGAAATGAACTCCGAACTTCGGTTTAGTGTCTGCTCTTGTAATTGATATTTTGAACAAACCTTTTAGCAGTTTTGTGGCTTATTGGCCCCATGCACACGAGGAGTATTTGTGACATGGAACAGACAAAATAAGTCTCCAGCTGAGGTGTCAAGAACATCCAGACCTGGAGAGACTGCTCATAGGGCTGCTGATTTATTTTTTCCATTTTCTTTTAACAGCCACAGACAAAAATGTGATCACAAATGACAGCATAATTGCTACAGTTCCTGAAAGGGAAAGAATCTCTTTTCTTCAGCGCTGGCCCTACCCTCACCCTTGCTGTCTGTGACCACGTAGCAGGTGACATTTCTAGGCTGGGAAACAGTCCCTCCTCTCATCTCTCCCCAACTCCAGAAAGCAAATGAACAACATCCCACCTTGCTACCAGGTCCCAGGGTAACTGTTGACTGTGACAAATGGTCTCCTCTCTTCCACAATATGCTGTCAGTGCCTGTAATTTAACTCTTTTCTTTTGTAACTGCTGCACTTTCTGATGTTCTGTTTTAACTGGATAACAGATGGGGATCATTCCGCGGCTCTACAGTTAATATCTTGCAGCGTATGTTGCTTTTTTTGGTGATCAGACCTCTGTTCCTTCATGGGCTTATCTGCGCTGCAGAGCTCTGCCAGCAGAAAGAAGCCCCATCATGAAGACACAAGGCATGCCAGCAGCTCCCTCTGAGATATCTGCACCACCTCCTCCAACAGCAGAAACTATCTGACAAAATCAGTTCTTTGTTATCATATGTTTCTGGTGCAAGATTTGCTAAAATTAGGTTGCTGGATGTGATGAGTGATCTTTAGGTATCTAGCCTAGCTACGCCGATGACATTTTGTAGCGGTAATTTTCAACCAGTTGCCAGCAGATTCCCCAGAGACATGGTCTGTTTCCCAAGGGTCTGCATAAGGAGAGGATACCAAACAATTTTATAAGGTTTGTGTACAACACTAATGCACAGGAAATTTATAATGAGGCTAGCGTGTCTCTTGAGGATCTGCAAATTGGAGAGGCTGGAATCCATGAATGCTGATCAGATAAGATACTCTTTGGATGGAAGGACTGTTCTCCTTGAAGGCAGTGGGAGTTCAGTTAGTGATTTCAGTGGGAGCAGAGCCCTCACTCTATGTTGTATTTCAATGGGAGTTTCTTGTGCTTTATGGTAAGTGAAGTGCTGTAAATCCTCTAGCATCAAGGCCCTCTGCTTGGAAAAGAGGTGTTGGGAAGCAGGCTAGGGAAGCAGACCAGGTGAGGTGGTCCCAGCTCTCCCACCCACCTTGACAACAAACTGGAAGCCCTTTTTCCTTCTTTGCGTTCTTTTTTCCCCAGTCCATTTTCTCAGTGCAGATTAGTAACACTTCTCGGGCTAGATCTCGCGATAGCCGATATGTCTGAGAGTGGTGGTGGCTTCTAAGTGCGGCTGCATTAGATTATAATGCATCTGAACACATAATCTAAAAGCCAAAAGGCCCACCAGCATATTTACTCTTTGAAGAATTAGAAAGGAGTAGTAGATAGACAGCCAAAGAGAGCAGATAGTCTTAGAAAAGAAAAAAGGGAGGAGAAAAGAGACTTCTATGCATTTTGTGCTCGTATCAGTCAAAGAATATATAAATATATGTGTGTGTGTGTGTCTGTGTCTGTGTGTGTGTGTGTATCTATATATATTTGCCAGCGAAATTATTCGGTAGTTAACATAGGTGAGAACATATTGCACTGCCTGGTACACAGTACACATATCATACAGCATTCTTTTCCGTTACAGAAACTGTTGGAGAGGTAGTTCATTAATTTTTTTTGCTCTGACTGATTTATTTTAAATTAGACCAATTAAAGTACAGATTCCTGTCTGAAAATCTCACCCTCCTTTGTGCTTAGCAAAATGTTATCATGGTTCACTCTTGTTGTAGACTATTGCCTCCTCCATTTGTGTGTTAAGACGTAAATGTTTTTCTCAAATTTACAGGGCTTTACATGAAAAGGACACGCTGTTCTCTTCAATATCAACAGCAAAGTCTTCAGCGTTCCTTTGAATTTCCAGCCATGCAAAGGAGTTTTCAGACATGACAACAGGAAGATTAATGTTACTGGTAATGCAACATTAAAAACAGATTTTAATTCAGAATCTTTATAAGTTTTATTTGATTTCTGGAAATAACTCAATGGCATAACATGTCAATGTTTCTAGTTGAAATCTTTTAGCATACAATGTAATCTGCAACCTTTCCATTGTGGTATTCAGCTACTGAAAGTGCAGGGGGGAGTTCTCACTGGACAGCAAACGGAGCATGATGGATAATCTCCATCAAGCATATCATTGTTTCCAGGGGCTGACTCATTTCATTAGTTATTCTAGGGCTTACCTACCTGCTCTGAATGTTTTCCTTCTCAAAATGGCAATTCTCAGGAAGAAGCTGCCATACAAGGTACAGATAGCTCTGCAATGGTGTTTGTGATCGGCTGCCTGATTCTGCTTTCCAGGAAAAGTCTAGATCTGACTTACAAAAATTCTTGAGAAAAAGCAACGCAAAATTAGTTTTCTAACTACAGTTAGATGTCTTTGCAAAAGTAATCATTGTATTCATTTCCTCCCACAATTTTCTTTTAATGTGTAAATTACATGATATTCTGGCATTATTTTGTAAATATTTTTTGTTATGTGCCACTTCCTGAGAAACAGAATGACACTAAACACCATTGATTCTGAAAATCTATTTCCTATCTGGAAGAAGTCTAGCAACTCTAGGAAAAAGTCATATGTAAAATTTTCATAACTGAAAATTACAAAGAGAAAATTTTCACTTTTCTTTTCTCCAAATTACTTGCCATCTGTGGATTGACAGCAGTTTGTGAATAGCCAGTGTCCTGATTTCACTAGTCACCTTCTTCACTGATGTACAGGTAACAAGGAAACAGAAAACCGTTATGAGCCTTTTAAATATATTCATCTTTGAAAAGATATATATTTTTAAAATGTCATATAATAGTAATATAATTATATTAACAGAATTATTATTGTGTTATTAATATATATTATTCACGCTCGTTTTAGACTATTGTCTCCTTCATTTGTGTTTTAAGACGTAAATGTTTTTCTCAAATTTACAGGGCTTTACACGAAAAGGATACACTGTTCTCTTCAATATCAACAGCAAAATCCTCAGTGTTCCTTTGAATTTCAGCCATGATATGCTTGATGGAGATTATCCATCATGCTCCGTTTGCTGCCCAGTGATGACTCCCCCCTGCACTTTCAATATTATTAATATATATATTATTATGTTATTAATGTAATAACTGGAACTCAAGCCAAATCAGTACTGAAAAATTCAAAATAATGAGAGGGGAACTAGGACGAGAGTTTCCTTTCAAATGTTTCATACATTTTTGCACTGCTGAAGCTATTTTGAAAAGCAGTTAGAACATGTTCTTTGGGTTGAATGAAAGCTGATGAGATTCACATGCATGATGTTCTTGGACAAATTACTTTCTCCAGACCAACAGAAAATAGCATCTAGATGGGGGTCTCGAAGTCGAAAGATATGTGTTTGGCTCTGTCTTAGAAATCTGAAGAAAAATGCCTGTACTTAAATTAAAGAAGTTGCAGATAAGTGTTTCAAACACCAGAGACGGTTTCATGAGCTCCTTGATTTCATATAGCTATATTTCGGCTGAGAGAGTACATTTTAGTAGTAACTCCAGGCAAAAATATGCTTTGGGTCCATGTTAGGTTATCAGGGCTGTGGACAGAGACCCTGGGAGCTTTCACTGTGATATTCAACACTTACTATATTCTGGTGGGTTTTTTCTTAAAATTCATTTTACAGCAGCATCCTAGATTACATCTACTCTGGTAAATGAGATGGGCCAGGGGCCTTTTCTCTGACCCTAGAGTTAGGGGATATCATATAAAAGCCATACGCTTAACTTTCTCTCCCACAAACCAGGGATAATTATCCCAAGTTTTCCAGGAACAAGGGGCCAGATTCTCCTCCAGGAGGAGGAGGTGTCCACTGTGTCTGGAAGAAGTTTAATGTGAATAAGCCTCAAAGAAGGGTGGGTTGGGTGGAAGGGGATAGCGGCGGGCAGATCTGGATGGCTGTGGGTGTCCAAGGAGGGAATAGCTGAGTTTCCCCAGCCAGTGCTCCTTTGTGCAAATGCCACCCAAGGTGAGCATGGGCCGCTGTCTCTGACCCCATGCAGAGAGTGGGTGCTGACAGCCCATCAGCTGGGTACTGAGAAGGAGAAGCACCTTCTGGATTTGCTCTTGGGACAAAGATATCACGTGATTTTCCTTCTTCTCTCTCTTTCCAGTTACATTGTCTGATATGGATGCTGTAAGTGCATGCTGGTCTATGCTGTTATGTCCCTCTGGCTTGAGTCAGAGATAAGGGCTGGCTGCCTGGCCAACGGCTCCATTTCTTTGAATGTGGCAATGCTAAACACTGGGGTCCTGGGACACTCCTGAATGCCCTGAGCTGCAGGAACACTTCTCCGGGAAGCTGTGGGTGACTGGGACAGCAATGCAGCAGCCTCTGGGGGACGACGGTCCTGTGAAGGATGCATGCCCCAGGAACTGGCTAGTGAGCCAATCAATATTCCTTGGCCTGCAGCAGTTTGAGACGGAGGGTATCCAGCTTTAAATGAAGCTTCATTGCTCCCATTGCTTCCTCTTTCAAGCCAGGGGTGACTGGAGCTCAAAGCAGTATCTTAATGCAGCTGGGAGGAGTTAGATGTCCTTTATTGCCAGATAATTAAAGCAGTCATTTCTTGTTTCTCCTGGTCTCCTGGAGCCACAGCCCCTGCATGTGTGTCATAACATCCAATTAATCATCCAGGCATAAAGATTCCTGGACTAATGGGACCAGTATGTGTACATGCTCCTCTTTGCTGTACACTATACGCTGGAGTTAACTCCTACGGCAGCCCCGAATGAGCGCACCCCACTTTCTGTGCTTCCTCTCCTCCTCCTCCTCACTGAACCCCCCAACATCCACATGGTATGGATAGGATTGCAGCGGCAGCAGGACAGCGTTGCTGGGAACCTCCCCACTTTTATCCCACGTTAAGGGGTAGGTGGGCCAGAACTGGGGTGGATTTTTTTTGAGGGCAAGGAAAATGAATGATTTTGAGATGCTAAAGCTCACTGACAGCCCATTAGGCAAAGGTAGCCCTTGCCAGGTCCAATGGTTCTCTTTAAAAGTCTACCAAAGCTCAAAGCAAATTGCCAGGCACTTTCTGGCATGGTGAGACACAAACTTTTCTTCAAGTTTGCTTTGAATATGCTATGCCAGTTATAAAAGCTGCTGCTGGAACTGAAACAAGGTCTTGGCTTTCACATTTTTCACATCCACAACTGCCTGAGAACAGTGTGAAATTCTGTCTTTGGCAAGCGAGAAGAGTTTCTGTGCAGGAAGTGAGGCTGACCTGACATGCTCACACGGTCACCTCCTTCCCCTGCTGCGTGTGTCTCGGCAGGCCCTGAGATGAAGAGCTACGCTTCAGGTGAAATTCAGGTGGAGCACTGAGAAGGACTGGTGAGAGACTGAATCTTTCACCGTGGCAACAATCAGGGTGTTTCCAAAAAGTTAAACTTCGTTATCCACTGGCTCTGATTATTTTAGTAACAATGGGATTCATTTAACCAGAATTAATTAGCAACAGCATCAGCTGATAGTTAATGGCAGAAATATAGTTCTTATTCTTTTGATTAGGGTGAGAAATTAGTCAAAGAAAAAAATTAAGGATTTGTTAAAATGACCCTAATGCTACAAACCACATTTAGGCAATTTACCCTCTCACAAATGTCAATGAGTTTTGCCCAGAAAAGAGTAGCAAGACCAGACAAGTTACTTCAAAAATAAAACATCTGGTTTGCATATTTCTTCCAAGGATGCCCTATTAGTTACTCAGAAGCAACGTAAAACACATTTTAATATGAAGATTCACCAGCGAAATATGCAAGCCCTAAACGAGGCTCAACTGCTAGAATTTAGGAGTCTTTCTATCGCTGTTAACTCCCAAAGTGAATCATAGCCCTAGGATAAATTTTGGTGCGTGCATTTATTTTGTACTTTTAAAAAATTAACCCTTAGACTACTGTTACTTCAACAGGCAAAGCCATACTCTGTATGAAGTGGGGCTGTGAAATTTTATGGTTGTTTATTATGGTAGTCAGAGAGTTAAAATGAAAACCACTAACTAAGAGCAGAACAATTACTGTATTGTTTCATAAAGAATCTTTATAAAAAATGTGTTACGTGACACACAAAGTTCAGACTATAGTGCACGTGATAAAGAAAAGCAAGAGAAGAAATCTATATGATCAGGAGAGGAGTAAAGCTTAATAGGGCTCCCAACACCCAATTAACAGGATTCCTACTGCTATAGACTCTCTTTTCCAAACCCTGAGGTGGATATGTGCTGTTTCCTTTTGACTTGACTTGGTTCTTTGTTTTCTTTACGCAAGCATCAGCCCAATCTGCTGTACCCTCCTATAGGTCCTGGCAGCCAGCAACTCAGTGCACCATGGTTACCACATCTGCTTCCCAAATCTAAACTCCCTGTCACTGCTGGTCCTCAATTCACAGGTCTGCAGTCCTTACTCTGATCCCAGGTGAGACACAGGACATGGTTCCTAATGGGAAACAATATACAAAAATATCAAATACTATGAAGCAAATATTTTCACTTTATTAAAGTAACCCTTGCTTCTTTATGTTTCCAAGGTATCTAATCAAATGTGAACACCTTTCAGCTCCTGAATACTGTGTGTGCTCAGTGTTTTGTGCTATTGCCCTAGTCCCTCCACTTGTGGACTAATAGATAGCATAGGCCAGAATACAAACTCTACAAACTCCATGTAACCAAATTGCATTAGATTTGGTTCCTTCATCCTGTGAGGAGTCCCAGCAGGTGACACCATGCCCCAGCACGACACATGCCCACCCACAGCCATCAACTATGAAAGCCTGTTTCTGGAGGATGATGTAGCCCTCTCGCTCACCTAAACTGGCAAATACCCATGATGGGGAGACAGAAGGTCCCGAGGATATTAGGGCCTTAGTCAGCCTCTGCAAGGACCATGGTCTTATCACTTACCAGCTCTCCAGCAGCAATATCAGGAAGTAGCCACACAGCTGGCTGAGGCTGTCTTCACCAGAACTGGCAAGCACTAAAAAACTGAAATTGGCCTACGCCCAGAGAAGAGACAAGAACCTGTTTTTTATGCAGTCATCATGAAATGGATGTTGGAGGGAAGCCCAAGGACCGCCCCCCCCCCCCCCCCCCCGTGGTGCACTATTCAGGGAGTGAGCACTCTCCCAGACTGCTGAGGTCAGCGATTTGGGTCTCTATTTTGGCATGTGAGGTCACCACTAAAATTCTATTCAGTTCCTAATCAAAACAAAAAATCTACCTGCATATTTTTCAGCAGTCCTGTCAGTGTTTCCAGCTAAGAGCATCTCAGCGAAGGCAGATGGTTTCCTTCGCGGGGACGAGGAGCGCAGGTGTGCAGTGGTATCTGATTTTTGCTTATCTATGAATTCCTACTGTCTCCTCTCGTACAGATTGCTTCCTCTGATGAAGCCTGAAACACAAGGAAGAAGGACAATTTTCACTGTTAAATCCAGAAGTCCGGTATCCCTGTTCTGCTCTGAATGCTTTGTTCTGCTCTATAAAGACATAATATTCACAGTCTTCCAAAGGGCAGAAAGTTGAATTCTCTTGGAGCCGAAAGCCAGCGATATCAGTGCCTCTGAGAACAATTTCTGGGGATATCTGCAAAGGAAATTTATAACCACTTGGGAAAAAGGCTTTTATGCTTGTTTGAACAAGCACTGGCAGGTGGTGCTGGAAACGTAAGTCAGGAGAGAAGCCCCGTGGGAACCTGGATGACCCTTCTGATGTTCCCACCCCTAATGGCGTCCCAGGAGTTCGGACAGCTGAAGGAACAGTGAAATCATGTAACATTTCTGACTTCTCTAACCAGAGCACTATTGTCCTCGGTCACTGCTGTGGTGTGATCCCTACAAGTCACTATGCATTACTGATGCTGGCTTTGAGAATCTTTTGCTGCTTCTTCCAACAAACAGTCCATCTTTTTTTACCTGTATTCTAGAGCACTGTACAACCACTCAGCAGTGTGTCTTCCTTGTAAGATCGAAGGTAATATGAAATATAGGTAAATCTAGCCTATTTCCCTTTCAGAGGAAAAAAATCTTCATACTGTAGGGTATCTGGAATTATGTGTGCGTTCACAGATGGATGGGTATATATATATGCACGTATGAATATATATGCATATATGCATTACATATATATAATATGTATATGCATGTGATTTATTTTCGTATCCAGACATAATCTATGTCTGCCTCTATCATGGTATGGATATATTAGGCATAAAATATGTGCCTATATGTTTATATGTGAAGTATATATATGAGAAATTCACTTTCTTTTTCCTTTCACTAAAAAATAAAATTAGGAGAGGTTCCTGAGTCCTGAGCATTGTTTTAGAGAGCAAGCCTAATTCATTGACAGCATCAGGAGCCTACCCCAGAAACACTAAAAGCTGCAGCACATTAGCAAAATTGTCTGATTTGTGAAGCTGTTAAGTTTCTTGAGTTGGAAGCGGTTGCTTGCAGACATCTGCAGCCATGTCTCTAATAGAGCAGGAAGGACTAACAATAGCTCTGTTTTCAATTTTGTAGCTCCTTCAGGGCTTATAACTTTGAGAAAATAATGCCCATTGTACTGGGAACAACAAGATTTTCATAATGTCATGTGCCTTGTCCCATCCAGTATGTTTAGGTGCCAAATTCTATCTGTGCAAAGGGTTGTCCTGTTGAGACTACCCTTTTGAGGAATCAAGCTGAATACTTTTCTCCAGAGTTTCTGCTATTTTTCTCTTGCTTAATAGTCTCTGAATGTCACAACAGCATTCAAATCTTTTCATCCTCAGCCATTAGCCTTTAAAACATACTGCATGATAGGAAGCAGGCAAAATAAAACAAAGTTCATGTTCCTCCAGCTTTCATATTTTCATTACTTCTAGAGGTTTCACTCAAAGAGATAATCATTCTCCTTTTCACTATCTGGTCTTCCTTTGTCAAAATTGAACTCCCTCCAGAAAAAAAAAAAAAAGCAGCTGAGTGAAGTCCTACCTAAACCCATGTAGTTGCCTTAGCTACTTATCTAAATGAGATGCATTAAATTCTGAGAACGTAACTATTATACATTAGCATGATTTTTGTAGATGATATAAGGTAAAATGCAGCTCCCAGGCACTTATGTCCCACTTAGCAGAGCTACATATTTTCAGTATCACCTTTCTTGGTGACCTCTGCCAGATGAGTTCTTACAGAGCCAAAAACTTTGCGATGCCCGCTGCCTATGCCACACTCCCATAGACAGGATTTCATCTAACTTAAATGTGACTGTCTAAAAGTTAGATTCCTAAGCCATAATTAATCACTCTCCACTCTTTTTATAATCAGTAGAGAGTAAAAGACACCTCAGTGGAGAACTGCATTTGACTTAGATGTCTATTTTGGAGTGAAATTAGCCAGAGCTTTTTCTCGAGTGGCTTTTTCTATCCAGGGAAGGATGCTGGAATACAGATGTTCCTCTACTGATGAGCAGTTGGAGCTAGCGTAGATTCAGCTTGCCTTCCTTCTCTTCCTCCACTTTAAACCTAAATCAATACTGAAATTAAGGTACATGCAGCCTTCCATATAAGATGGAAACTTGGTGGGGTGAATTTGATTCAGCATAATTATAATAACGCTTTTTAACCTTAAGAAGGTTTTAGAGACACTTTTACATTGATTTTGTTGGTCTTCGTTTCAGACCCTGCTTATTAAATACTACCACTACTGGGGAAGCTATGGCATTATATGCAAATTATTGATATGCAGCTATCTGGGGAACAGAAAGCTCTTCTTAAATTTGCAATATTGTTCTTTCCCACTGTGTTTGAGATACACCTAATGGTGTATCTTCTCTTCTGTTTGTTTAGGTCAATTTGTACCATTATCTTAATTGCATCCGGAGTGGATGTGAATAGGCAGAGGTCCATTGGCTTCAGCATTGCTTTGGAAGGCCAGCATTTGTCCTTTTGTATTTACCTGACTTAGTAACAGACTTTGGGAACTTTTAGAAAGAAAATAGAACCACAATATAAGGATGGGTCAAAATGAAATGTTAAGAGTCTGTTGCGAAGGGAAATGGGACTACTTTGCTTTTCAACCACATTCCTCGTTACAAAACATATCTCTACAGACTTTGTGCTAGTAATTAAAAACGTCTGTTTTAGCATTTGATGTGTATTAGGCAAAGTTTCAAGTCATGCAGTCTTCAGCAGAAATGAATGTCCCCCACAATACAAAAACTCTTTGGATTCCAAGAGAGGAAAAGTGGAGAACATTTAATTAGACATGCTTTCATATTGTCTTGTGAGTAAAAGTCCTTTTTTTCGTATACAGGAAGATATTGCTTTACAACTTGATATGATTGATGTTACTCATATGTATTTGTGTTAGACAGCTATGTAGAAACTACCAAGCACTGAGTGCTAGGAACAGATCATGGGCACAGAGTTGTCATAATAGTGCAAGGTTATGCTTCTGAGATAAATGTGTTAATAATTTACAGCTCCCAACCAGTTGGAGTTTGGCTCCTGAGGTCTTTCCCGAGGATGGAATCCCATCTCTGGGAGATGTTTGTATTATCTCAAGTTGCCTCTTGTCTCTATTTATGCATTTTGAATTTTTTTTTTCTATTCTTTCTTTGATTTCCAAGCAGCTCTGTTTTGCACCAACAATCGCTGACATTTCAATTTTCAAAGCCTATTTTAAAAGCATGTCTGGAACTGCAGTGCCTCAGAGTAGGAGGAACGACATACTTTTAGAGAGGGGTAAATAATATTCAAGTTGGAAACAAGGCAGGATTTCCCAAGCTGTGGTCAACAGATGGCAAAAGGAAAAGGATGCGATGTAGGAGACCATGGCGAGTGATCCTACTAAACCATTAGATTTAAACATTCTCAGTGTGGTTTGAAATGAAATGTACTGAGGAAAAAGGTATGTGATGATCTAGGAGAAATCTGGGGGCTGAAAAGTTCTGTGGGTCAAAGAAAATAAGAGTGGTAGTAGTGAAATGAAGTATCCATTTGCTGTAGATCGTTAATATCTTCCCCAAAATGATTTCTGTGGTGCTCTGTGGTACTTTTACTCCAACAATACTATTTTAAGCACTGCCTGTCCATAAACCACCTTTTTTCAGGTGGTTTAAATCCAAGTTGACTTGTATAAAATGAACACAACTGCAACATCATTTGAAATAAACACTGTCTACATGCATATTCAACTATGCAAATAAGGATTTGATACCTTTATATATGCATCTTTGAACATTTATCTTGATTTGTGGGCCTATTACCACCAGACTCTTTCTTCAGATTAAAGTGTTTCAAAGTTAGATGAAACTATGTTCCTCATGTTACCTTGCTTTCAGTATAATTACACCTTTTTGTTTAAGCCACAGACAATTGTATATCTCTTTGCTCAAATAGGAAGTGCATTTCTGTCTAACTGTGCACTTTAAATAGGTTAATATTTCTTGCGTGCTTGATCTTGTCTGGAGATAAAGAAAAGTTTAACCTGTATTGTACACATCCTCTGGGAAAAGTCAAAGCAAGTTCAATTTCTTTATAAAGTTTAAGTTTAATAGGGTACATTAACACACTCTGATTCAGCCGATATGTAAATTATCGAATTATTGTAGGTCTGATTCTTCCCAGCGTCTTTTCTAAGACAGTGCAAAACTGAATTTAGTGTATTCTATCCAAAATACATCTCATGAGATTACCCATTACTGCACTGGGATACTTTTTCCAGGGCATATTCCTATCAGTCTTGAAACCTAATTCACAGTTTCTAAATCAGATTAGGACCAGTAAAGGGATGCACTTTTATTTGGAGATATCCATAAGAAGGAATACAGCACCTCAGAAGTTCTCCAGAGAACTCTGTTCTCTCTGAGAAGTCTTTTCTCCTTAAGAAGCCATTTTAGCCAAAAAACATTCTAAAACCCATTCTCAGACCTCTCGGCCATTTGAAGCTGTGGCTGGAACATACTACTCAGGTAATAAATGTAGCTCCAGCAGCTGGCTTATGACCAGCTGCAAATAATGACATTGCATCTTTCCTTTTGTTTTATCAGGGGTGGAAATGTATGTGCTGACTCAGAGAGGCAGTATGGGGAATTAGGAAGGAATCTAAACCCCTTCCTCAGTCCCCTTTGTTAGAAGCTAAAGATTGCTTCAGAAGAGATATTTTTTATTTATTTTTGCTTAGTTGAAAGAGTTGAACTTTGGACTGAGAATCCCTGATGTCCTGGGAGGGAGACATGTTCCTGAGACAGTAGCAGATCTCCTTTGCTCCGGCTGAGCCACATTTTCGAGGGAATTTTTACCCAGCCCACAATCTACTCACTGTCTCAGAAGCTTCTCTTGCCTACCCAGTTCTTTACCTTGTGTTCCCTCTTTGACATCCCAGGAATTATTAATCTGTCCGACGTCTTTTGCATTAGGCCATTAGGCTCAAGCTTAGTGTCTGCCTGTGCAGTTTGGTGAGGTGCCGGCGGTCCTGTGAGTGTTGTCTGTGGCTGCAAGCCAATCTCAAATCCTTGAGCAGCAGCAGCGATCAGCAGTGGAGCTGTTGCTTCACTGATGATTATGCCCCATTGTCATGGTGAAGCAAAGCTGGAATTTCCCTGGTCAGAGCTACATCCAGTAAAATGTCTCTGTTTGCCTACTTGAGTAACGAGAGGAATATAAAAAAATAGCATAATAAAAGAGTTTTGTAGTGGATAATGAGTATTTTAATAGCAACTGGACGGAGAATAAAAGAGCTTAATCATAGTATGTGCAGGAAATGCATATTTTAGTGTTGTAGAAAGATGTGCAGACAGGGAGCTATTTCAGCCGAACCTTGGCATTCTGTTGTTTCCACAGTCTGAGGTCTCATGTTAGCTACTGACTACCTGAAATTTTACTCAGGAAATAACAACTCCAGGCAGAAAATGGGCAAGAAATTCTGGCTATTAAAAAGGAAAAAAAAAATCTTACCTACATGTGATCCCAGACTATAGCTTCGTTTCTGAACTGTTTTAATATAGCTGGGGTAAACATGGTTTGAACTTAGACAAGCTGAGCAGTTACATTTGCTTGGTTTTCATAGATGAGGCCAAGAAAAAAGAAAGCCACAAAGCTGACCTTTTGAGCTGAATTGTGCCTTTATATAGCATGTCTTGGTAGTGCCCAACTATTTCAAAGAAATGTGGCACTCCACTTTCAAAGAGAACTCAGCGAGCAGGGCATGGCACTTCAGGAAACACCCAGAACCACCACTTTAGGGTTGCAAAGAGATTATGGGGAAGGGTAGAAGCAAGAACTGATCACACGCACAGATTATGTGCACAGGTGACACGCTCTGTGTTCCTGAAAACATTGGATGTGTGGCTCATGTGGTGTCCATGCAAACCTAACTGGCATGAACAGCACTTGCTCAGGAAGTCTGTGCAGGTGTCCCTGACCTCGGCAGCTCTGCAGGGATCATAATTCCACAGTGAAAGTGCTTTTGGCTACTCTTTGGCAAGAACACTGTAAAACCAATGCCACCCACTTAGCTGCGTGGAGATCAGCAAGGAAGGCAAAACGCATGCACGGCCATTAAAAAAGTCTGTGAGTGGCTTCCCGCCCAGAGTCTTGGTTTAGTCATTCTGTGTGATCATGTCTCAGGAAAAGCTGGACAACTGAATTTGTCATGGTAGCAGGTAATAAAATAAACCTCTCTGAGACAGCAGCATCACATCAGATACACAACTGACTTCTCTTTGGTTTTAACATTCACATGGGGAAAAGATAAAATGTTGATGCTGTGAAACTGTTTCACAGCTCTTAGCTTTCTGTCTTTACAGTTATAAAATTTCACAATGTAACTAAATTCCTGAGGAGGTCATGATCCAGAAATAAAACCCCCTTTAATTGAAGTAGACAAGAACTAAGGCAAGACAGCCATTGAAACAGAATCTTGCTTCTTAAAGTATCTGGCCTTTAAAAAAAAGTTGGGGCTGACTTTGATTTATGCTTTACTATTTTATGTATGTATGACTTCTTTGTTTACATATTCATTTTTTTTTCTGGAAAAATCAGCATCAAAGTCATGCCTAGAGGACACGTATAAAATTTAAAACCAAGGCAGACAAGAATAAACAAAATCCATGTGTATCTGTGTCAGTCATTTGCAGGAGATGCTCAGGAGATATTGTCTGCAAATATCCTCTCAGAAACTGAGTAGGATTTATCCGGAGAGTGGCTAAAGAGTCTTGCCCTTTATAGAGCATTTAGCAAATAGGTATGGTCCAGCCCTTCCTATGCGAGGTTAGCTGTTCTTGGGAACCTTAACTCTTACCTCTGAGGCATTGCTCTGAAAATACTCCTTAGGGAGAAGAAACAACAGCTACTTTGAGCCCATTTCTGACTGGAGCCAGCGTGCTGATCCATTTTGGCACTTCTGGAGGCAGCACAGCCTTTGGAAGCACTCGCTGCACTGGGGCCCTGCAGTTGGCAAGAAGTAGCCCAAGGCCTGGCAGCACTCCAGATTAGATTATTCAAAGTCAGCGCTGTTCCTTTTCTCCAGGTAGCGCTTTCGCATGTAACAGGGAGGGGGGTGAGACAGTCTCAAAATATGGCCTTAATATAGAACTGCTCAAAACTGTTCCTTACCAAAATGCCAAAAGTGCAGTAGTCAAATGAAGTTATTTCTGCAGATAGAAGCCTTTGCAGAAAACATGAATCGGATCTGTAGAATTTGTTTTGGATGACTGTATGAAAAATTTACTGACAGAGAGTCTTCTGTATCTGTACATAATGTTTTTCAACCTATGTTAACTTTCGGTCTTCAAATCTTTAACTGTTTTCAGAGGTAATTACTCTTATGCAAGTAATAAATAAACTCTAACTCATTGACCAAAAAATAAGAGTGTAGTTTTGTAGGAAAGTTCTTTGAAAGCGTTACAGTTGCAGAGAAGATGTTGTGTGGCCCTAAATGAAGGATAGCATACAAATGAACAGGTATGGCATGTAAATTTGCCTAATGGAAGTGTGCTCAATCACTCTTAGAATACAGCTCAGAAAGCTATGATTCTGCCATTGTGTCAGGCTTAATTCTCCACTTAACCAGATCAGCTTTATGACACCGTAAATGCACTGAATTAAAGGCAGTACAGTGATGATACATCAGCACGGCATCAGCAGAAAGGAGTGGAGAGTCACTGACATGTAAGACCAGTTCTACCAGATCAAACCAGAGGTCCATCCATAGCAGTAACCCTTCTGCGATAGGGTCCAGTGGCAGATGCGTAGAGAAAAGGTAGATAAAGACAACAAATAGACAGCGATATTTCCTCCAAGGACACAGCTACCTTCCAGTAATCAACTATTTTGGTACTTTCCCAGCCGGAGGTGGTGATTTGGCATAAACAGTTCTTGATAGTTTTTACTTCCATGGATGTGCTTCATTACTTTTTAGACATATAGAACTTCTAGCATCCAGAATCCTGCTTATGAAGTCTTATGCTGTCCACTTCAAAGTTTCACTGATGTCAATGAGAGAATGATTAGTTGTGTCCTGGGAAAATAATGTAAGAGGATATAATGCACAGGAAAGTGATAGCGTATCTCAAAACTTGACATTAAATTAAGTATAACAAACTGAATTATTTCCTAATACAACTTGCTTGAACTGGATATGCCTCTTGTCTTTTTTTCCCAGTAAAAGAAAGAGGTTACTAACTTCCAATGTTCCAAGTTTCAGTGATGTGTAACAAAGCTGATCTGGGCATATTGATAATACACATGACATTGGGAAGGGGGGTAATAGGTCACTGGACCCCTTTTGTCGTCCCCAAAGAGTTGACAGCTTCCAGGTGTAATTGTCAATAGCAAATGCAACAGGGATATTCAGCTCTAGGACTTCACATACTTGTCCTAAGGACTCCATTGGGACATAAACATACTAGACACTTGTAACTAAGAGTCCTAACCTACTGACACATGGAAGAAAGAAGAAAGTCAGGAGATATATCCTGGAAGGTGGTAAATCAGGCACATGAGGGCCAAGAACCAACCAACTACCCCAGAGCCCTCCAGTCTAGCTCCCTCAATCCACATGGACATGTCTCAGCGATTAACAGCTATACCCATGGGCAGCAGGAAATATTCAGTTATTGGCGTTCACATTCTGTCCTACAAGCCAGTCACTGTTTCATCAAAAGCAAAAGCAGCAGCTGGATTATCCAGCTCAAGAGATTCAGAAACTGCATTTCAGCTGACTGTAGAACATTGCAAGTTTCATAGACACTTAGGATCTACTCACTTTACAGCTTCCGGTTAACAGTCTCACCTGGAGAATATCTTTTCCCTCCAGACAGCTTCCTGTTGATTACCAGGTATTAGGCAATCAGTAACCAAATAAGGATGGACAGGATCCTAATAAAAGCCTTGATACTAACTTACTGTAAGTACCTTATTGCAATGGCAACTGCAGAAAGAGGCACTAGCAAAAGAGTGTGAGGAAAGTAGACAATGAAAATGCAGTGCAGATTTCCAGAGCAGATAATCATAAACCATTTGGGCTAATCAGCTGTTTAAATGAATAAACACTTACCTGACTTGTATGTGAGTGTCTGCAGAGCTGCTTTGTACCATGACTAATAGCAATGCATATCAAGTGCTAGTTCTGTTGTACAAGTGCATGCTTGCTTGCTCTGGAAAGGTGACTGAAACCACCAAACATTTTTTCCCTATGACCTAAGCTGAACAAGGAAGCAGGCTTTTGGAGTTGGAAGAGTGATGTACCAGTGTTAATGTTAGAACTAATAACTTTGGTTCCTCTGGCTCTAGACCTTGCTGAGATTAAGAAGAGAGTCCAGTGACTGAAGGGGCAGGTATTCCACATTCACCACAAAGCCCTAGAGAAAAGTCACACTAGGTCGCACGTAAACCAAGCCGTTGTGAAATGCAGAAATGCAGGGAGGGAGAAGTTTCCAGTGTTCCTCTCTGAGTTTGCCTTACATATGTAGCCGGACAAACTTTAATTTTAATTTTTAATGTACCAGTTTGTATTGCTATTGAAATAACATTGAAAAGGAGAAATTAAAAAATAACTGGCCTAGAGGACGTTACTGTGACAAAATATTGGCAATAAGGGAGTGAGGAGTGAAGAATCTGCGCACATCTCTTCAGAGAGAACACCGTAAGCAAAAGCAAACTCATACTTTATGACCAAAAGAGGTCAATGGAATAGTTTGAAAGAAGTATAACTAAGTCTCCTAAAACCTGTCACATGCAGCCACATATAGCAGACCATGAGAACTGTGTCAAACCACACCTGATAGAAGATTGTGAGTAGTAAATATTAGGACAGGGGTATTATACATATTGTAACTAATGCTGTAGTGACTTCTTATAGTAAATACCTACTTCTTCCCACAACTGTGACAAACTAAAAGACAAAAGATGTGCAGTGAGCTGTATATGAAATTAATGATACCACTTATAGAAAATTATTGTTAGTTCTAAATGAAAAAATCCTGAAAATTTGGTAATACTATAGTATGAATGATTAACATGGCTAACAATCTTGACAAATATAATTGAAACTACAAACATTTTTGGAGCCCATTTCTGTAATCTTCACTGAAGTCCAGATTCACAGAGTCTAAATTCCCTAAGTTCTGACTCTCTGGGTTTAGGCCTTCAAAGCTACGTAGCTGGTAGGATGAAGGGCTCATGTGGGACGGTAGGCCAAGTGAATCTGCATCTCACCGGAAGAGCGACAGTGTTCCTGTAGAGCCTGGAAACCCCAGGGATTATCAACCATCTAAATAACAAAAGGAGGTCTTAAAGCTGCTTGTTTTCAGTTTGGATAGCAGAAAATAGATTATTTGGGCCTGGATATACTCTCACCTAACTTTGGAGAGTCACCTGAGGAAGGCTCCTATAGGCTTCCTGTCCAGCCAGTGGAAAGAGGTGGGGACTTTCATGAGACAAACTGGCGCCTCTAAGACCTCTGTTTCTTGCATTGAATCAAAGCCTTTGCTTCTGTGATGACACTTCACAGCCTTCAGGGTATGTTGTACAGCTACATCTGCAAAACTGGAACTTCATAACCAGACAGGACCTTGTTTTGCTTCTCTGAATATTTCATTTTTCCAAACTTAAAGAGAATTGTATGCCATATATCTAGCAGATGCATGTCAATGGGTATAGTAGAAGAGAGAATTTGTTTACAATGTTTTTAATATAATATTACGGCTAGTCAGAAAATCTTTTCTAGCTCTGTGCACTTGTTTAGGTAATTTGCAATTCTTTTATACATGTTTCTGCTCTAAGTATGTACTGGATGTACATACATACATAAAGTATGTACACAGTTGACACAGTTCCACTGAGCTTTTGGCTTGTTATCTTTTTATGTTTTGGGATAATTTCTCTTTTGGGTTTTACCCACAGAAACACTTTCAGGCAAAAGCTATACATGCTTCACTTTCTTTTGTCAGTGTGCGTTCTGCATGAACACTGGGGGAACATTTTACTTCTGGTCATTTTCTAAATTAGGTGTATTGCTGCTAAACTCCACTTCCTCTTCCAGGCCCCCCAGGAAGACACGTTATTGTTTTCCCTAACACTAACAAGCCCTGCCTCCCACTGCTAACATTGATTTTTCTGAAAGAGAAGAGATGGTGCTCCCTATGATAACCCAGTGTTAGGCCCTGTGTTGAACAGCTGTGCTAAATGAACCTATACTTGATTACGTACTAAAACCCATCAATCTTGCACAGGGTTTCCAAACCCTTCACAACCTCCCCATCAGGCAGAACGACAATCACCGTGTTTAAAGGTCATGGTTAGGAGCTTAATTTAAAGCTCTTATAATAATGCAATTTAAATCTGGGAAATGCCATAGTATTGCTCTCTGAGGACTCCTGTCAGATAGAAGGCACTACTTGTGCACAGCTTTGATTCATTTATTCCTTTGAATAACATCTACCTTATTATCTTTTTAATTTACTAACGTTTCCACTTATCAGGTGGTAGGCAGATTTTCATAGCTGCAGAAAATTTCAAATGGAAAACTTCAGTTGCATTTTAATTTCTACCATGGAAAAAAAGGATTTTTTTTTCAAAGTGGTGAATGCACATACTGTGTAGTTAAAAACTTAAAGCAGTTCAAATACCACAAGGTTTTGTACCTTGCTTTAAAACAGACTTTCATATCCAACGCAGCATAAACCATAATAAACAGATTTGCAACATGTGGTTTATTTGATAGCGGTAGCGGCAGCGAAATAAAGCTGAAGAGGTGGTTTAGTGGTCGAGGCATCATGTGTGAAACACCTAGACTCTCTGGAACCACTGGTTTAAATCTCAGCAGGGTTGACTCAGCCCTTCACCTCCTTTAGGCAGATACTCGGAGTTTCATGCAGCCTACAGTACAGAGAGGTGAGGCTTTCTGAACCAAGATCCTGGCTCCTATGCGCAAAACATATCACGTGTTCTGTTCTTAGTGTTATTGGTCTTAATTACTTTTCTGCTTATGCGTATGCAGCTTTCTCTGTGCTGGCAGCTGCTGGGCTCTAGAGATGTCCGCAGCTCGGTGGTGATGTACACAGCCGGCTTGAAGAGTCCTGAGATGCTTCCAAGACTGGAAACTCTGGACAACAGAAAACAAAACTGATCCTTGATGCCTCATTCTTCATCAGGCCAGTCACCAGCAGTGAGTTGCTCAGCTCTTTGGGAGGGCTTATTAACCGGGACACCCAGCTGTGTGAGCGGGTCTGGGCGGGAAGGTGCTCCCAGAGTGGAGGGTGCTGAGGACTGTTGCAGGCTCGCAGCTGGCCCTGGTGGGAGTTCAGCTCCATCCCTGACGTGACATGGCTTGAGCAGATCCTGCAGAGCCAGCTCTGAGGCCCCAGCATCACTCTCTTTTGCTTCACGCGCTGTCAGGGAAGGCTCCCTTCTTCTAGAGCAGTAGCAGCCCTGAACTGCCTCCATGCATCTGAGCAGCACTGAAAGTACGATAAGAAACCAGTGCGAAATAGTGGAAGAATAAAAGTCCAGTGCACATAGTTAATCAGAACTTCTAGGCTTGTCTGTGAGAGGCTACCTTATGGCTCTGATCCATATTTTCATTTATCATCAAAACAGAACAGTTGCCCACAGTGATGCAAAGCTTACTGTACAGCACTAAGGCATAAATTTATTAGTTTATGTATTTTTTCTTGTTTAGGGGAAATTAGAAAAGTTTTCTCTTTTCCTTCCCCTGTTTTGCCAAAGTTGGCCGCTTGTTCCGTGTCACACATCTACTGTGCAAACTCCCTTACATCAGAATCGATGTAGTACTCAGCCTTGATATTTCTGAATGAAAGATCCACTGAAGCCAGAAGCAAAACTCATATGATCCAACAGGGATCCAAAAACTCAGATTTTACCGTTGTAGATGACTTTGTGACTAAACACATGGTTCAGGGCTAAGCCAACAAAGCATGAAATTCCTTAATTAAGAATTACTTCTATATAGATATTCACAGCCTGGCCCAGCACAGACCTGAGGATATTTTGCCTTCATCTTGTCTTTTGTGATTTTGCTCAGAGCCCACTAGCATGTCATTTTATCAAGTGAGAGGCCTAAGTTTTTCTACAAAGAGCTTACCTTTCCTACCTCTCTAGTATATGACATGGAAAAGGGAAGGAAAAGCACCAGTAAACACATTCACGGCTAATTAGTTGCAGCTAATTAAACACAGTGGGAAGGGTAGGGTAGAAATAATGCTGAATTTGTAAAAAGATTGTTCTAATTTTGGTGCCTCATGCCATTAAATCTATTTTCATTACATTAATATACTATAGAGCAACAGCCAGGTGGCTTTTCATGTGCTTTAAGAAACCTGCCCATTGTAACAGAGCAAAGTGGTAAGTTATAGCACAGCATGGGGGAAGAAATAACGTAAACAACTCTGATGCAAAACTGCCAGGCGATCATCAGCACTTCAGCTGACAGCTTCATTTAAAATCAGAACATTGCACAAGACTGGATTGCTCTGGAAGACCTTGGAGGAATGTGGTGGGCCTGACTGCATGCCCTACCGCAGCTGCTCGCAATTAAATGGACGTTAGTATTGTTCTGTTGGCCTAATGCAGGTGTGGCCGGGCAATCCCATCTTATGTTAATCAAAAAAGTAAATAACTGGATGTCTCAGCACATCTTTAGCATCTGCGGAAAGATGCTCTCGAAATTTATATGGACAATTCAGCTAGTTCCCTTTTCTTCATACAATATTTTGACCCTCAGCCAAAGTCCAGTGAAATCTGCAAAGTATCTTCCCACTGACTCCGTGGACTTTGGATCACACCCTCAATCCTTAGAGAAGTGCATGAATAATAACAGAGAACCAAATACATCAAAAGCTATCTTTCAAGCAAGTAGGTGTTCCCAGTTAAATCTCTTAACTCAAATTACAGGGTTTTTAAAGAGTAGTTTCCTTAAAAGCCAGGAACAAAGTATTTATATTAGCTACACTGAAATGAAAAGGGAAACTAACAGAAAAAAAAGCGGCATTATTCATTTGCTATCTAAAAATGAAATGCCTGTTATTTTAAAAGCTAATATCTGCTTTAAACATTCAATCTGACTTAAGAAAAAGTAAAAATACTACATCTATCAGCATTAAAAAGACATCTTTAAAGCAAAGGTGCAGTAATCATAACATAAAAATACGAAAAAAAGCAGAGATCCCTAGCTATACTCAGAAGAGAAGGTGTGGTACACAGAATAGGAAATCATTTGGTTCTCACTGATTATAGCTCTTTGTATCAAAACACTCAAGGCTGAAATTAGTGAGATCCACAAGAGCAGGTGTTTTGAATTTTAAACTCAGATGTAATTAAAATCTTTAAAAAACGCTATATGATGCAGTAATTGAAAAGGATACTTTATTTTTAAAAATATTTAAAAATAGACTAAGAAGTCATAAAAAAATTATATTCCACACATCTTTATTTTGACTACATATGAAGCTGCAATCCATTATGATTTTGGTTTGAAAAATTTAAACAATTCTCTTGTGTCTTTAAAACCAGTATGTAATTAGCAAGTTCTTTATCTTGCATTTCATGTTGTTTATATAAACATTGTTTAAATCTCTAACGCTCGCACAATCACACTGTGGGAATAATTGTCAAGGCTACATATTGGTTTAAATGCAACCTGGATTAAAGGATTATATAGATTGAGCTAAAAATTCTCCTTTTACTGTTGCATATTGTTTGCAAATGATATTTCTTTGGACTTTGGCTATTCAATCTCCTATTCTACTATTTAGAGTGAAAGGATGCCAAATTTAGCAGCTCTTCCTATTTATAAAGAAGAGTGGAGTACAGTCTATAACTTTGCCAGTCATTGTTTTGTAGTCAAGGTTGAAAAACAGAGCAACTGATGCTGCTAAAAAATAGTCATTTGATGGCTCCCATCTTCTTAGCTCTTACCTCTGATTTTCAGCTAAAATGGCAGTGCAATCAAGCAAGACAGGAATGAAACAATTAGATAGTGATGATGCTGAAAGGAGTGACTCCTCAACTTTTCAGCGCATAAACTGAGGCAGCATTAAAGAATTTGAACTGAATTGGTGATGCTGTTCCTCCAAATTTCTGCAAACCAGTGCAGTGCGATTAAAATCAAGCCAAAATAAGGCATCTGAAAGGAATAGTTGCTAAAAAGTGCTGGCTGAAATAATTATGAGAGGCCATTTCTTTCTTTACCCTGGAAGCCGGGAACCTGAAGGTGACAGCGTAGAGCACAACTCTGCAGGCCCAGCACCGTTTTGGCCTATGTGACGTAATACTTTTTCTATTGATGATACTTTCTTCTACTGAAGCGAATGCCAATAAGAACAAGGCCAATTATCTAGTTATAAGAAGCAAAGTCCATCCCTGATAAAATATTTCTTTTATAATTATACTGCCAGTATTATGAATGTTACCAAAGAAAAATACCTTAGACAGCCTGTCTTTCCTGTAATCATGTTTGTTGAAGTCAGATATTAGCAATGGAATTTGTAATGCATTAAGCAGTTATCTTCCAGACAGTCTGAATGCCAGAGAAACATGTATTTTATTAGCGCTGTGAAATGTTTCACTTTACCTGCAATTCAGGTGACAACTTGCCTTCAGGTCTTCAGTACTGAGATAATGCCGGTGCTCCTCAGATCCGTTGCCAGTTCATCTGCTGGTGGAGCGGGGTCAGAGGGCCCGTGGGCCAGGTAATTAATGCAGTGTCAGTCCCGCAGGGGAGTCTCTGCCAACAGCCTTGCACTGCAAGCCGACAGCTCAATCTCTGTGAGACTTTCCCTGAGCTGAAGGATGCTGGAAGTGTTTCTTCACTGTTCAAAGAGAAAAACCTTTCATTCTGAAGGTGTTTTGAACTCACTCAAAAGTGCAGATGTTGTTTATACATTGTGTTACAGGGGGAAAATATTTCTTTTTTCAAGTTTTCTAAACTTCTTATTGAGAAAAAAAATGGGCAAGGCTCAAGTTTGCCAAGTGCCAAATTTTTCAAACCTTGTAATTTAAACCGTAATCCCACGTATATATTGGAAAGCCAGATGCTTTGTATCCTTTTTATCTCCTGTTCTATCTGACAGGCGCAGAGATTTCTGCGTGTCAGGGAAAGTAAATACAGCTTCCCAGCATGGCATTGCAGAAAGAGGCAGAGAGAGACGTTTTTACTAGGTTCCCATCCCCATATTCTCACCGCATTTCAGTTTTTCAGCTTTAAGCAAAACTCATAACAGGAGTAAGTTCTGGTTTTAGTCTTCAAGGCTTGTTTCTGGCATCACAGTTAGTAGTTACCCATGAGAAATGTGTTAAATGGAATCTCAATTACCTCAATAGACTTCTAAATCTGATTGAGGAGTTACCGAGTGAAGTAGATTTCACCTAGATGCGTGCGTACGTGTGTGCGTGCGTGCGAGTATGTGTGCGTGTGTGTGTGTGTTCTCCACGACATCTTTTGCTGCTTTCACAGTATCTTGTCGATACTAGTCACTGGCTATGACTCAGATTCAAGGCGTCTGCTGTAACCACAGGCTTCCAGGTCTCCATTTTCATAACCTTACAGTTTAACTAAACATAACAATACCAAAAAATGGCTTTTCAGTCGATCTAAAATAACACTTACTAGGTAAGAATGGCCTGCAGAATATTAAGTTTCAAAAGATAGACTGTAATATTTACAAAGTAAAAAAATGAAAACTTGCTACAAATGTTAATTATGTGAAGACATACTACTTTCTCTACAGAAGCAATGACTCAATGGATTAACACAGAATGGAGAGTGCCTAACGAGTGAGTTTTTAAACCTCGCAATTCTATGAAGAGCTCTCTCTTTTGACACTATCCATGGCCTGTTCTGAGTACTAAACCACTGATTTCCTCACAATCTTTTCTAACGCTCATAAAAATAGTATTTGAGTGATTCATAAGCAATCTTTAACCCCCACCTGTCAGTTGTGCTGCTATCATTGGCCCCATTTTATGGATGCAGAGTTTAAATATCGTATGTTCAAAAGTGTCCAATAATTTTAGGTGATCAGCAGAAAATACCTGATCTTTTGGAGCACAAGTATGTTCAAAGCAGAGCACCTAGGGAGTGCAGTGGCAGCTGTGAGTAGATAGAGTTTGAGAATAATTCCAGTCAGAAGGCACCTCCAGATTTCATCTGGTCCAACATCCTTGTCAAAGCTGGGCCAATTTTGCAGTCATATCCAACTTCAAAATTAGACCAAGTCTTTCAGGGTCATATCTGGTCAAATCTGGGATATCTCCAAGGATGAATACTTCAAAACCATACAGGTACTTAACAATTCTGCAAGTTAGGACCTGGAAGCTCACACCAAAGCACCAAGGAAAAAGATTTCTGCAAGTTAATGCCACAAAGGGAGCAGTGAGGACACTCAGAAGACAATCCTCCATGTCTTTTTGAGTGCTGAACATCATTGCATCCTTGTGCTGCTGGTAGGAGATGTGTAGTGAAGTCCACCTTTGGCACATTTCTTTTTGTGCAGCCCCCCAGGATAGCAGCAGCTCAGTTTCCCAAAGGTAGGAGAAGGGGCCTACAGATATCTGCACTTATTCCCTTGCCCTGAAGGAAAGGGACATCTGCCAACAATTGAAGAGAGGCAGCAAGTCTCCGGTATCTTTGAACACTTGTAGCCATTGCAGCCTTGTACTTAGCCCCTGTCCTGCAGGACATGAGCTGTCTATAGGCAGCTGACGTGAACGGAGCTGCTGCCACGTAACAGCAAACTGAAGTCCTGAACTCTCTGTGAGCCCTTCTTCTCACAGAAGCAACGCCAGTCACATTTGGGGAGTATTGTAGGAGAATATTTTAAGCACTACCATGGCCATGAAATAAGTCATAATTGAGTATGGATAGCTTTTCCTTATTTTGCAATGTGTTCATTGGTGAGGCTGGCCTTGGGGAGGAAGAAGAGAAAGAGCTGGGGAAGAAGTGGAAGGGCAGCACAGGCTATGATAAGCTAACTCGCACGTGTCAATGTGTTTTCAAACCGTGCTTAATTAAAATGTATGAATAAACCGGTGTAATTTTCTAATTTCCTCTGTTTTCTGTGGTCAACAGATGGAAAAGAAACTGTACCAGTTTTGGACGTGTGGAGTGGCTGGGGAGCTGCAAGATCACCATGAAGGCTGGCCTCATGCAGATCTCTGAGGTGCTGTCTTCTGCATGATGACCTGGCTGCATCACATGAAGATGAGGCTACGAGGGGGAAACGTATCCTCCAGCAAGGGGGCTTTTAGTGCAGAGCCTGTCTAGGAGACACTTCTCCAGGATAGTGTCACGGCTTCCCTCTCCCCCTGTAACACTGCATGTTAGAAGCCAGAGGTTAAGCCGGAGTGGGCAGAAGGCCACGCGCTCCATTTGAGGTCCTAGCTGTGGGAGGGAGCTTGTTACAAGTACTGCATTCAGCAAGAGAAATTTGGCAGGTCTGAGACACTGATGGAAAGTTGACAGAGCCATCTATGTACCTTTTCCTGGCAAAAGACTCCAGCTCCAGGACCTCCTAGGGTGGTTTGCAAAAAAGGAGAGAGCAGGAGTGCTGGCTATGCTGGCGTGTGCCTTGGCTGCTCCTCAGATACCACAGCGCTTCCAGGGCCAGCATGCAAGCGGGTGCCAGTCGGGGCAAGATACTCCTGGCAGCCAGCGCAGGCTCAGCACGGGAAACACCTCTCGGCAGCCCCCTCTCAGCTTCTGCACTATGCTGAATTTCTCCTCTTAAATTCAGTGAAGGCTTGGGGTGCTTTAGGCATGGAAAATACTGAAATTAGCCATCCTAAAGATAGTAGAAGAATGGTGAAGAATTAAAAAGTCAAGTGCCATAATTTCAGAGAAAAGGGAAAACCTGCTTAAATACATGGGTAATAGCTGTCTAATAACAGAGGATTTTAGGGTCAAGTGTGCTATGTGTCAAATAATCGCTGATCAAAAACTTTGTTTGGTTTTGTTTTTAAAGCAACATTTAAAAAAATAAATAAATAAAAAAGCTTGAGCCTTCTGGTGCAGAAAACCAGACCTAATACGGAAGGGTGTGCTACAGGCAGCAGTCCAAGAGCACGCAAGAGATTTGTAAAAATAATGCTCCAGGAAGCTTGATCCAAAAGCATACTCCAGCAAATGATTGCACTGAAATTAATCACAAAGGAAAGCTACAGGAGCCAACTAGCACTTCAACTGAAGCACTGCTGGCACTGCAGCTAACTGAACTGAAGCTTTAACTGGCACTGCTCTTTTGGAATCACTAGAGCTGTACTGATTTATACCATCTGAGGATCTGGTCCACAAATATTTTCTTATTCCAGCTTTAAATATTTCCCAGGGTGCAAGGGTGTCTATGTCTATCTCTGCTCATTTAAGATTTCCAGATGCTAGTCTGGAAGTATGCTTACAGCCAGCACTAAAATGGTCAGTTTAGATGGAGCACCAGTTCCTGACATCCTCATTGGATACTTTTATTTCACCTTATGAATGTTATGAATGTGTTAGTTGATCCTTTTTTTTTTTTTTGGTATTGAAAATCTCAGTGAACTTAAATGGAAAGGGCCTGTTCTCGCAATCCACCAGGGTAAGCTACGTTAATGGTAGTTACATGTGTACATTGAATGTATTTGTACATGAAGGTGGCTCCTTATATTTAGATTTGCAATCCTAAGGAAAAAAGCACTCCCTGTTTATGAGCTACCAAACAATTTCAAACAATTTCAAGTGGCATTTCTCAAGTCCTGTCTTTATGAATACGCCCTCTTAGTCTTTTTCACTGCACCTGTACAAACAGCAACAAAGAGAAAACATGTGAGTGTGAAAAGGGCCTTCAGCTTCTCCCACCTACTTAATGAAACTTCCTTGCTTTTTTGCAAGCAAATGAAAGACAATAAATTACACAAGATGCTTATTTTAATGGCAGCAGGAGTGATAGGAGTGTCCTCATTTGACGCTCTAGGGGATAAGACTTATAAAAGGTGCCATAAAAAGTCTTTCTGGGATGTGAAAGCTTGCAGAGACCGAGGCAGTTCAGCAGGCACTGGGGTTTAAAACAAAATGCACTGTGCCTGTCATGTGTTTGGTTTAGTCTATCATGACAGTAGCACAAGTTTGCGTAGCTCAGCTGGTTTTAGCGGAGTAGCACAGATTTATACCAACTCAGATGCGGACAGGAATCGCTACATTACTGTTAGAGTTAGAAATATTACCAAGCATTGTGCTGCTGTCGGAGACTTTTAACACAGCTGATGCTCTTTTTCACCAAATAGTCTTTCAAGCAACCACAGATTGCTTGATTAGATGCAGTGTGGATTAGTACTTAGGACACTGGAGAAGAACTGGTTGCACCAGAAACTTTGGATTGAGAGACCTTAACTTGATTAATTTTAAATTAAATGTAAAGATAAGCAAAGGTAGGCCTACCTGAAATTGAAACTAGTGGTTTGAGTTTCAAAAAAGCAGTTCACTGAAATGGGGAACTCATGGACTTGAATGTAAAAGAGAGCTGGAATTTCTGAATGTCAGAGGTACAACATTTCTCTGGGGCTTCAACTGAAAGCAAAGGAAGGGATATAGATCTAATGAATACTCAGTTCAAAAAATAGATATTAGGTATGAGTAGACATCCTATGAAGAATGGAAAAAAGAAAGTAATGTTCAGCTAACACAATTAAGTCTTAGAGGTCAGGAAGTGTATGGCTAAAAAGAGAACTGCCAAAAGATAAACTAGGTTGGACTTTTCAAACACAACTAAATCAAATAGAGATTATTTTAGCCACACAAACAAAAAGAGAAGATGATTTATAGCCACTCTGCAGTGAAGATGGTGCTGTAGTTAACGATAGTACAGATATGGCCCCAAGATGAATACTTTGGCTCAGTTTTCAGCAGGGATGATGATGTTAAACAAGGCTGTGTTGCTAATGGGAATGTGAGAATGGAAATGGAATTAACCACATCTAAGGTGGCCAGAAAGCTCTGAAGAGATTAATATGAGTGACTCAGCTTGCAATGGAGGCACATCTTAGCACTCCGAAAGAACTGGTTTAAGAAACTGCAAGTCTGCTAACAAAGATTTTGAATGTGTTTATCAGAGGTAATAACTCTTCCTTGAAAAACCGAGTGTTGAATCTAACTTCAGAAAAAAGATAGGGAAAAGTCTGGGTAACTACAGGTCTGAATTCAAGAATGTGTGAAGTTTCAAAATACATATTGGAAGAAAAAACCTAGTGTGGATATGGAGATGGAAATGAAATAAAATGCCACACATGCTTTAGCAGTGGTAGAACATGTCCAAATCACCTGATAACTTATTTTTATTGTTAAGAGAATGAGATGCAACTCAGTCACCAATTTTTGATATTGCTTGTTAAGCTGGAGAAAATGTGGATTAGTAGAAGAATTGTGAGGTGGAAAAAAAATGAAAGATTATGCTGAAAGGAGAAATATAAAGCTGAAAGGAAGTTACTGGTGGAGTTCTTCCAAGACATGTCTCGAGACTGATCCTATTTAACATTTTTAACAACTTTGGCATAAAAAGTAGGACTGGAGTAATGAAATTTTCTGATAATGCAATATGTAGTGTCGATGTGGAGGAGGACAGCATAGAGGAAGAATTGGATAAGCTTCAGAACTGGAATAATAGCAATAAGATGAATTTGAATAACCCAAAAGGTAAGATCAGGCACTTTAGGATTCGTAATTTTTCCCTAAGGAGGAAGCTTTGAAAAAAGACCTGGGAATGGACTATTTGGTCACCAGATGACACAATGTGTGGATGTGCCTATGGAGAACACAAATGCGGTCCTAGAATGTATCAGGTGAGGTACCCCCAGCAGAGATAAGCATCAATGCCATTTTGTGGCACAGATTACTTTAGCTGGCAACGGGGAAGTTTCTAACCAGAGAAGTAATATACTTCTGGGTCAGCCATCCATCACTTGCACTGGGGAAAAAAAAAAAGAAATTACTCTTAAGATAGAACCTTACCAGTTTATGAAAGGAGTTACAGTGAAGTAACCCCTCATTGGCATTGGGGGAGGCTGGAAACAATAGTCTAGGAGATCTCTTCTGATTCAGACTTCCTTTTTAGTTTACATTAAGCTCATACACTGAGCTTGGTAAAATTACTTAAAATACTGTTTGAGCTTGAATGCTACTTCAGATGAAAAAATATGCCTATATTTGTAACAAATATCAGTAGCTGTTAATGACTTGACTAGCTCAATCCCCAAATCTATATTTGTCCTTTCTGTGGCAAATGATCTCCATTACTAATGCATACCATATCATCACCTGTAACAAATCCTGTTACCTAGTGACTCTTTTGATTTTCAGGCAGTTTCAGCAGTGCATCTGTCTGCGGTTAGTAAACTTTATTATTAGATCACATTTTTCTTTTTATGGGTAATTTTCACCAGCCATCCCCAAAACATTCTGGGTAGGTTCTATGGAATCTTAATCCCTATGGTTTTCATGTATTATCATAATCTGAGCCCCATATTTTTTGTAACTAGGGTTTCCCACTGCTTGCCACCATTTTTGCTATGAGTAGGGAGGGGACTCTGCAGCTCCAGTGAAGGATGACAGCAAAGATCTGTGCCCTATCATGTATCACAGGGCCTTGGGACAGTCTTGTTTGCCCAAATTTTGGTTTCTGATAAACTGATTTCTCTTGTAGTTCCTAATCAAGACAAAAGAGACCTCATTTGACAACTGCTCTCTATTTAGCCGTGATGAAGTGCCCAGGCAAAGGTTTTTGCTGTGCTTCACTTAGTGTATGCAGGGTTCCTCCATGAACCTATCAGTTCATTATTTAGACACCGGATGGGCACATTTCCAGTAGATGATTTGATGTTCACATTTTTTATTTGCTAAAGACTTCTTTGACCTTAGTGAAAACCGAAAGAGAGGAAATAGCATTAAAGGAGGCAAAACTTAAAATGAAAAACACATGAAACAGGAACTCCCCAAGGAGTGGAGGAATGGAGCATTGGCTGAACTTGGGGATGTTTGCTGTTCAGCAGCCTTGCCAGGACATATGCAGAGCAATATCTGAACTTTAAATTCTCCATGTGCAAAGAAAAAAAATACCTTAATAGTTTAACAACAGGGGCTCCATCCCCGAGACAAAAACATTTTCTTCATTTTAATTACAATTAAAAATTGTGAACTATTTGATGAATTCACTAGTGAATCCTGGGTTATGGCTTTCATTTTAAGATACCAAATTAAATCATAAAAGATTTCTATGGTCACCTTATTTTTTCTGAGAGTTTCTGAGGCTGCTTAGTGAAAGGCATGTATTTATGACTAATTTAAACTATAGAAGATTTGTTACAGTGGCCCACACCTGTCACAGCCATTGATTTATACATGTACTGACTCGCCATGCTTGCCTGTGGGTAGCTTAAAATTACAGGCCTGGTACATGTAGACTACAGAATTACAACACTGAAAAATATCATCAGGAAAAAATAGAATTTTCTTCATACCAAAGTCCAAAGAACATTACTGCATGGGAACTTTTAGCTTGAGCTCACATTACGCTTGTGCACAGCCGTATACACGAGATCCAACCTTCTCTGAAATATGTATTTATTTAATATGAGCAAAAATAAATAATTTGTTGACTTGACTAGTAAATATGGTTCTGGTTTGCGGCTAACATAGATTCATCACTTTGAGGAACAAACCAATTTCAGATCAGAAAAGAAATTTAGTGGATAAATCTTTTAAAAATTTCTCACTGAGCACCAGGAACCCTGATCATCACATTGAAACACTATAGCAATGACAGGTTAGTGTGGATTACCTACAGTGACTTGCTCCCGAAAGAACCACTGGCATCTGCAGAAGACAGTTTGGGAACTGCTGATCTTGATCATAAGTACTATCTGTCTATGGTCTCGAAACAAAAACTTTGCTATTTTTTGACATGAGTAACAAAAAACATAATAGCCTTGTCTCCTCATATATTAGCTCCATTTAGGAAGCGTGTCTCTCTTGATCTGGGGAGAGGTGTTTCCGTGAGCTCCCAATCTCTTTCCTGTGAATTATTTTAATAGGAAGATCTTCCTCCAGCTGAAGTAGTCTGGTTTTGCTTCCAGGGCAGGCCCTAGCAGGCTTTTAAAGTGTTCATCCCTATATGGTGATTATATAACACAGTGAGGAAGGCAGAGCTGGGGATCAAATACTCACGTGAAAGTGCAGGGATGGCTAGAGGCTGGACTGGAAAGTGGGTAAGGGGCAACCTAACACCACTGCTGATGTCTAGTCTAACAGCAGGCTGTACTAACGAGGCAGCTGTAGCACCATTAATGCCCATGATAAGTCCTTATAAAAAGCAATACAAACTAATTCCATCTTGTTTCTTTTAGAGGTAGCTGAGGAGATATTCCCATATCTCCAAACCAATCTTTGGGCTTCCTACATCCTGCAGATCCCACAGAGACCCTTGATCCAATTGCTCCCTTCAGTAGGTGACTGGTTACCTGGAGTCCCCCACCAAACACAGGCAAAAAGTCATTGCTAACACCTCTGCTATGAAATGACATTTTTGGAAGGGTTTAATGCTACAAATTGGTTAACCTCGAGAAGAAGCATATAAAATAAAACAGTGCCTGTAAATGTTAAAACAAAACAAAACAAAACAAAACAGAGAAATATCTTTTTTTTTCCTTAAAAACTGTCTCTTCCTATTGTAATGATTGCCATTTTCCTTATGGAAGAGGATATCAAATATAAACTGTCTTTCTGCCAAGCTTTATGGAACTAAATAGACTTGTGGAGCATTCCTGATTGACTCAGGCTGAGAATCTGGCTCATAAAACTCTCATGATCTGTTTATTTCGCTTTTCTATTTCCCTCTCAGTTGCCTTCACCTCTGCTTCATGGACACACAAGGCTCTGGAGACTGGGTGTTTTTCTCTCTTTTCTGCAGTAGAAAACTCTTTTCCTATTCTTCCATCTTCTCCCTACATGCAGGGTCACGGGGGAGGAATGCTTAAGGTCTGTGACAGTTTATTTAGTTCACTCTTAATGGGAAAAATATCTGGGAATCATTATTCTGTGTTCAGACAATTACCTGTACATCATTTGCAGTTTTCTTGTTGATGTGACATATGTATAACATTCAGGTTTTTCAGACAGTTACATCATGTTATTTGATATATACATAACATCTGTAATGTAATTCATAAAACAAGCTGTGGCATCACACATACCTCTCAGTTTACTGAATCTCAAAATACAAAGGCTCATCTCTAAAGCCTTATGTACTTTGCTCTGCACAAAACTTTGAAAAACCCACATGATTCTTGATATTAATACAAAACTTAGACGTGAGTAATCATAAAGCAACACCCCTCAAGTCTGTACCCACAGGAAAATCTCAAATGTAGCTAAATAAATGAAAAGCAAAACTTTTTTTTTACCATAACTAAAAGGTTCAAATTAAGGAATATTAGATATCTTGTTTGACTGAATAAGGCTGGAAGCCAGCTAGAACTTTCATTTAGATTTGTTTCTTTTGTGTCTCTTCAAAATGTTCTTATTATTGAATATCGTATGTCTTGCTATGTTTCTAAATTCATGCACATTTCCTGCTAAGAACATATGGAAAAGAGTAGATGGTTCAGAGTGAAATCTGGATGACATAATAAACCGTGAGAGAGAAACTCGAAGGATTAATACAGATCCAAAGACTGAAACTATGTCTACTGTTAAGTATATACCACCATTTTTTATAGTGCAGACTTTTATGAGGCAGAAATAGGAAAATGTAAAAATCAGACTGTTATAAAATGCTAGGATTTTGTATATTTATATTCTGAATGTGATGGTAATTTTAAAAAGTCAAATTTTAAAACGTTTCCTCATTTTAGTGAGTTTGAAGTGTTGAAGTGTGGGCAGCGCCTGTGTAAATTTCCAGTGTAATTTCAGTCCATTGTCTCTTCTCTTTTCCCAGAGTTTGATTTCTTCTGAGCAAATGGGAATTACCACAGCTCCCTCTCACTTGGGCAGGTGAATAACACAATGTGCACAGATACACTGCTGACAGTAAAGTCAGGTAGTTTGGAGAACAGTACAGCCATAAACATGGGATACCAACACTACTATGCTTATTTTGGATTAAAAAGTTATAAAGGAGGTGATGTTGCTCATCATCATATTCATGCCTAGAAATATGTCTTTGGCTAGACCCTCAACTAGTAGAAAAAATTGTGTAAGTCTCTGATTTCAGTAGAGGTGTAGAGACTGAGCCTTCAGGAAGGGTTCACCGCTTGGCCTGCTGCGTGTCAGTGCAGGGAGCGAGGGCTCTGCAGAGGGTGCAGAGGGTGGCTGAGGTGGGCTCCTCGCTCAGCCATCCCAGGCTAACTGTAGTCGCGATGGGTGCCCCCCAGGCAGGTAGAGCTACTGCTCAGCTAGCTTTCAGAAGTGCATAATGTGTGAACAAGCCCCAGTACAGCTGTAATTATGTCCACCTTCAGTCTTATGCACTGCTCATTCCCATTTCTATTTTCCATGACGATACAGGAAAATTGCAAAGCAATTATTCATTCAAAGAGTGGGACTTGGAAAATAAAGAAACAAAGGCTTCTTCTCAACAAACTGAGGATATTTGCAAGCTGTACTGTGAGGCCGGAACCAGTCACCTTTGGCTCCTTTGATAGTCTATGGAAAGAGGGCAATTTGTGTGACCAGTTATAGGCACCTCTCTTTACATGCAATGATTGACCATTAGGATTTGCCTGTTTCTCTCACTGGCTATCAAGGAAGCATAAGCTAAAAGCCTTATGCTGATCCTGCCCAGATATCCAACTTTCAAACACCTAAATTAGAAGAGAGGAACCTCACCCAAAGTTTTCTTAAAAGTGTATTGAATTGAATGAAAATATGCTCTAGGAAAAAAAAAAAAACCCTTTGAATAGTTTACAGTACTTTATTTGGCAAAACCCCATTGTAACTCTTTTAAAATTTAGCGCTTCCCTACTGAGATGGTGTTCATGGCTGTCAGGGTATCTGTGGCTGTGTCGTCCCAGCAGAGGGTGGTGGTAGCAAAGGGCCCCTCCAGGGAGTCTGCTGGTCCTGACGGGCAACTCAGAGAGTGCAAGCCCTGCTTGGAAGTGCCACAGGGCTTTCCAAATATAAGTTCCTTTCTCAGCCAGAGACAGAACAGGCCTTGGAAAAGCTGTGCTGTGACGACTTTCCAGACTGAGCTGAGGGAGCTAGCTGGGAGGGTGCTGTGGGAAAGGCCCAAGGGAGAGCAAGAATACACAGAAGAGAAGAGAGACCAGAGGAAAAATTTTCAGCAATAATAACATAAGAAAAAAAGGAGAAGAAGATTGCTCTCATCTGGCCACCTTCTTAGAACTCCTCAGACAAATTTCAGCACAGCAGCAATAAAAATATTCTATTATTTCCTGCTGGTAGGCAAAAGGAAGCTGTCCTGTAGAACCTGTTTCCTGGCCATCAGAAAACACTGACATAATGATACAGCTCAGTCTGTACAAGAGAGGAGTGATTAGCGTTAACTTTTTTCCATCTCACTCGTGTAGCCCAAATTCTTTATTGCGTGTAGAGGAGTATTTAACAAAGTCAAAGAATAGAAATAAAATACTAAAAGGTTGGTTGCCCTTAATTATTGATCTATTTTTATGAATACACTTATCCATTGTTTTAAATGCTATTATTTGTGCCAGGAGTGCGCTGGCATGCACTCAGTCCTCACTGCAGCAAAACTTCTATTTTCTTAGGTGGGCATTTCACCTGAGGAGGGTCTAAAGGATTATTTCCTCGGAATTATTTATCTGTGCCGATTACAATGAAGAAACATACAAATATCCATAAAATATGAAGTTAATTTTACCCAGTGAACAGCTAATACTAAGTCACTAAACCTGGCAAAGGTGACTGTTTAACAGAAGGTATTCTCAGCCAATTCCTGTATCAACTTCACTGTAGCATAATCATACCGTTTAACTTAGTTACAAGTGCCAAACTGACATTTAATTGACTTTTCTTTTACAATAAATTGTCTTACCTTTGACTGTGCCTTGCTATAAGTTACATATAACTTATGCAGTTACTATTAAACTGAGTATGAAGTCCATACAGTGTTAGTTCCCGCGGGAAAAGAGCACCATTTCAGTGCTATTCTTTTTGTTGTCATAAAAAAATAATCCTTTCCAAATCTGCAGTCACAGCCTTAAAATAAATGTCTCTATTGCAAACATATAGAATGCTTATTCCTTTTCTACATCAAAGGGTTGAGGTCATACAATATTTGGTTATAACTATCATTGTGCTGAAAATGCTTATGGGAACATAATTTCCTATTGGGCAGTTGTTTTTTAAATCTATTTTAACATTTTATTCTTGGATGTGTAAACAATTTCTGAGAAGCAGGCCTACTAAACCTTTTATTCTTCTGTCATCTTACCAGTGCATCACAGAGCAGTTATTCTCAGCTTTCACTAAAGCCATTGTATTTCTAATCCACTTCAGTCTGGGAAAACAACACTGGTTTAATTAGAAGAGCAATGAATGTAAACTGACTTAAGAGCTAAATTCTTTATGTCTTACTGAAAACTCATATGCTGAGTGATATATGGGAAAAATCCCTTATACCTATCTTAGATGACACGTTAGCACTGAATGCTTTAACAGGATGAGTTTCTGACATTATCTGTGCAACTCCGTCGGAGTTCACTGTGATTTACATCTATGCCACTGAGAGCAAAAACTGGTCTCTGGTTTCTTCACTGCTTCTTGACCGTCATCAAGGAGCATACATTCTGCAAATCTAACATCTCAGTAGCACGAAAAAGTAGATTTTCTGAAAATCCACTCACTTCTTGCACTTTCCATTTACTTTCCCTGAAGATCTCAGAATATTACAAATAAAGCACTGTTTCTGCAACACTTCTGGGAGACAGGAAAGGATATACACATTTATTAATTCTCTGAATCCCTATTTGCAATGGAGTGGCTGTACACTTTGTGAGGCAAAAACCTGAAGAACTAGGATACCTAATATGGAAACTTTAAGGAGAGTTTATACAAGCAGAATATAATTACAGTGTGGTTAGGACTCTGAAGTTGCTATCCTCAGTCTTCAAAAATAAACATGCATAAGTGGTCATGATATCTCTTTTATGAATCTCCTGAAAGAAGCTTCCAGGAGATCATGGTTTCTTTTAGCCATGTGGTTTTGGTCCAGAAGCTGAATTAGCAGCGACGGCTGTAAATTGAAGCTGGCACAGAACACGGCAGGTCACTTATTAAGTAGAAGAGTGTAACAAGAGATACTCTGTGGAAGGGGGAGTGGGTGTTCCCTGGCATATTGACAGATACCACTCTCAGGTGTGGCCCCTCTCATCAGAGATGGACACCGTCTGAGGAGGTAATTCAGGAAGGAAGTCTGGAAGCATGTGGGTGTGATTCCTGCCCCAGGGAAAAAGGGGAATTGTTTATTCCAGCAGTAGGAAGAGAGTTGGCTCCCCACTTAGGGTTAGGCCGTTTATTTCCAACAAATAGTTTATTCACTTAAAAATGCAATTTTACTTGGCCTGAAAATATCCTTGAATTCAGTCCACATCTGCAGAGTAGTTTAAGCTATTTGTTTTCTTCTTTCCTCGGAGTAGGTGCATAGAGATTTATTTGGTCAGGGCGAGGTGCAAGGTTGTGGAGATGATAGTCTCCACAGTCCCCTAGTAATCTGAACATTCATTTAGTCTGTGCAAAACTCAGGTTCAGCTCCATCTTCTACCTGAGGAGATCTGAACAAAGCAGTCCCACCAACATGGGAATTGACTCCACCACCGTGCTACTGGGCAGGGCAATCTACCGTGCATACCACCATATGCACAGGGGTTGTTTCAAAGGGGTGCATAAAATCTAATCCAACAACACATTCCCAGAGAAAGGGTTTTGGGGGTATGTAGACAAAGAAAACCCTCTCCCGAGTGCACACAGTGCAGAACTGCCGTCATATAAGCCCAGCTGAGGGGGCAAAGCAGCGGAAACCCTGCTCCATGGCAGCCAAGAAAGGTGCTCTTGGTGAACCTCCGCTCTTTGTACGGGTTCATTTCATAAACACAGTATTTGTGGAGACAGAACAGCTCCAGAGCCTGTGTATTTTGGATATTCCTCTAAGAGGCAAGACACCTGGAGTCCAGGCCTTGTTCTGGTGACTTTTTAAGCTGTTTCATATAAAATGGAAGAGTGACATCCCAGTCAGCTGTGAGAGCTCCCCTGGCCAGACATCCTCTAGTTTGGGAGCTGAGCACCCTTCTGGGACGGTGAGTCCAGCCTCCTCAGGCCAAAGGGGGAAGTGGTCTTCGTTGCGTCCACATGGGGTGAGTGCATAACTAGCTGGACATTAAGGGGAAAGGTGGCTGCAATCTCTAGCGCATCACGGCTGTAAATAGTCCTTTGTAAATCTTGTCCTTTGTAACCGTTGCTTTACTTTTCATAAAGATGTCTAAAATAAAGCTGAAATATTTTTAAATTGAAATGAAATAACTTTATACTGAAATGAAAACTTATGTTTTGGGTTTTTTTTTTTTTTGGTTGACAGGGTTCACAATGAAAACATCGGTTTTGTTCTAGTTCTGAACTGTTTCATTTTGGAGTTTGCATTTAATTTTGGTTCGATGAGTGGCCAAATAAAAAAAAAATTCTTACGCCCCCTCTCATTGTTTGAATTTATTTCCATTAAACAAGCCTTACCACGACTCCATCATTTTTGTGCCTGGTTGTACAGAGCCAACAATCAACTGAGATTGTGTAAGAAAGAGCACTTTTCTGCAAGCATGTAAGATCTGTGTCCTGTGATTTTTGGCTTCTGGATGGTTTCTTGGCTGGATTTTAAGGTGGTGTAAAGTTTTACCTTGCTGTTTCTTTCTGTTTTTACTGACATTATCAATCCTGTGGCCACCAGAGGGATGCAAGTGTGAATCCGCTCAGTTTAAAAAAGAGGAAAAGTTTCAGACACGATCTTTTGACCTTTAAAGCTAACTACAAAGACTGTCTATTTCCTAAGGCTTTTGGGGAAGAATTGAGGGAATGAATGGGACAGGATACATTTTACTGTTTTGAATTACTGGCTGGCTAAGTTAATTTAGTTTTGCTTTGCGTGAGCTCTGTTGTGTTGGACTTGTATTTTAAATAATTGGTAATGTGCCGAAAGCTACGGATAGTCATTGTCTTTTGTATTTGAATTGTGCTAAATAAAATGAGAACATTGGAAGCAAAAAAACTGGAGGTGAGTCATAAATAAGTTTTATTTGGTTCCTAACAGACATGTTTAGTTTCCTATTTATAATAGGAGACATAACTAAGGCTTTTGAATATGTATTGAACAACTGAGAAGTAAATAGCCCTGGGATGATGATGTCTGAAATGAAGACAAATTTTTTGCCTTTTTTTTTTTCTGAACCACTGATAAAATTTAATCTTCACTTTTTGAGTTATTTATTTTGTTAACAGAATAAACAAAAGAACGAATGACAAATTAGTAGGATTTACAATGGAAACTATTAATATGTGACAGGTGGTCAGCTGAATATGAAATTATATTTTGGGCCAGCTGAGAGACGCAAAAAAGATCATACTATATCTGAGTCAAATAGAAAAAGAGAAAAAAATCCCTGTGAGTCTTCAAGGAAGAACATGTTTTTGAAATTTTGACATTGAGCCAAAGAGACTTATATGACTGGCATAAAGCAATAATTATGGTAAACAGTAACATTCATTTTTTTTAAGATCTGTGCCTAAAACCAAATAGGTTGTGGGTTTTTTGAAGTGTTTCCTAAAGGAGAAAATACTGACACTTCCACCGGTTAATACTAGCATTTTTGGACAAATCTGATGTGTTTCCATCTGTCATGTTCATATCTCCCAGCAGCCTAGACACGTGATGGGATGCTCCATCTCCCTCAGATGTACCATTAGCCACAGCTAACTTGTGCTGACCTCTGTAAAAACCCTGCCAAGTCTGACAACAGTCTGTACTACTGGCATCTTCTCCTCTGAGGCACTATGTGTTTGCTTTACTTATTTTCCTCAGTAAATTTTTGCTGAAATCATCCACTTCATCTAGTGCTTTCCAAGTTGGTATGATTTTATAGGGATTGCTTTTGCCACATTGACATGAAGGGAACTTAGGTGTATTTATTAGTGCATGGTTACCTCTGAGGAGTGGGGCCTCTAGAAATACATGTCTAGCACCTCTGACAGACTGGTTTGCACTTCCCTAGTGATTTCTACAGAAAACTCTCAAGTTATTTGTGGTTTCAAATTATTTTTGAATAAAATACAAGGACAAACAACCTATTGTGTAGTAGGAAATACTCTGTCTGCATAAATGCCCTGAAGTTTTCTGTTGGTCCTTTTCATCCAGAGCTCCTGTGTATTGCTAAATAGCGTATAAATCTCAGAGTATTTGCATTTCCCCCCACAAGTCTTCTAATGAGACTATGCTTTATTTTTATAAATATTTTATAAGCTACCTGGAGTCTTGTATGTGATGGTGTACATAATTGTTGGTTAAAATCTCGCATTTAGTTAAAAAAAAAAGTTCTCCACTGATATGCTAAGAATGAATTTTCATCTTTGTTATTTGGCTCATGGAATAAGTGGTTCCAGTTCTTCAGATTTAATGCTAGGCAGATGTTGTGTTAGACTGATATTACCATATTTTTGGAGTCCTACATGTTAGAGGATATATTTTTTGCAGGATGTGTTGCACACCAGACAAAAAGCTTGTCCAAGAAGATGTAAAATAACACTTGTCTTAGTCTTAGTATTCCAGAACCAGAGATGCTATTGCATGCTCTTGGCCAAAGTCAAATGAGGAGGCAAGCAGCACACTAGAGCAGTTGAGATCTAAGTAAGTTCCTCATTCTGAGCTCAGCATTGCAAGTTGATTAGCACTCTGGCCGCAATCCAGAAAAGCACTTAGATTAGGAAAGTCTATGGAAAATGAGTGTTTAATTCCTTTAAACCTATTTTGAAAATCTTAGCCTTAAGTATTGACTGCCGTAGGTCTATTCATATGTCTAAATTAAGCAGGGTACTGGCAGAGAGCTTGGGTGCTTATCACCTTGTAGCTTCAAGTCCCAGTCCCTGGGTCCATCTCGCTGCATGGAGTGCAAGTGATGCTGCCTGCCACGGGCAGTTTCCTCAAAGAATCTCTTCAGGCTCAGCTAGGTGGCACAGCCTGGAGACTGGCCATGAGCACTAAATGAATTTGTGAGAGAAGAGAGGCTAGGAAGCCGGGCGAATGAAGTGAGGGAACAAGAACTATCCAGGGTGAGAGTCTCAAACTCATAACTGCACAAAATCTTTTATCTTTCCTGAAACAGTTTTGAGACAAGTTCTTTAGTTTCTAAATCTCACCCACGGTCTTCAGGACAAGGATTTAATTTCTCTCTCTCTTTTTCAGCTTTGGTCAGCCCTTGCTCCACTGCTGTATCCTCCCCACTGTTGGAGCTCATCAGCTCTGAAGCTTGCTAAATTACAGCTTTTCACCTCCCAGTGCCATGTAGAGACAAGTCCTCCAGGAAAGGGAACTTTTGCAGCTCTCCAGCTTCTGCATGATGGTTTGACAGGTGGAGATAAAGCCAGGACTGGTGATACTTTAATATAATGATTTTTAGAGGATTTTTAGTATATCTAGTCATATGCTATGGTTTCACACACGGATATGGGCCTTCTGCTACCTGTGAGTGTAGATGCACCCTGGGGGCAAAGGTAAGCACTTCTCTTTGGTGTGGTGCAATACGTGCAGCGCTGTGGGCCCTTTTAATAGTTTCTTACTTATCAACTGGAAACACATCCCCTGAGGGCATATCTAAAGAAGATAGCTTGCATATCAGCTATGTTATATGAAACTCCACTGGAACTAATATATTTCTCCTCTCCCCAGGACTAATTAGTTCGGATATAATTTTGAGGTAGCAGAGCTACATAGCTTCCAACACCCAGGATAGCTCCTTCACAGATAGCTCAGGTATCTCTGCATGGTGCTGAATTACGCCAGTGAGATGTAGCCTGCGATCCTGAGCAATCCTTTTTAAAGAAATTCAAAGCAAGGAAACTATAGAAGGTAAATGGATATAAAGTGCTGTATACAACTGTTGAATTTTGTCTAGATAATCTGATCCATACCCTGTTCAATTTTAATAAGCTAACATCTATTTTTGAGTAAGTCTCTTTGTGGCTTACAATATCTGTTCTAAGCTGAAGACCTATTTCAGTGAAACTGAAAATTAAATAAGAAATACCCACAGGAAACCTGCAGATTTTTGTGAACATCTTAATTAAATCCCACAGGTTGAGGAAAATTAATTGAAGACTTTTACCACCTTCCCCACTAACTTTTCCTACTCCAGGGATTCAAATAAATAGACTTTATAAATTCATCCACTGTTCTGCTTTAAAACTTCATGAAACTTTGTTTTTTAGTAGGAAGTTAATTAGGAATAGTTCTTATTATACCTTTTATGTGAGTAAGACTCCTGAGACGATGTAAACATTAATTAAGCTCCATAACAGCCTCTGAAGTAGATAGCACTAACCCATGGTTATACTGAAAATAAAGCCTCCTCTCCTCATTTGAGTTGATGATGCACTCCTTTACCCCAGCATCAGCAAACCTACTTCAAGCACTGAGAAGTGAAAATATAGAAAGAAAGAGCACTATAAAGTGTTCTCCGATGTTTTCATTGTGCCTGAAGACAATTTCGGAAGGCCAGAAGGTTAAAATATTTGGTATAATACTATTGCAACTTATTGTTATTTAGGTCATTGCTGTACCCAAATTTGCTACCTGTTACATGACATTTTACATGTTTAAATAAAATATAGGCATTTTATTCAAGTACCAAACTTCAAAAAAAGAGTCTAGATCTTTTTCATCTTGCCTGCCAAAAATTATTTTGGATGGTCTAAGCTTTTTCATCTGATAGCTTACGAGCTGAACGTTTCTGGGAACTGAGTGCGTTTGGACCATTCAGGGAGTCTTCGAAGACTTGAGTGCAACTCAAGTTGAGTGCAACATGTCTCTTCTGCTAGTACACTTCAGTGGAAATAGAGACGTAATAGCTTAATACATCTGCATCACATTAATATTGTACTGGAATAGTGGTACGGTAATGCTGTTGTAACATGATACCATAGACAAATCACAATGGTTGTAAGACTTTCATATGGTTCTCATGTATGAACGCCATTAGTGTCAACTGCAGTTTGTAGGGCTGTTGCTTGTGAGCATTAGGGAGCAGCAAACAGTGCATTTGGTGCCTCTGAGTACTGTGAACTGCTGCATTATCAACTCCAGCACTGCTGTCTTCTGATAAGGAGAACAGATGCAGAAATGAGTAAGCACTTTAGACTTCAACTTTTTCTATCCTCAGAGTTGCTTTTCTTAAATCTCATTGATTTTTGGCAATACCCCATGAATCATTTGCTAAAATGACTTGATATCCCTGTATACTTTGGATAAGTGCCTTTGCTCCTCACAGGATTGATAGATGTTCATTGTGTTCCTTTAGGACTTCTTTCTGCTTAGCTTCAAACACCAAGCCATCTAGCCCTAACATACCTGCTGCCAAACCCATCAAAAAAAAGGGAAATCTTCTACTTTCAATGGGCTCTGAACCAGTCCTCTGTCATGCAAATGGTCATTGTATAGACTTACAGGTTACATCTGAACTGGCAAATCAAATGGGCCTGGGAGCAGTCTCTGGCCCTGAAGCGAACTGTTAGAGAATGACTTGTGTCCACATAGCTAAAATCTCTTGCCCTCCAAAAGGGGCTGTTCACATGCAAGTCACCAGCTGGGAGCAGTCCCCAGCCTGGCCTGTTTTAGCCCACATCCTCAGCAGAGCATCTGGGGGAGGGCTAGTTGGCTTGGCCCAAAACCCCGGCAGGGCCTATTTTTCTGTGAATAATTGCACTGCGATGCTTCAGTCTGTGCCCTGGGTCTGTTTAGTTTAGGAATAGAGCTGTGATCTACATGGGAAGTGGATATAGGCACAATAAGCAAAACATTGGTTAGATACCTAAAGCTAGGTGTGAGACAGGAAAAGAAGAAGCACGGCAAGTTCACATAGTAGAGCAGTGGCAGAGTTAGATACCTGCTTCCAGATCTCAGGAGTCTCAGTCATTGCCCTTGCTGTAAAACACATAGATGAGTAATTTCATATTTTATATGACAGACCGAGCTTTTAGGAACAGTCACATGTAAACTGTAAATAACTTCCTGAAAAACAAGCCAGCTGGTGGATGGATGCCTTAAAACTCAAATTATGAGCTTTTTTTGCTGGAAGGAATAGGAATCAAGCTACAAACTTTGGCCGGAAGCCTCTCCCTTCCTCCCAACCTGTGCTACAATATTATTTCACAGATATGATTCATATTACGGCACAGCAATGCTAAAGGTAAGTATATGTATAGGACAGTGAAAGGAACTGAATGTAGCCAAGTGAAAAGTGGGAAATAATTTACGTAGGCTGATTACAGTTGCCTTTAACATATCCATAAGCAAACAAACATGTCCCTGCCTTCAGTTATGTGTTTATTGCCATAGATCACATTGCTTACACAAATAATGAATTTTGCTCAGTTGTCGTAGTTTTTGTCCAAGATTGTCTGATGATTATGGAACTACAGGAATAACCATAAACTGGATCCAAGCAAAGGTCCAGGAGCCTGTATCCAAGAGCGTCCAATAGAAGATGCCTAAGGAAAAACATAAAAACAGTGCGAGCATATGACGAAACTGCCCTGGAACAGTCTCGGGACTGCAGTGATTTGTGGTGCAGGGGCTTCCTGAGCCAGTAGTAGTTTCTTTGTATTTAATAGTTCTAGATGGATTTTTCATCCGTGAATTTATCCAATCTCTTTTTGAACCAATGCAAACTGCTAGCATCTGCGGCTTAACTGAGTGAAGAACTATTGCCTCTTGTTTGGTTTGAATTTACCACCTAGTTTCACCTGGTCTTTGGCACCCTGTAGCTCTTAAACTGGAATAAACAGTGGATTTTGTTTTCTCTGTTAGTTTCCTGCACCTTGCCACTGCATTTACCTCTGTCACCAGGAAAGGCCAGCACCCGGGCTGCCCTGCTCTAGTCGCCGTGCTCTGCCACGGGGCTGGGACCACGCAGCCACCTCCTCTGGGGGACGTCCTGGGGATACTGAGGGGCCCCCGGGGCTGCCGAGGACGGCTGCCACCACCTCCCGCGGGCAGGACCCTCCTGTGGGCCTGCGACCAGGAGGCCTGGGGACAGGGGCGAGCAGTGCCCTTGGTCCTATGGTCAGAAACCAGAACTTCCCACTAGGCACCTCACCCCCAAACCACTCAGCTTTTTCTCAAGGCGGGACACACCTCAGCAGCACTGCTGGACAAAATGTAGCATAACCGCTAAGGCTTGGCCTGGGCTTTCCTGAAAAGCCTTGCTTTTTCAAAAGCTCTGAAGGTGATGGGTTTTCACCAGTGAGGGATAAACGGTGCTTGGTGCAGCGTCCTTGCAATGATCTCTATCAGAGCTGCAGGGAAGTTTTGCTTTCTGACTGGGAAAAGTTAACTGCTGTACTTTTTTCACCCACCTCAGCATTCTTTCCGTTTTGTGTGTGTACTGCTTAGCCACAGAAAATTACAAAAAATCCCCAGTGTGAGAGGATTTAGCAAAAGTAACAACATCAACAGTCTTTTATCTACGCTGACTGAAAGATAATCCATATACGCAAGAATCTGATGCTTCAGCTTACTGGGAGTGACAGATAGATAATAGAATCTCTTGAGCATTATCACTTTGCAATAACAGAGCATTGTCATCTTTTGTCTGACTCTGGCCTATGCAAGTCCTTTAGTGAGTTTAAAATTCCTAGCACAAACTACAGGAATCTACCTCAAAGCTGTTGTAGAAAATGGATTAGAATCAGATAAAAAAACTAAATAAGCTTTGAGTAATTGGGGATCCCTGCTCATTAATTATTTGAAAGCAGCGCTATGTGTGGGCTGAAAATCTAGGTTTGGATTACAGTTGGAATTTTGTACTAAATAATGTCTATTTATATTTATATTGAATTGCTGATTCTTTCTGTCTTCTTTCATTGTAAACCCCACATCCCTTTTCTGCATTTTTTACTATTTTTTCCAGAAATCTTCCGAATTTTCAGGAGTATTGGTATGACACTGGACTGTTCCAGTTCATCCCAAATTTCTGAACCCTGCCTTTCATTTTGAATTTTGGAAGCTACCCAATCCATATATGCAAAGTGAAACTCTGTAATCAAAAAGAATATGCCTTCCTGCATTCAGGTGCAGATAGGGTCTGCAGTGAAATAAGCATTAAAACTGCTTATTCCATCTATTGCTGCCACTTTGGAAGATGTACTATGAAAAGAAACGGGCTTTGCTGTGTGATCTGAAAATGCAGAACATAAGAATAAACCAACTGCCATTTTCTGAAATTTCTGTAAAGACCAGGGACCAGTTAGCTCATCTTGGAAGATAATAGATTGGAGAGAGAATAATGGCTAAGAGCTTTCCTTTTTGCTGTCTCCAGTTCAGCAAGTTTTATAATATGTGACTTAAACCTTGATTGGAATGGCTCTTCTCATAGGTTTAAAGGTAGTGTAAGTACCTTCCTGAAAAGAAGACAAACGGAGCAGATTACGAGGAGAAAATATTTGTGTCTCATAACTCAGCAGTACTGGCGATTTCTTTCATAAATTAGAGTCTACTGCAATACTAAAAAGAACTTATTCTTAAATAGGAAGGCATAACCGGAGTCATTTCATGTCAAAGGCAGTGAACCTATAGATTTTGCAAATCTATATGGATGAGCCAGGTTTGCTTGAAAGTAAACCTGTGCTAGTTCAAAAACACATGAAACATTCAATTCAGCTGATCTGAGTTCTGAGGCTGCAGTGAGATCAGCTCCCAAGGAATGATAGTGGGGCTGGGTGCTTTTCTATGCCCATGTGACAGCCTGGCCGAACTCTGGAGCACACCTGGTTTTGGAGTAAATAGGTAGGTGCTGAGACCTGAAGTTGTGATGCTAATCAGCTGGTACGACTTTTTCCACGACACATGACACTTGCCAAAAAAACCTACTCATTAATTTCTGTACTGTACTCAGAACTCCTGTTTGAAGCTCTGTCTAGCAGGAAAACAGATAGTCTTTGCAGAATTTTACTCATCCTTAGGCACAGTATTCTAGTAGTTAATCACCCTGGCAGTTCACAGTCTTATTTCTAGACTGAATTTTGTCAACGTTCAGCTTTTAGACACTGAAGCTCACTATAGCTTTTCTTCCTGCTAGGTTAAAGACACATCACCTGTCATATTAAACTTAAGCCTGCACCAACATTTAGCCAGTATCTAATTTCAATCTTCATGCTTTATGCATTGCGTGCTCTTTATAGTGTCTTACTAGTGAGGTCTGCTTCCTACATCGAGAAGTACAACTTGAAGGACAGGTTTTTCTTAACTACTCCTGCATGAACTTAATTTTTCTAGTCCCTTTCTGTAAGCCGGGTGTTGACGCTGTCCGTAGCGCCTCGCAATCCCACAGGCTTCTTTTGTCACCAGCGGTTCGTGACATTCTGATTTCAGGTGAGCGGATATATAGGAGCTGCTTAAGTTGGATGAATCAGAGAGTCCCCAGCATGTCTTTTATATTAGCTGATACAAAACTACTAATTGGCTTTTCTACATGTCTGTACTCTTGCACTCACACCAGTGGTGCCCATAGTGCTCTTTGCAGGAGGCAATTTCTACAGAAGCATGCATCAAGCTACCTTTAGTGCCTCAGGGGCTGCGGCATGGTTTAATGACTATTAAACCCTTTATCTCTGTGTCCAAAGAACAGCAATAACAATCAGGTATCCAGAGTGGATGCCAGGAAATAGCTGGAGAAAATTTGTTCAGAAAAGTGGTAAGAACCACCTCAGAGCAGAAACACTGAGGAGAGAGGATATAAAGACATAGAGCAGTTAGAAAACTTCTTCAGATACCACTCCTTAAGGCAAATACTCTCTGGGAACCAGACTTCTGTCTGGAATACCTGGCTAATGTCCAGCTCTGTATGTACAGTAGATATGGCCATTGATTCCTAGTCATATATTATGCAACATTATGCACACTTTATCTTTAAAAGAAGAAAAGAATTTATTTAACTCTATAGGTGAGAAAATTTCTAATCATATATTAAGAAATCTATAAAGCTTTTTGTAATAACAATTGTAAGACATAAAATGAAATAAATATTAATGCTAAGCTTAGTAATACAGAACTGGATCAATAATATAAAGCCGGATCACCTAGTTCTTCATTGCTTACTTTTGACTGCTGCTACACCACATCATACTTGGGAGCAGGTACAGTCACTGTCCTTACCTACTTCAGATCTTAGCTATATCCAGCCTCTTAGCCTTTCCCTCACCTTTTGGCATTGATCACTGATCCTACTTTTCTCCTGTGAGTTATACAACAACAGTCCATTATAATGCTCAAGCCATGTAGGCTGTTACATAGAGTTAATGGAGAGTAAAGAGTCTTTTGAATCTTTAATATTTGTTGGAGGGTTGTCCCTATGTCCCCTATGAAAGATTTTTTCCCCTCTAAGCAAGATATAATTTATCTTTTTCAATTTTCTTTTCTTTCTTCTTAAATGTTAGTTAATGGAGAAACAGCCTATCCTTGTCAACATAAATAAAGCCCTAAAACCTGTTCTTAAATTTCAGCTTGTGTGACTGTGTCATGAGTACGATCTTGGATAGAGTTTGTAATGTTTCAAAATAAAGTAACTGATGATACATATTTTGATCTTGCATTTTAAAAAGGAATTGAAGCATCTGTCTTGAAAGGGTCTTTTGGCAAGTAAAACTAATTTTTCCAATATTAACTATGAGTGCAGCTGGCACTTCTCCAACATGAATAAAATTTCTGAGCGACCTTCATTGCCATTCATCTTGAATATTCTTCAGAAAGAATGGCCTTTCTCTCTAACCCCGCTCTTTAGATATATATCTGCAAATGTGAAGTGAAGAACAGGACACATTTCTAGTGATTTAGAAAGGGAGATTCATTTTCCAGTGGTTTAAGAGAAGACATTGATGATTTCTTAAGATCTTATTTCAGTAGTTCCTATGAACAGTATAAAGAATTAAAACACAATCAAGGATATTAGAAGTCATTTAGTGTTTTTCACTCTTATAGAATTACTGTTTCTTTTAGCTTACTTCAACACCCATACACTTATTTTTATCTATTCTGTGCAAACTATTCTGTGCAAACCTCAGTGATTCAGTTAATAATGCAAGGGTCAACATTAACGTGTATAATTACCACTTGCAAGTATTTGAAGTTGCTATGGTACTTTAGCGTAGAGAATACCATGGTAACACTAACCAGACTGAAGGCAAAATTTAAAATATTTTGATGGTGGCCACTGTAATGGGCATTTTCATGACGCTCTTTCTTTGTAGATGTTTACAGGCATGAACTAGTTAATCTGTACAGTGGCCTTTTGAGATCGATACCTAAGTCTCACACGGCTCTGTCCAACATTCTCTTCTTGAGGGCCCAGGAGAGTTGGAATAAAAATACCTTTAAAACAATAGGTGTTTTAAAAGGTGACAAACTAGGAAATTAATAAGAAGGATTGTGAGCCCCAAGTTAAAAATCATCAGTCTGTCTTCAACATTCCAGAAATTGGCATAAGAAGCATGATATTCCTGAAAGTAATTGCACATATTTCATTTGCTTCCTAGCTTCTAAGCTCTTAGGGTATAACTGAGTCTTGTTTCTGGCTTCTCTCCCCTAGAAGGAGGGCTAGAAAGGTAACTTTACTTTGCATGCTGAAAGTCTCACCCATACTCCTCACCCTCCTCAAGGAGTGGAAAACAGGAAAAAACAGCCAATATCAGAGGTCTCACATAAACCACAAGAGCTGGCAGCAGTCAGTAAAGCAAGGAGACTCCCTTTTGTATATCAGCTCCATTTTACAGAAGGAGAAAGTCATAGACATGCTCTTATACTATCCAAAGCTCTTCTTTTCCCAAGTCTGCACGTTCCTGGAGGTAGAGTATTGCAGATAACAAGAAGAAAAGCTGTTCTGTTGCTTTCCAGATTCTCTTCTTCCTTGAATTTAAAACCTCCTATTCTTTTGGATAGGAGCACTGCCACTGCGGCTTGCCTATCTCTACATAAGAAATTATTCCAAGTAAGACAGAGGCTGTCCAATGTGTCTCCTGTTGATTTCCCCGCAGACCACATCTGAACAGATTGACGTTCTCCTAGAACAGAAACTCTGGCTGATTCAGCCATAAATTTCTTCCTGTAACAACTGGAAATACAGAGCTAAGTGTAGAGAAACAAAACATTTAAACTGACATAAGCAATAGCTGTGCTACAAATACAAATTTAGTGAAAAACATAAATTTACGAAGGGCTGAAATTCATCTGGATGAGACTAATTTATAGAGCAACTGGAGTGAGAAATTCAGTAATGCTGAAAAGAAAGTTTGTGTTATAAGAGGGAGAAGAGAAAAGAACCTAACCAGATACTGCTGAAATTCTCCATTTTCTATGGTGGGAAAAATAAATAGCATCACTAATTTTAGCTGGTTGCCTCCTAAGAGAAGCCAACGTGTCTATTTGGTGATTTTAAAATTTCTAGGAACACAAACAGTGTAGGAAAACCAAAATGAAACATTTCTTCCTGAATACAGATTTTAAAGGGAGCTTCTTCAGAGAGGAATTTATTAATACTGTAAGCATTGTAGAGTGACATCACTGCAAAGGGAAAATTCTCTGCTCAGACTTTCAGCACAGTTGTTAATTACAGCCTTTGTTCTCCCTCGCTGTGCAGCTCTCCTCCGGTGTCACTAGGGTTGGCCTCCTGTGTAGGACAGAGCAAAACATCAGGAGCAAAAAAAAGGTTATACTTTAGCCAGAAAAGTCTGGACATACATGGTGGCGGAGGTGGTTAGTGCTCCAAACCAGCTCTGGGATGTCTTTGTGTTTGACATGAGACTAGCATTGCATAACGCCCCCTCCCCCTCCCCAAATCAGTTCTGACATAAATCTGCCTCTCATGCCCATCCCAGCTCCTGACCAAGCACTTGAACTGCCAGGCTGCAGGTTGTAGCCGCAGGCTCAAACAGTTCCTAAGAGTGAGAAGATTATGTTAGGAAAACATGGGTTACCTATCACGTTCTTCACATCTTCCCTGTACACCTGCTCCTGGCCAGTGTGACAGACAGACAAGATTGGTTCAAAATTGCCATCGCTCAGGCAGAGGTGGGCTCCCATAGGCTTGCTCCATGGGCGCCGTGCCTGCCACACGGCTGGTGGCCTGCTGCCCACCTATCATGGTATCATCAACACGAGGGATATGCCTTTGCCGGGGACACCCAGTGCTCTGGTGTTATGGGCGCTTGTCAGAAGCGTGGGCACGGAAATGTGCTGCCCGTCACTGAAGACTGAATAGAGCCTGGGTCTGATTTCCTGGCTCTGATCACTTGCCTGCAGTGGCGAGAGTTGCTGCAATATCCTCGGCTGAAGATAAAAGCTTGAAAGGACTGGATCTCTCTTGAGGCACTCATGACCTCCTTTAAAGACAGGGGAGAAATGGAAGAACCTGAACATGCTGGATTACATTTTCTCGAGTGCTTGCCTTGCATAAAGGGAATTTAGGCGGAATAAGCTAGCTTTTCCTTGCCTCCAAAAACCCTGGGACGACATGCTTAAAATATCAGCTAGGTAGACTGGCTTCCACCCTCTACTTTACTCTATAAACACTTTCTTTGACTTGACTGGCCAAGGTCTGTTACTCATTGTCACAGATCACACGAGAAAGAATACCAAAGTCTGTAAGTATTTGCAGGATGGAGTCATTAGAGTAAGAGTGAACACATGATTTACATGAACTTATGTTCTTCCTGAGAAAATGACATAAATAGATTAAATGTTCCAATTTACTGTAGACCTGCCATGTTGGCTTATCTTATATATGCAGCATCTGTCAAGCTGTTACAGTGTTATTGATCCAGATTATTTCTTCTCCATCAACTTGAGGATTAAACAGAAAAAGGGTTGGGTTTTGTGATGATTAATCACAGGTTAAAAGTTTGTGGCATGAATGCATGGAGAGGATTAAAAATGTTATGTCTTATGACTAGAGTGTAATATTTCAATTTGAATAGGTTTCTTTCTTGTCATTATTTCCACCTGTTCCAGATTAAAAAAGGAGTCCTTAATTTTTCTTGTAAAGTTTATAATGCTGCTGTAATTGCAGTATACCAATACTGTGTATATTTGATTATAACTGATATGACATGTCTTAGTGTATCCTTCCTAAACTCAAAGATAGAAGTGCCTGGAACAACGTGTTGTGCACATTTTTTCTGGACCTGGACAGAATGTATCCTAAATTGTGAAGTGTGTAGTAGCTCACTGAAAGAAACTGAAGAGGATAGTAAGGTTGTTTCACATCTTCCTCTTTGTATTGAAGTGTTCTTTGGCATTACTCTACTTTTAATTTCAGGGGAAGCCTAGATATTGTGTGACTTTTGATGATCCATGCTTTGATTTGGGTGGGTTTGTCCTTGGAAAGTGTAATTATATATCTGATATGGATCTGTTCAAACAAGATAATCCAACTTCAGGTCCTGCAAAGCTGCCAAATGCAGAGTTGTCTAGTATTACCTTTCCTTCTGCTGATCAAGAACATAATAATGTGAAGATTATTTTGTATACAAACCGTTGTCTTCTTCCTTCTGAAGAACTGAGCGATGTATTATAAGAAAATCTTACCTGACAAACACAGTGGTTTATGCTTCAGATTTTAGAAAGCTGTAAAGCTTTCTTCCTTAACAGTGAAAACACTGAAAAAATTAAGGCTCATAATAGTTTCGTTTTGGACAAATAAATGTTAAAAGCACCCTAAGAATGCCTTTAAAAAAATATTTACACACTTTTGCTGATAGGAACTTTTCATTCTTATTTATGTATTAGCCAGGCTGTGATTTTTTTTCTCACACTATAAGAAATATTTTCTTCCACCATTGGGCCTACTAATATCATGAGGATCATGAGAATCATGAGGACTACTCATGATGCAAAGCTTTATTCAACATATGGGTATCTCCGTCCTGTCTCTGGTGTTTATTTAGTTTTATGCCATGAGGTCTTTCCTTTATCTGCTCATCTTTGTCTTGCCTCTATTTTTCCTCTCTGCCTTTACTTTGGTTATGTATATATATATATATATATGTATATATCTCTATTTGGGGAAATTTCAGCAGATGGATATCCTGAAACTTAGGTGATTAGTATGGTATATGTCATATTTTGTCTTTGATCTCTGTTATTTAAAACTAGAAAATGCTCACACATTCCTTAAGGGGGGAGTGGGGAGCATTTGAATTTGATCTTAAATTGATAAATTCTAGCTTTTCCCCAGAACAATTAGAGTATTAGAAAAATAGTTAGATTTTAACTATTAGTTTGTTATGACAGATGGGTGCACAACAAAGTGTAAAACGAAGGAGTGTCCCATACTTTGGATTTACACAGCTGATTGACAATGTGCAGTGTCTGCTCTGGGGTCAGAGACAGGACTTCTGTCCTCGGGGACCTTGCTGCGTCTGTTGGAGAAGGGAGTACCTGCTGTTGAACTCCCATGTTAGTCTTCTGTCCACCCTTACTCTGCAGCACCGCTTAGCATCTGGTCAGTCAGAGAAGGCTCCCTGATCACTGATATTCTCATTCACTGCTCTGCAAAAGTCTTATGAGAAAATCTCACATGGCTATGTCAGGCCTCAAGGGTCAGAATATATCTCTCCTCCACTTCCTTCCCCACAGTGTGAACTTCACCTTAGCTCCCCAGTTCACTGTCCATGTCTAGTAACAACATTTCAGGGGTGATGGCAGCAGTGCAGCATTCACATATATCTTGCAGGTCTGCTGTCGTGGTTTAGCGGAGTGCCACCAGGGCCGCTTTGACGTCTGAGCCGTGTTTCAGCGTTCCATATGTTCTCCATCTCACGGCTCTGGCAGCTATATAAACATCATACAGTTGTTCCCTGGAAGGGGCCAGCAGATTAAAGAGTCAGAAGATAATGAGGCAAGGGGTCTTCTCTCCCTGGCAGGCTCAGCCAGCTCCCTGAAGGCTGCACACTTGCAGCTCTGTCTTGACTTTGGAGTAGACATGATGTCTTGTCAATCAACTATTTAAATCCAATGGTATTGAGGCATTTATCTGTATTACTGTTACACACACACCTGCCACGACTAGCAAGTAACAGATTTTTTTTCTTGTTTCAAACACTCTTGGTATTCTGAGAAGGAGCTAAAGTCTGTATGTGCTAACGTCTCAGAGAAAACGATCAGCGTAAGGTCTTTGGGTGAAGGCTACACTTTTACTAAGCTGGATGGTTCTCAGTGCAAGCTGATCCTCTACCAGTGGCAGGGGACTGCTTTGCAGGGCTAAGGTGGTTCATACAGTGAACAGTGGTGACAGCCTTCCTGGGGTATAAGCGTGAGCCCTGGCCACCCCCGGTCACCAGAGCCTTGGATATTTTCCCCCCCTCTTAGTTTCCACCTCTGGCCTTTACTTCTCCTCTGGCTGACGATGGCAGGCCAATGGTTGTGTTAGTGTCTGCCATACATTTGCATTGCATTTGGCTGGCCATCGCCAATTTGGAGTTTCATGCAAGGGTTAAGAGGAAGAGCCCTGATTTATTTATTTATTTGTTTGTTTTTATTTCATCTGCCTTTATAGTCAGCAGAGGGAGAGAGAGAGACACTCCTGAAGAGAGCAGCTGAGATGGCCAAAGTCGAGTCCTGCTGTGCAATCACTCTTGAAAAGAAGACTAGGGCAATCGTCAGCTGAATTTGCCAAAGATGGGTGAGCAGATGTGAGGCGCAGGAATACCATCCTCCTTGTCCCTGCTCCACCATGCACAAAACCTTTCCTATCTGTTGAGCAACAAAAGGCTGCCGGCACTTAGGGCAGGGTATGCACCAAGAGCAGTGTCATCTCAGGATACTCTGAGCAACTCTGCTCTTTTGTATACCCATGCCCCTGCCCCACCGTGGTGCTGTACGGGGAACGTACCTGTCAAACAGGCTTGAGCACACCATGCCTGTGCCGTGGACCTGGGAGCTAGGCACGACTGGTGTCTGTGCAGCTGTGCCATCACCATGGCAGCTGCATCTCCTAAATGTAGATAAATATTGACTTGGTCTCAGAAGGATGATAGTTTCACATGATTTTCCAACACTGCATTAATAAGCAACTTGCAATCCAGTTAGACAAACTGTCAGGAGTGCCAGCCAAATAATTGACATGGTAACAGCATGTAACAGATTCTAACACAACCAGATTATTTAACCAAAACCAACAATGTAATTTAGACATAGATCTAACTGTTTCTATAGAATTCTATGAGGTGTATGTGACCAGTGAGGTTACTTTATGATTATCCGATGCCATTGTTGATTAAAAAGCAGAAGCTTTTTATTCAGTCAGCATTTTCCCTCTTCTCTCATTAAAATATCTCTGCCATCAACAAGCAGTGCTAACATACTTTCAAGTCTAAAATGAAGATGGAACATAAAATCAATTCCAGGATGAAATACATAATTCCAGAATTATATGAAAAGAGACTGCATGGTGCTTGTAACACTTTTTTTTTTGCTTATAAATGTTATGCTAATTGCTCTTGTTTGCAATACATGGAGGAATTATTTGCACAGATCGTGCCTTGTCACATCTGTGTTACAGGACCCAGAGAAGTGCATGCTATACAGAACAGTCGCGATGGGCCCTCCAAGCCCCTCCAATAAATCTATACTTCTTTGAATCAGGACATGACTTTCAAATAAACCTCTTTCCTTCCTAAAGGCAAATTTGAGAAGTCTTTTCTATAATTCACTATCATAACTTGTTGTTCTCTACTCTCCAAGTAAGTGCCTCTGTGTTGGCCTGTTGTGAGATATGCTGAGATATGAATATCAAACATTACATTCCACTGAGAGTGACTGAAGAAGAATGATCAAGGTCATAGAAATCACTCTAGGAGGTCTGAGTTGAATATCTGCCAAAGTATTACAGAAAGGATTTTTTTTTTTCCAGGAAACACAACAGAAGAATTTAGGTCAGATTACTGAACTGGAAATCAAAGTTCCTAATGATTCCTCAGCTTGGGAGGGACTTGTTGAGACGCGATGAAAACAAGAGCAAATGCATTAACCTTCAGAGTAGGATAGTGAGTGGATGAACGCAACATTGGTCTAAAATTAGACAGCGTGCTGCATGGACATCAGAATGTGTACCATAGTGGCTAGTACTAACGGGAGGTAGGGGGAAAAGCTCCAAAGGCCAACTGTAAATCAGTGCTTCACACTCGCACATCTGCAGGTAGAGGAAAAAATTACTAATACCTCTGCTGATGCTGTGTGGAGGGATATGGTTTTGGCTTGAACTCACCTGAACTCTGTGGGTTCCAAATGAACAAATGTAAGCAAACTTCATGAAAGCTTTTATTATTTGTGTGTGGCTTTGAAATTTTCTGGAGCATCGAGACTCCGACTTAGAATGGTTAATTCATATCTTAGCTGCCAAAACTTTCAAAGCAGCATGCTGACTAGATCAGAAATCACCCACTAAAAGGATGTTGGTGTCAAGAGGAGCAGATAACTTTGACAGAAAGAAAAGAAGCAAATTAATAGAGGATACCCTTGTAGCAGAAGAGAAGAAAACATCCCAAAAGGATATTTCTTCATAGGAGAAGAGAGGACAATGAGAAAGGCATCAGACAACTCAGAAAACAAGGGATCTTTCAAGTCATCTAGAAAAAAGTTGCCTTTTCTCCCTTTCACTCAAAATTGCGGGCAGCAGCTGGCAACATCAAATCTGCCTGGGAACTCAAGTCAGGAAACTGGGAGAGAGCCAGAAACTCTCAAATGCCGTCCTTTATTAAAGTTGAAGAAGTGCAAGTCAGGAGAACTTTAATTTTACTCATGGATAATTTATAATCAGCAGAGGCTCAACTGTCGTATTCACTGTAAATTGTTACTCAGCTTTAGTTGAGAATCATGCAGTGAGCTGAAGCCAGGGCAAAAAGAAACAAAGTCCCTAATTTCCAAGTGTGTTCAGCCTATTGCAGTCTGTGCTATTTTAAGCCCCTTGTGCATTGCTTCAAGTTGAGGTAGGCACCGTCAATATGAATTTCTTAGGGGAGCGTGGGCAGAGGGGTCTCTGGAGATCTGCTAAGCAATGCCCTACTGAACAGATTTCCTACTGCTAGATGTGCGACTTCATCCACTTTCATCTTTTCACCATCCTGTGGCAATTGCGAGAAGCTCATTACGCAGAGATGCAGGTGGTATCTACAAAGAGATAAAAAATGAAATAACACTACACTAGGCTAGAAGGAGCTTTTGCTAGCATAGCAATACTTATCAAGAAGGACCTGGGGGTTGTGTTTGGTAAATAGGAGAGTGTTACTTGTCTAAGCTGGCAAAAGCCTAAATGCAGACACTGTTGCATTGACAAATACACAAAGAGCAGTAAGATAACTCGGTTTGTTTGTGAGACTGATGAATATCTTACAGGAATAAGCAATTCACCGTGACAAGCTGCATCCCTTGTAAGAGGGATTCTAAGCAAATTGCCTAGGCAATTTGTGCCTTGGCCTTAGCGACGCCCTTACATAGCTTCTTAAATACTAGAAAAAAATGTCTGTAACTGATGATTTTAGGCCCTTAGAAACACAGAGGGTCCCTATCACTGATTTATTTACATTCTGGATATTCTGTAATTGTAATCGTTTTTATACTCTTTCTAGTCTTTATTTCTAGATATCTGTCTGTGAGGGTTTCTGTGCATGGTGCTGTGCCTCATGGCACAGCACCGTAACTCCAAAGGACAGAAGTGGCTCTGGGAGGACATGGGGCACGCTAGTCGCTGGGAGGAGCGAGCTGCACTCGCAGCCCCTCCGGTTTCCCCTTCAGCATCCGGACTCTCTGTTTGAAATGGTCTTTCTCTGTGGGGAGCTTTTTGGTGTTACTGCAAAGTGGTAAAAATGACATATTATGAGTAGCATTGGTTGAATTCGGCATTAAGTGAGGTACACTTTTGCTCAGCCTTAGATTTTTTTCCCTTGATTTTAGCTGTTCCATTTTCCACTTTCATACTAAAATAAACTTTCCAGAGAACTGGATCACCCATGCAATTGAATTAAAAGGATTAGGATCTGGCTTTCAGTTCGTTGCTTAGTCCTGAAGGTATTTCACTGTCTGCTAGAACACATTCGCTTTCAGGCTCTACTTACTTTCAGATCCTAAATGTGTCTGCTACTGAAAGTACATCTGTAGTTGTTCTTACAGTTCATAAGGTGTTTTCTTCCATACCTTTGGTATTAATAACAAAAATAAAAAGCTCACTTTTGTACAAAATCAGGATCAATTACCTTAAGCGAAGTGCAATAATCTCCAGATAGGGAAATTAAAGGCTTATTTTTATTTTAGATTATATATGAGAACATATTTATACGCTTGCATAAAAATCGCTTTTGTTAGGGAAGACAATCAGGAAAGCTAATTCCAGGGTTTTAATCCTGCAGTGTGTAAGTAAGTCTCTGAAATCAGAATCAGCCACTTAATGAGAGGGAGCATTGCAGGAGGAAGGAATAAACTAAACAAATGCCTTGGGCAGAGCACATCCATGTTTGTTTTTAATATTAGGGAGTATTGGTGGTCAACATCAACTAGTAATTATTGGAAGTCTACTTTCACTTTGCTCTTGAGTCCTTCATCAGTTCTTGCTTAATAGTTTATGCTTCTTATTTAGCAGGTCTTTACAATTAAGCCTTTGACTCTCCAAATTCCCTTTCAGCTTTCTTGTGTGACATAAAATTGGTCCTGGACTTTGGATACATTTGAACCGGAACTAAACAATGGCAATGTGAAGATGTTCACAGCTGGAATTCTCATTTATTTTCACAGAGCTAAACTCTAAATCCGGATCCTCTCAGTAGAGAGGGACTTGTAGGTCAGAATGTGTGTGAGCGTGCAAGTGTGTGTGCACGCAAGTGCGTGCGTGCGAGTGTGGGTGTGCAAAGAGCAAAAGGATCCTAACACCTCCATGCAGAGGAGGTAGAAGAAATCCATTACTATTAAATAGCGTTGCAAAAATGTTAAGTCAAGAGAGACAAGTTCTTACAGCCGTGAGTAAAATTTGTGTTGAGTTTGCTTCATGGGATATGAAGCAGACCTTTAGTATTAGGTGAATTTTGTGAATACCTATTTAAAATTACTGAATTCTTTTTTTGTAAACATTATTGCTTCATAGATTTTTGAATGCAAATCATAAAAATATGAAATGCTTAGGAAAAGGTAAAATTCTTTTCTTACTTTTTCACAAATGGTTAATACTGAATAGTTCCTTTCTTCTTTGAAAATTTTCATGCAGCACTACAACATATGTTGTGGCAACACAGAGAAGAAAATTAAAATTAATGCTTGTCAGGAATGAACGGTAGGAGAGTTGAAAGTAAAACTTTTATTTTCTGTTTTGTTGAACTCCAGATCATAGTTTCATCACCTTCCTTCCTTACACATTTCTATCACCTGATGCTCTGGAATAGACTTTACTCACTAATCAATAAATAGTGATTTGCTGTGCAGAATTTTAGTATTATCTCATGTACTTTCACCATATTTGAAGGACAGTCAGCTTCAAACAGTTCAATTTTATAAAAGAGGAAATATTAGTATTATTAATGAAACATAATATTATTAATATATTGACATTCTCAAGTGCAGCTAGCCTGTTGGTAGTTTTATTTTTGTAAAAATGCAGAGTGCTGTTGCACAAACACATTCTCTTTGACAAGCATATAGGGAAGTTTTTTGGTAGAAACCTAATTCATTTCATCTCCTTAAAAATCATATTTTAGACATACACTAGTGCAGTCTGCAACGCGTGCATTTAAGTTGTCTGTAATGTATTAACTACCATGCATAAAGAAACAAAAACCATTATCAATTCACCCTGCAAACATTACTCTAAGAAATATACTGATTTTGTGTAGATTGCCAGGTGTGCAAACAGAAGCCAGATTTTTATAAATGTGGGCTTTGTGATTCTTGCGCCCTTGCATCAGCTCTTCAAGAGGCCCTTAAAGCATAAGGAGAGAAGCCAATAAAATTCACATGCCTAATCACATTGTAATTTAAGGAAAGTAAACAGAGAACATGCAATTCAGGAAATGTAAACTGGACACAGAATATATGACAGTGGTCACTGCCTTTTGTTTGTATACCAAGGGTGGGTTCACCAGGGGCACTGACTGATACAGCTGCTGATCGTGTTACCCCTTCATTTTTTCCAGATTCCTTTTTTGTGTTTCAGCAGCAAGCTGTTAGAGTTTCTTTGTTGCTCTTTATGAGCTATTTATTTCCCTCGATCAAACAACAGCATCACGTTCTAAAGACACATATTGTACCTTCCTAGCTCTCACAATTACCTGCTGGATTTTGAAAAATTCGTTTATTTCAAATAACGTTCTTCACATTCTTGTGTGAGCCATAAGAGCCTTGGGAAGAGGGAAATACTTTTATGGTTTGTTTGTCTGTGGCTGCACTGAAATTATAGGGTCTCATCTGAGAAGTTTAAAGAATTTCCTATATGTGAGGTTATTCAGTCAAACATAAATTTCAGACTGGACTTCTCCGAATTTTCCCAGGCTCTGCATGAACTCAATCCTGAATCTCATATGTGCTCAGAAGAATTCACTGTGTAAATAAGTGCAGGATCAGAAAGGTAATTGTTTCCTTTTGACCCACGCCACTGACCATACAGCTACGTACTATTAATCAAGTAAACTTCATTCAGAAAGAATCCAGCTGGCGGGATTTTCAGGAGTCCTTTTTGGGATCGTGACACCTTCAATGATGGGCTACTATGTTGCTGTCAACAGATAATATTCTTATGTATTTGATCACAATATCACTCCCAGAGTGTTTTGAGAGGTTACCATTGTAGTTAACCTGATGCGGGCTTCTGTCATCATTTCCTCACCTCTGCCCTCCTGGGACAAGGAATCACTGCTCTGTTTTACCCCTGCTGCGGACTGGGTCTTTCCTCAGAACTCTTTGGGGGAACACCATTTTTTATAAAGATGTTTACAGCTTTTCAACAGCTTTTGAAGCTTTTCTTTCAATTGCTGTTTGTACTGTGATTCCATGTGAAGGAGATGAATGTATTTTCTCACAAAAGTTGTTCATGAAAGGAACAGCATATAGCAGAAGCACAGAAGTATATTATTCAAAATGCTAAAATTATGAATGCATTTTCCTCAGCTTGATACTAAAGTCCCTGGGGACTGAAGCACACGCCTAAGTTCAATATAAAGAGCAGCTCCGTTGAAGCTAGGCACATGCCTAGCTACCTGGCTGAACGAGAGCCTAATAAATACAGTAATTAATGTCTACTCCATATAAGCATTTCGGGTCAGCAACTTTATTCCAAAATGGGTTAAACGTATAAAGAAACACCCTGAAACAAGACATATTTTTGTTGCTGTTGCACTACTAACTTCATTCCCTCAGCCAGGTACTAGGCTCTGTAAGGACAAATATACCTGTAACATACAGTTTCGATTTTCAAATCTAACAGCGTGGTAACTCACAAAGGGCCCAGTACTGCCCCATTTGTAAGAAGCAATTTTCGTCTTAGTTGTAAGCAGCTGAATGAGATGAAAGCAACACATAACTCATTTAGGTGCTGCTGCAGACAGACACAGGTTAGCTACAAAGGGCAGCCTGGCCGGTCACCCACGTTCTCGTTGACTTCCTTTATCCATCTGCCTGCAGCTGGGGAGTCTTTGCAAAACTACAGACAAAAACAGAGATATATAGCACTCCCAAAACACTCAGTAATACTTGAAAAGCACTTTAGTAATGCTAGGGAAAAAAGAAAAAAAGAATTATTTTGACCAAAATTGTCTCTGGAGAATTATCTCATACAGTTTGCTGTTTGTATGTTACTTAAGTTATTCCTACTCCTCCTTCTCCAAAAGATGTCTTCTGTTACAGTAGAAATAGTGCAATTTATTTCAAGGACCTCGTACAAAATACAAATCCAAGTCATTATAGTTTGAATCTCATTCAAGATAGTATTACATGCTAAATTCGCTTAGTGCAAGAAATACGATGCCAGCTTTAGTGTAGTGTAGCTATATTCCCATTCAATACAGCATATGCTAACCATACATCAAACTTTCTATGGGGCTTTGTGGTAAACACAGCAATCACTTGCAAATGTAAGAGTCTTCAGCTATGCATATTTATTGCTACTATTTTAGCAAGAAATGAATTGAAATCTCTTTAAGAAAAAGTAGTTTTTTGTCAAGTACCTGATAACAAAAGTTTCCAGTTGCTCCTGCAAGATATTTCCCTACTGCGGTAGTCACTGCTAATTTAGAGCGAAGCCGCGTGGGTTGAGCTCCAAGTGCATATTCAGTCAGGTTTATTACACCACAGGACAGTGAGTCATGACTAGAGCCGATAAAGGCAGGTGCTGTACTTTCCTTTTTGTAATATGATTAGTTCACGCCGTAATTATATTTTGACAGTACAGGTGGCCTTTCATTAGCACTACAGGGCTGTGCCATCACCTGAAGGTTGAGACAGCACACAGTTTCCATCACATGTGGGTTTCCTTTGATACTTGGCTGGCAGCGCTGGGAAGGAGCCGCATCCTCCTGCTGACTAGTTACAGGGCAAAAGTCCCACTGGGTTCCGTGGGGCTCCGCTTCTCACAACAAACGGGTCCTTCCTGCTTTGCATTGAAGTATAAAGGGAATAAAAATGCAGTCTAAGCATCTGTGCAGGTTGTTCATATGTAGACCATACTGTGGAGAGGTGCTCAAGTAGTCACTCATCTTGGCAGCTGGGCGGTGTTGAGTCATCAAGTGCAAGAACTGGTAGAAATTTGCTGATATTTTCCCCGTAAAACAAGAAACGCAGCAGAGCTGGTGTGACAGGGAGACCTATTTGCTGTTATGGACAAGTGACAGTACTGCTCCTTCTACATCAAGAGAGGAAGGTAGTGTGGTTCACAGTAACCTTTGCTTTCCTAATGCAATGTACCATCATATTATCTTTTCTGGGAGTTACTCTAACCCTAAACAATGACAGAACTCCAATTCTAGCCCACCTGTCTTGTGCCTCCCACAAACTGCTCTAAATACAGCTTAGGATTGTTTTGTGAGAGAGGACTGGTTGGCAGTATAAATAGATCCCAACTTTACAAATCCCAACCAGCTTAAATAACAAAGGCCACTGAAAAATCTTATTCTGTGTTCCACATGTTCAGTGTAAATAAATATGCTTCAAACTGATATAGGATTTTTCTACTGAGTAGTACTGTCTTTCATGTTTCAATAAACTTCTTGTATACATATAACACAGACATTTTTGGTGAGGGTCAAGGATTCAGAAGGAGATATAACATGAGTCACAAAATTATTTTCTATTACATGATACTACAAGTTAAATTACTTCTGATTATTTTGGATTTAGATCCAAATGCTGTGAGTTAAAAGTCAATTTTGCAATTACAAAAATGCATCACTCATTTACATACATTTTTCTCTTATGAAATAACTTGCCACCTGTTGGATGCATAATTAATATTTGATATGGTATATGACTTTTAATAATCGGTTACAAAGACCAAAATCACAAAAGAAATTCCCCAGTGGAACCTAAAATGCAAGCTAGACAATGGAAATCTGCATCTAGCATTTGTCAAGTTGGACACAGGCCTTCTATTGTCTGGCTGTCTGCACAAAATTTGTGCTGGGTGTGATTCAAAGCCTGTTTGTTACCAATCGGACAATCTGTAAAGCAGATACTTTTTAAAGTATCCCCTTAAAAGTAAATAAGAAAATATGTCTGAATTGGAAACAACATCGGGTTTGCTTGAAAGGTTTGCAACAATGCAAATTACAGCCCTTTTCAAAGGACGGTAGTTGCCAACTAAAATAAAAATTCTGTATGTTCAAAAACACCAAATGGTTTTCATTCTGGGAATGAACTGATACGTTAAATGAGGAAGAAACTATACAAACAGCCTCTGCTGTCCTGGAACTCTGTACACTAGCAAATTGCGAAAGAGCTACAACAGTGTGAAGTGAAAAACGCGGGCGGTCAGTGCACTAATGGCCATACCTGCCACAGACTCTCACTTTCCCCCATCTTGCTCAGTGTTTACTGGAGCACACTAAAAGGCTCAGTGACAGAGAGCAGTATGTTGGAAAGAACAAATATTTTAAAATCTTGGTGATCGATATGTAAGAGGAAAATACTTGGAATGCCTCTAAAGAAAATAGGAGCTGCATGTTTTTCTTCAGTTGTCAGAAAAAAGAGGTTAAACAGTAGTCCCCTAAAAATGGGGAAAGATGAGTTACTGCAGAGGGAGTATACAAGGCTGAAGGGAGAAAGTATATGCAGGAAAAATCTACACAATCTCAGAAATAGAAAAGACATATTTAGCACGTGCCTTTACTTGGACTTGACACTTGACAGAGCATCAAACTTCAAATTAATGTAAGAAATCAAAGACAACCGTTCTGCCTAACGAGAAAAAATATGCAAATGAATGACCAGCCATGTATCAGGAAAAACAGGGAAGGTTTTCGTTTGTACTTATGCAAGAGTTATGAACCAATGATAGAGGAAAGCTTCAGAGGTCTTTTATTCTGTGAAAAGCTTGCACATTTTTTGCTATATCCACTGCCTCTACACAGAAAACATGGCTAAGCCTACTGTCAAAATGGGAAGAGAGTCCGCTTCAAAATAACCTGTTGACATATGGAGAATGATGGAAACAAATGCTGCCTAGAAGTAAGCAGGAGGAACATCTGAAATGAATCATTTGAAAGCTGAGCATATGTAGGTGGATCTGGCTAAATTAGACTTTGCTAAGGGGGAAAAAACCCCTTTGGGAAAATAAAGGAGAAAACAGAATGAGATAATTGTTAGGAAAGATAGGACTGTAATACTTATGGAGGATGGGAATACTTCGGCATACAAAGCAAAAGGCAGAATTTGTATAGGCAGAAGAAAATCTTGATCTGGACAAAAAAATCTATTAATTCTTTTTCTTGATATAATCGCATTTCTATTACAGACTTTTAAAATGATATCCTAGTTAAGCTTAAACTGCTTGTTTACAATGTGAATGGGCTTATGAAAGGATCTGCAAATACTTATTATTTGCCAAAAATAAAAATTCAAAACATATTGTATTCCATACTGGAATCATTTAGTTATCTGTGCTATTAGCTTGACGAGATGATTCCTTGTGCACCTCTATGGCAGTTCCTGTTTGCATGCCGTGAGTGACCATTAGAACAGTACTGTATTTGACTAGAGATAAAAAGATTTCCTTTCTTCAGTAAACTTCGTGACACACTCCAAGAATACTGACCTATTTTTAGTTTTTAAAATTTCTTCTCTAGTTATTTTGGGCAAAATTGGTGGATGCGTATATATAGACATGGATATAGAGACACACAGTTGTTGGTGGGTTTTTTTGGCCTTACAAAATTTACCCGTAAGGTATCAGCTACTGTGAAGTTCATTAGAAGGCAAGAAACAGAATTTTCTAATACTTTTGTTCAATGTAGCTGAACTGTACTACTTTTTCTTGGATTTTTATGTAGAGATTAGGCCAACTTCAAATGAACTGTGCAGAATAATTTATTGAGTTAAAGCAGTAAATAAGTGCAAATAACACAAATATAGGACTTTCTAAAAATCCAATTTGAATAACTGGATCTTGTTTCCTAAATACTGCACTCTGAAAAGCAATAAGGCTTTCTTAAAACAGTCATTTCTCATAAATTCTCTGAAAAGTGTTCAGTGAATTCCTTTCATATTGGGTCTAAACATTTATGAAGTCTGGAATGTGTCCAGGATAGCCATGATCATATCAATCAGTGTAATTTCAAAGTAGTTCTGCTTTATCAGGTATAGGAAATCTTTCCAAAAAGCTGACTAAAGAGTCAAAGGTGAGTAAGTATATTATTTTTAATTGTTTGTTTGAACATTTGTTGCAAAGAAGCAGCATTCTAACTTGTTAATAAAAGATCCACTGGAAGATATAAAAAAGACTTGCAATTTAAGAGGTATGCAAAGCCATAATGATTTTTCATTCTTGCAGGTTGAGATTTATAGGCAGTCAGTATATTACACAAAAAAAAATCAGAAATGAATGGAATTAATTCTCACTTTCAAGAAATAAAGTGCAACCCTGCTCTTTCCTGACATCTTGAAATGTAGAATTGCTATCCAGTGGACTCTTGAACTCTGTTTTTTGCCAGGATGAATTTTGGTTCTTCAGAAGAATTTTCTTTCATTCTAGAACGAAATCTCTAGATGCTATCTAGCTAGAAGCATATTCTTATTCAGTCCTTCGAAATCTGGATAGCAGATTTCAGGAAGGTATCTGGTGCCAATTTTGTTGTTAAAATGTGAGTTATAACCATCTGAACCATCTGGACCAATTACAAATCCTAAATATCAGATATTATTTTTCTTTGAGATTTTTCTTCCACCTGCATCATCACATGAGCATTCGGCATGCCAATTTTCCTGAGTTCTTCTATGAAATGAAGAAATTATCTTGCACGTGTATTAACTCTCACTTGAGTATATCCAGGAATTGTGACACGGCTTAACTTTTTGGTGAAGTGTGAATTGCACTTTCACAGTTTGTGATAGCTGGAAGACATCCCATTTGGACTAGATTTTCCAGGTCTTCTAAAGTCTTTGGCTCAATAAAAGATACTGTTCTTGGTGGTCTACAGTGAGATTTTTAGAGAACTCAGCTTTCTAGCAGGAGTAGGCGTCTACAAAGCTGTGATTAGAACTTGTTCAGCTTATGTCATTGTCTGAAATAGCAGCTAATTTGATCAGTACCAAACTCAGCTCCATGGTGCAATATTCTGTGTTCAGAAATCAAAGATAGCAAGTAATCAATATATTTAATTCAGTTAATGAAATGTGCTACACAACCAAATGGTAGTTTTCAAAACCCTAAACTTACTCATCTTTCTAAGAAAAAGTGTTCTTTCATATTTCCTGAACCAGCAACACGGCTTTTCTCTGTCCCATTGAGAGCACGCAACATGGTGTTGCGCTGCTTTGAAAAGCACATTTAAAGTTGAATAGTGAATCCGATCAGCTTTAAGCTCCCCTACAAATGAAGAAAGAATATAGGTCATATCTTTCCAAGGAAATCCTGGCTTACAAATCAGGCTTGCTTGCAAAATTTTTGTAGGATGGAATCCAACGTGCTTGCATTAGAATAGAGTTTAGAGCAGGGCTGCTCCAAAATACTTTGGGGTGGTGAATTCTAAATGATTGTATTTACTTGTTTATCAGTCATAACTGTTACATGGTTTCTGATGAATGTAGTTTTCTAGAAATATTTACTGTTCTTTCACTAATTTGCTAGGTGAGCTTTCCATTTGAAGTCATCTGAATAAATCTTTACACCTAAGAAATCATTTTCTCTTATCTTTCTCCACACCTCACCAACAGACATTGAATTTTCCTAATTCGGTATTATTACTATATCTATTACATAGTTGTGTGTTACCTTTTCTATTTTACTGCAGTAATACCTTTATATATAGTATCTGGTAGCACAACCCTATTACAGTGGCTACTGTAAAAATATACAGAGAATCATGATCCTTAACCCAAAGTGTTTGTGTTTTAAAAAAGACAGAGGCAAAGGGTGGGAAAAGTTATTCCACATACATATTTAGTAAAGAAAGCAAACTTCATGCATTTAGGCATTTGCATGGGTGGCCTCTCAGGCTTTGGATAGGCCCTTGCGATTGCAAGGAAAGAGATGAAGGACATTACACAGGTAAAAAAAAATGAAGGGGCAGGTAAGGGAATTAGTTGCTGGAGGATAGGAAGTAGAGTGGACAGAGTGAATGAGAGTGAGCGGCTGAACGCTGAGAAGAAGAAACATCCATCAGCCAAGGTCAGTGGCGTAAAGGTAAAAAAAAAACATAAAGGTTATTCATGCCCAGAAGCACTTTCATTTTTAACGTGAAGTAGTAATGCTATGACACATTTGCAATGCAAATGGAAGGATCTTCCAGATAACTAGCACTGAGAAAATGTGAGTGAGTGACTGGTAAGTAGAAATGTGTATGTATATTACTAGTTTTCTGTATTGTAGTAGTCTCTGTATCGATATAGCTCTGTCAGTGGAAGCCCAATCATGCGACTAGTTGTATGTGTACTGCATATCCTAGGCTCTCATGGCTTGTTTGTATCTCAGCAGGATGCTCACTTAAATTTCTTGCATTTCTTGCCATTCTGCTTTAGAGACATTGTGCTGTCAATGTTTCATCGGGGAAAAATTTTATACATCTCTCATATTTTCAGCAAATGCTCAGATATATTGGCTCACTTCCTGGAACAGTTTCAAATGTGTTCCTCCTGAAGGGCATCACCACTTAAATTATGTCTTATAACAATAAATTACAATTCTTACCTTGCTGAAGGATCAAGGATTTATTTCACTTTAAGAGTAAGTCTATAAAGGGCAATTCTGAAAGGCCTAGACAGCTCTAGAGTTATTTAAGAAGATATCGTTAATGTACCACTGATCACTGAGTTCTGCCACTTTGCTTTCCAAAGAAAGTGTGTTTAATTTGTTCTTCTGTGTCAAATTTGTTAAACATAACTGAACTACAGCTATTGCATGACAACAACCTGGAAAACATCCAGCTGTCACTCATCCATTGGAAGACTAATATTGTATTAAAAAGACATATTTAAGTAATGTAAAATATCCCCCATAAAGTCTGCCATCATTATCAGAGCCTGTATTTCAAATTGAGTATTTAACCCAATTCCATTGTTTGTCAAAATCAAACACATGAACAAAATGGCCCGATATCATATGATTCATTCTCTCTCAAGTGAGCCCATTGAATGCTAGCATGCAGTTTAGTTCAGCAAATATCCCTTCTGGAGACGGCCCACTTCCCCCGATGTCTCTCCTGCTACTTGTCAACCGCTTTGTTCATTCACAACTATTTGGACAGTTACTTAAATCATATCAGGTTGGTTGCCAGTAGGCTGGCAGTTTACCTTCCCTCCTGTGGTGGTCTGCCAGGCTCATTTCAGGGGAGTCTGGAGTGCAGTCCTTAAGAGAGGGGCCTTTGCTATGAAACACTGGAGGCCTGGAGTAGGATAAATCTTCTGAAGGCAAATTGTAGGTTGTCCGTGATGTGCCTTGTAGGCGGAAGGTAGCTGAATTATGGCACATACTGTGATTACGACTGCTTCCACAGCTGCCTATAAATAGCAATTTAGATATAACCTGAAGATCCCTAGCAGAGAAGATCTCTGATGCAGATGCATATACGTAGACAAGCAGAATAATGCTACACTTCACTGCAGCCAAGACTTCAAGTACTCTCAAAATTATCACACTTACTGCTACGTACTGTCCAGCCTACTCTCTTGCTGGCTCGAGGATCATCTGGGAAAGCAGCTAGAAGCAAGCTGCTTTCTCGAGGAGAGACAGTCAGGAAGCTCATTCCTGGCTGCCAGCTTCCTCAAGGGCTCCTGAGACACAGGTAGTAAGAGGCCTGAAGGTTGGATACCTTGCTGTAATGGCAGCAGCAGACATCACCTAAAGAACACCCTTCCTGAAGGCTCCTCAGCCCCCTTTCAGCATTTGTCCAGACGCGCTCTCATCGCATGCCTGGGTTCGTTGCAGTGTCCTTAGGAAAGATGTATAGGAGTCCTGAAACTAAACCATTTAGCAGTGGCCTTTCAAAGTCCAAATTACCTGAAAATAAAGGGCTGAATCTCAGAAATACCAAGCCCAAACAGAAGGCATGGAGGTGCTGACATTCCAGCCTTCTCTCCAAACCGTTTCTGTGGCAGCCTGATTCACGGAGGAGCTGTGTTTCTGCACACCCCCCGATGCTCTTGCTTCATGTCCCCGGCAGGCATCAGAGGGTGTAGATATGAGCAGCTGACCATACATTGGAAGAGTCTCCCAGACACCAGCTATCCTGGCCACACCATCTGCAGAATATCAACTTTCAGGGGAATTCAGGTAAAAGTAAACCTAAAATGAAGTCTGCAGCCACTATTCAATTCTCCATTTTAGGTGCGCCTTTTGTACCTAGTAGGCATGCATTTCAAGTTTATTTGGGGCTACTGGGAGGAAGCCTTTTAAAAAAGCTACGTCTGAATATAGTCAACCCTTAAGAAGTGTGATAGTTGTAGGTGGTTGTTGCAGAGCTAAAACACCTCAGTCAAACACAATTCTTTCCACTTCTGGGATTGTGCTTTCGGGGTTTGCCAGCTGCCTTACCCTGAGAAAACAGAGCTTTTGGCTAGACTGTAGTCACTGGTGCATTTGAGGCCATCAGTGGCTTTGGAGACTAGCCTTGGAGACCAGGATCTCTTACTGGCAGCAGAACTAGGTGGAAGGCACTGCAGAGACTGCCCTGCTGCTCATTTATTCACAGTGGCTCCTTCACGACAGAGACAAGTCATATAGTATATTATGCTCATGATAGAAATCTATTGTTACTCACAGCAAGGTCTAGTAAAGTAAATCCATCTGGGATGGACGAACACGTGGATCTCACTAGCAGGAGGAGGTGACTTTCCCGCAAGCCTAATCAAAGGAAGAGAAGTCACAAGATGTGATACTTATTATAGCTGTGTTCTCTGTAACAAAAACCCCACATACGTTTTATATCCAGTTTGGAGAATGGTGTGTGTGAGCAGGAACAACTGCGCTACAGCTCCTCAGTGTCTGCTCACCAGGACTCTGCCGACCACAAGATGATAACAAGCTAATAGGCATTTCCTGCTTAACAATTACATGAATAAAAGGCAAAGCAGCACATGCCAGACATCAGCAAATGTGGCCAGCTTCCAGCCAGGGAAATACACCCTAGCAACAGATCATAAACCAAACACAGAAACAGCAACACTGGTGACTAGAGAGAGACAAAAGCTTACGCCTGTAATGGGACACTTTGCATACATGTGTGACAGTAAACCTCCAAACCAGCAAGCACATCCTCTGCAACTATCAAACCAACTGACTGACCATCAAACTCAGGAAAACACACATTTTCCCTCTACATAAAATAAGTGATTTAAAAGGTAACCCCTCCTGAAGCAACTGTTGGTTCTCTCCTTTGGACTAACGGAAGCTGTGGCAGAACCTAAAGCAAATTTTTTTGAGAGATATGAGTTCTCTTTCTTATGGCTGCCCAATGAAAATATTTCAGATGTTAAATATTATTAACTTGTCATTGCTTAAATTTTGTAAAACTGCAGACGGGAGGTTACATGTAGGGATGGAAGAACAGTAAATGCACTGAAATTGCCATTTACAGAGGAACAGAAAGTTCCATTCCAGTTCACTGAATAGTTTCAGCTGAAAAAGCTTGAACATTCTATTTTGAGAGTTTAAAAACAAATATTTTGCTCTTTCACTGTGAAATAGTACATTTGCTTTCAAAATTGATATATACCTTAAAGGAGAAAAAAGCATGTAAAATGCCTCAGTAGTAAACCCAAGCAATATTGCAAAATGTTTTGCTTTGGGTCTGAAAAAAATATTACTAGATACCTTTGCATTAACTTACCTGAAGTGATACTGGCTATTACTTCTGCTGGGAAACACAGAAAAAGTCCTGAACGTTTTTCTTGTTAAGCTGAATTGGAACAATCCTTTCAACCATTTCTTTTTTGGCAATCTAGTTTAAAGCTCAAATGCTCCCCTGGCTCTGAAGGAGATCTGAATGAGTGCGGCAACGGCTCACTGCATCCAAAGTGTGCACATGTGCAAGAGCAATGCCATTTTTTCCCACCTGATCCTTGCCCAACAAAAAACCCAAAAGACCTCATGGTCATCTATATATTGTGAAGAGAGTATAGATTCTCCAGCCAAATTGTACGAGATGACTCAGGCCACACAGCTAAACTCTTCTTCCCCGTCCCCTTCTGCCCGCTTTGGGGGTCCCTGTCCATACTGCCTTCTGGGGCCAGCCTCTGAGCTGTCTAGGGGGACATCAGTGGCCAGCAGTCCCAGTGCACTAGTGAGTGGGCTAACAAGGGGGAGCAGGGTGGTGAGCTGCTTCCTGGGCTCATAACCTTGGCCAGTATAGATGTAGTGGCAGGTCTTAGCGAGGAGAAGCCAGGGCAGAAGTTTACGGCCATGCTGCCAGCTCCAGAGAGTGGGTACCAAGCCTGCAGAGCTGGCCTGACCCTTCAGCGACTGCACGGACTCTTGTGCGTGAGGTCTTCTGGGTAAGACTGGGTTCAGAAAGTGAGCTTAACAGCCCATCGCTGTCTTTCTGCCCCTTCTCAATAGCTAAAAATGCTGTATAAGAAAGAACAACTAAGAAGAAAGAAAGAAAATAGCAAAATAAGCAAGTAAGAGCAACTGAAAAATGAACTGGTGTTCTCTGATAAACCAGGAGAGTCTCTGACCACCGGTTCTCCCCGGGCTTTGCATTGACCCATGCTGGCTCCTCCTTTTGTGCTCACTGGTCCAAAACGCAGCCTCACGGAGGTCCCCCAGCAGGATAGTATGGGGACAGTGCTAAAGTTATCAGCATGGGCCTCAGGAGACCAGAATCAACCACTGGCTCACTCATAAGCTTGCGAGTGACTGTGGGCAATTACCCAGGTCTCATTTCATTAAAGTCTTTCCCCAGGAGCTTAACTTAATTACTTCAGTGGGATTCACGTATGTTCTTAAGTATTTTCCTGAATCAGGCCCTTAATTGCTCTGTGCCTTTGCTACCCATCTGTATGATAAGTTTAACATTTGCTTTCTCTCTCTTGCTGACGATTTAGATTTATGTTCTTTCACTGAAGACTGTCTCGTGGTCCGTAATCTGTTCAGCACTTTGTCCAATGCGGCTGTGACTTCACTTGAGCTATTCCTGGACCTAGTGACATTTCACACTTACACAAGCTGCACTCTACAAACTGGCAGCCTTTGTGCAGCTTTATAAGTCTAACAGTGGCAAAATAACTTGCTTATTGATCTGGGAGCAAAACAGCAAGCAGGGGGGGGTTTTTGTTGTTTTTTTGCTTAAACTTCATCACAAATAGAATAATTACATGGCACTTTGAGACAATTTACTAAAGATGCTCACACATTTCAAGAGGGTAAAATCACTTTATCTAAAGCAATTACCAAATAGCTAATTAGTGAAACTGACTGTGAGCTTCGACAAATGTGTTATGTGGAGATGCTGCTTCTTATGTCAGACAGCAAGCATCCGGCTTATGAGCTATTTTCAGGTAATGAAGAAACTCTTCCGATGCAGTAAAGATGTTGTTTTCAACTGAGACCTTCTTAGCCAAGATGTGCATATATCCTAAAATTAATAAGGCAGTGTTCCTGTTATGTGCCTTCGCTGCAGCCTCATTGCACTTCAACTTTCTCTTTGTCAGGTAAGTAGCAAGATAATTACTGGAGCAGCTGGGCAGCAGCTTGATGTGAGGAAGAGCAGCCAGAACATTAATATATAAGCCATAAAACAGATTTTGTGTACCTCACAGACGTATATGCTGCAGTTTTCTCTTCTTTGGAGCAACTTCACCGTATGTTCTAGGATGGGTGGCCACAGAAAACAGCTTCTAAAGAGCTTTCTTATTTTGTTGTGAGGATTAATTGCAGATTAATTTTTTCTTTTATGTCCTCGCAAGCCGACAAGAACCTGTGAGGAAAAAACAGGTATCTTTCTTTGCTCAGCTGGTTGCTAGGTGGTTTGCAAAGCAAGACAGTGGGATCTGTGAAAACAAAAGACACTGCATTCATGTTTAGATTCTTCTAGCTAATTAAAAATGAATGGATTAGGGACAATACATCCTTCACAAAAACACTTCTGTAAAATTCTATGGGGGAACAATCATGGCTGAAGAAAAAATGCAATTTCTGGGTTGTTTTTCTTTTGGTTTCAGACAAAAGGTATCCATTATGTATGAAGTAACTGTTGCAGGCAGTGAAATTAATCTTAAACATACAGTATGGACGTAAGTGACATAGCTTTACAGAGTTAATAAAATACAAATCAGAGATAAAGTGATTTTCTGGGTTTTTTTGTTGGAGAGCTGTTAAAGCAATTGCTGGCAGAACATAACACCTCAGTGCAAATCTAGGGACATTTTGTAATAAATAACTTTTATAAAAAATTCAGACTGTGAATTTACCATAGAATTTGAAACCATCTGTGCATTGTCACTCTAACACTGAGATCTCACTTATTTGTATATTGTCCCCATATGATCTGATGTAAGTGGGAATAGAAAGGAAACACTAAAGACTCCATTAAAAGCAAAGATAATATAGATAATCATTTCATTCTTTGTAGGTGTAAAATTTCTTTCATTAAATGTTAGAAACATATTCACATCCAAGTTCTTCCTCTGTACTAGAAAAGTTAGAATTTATGTTTGTAAAGACATAAGTTCTTAGATATTTTGCACACCAAACTTCAGAAATCAAAAGATGGATCATTCCTTTAGTCTTTCTGCTATTATGCACTGTGGAATGAACTATGCAGCATATAGGTGTGTTCTTTATGTAAAATTTGTGTTTTACAAATTTACTTGCTTTATGGATTACTCTTTCCCTTATAAACTAATGAAATTGTATCAAATCTGTTTCAAAAATAAAAATACATTCGTTCAGCTGTCTGCTACTCTAAGCAGGTCTTTGACAGCACCGTATTAACGTTGTAACTGAAATGCAAGAGCCTTTTGCAAATCTGGTATATAGGTACACAATGAACTCATGTTCTCAGTAATTGAGAACTCTAAATGTGACCTTCTGCACATTTCTGAACATCTAAATTATATAGTAGGTGATAGAAAGTGAATTCAGCATACAGAAAAGAACAAGCTCATGAACTAAAAACAGATTGCTAAGTGTTACATATTGCCTCTTGCCACTGACATTTTCCTTTGCTGCTCAGCCAACACTCCAAGCAGTATTATAAGAATGTTGCCTCTATTAAAACGTTTGGTTATGTGTGGTAGGCTCTGGACTTACAGTTGTAAGTCTGAGTCCAGAAAAGAATGATTTTTGCAACCTGCTTGCTGTTTTCACACAGAAGACCTCACTCACTACTTTTAAGTGCATCAAGCAGGTTTTTTTTAGCATTTGCCTAACCAACTTATTCAAGCCTCCTTAGTCATGAAGCTACATGTAAGTAGCTACATATTTCCAGCTACCTCTAACCTCTCTTTTAAAATCTTCCATAAAGAGCTGACTTTCACACCTGTTAGAGTTATAGCCGCATAGCTCATCCCTACTGACAGCCATAGCATGGTTTCTAAGCAAATGAGATTGACTGGTGGGCATCATCAGCAAACTGTGGTCTGGAGGATTTTTCTCCCTGTTTTGTTACTGTCTTGACTGTTTTTATAACTAGCTGTTGATAAGAAGTAATAAATCTACCCAAGTGCTGACAAGGATAATCCAGACAATTGTTGCTCTCCAGCTGAGGTGGAACAGGTTTTCTTTGGTTTGTTTATTTATTGAACATAATCTAACACTTACCTCTTCTGCATTTGAGAAATTTACTGCATGTTCACCCTCCAGCCAGATGTTTGAGACAATGTCATCATAAAAGAAAGCTATATATTTGGAGATGCAGCAGAGTCCAGACTTGGTAATCACCATTCATCTAGGTGTCAGACTGTGTTTTATGTGCCTGCTCCAGCATAATGGATACTCTTTCACCCACATGGGAGGCCCAGGAGGCATCATGCATCTAGGAGTCCTCTTATCCCTAGAACATCACTAAATCATAGAGGTACTATGTCTGCCACGTCTTCTCTGTCTGTCCTGGAAAAGATACAGCACATGCTGGTCTCACGAGTGTAGTGTTTCTGCTGCCCCCTCTGTAGCTGAGGCCATCTCTTCCCAATTCGTTTCTACGTGACCCCATCATGACAACAGTAGCTGATAGCTGGAGAAAGTGTACCCCTGTGCCTTAGTCCTGCACCACGGATGCACACCTAGCATATTCCCCCCTCAAACACCTATGAGAAGACTAGGCTTGACAAAGCTGTCAAATTGAATGGTTTCTGTTGTTCAATAGATATTTTATTGCAATGGCACACGTGCATGTAAACACCAGTGAATTGTGTGAGTGGGCAAACTTAAAAATTTCTTTCTGATTCTGGAAATATTACCATTTTGCGTACATGAAAGTGAGTAAATTACCTATTCACTAGCATTTCTAAAGGTGTACAGCCATTCTTGTATTCTCCAGTCCCTATAGTCTCCAATTTGTCAGAACTAAATTTGATGCACCGTGGTTATGTTTTGGCTCATTGCAAAACCTGACCGTCTTTCAGTCCCTCTGTTGCTTCATTCTATTTCTGTTTTCCGTTATTCACCAAAATGTGCTACCATGGGATGCAAAGAGCTGTAAATATTTAAGCAGACTCCTCTGATAAGATAATGAACTACAATGACAGCTGCACGCAGAGCAAAGGCACAAAAATAAAGATGGCAGTCTTTGACTAGTACAGGAAATAAGATGAGAAACATTTGCTGCTTTCATTTCCAAGGATTAGAAACAGTCTCAAATGTTTTGGAAAGAAAGGCTGCTGTTTATTGTAGGGTGATACTGTTCCCCCATTCTTGGAGACTGACTGTGGTGGGGGAAATTTGGCAAAGTCCTCGTGGTGAGATGCCATAACACTTCACTGCCATTTAGGTACCTTTAAATCTGAAAGTGGGATTTCCTCAAGTGCCTGGTTGGCTGCTATCTTTTCCATGGTGCCATCAAAGTGTTTATACGCCTGAGTTTTATCAGCAAAGCCCAAGGGAGTCTGAATTTCCTGCTGCTGCACACAAACACATTGCCTAAAATCTTGGCAGAGTTACGAAGCTAGGTGCCCACCTAAGGCTGAAGCCTGTTTGAGGTGTGTAACGTGCATGCTGCACCTGTACTGTATTGCCTGCAGAAGCTGGTCTGCTAAGCACCTTCCAGGCAGATCTTCCAGAGTGGACAGAGTGGAAGTACCACCACAGAAGGACAAGAGCTTCCCTTCCCCACTGCTGTATTCTAGGGGCTAGAGGCCTGGGGCATAGGAGACACAAAGGTCTATTACTTTGTAACAAAGAATAAGCACCAACTGGAACAATTGTTGGCATCCAGATCTCTTCCATTTTTGATAAGAACTGTCCCGCAGTTAGAGATTCATATCTGTTCTTGCTTCTTTCCTCTCTAGCTTAAAACAAAAACTTAATTTTAACTTTCTTTGTAACTCAGAACAACAGTCTCGGCTCCATTAATTTGTCAGGCTGCTCTGCAGTGGTTAGAACATCTACTGAAATATAGAATTATTGTTTAATGATTTTAGAACTTGGATTCAATGAACATGAACTTTATTTCAAGAAAGACTATGGTTTGGTTCCTGTTTTTCACAATAAATCAACTGTTATGAATTCAGGTTTAGTTTTAATGGGCGTTTTTACTTTTGCGAATACCACAGTACAAGCAGCTCAGCTATCAGAAATTGCATTCTGCTTCATCACCTTACAAATGCCAACAACACATATGGACGTTCCATAAGCTGCTGTCACCAAGACATTTGTTTATAATGGGTTGTCTTGTAAACACAAGTTGTGTATATTTTACTTTCTGAAGTCAGGTGAAGTTCTTTCATCTCCATTCAGATGCACATTCACTGAAAATAGCTCTGATGTTGCTAAGAGACAAACTTCAAAATATAAAATAACAGTGTTAATATCAAAAATCTTAAATAAAGATGTTCATAATATGTGGAACACGCTCCGAAATCTTCTGATAAAGCCAAGTGGCCAAGTACTATTTTTTACTTGAGGGAAGCTGACTTGCCACACGTTGTCAGGTCGGAGAACAGTAGGTCTGACATGTCCCATAGGGAACCTATTGCATATTGTACTGTGATCTGTGCACTCAGAGTAGCTGTTTCTCCATATGTCCAGCAATGTGGGCTGCCGAAATCCAGAGAACTGGTGCAGTTGAGAAGTCTATGGAAGGATAAAATATAAAATTTGCTTTAATTTACTTTGAAGACAAGATTAATCTCAGTATCAATAAAGCAGATGCTTTGCTGAAGTAAGGTTGTGCCACACAAGAGCGGCATGGGAATTAGACATTGAAAATACAGGGTAAGGATATGTCTGTGGAAGGATGCAAAATGCCACTCAAGCTCCAAGCTGGGACATAAAATGCTGCTTTTTGGTATAGCATCTAGAAGTAATACTCCCTTATTTCATCCCTTGTTCCCTTTCCAAGACATGTACAACATAGCCTGGCCTTGGAGGGCAAGAAACACAATGTAGGGAATAAGGAATCAACCTTTTCCTGAGTTAGAGTAGCAATCTAGATGCTACCCAGGAAGATTCAGACAAGCTTTTCAAAGTTACACTTCAGACAAGCTTTTTAAAGTCATACTATTGAATAAGATACATGGTGAATTGGAGACATATCCTGATGGGAAAGAGAAGAATGAGATGAAAAAGCTTTCTAGGTGCCTGTGTGGCCGACACTTCAGGTGATACATGCTATATCTAACGTCATTAAATTAAGCATTTACTTATTTTTCAGGTACCCATTTAAATAGTATGGAATAGTATGTCTTAGTAGTTATTGAATAGACATGGGTGTGGTTTCAAAAAACGCTCATTTTAATTAACCCAAAGGCACTAATTATTTTCTCAAGTGAATGAGAAACTAACTCATCTCTAGGGATTTGGGAGAAGTTTGAGGAAGCAAAGTGCTGAGAACCAAGGGAGGTTTCCTGAAGTTAGGCTGTGGGTGCTTTGAAATTTCACTATCCTGATATACCTCCGTTCTTTGTGGAAGCTGTTGTTAGTGCTTGACTTATTTTGCTAATAAAATTCTCTTCTCCCTGCTAGTGTCTCCACAGTACATAGAGTTTGAACCTCTAAAAGAAAATAGACAGCATCATAAAATTAACATCAGTGTGAGTTGCAGGGCCAGGCAGCTAATGTGGATGCTAGCTAAGGGAGGATGCAGTGGCAGCCACAAGAAATGAGAAGAAGGAATCAGTTCACTTGTGAGAATAAGCACATCGAAAGAGATATATAGAATATGAAGGGAGCAAAGTGATGAGAGGGAAGAGAACGATAAGAAAGATATCAAGAGGGAAAATGGGAGGATCAGACCACGCTGCCATTATTATAATTATACTGATTATGATAACAGTAAAACTAATTGGCAGTACATGCAGCACATGTAGTTCGGATTGGCCTACAGATAAGCTGTAGTTATAAGAGTGCTCAAATCAGACTACACAAAGTGCATTAAAAAAAACCAAGTAGTGAGATAGCTCTACCAGCTTTTGCTGCTGCAGCAAACTTCCTTTTCACTGTGCAAGTTGTCTGTGAAAAAGTGAGAGGCAAAAGAACCAGATTGTCTTACTATCGGTCAGAGCTGCCCCAAGAGACCTTTCTGGGCTTTGGCTAGCTTTGACAAGCAGGTGCTTCTTGCAGCTTATTGCCCACCACTGTATGATGCTGAGATTTCAGCAATGACTATGCTAAGTCTCATGTAGCCTTCAGTAAATGCTCTTCAACCATATGAAATGTTCAGGGTGTTTCTGAACAAGATTTCATGACAGTAGCAATAGGAATAAAACTAATTACATCTGTTTGATGGTAGGACCTACTTCAGGGTAATGTGCAACAAGCTCCCTAGGGAATTTTTCCCCTTTGAAGTGCTTCTCACTCCAGGGTTCCCTTTTGAAGTAACTCCCCCTCTGGATTGCTTTTGAAGTGCTACTTTTCCTAGGTCTTCTCTGGGTTCGTCTTTGTTGCACCTTTCACGTTGGAGGTTCACAGCGGAAGATTAGTGAGTAGAAAGGCAGACTTTTGATTTAGATTGGTTTCTGTCTCACATCAAGAGGAAGGCCTGGCTGCATCTCCCCAGAGGTAGTCATACAGGGAGGGTTAAGAAAGCTACTGCAATTCATTCACCTCTTCAGTGGCACCAACTTCATGTCTAAACTGGCCACCAACAAGACTGAGATGCAGAAATGTCTCTAGCTGTCCAAAATGCCTGTTTTGCATGCATGCAAAAAAAAACCTTTTTCCCCCTCTTCTCCCACCTACCAAGATATCTGACCCTCTTCTTGTCTTCCTTGCGTTATTTAAATCTCCAGCTGCAATCTGGAAAGCCATTAATTGTAATGGAGCTCATAACACCATTAGCTGTCTGGGTTAGGTCGGAAATAATGCTTAATCCTGGCAGTGAGATGTATCCAATATTAGAAAAGTATCAGCTCCATCACGTTCATCCTGACCTACAGGTTTGCAAATGGTGTGAGCAGAGAGACAGGAAGCTAAGGTTTGGGGCTTGGGGAGCTTTTTCAGTCAAAAAAAGCTGAGATAAGTGTTGGGTTAGGGGACACCAGTAGGGCCTAACGGAAACATGAGAGATCTACAAATGACCTGAGAGTTGCTTCTCTATCCACTCAGCGTCCTATGAACACCTCACCACACTCTGCGGCAGTAGCCCACAACATTTCTGTCACATTGTATTGCATATCCCACCAACTCTCCTTCAAGCCTTTTGGCCACAGTAGCTTTCCATAATTTCCTAACTTGCAAACAACCTTTTTGTCTCCAGGCCAGATGTCCTAGTGTGAGGTTCAGAAGCTGATGACTGTCTCCACCATGAAATCTCCCAAAGTAGTGACCAGCTGTATGAACTGGGTAGTCCATAACTTCCTTCTGTGAGAGATCCTGCTCCTGGCTGTGGATGAAGCTGACCTGGGGCTAGAAGCACTTGAGACCATTGCTGCCCTGTGGCCAGGAGGTATGGGGCTTTCTTGATATGGCCAGAGATATTTTTGAGGGAGGATTTGAAGGCCGTTCCTCATTTCTGTGTTGTTTCCCTGGGCCATGTCCATAAAGTGAGGGCAGGTAAGAATGCTTAGATGCTATAGTGGGATTACATATTATATAGCTCACTCCTTGGGGTATCACTTCTCCTTGTCTGCCCTCAGCCCTGTACAGCAACACTCCTGAGCAGCACCTCTCTCTTTCTAATAAGGGCATCAGAGAGCGGTACTACCCATTTAATTATTATTAAGGTATGGGCCTTACGCTCACAGCAGTGCACTGCAGTGAGTGATGCATCCCTTCTGATGCTGGGTCTGGAATGGTAAGGTTCACCATGAAAAAGGGTAAATGTTGCTGATATTAAGAATTTTGCAGGATGCCCAGCAAACCAGTCTGAAATGGAAACATATTTGTTCTTGATGATGGTATAACTGCCCTTTGAACATAGAGGAAAAATGACTGCCTGTCAATAGGGCAGGAAATTTGGGGAGTCACTAATAGCACTTTTCCCAAATAATTTAGGGGAGATGAAATCAGGATCAGCTGTCTAAACTGCCTGTATAATAACATGAAAATTCACAGCTGGCTAATGTTAACTTAAGATTGCCATGTCCTCCAAAATAGACTTTTTTTTAACCTAGAAAATGTTTGTATTTATCAGGGTCACAAATGAAACAGAAACAAATGTGCCCCATGAGCAAATCAGATCAAAAGAAGTGACAGCGGGAAATTTTTTTGTCTCTGCAGAAAATAGGGTTAAATTAAATCAGAAGAGCAGAAAATACTGAAACAAATGGTGAAGAGACAGTTTCAGCATTATTTAAAAAGATGTGATATCAGTGGAAATCCCCTTGAAATTCTCTCATCCTCATTATCATACTAGTAAAATGCTATTTATGGAAAGACTGAGGCCTTTTAAATGTAGAGGGATACTAACAGCATCACATGGTGTTTCAGTGTAGGCAGCTTTCTCCCTCTTGCTATACAGCTCTTCCGTGAACCAGAACTGGGGACCTTCCAAATTCATCTTGCTAGTGACCACGTTTAGCACCAATGTAAAGTTACTGATAAGCTGTATCTGATCACCATAATGCTCGTTTATTAGCTCTTTCTGTAGCTATATGTTATAGAAAGTTTATGTATTCTGCCCTTGTGTATTCAAACGCAAGCTTTAGTTTCATGGTACGTTTTTTTCAGCGCTGCTGGTGTCAGGAGATTTTTCCCTCCCAGTTCCTGTCCCCATGCACCCTCATTAGTCTGAATGAAGTATTTGTAGGTCTGCAACGAGGTCTATGAACTTATCTGACGATTTTGGTGGGGAGCAGTCCAAAAAAAACACATCGATCTGGCGCTGTCACCAAAGAAAATTGCATACGAATCCATAGCCTCAGAGATTATTCAACACTTTCCACCAGCGTTTGTCAAGCAGGGATACATACGTGTATTATGAATGAATTATCCATTGACAGCGAAATGATAACACTTTCTGGGCCACCCAGGGTGAGGTAGAGTTTCAAAAGCATTTTTGCATATCAAAAGCTAACATTGTATCAACCAGCTTTTCATTAGCAAGAAGATCACAAATTGATATCCTAATTAAATTAGTTATTGAGTCTTTGGGCTACAGAAAATCCCCAGTGTGGCATTTATACTCAGTCAAATTCCCAGGAAGAAGATGGCTTCATAAGGCTTTGTCCTGAGTAAGGGATTTTGATGCTAGAGGGATGGGGGTTGTCTGAGAGTACAGATGCACAGGCCTCTGAGCTGGTGAAAGAGCTTGCTGCTGCAGCAGAAGGGAGGCTTTGCTGCTCCCCATCATGTGCCCACCCTGCAGTCCTCCCCACTCCTGTCCCCATCTGTGGACATCCCTGGACATCCTGCTGAGCCAAACAAATTCACTAAAATGTGAGACAACTGTCTACTTCCCTCATTTATTTTTCTCCTTCTTGAATTAGTCTTCTGCTGTTTTAGTAAGTTAAATCAGCTCATGACAATATCCCAGAAGAGGTCCAGGCTGGTACAAGGGGCACACACAAATGAGAAGCTGCGAGCTGACACGGGGATTGGGGATGTAAGGTCAGAATCAGATCTTCCCTTTGATTCTTTGTATCTGTATTCCAAATCTAGCAGGCGTTTTTTAATGGTTTTAGTATAGCGAAAAGAAACTTGTTTTATTTCTTGCCCAGGTCTAGTGCTAAGAGTGACAGCAGGATCATCTGTAAAATGCTGAGAATCCTCATTGTGCTGAAAGAGATGTGCAGAGGGAAATCCTTTTCAAAGTGCCTTACACCCCGCACAAGCCTTGGATTCCCCAGGGCATTTTCCTCCACTGAGCTGTAAGGGCCAAGTTAAAGGTTATTGGCACTGACCGTCAAGTTGTGGAGAACACGGGCTCACTGGGCATGGTTAGATGAACTCAGTGGCACAAAACCAAGCAATGGGTAGTGACCCTGAGCATCAGGATTCACCTACCCACTTGTAACTCCTTGATTAGTTGACAACTACTCAAAATGCTGGTGTTGGCCCTCTTACATTGATGTTCGTGGCGTTCCTAATATGAGTGGTACTGGAGCAGTAACAGCGAGAACAGGGAAAAGTGGCTGAAAATCTTTCTGATTTGCTGGGTAGGACTCACCTCCACTTATTTGAGCCATTCTGGGGTTACGCATCTGGTCTGTGCTGATTGCCTCTGCTCCTTCCCTGGTTCCTGGACCCTGAACGGACACAGGCTCTTCCACACACCCCGACACCTCACTTCAGTTGGGATCTGTAGGTCACCACCTCTTTCCATTAACTACAGAGGGGGCCTACATGAGCAGATCTGCCAAGCGTGTCAGAGAAAATTCCCAGCTGATTTTCACAGGCATTTCCATTCTGACTCTTTAAAATATCTACCCTGTAACACAGGCAAGGATGAGACAGAGCCAACTGCATAACAAAGAACAGAATCCATAAACCATATCCATTGGGCTCTGGCCAAAAATTGTGATACGGGAGGTGACTGAGTGGGAAAACTAGTTTGATTAACTTTATCAGCAGGAAGGTGAAGATTGGAAAATCCCTAAGCAGGGGAACAAAGGGGCAGAGGTAACAGAGCAGAGGTTTGAAGAGGGAGAAGGCTTTGGGCAAAAGGAGGAACAAAGGTGTAGGCCTTCATCTACAGGGGTTCTCTCCTTTACAGCATCAGCTGAAGAAACAAGGAACTAGCTGGAGAGGAGGACACTCACGGGAAATGGCAGGGGGAGAGTAACTACATACTTCAGGGAAAACAACATGCGAAGGCTGGGGAGGAGAGGCCAAAGGGAGGTGAGCGATTCTGGAGCTACTATTGGTCTCTAAGTAAAACATGTCTTGATTTCCCAAGATAAGTCATTTTTTTCTTCTCTACCCAGAAACTTTGTCTAGGAGAAAGAAAGACTAATTTGGCCATTTTCAGATGTCTGACAGTGCAGAGAGAAAAAGGGGAAGGAGAGGGAGAAGGAGAAGTAAACAACAGAGATGCCAGATTTCCAGAGGTCCCAGACAAATGGCCACCACACATGCAGAATGACTATGCAGCACACAAAACAAGACGCCAGGGTATCCCAGACACACTGGACTTCTTAAATATGGCCAGTAGAGTTGCTCTAAACATGCACTCACCATATGTGCAACTCATGCTTCAGAGTGCAGATGCACCACGTGGTTTGACCTTTGGAAGCCCCTCCAAAGCATGCGTCAGAAAAGAGCAAAGTACCAGGTGTTTTGCTGAGATCTGTATCTCCCATGCTATGTAGAGTCAAGAAGGACTGTGTCAGGATTGTGGCCCTTCGCAGAGCCTAGGTGCCATGTGCTTCAAATATCAAGTGTCTATGAGGAGGTAAACTATAAATTAAAACTCCTTTGATGCTAAAATCTTTGCAAAGGGTATGTTTGCCCACCAAAGATGTTTTGATGGCACTAAGGGTGGCCAGATTACCAAGACCATTTTCATGAGAAGTAAGAGAAAGAGAGATTGTGCACAAGAATTATATCAGAAAGGATAACAAAAATGAAAAAAAAAATGCTTCAGTGTATCTGCAAACACAAGAACGCCTAGATCTAGCATCCTTTCAGCAGAAAGCAGCCTGATGGTTATCTAGGAGAGGAAACTATACAAAAGCTTTGAAAATTGCTTTTCATCCACAGATGCTAAAAATTTTTTTCCCATCATATGAGCAAACTGAAGCAAAGAGCAAGGAAGAGACTTCTCCAAGGTGACCTACTAAGCCAAGTGACAGAGTTAAGAATAGACTCTATCTCCCAAATCCTCACACAGACTGACCTGCAAATATCCATCATTTGTGCAACCACCTTACCAAGATTAAGAACACCTCAAGGTCACTGCAAGGAACTACAGGTGATCTGAAAGATAGTACTGTGACTATCGAGGCATGAGGATCAGAGATTTTTCAGGCTTATCCCAGGATAAATGTGATTAAAACAAGAATAGACCTTAGTACATTAGTACATTGAACAAATGGAAGAATATAATATTCTGTATACTACCAAGAGAGTATCAGACCTGCCAGAACGCAAGTTTGCATTATGTTGCCAACAGGCTGAGCTGGACAGTGAGAACTTCTGTCATGATGACTTAACTTTTTATTGGGCAAAGCAAAGCGGCGTCTGAGGTGAACGGCTGCTCTGGCTGAGATGTGCTGTGTCTGCTGTCTCTCTAAAGCTCCTTTCACAGGCACAGTCCCCACCTGGGGAGGCCACTGGTACATGGCCAGTGATGCTGCTGCTTTTTTCAACCAGACCCCAGGAGAATATTCTTGTCTTTCACCCTGTACAAATGACCACAGGACTGCAACAGTACTTTTGAAAAGGCATTTCATCCCTGAGCAGTTCTTGACTGGCCATGCCACTTCTATGACCTCACTTCCATCCCAGCTTGCATGTTATTTTCAACGGATAGAGCTTTTTTGACATAATCCTGGCTATATAGAGAAAGACGTTTTCTACTCTGCCACAGCTGAGAACGAATCCTGGCTTTGGGGGCAGCAAGCACTAGATAATTGCTATGAAGTGTGACAGTGAACATTAAAATCAAGAATATGTCTGGGAATAAGACAAAAAGCTAGCAAAAGCAGCCAGCAGCAGAACATAAAGATACAGTGCAGTCTTCAGTTTTTACTCCAGTGCTTCCTATGGTTGTTTGAAGACATCTAAAAAACAAATAGTTGCTGTTTGAATTTGACAAAATGGAGCTTTCATCTAATAACTGAATTTACATCAAAACCCAAAGGCAAATTCACAAACGCGGAGTGTTGTTGTAAGGGCAATGTCCGTGTGTGAGACTGCAGCATGTGTGTGAGAGGGGAATTCAATTGCAACCTATCAAGAAACGAAACGTGTCAGCATGTATTGCTATTTACAAACAAATTCAAATACTCCAGGAGTTTCCATTTGCCAAACACTTAACCCAATGGCTAAAAAACATTATTCTGATCTTGTCCGTGATCTTCCCACTCCTTCAGTCTAGAGAGAATTAATGTCTCTGGCAGCAGCGTGCCTCATGTGGAGGCCAGTCCTGAAACCTAGGCTCTCCTCCTACTGAAGGTGCTCCAACTGAGGGGTCCATGGGTGTCTACACGGTCTCCGAGAGTGTGTGTGGCTGGGCCCAGACCACTGTGTTGTCACAGCGTTTGTGAACATATAAAACGTGAGAATGTATCCCGTGAATGAAAATTAAAAATTTAAAAAAAGAAAATAAACTGATACTTCAAAACTGGTCCTGCAGCTCGATAGTCATTCCAGACAGCTACATTCCTCTGAGCACAAATTAATTGCAGGAGGGCTGAGAAAGCACTTCGAGGGCAGGTCTACATTTCTGCAGCCCGCAGGGTAGCGGAGACCCGCACACACCCTACGGCAGTGTCACCTGAGCTGTGGCTGCTGTAACGGGACAGCTGGAGATGACGTCGCTGAGGTGCCGGACAGAGCTCTGTACTCCAGCTGGCAGCGTAGACATTACCTAAGCTGCATGAATTAGAGGAATGCAAAAGCACTTGAGGAGTGTAAAAGAAAGCGTCAAGTCTATTAGAAGCTGGACCTTAAGAGATCAAGAAACAGCAGAAGGAAGGAGACTGTGAGCTCCTCAGCACAGAGCCAGAAGAGTAGTTTTTCCATTGAAGTTGGGGCCGGCATCACTTCATGAAAGAAGGAGGCTGTGTTTGGCATCTGTGTGCTGTTTATCAGATACGGGCTGCACTGATATGCAGAACAATTCTGTTTCAGTAAACAGATTGTACAGAAAGATTGTGACCACTTACTGAAGTAAGTGAGTAGGATCATTTATTCTAGCACTGTCATTGCATGCCATCACAAGGATAGTGTTCCTGAGGCACAGTCTCTTTGCAATACCATTCTGTTATCAAGCACCATAAATCTTTCTGATAAAGGGCAAACTGAAAGTGCAGAGCTTAGCTAGCAATGCATTGGAAGTGTATGGGAGGTGTTTGCTGCTTCCTGAGCTCTTTCCTGGGTTGTCTGTGTAACCTTTCCTGGTGTCAGCTTTCCTTCAGCCCTGCAGTATCTTAGTAGCAACAAAATATTGCAGAGTGACTTCATTCACTGCCTTTTACCTCTGGGAGTCTACGCTGAACTTGTCTGGAGTCTTTAAAGAGTGTGTCCTTGGTGGATGGATGGAGAACAGGTGTACTAAACACTCTCTGTTTTCCTTTTAGGGCTTTATCCTACAGCTGAAAGTGTTCAGCTTGGAACTGTATGCCAACATCTCAAACTATGAAAATCTGACAGGTTGGGAATCACACACGCTCACAGAATAATCAGTTAGCCATAGTGATTACGTATGTGCTGCAGCCGAAAAGAAACTTACAGGGCAGATTTTGCAAAGTGCAGATGGTCTTCTAGGAATCACTCAGAACGCACAATATTTCATTTCGGTTGGAAGAGCTAGTGCTGAAGAAAAAAGTCATTTTGAAGTAGATTTTGACTTCCTAGAATAGGATCAAATAGTATCTTTGACCCAGCCTGAGGGCAGAGCCTTGGCCCCTTTGAATCACCTAATTTACTCTTAATTTGTCCAAATGAGTACACAGCTGGGCATGGAGTCTTAGCAAGGGGGATGGCAAAGAATAAGTTTTAAATGCTTATTTACCCTCCTATCAGCTGTCCTTTGCTCTCACGCAAAATCAAACGGATTAGCTTAAAGTACCAGTGTTTTCATTTTTAACTTCTTTGGCTTTGCGCTGGAATGAAGTAGATACAACTGAAAAGTGGTTTCAGAGACAGTTTCTGCCCCTTAGCTCTTCCTTGGTGAAGTTTGGCGTGGCTCGCTGCCCACGCTGCGTAGAGGAAGCTCTCGAACAGGCTGGCTCTCCGCTGACACTCAGTTCCTGCTCGCTTAGCAGACACAGTGAGAGCGGGTGGCAGCATGAGGGCACAGAAGCGTAGCAGGTTTTTGGCCGTGAATGAGTAGGTAACACTGAGCTTAACCAACAGTGTGACCATCCCTTTAGCTTCAGTGAGCCATGGATGCGTCTCATTAACAGGGATTTGTGTCAGAGAGAGCTGGATTTTTGCAAATGGAAATGAAAATAAACAACTGTAAGTGAATCTTGGCCAAATGCAAAGAAGGCCATAATATTCACAAAACTCTGCTCAGTTTGCAGTGCTTAGAGATTGCTTGTTTATTTCCTCCCCTCTCGTCAAATTAAAGGAGATACTGTGGTTTCACAATGCAATGACTTCTTTAGAGAATTGTTTCCCAAATTCAGCTTTAAGATTACTTTGCCTGAATGAAAATGGGTCCCTGCCTGCACAGCGGGTTAGCTCTTGCCTGGTTGCCAGTCAACAGGCTGTGCAGCTCCGGAGAGGAAGGAAGACACAGAGGAGACTGAACCCTCAAGGGGCAGACCTGCCTATACTATAAAACAGAGTGGCCTATTGCACTTGTGATCATGCTCGTGATCAGCAGGGCAGAGAAGGCACGGAACCACAGTTTTTATCTTAAAATTACGTGAGCTGGCTACGGGTACGCACTGCATTTGAGGAGAGGCGGAAAGCCGCCACCCTGGTAGTATTTAGAGTCTGAGGTTCAGTAAAAATCATCTCTGCCTTTGTGCTAAAGTCACATTTACGTCTGATACACTCTGGCCATCAGTTTGGTCAGCGCATTTGTTGAGAAGGGCAAAGCTGGTGATCCCATTTGGAATCATCCACCCTTAATAAAGACACAGGAGAATGGGAGCCCTCATACTCATCAAAAGTAGCATCTTTTCTGCCTTCATTGGGCTTTAATCAACAGCCTTTCTAAGTCACCCAGCATAGCCATTGCCTACTTTCCTACTGCAGGCTTAATCTTGCAAAGTCAGTGGGAGGTGTGTAGGCTCGAGGAGGTGCCTGGAATCAGCTCTAAGTGATGTGACCTGTCTTGTTTCTCTGCCTCTATCTAATTTCTATTCCTTCCTTTCACGTCCAGCCTGTAGTGTGCCCTTTCTGCATCCGAGAGCAGGGACTGCACATTTTTAAATGAAGAACATTCCAAAATAATGTTTATCTCTTTTTTAAATATTGACAAACTCTTATCAATATTTTTTAAATCTATACTCTCTCATTCTTCACTTCGTGAATGTTAATTTTCAAGTACGCTGAACTAATACGACAGCTTTGCAGCTGTGCAAAAGGAGGATGGCTAAAAATAGCTGTAGTGCTAGATCCGCAAACAATAACCATTCGCTCATCGCCTTCATGCCCAGCATGACAGCACAAGGCCAATCACATCATTTCAATGCTAGGTATCTTGTGTAAGCGCACACTTGTGCTGAATGAGGAATGGCATATCGGAGGAAAGGCTATCCTGTAGACGAGGATAAGAACTGTAGTGGGGGAAGAGGAGAGGAGGGATTTGCAAAGGGAAGGTGCCAGCAGAAAGCTGGAGCCAGAGAGAGTAAAACAACAAACCAAGCAGAGATGAAGCTGTTCGCCTACCACAGGCAAGAACATACCAGGAAGAGGATGGCCAGGGCTGAAGAGCTGTGGTTTTAGGGTCCACTCCTGTGGTCGAAGCCTGATGTGCCCGAGGCCTTACACAACTTCTGAGACGTAGCGCTCAGCACTGAGGTGACTCAGTGACTCACAAGGCCACGGAGGAAGGCTGTTACAGGGCAGGGAGATGAAACTGTCCCTCCTTAGGCTGAGGCCAGTGTCAACAACCACCAGACCACTCTTCTTCTCTACACATAGAGCTAACAGTCTTTTTTTGCTTCATAGCACTATTTTGTTTGTTTGTTTGTTTTGGCAGATGCTCATAGCTAGCATTAAGAATGCTCACGTACCTGTAGAAACATATACGGATAACAAAATCATGTTCATTACGTTGCTTGGTAATTACATCTTTTTGATGGGCAAATTACTTGTCTTGTGTTTTATTTTGTGTTTCCTGCCCTCATTGATCACTGTTAAGGGCATGCCAAAGCTTCCAAACGGTTTAAAATATTTGAACTTGGAGAGCTGTGCATCTTCTTTCTAATGATCTAATGATCTAACAAATATATCATTAAAAAACCCTAATGTACACATTCCTATTAAGGAGATGGAAATTGCAAGTATGTTAATTTGCTTTTCTGTTTTGTCTTAACTGTAAGTATTCCCCCTTCCTCCCTCCTTCTCTTTAAATACCAAAGGAAAAAATATATATTATCGTGCAGATATCAGAGAGTAAGGGAAGTTAGCTTCTGGTCAAAAACTGCTTAAAAGATTTATGTCATCAAATACATAAAGATGGAGCTTGGGGCAAGAAAATGATGAGTTGTAGGAAAGGGCTGGTTGTAAGAAAGTGTTAACACATTTATTATAGCTCTAGGGAAAAGTGTATTTTACATTCTTATCAGACCAGCTCTTAAACTCTAAAGGCACTAAATTTTGCATCTGGTTTTGAAAACTCAGACAGAGTCACATGATTGATGCAATACTGATCAGATCTATTTCTTAACTATAAAATGCCTTGTTACATTAGACATAAAAGTGAAGACTCTGGTCATTATGGCCTACACACAGCAGTGGTATTTCGACTCGTATTAATTTTGTTGTCAAAGATACAGCTGTTGTAGGAAATATTTTGAATTTTTAGTACCATCTGGTGTGCTGAAAGAAGAAGTGCTTTAAACGCTGGCATAAATCCATTTTCTAAGTGGGTAATATTGGTGCTTTGAGAAAGGGGCTGTCAGAGAGGGAGATGAGAGGAGTTGTTAATCCGAGCTGTTTTCATCGTTCGATCATACTACAAATCCTAGCCTACCTCAATTAAAACAAACATGTTTATGACTCTTAAAGAGTCCTCAGAATGGCTCATCACTACTAAATACATTTGCGTTATCAAACATTTTTTCAAGACTTGACATTCAGCTATGCTGAGAGATGACAGATTTGGGAACTGCACAAGCCAGGAAGCAGAGGGAGCCGAGACTTCGGGCTGAGGCAGTTACAAACCTCATCACGGGGGCAAATACCTGCTTGATGGCCCCTCCACCCTGCTCATACCTCCATTTGCTTCTCCCCACTGTGTTGACAAAAGCCAAAATCTTACTGCTTAGCCCACTTTTGTTGTGCAGATAACTGATCTTGAGATCTAACTTTATCATATAATTACTGAAGAGAGAAATAATTGAGCTTTCTTTAAGAATGTTAGATGAAAGGATATAGTTTATATATAATGTTTTCTACTGAGAAATAATTCTTTACCACGGTGACTTGAGTTAGAGGAGTAGTGGCAACTCTGAAGTAATAGAGCGTTTCTATAGGGAAGGTGTGAAATCTTCATTCACGGCAGCATGAACCATGCAGTAGTGTGAACATTAAAACAATCTTACAAACATAGAAGCTGAAGAATACAGAAGTGATTTGCCCCGGGGCAAAAAGTTAGTTGAAAAGTCCCAAACACAAAGCATTGTCATTCAGTCACCAAAAGCCCTTTTGGAGGCAAAATGCAGACCTCAGTATCCGGACGTGTAAATCTGTGGAGTCAGTGCTACAATCATCCCTTCAATAACATAGATTCAGCAGTTGCAGAAAAATCCTGCAAAGTTTGAGGGGAAAAACTGTGGATCCCAGGAAACATGTGCACTGAGGGTGCCACCCCACCAGCAACTACCAGGTTCCTGGCTCCGTGACAGGTTGCATGTTCTTCCTGGGGGAGATTCAGGGGTGACTTCACATGAGTGAGCAAAGAAACTGAGAAATCTACTGCTTTCTGTCAAAGGTCGAAGAGCGTGTTTGGAAGAATCACATAAAAAGTCTCTTTTCCTTCTTTCCATAAACTGCTGTTTGTGCAACATCACCTTGCTACACTATTAGTCACACTAAAATGAGAATTTATTTTTTTTACTGGAATACTGCTAAAACCTGTTAGTATCATCTCTCGCTGTTCCACAGATGAGACTCCGTGCCGACAACTGGTTTCCTGAGAGACACTGACATCCTGCCTCTCTGTGGGACACTTTCTCCTTCATCAGTTCTGGGCAGTAAATTAATTTTATTGAATCTATAGTACTGAAGACTCTCAGCAGTTAATAGTGAGCATGTATTTTATTTTTTCCTTTACATCCCTCTGCTTTACAAAGTTATACTTTGGATACACACACTTCTTCTCACACAAGTCTGTATGCTGTGGGTAGAGTAGATGTTTTGAATACCACTTTCAGTAAACATTAGAACTGGATGCTTTTGTTCTCAAAGCTCAGTAAAATTCAAAGTCTTCCCGAATGATATCTGTATCACCACGCTGCAGAGCTGAAATCAGCTCCAGGACTGAGTTTCATCATAATTATCTCCCATTGGAAAAGTACTTGGTTTTGCTCTGGCATTCTGTAGCAGCAGGAGACCATTCTGTGAGGATATTCCCTTCCACTGACATTATCACTTAATGCCCTTCTTTTTGAAGGTTTTTATAGGGATTGGGTGCAGCTGTTTCTCATCAGCCCCTTCTTATTAGAGTTTCTAAGAATCCTGATTAATTTAGAGCCTGTTTCAGCTGCTGCTTAAGGAGGTTGAACATTTTGCTCTCACCCTTCTCAGTCTGCTTTCCCAATAGTTTTTAAAACATTATACGCAGCATTAAGAATTTCCTTCTGTTGTTTATGGGCAAATATATGCATAAACTTCTCTCTGTTGGAGGCATTTGTCTTATTCCCAGGGGATTAATTGTTTCCTTCTTCTTCCCTCTCTTAATTTCTTGAAATGCATCTAATTTGTAGAATAGTACAAAAACATGTGGGAGTAAATTTGCGTTCTAAGGAGACAGTTACATAGCCCAATACAGGAGAAGGTTGAGCAGTGCTAAGCTTTGACTGAAGACAGGTCACTCATGGTGTGTGGTACCTTGCAGGGCTCTATGGTACGAGGTATCATCCCTAACTGATTGCGCATATGTTTTCAGGAAACAATTCTTAGGGTGAAAGATAGCCGTTCAGCTGTTCTATGAGGGATTTCTAACGCCTTTTTATGTGTCTTCTTTGCTAAACGTTTTGGATCTTCCTGGTTTTGGAAGCTGCTGCGGTTCTGCTTGTTGCCCAGGTTTGAGACAAGGCTCAGGGTTCAGGGGAGCGGCCCTGTTAGGGCCGATGCTCAAACTGCTGCCACTCGGTGCTTTCCCTTTCTAGAGCCCAAGCTCGGGGACATTCGTAATTTCCTGCACACTCTCTCAACTTTCTCTTGAAGCAAAGAGATTGAACGGGTGGAGGAGGGATGAAGCACTGGGAGGGTCGCATCACCGGTGGCGGGGAGGCTCTCAGTGGCATGCTGCTGTGGACATTTACCCATTCCTGTGATGAAGGAGAGTGTCACTCTGGGGTCTCGGGCTCCAAAGGGAAGTTGAGCTCAACGGCTGTTGAACATCACGTGGAGTCTGATCTGCTGTTAGTTTTTCAAGTCTGTGCTGATAGACTCCAAGCAAGCCAAAGTTTTTGTGACGCCAAGGACATAGCTCAAACGTTACAGGGTTGGAAGAGTGAAGGATGGTCGCTTAAAGACAGAAGGGGTTGGGGATGAATGAAAAGGGTCCCAGAAGGCTGTAGGAGCCAGCTTTGTAGGCCAAAACACCTGAGGAAGAAAAGGAGATATTCAGTAAAGCAGGAGTCCCAAAGCAAGGATGTGTGTGTGGGGCTGAGCAGGAGCTCTGCATTTGGGCAATGGGAAAAGAAAGTTTCTGCAAGTGCTTCAGATAGGATCTTAAAAAGCTGCTTGCCTGGAAGCAGGAGCATAAATCTGAGGTGCTTCTCCTCGGTAGGCTACAAGCATTTCAAAAGTCTCTTTACTTGAAAAGGCACTAGTTGTCCCATAAAAATTACAAAGTAGTTTTTTTTTTATTTTCTATAGGTAACTTTATAGGAGCAAGGAAACTCATTTCAGTCTAATAGACTTAAAACTTTTGTTTTGGTTCTGTTTTGGCTTCTGAACTTTAAATTCATTAAATTTGGAGAGCCCTGGGCAGCACAAGGGCTCATAGGGGCACAGCAGACACTGTGAGGTTTGTGCTTTCATGCTATATCACACTTTCTGCTTCTTGCACCTTTTTGCAACTAAGGTTTTTATATGACATTTATAATGCAAGATATGCTTTTTCCCCCCCCACCCCCGTCTGAGTAGATTTGGACTTCCTGCTGCTAAAAACAAAAGTAGACCATAGATGTATGACTAATTTACTAACTGGATGTTTATTCTCCCTCCATCTTGTTTTACTTTGCTATCAAAACATATTTTGTTTCTGCTAATCTAGAAAATTAAGCTGTAGTAATCTAAGGCTATATACTCTGAATGAAACCATTCACCTGGGGCTTTAATATGCTATAACTTATATAAATTGACTTCACACCTTTAGCTGATTGATTTATTTAACTTTTCTGAGTGACTTTGTGTAGGCAGCCCAAACTGTTTCATTAGTAAAGTGAGGACTGCTCTTCAAGCTCTCTCTCTTCAACTATTCTCAGCCCGTCCTGCCCTTTTTCATTATCCTGAAGATTTAAAAGCTTGTGAGGGGGCCTGAGGCCAGCAGTAGCTCACTACTGTGGACTATACTTAAGATCCAGCCTTTTTTCAACCCCATGAGAGCTTAGCTTCCATCGCTGCTTCAGCAAAGCCTCATTGCTCCCTCCTATGCAGAGCTTTGTGGAGTCAAGCCCTCCCAGCATGGTGCACCAGGATGTCTGCTAGCATTACTCCCCTCCACATTTTCTTTCCCCCCACTCCCCCACCACTTTCTGACAGATTTTCTGCTTTTTTATGGTGTTACGTTACTCTGGTATTTTTCCTGCAACCTTCTTCATCCGGAACTGTCACAGGTACATTTCCCGGCAAGGAGCATGAGTCCAAGCTGTGGTGTAGGAAATCCATGAGTGCCCCCTCTTGTCTGCTCCCAGACAAAACAGCCCCGTCACCTTTTCCACTGCGAGAGAACAGAATCGAGTCATTTTGCTTAATCAGTCCATTCGTATTTATTTACTGATTGAAATGGAATAAAGTAGAGACTTTCACAGCCTGATAAATATAGATGTGTGCACATGCTTGCAGACCGAAGGTCTGTGTTGTTTTTTTGGGGAGGGGGCAATTCAGAAACGTAGGCACACATACTAGGGAATAAGCATTAGATTTTTCTGCCTACTCCACATTCTTCACTGTTTTATCTGCAGACAGAGATGCTTTTTGGTACAGCTTTGATCAGCGAGATCATAGCTAATAAAATATTCTCTTTTTTCCCAGCCCTGCTTGAACCTTGGGACTCATTTTTCCTTGAAACAGGATCTTCAAAATGGTTATACTGTGATATGAAGAACTCTGATTTCCCAGATAGTCAGAGCCATAAATATTAACGTTCTCACAGCCCATCTAGAATAATTTAGAAAGAATTATGTCTATCCTTTTGAAACTTCCTAGGTGATGAAAATGGAAGTGGCAAATGGAGGCCACACAAAAGAACTACCAACTTTCTCTTTCTAAGGACATATTCACTTCCAGTTGCTGTAGCTGTACTGTCATCTTCAGGAAGTTTGGAAAACTAGCGGGGTCCTACCAGGGTGCTCTCTTGTAAGGTGTGTCTATACAAAGAAGTCTATAGGATAATATTCACTGGGAAGTCGGTTCATGCAATATTCTGTATTTTCATGTGTTTCTGTGAGAGTGTGTGCGTGTTGGGGTGGGGGGAAGGGTTAAATTTATTTATTTATTTTAGCAAGATCTTCCCTAAATTAGCACAGACAATGAGCCCAGATCTCAGCAAATCCTTGTGTGCTGGAGCTTGGCATCGCTCCTGGCATGCTCCCTGGCCCGGTGCGCAGGGAGACAATTTGCTCCTTGCGTGAAAGTGAAGAGCTCCTAATCTATAGGTTTACATATTTCCTCATAAAGAGGTCTAAAAGGTTTTCCTCTTAAATCAAAGGTCTACAGCACAGCTTGGTTCTTCCCCTCGCTACCTCGTTTTCGTTCTCTTGCACAGCTTTTGGTTAGCGAGTTGAAAAGTGACCCCTTGAGACAAAGTTAATCTTATTTCAGGAACTGTGCTCACAAAACAGGGAGACGACTGTTGAGTTCTGGGTAATAATAAAAAAAAAAACAAAACACAATGCACCATTAAAGTCTGTGTGAACCCCTGTGCTCGTGCACAGTGCCAAGCTGATTGTACAGAGAATAAAGGCTCCAATTTATCTGGGAAGAAGGCAAGCCAAGCGCTATGTTATGCTGCTCACATGTTTAGCTGTCAGGACGTTGTCTATACCATCTAATCGATATGGCACTGTGCCTGGCCTAATTAGCTCTACTTTAATTAGGCCAGGCAGGAGGCCTTTGCTGATGTGGCCATGCCGCCTTTGGGACCTCAGCGAGCATCCCTGCACAGCACAGCCCTGCGCCACATGGCGCTCTCACCTTGCTGGGATTTGGCATCCGACTCCAGGGCTGTGCAGGATGCAGGGGATGTCCCCATGGTGTTTGTTCAGTCTTAAGCCTTTGCTAAACCCAGGAAGTTTGTATTTAAGCTGAGGGAGAGGTGGAGTTTTAGAAGATACTAAGTGACCACAGGTTTCATGAAAGCAGGCGACTAAGCGAAGGAGAGCGTCTGCTGGTGGTGCCGCTGAGCGTGCGGGGCTGCTGCAGGCAGCCGCGGCCCGACAGGAAGGACTTCGGCAGGGAGGGAGCCTTTGGGAAGCCTCCGCGGGAAGCACGTTTCACAGCCTGATCTTATTAATCTCCAAAAAATTCACTCTTCAGCCAGTTTCTCTCTCCTTGGTGGGTTCCACTGAGGAAAGAGTCGTGCCTCACTCTTTTTATAATTTAGTTAAAAAGTCAGTCAGCCATGAAACACGAGTCCACTAGAAATCGGGCCTGATGAGTCCCAGAGCTTGGAGAAATGATGGCCCTCCCAGGGCTGCCTACGTGGACAGTGAGCTGATACTCGTCACTTTGATGTCATCTAAGTTTCCAGGTGACGAGATTCATTTATTCCTGATCTAGTCCAGTTTTTCATTCTAACCCTTAAATGCTAATTTATTATTTTTATTTTCACTACAGCTTTGGGATATATCCACTTTCCTTGGATACCGTTCCCAGATGAGACTACGCTGTGTTGCCTTAGATCTGTGTCAGAAAGAATTAGAGAGGTTTCAGAGTAAATGTGCACAAACCATGCAACTGAAACAGAATAAATTATGCTTAAAATCAAGGAAATGTCCTAATAAGTGAGAAATGCGATGATTTCTCCGTGAGCTTTTTTCACGGTCTCTACCACCTGTGTTTGTGCTTTACTTTATTATGTAGTATAGCAGCTAGTTCTCCCATATGAAAAAGTCTGTAGTAAGGCCAAAGTTTTAAAGAATTTTTAGCATTTTTTAAATTTTCTGACTTGAGTACATTAGTACAATATGTCAGCAAATCTCTTTGTCTGTAGAACAAGAAAATGTGGTTCTGGAGAAAGTATTAGAATTGCATGCCCTCCTTGACAGACTATAGAGTGAATATTCGACCCGATCTCTAAGTACATCCCCAGGTGTTTGCAGAAGTGTTCCCACATTGAATCACCGGAGTGAAATGAGTCTCACCTCGGTGGCATATCTCTTGGTCTGTTCACAACATGCTGAATTCAGAGGGGAGTATTTCTAATTTTTTGTCTCCCCATAACAGTATCCAGGGCAAATCTGCAAACTTTCCAGGCTGGTCAGTGAGTGAGCATCAGCCTCTCACTTTCCAAATACGTAGCAATGGCCATCACCTGCACATACATATACTCCAGCAAAGTAAAATAATTCTCGTCTGCTAGTTGTAGGCTATTCCTTTTTATCGGTTTCCCCTTATAAACAAATAAAGAAAGCCCTACTTGAAAAACCTGGCCCAAAATCTCAGAAAACCGCTTTCAGCAGAAGGTACCGGATTTTTACATCTTCCTTGAAAAACTACAGCTATTAATCAAGTGTTTGGTGTGATCTTCACACGGTCCCCTCTTTCCATACTTACTCATTTCTTTGACGTCATGCTGGAGAAGAGGCGTTTCCACCAGTTCCAGGAAGGAAAATATGTCTTAGATTAAAATTTCCCCGAAGAGGTGGAAGAGGGGTTTTACTCTGCTCAGGTGTATTTTTTGCTGGATTTCCCCTGTTTGTGTTCGGTTTCTTTGGTTTACAATATAGTCATCCTATCTAACCACAGCTGAAGCTCCTAGTGTCTTCTAATCTTCCTTGGAGAATGCTGGCTTTCTGACTACTAACATTCATGAGACTGAGATCATCTGGCCTGTTATGGAAGAAATACGTAATTCCATGGGAATTTTATTTTAATTTAGCATGCGTTTATGTCTGCTTATTTGAAAGCTTGTCTGGATAATGAATTGTATCCCTTAGGCATTTCTTAATAGTTCTTATTTTAGTAATAGTATTTCTGCATTTCTAATACCAAAAAGTCCTCATCAAGCAAAATGATCAAAAGTGAACATAGTTCCCTCAGCGTAATTTAGCCCAAATTTGAGTTCCTTTCTAGCTATGTATTTTAATTATGCAAACTAGGTACTCAAAACATTTTTCAAAGTGTTAGTGGGAAGTACAATAGATTTTCCCAATGCTGTAAAATGCAAATCTCCTCAATCTTTGCTCAGCTCCCAGACTTGCTGTATCTTGACGGGCTTTTGTTCTTAAAGCTTCTTCTGCAATACCAAGTGCATAGTATTACCTCTCACAGTTTCAGGATCTTACTGTCTTGAGTTTGATTTGTACACATACAGTTTGGTTTTCACAATTTGCAAGTAAGCTACAGGTACAATAGTGGATTTTCTGGAACATGTGATACTTGGTTGTCTGGTCTTTGCCTAGAAAGATGTAGTGCTTTCTCCCAGAAGACTGAGGATCTTGAAACCTCTGAGTCAAAATGAATCATGATCAAAATGAATCAATGCTCCTAGTGCTCCCCGTCCACAGTGTATTGCCAACCAGCGTAGCCAGTTAAGAGCGTTACGCAGCCTGGATGATAAAAGTTACCCTGTGTCACTTCAAACCCCACTGCAACCTCTTGTCTCCCTGTGAGTCTTAACCAATATAGCCACAATCACACATTCCCGTGACATGTTGTCAGGGCCACAATGGATTGTTTTCCTTTGGAGTCTAATAATAAGTCAATTATAGCAGGATTAGCCTCTGGGAAATGAAATCAGTTACTTGCTCCCTCCCAGGACGAGTACCTTCAATGATCTGCCTGAACGTTTTGCTTTCCTTCCTTTGTTTTTCCTGCAACCCAGTGAATCCCCTGTTTTCTAATTAGTTTGCCAGTAGGCATATATGAAACGTTCTTCTTATGAATGAACAATATCAGCCAGAAGAGTGTTTTGCAGAGTCTTGTCAAGAAAACAGCCAAGTTTCATGTCTGGTAGAGCTGGAAAACAAACAAACAAACAAAGGAAGAAAAGCTCTGACTGGTTCTGTGTTGAGTTTTCACATGATCGTTTTTCTCCCCAGCTGAAGCTCTTGTGCCGTTCTGCCATCAGACTGGAAGAATCAAAGTGGAGCCCTTTTTTCTAAACACCAGTATGCCAGTGTTTAGACAAGGGGAATACACTTCTGGTCACGGTTTTCATTTCCTGGATTAAGATAGGCAGAAAAATGTGGTTTGTCAGTATAAATCACATTTGGTGATGTTCTGTGTTAAAAGGTGGGTAAATTTAAAATATCAGACAGCCTGCTGTGTCTAGAACTCAAAGGATAAACACGGGCTCCTTCCCATCCCACCTGACCCCTCGGCCCAACACCAGGAAAACTCAGTCCTCCTGTTGGCCAGGCTGGCCTTGAAGGCTGCTGTCCCGACAGAGCGTCCCTCACACGGGAAGGCCCTTCGCATTATGAACTGCCGGATTAGGGCTTCCCGAGAGCCTCCTTAGCCTCTCAGAAAGGACACTGGAGCCAGGGACCAGCAGCTACAGGAAGTGCATGGGAAGAGCTGGCAGCAGGGAGGTGTTCCAGCTGTGGCCACAGATGGACAAGGTTTCCACTTACCCGCGCCGCTGTCTCAGGCCACCAAGGGGCCTCTCCACAGCATTTGGGGCTTGTGTACTCAGATTATACACTAGATCTGGGATGCAGGTTTTGCCGAGCCTGGTCACTTCAGGGCCATGGCCTGCGATAAGCAATGTTGTCAAAAAGCAAGAAGAGGAGGCAGAAGACAATGGCCAGATCCTTTGGCAAACGTGTTTGCGTGGAGCTGTAAGAAAACTCCCTGGAACCACCCCAGGGCCTGCGTGCGGATTCCTTTCAGGTAATTCCTCTGAGCCCTGAAAAACGCACGTCCCGCATTTCCAAACAAATCACTGTGAACGTAGCACTCTAAATACCTGGCTGTAACGTGGGCCTTGATTTAGGCAGAGAGCACAGCAGAAGAATTTTAGATTACGAGAATCACAACATGTATTTTTGCACGCAAGGCTGTTCAGAAAAGCTATTGGTTCTCAAATCTGGAAATACCGCTTCTGCTTTTACCTTTTCTACCCCGCTATCTGCTACCAGCAAGGAGCGTGCAGATCACAGCTGAGCGCCCTCGGCAGTTTGCTGGGCGCTGTGACTGAACTGCGCACTCGTGAATCTTCACGTTCCAAACCGCAAAACGTGTCCTGTGTTCGAAAGTTAATAAAGCATATATCAGTTGACAGGAAATGAGAGGTTCATGTCACATCAACCAGCCAGAGAGACGAATGTAGACGTGTGCACACAGAAAACGCCGCTTAAGGAACTACGATTGTGGTTTTGTGCGTGGCGGTCAGCGGTGCTGGCGACCTGCGCGGCTCGAGCCTGCGAAGGGGCTCCCCGGCACAGTGGGCCTGACTCGCCGTGTGCTAGACAGTCTGCTGGGCTCTTCTCGGCATCCTCCTCCTGGCACCGGCGCTGTGATTAACAGCCTGGTCAGGCCGAGACGAGGGGCCTCTTGATAAATTCAGTGCTTTAGAACAAAGCCATCATTCTCTTGAGCAGTTTAATGTGCCATAATGAACTGAAATAAGGCCGAATGTAAAGGCAGGGAGATACAGGCACTCTGCTGGAAAGCAAAGTCATTAAAAATAATGAGCAGTCTTTCACTTCCTTCTTTTTATTAACTTTCTGCAGAGGACAACCTAGCACTTTATTTTTAACACAGTCTCCACTTTACTAATATCCGTTAGACAGATGGCTAAAATTTTTCCACAACATGCTCCGCAATATTTAGAAAAACAGAGTAAGAAAATCCTTTAAGCCCCCTTCCCCTGTTCTTCTTCTCTATGCTTCTTAGTCAATTTTTTTTTAATCACTCCTCTGAATTAAATAATTCAGAACACACTCCGTGGTGCTCACATAAAAAATAGTGTACAAAGGTGTCATATCCAGGAGAGTTTGCAACATGCGTCTATTGATTATAATTAACCATTAGGGTAAATTTGCACGAGTGAAGTTTTGCAGGTTCTTCCTTGGAAGGGCCCCATGGAGGCTTGTCTCAAGCCGGTGCTGGGACTGGCTGAGCACTGTGCAGCTCAGGCTATTGGTCAAGTGGCTGCCCAGGCCTGTGTCCCTAGCCCTTAGAAACGTCCGCGTAACAGAAACCAGGCTTATTAATTGCTCCAGTGTATTTCTCTTCCTCCTACAATCAGAGAAATGTTGAGCCTCTGCTCTGAGCTCAAGGGCTGCTGCCCCCATTCCTTGGGCAAACGCTCCAGTTGGGCTCCTCCATCCCCGTCAGCTTCTGAGGCATTTAATGTAGAGACTGCTGTTTACAGACAGCAAAGTGCTAAATACAGTGAAGACTAAGCTTGGTTACAAGCCACATTAAAATATGCCGTTAATATAATCAGGCATGTGGCTCAAATTATTGCCACAGATCTTAAGAGCTGTACAGGAGGATTTAGGCTTCTAATTTACACTCACGACTTGTCTTCGCTGCAGCTTTAAGCTGTATTTTTTATTTATTGCTGTGATCCTACCACCCGTGCTACGGCCTCCTGGGTTCCCAAAGCCCAGACCAGCTCGGCAGCCTCCCTTGGGTGAGAAAAATCTCTGCCATCCTCTGAGCCCGGCTGTCACATTCTCCGGCGTTACCCCAGCACCTAGACGTGGCGCTTACGTGCTTGGATTGCAAAAACCTGCAAGCAGGCCACGACGGAAAACTTGAGAAGGGTGTGAGATAAACTGAATGTAACATCAAAATGAACAAGCAGCACATTCCCATCCGACCTAGCAAGGAGGTGGGCAGGGAGCTGGCCGGAAACACACAGCAATACCGTGCAGCCCTCAGCTACCTGCTCGTTAACATCTGAAGTGCGAGATGAGCCTTGGAGCCTGCATACAATTTGCAAATGAAGCCACGAACGGCACTTCCACACTCCTTGGATCTCCCTGAGCACAGGCAAGCGCAGCTGAATTGAGCCTCTGCCGCTTGCAGCGTCGCTGCCACCGCCGTGGGGCACAGGGCGCTCTGGCCCCAGGCGCCTGGGGGGTGCCCAAAGAGCTGCTCTTTGCAAGCGCCGTCGCAGGTGGCTGCTCCAGCAAGTCAGGGATTATGGACTAATGGTCTAATAAATGTATGTATGTGACCTGCACAGCCTGAAAGGCGGGCTGGTGGGGGTCTCACTGATGCTTGTGTTCAGATAAGTGATTGAAATAACACGCCTGCCCTCAGATTTCTGCCTGAAAGAGAAAACTGAGTAATTGATGATCACACTCATTCAGAGGATTCCAATTATTTTCTTCCTTTGACCTGTCAGTTCCCATGTACCGTACAAACCCCGAGCTGTATTTCAAATTGATTAGTTCAGAGTGAATAACCAGGTATTCCTAGTCTCTCTCTTCTGACGCATTTGTGAGAAGACTGCGGTTTCCGTTTGAACAAAGATACTGTCAATTCTTAGCAGAAGGAGTAAACCATGATGTCAGCAGTAGGATTTGTGCATGTTTTGTGCCTTTCCTGACTGACGTCTGCCTAGAGCGGAGCTACGTGCCCACAGCTGGGGCTGCTCATGTCATGGTCAGCAGCAGTTTTGAGCTACATCCCCACCTTTGCCCAGCTCGAGCCCGACCATGGCTCCTCTGACACCAGCACTGACACCACGGGGAGGCGACGCCGGGCCAGGGGCGAGCTCTGCCTGGGAGCGAAGGGGCGAATGGCGGTGCTGCCGAGGGACGACGGCCACCCTGGGGACGGAGAGTGTCTTTTAAGTATTTGAAGTCCTTTTGATCTGGTGGTTGATCTCCCACCATTGCTAGAGAAGGCTTGTAGCCTCGAGAGAGCCCAAGGAAAGGAGCTTTCACAGCTCACAGCCCAGGCTCTTAATAAACCTGAGGCAAGTGCTGGGCGATGCCTGCTCTCCAGCCCTTGCTTTCCACCCCACCTTGTTTTTAATCCTCTTCCAACATTAAACAAAACTCATGCGTTCTAGCAGAAAAATTCCCACTGTTGGTCCCAATGTTTTATCCAAAATCAGCCAATATAGGGTAGTCATACGTGACCGTAGAGTTTTCCATCATTCACATTTACCATGTTAGCCTGGAGTTACATGGCTGTCACAAAGGCCTAGCACCAATTACAAAATAAACAAGAATTTAATTCTAGGCTGGTTGCAAATATTTGGACTCAAGCTGTGTTTCTCAGCTGTAACTGATAAAATGCATGCTGTCATTTCCATCAAGGAAGGTCTGGTGAGTTTTTCAGGTTACCTTCCAGTGTGATTTTTCTATGAATTTGTTGTCTGTATTCCGGCTAGTTTTACAGCCACTACTAGCAGCAGCAAAATGGACAAGCCCATATACAATCGGCAGGTCTGCCTTTCCTGTTGGATGTTCAACTTTCCAAGTTAAATATTTTTAGAATTTATTAATTATCCATAGGTGTGTATAAAAATTAAGTCTGTCCTCATTAGGGCTGAAATCAAATTTCTGAAAAACTTGAACTTCTCATGAACAACATGAAACAACAAAACCTTTGTTTCATTCCTTGCTCTACAGAAAGCTAAAGAAAATTCAATTAAGAGAAAAATATTCATTGCGCTTGTGTATCATTGTATATTAGTCTTCTTCTGCCTGTTCTACAAAGTGCTGCGGGCTATGCTGGTATGCAAGGTATACATCAGTTGCAGATTTGTTTCTGTAAATCCCATTTGGGTTTCTACTCCGGCAGAGCCCGTGCCAGTGACTATCTCTAACAGCCCAGAAGAGATATGAACTGTAATTGATCGTGCCCCTGAGAGCTTTTCTTTCTGTTAGAGTGTGTGTGTGTGTGTGTGTGTGTGTGTGTGTGTATGTTAGAGAGAGAGACTGTCTTTCATCTTTTGCCAAAAATGGCTTTAATCCAGCACTGAGCTTTTCTTCTCCTGCATGTTCCCAAATGCTGCAACATTTCATGTTTTCAGAAGAGGCTCAACAAAAGGCAGTTTTCAAAGAACATCTTGCTCCAGAAACCTCAGAAAGCAGCCCTTTTTCTTAAGAAGGCAAACAATAAAGGCCACAGAAGTGATGACAGGGCTTGGTTTTGAAGATGCGCAGGGGACGGCACTGCTGCACGGCGCCAGGCTCTCTGCCCATGCTGAGAGGCGCTGGCAGGGCAGCTCAGCCCTGTCTTGCTGGGGCACTTAAAAAGGTGCTGGCTCCCCCAGACTCCCCTTTCCCTGTAAGAAGTCTCCATCCCTGCCTGGTGCACAGTCAGATGGACTGTATTTCACACCTTGTGTCCCAGCCGGGGAGAAGGAGCTTGCATTACTACACCAGGGAGATGAACCTACTTTCTGTGTTGCCTCTTTTGCCACCAAGGCTGGGGAGTCTCAAGAAATCTGCTGTTACTGTGCCCCTAATTACTCCCATCTGAATTGCTCCCTGGGGCTTGGATGGCTGCAGGTGTGTGTTTGTCTGTAAGGCAGTCTGTTTCTCTGGCTCATCTCCTGCCCTACAGATTGTAATTGCCCTCCACTTCTTCTCTTATTAGCGATTTCCAGCTCAAGCACACCTCTTGTAATAAAGCCTGCTAGCAAGAGTAATTTCAGTTAGAAGTAGATGTATCGTGCTGTCTACGGAGGGGAACACAACAGTGCTTTAAAAATATTTGGCCATATTTGTAGATAAAGCAGTGTCATTTACTCATTCTGGACCAATTTTCTGCATAACTGTCCTAAAATCTCATAAATTGAGCAATTACAAATCATGCACTCTCAGTGCCTGTAAATACGGACTAACTAACTGTAGAGAAACATTCAGACTTTCATTTTATTCTAAAGCTAACAAGCTCATTTTGTTTCAGCCCCCAGGAAGATTATGGAGCAGATCCTCCTGGAAGCCATATCTGAGCACGTGAAGGACAAGAAGGTTACTGGGAGCAGCCAATGTGGATTTACCAAAGGCAAATGACCAACCTGATAGCTGTCTGTGATGAAATGACTGGAAGTGGGGTCAAGGGGAGAGCAGGGAGTAATGTTTACTTCCATTTAGCAAGGTCCCCTACAGTATCCTTATAGCCAAACTGGTGATCAGCAGTACAAAGTCCAGTAGATGTCTTGTTGGTAGTTGCATCCCTCAGGGATATACACTGAGGCCCAGACTGTTTAATGTCTTTATTAAAGATTCGGACAAGAGGTGGAGTACACGCTCAGCAATTTTGCAGATGATACCAAATATGGGAAAACAGTTGATATGCTGGAGGGCAAGGCTGCTTGTCAGAAAGACCTGGACAGAATGGAGGAGTGGGCTACCAGGAGCCTCATTAGGCTCAGCAAAGGCCAGTACAAAGTCCTGCATCTGGGACTGAATAATAGCGTGCACCAGCACAGGCTGAGGGTCAGCTCACTAAGGAGGAGCTTTACAAGAAAAGGACCTGGGGTCCTGGTGGACAACCAGTAGAAAGTGCGTCAGCAATGGGCCCTTGCTGGCCAACCACATACTAGGCTGTGTTAGCAATAGCGCAGGCAGCATGTCAAGGGAAGTGATTTGTGAACCCTTGTATTCAGCACCTGTGAAACTGGGCTTGGTGTGCTTTGTCCAGTTTTGGGCCCCTTCTGTACAAGAAAGACATGGACAAACTGGAGTGAGTCCAGCGAAGGGCCCCTGAGCTGGATGGGAGCTGGACTGCAAGGCATATGAGGAGACACTGGGGGAACTGGGCTTGTTCAGCCTGGAGAAGAAATGGCTTTGGGGGGACCTTATTGCTGTTCACAACTGCTTAATGGAGGTATAGAGAAGATGAAATCAGATTATTTTTGGAGGTGCTGAGTTATAGGTCAAAGCAGCAGACACAAATTACAACACAGGAATTTCCAGCTGAATATTAGGAACATTTTTTTTTTCAGTATAAGGGTGGTCAAACACTTGAAGAGGGTACCCAGAGAATGTGGACTCTCCATCACTGGAAACATTGAAAATTCAACTGGATGAGGAGCTCTTGAGCAACCTGATCTAGCTGGTCTTCCTTTAAATGTGTGGAGGGGGCCTTACCTATCTAACTTCTTCTCTGATTCTGTGATTTAGTCTCATTTCCATAAGATTTTCTTGAAATCATTTCAAATTCAAGCTGTAATTGAATTAGAATGTATGGTTTAGAAAAAGATTTAATTGCAACATAAACATTCCCATTGATCCTCAGTGGTCCTTGACAAATTTCATCAACAATTAATTACTTTTAAAGGGTTTAAGAACTGGACATATTATCTAAGTAGGTCATCCAAATTCATCCCTTCTTAAAAAAGATACCTAAAAATAAGTGGAATAAAACCTGAGCTCAGATACAGCAGAAAGGTAATCTCATACTCGAGATTATTTAGCAAGCACTTCATTCTTACTTCTGCCAGGGTGTCCTCTGCATTTTGAAAGCATCTGCTCCCCAGACAGCCGATACCTGTGTGACTGAGCACTCCCTCTCTGAGGCTGTGCGTGCCAGCCTTGCAGTTAGCTGTGTCAAATATGTATCATTTGCCTGTGCCAAGTTTGCCCAGGGATTCAGATCCAGCAGTGTCAGTGACCATTCCTTTGCAATAGGTGCCATTTCCTTCTTTCCGTTTTCTGCAGCGGTTTGCAGTCATAACTTAATTGTTTTTTTCCCCCTTTTTGCTGCTAAATGTATTAAGCAGTGTGAAGTCAAGAACCAATCCTTGAAGGACCTACCTTGAAATGTAGCCATCTGAGGATGTTTTCTTTATGTTTTTGTTGCTTCTGCTAGTGAAAAAAACATGAGGAATCACATTAAATGCCCTGCAAAAGCCTGTATATTACCTTGATCAACTAACTTTATTTTGTTTTAACATCCATGTTAAAACAGTTTGAAAAATGATACCAGGTGAGTCTGACAAGCGCTGTTTTCCGTAAAGCCATGTTGATTGGTGTTGCCTCTGTACTCTCCTGTAAAGAGCAGCCTTTATCAGCATTCCTGTCATTTTGCCCAGGATTCATGTTAAACCCAGGGGCCTGCTTTCAGATCGCTTTGATTATACCTTTAAAATATTTGCACAGAAATGAGCTTTCTTATAGGCCTCTGGAAACACAAACCAAAGCTTGCACAGCTGGGTACAACAGACTGCACATTTAAATAGTGTCTGTGAAGGCCATGGGAATGGCAGATGCTTAAAGTGAAGTCAGGTTTATTTGAACATGGGTGTAGGCACCCACGGCTCTTATTTGAAAATTATGCAGCGAGTGTGAGTAGCCCACATTCAGACAAACATGGTTGTGTTTGTGGTCATTCATTTTGCTTATATGTTAAAAACCTGCTAACGAACACGTGCACATAGCTAGAACTCAACCCGTGTCTCTGCCCTGGAGATGGAGCATAGGGCTCCTTCCACCTCCAGGGATCAAACACTGCTCCAGACAATAGCAGAAGTGTGGAATAACGTGTAACACGCAGCGGTATCTGCATAGGAATTTGTCATTGAACAGATCCAGGATGGAGGTCACATGGCATTTGAAAAGTGAGAGAGAGAGAAAAAAAAACAATCCTTAAAATTAAAATTAAAGTGGGAAAACAAGCCCTGCTAGAGCCATAAGTTACTGCTGCTGAAGTCCCTGAGTCCAAACTATCTTTCGCTTCCGCATATATTGCCGTAAAAGCATCCTTTTCCATTTGGCTAGATTCCAGTCTCCCAGGGTAGGAGCAAAATGATGTTACTATAAATCCAGCTGGATTGCATATGCAGTATTAAAAATTACAAGTGCATCACAATCATCCTGCATTAGTTCTGACTGATATCCATAGAAAAGAAACACACAGCAAATGTCTTTGCAGCGTTGAAGGCAGGAGGTGAGATTTTCAAAATAATCTAAGCACATGCCCAAGAGGGCTAATTTTCTGGGCAGGCTGCCGTGCTCACTGGCTACACTACCTCTGATAGCCAGGCAAGCTTGTGCAGAACGAGCTGGGTGTTGTTGCATAGCTCTATTTTATCATACAAGATCTGCATTTAACATTGGCTCCTGAATGCATAAGTTATTTTTAAGTAGTACTTCTGGCCAGAAATGGAAAATATTTAGCCACCAAATTCAAATTTAAATCACTGGGAATTAGCTATCTGAATACCTTTGAAAATCTGGTCCTATGGCTTTCAAGTCACTGAAATGCATCTGTAAGCCTTAGCTACAGTACTAGTCTGATCTTGCCATCTATTGATAGAAACCCATGGCTACAGCTGGGAATGTATTGTCTTTATGCTCTTCCTCAGGCACTTGAAGGGCAAGAGCCATTCAGTCTGAGAAAATCTGTTCATACCTGCACTGAAATCAAGAGCTAGTTCTTGCAGAGTTCTTCTATTGCCCCTTGACAGGCTAAAAAATAGGCTTTCTCTTCTTCACTGTTTCTAAAACGCCTTTCAGCATCCAAGGAAGCAACAGTTTCTAGACAGCGGACAATACATTTACCCCGAATAGAGAAACAGTTTGTAATGTGGGATTGCTACTCCATTTCCAGTGCCCAATTTGAGGGCCAGATTTTAAAGAGGTGAGTTCTGCAGTTTAGGTGACTTTAAGTTTCTCAGCTTGGGTTCTCAAAAAAGCAAACAGCCAAAACTAATCATAATTAAAAAAAAAAGTATAATATACGAGCTGCGGGTTAAAGGTGGAGGAGATGATTTCCAGCTGATTTCCTGTGTTCCAGGAACCTCGGTCCTTCCCCACTGTGTTCCCAGACTTGCCTCTGGTGAGCATGTACCTGCTATACAGTTAGGTCACATTTCTTAAACCAGTTTACCAAGATGTTTTTTTTCATGTGTCACTCAGAAAGGAAAGAGTTTATGAAATATTAGACCACAAAAACACACACACACACACACACGCACACGCACACGCACACACACACGCACACACGCACACATGCACACAAGTGTATAGAGGCAGGGGAAGGGGAGCAGTCTGGCAAAGGCATGGATCATAAGCAATAAAAATGCTTTTCCTTCTCCAGCATCTAGGGAACTTGTGTCTCCTAATGTGGGAGTACTGAAACTCACTATGTAGTCCTGAAGTTAATTTAAAATACAATCAATAAAGTGCTTAAAAGAACGAACGTCTGCCAAATGAGCAAGCCACTAAAATATGCTCAAAGTATGTTATATTAGCAGAGTTTAATGCAACTGCGTGATAAGAAAATATTTGGAGTCACTATGTCTGTATGTACCACAAATCAAAGTCTTAAGTAATTAGAATTATTTTGTCACCATCTTGTGGGAAATCAGGGTAACATCTGGCATGCTTCTGATTTCAGATTGTGGGTCCAATATGTGCTTAAGCAAATGCTGAAGAAGTGATTGCTTTAAATGTTACATTGGTGTCAATGCATACAATACCGTAAAATGAGCACTTTAGAGTTCCTGCAGTTTTACTGTGCTGCTGAGCAAACTTTCCCATTTGCAAGCCAAATACTTCTCCCAAAGTCTCTGTGCGGATTCTTACAAAAGCGAGCACAACAAAGGGGAAGAGAAATCAGCTTTCTAACATAAACAGTTACATCTTCTCACAGAATGTCTCCATTCGAGCCGTTTCATTTTAAATGGTTTCCTTAAGCCCTAATTTATTACTTCAGGTTCAGAAACTGTGCCTAGTTTGAAGATGCTTGAGAATTACACTCCCTCTTTATTTCAGACCAAGCAGTTGGTGTTTGATGCAAACTTTTCTGGGTAAATGTGAACCAGATGTTGCTGAATTCTCACTTGTGAACTCATATCCTGTATTTCTATCCTGCGTCAGTGCTAGCCGGTTGGGGAGCTGCAAGGCTGCTAGGGCCTATCTCACTAGGCACTCTGCTCAAGACTCCTCCTTCAAGCTTGTGCAAGGGTTACAGCTCTCCCTCCCTGCCCGTGCCCATGCCCACTCAGTGACGAGTGACTGTGGTGATCCCAGCTTTTCTTGGTACTGTGCCAGCTTCGCTGCTGGGCCTGGACCCATCACTGTTGTCGACTGGAAAGAGCACAGCAGCCCTAAAACGCAGAGCATACTCTTTTCAGTGTCACTGTATAGGGCATAGCATGGTAAAACAGATTTGTAACAAACAAACACGTCCCTCTGTGTGCATCCAACAAACACGCCAACCCTGCATGGGCTCATTACTGTAATGTCTTTGTGTCAGCTCTGCTTACGAATGCCTTGCAGAAAGCCCTTGTGCTGCAGGGTGCAGAAGGTCTGTGACAGAGAACTCTAGAGTCAGATTATATTTCCCAACTGTTAATAAAATTTCCCCTGGAAAAAAAGTAGAGAGGAGCTGGCACCACTTTGTTATTCAAAACCACAAATTTCCTCTCCCTCGCAATCTGCCAGAATTACACAGTCTTTTGCAACTTCTTAAGAATTCAAGATGTTTTCATCAAACGAGCATCCTCCTGCTTCCAAACGCACCCAGGGAAAATTAGTGATGCATGTTAGCAGCGCTCTTAATGAGAAGAGGGAAGGGAGATAGTGAAACAGAATGACAGTCAAATGCATGAGAATACATTAGCAAGTGCTTCGACCCTGAATCTTCCCTGCCTGACGTTGTTAAATATTTCCTCTGCAACAAAAGGAACTGTAGATACGAACAGCAATCCTGCGTCGGAGGTGAAGAGCACAAGCTTTGTGAAAGAGGGATGGGAAGGGGCAGCACTCCTAGCTCCCAAGGAGCGGAATGGCCATGGCACCTCCAGAGCTGGTGCTTGGCTGCACGCAGACACTTGGCCATCCAAGCAGGAGCTCTGTGCAAGCAGCCCTCACGCAGCGCCATAAGCACCTGCCAGGCTAATGGCATGAACAAAATGAAGTACCTACTGGCAGTCCTGGCAGAAAGAGGGTGCTGCTCACACTTTCCACACGTAAACTGCAGCCTGGGGAAGCCCTTGTGGGCACAGCATCTTCCCTGTGGAGGGTCCCGTTAGCCGGACCTGCAAGGTCCCTCGGCTCGTGTTAGCTCTGCCGTCCTGACTCAGCAACAACACCTGCACATTGCAAGGCAGCCTCAAGGGCTACATCCCTACTGGTTGATTAAGCAGGGCTGGGGCATTGGCTTGAACACTGTCCCGCTGGCTGTAACACGACATTGGTTTGGCCTGCACTAGTATCGCTCTCCAGAAAACGTGTGGGCATGGCTCCGGAGCTGCAGGAGCCAGCAGCTTCTTGCACTTACCAGTAACACCTGGCTTGCGGAGATATTCATACCTTTAGCTGTACAGACATGAACTGTGCTGTGCCACCACTTATGAGCATACAGCAAAAAGGTAAGGTTTTATTTGATGCCTGGCAAGATCTTTTTAATATTTCTCATTTTGATAAGTCACATTTGCTGGTTAAAAAGTACCTTTCGCTCTAACGCACCTTACATCCCTCACTATCAGTTTTGTGTGTTATAGTCCTCTTGTCCTGAGGCCTCTGCTTGTATAGGACCTTATACAGTAGACTATTGCTGTCAACTGGAGCCTCGTTACTGTAATAAATTTGTAAAATTTGTTACAAGTAATAAATGCTAACAACAAAGACCATAAATAATCTCAGATTTAAAGATGACATCTTTCAAAATTGATTTATCTTACTATTTCTGACAGGCTAAAAGGCAGGTGACTCCTTTTGATCTTCAGAAGGACAAAAGGAGGTATCTGCTGGGATGTAGCAGGCATCGCTGTGCTGATGCTCCAAGGTACTCTGCCACGTAGGGCGGGCCACAGCTGCACACAGGACACGAAGGCTCCTTCATAGTGCCTGGGGAGAAAGCAGGACTCAGTTATAAGAGTCACAGAAAGTCAGCACTCCTGGGGCACAAGCTACCTACATTGCCACTAGGAAATGCTAAGATGTGAACTCTAAGTTGACTATTGAAGTCCAAGCTGGAAGGAGGCAGCTCCCTCCTTTTAGGGTTCGGAAATGAACCCTTTCCTGATGATAAAGAATCAATGCAGTATCACTGGAGTATGGATGAGGTCAATCAGGTGAGCACAAAAAACTAAATCATATTCCAGTCTAATAATCAGGGGTGGCGGGGGGTGAAACATGCAAGGGAGTTTCTTCGACATGCTTTGTAGTTCAACAGTTACAGGTGTACTCTTTTTACGTAGCAGATCTGGGTTTAAGACTCTCTTCTGCCAGCTGCAGCTATGTAGGGTTGACAGCCTAAATCTCCCACATGCCAGGAAATCTTTCTAATATCCTAACATTGTACGCTCAGACTTGGCATGGCGCTGATCACATCGTTCAGCTTTGGCTCAGCTGGTAAAGGTAATGTAAGTGAACAGCACAGGATAAAACTAGATATACCTTTAAAGACAAAAATACTCTCAAATTTGCATAAAATTTCTGCTTTCAGGGGAGTTTTTCCCGTGTAACTATGGAGAATTTAGCTGGCAATGTTTCTGAATAAGACAAACTTTCTCTTGATTAAAAAACAGAACACTTAATCTTTGCTCCACCATTTCTCCTGTTTTCCAACGAATAACAGTATGTTTTGCAAAATAACCACATGCTTTGTGCTGGACAAAACGCTAGAGGAAGACACAGTTGCCAGGTGCAAATGTCAATGCAAATACAGATACAAAAATACGCATTTAGATGCAGACAGACACATACACACATATACACACAGAAAAAAAAATACAGCCTCAGGTGTCAAATATGGGGAACTGGATTCCCATACTAGATCTGTGCACCAGTGCAGAACTACATGCATACTATTGGGATTCTATTAAGAGCTTGAAATACACCTTGGTATGCTGACTTGTGGGCTCAGAGCCTAAAAACTTTTATTGTACTAAATGGTGGTCACACCAACTCACATAAAATCTTGTACCACACCACAAAAAAGGCAGCTTTGATAAGACGCCTTTCATGATTGTGCCAAATTCTGCTTTCTGACATTGAAAATGCCATTGACTTGACAAGGAGTGTTTATGTGTAGGTTGGGTAGCAATACCTTTGTTTAAATATGTGTTTCTGGGACCACAATATTAAAATGTGCTAGATCACTTTTCCAGAAAGTAAAGCAGAGCCATTTTGAAGAACTCATTTCTCCAAAAGAAAGCTGTTTCACTTGGAAAGTCAGATTCATCCAAAAAATATGAAGCAATACTAAAACAATTTTTGTTGTATATGAAACTACACATACTGAGAAGAAAAGAGACTGCACAGCACAGAATTGCCTGTAGATATATTTTTATTAAAATTGCACGATCCTTATAACTTATATATAATTTATTATGGCAGTAGCAACATAGCACTGATAACAATGGTGTTTCTTTTCTTTGATCCCGGGCTAAGAAAGCTTTTCAGATAGCCAGAAGCTTGTTTCCCTTTTAGAAATAAAGCCCTCTCTTTACCTCTGTTTAAACAGGAGGGTAAGTTACTGCTGGAAACAACTGCTCCGGAGTTTACTTCTTTTGCTGCTTTGAAACTTGGATTTCATATGAAGCAATACTGTCGACAGCTGGCCAGGCAAACACATTGCAGAAAAGGGGTGTACTTCATCAAATGCAAAGAAAATCTCTATCTTTTATGCCCGCCTATCTGCATTCTCCATAAATCTATCTCAAAATAATCCCTCTGAGTAATTATTTAGCAGCTTAATACCAAAAATACACCTGACTGTACAAGGAAGAACACCAATGAATCTCTAACCCTGGCATGGAAGATGAGAATCTAGAAAATCTATTTTTTACTCTGCACTTTCTAGCACTGCTTTTAAGTTAGCTACATATAAAACTTTTTCCCTTCTCTCTCAGAAGTTATGAGCAAGTTTAGCTGAGGAACTGGAGATGGTGTTACTCTTCTGGCAAGAACAGTAATAAACTTAAGATAGAAAACAGTAATAGTAATTGAAGGGCAAGAGACTTCTCTTAGATAAATACCTTGTAAATCCTGATGAAAGGAGCTGGTGGCATCTTTCTTAGACTTTTCTGAGTTGGAGACCTGTTTCTGAGCTGGAGATGTTTTTACAACAAGCCTTTTCTGCAGGACATTTTAAATACAAAGCATTAAAAGGAAGCCTTCTGCCCCTTTGTTTTACAAGCATAAACTTCAGTTTGTGTTCTGTGCCATCATATTTTTAATTATTCCAGCTTCACAAGTTCACAATTAATGAACAATTGCCAGAGACAACTGAAATGCAAACAAGGATTTCATCCCACCAGGCATAAATATATGCTGCTTCTATGAATCACTGCAGGCTTTTGCATATGGAAAATTCATGAACTCTCTTTGAATATCCCTTGCTTCTTTAAATCAGACTGTAAAATAAAACCATAGACCGATTTCAAAAAAAGTCTTTCAGTATTCATAAATGCAGGATTTTTCTTTCCAAAACAAAATAGTAATGGCATACAGGACAGAAATAGCTTATTTTACTTCAGCTACTCTATGGAATCTTAGAACTTCCATTTATGGTGTGGTTCTCCTTATTGCATGCTTTGTTTAATTATACAAATGTGATTTGAAAAACATATGCAGACAAGAAAATTTTGTTGCAGGAACAGAGATAAAACACACACACAGATTAAAGAAGGAAGCATTTGTTTATTAAGAAGGAAAAGGTTCTGGATGGCAGCACAGAGTCAGACATGAGAGAGATGAATGTATGCACAGCTGTTCATGTTTAAAGACAGAATATAGACATAAATACAATTAGATCTTTGCTCTGCTCTGCTGCTACAGTATTTTTATACAGTCAATTCAAAGGAATATCTGTCATAACTGAACATAAGGAAAAATTTATCAGAAACAGAGCACAGATTGCTTTCTCTAAAGCCAGGATAAACAAAGCCAAGAAAAGCTTCTCAAGCTAAGGAATTGCAAAATAAACTTAACTGTGTAAAAGAAAACCACCTTCTGTGGATGAGACGATTAAATGTCAGATACAACTCCAAGTCAGATAGCTTGTTCTTCTGTTTGAATAAAAGGCAGAAGGTAATTTTCCCCTGCTATTATCAGAGTTACTGCTCTGTCTGAAGCAAAGCCGGTATTGCTAGGAAATAATGCACTTTAAAGGCAATAGCTTGCTTTTCCCATGATCTGTTCAGCCTATTTCCAAAGGAAACCAGAGGGAGAGACTGATAAGGCTCCCCTCAAAATTGCCTCTTTAATACGTAGATACAACAATGAGACCATCCTGAAAAATCATAAGAGCTCAGCAAAAGATGGCCAAGTAATACAGAAGCGCAAAGCAGGCCTTACAAGAGGGAGATCATGAGTTAGCCCATAAGATATGAATTCTTTCCTGGGGTTGCCACTGTGTAGCCTTGTGGACATTAGTATTAGTTCTGCCAAGCTGACCCCCAGTACTACTTCGACCTGCTTTAAGCGAGTAAGATATTACACAATTATTCAATACGTAAGAAAGTATAAAGGCATTTAAGTGTAGCCTTTGACATTTCATGGCTCAAGTACCATATCTACAAAGTGGAAATATGTAAGTATATTATATCATGAAAGTTAATTTCTGGAAAAGAGTCTGGTGGGGTTTTCTGGAGTGCAATTGGAAAGTGTTTTAATTTATAAATAAAGCCACCATGGATTTACTGCCAAAATGGTTTACAATGAAATCTCTATTGCAATGTTTATGTCTTATGCTCACTTTTACACTTATTTCCCATTTAAAAGTTCAGTTATCTCACTTTATATTATGCTAAACTTATTCAAGGTTATAGGAATTTAAAAAAAACAAACATTTTCCCCATATTTTCAAGTACATCTTGGATATTACAGCCTTTCTATTAGATTAAAAAAAAGATCATTCATCAAGAACATGCATCAACACCTGTAGACTTGGAAATTACATGATTATTACAACTATTCCATGAAATGTAGGACAGGCTCATTGTACAGCACACCTCTAAGGGTGCTGGATCAAACGCCTCGGTGCATTCTGCCTCTCAGTATAGGGCGAGTGGCACAAAAAAGCAGGAAAGACCAATCCAGTATGAATCCAGCTAGGATGAAGTCTTGTTAGCGGACGCAGGGCCAGGGTTTCCAGCTCCTCTGCTGCCTGACCTATACCACCCTAGGGCAGTGCAGGTAGAAGAAGGACTGCCATCACTTGTCACAGGTGCTAGGCAGTACACCGTCCCCTTTGATAGCACATTGACTGACATTTTGTTGGATGAAACTGAAAGACAAGGTCTTTTAAATCTAGTCCATCTTTGGGCATTCATCACTCAGATGAGCACTAAATATGCGTGTTTGTGCACACATACAAAACAAGCAAGTGCGGTTGTGTCACAATATTTGATGCCATTGTTGATGGATGGGACTGAATATGTTCTAGAACACATCTACAGAAAAGTATTCTTAAAATTGTTTTTAACTGTTATTATTCCTTAAGTAGTTTATTCTGTATGGAACAGTGATCGTTCAGCTTTTCCCCTCCTAAACATCAACCAAAGCTCAAGAACTGTTTGACTGTCTTATTAGCAATGTGCACCTTGGCACACATAGAGGGCCACGAGATGGAGCTCTCAGCACTTTCAAGAAGGTCCCTGCTACCCTGGCAAATGTCTTGGCTGCTGAGCGTGATGTAAATCTGCAGCAGTGTCAATTAAAGGAAATGAAAACATAATACTATAAGTACAATCCATGATTCTCATTTTATTACATGAACCTTCCAACATGTCAGCATTATCAAGGCTCCAAATTCATCAGACCCAATCATCAGCTGTATGTTTTCTTTAAATTGCCCTTGAGACGAAGAGTTAGTGATTTTAAATAGTGACTGATTAAGCCCTGTTTCTCAATAAAATTAGACTCCTAACATAAGGAATTCATAAAATGCCAGAACATACAACTACACCCTCCTTAAACTACGGCTGAAACACCAAAGCAAGGAAAAAAGAAAGAAAAGGATGCAAAAAATGCAACCCAAGCTGTTTTATGCAGAAGTTGAACTCAGCCCACAGGGTCTACTTCAACTATATAACATGATTTTTATTCAAAAATCTGGGTAATCAATTACCCAGTAAAAAAATGCTATGTTGAATTTTAGGTTAAAAGTCACTTAGTTTACTAGTGGATTTACAGAGTTATTCTGTAGCTGAAGAGCTGAATACTCCCTCATCAGTATTTCAGAGCCAACATGAAAATGATTTTCCTGTAGGCACAGGTGGATTGCATTTCACCTTCTGACAAAGCAGCTGTTGAGGAACCATGCCGTAAATGAATTGAACTGAGTTTAACAAAGGGAGGAGGAAGAACTAACCTAGATTATTTCAGTGAAAGATTTACACGGTAACTCCCAAGAAATGTATAGGTGAGATATGTGGTGAAAGCTGGAAAGAGCACACAGACATAAGAGTTTGCATCTCTTAGGCAGGAATTGCTTCCGGGGAAAATATCCATAGGACTATAACCTGGTTGTGTGGCAGTTATTTCAGCATAAATCTATATATATTATGATGATGGGATATTAACAATATAGTTATTCTGTGGATAAACAAGTTGCCATGTTTTTGCAACATTTTACACTGTAAGCCTTTGACATGAAAAGACGCAAAACTACTCAAGTACCACTCACACAAGCATATTTATTATATAAATATTTTATAAATTACAGTATTTTCATTATATTTGTAAACATTTCTAGGAAAATAATGTTTTATATTCGTATTAATGTTTACAACTAATATAAGGCACATAGTGCAAAAATACATTTCTGATGCAGAGATCACAAAATAATTACCTACATGGGTTATCTAAAAAGCAGCTGCTTACACTTATACGGTACAGTATTGTTTTTAATTAATATGTATTGCTAAATCATGGCTAACTCTTTGTGGGTAAAAAGAGGAAATAGCTGCCATTTGACCTACCAATTTTACTGGTGTTTGGTGTATAGAATGCATACTGTCAGAAAAAGTATGTATAATTATCTGGTACATAATATATGTTATTAAGCAGGTAGAAAATTTCATTTTGAATACCTGAGAGTTGGCCCTGAACACATTGTCTTTATACTGCATATACTGCTACAGTTCTGGACTGTAAAGTAATACAAAATAACAAATCAAACAGCTAGGTCATTTTAAAAAATGTGTAACTTTCATATATTTACTTTTCTGGAAAAAAAAAATTAACTAGCAGATGCTAGAACTGTATTTACAACTATTCAAAAATTAAACTGAGTCAAAAATGGACAAGAAACATAATGGTAGGCTAATGATGCCTCTACCCAGCATTTTCACTAAGGATACTGGAAACTTGGATTATAAAAGGGAGGCAAGCCGCAGACTTTACTAATATGCCATTGGCCAATATGAAGGAATAAGATGTATATGGAAAGAGTTTAAGTAAATATATATTCATACAATCACATACAAGATGGCATGGTAAACTGAATACACTGCTTTTACAGTATGCTTGGGTGAGAGGCAGAGATTTAAAATTAAATTTCCAAGCAATTTGTTTCCGTATTTTCTTTCTTTTCTTTCTTTCTTACCCATAATAAAACTAAGCCTAGATTTTTAACATCTGCTACAGAGACCACAGAGTTTGACCATACGTTTCAGTACTACTGGTAGTATTTGAGCACCACAAAGAGAATAACGAAAGGGGCGGGGTTAAAAAATGACAGAGAAATGCACAAATCTATAGAAACTATCTCGGGAGAAAGTATATTAGTTGCATATTTTTCTGCCGTAACTTACTGATAGAACATAATTCCTGACAGGTTTCACAAAACTGGAACCATTTGAAAATGTCAGCTGTTTTCTCTATATAGCAATAACCTTCTTTCCTTTCTACATTTTAGTGTAGTTGATCAAGGAAAACAGTGCAGTATGAATTTTACTGAACACTGCATAAAGAATTGCACTAATTAGTTGCAGGTAAAGTTTAAATAATTATGATACAGTTTAAGGCGTTATCCACAGTAGTAACCTCAGTGCAATTTACTTGCTCATATACACTGTACATTGAACGAACGCCTCTCCGTTAAAATCTGAAGGTTTAGGAACTTGTTCATAATAGATACACACCCCTGAATATACCACAAATACATAACACACCCCTGAATAAACACTGAAGTAAACAGAAAGGAATTCTTAGTAGTGAGCATTACAGTAATGAGCATTACAGAGATAAAAGAATTAAAATATATGTATACAGCACCTATAATTCGCACCTAAAAGATAGATTTCGTGCTTCGATGTTCTTACCACATAAGTTCTCACTGTATTTGAAGCTTGAGACCAATAACTGTGTTGGGAATACATTTCCCACAAAATCCTCCACACTTCCCATATATTTTAGTACCATCCTGGAAATCAGACAAAGAGAACAATCAACCAAAAGAAGCGACTGAAGTCACAGTTGCACAAAGAGCTCCCAGAGGTTTGCACACAACAGACCTTTTGACAAATCACACCTACAAATACCAAATCAAGAGATAGCATTGAATTAACTAAACGTGCACAGAGATCCTTTATCATTATCCATTGTATACCTTCATTCCTTGCTTACTGTCCAGTGTGTTTTTAAACTGTGCAAGTTAACTGTTCTTGTTCAACTAGTCTTTTGGCTTCCCAAACAAGTCAAGTTGGAGGCAAGTATTCTGCAAGCATCCTCTACAGTAGGTATCTTTAATAAAGTGGCATCTTTCATTAAGTATTTTTAAGTATTATTAACTATCTTCTGCATCTTTAATAAGCCTGATTAATATGACAATAGCCCCTTAAAACCAGTAAGAGAAGGCTAGGTAGGTAGTATCGATCTGCATAAGTTTCTGGGTAGTATGATTAAACATGCTATGAGACCTTTAACAGTAATTATCAGGCCTAGCTCTCATATTCCATCTGAAAGAAGACTTAGATGGGTCAGGGACCTTAAGGACTATTTTGAGTCCGAAATAACTTTCCCCAGACAGTCATTACTAGCATCTCTGGAGGTATAATATTCCAAGCCATAACAGCAGGTAAACAAAAACGTTTACTCACGTGGGATTTGTGTATGTCAGCAGTTGCATAGTTGCCCTGAGCAATCCACCTAACTGTACTGGATAATCTCAGACCTGTACCAGCCAAATTAATGCTGAACTGTCCCTAACAAAACAAAAACAAAAGACAAAATAGCTAATAAACAGAGCTAATAAACTGAGTTTAAAACTCTAAAACACTTCATATCGGCACATCTGCACATACTACTTAGGGTATATCTAGATATTAACCAAAGGTGAGTATTTAAACTGGGTTAGTTAGTCTGTATTACATCCTTTTTGAGACACTCAGCATATATAGACGCATGAACAAGTTATTCTGCAGTAAGTAGTATCTGGGATCAATTGATCTGCAGAATCTGTTTGCCTTGTCTGAATACAGGATGAACGTCAGGTAATTCAAATGAGTTTAGCCTCCTTTCTACATATTTAATTTTAATTTACACAAAGTACAGACATGCTACACCTGCAAGGAGGAGACTGGTTTTCTTTAAAGATATGTTTTTTAAAGTTTCTGAACTTTTGGGAGATAACCTTGTTAGGACCTACTGCTATCTGGAAATTACAGACAAATCACTTTTTAGCTGTCTAATTCTCAAATTTTTGCAACTACACTCTCCACACACCACCTTTTTATCATTTCCCATTTCTTTCTCAGTATACCTGTTAACATAATGGAACATGAAAGTAAGTGGAAGTTAAAACAAATAAATTTATTGCTAAATGGAATACTTTGCAAAACAAAACATTCAAAACATTTTATTTATTCTAAAATCTTTGCTTATGCATTCTTTGAAAATTAGCTTTAAAACAGAGTCAGTTCATATGAGAATAAGAAACATCAAAAGCAGCAAACTTCACTACCTTAGAAAACAAACTAGGATACAGAAAAATGATTAAATTACATTCACACAGGAGCTCAATATGTTGGAAAGTAAGGACTCGCTCCAGAAAGAGATTTAGGCACCTAACTGCCAGTTTAGGCAGCACTATAATCTTCAAAACCCCTGCCATTTAATTCATTAAAAGCCTAAATTTATTTATTCATTCTTAGCTAAAATAGCCTAAATCCTGAGACCAAAGATAAAATATCCATTACCTACTGTAGCTACTGTATTTTATTGTCTAATATCATCATAATGAGATGCCTTTTTATATATATAAAGCAATAAGAAGAGAAAATTTGGTAGGATCATAGCACAGAAAAGTCATTGGAGGAGAAAAAAGACTGAGAAGGAATTTAGGGAGACAACGGGTACTTCACCTCGAGGTATGAATTTAAGGGGGAGGGAGATCTGTGATTCTGTGAGAGCAATAATGAAATCAGTAGAAATCAGATGGATATATATACATGGAACCTAGGGGGAAAGTGTGGGGTAAACAATTTGTGGGAGAAATAGAAAAAAAAAAGAGATAGTAGAACAGGAGAAAAAGGAGTAAGAAAGAATTAAAGTACTACACTGATGAGATGGAATAGGATACTGTTTTAGAACCTTACAGCTCTCAACTAGTCATACAGATTTTTTTCTCTTAAGGGCACACTTTGAGGGGATAAGAAATCATAAATACCTGGGGACATCTGGCAGCACTATAGCAATCTCCAGCTGTAGCAAATGGAACTGCTCTCCCAAGCACAGTCTGAGCAAAAAGAAAATCTGTGGCTAGGAAATAGAAAATTATTCAACACTGAAACTGCCGCTTTAGAAGTTCAGGTGAAAACAGGGTGAAAAAGCATGAATACGTAATTTTGACAAACTGTGATTTAGGTAGTTCATTTTGATTAATAATAACAATAGTTAAGGTGGATCTCCAGATGTCAAAGATGGGGAAGCAGCCTAGACACTTCCCCAGTCATTACTACATGCTGAAAAAGCTATCCATGGATTTTCTAATGCCCTCCTTTAATATTTACAAACTTGTATACTGACACAGGGGAATATAATCAGAATAATTTGATAACTTTTGATATCCTTCTTTCTCTCTGTCTGTGGGATCTATTAAGTGTATTTTCTATGTTTTGTTAATTTATTGAGAATACACAGTCTCTGTATAAGAAATGCCCTGAGTCACCTTTGTGAACAAGAGCTCCAAAGTCTGAAATTATTACCTGGTGCAAAGAGTACCCTGCCCATAGAATATCTAGTGCATACTAATAAGAACAAGGTGAACTAGAACAAAGCTAGGTGCTGCTCCTGATAGTGGCATTCTTACACTTCCTGAGTTAATTACCCTGTTGAGACACAGATACCATACTCATGGATGTCTTTTTAAGCACCTAAAAGTTATTTACAAAAAATATCAGAGACTTCATCTTCAAAGTCAGTCCAACCTACATGCCTGATTTCTTTTCTGAGCTACGATGGGGATAGGAGGAGGACTAATGTGCGCTTGGACATAGCTCTAATATGAGCTGGATGTCGGTCAGCCTGCTACCTTCAGATAGGGGCCTGAAAGTGCTGCAAGATCCCCTGTCCTTTTTGTATGTCCTCCAAGGACTAAGAAGTTACTTTACTAGATAGCATATGACAACTTTCCCAAGAAGAATATGCCAGGGACTAAAAAGGTCTTTAATCTAGCAGGAAATGGCATAATGGGAAGAAATTCCTAAAAACCTGAAGCCAGTTATACAATTCATACTTTGAATAAAATATCAATCTGTAAGATTAACAACTTGATCACCTGTGACAAATTAACAAGGGAAGTGGTTAAAAAATTAGGCTAAAGAAATTAGGAATTCAAGAAGAGTTGAACTGAATTGAAAACAGAAGAATTTTGTTTGCCTCTAACTAGCATAATTGGATCCATACATGGGTTGAAATGACAATTTGGCAGTCGTGACCATTTTAAATTTCAATACACCGCTCACATTGGCTAGAACTGCTAAAACGCTTACTTCTGATTTGCATGGAGGCTACATCAAATCTTATTTTGCTAAAAATAGTGAAGCCAGCTGCAAGGTAGTCATTTCGACAGGCACAGTCTTGCCGTCTGCTTCCATTGAAAGGACATTCATACGGATTCTGTAACCTAGAGAATGGCAAAGATTTAGTTCTCCTTTTGACATTTTTCCATAATATAGTATCGTAGTGAAAAATAATTACACTGTACTGTGCTGCACTAAGAATATTATACAACAGTTACTGAACAAGAAGTTCAGCTATTAATCTTGGTTCTGTTGAAACGTTAACGTGGATTGGAACCATTTCTACTGAAGTGAAGACACAAAACGCATATAATCAGTTAGCGCAGTTAACACGCTCCAGCCTGGAAGTATCCACATTTCTGCAGGTATGCTCATATGCCTAAACATTTAAAACAGTAAATCAAGAAAAAATATTTCTACGCATCTGTTCTCTGCAAAGGTAAATGTTATCCTATTCTTTTATTTTGGAAGAAATAAATGCACTTCATAAAATTGCAAAACCACTTTTGTACCTCAATCCATATACTTCAGAAAAGTTGTCTGCTTCACCTTTTACCAATGTCAAATATTCTTTGGGATTCTCTAAGTGCATGCCTGAACAATAAATCTGCAAGAGAAAATACAACTCTTTAGCAAAATGTTTTTTTAACAAGTTTATTTTATAATTATTTTTATTTATAAAAATATGTGCTATACATATTAAAAGTACCTTTATCATCCTTCCTTTAATGTTAAGTAAGTATTCACCATCCTTTCTAATCCCTTTTTTAGTCTGGACATCTTTGCAGGTGGTGAGAATTTCACCTTCAAAACGAATGATTAAATCATATCAATATTTCATGAATAGAAATTAATTTTAAGAGTTACTTCTGCATAATTGTGCTCCAGATACACTTAGAGCTTTTACATAAATAACCTGGGAAAACATTTAGTTCAGCTGTAAATTACAGCTGTCACTTACATTCCTCTGCATGACAGATCTTTCTGGCAGCTGGTTTTAAACGTGGCAGGCACAAGTCACTGGATAAGCCATTTTCAGTCATACATTCTACTATTCTTTCCTTTACCCCCGCTCCACAAGCCACTGAGCACTAGATATGGATAGCAATCCAAAGTTAGTTTAGAAAGTAACACATAATTAACATAGGTATGTCAGCAAATTAGTCTTGGCATGCATTTATGTTTGAGGCAGCAATCAAAAATCAGCTTGCACATCTGTACTCACCTTAGTCCACTTCCCCACTTTCCAAGTAGCTCCTCGTGAACATCCTTTGATATTACATTTATAAATGTATGGGGAGGGCATTACTGGGCACTCTCGATATGCTACAGTTCGTAGGCCATAGGCATGTTTATTTTGAATAGAATAGATTCCAACACAGTATGTGATCCTCTGCTGGTAATCAAACCCACAGCTGTTTGAACACTAAAATAAAATCCCCAAGCAAAGACATTATTTCTGTGAAACTAAACCTTACTTCAGCACTGTAATTACAGAGAAGTCAGCCCTGATCTTCCTTTCCGCAAAAGCCTGTAATCTGACATGTGCCATCTCGGGGCTGGTTAATCAGCACGCAGAAGCGAAGGTCTACAATCATTATGAACACGAGGAGACAGAAGGTCCCATGCAGCCCTACTCTCACAGCTCAGAGAGGTTCCACAGCACTTCCCTCTCCATTACGGTACACACACAAACATACACAGACACACACACACGCACATGTATGTAGTGCAGGTGTGTGAGAGAAACAAAGGTTCGCTGATCCAACACTGTACTGAAATCCTGGAAAATATTTCTCTTTACTTCACTGAGATCAGACTGCAAGAGAGTTTCCCTGGGAATTAGCAAAGGAACTCTGTGGTAATGGCAGCTGTCCTCTAGCTGGTATTCACAGGTCCCAGATGGGCTACCAGAGGATGGCCAGTATAAAATGGCAAAAGTGGCTAAAGCATATTGGCAGCTGCAATAAAGGGAGACCAAGTGAAGGGAGAGAAAAGGAAACTTGTCACTCTGATCTTCCTGTTAGTATGTAATGCTTTCACCATTTTACTTATGGTGACTCACCCTTAATCATAACTCATAGCAAACAGGTCCTAGCACTGCCTTTTCCTGTCCATGTTCCCACTACCACTCATTTTAGCATCATTTAGCATCCCTCAGGATAGCACAGCCTTCTCTAAAAGCAAATACAGTTTCTTAATAACAACTTGGTTTCCCATAATGCTTTATAGCTGCCAAGAACTAGGGAACATGGACACAAAAGACTGATAACAGAGTCACTACAATAAATCATGGCTGATTGGAAGCTGCAATGTGGAGAAAGTTTGGGCACCCACGTTCAGATGAAAAGGTACATTTTTTGCTTCCCACACAAACATTGTACAGCAATATAATACTCTCAAGTGTAAACTTATATAAAAGATGTGTGATCAATATAATTACTTTACCTGTGACAATTCTCCTGTAAGTACAACATATTTAGAGGGAGCAATCCTGCAATTTTTGGTTGCTGGAGGCTTTATGGCAGGATCACAGAATTTTTCATCCACTTGGATCTGGTTTTCATCTACGCACTTAACTTTCCGGTGTACTTCCTTTCTTCTGTGTGATGTTGAGCACTGCATATGATAAAAACAATCACAATTTTGTACTTAAACTAATCATTTACAGAACAAAGTTATTTGCCAATTGCCACATGCCGGTAAAACCCAGACAGCAATGACTTTTACGACGTCTGTTATCTGGGTTGGACTGAATCAAAATCCTTTACATTGTTCTCCAAGATCAGGTACCTGCAAAAAGCCGAAAGAAACAGTGTATAACGACATGATAACACGTGAACTGAGATGGAGGAGAAATTGAAAATGTCAGGCCAAGATGATAGGCTGAGTGAAAAAGCTCTTCTGTATGAAAAGGAAAGAGGGAAAAAGGATTTCAGTGAAATGTGAGAGGAATAACTTGTTCTTGAAAACAAAACAGAAGATTTTTGGATGCCTGGAGGCATCCACATGAAATTACACTGATAAAACAAAAGAAAACAAAACTGCCTATCAGTAAAAAAACAGTGGCAGCTCTGGGCAGCTGTATTTGTTGAGCCTGTGCCTCTGCCCTGACTCTCTTCACACCTTCCCCCTCCATGGCAGCCATATGAGGTGGAATATGATCAACAGTTCTGTCAGCATAGAATGAGAATCCTAGTGTTACCAGAATTCACAAAAATGAGAGTACGTGTTAAATAATACATGTTAACAACACACCTCCAACTGTGGAGGTTTGAACCAGTCTGTTCGACCTTGCTGTGATAGAGAAGACTCAAATACTCAAACTACAGCCTCAGCAGATGTAATTACCAATGCTACCATCTAGCATTAACCTGTTAACTCCAGCCACAGGCATGAACTTAACTACGTTTCAATTTGGACCCAACAAAGTCGGTTAGGAGACTCATCAAGGTTTGGTATGCAGGTCAGACGTTGTTACTATGGATCTTAAAGCAGCAATTTGAAATAAGGAAAACAGATACTGTATGGTAAAATAGATTTGCCAGAGGAAATCTCTAAATTTATGCTATTGGATCTTGAAAATCTCCAAAGATGCAGACTACATAACCTCCCTGGGCAACCTGTTCCACTGTCAGAACTGTTCTCATGGAGAAGTTGTTTTTGTTATATCCAGTTTGAAGTTCTCTCGCTTCACCTTACGCCTGTTGCCTCTTAGCTTCCCACTACGCGCCACTGGGGAGAGCCTGGCTCCATCCTCTTGATAACTTCCTTGTAGATACTGGAACGCTGCAACCAGATCTCTCCAAAACCGCCCATTTTCCAGGCTGAACGAGACCGGTTCCCTCAGTCTCTCCTCACAGGGCAAGTGCTCCAGCCCTCGACCACCTTCGTGGCCCTCTGCTGAACTCGTTCCAGCTTATCGGTGTCTTTCTTGCATTCGGGGGCCCAAAACTGGACACAATAGCTAGATGTGGTCTAACAAGTGCTGAGAAAGAGGGAATAATCACATCCTGTGCTCTCCTGGCTGTGCCCCTGCTAATGCAGCCCAGGACACTGTGGGCCTTCCTACCTGCCAGGGCACACTGCTGGCCGACGCTCAGCTCGCTGCTCACTGGGTCCTTCAGAGCCTTTTCCAAAGATGTGCTCCCCAGCCCTCCGTCCCCAGGTAGTGCTGCTGCAGGGGGCTCTTCCTTCCCAGGGGCAGCACTGTGCTTTTCTCTTGGTTGAATTTCATAAGGTTCCCCTGTTGGCCCATTCCTCCGGCCTGTCTAGGTTCCCCTGGATGGCAGCCCTGCCATTCAGCATGTTAACTGGTCTCCCCAGTCTGGTATCACCTGCAGACTTGCTGAGCAAGCACTCTGAATAGTGTTCTGTGAGTGCCTGAACTGAGCTCCAAGGAACTGCTCTACAAATTTCTGACTAAGTGCACTACTGAAAGAAGCTGCAGAACGTATCTGGGCTTACAAATCTCAGGCGACCCGAAAGCTCCAAACAAGGATGAGGCAGAGGTAAACCATCTTTCAGATGAAAAGCTTTAACCTGTTATTCTCTTCACATGAGCAAGAAACTAACAGGTGAAACAGTGACATCATGCTACTGATGTGGAAGAACAAAAGTCATATTACATCTGAGCCATTACATGCCACCACTCTCTGCAGTGAGTTTTCTGAGGAAAAAAAAAAACAGATAAAAATCATCTGCATTAGGCAGAACTCAGGTCCTAAGACCTGAAGGAGAAATTTCAGTATAAGCCTCAAGATTTGGGCACTAAGCTTATAACCCACCCTCCAGTCATGTGGTCCGAAATTGTTGCCTACTTTCTTGAAAAGGTGAGGCAATGAACAGGCTGTCAGGGAATCAGAGAGAGCAATGAAAATGAATCAGAGAGAGAACTTACCTACCCATTTTGAATCAGGGTAAGATCCATGAGAGAATGACGTTCAGCAATGGAAGTCATACATACATTAGTCCTTTAAGAAATCTAGTCACTCAGAGAATTAAAAAGTTGTGTAGTTTTAGCAGGGGATGGAGCATTGATAGAGTTGACAGATGCAACTTATACAAACATCCGATCTTTTAATGACATGGAGTAGCTCAGAATATTAGAGACATAAGGAATAATCCAATCATTTGGAAATAGGGATAGGCAGAAGAACACGTTTGATTATGCTCTATATGTCATTCCTGCAGCAATTCTTCTATATGGTATGAGAACACATATTTGGTATGAAATTGCTGGCTGCTGATATCAGCCAGGCTTCCAGCCTTCTGTAAGCCATAGGGATGCCAGACCTGGAAATTGTTCTGATATGCTGTGACTGGTGAGGTAAGGAAATGACACACAAAGAATCAGAGCAGAGACAGCTGGGCAAACTATTCTGATATTGAGTTCATCCTGCACCAGGAGTGGAATACAGATGGATAAACTCTTGAAGAACCACTATTAATGCTAGATGTACAGGGCGTACAGATGTACAATGTGAATCTGGTGAGAGAAGGGAATTGAACAAAGGCATTTCAAGAAAAAAGCAACAAACGTGGAAGAAGTTATGAACTAGCCAGAAGATATAGTGAAACACAATGCATTTGTAGTGTGGAGCTCTGAATACCCATACAAATGTTTAATGGGTAAGGAAAATTCACCCTTATTCTCTGAAAATGTTTATTTCTGGCTAAAAGTACATTCTGAGCCACTTCCACTATAAATCCTGCATTAAACAAGTTCCCATGAAAAGGTAACTCTTGGAAGAAGCTTATATATAGTCAGCTTTCTCTCTTTATGTGATTTAACAGAGGGAAATATGCCAGAGTCATGTGAATATTATCTAGGCTTTTGTAGAACATCAGCAAGTGATTTACGTATTACCAGCACTCACTTCTACAACATAAATATTGTACCTCTTGGAGTTTGGGGTTATCATATGCAAATTTCCAGGGGTTACATTTATCTAGAAAATTTTAAAATGTAGGTAGATGCCACAGCTGTACAAACTGGATTTTTATTTAGTGCTACAAAAAGGGAGAGGCTCTTCTGCACACCATTTCAGGTGTTACCTACAATTTTTGGTTCTCTCTCTCTTTTTCTCTCTGTATGTGTGTATATGTTTATATATAAACATAAGATTTCTTAAAGATGATATGTTTTATTTCGCCTCTTATCTTTTCCGGTAAATCTTCACATACAGACATTCTTGGAAGAACTGTTTTCCAAAGATTTTATGTCTGTGTTTTTTTACTGAATTTTCCAGCTGATATTTCATCTATATTTCTATTTTTTAAATGTGATTTTTGCATGATATTTTATCATGAGGTCTTATCAAACATTTTATACCATTTATAAACAACGCTGTATTAGAATTACACAGTTCTGTCAATAGGGACCTGCTCATAGCTTCACTAAAACTTTTGTCTACAATGGTAGACAAGTAAGTTCAGTAATAGGGAGAAAACGCACCCCTCAGAATTTTGGGTCAGTTTCTTTTAGTTTTGCAAGCTTGACCTTCAAAATATCCAGTATGTTCACTTGTTTGTCTGCAATCTAAAAGCTATCAGAAATGCATTCAAAGTTGAAAAAATAAGAAAACTCATTACGTCACACATTGTTACCTCATACAAGTTGAAAGGCCTTACTTACATCTTCCCATTCATCCGTCAACCACCTGTACTGCACACAGGCAGGCAGCCAACAGTGCCTTTTGCTAGGGGGCCGAGTATCATGATTACACATTGCTTCGTTCACTTGACCCAGACCCTTCAGCTGACAGTAGATGTCCCTTTGTTGAATCCCCACACCACAGGATACTGAACACTAGAATTGAGCAAAATTAGTTATGTCAGTGTGAAATGAGACGGTCAATGTGGAACGGTTTCCATATTTACATGATCTTAGAATACTATTTAAAATAGTTCACATACATACTTCACAGTCCCTAACATAGTAGTCTTACAGCATATCTGAATCAATTTATGATGAAAACGTAAAACTATCATTAAAAGCAAACCTTTAAGAAATATGGAAGATGCATCCAAAGTGCTCAGATTGATCTATCTGCTTATCTTAATTCACAGTAGGGACGCTCACTATATGCATATCCAAAGCAAAAGTGTAAGTTTTTGCAAGATCAAACAACTGAAAAATTAAAGTTTACATCATACCTTTGTTAAATTAAAGCATAACAGGCTGTTATGTTGTTTTAAAAAGCAAATATTAAAAGGAAAGAAAGATATCTCGGTATTTCCGGCTACAAAAATCTCACAAAAGGTGCAGCATGTTGAACTGTGGTGAGCTTAAAGAGTTTCAAATGCTTCCTTGTTATAATGGTTGTTATAAAGCTTGTTATAATGGTAAGATTTGCTCAGATGAGAGTAGAGAGCCCACTGCTATCCCAGTAAGAAGCAAGATTAGGTCCTAAAGCCTACCAGAAGACTCAGCCTAATCATAAAGTAGATGTGGCTCTGTCAAGCGTGGCAAAAATGCAGAGAGAGCTGATAAATGGCATTCTACGTTTCATCACCACTAATTTTGTAACTGAGCTTGCATCATGTACTCCTGTGATATGCAAGGCTTACATGTTTTGTCTCTAAAAGGTCAGAGTCTGGGTCTTTTGGAGACATAACACTGGATGACATCTGTTTCTGTACCTTTATGTGTATTTTAACACTCGTTATAGCTTAGGAATGGTCTTTAATGCTTGGGGCATTAGTCACTGTTTTTTCTTCTTGATTTTCAATCTGAGTATAATATCCAATTTCTCTGGTGTTTGTCTGAACTTAGATGTACCAGTCTCCTCAGGACAGGAGGTGAATCACTTCAGTTTCTCAAAGAGTTGGAGTTGGAGGGGGAATCTTGAGAAGTGGGGATCTTGAGACTTGTGGCAGATGAGAAAGAAAGGCACTGATTCTGTTCTGTACAAGGTAAAACAAATGATTGTGGCCCCTGTGAGCAGTGCTAGGCCACCACAGAATAGGGAGGGTTTAATACCAAAGCACCAATAGTCCTTACTTCATGAAGCAAAGTGGAGATGTTAAAATCCTAACAGAGTTGGATAAAGTACTTCTTTTTAAAGGCTTCCTATATTAAGGGAGTAATATAGTACGGTAATCACAGGCATGTGATTATTGAATTAAAACACCAGAAATGCCAGTAGTTAGCTGGATATCACTCAGTAGGAGTGTCAGTGGAAATTAGAGGGAGTTAAGGCTGGGGGAGGCTGACCCTCCATATTCATGCCTAGAGGAGAAAGACATGAGACCACATTGTTTCGAGTGTCAAGGTCAAAGGTACGATTGTTGGCATGTGTCCCAAGAGTAGACTCCAGCCTGGAACAAAAGTTAAATTACTTTTATTAGCGGAATATCGTCTGGGTCTCTGACTTAGCCTGGCCAATTGGTGAATTTGAACATCTGTACCAGAGATGGCCATAGAAATTCTTATTGACAAAGAAGTAGAGGCAAGTTAAGATGGTTCTTGACGTAATATGTCAGACTGAACCATCTTAGTGCATTTATATCACAGCCATAGTACCAATTCTCTCTCATATTCCCTCCTTTGTACGCACAGAACCATGCACTATTATTCTTTAGTGCAGCTTTATCTTATGAGGATTTCAAGGCTTGAGCAACCACTAAATGATATGAAACAGTTCTTCCACTCTCCCTGTATCAGTGTTTCCTTTTTAGATACTCAGTCCTCCCAAATTACAGTATCTGGCAAAGATACCTTTTGAAGAAACAGAACAAATGTTCTTACACAGTTTGAATGGGAAAGGCTCAATGCCAGATGCTAGGGTGAGAATATGTTTTCCAGATACAGTTGTAACTTAACCAACAACTTTCTAAGGGTCTACATGCAGGTATAACAGGCAGAATTGAGTCTGTACACACACTTTTGTTTTTACGAGGTTTTCATCACCACAAATGTTTCATATAGCTTACCACAGAATACATGAACTTCAAAACAAAAGTAAAAAGACAAGATGCTGGAACAGAGAAAGTTTTTAAAATTCCTCAGCCCACATCTTTGAGGACAACCATGAGGACAATGCTTTTCATTACAATCTAAAATGAAAAAGCACTAGAATGAAATTACTTACGGTGGATGATTTAACTGCTGTAATAATTTATTCAGTCTGAGAGTATTGTCACTCAGACACATAACTAGAGTGGACTTTTCAAAGATGACTCAGACAAATTCAACTTAAGGTGTAAAACAAAATATCTACTAGCCTTAAATATAGAAACAAGTTTGATAGGTTAATTCTGGAGAACATTCCTGACTTTTGTACAATCTCTGCTTCTAGTCCATGTTTTAGGCAGCAGCTAAGCCTTTATTGCATCCATTTCATTTATAAACCAATTGATCTATTGGTGATTCTTTTAACTCCCTCCCCCTAGAGCGGCCTGGGTCTATTAGTTGTAGTCCTCTGAGACTGATCACCTTTGTTTTGTGTAATAGGCATTTTCATTAGGATTCAGAAATTTCACACTAATAGGTTCATACAGGAGTGCAAAAGAAAAAATCGCCAAACCAACACAACCAAATCTGTTTGCCCTTTATTCTAGGGAATATTTTCTTCCACTTCTTTAACATTTAATTAAATTAAAGCAACATACTATCCACTGATCTCACTTTAAAGGAAAGTGAAAAGATAGACAGCTATTTCACTTTTCCTGCAGTGAATATTCACTGATCTGAGAAGCAAGAGAATTTAGGCCAATGATTATGGCATTCACTCGAAAAGGAGAAGACCTGGCTTCTAGTTCTTGCACCACAAAATATTTTAGTATTTTCTAGAAAACAAGGCATCAGCTAGGATCCGCCTTGGAAGAGATTTCTCAGCAGAAATTGGCATTGCATTATCTGAGAAGGGGAAAAAATATTTCATCTTGGTTATCTCTGGCTTTGAAGGTCTGATTCTTCCCAGTCTTGCGTAGAGGGATGCAGATGCCCAACATGGACCTGTGAATTCCAGCAAGAGGCACAGTGCCTAAGAGAGCGGCAGCAGTAATAGTCCCCTTTGTGAACCTCTCTCTCACATCTCTCTTTACTGTCCATTTCCACCTACCTAAAATTAGAAAGATCCAGCTTTGTAGCCAGCCTAGGTCCAATTCCAATACTTTAGTAGCACACTGGGAGCAGGACAAAGAATCTGTCTCATATACCAGCAAGCAAGAGAAATGTCCCCTGGGTATAAGAAAAATATTGGTTTCTGTAGAGGGAATATCCCAGAAGGGAGGTACCGCACCCAACTGTTCTCAGAGGTCCTTACACAGCGAGGAAGAGAAGAAATTGTGATTATGCAATAACTGGCAAATACTTGCACTGTCTGTTCTAGATCAAGACTGACCTTTCCTTTATCACTTCCTGATCTGGGTTCCCAGGTGTCTTAAACACTGCGGGGAATTACATTAGGCAAGAATGAGTGAAATACAAAACATTGCCATGTGCTCAGTTACACACAATTTCATCACAAGGTGAGATATCTTTTACTAGACCAAATGGTATTACTGGGGGACAATGCCAGCATTTGGGTACACAAGTCCTTTTTCTTGTCCTCTCCCTACCAATCCAGCTTCACTTCGATATTCAGACTATGATATCAACAGCAATGGTACTACTGAATTAATCACTGTGGGTGAGAAGTAACCTTTTAAAATTTACTATAATCTTGATTTTACAACATAAGTCAGCCTTCCACTCTTGAAGACAGTCCTAATAAATTATTCTGTACAAGGTTTAGGCTGGCAAGTACTTTCAGTTTTCTCAGATATTTCTTTTAAACTAATTTAAACAAATAAAGAAAAATAAAATATAAAAAGCTATTTGCTGATTTGTAGATTTAATTGTGAACTGCATAAAAAAAACCCCTATCAATTATTTTCATTGAAGTAACGTGTCACGAATATGGTCTCTTGTCTTCTACTCTCATAGAGAAGATGAACATAATTATACCAGATTTTACACACCTCTTTCCATTTGTTAGCTTTCCAAGCAGGACATCTTCCAGTTCTACAGATTTTGTATGTCCGTGGTTTTTTTAAATGGCTGCAGTTTCCTTCCTCTATTTTAGCTTGGAAGTTATTAAAACAATGCACATCGCGATACTTCAAACCTTTCCCACAGGAAACAGAACACTGAAAAGAAAGAGAAGTATACTGTATCACTTTAACAAAAATCTCTAAGTAACAAGAAAACCAAAAAAAGCTGTGTCCTAGCCCAAAATGGATTCTAGAGTTATAGGAATAAGTTTTTGTATTCTGCCATAACTTCTGCTATACATGTCTGAAATTTCTGGATAAGTTCTCTACTACTGAATGTTACTGATCAGCTGCCAACTATCTGTCAGGTTCACTCATTCATGTAATCACTTATAAATACCTGAGCTCAGTCATCCACACAGGAGATACCTGGATGTTATGATCTCACAACAATACACTCCAGCTGCCTTCTGCTTCCAGGAGGTGTATTGCTATTTTTGTGTAACAGTATAAGCATTTAAAAAAAAAAAAAAAAAGCAATGCGTGCCTATGCATGTTTCCAGCCATTAGGCTATGAAGTCATGTTTTCTCTGGCACCACCCTTTCAGGAGCTTTGGATTCCTTGCTGTACAAGGCACAGAGGCAAGAGAAAAGGTGGAAAGTAGCCATCAGGTTATAGTGCAGTCCTGGTAGGCATGGCTTTACACCCTCCCAGGTCTTGTGTTTCCTCCAGAGAGTTGCAATGACTGGCTCTAGGACCTTCTCCTCACAGAATTTAAAACCAATGGAGCCGCAAATGTATTTTGTGAAACCAATCCTGATAGTATGCACTAGTCAAAATCAGAACATATCTGACAGGTCAGTCTCTTCTGGAGGAAGGGCCTTTGCCCTGTTAAAGTGAGGCTTGGATTTAATTGTTTCGATCAAAGCAGTTCTACTCATAAGCACAGCAGACTGCAGGTGCCTACGGAATTTTTAGTCAAACAAGGAATATCTGATGCACTTCCCAATTAGGTGGCTGTTTAGCTGACATATTTTGGATCATAAGCCTTTTGAATGTAAGCACTAAAGTCTTTTTTTTAATCTTGCCATTAATCTTTATGTTTTCATTGTAATATCAAAAAGTTTTGATATATGAAGACAATTCCTTTTCTGTCTGGAAAGAGAACATGGCTAATTTGTTCTAGGATTAACTCTGTGATTTATTCTGCATTTGGGCAAACATTTCCTTTACAATCTGGTAGAGAATTAGTATGCAAATCAAAACTTAATTTCTAAACAGATGTGAAAAGAGGATTTAACTATAGACTTTCTTCCCAAGCACCTAGGATATTTTTCTTCCTTTTATTTTACATTGTCATCCATGTCACTAGATCACACATTAACTTAATCAAGCATTTTTAATATATATATATATCTTCTGTTTTCAGGAAATTAAGTTCACAACATGCATCTCTCCCAGTATAAAGCCTGGCAAATATTTGCCTGGGAACAACTACTGCAAAGGAGATTTTAAAATACAGAACCAACAACTATTCCAAATTAATTTGCTAAAAAAATTTTTTTTTTTTTACAATAACAGTAACTACACTTCATTAAATAGAATCTCAGCTGACTCACCCACCTTTAATACTACAGGGATTTGTTCGTGCGCTTAAACATTTAAATGTCGGAGTAATCTTATGGATTTAATTGAAACTGCCAATGTGTTTAAAATTAAAACATTGTGGGATAAAGTAATAAATTGCCATTATCCTACAAGACAATGGATATCATTTTTCTCTTACAAAAATGTAACTATATTTGCAAAAAGACAGAGCACTGAACTTGCCTTTTACATATCTGCTATACAGTTCCAGCAAATGAGGATATTTCTAAATTAAATCATTTTGCTCCGAGCAAAACCTTTCAACTTACAGTTTTGTAGTTTTACAATTTATGTTTCATTAGTTGCGATACTGTTTGAAGACAAGGAAAATGCTTCATAGAAAACAATTACCCGTAACTAAATTATTTTTATCTGTGAATAAAGTAGGTCAGAAAACCTACAATTCTGCAAACCACATAATTATAAAGCCATTTCAAAAACCAGCTCTGATTTCAGAGGATATAAACATCAAAGCAGGTATAGATAACAGGTACACATAAAAAATAAAATACTGAAGTGATCTTGATAAATGCGTTTACCCTCCCTTAAAGCTTTTTCAGGAATTTCAAAATGAATCATAAAACGTAGGTACAGAAGAACACCTAAACCCTGTAGATCTTTCATTCTTATTTTTTAGTAGAATGTAAGTTGAGTGCAGCACAAGCTTACTTAACTTCCTTCTATGATGTGTTAGGAAAATATCATATGACCCTCCTTTCTCAATGGCTTTCACCTGCAAAGCATAAATTAAGCTCCAAAGGCTTAATCCCTTCTAGTCCTTGCTGGGACTTCATTCAAGACACAGAATTGCAACCTAAGAAGCTGTCCTAAGAAGTCTCCACTTCAAGAGGTGAGGTTACTATAGCACAGAATATAGAGATAACCTTACCTTTTAATTTCTTGTTGCCCTCAAAATTAAATATCAAGACAATACTTTTCAGTACATGTACATATTTGTTTGTATAGGCTGTGCAGATATCTTTTATTCAATAAAATGAGAATTATTTTAGAGGGTGAATGGCTGCTGATGTCAATAGAATACACAAACAAAACATTTACTCTGCATCTCAGTCTTCCAAAGATTTTCCCATAGCCTCCCTACTTATTGAACATAACATTACATGTTTACTTTTACACAGGGTAGTATGGGGTCTGGGTATGGGTTTTTTAAGTCAGTGGTTCAAATTCAACTGAACTACATCTCTTTTATATTAATACAGCTTAATTTAGCATTTATAACTTGTGTTTTTCTTTCTAGAAAGAAGTTGAAGATTTGTGTATTCAATTAATATATTATAGTTGTAAGACACTTCTTAGATGTTATAGAGCAATGTCTATATGAAAAGATTATTCATAAAGATATTCCACTGAATTCTGTAATATACAACTACACAGGAATTAAGAGAATCCACATTTGCTTTTTACCACATTAGAGGGGAAGCTGAAGAGCTAGTTCAGAAAGAAAAGACAAGTTTGGGTGTTAAGAAGAAGAGAAGCTTTATGAACAGATATTTTAAATAGCATTTGAACTCTAGCTCAGCTACTGTTTAGTCAAATACAGCTCAAGCCTTCTGAAGCCTATTGTTATCTCAATGTAAAATGTGGAAACATAGATGAAAGATTCTTAAAAATCTACAGGCAGGAGTACTTTTCAATTATCTTTAAAGTAGTTTGGTATTTAAAAATGTTTCATTTAATTATAAGAAATATAAATTAATGACCCAGTAATGTAAGTTTGGACAAATAAATTGAAACCTTCTTTTTTTTTTTCCCCCCCTACAAGAGACAATAAATTACTGCATTTTACCTGCTTATACTAGGAGATTATCCCTATTTAAATAACCTTTTTTTCCCCAGGGAGTTTATTTTTCACTCCATGTTAATTTAATGCTAGCTGTAACAACTTTAAAAGGCGGGTTCAACAGTTTGGGATTATGTTGAAAAATATCTTCAAAGTGCAGTAAGTTCTCATACACAAAGCATAAGCTTTCCAGAAATACAGAGACAGCATTTCTGCATAAAGATTTGGTATCCTTTTGTTTCATGTATTCATCAAATTAAGGATCTGATCCTGTACTTCCAGTATCCAAACCTCCTGTTGAAAAGATCACACTCTAAAAAAGAAACTTCACTGTGCAAGCTGTAATTTTATACTGTTCTAATATGATGTATTCTAATTTATTAGCTTTTTAAAGTTTTTCTTTAACTTAAAAGTAACAAAAGAACATTGACGTTTAATTCACTAGGGTAATGCACGTTTGTTGTTTCACTGAAGGAATAAAAACATCCTGATACGTTTGAAAATTAGAAAAAGTACTCAATGATGGACATTAACTAGTTGTAAACTTCGGCTTAGAAACACAATTGTCCAAAGTTTAAAAAATAGGTCAACCATTAAACTAAGAAGTCCCTCCAAGTAGCTTTGTTAGTTAATCTAAGAATGATTTGGGTACTTAGGGCATTTGGAATTTCATGGAAAAGCTCCTGCGAACTTCTGTGGGGCTCCGAAGGGCCAGATTCTTAAATCTGTTGCAGTGAGCATCTCCTGACCAAAATCAATGAGAGGAAGAGAAACCTAGATATCCCTGTGGACCAGACCTTTTGCATCTTCAACAGGACCTAGATAACATTTAGACAACGAATTTCAGGGTTGTGATTCTTAGTCTTGCACACGTCAGTTGTTTCTGGAAGCACTTACACTGCACTAAGCCACAGTCTGAGACCTTAAGATGTTCCTTTGGTGGTTGAATAGTCTATTTCTACAAACACGGACAAGCCTTTTAACAGACTCACCAGCTTAGTGCTTAACATGCACATAAGGATGATCAGGAGCCTGAAAACAGTCTTTCCTCTAAGGGGCTAAAAACCAATCGCAGTTGCTCTAAGAGTACACTGAAAAGTACAGCAGGTGAATGAGGCACCTTACAAAACACTGTGATATGCATTACTTAATGCAACTAAGGAAGAGAAATGTGGGTTTGTGTTTTTTTTTTTTTTCTTGTTTTAAGCATTAAAAAGCATTCACCCCAGGATCATCAATGAAAATTTCTAGAGGGTACGTTACTCTGTAGGTACAGTACTCTTCTCAACCAGGAAACATCCTGGCTTCATTCCTTATATAATACATAATCCCTTTAGGAACTATTTTATTATTTCCGCCCAGAATGCACTTGCATCAGATCAGGCAGGCTCAGCTGTGTTCTTTATTGCACAGTGGCCCACCTTCATCAGTAGAAATGAAGAATGCTCTTGTCCAACATAGCTTCTCATTGGTGACTTCTGACAAGTAGGAGATGAAGGCTGACTGTCCTCCAGCACAGAGAATGCATAACAAAGAAAGGAAACCAGGTCTACCAAATGCTGAATCAAAAGCTCCAATGAAAAGGAAATGGGGATGTCTCTTCTGGCTTTTAAGATAGAGCATAGCTCCTGTTCAGATCTTTGAAAGAAAAGCACAGGATCCAAGCTTGCAGAGATGATCCCAGACTGTGAATCCCAAGTGGCTAGAGGCATCTAAATGCAGCCTACAGTGAAGCATCTTGCACTGGAGCTCCATTCCCATTTTCAGTGTTTTCTTTTCCATGGAAAGTTGAATGTAGTACATAGTGACCTGTCTAGCTTCCTTTCAGCTTTAGGTCACTGCTCAGAAGCAACAACTTCTCCCCTGTACAGGATAGAGGCCTCTCTCTGTGTTCTGGAATCCACTCTTATCCTTTAGTGGATCTAGCCTGCAACATATTTCTTGTAAGGCTCAGTTTTGCCCTTCATAAGCCCATGCTCCTTCCTGGGGCTCCTAATGCATTAAAGAAGCACAGCTGGTGTTTCACACTATTTCTGAAATCTAGTCTTTTTACAGCTTGGTGCCCATTCTGTTCTGCGAGATACTGTGGAGATGACCTCCCCAAGGCTTCACTCTCCTGACTTGAAAAGGTATAACTGTACTTAACTCTCATTGCTTGACTTCCTTCCACTCAATAAACTTACACAGGACCCAGAACAATTTAGTCCTTACAGTTCAACACATCTATAACATGGCTTCATTTGTATAACATTCCACATTATTGAAGCTTATGGAGAGTACATTTTCCACATATTTTCTGGGGAAAGCATGTGTAGAAAAAAATTCCATGAGAATGTTAAATCTCCAAACTCTTTTTTTTTTTTTTAAATACAAGTTGAAAATATAGCCTGTAAGCATTTTACACAGAAATTCTAGCACTTGTCTCAACATAGGCTGAAGTAATCCTTCCCATATGTCAGGTTCTTTTAAAAACATAAAACTACAGTGAAAAGCTGGAGTTGATTACTGCTGTTCAAAGTCATTCCATAACCCTGGTAACTAGGATTCATCTGTTCAGTTTTTTCATAGTAATAAAACTCAATGAGGATCAGCCTGATAGAACTCCTGGCGCTTTCTGTGTACAAACTGACTCACAGACAGGCATGCCATCATCAGTACCAAATCAAGGCTTTTTCTGAACAGCTGACAGATGCAGAGCTTCACAGAAAGGTTTACTAAAGTCTTTTTGATTCTTTTTATTACTGTTATTATTCCATTTAAAGGTTGAAGACTTTCTATTATTTAGGGGATTTTATTCTAAATTTTCTTAACCTTTTCTTTCAAGGGAGCAGTTTGTGTAGCTTAGCTTGTAGCTCAGAGGGCTTTGGGAGATTGGAAAACAGACTAGTAAATGGAAACCATATAATAGTTCCTCCTTGTATCCATATTAGTTATAAAGGGACATAAAATACTAAGAGCTGTGACCAAAAGCAGTGCTGTGGTACTGAAAAAGGATAAGATTACAAATGGTAAAAGTTCCTTTTTTCTTTTCTATCTTTTCTGGTGGGAACTTTTGTGACTGGCCAGGAAGATCAATTTAAAAAATGAGAAATGTATATAATAGGTCAGAATCATTATAAACCTTTAGGGTTCAAAACTCTTGCTGCTTGAGTTGTCTGATAAACAGCACTTTGATGATCTCTTGTTGGCCCCAAAGTCTGAACTCCTTTAAAACTACGCTAGAAATAGATTGGGACAACTAATGCACAAGACATTCCTTTGAGCACTGCTCAGTTGAGAGTTATTCCAACTTCTGATTTGTCCTGTTAGAACTAGCTCTATCTGTTCCTGCTTCCTTTCTGTCATGTGCATCTCTCCAGGGATCCTTGGGATGCTTGTGCGTGAAACAAATATCTTTTAGCTAAAACGATTCACAAAGCTGTCCTCCCCTTTTCAGAGGCAGACAACTGTCAAGGAGCATCACAGACTCTGAAATCAGGTCATACTGCATTCCTAGTTCCCAAGTCAGTGACTCTTCACTAAAACAAGCACAAACACTTGTACTGAAGTAATCAGAAAGGACAATGGTTACAAAGGCCAAAGAATCCATCAATCCTGAGAAAGAGTGGCTTGAATTCCGGGAGGTATATATATATATAATTTGTAAATTTTACGTCTAAGTTACACCTATGTTAACTACAGACATTATACTGAAAGGATTTCTAAGTCACTCCTTGAGTTTAGCTTCATTTGAAAAGTTCAAGCTTATACCATGCTGCTCTGGTGTTGAGAAAATATCTTGATTTAATTAAACTGAAATCTACTTCTTGCAGCTGCAGTATGTAAATCTGTTTTGCCACATTTTTAAGAAAGCTAGTTGCTTTTGCAACTATAGCAATAAAAGGGAGGAAGGCTAGGCTAGGAAGGACTCAAAGAGTTCATCCAATCCCCCATTTGGCTCTGAGGTTGGATCAACTAAATCTGGACTGTTCCCGACAATGGTTTGTCGATCTCTTCTTCAATGAGGCAGACACCCTAGCCTCCCTTACCTGCCCTTTTTCCAGTCTTTAACCATCCTTATGGTCAGAAAAAGTATCTTAGCTTTTAACCACAAACTCTCTTGTTGAGTTCCTAAATGATCTCAACAATTACTTCAAATTCTGCGTTGTCTGTTGGTCTATGCATTTGGATAAGGAAATATAACACCCCTTGAATCACTGTTTGACCCCTTTTCTTGTGATCAAAATGGGAAGGGTGAGAAAGTAATGCTCACCACGCTTCACTAAGATACAACACAAACACGATCCTAAAAACATTCTGCAAATTTCAATCCAGAGCACATCTCATGACTCAGAAAGATGATGCCCCAGGATCAGTGTCACAAAGGAAATCCTCATACTCCAGACTTTTCAAGTCTATTTGCATTTCAAGTCTAGACAAGTCTGTACTTTTCAAGACCATTTGCAAAGTGTACCATGAGGTACTAAAAACCAAAACCAGTATAGACAGCCCAGTAACACATGCTCCAGTCACACCTCTGTAAGCCAGCCAGAAAATTATGATGTTGAACTGTTTTTCTCTCCTAAGCTTTACGCAAAGAGAGATCTAAAATATGGATGTTCTTCTCTTCAAGCTCTACCACAGTGAGGCTTCATAACATCAGTTGCCATCTCTGCGCTGATGAAAAAAGTCAGTTTTTAGCTGTTGCAACTACTAACACATATAAAAAGGCAGACTTTAACTGTCCAAGACTGACTCCTCCCTGAATTTGTTCGAGCTGCCGGAAGTAATTTCTGACTCTTTGCTAAGCCTAGATGGCTCACAATTCTGCAAACATCTGCTCTCACATCTAAATTGTTGAGAAAATTTGTTATCGTCTCTGAAATGCAGTCCTACCCCCAAATCCTATTCTATCTAATGTAAGGAAAAATACTGCTGTGACTTATAGACATATTTATATAAGAAGACATGTGAGTAGCCTCAAGATTAGAAGGTAAGATGACAGCTATCCTTCCTCTGTGACTTGTATCAAAACTAGCATGTTTTGCCACAAGATAATGATGACTCTGTGCATCACTAGGTAGACCTACTGGTGATAACATTGCCTACTCAAAAGTAGTATGTAAGGGATAGAAGAGAACAGGACATGGCTGTGCCAGAACCAGAGGATTTAATTGTCTAGATAATAACCATCTCATGTGCCATGGGATGGGATATACGTGTGTGTGTGTGCATATATACACACACATATTGCTTTGTTTGTAAGACAACAAACAACTGCTGAATTAATAAGCAAGTGTCCCTGTTTGTCAATACTGCTCACTGTGCTGCTGGCTGCTGTCACTCCTCAGCAGTGGCTAAACAGCAGCCTGCCGCTCCCTAATCAGTGTATATATGTAAACATGCATACACATGCACAAACACATAAACATGCATGAATGCTATATAAGGGAGATATTTGTGTGTATATATACGCATACATATGTGTGTGTACGTTAAATATATAAAACCATAAAGCCTTGTCTGTCTAGAAGAATTTGGCTGAAATTGCCTCAGAATAGTAAGGGAAGAAAGGCTTCTGCATGTTTGGTTAGTGACTGGCCTAGACACAACAGGCACAATACTCAGAGTTTGGACCCGCATCTGAAGCGTACTAGCTATGACACAGTAGTGTCTCACAAAAAACGTGAAATATCTGTCAAAAGCTGGTGTTGTATTAATTCCATTTTGTGATTGTAGTTTTAAGTTGTTAACGTGTAGCTTTATTCTTGCCTTGGTAAGTTCAGCTGTCTGAAATGGTACCGGAGAGAGTACAAAGTTTTAACACAGAATATATATCTTTCAAAACACATACATACCCCCCCAGCTGGGAACAATTAAGATATTTTCAAGTTACAGTTTAAGGAAGACTTCTGTCGTCTTTATGGGTATGCATTGTATCACAACTTAGACAACTGTTGGGTAACTAGGAGGGAACATAATTGTAAATGAATAGTCATACAAAATATTTCTACATGATGACACAAAAAAAAAAATAAATTTAATAATAGTATACTCATTCCAAATGTTCATTCTGATATTTGTACATCACCCATACAAATCTCTAACATAAGTTATCTGAAGAAAAATGTCTGTACTTAAAGTGGAAAGTATAAATACAGAATACATTCTTAAATGAAAGCCAAATAAGATACCTTTTCTTTTAAATATAAAAAAGGTAAGACTTCTGTTGCTTTGGATAAGAGTATGTTATTGACTAGTGCAAAAAGTATAAACTGTCTGTTCCTTAAAGAAACAACATGTTCCAGTATTAGGAAATATTTCCGGAATTTCCAGAAATAGTCTTCGATCAAATCTCCATAGTTGACAAAATCTTTGAAGCAGTTCCTTGAGAAGAACATTGTAAGTGTGGGATTCTGACCAACTGCACAAACTGCAAGTTCTGCATTTAAAAAAAGTGTATTTTATTGCCATCACAGTAAATAACAGCAGAATTGTGGGAATGCTCATTCTCTAACTAGTAGCTAACCTTATTTTCCTTCCATCTGTCTATATCCAAATGCTGGTTTATGCCTAGACTAAGATCTTTCAAGCAGAAAACATCCTTTTATCAGTACTAGGTGTATGGGCATTCTGCAGCAACACAACTGAAGGAAATCAGTTGATATGAAGTATCAAGTATGCTACAGTATGCTATGGTATTTAAAACCAAAGCAAATCTATTTACCTTATGCCCAATACAGACCTTTGGCTTCAGCCCTATTGCACGTGTTGTAAGACAAGACAAACTTGAGCATGCAAATTTTAAGGCAATATCCCTTTGGGGCCAGTTCATCTTCCTGTCAATAACCAGTACTCATTTAAATATACTTTCTATGTTCAGTTTTATCTTACCTGCCAAATACTGCAGCTTCCACAACATCCTTGAGGAAATTCAAATTTCCTCCATTGTACAATTTGCTGCAATATTTCCTATTGTCAGCTGTCTCCCTAGCATATAACCTAATGTTCATTTAATTTTGTGATTTACTTTTTCAGTTTTTATCATTTTTTAGCTTAGTTTCTCTATATTCTTTGCGGATAGCAATATGATAGCAATACTCTTTGCGGATAAATATGAACAGTTGTGAGCTTTAGTGTTTGTTAGCAAAGCTACTATACGTAACTCTCTTCCTTCTTATTACTTCTTGATCAAATTTGTCACTTGATTTGGAATGCAAGCTGATGTATATCTGCCTGTGTCCTCCAAAACCTTAATAATTCAGTTGTAATACCTCACACCTGATTTACTTGTGGCTAGACTCTGGAGATAACAATCATGTTTTTCTAATTAATGTTGAGCTGAACTTTGTACAAAAAGCAGCAATTTTATTATTTTTTATATATAAAGCATGTTTGTTCAGAATTACAGTACTACTTGAATCCAGAACAGATGTTCTGATAACTTTCAAGCAAAAGCATCACTTTCAGTTAAGCTTATTTACAGTGTTATTTCAAAATCTTATTTCAATTTTGTTTAAGACTATTTTTGTCCCCAGCAATGTCATCTCAAACATTTCTAATTAATACAAAAATTGGTAAATTTGCAGCACAATACATAATAGATTTTGAAAAAGAAAAGTAGGGTTAATGGTCAGTTTCCATAGTATTCTTCACGACTGTAAATTTCTGTTTCGGCAGCTGTTCTCTTTAACACAGGAGCTCACAAAGGATTGCCCTCATGCAAAATAACTGTCACTGCCTATTGTTCTCAGTGGAATGAAAATCAGAGAATAATAATCTGCTCTGATTATGCAGCCACTATCATCATCTGACCTTAGAATATTTTAACTTCGCTCTGCTCAGCAATAAAATGAGGCTGTAATCCTCAGGATTAGAGGATCTCTAAGGCTAGCCCAAGCAGCACTTCCATATTTTTGGTCTGGCTGTGTAATAGGGTGAGAAGCAAGCACACAACGGCTTTCCTCCCTCCATGCACTGTTTTCCACGGCCTCCAGGCATGTTGCATCCTGCGTAGGAACCCCAGCACCAGACCCAACTCCAGACCAATCCCTGTGTGGGTGTGAGACTCCAGGGTGCACTGCAGTATGACCTAGCAGGTAGGTCTAGATGCAACAGTTCAGAAGAGTCACTCCCGTTTTTCACTGTTCTCAAGCCGTCCAACTTGTCCACAGTATGTAGCCACAGTTTTACTGACAACATTAAGTACCACACGCTTTGCAGAAAGGCAGCCTTTGTCAGTTTCATTTTAGGATATAATTTTTTCAAGTTTCATCTGAAGAATAACAGAATAAGGACCAAGCTTTGAATAATTATTTTCCAAGTATGTTGAATCATATCTGTCTAGTGCTTGGACATAAATGAGAAAATATGTAGATTTGCATACACACAAGGAGCAGGAATGAAGAGGCAATAAGAAGGATTAGAGAGAGACATTTTAGACAGAGACACTGATGCAGATAGCATGAAGGTAACCTGAGATGAGAGGATCATTGTGTCACCTACATTGTGTTAATGTATTCCCCTTAAAGATATCCATATAAAAAAACAGTTTTCAATATAATAAAGTCAGAACTCTCAGGACAGATCTTGAAGGGAAGTTGATTTGTTGTCTCCGCAAGTCAAACTCTACTGATGATGTTACAAAGGAATTTTAGGCAATATTTTCAATTGCCACCATGTGGCCTGAATTTCTTCCTCCTGTGCAGCTGCCAATAGCTTTAGTGGGGGAAACCTCTAAGCAGAACAGCAATCCTCCTCGACAGCAGATGAACAACCATATACTGTGCAGCTGTTAGAAAAATCAAAACAAGAACAAGAACTCTCTTGAAATTCTACCTAACGATCATCAGAGAATTTCACTTATTCATTCTAGCTAGATTTGTCGATAAGTCTTTTAATTTGACTTATCCTTCTGATGTCTCATCAAAGCGCTACCCATTACCTCAAGCTCAGCATAGTCAAAAAAGAGAGAAGACATGCTCTTTGTAAGCCCTGCCATGGCTTTTCCCACTCACTATGAACAACACCATCATTCTGCCCACCACAGCTTAAAACTTGGCATCATTTTTAACTCAGGCCTCTCTTTCCTGGCTTTACATTCAAAGCATTCAAAGTCTTGAACACTGTTTAGAAATAAAATATTTTAAGAACTTTTCCATCTAGTCCCAAAATGTGACCAGGCTTAAGTCATTTTACATCCTAATTACAACAGCCCCTTTTCTGTCAGCTGCAACCTTACACTGCTCAATGCCACTCAGAATGCTTCTGCAAATGTCAGTAACCATGACTGTCACTTTGCCCATGTCTTCTGTTTTTTGATATCACTTCATCAGTTATCTTTCTCTATTGTGTAAACATAAGCTGCTGGTCTTTAAGGAATGTATTGGCCTCTCCCCACTCTGCTTATTGACATCGAGACCTATGCACCCACCTCAGCTGGTCTGTGATACCTGTGTGCAGTTTGCTTGCTACCTTTTCAGAGAAACAGCTTTGACGTTCCCTCTGTATGTTCCCCTTGGACCTTCCTGTACTCATCTCCAGAACCACTCCAAAAACGCTTCACCGCTCTGCAAATTCCTATGCCGTAACAACTACATAGCGTTTGAAAAATAGGCTGCTACCACATTCAGCTCACCACCTACCACGATACTCAGTGTGTCTTCACTGTGCCTTGTCTGCATGAATCTCACTATTGGACTGCAAGCTCTTCCAGACAGCACCTTACACCACACAGCACCTAGTACACTGGAATCCCTGAACAGGCTTTTAGCTGTTACAATAATACAATACCAACAGTACAGTCATGACAGCTGTAACTTTTTTTTTTTAACAATTGCATGGTTAGAGATTTACACTACCAATATCATTAGCTTCTGTTGGAGATTCAGTTATACCCAAGTCTTTTTAAAGGGTACACTCAATCATTAATTCAGTTTCCAAAGGTGCTACATTTCACAGATGCTACTTCAGGTGTCCTCACTACAGAAAAAACAGCAGACAGGGAGGAGGCTACCATTTTCCCATTTTCTTCAAGAATATAATCCAAAGTGTCAGAGAACAATTATGTTGTATTCCATGTTGTGGCAAAGCCATTTCCCAAAGATTACGGCGCTCTTACTGTGAGTGTTTCTGGTGGAAGACTGTGTGGCACAGCAGGAGAGGAGAAAAGGAAAACTAGATGAACAAAACAGTGACAAAATGCAAGAAAGGCTAGAAAAGGAAAGAAATTTTTCAGAGAAACTAACGAAAATAGTCCAGCTCTAAGAAAGAAATTGCAAAAATAAGAACTGCCTCTCAGGGCCATAACATACTTTGCTTTGTTGCACTCAAACATGAATCGTTGAGCCAAAGTCCTAAATCATACTCCAATGTCATGACCTGTCCATCAATATTATTTTCTTCCAGGTTTCAGCTTTTTGGGAAGAAAAATTCACTATCAGATACAACGGTAACTCAGAGGAGAACCACCTACCAAAGGCAGACATGCAAACACAAAAAACAGACACTAAATATATGTAAGATTCTGCCAGTGAGAAGCAAAAACAAGCCTTAAACTAACTGAAAATACTTTGTGTTGCAATAAGTATTTTTTATGTACTTAAGTTTTAAAAATATTTTAAAATAAGTTACCGTTTCACAAGTAGACAATTAATGTTTTCTCCTTCAATAGTATGAATGACATGTCACATTTGCTATATCTTTTAACGCTTCCTTTATAGATTCTATTTCATCTCTCTATCACAGTAAAAACTGATTTGTCTAGTTACTCTTCCTGCCTTACTTACTCTTGATTTGAATCCACGGCATCTGGTTACCACCTGATTATCAGAAAAACAGTAAGCGTGTCTGCCTCCCTTCAGCAGCCATTTGGCTGGAAGGCTCTCCTACCTCATGTGCAGGTCTTAAGATAGGGCTTAAGCATCACTGAAAGGTTTGCATGTACCTCTGCTAAGAACTTCACCATCAGCTCTCATTCAATCAATATTGCTACTGTAATTAATGAGTACATACTAAAACAATGAGAGGTGTGATCAGTTTATTAATTTGTTGGGAAAAAAAAAACCAGAAAAACTACATTGGTCAGTTAGCATTCCTGCCACAACACATCTGGAACATGTACCTAATATTTACCACCTCTCAGTTGAATGACACGTGCAATGGAGGCAGAAGGCTGAGGCAAATCAACAATTTAAAACATATGAACAGTGGGAAATTCAGAAAACAAACAATTCTGTCTTACCTCTCCTTCTGAAATCAGTGGCAAACAGGAGCCCAGTTAGAACCTCACTGAGCCTTTCTGAAAATCTTAATCTACAATACGAATTCGTAGGAAGTATACAACACTGACTGACAACGCTGCTGATTGCGTTCTTTGGGACCCCTGCTGGAAAATATTTAGTATGGGCACTTTCACCGTTCCACCACCACAGATGTCACATTTCTGCCTTGGCTAAACTTCTGTAAGTCTCATCTTTCTTTTCTCCACAATCATGCAACAGAAGTAACACCTTTAGGCATTTATGTGAAAGCAGCACTGGAGAGAAGCAATAACAAAGGTATAAGTATCAAGAAAGACTGGAGGCAGAAATGGAAATAGAAAGCCTCCTGGAAAAATGGTGAGATCAAAAAAAATACAGTTTTTTTTCCTTATTGTTTCCAATAAACAGATACATTTCAAGACTCATTTTCTAAAGGGAGAACAATAGATGTATCTGTGTTTATTCAGCAGTTTTCCTCACAAACCTCCATGAGAAACAAACAGCAATCCAAGTGAAGCCATTATTGTTTCCAGTAACAGGACCGGGTTTAACAGATTGCATCACAGAGAACAAAATCTCCTGCCTCTTCTGAAGGCTAGGAGAGCTGAATGGAGACATGGGATTGACATAATCTACATTCTCACTCAAAAGCAATGGTGACCCTTTGGAAGTGACACAGACTATATCTGTAACGCGATGAAGGACCTCTGATGTAGGTACTACATTTGTACAACAAAAAGGGTTGCATAAACAAAAGGATTTGTTTATACACTTTTCAAAATTTAATTTTACAAATCTTCCTTGTTTATCTGAAGAGACAGGGTCCTTTCAATTAAATAAACCCCAAAAAATTACAGATAAGCCAGTCTTAAAATAGTAGACCAACTGATTTCAACTGAGTTTACAAAACACTAAATATGAGCACAAGGAAACACTGGATGATCCCAGTAACTGCAATCTGTGATTTGCCATTTTCAATCATGTTAGCAGCAGCAAAACAGTAGTTCAGAAATTAAAGCAACATCAAACACGCATGAGTTACGTACGTCTCACCATCTGCTCCACAAAAAGTACCACTTCACATTTTTTCATTTAATGAAAAACTAAGGTTTTGTATTTGGACGTTGAAGAAAACTGCAAATACAAAGCAATATCTACTGGAACAATACAGTATTGTCAGAAAATCTTCAAACTTAGAAGCACGCAAAAATAGAACTCTATTTTTCTATGGTACTTAAATATCAACTGAAGAAATGTGAAAATAATACAAATAATCTTAAATATTAATTATTCACTTGTGCCTTTTAGATAAGAAATACAATATTTTACCCACCTTTGCATGTTGTCTTCCAGTGTGTTTTCGGCCTGACTCATCCTTCTGTATATTTTTTTTAATTCATTTACATACCATTCTTTCCAACATTACACACAGTCACGTGCATAAATGTGAACATACATGTAAGTTTCTGAAGGACTACTTCAGCAGGAAATCCACATGCCTGATCCTGCTCTCACTGAAGTGAAAGGGCCATAGATAGGTTCATGCTATAACACATACTGATCTAAGTGGAGTAGCCTGTTTCCCACAACTATCAGTTTTCATAGAAAGGACTAGGAACTCTCATAAGAGAGAACTCTAGATTATCGTGTTTATTTCCTAACCCAGGCCAGGTGACCAAAGTGCTTTTGTATATAACCTCCATAAATTTTAGACTAAGCTAATACGTTAACATATGTTTAATAACTTTTAGATTTGGAGCTCAAAACCACTTTGTGATAGTATTTATGAGTTGTGATTGGGATTTTCAGAACTGCCACATATATACAGCCAGAGAATGGCTGTATATATACAGAATGAGTTTTACATAGATCTGACCTACCAGCTCAGTTCAGCTCTTCTGAGAGTTCTAACTCTTCAAAAGGAAATAAATACACCAGTAGCTTTATATTCTTTTCATTTTCAATGGATGGTTGTATATATTTAGGTATGAAGCATCTGCTTTTTTTTTCCCCTTGATGACATTCATTATTCTTTTGACTTTGACTATGCTGTCCTCTTACTTGTCCTCTTTCTAAAAGAGTTCCAAAGCTTTGCAAATTAGTGCTTCTAGGAATGCAAAAAATTGTTATCTCATTGAGATGATAAGAGTTGAGCATTGCATTATGATTCTCAGTTTTCTATGACTTTTGACATTGACTTTAGCAGGAGCAGGTTTGGGCTGTAAAATTATAGCTCCAGCAAAAGATGTTCAATATGTAGTATCCTTAAGTTTTATCATCAAAGATCATGCTCCAACCTTGGCCAGCAGTCCAATGGCATCAATTGCTACTTTATCAGTAACATAGTTTATGGGGGTTTTTTGTTCAAGTATAAGAACCATTACAAATTCTATAATTCAACAACCTTTAATCTTTTACAGAAGGAAATTTTAAAAATGTTTCCCCTGTGAAAATAATGTCACTAAAATATCATATGAAGTTCACTGCAATACAAAGATCACTCAACTGTGATAATACACTTTCTGCAAAACTGTTTAGTTCCCTTTTTTTTTTTTTAAGGAGTTCAAATTTTAGGAATCATTAATAAAGCACATATTAAATATAAACACAAAGCCACACAACATGCATCAAAAGAGGGTTAAAATACAACTGTATTTCACAGACACAAGTCACAGTCATTAAATTAAATTACACACATAATATTATAACTTATTTATTATTTCCAGCTATACAGGCAACAGAGCACCAAAACTGAGAAATCTGCTCTAAACTTGATGAACAGTAAAAAGAATATTCTTTTTTGTATTTTGGAAACAGGTATTTTCTTTCATTTTTATCAGAATTACTCTGAATGAAATCCACTATTTTAAGTCTGTTTTATGACATTATTCGGGTAGTGACATATGTTACCAGTTATCTCTGAAAAGGCACTCCCCATTTCCAAAGTTTTAAAAAATGAATAGCATATGGTAATATTAAGATTTCAGCTAATGGGGTATTAAATAAGCATGCTGTATCGGTAATGAGGTATTCTGAAGTTCGATATTAGGCAGCAGCAGAAGTAGAGGTATAACACTAACGATGGTTTTGAAAACCAAGTTCACTGATCCTGAATTATCTTTTAATATAAAAGATTATCTTTACAGATATAAATACTTTTTACACGCTAGAAAAAATGAATGAAGGCACTTTTATCATACATAGTAAGATTTTTGCATTAAAATGAAAACAAATAAATATTTTACTTAAGCAAGTTTGGGCTACTCCTGCTTCTGCTCCTGCTCCTGCAGAAGTCGATGGCAGTAACATCACTGGAAGGGGACTGGCATGTCCATTCTTAAAAATATATACTTCTATTCATTAAAAGTGAAAATAGACTTCTTCCACTAGTGCAAAGACAGAATTATACAAAAGTTCTTCTGGAGAAAATAACTAAAGAGAAATATGAAAAACTAGAAAAATAAGCTACTTTGGGGATATTGCATTATGTGTCCAAAGGGTAGTCAGTAATATCAGTAAGAATCTCCGACACCTAGAGATAACTTAAAAAAGGAGCTGATCCTCCTATTTTATGCCTAAAGTTAATCTGAAATCATGAATAATATTTAGGAAGTCAGATAAAAATCCTAAGAGTGAGGAAAAAATCTCTGTTTTATCAACATTTCAGGCAAATGAAATATGTTTAACCTCTGTGTGGGTCAAATCCTGACTACACTGTCATTGAACATAGAGACACCTGGACAAAAACAGGTTCAGACTGTTCCCAAAGAACTCAGAAAGACTAACGTTTTTAAACTGAAGATCTGTAGGACTTCTTTTTTTAATATAATTTTAGCAGTTAGTGAAACTTCTGTCTGCAATATTTAATTAATTTCTTGACTAATAACAAAGAACAATTGACATGACTAGTTGCCAGTGTTTAGCTCTTTCAATAGCTGTACAACTGCTAAAAAAGCTCTCTGAACAATCACTATTCTTAGGAAAGTTATGTCTGTCCACCACATGGTCCCTTTAATTAAAGAAAAGATTTTTAAAAGCTTTAAAGCAATCAAGAAATTAATCCTACAGTTATTATCTGACTTTACAACTGGTATACGGCAAAATTTCAGGACAAGCACTTCAGGAGTCCTAACTTTGAAAAGAACCAGATATATATCATGTCTCAACTCTCAATATAAGTGTGAAGTAGAGCTATAGCATCAGAATATGTTATGAAAACAAATGCTAATGACTGCACTATAATTAACTCACCCTAGAAAGTAGAAATCCTCTTTTATTAGAATTTGAATAAAATCGCAAATGTAGATGTTTTCAAGGAAGTCTAGCAAAGCAAAAATCTGAAGATGGACCTTACCTTCTCTATGCTCATAACTGTTAGTGCTCAGCAATAAAGCTATACAACAACTACTTGTGAAATCGGTCAGATTAGGGAACTAGCTACAGAATGCCTCTAAAAGATTGAATGCTGTTTGAGATAAAACTGAGGGTGGTATGGAGGCACAACTATTTGCTTTTATGGCAATATTTGTTACCTTCAACTTAAAGCAGCCCTCCTGTGATATGTGAGCTCTGGTAAGACATGCACATTGTAAGCTGTTTAATTTCACGTATGCCACGAACATATATTGATGATCACTATTAACTACTTTAGCCAACCGTCAGTTATAATTTGGATTTCAGTAACGCTCTGTTCCAGGTATCCGTGCTTTCTAAAGGAACTAGAAAGGATGGGAAGCAAACAAATATTTCATATTGTCATATACCTGGTTAAAACGTCTCTAGTAAATTTAGCTTGATATCCACACTCATAGAATGAAAGCCCTAATAAAACACAAAGCTTTCTAGGTACTGTCAACTGCATAAACAAGAACCTTGCTCTCTGGCTACCTGGAACTCCAAGGGTTTGGTAATTATCAAAAGAAGTGCCACAGTTGCTGGGGTATCAAAAGAAAAATCAATTCCCTAAATATATCAAAATTCTTGTCATCCAAAAAAACAGACAAACTAACTTTCCTCACTATGTGAAGCTTTAAGGCATTCTCTTTTCATATATGAATAGTCTGTTTTATTGCTCCATTGTAATTCCTCACACTACATAAACCCTTAAAGAAAAGATACAAAATTAAAGGTATACAACAGAGGAAAAGAATGCTTGAACTACGAACTGTAAGAAATTTATGCTTGTTTTCTACAGTGCTACAATAACTTAGTATGCACAGAAACGTACAAGAAAAGAAACTAGATAAGAGGATATGAGCATTTAACCAAGATATAAATACTGAAATCTTAAAAGAAACTGAGATAAAAAGGGTAAACTTCAATTAATAGTCCAATACAATCCTTGAAATGAAGTCATGATAAAAAACTTCCATTAGGAAAAGCATATTAAATATGAGTCGTAAACAGCTATCACATGCTAAACAGCAGAAGGAAAATAAAACTTATATTGACATGTATATGCTTTGCCTGGGTCCCATGCCAGGGCTTTGGCATCAGAAGCCTCCTGACTTGCTGCTGTGTGTAAAATTATTTCCTAGTCAAGTACTGCATTTTACCTGGAAGGTAGCAGCTAACGGCTCAAAAATCCTTAAATCTGCTCTTACGGTTAACTTCTTGAGTGGAACAGATGAAGCTTTCATAGTTAGATAATTCTGGGATGCACTTAACATTTCTTTATTACCTGAAAACTACTCAAGTGTGATAAATATGATGGGGATAATGGATTCATAAGTAAAATGGTATTTAAAATTGTGTACTATTTTTATGCTAAAGAAATATTTTATTCTATAGCATAGCTACTTTACATTGGTTCTATTTACGAAAGCCCTGCTAGACTACACATGCATGTGCACAATATATCTGAAGATGTGTTTTTATCCAAATGTAGCCATTGAACTGATTAAATGTTGATTGATTATATTTCCACATAACTTTTTGTCAGTTAATAGACAATTGTTTGGCTAAGAATATTAAAGCATCCAGTCATGGGAAATGCTGTTCAAAGAAAAAGAACTTAACATTAAAAATAACAAAGCAACATTCCTGGAACTCAGTAAAGACAGATTATCCTAAAAAATTCTAGCGCACACAAAATTGTTAAATCTCATCATTAGAGTTCAGTTTTAAGATCTTTTGACATCTTTGCAAACGTACAATATCCCTTCTCATGCTTTGGGTAAAAGCAACTTCTTGTCATTAAGATTAGAAAAACTGACCCAGTCTGATGAAAATTAATGCAATAAACCACGAGTCTTACTGCATGTTCTAAGCACAAAAATAATGCACTCTGGAAAGAAGGAAGGGATAAAATAAAAATCTGCATTAGAACAAAGTGCTCTTAGCCAGCTGTCAGAATACCATAGAATTTTTTCCTGACATTATATAATATGACATGTGGTTTCCGCATAAGACAAGCTTGTAATTTATTCATTCTTTCATTAAGTTTGGATCTTTGCCTCTGTGCTTTCACAAGTGAAACCAGGGTAGTCTAAAAAAAAAAAAAATCCAAGATATATTGGCCAAACTTACTGGCAGTGCAATTCCATTAAAGTAAGTACCTATACAAAAAATGAATTTACCCCAAGCATTATTTAATTTATAAATATGCTATAAATACAAGCTACATATATATCAAGAACGAGTTAGTGTACTTAGATACATGTCAGGCTGGAAAATGATCCAGAATATTTGAATTTAGGAGTTTTTAAATAAGGGTGTTTATTTAGGAATGTTAAGGTTGATAATGTTTACCATCAACCTCATTTACATTAAGAGTATGACACCAGTATTATTTAGAATTGATTTATACCAGTTTAGAAACAAGGAAATCATTCAGAGCCCTCAAGATGCATGGACTGTGTGTTAACCCACTCCATTTCCTTTGGGCTGAACAAAAGGAGAGCATGATTCAGTTCTCAGTAGAAGGAAACTCACTTAGAAACTTGTGTTTAACTAAGAGGGGAAAAGAAGTAAGCTACATTCTAAAAAGATCATTGTCAGTCTGCCAATAACTTCTCAATGAAATGAATTCATCTTACAAGTAAAAGGGTATGTTTCCCAGCCATATTCCCTGTAAAGTTCAGCGCCTTTGCTTGCATATCATAAATACTAAAAATTCTGAACTCACTCAAAGGATCAAAGTTTCTGAATCTGAATTAAAATCATACACTTAATTATTGTATGTTTGAGCCATAAATAATTTACCTCCTCTTCCATGCTGCACCTCTAATGGTAGTTCACAACCATAAAAATGTATAATGAAGTATCCACCTGGAATACGGAAATGAAGAAGAACTACTCTAAAAAAAAAAATTATTTTTATTGTTTATTTTTGGAATAGACCAGAATGTTAATCAAACTAACATTTTCGTCATGTAAGAACAAATTTTCTTGAAACTGAATTAAAACTATCCCCCAAGTATAACAAGCTTGCTCTTCTAAAACAGAAGCACCCTGTTTGCACTGAAGGTAGAAAGATACTGAATCTTAATATCTTGCAATCCTTACTTGGTCACTCTCTGAATCCTTGTCCAGCAGCCTTTGTAAGACATATTACTTCAATGGCATGGAATTACTTTTAACCTGTACTTAGCTAATCTCTAAAGAAATCAAAAGCTGCTTCTTTTGAAATATAAGGTAGTCCTACAAACGTATGCATCTAGGATCACTATTTCTATTGCGCAATTTTAATTCTTAACACTCACTCTCAAAAAATCCTCAAAGAAACGCTTTATAAGTGGAAGACTGTAATCAAATTAAGAAATACATCTCTCGCAGTACAAAGGAGCTTCTAAGCCTTACTAGTGTGATGATGATGAAGGATAACATCTGTGAGAAAGTGGCCTTGAATGGTATAAGCCTATAGAATGTGAGTCTTAACTGCCTCACATCGTTTTGGTGTACTGCAGAGATCAGTGAGAGAGGGGTATATAGCCCTGTAGCTTTGTAATGCTCAGCTGCTGTAGCCATAGATAAACACTGTAGCGTATAAACAGCGCATAGCTATTATACTGCAGGAAGCAACACCGAGAAAACTGAATTCAAATCTTAAACAAAGCCTTCCTTGAAACAGTCCCATTCTGCATTTACTAGATATGTTTTCTTTATTTTAATTTATGTTACATAAAATGATTCTAACACTGAAATAAATTATTTACAAGATATATCATTAAAAGGCTTCTATCCTCAAATCTATAGTGATAACTAGTGCAAGAAATTAGAATTCTCCAAGATGGAAAAAAATTTCTAGAGTTAGACATAATGCATCAGTCACGAGTCCATTCCATTTTAGTAGAATAGTAGCAGTTTCTAAAAGGTAGATGAAATAAATTCTTAAGGAGTGGGAATTCACTGTAACTAGAGCTGCAAGGAATGAAAGTTATCCCTAGATAATTTTTCCTTCTTCAAAAGCACGATTTTAATATAGCTGTAGTTTCTGGAGGCTAACAATCTCAAAAGAGATTTCATTTTGTATTCTCAACTAAAATACTGATTACCAAAGATAAATATTGAAAAATCCTTCCAAGAATAACTTAACTGATTTGAAAAATGGATTAGAAGGAGAGCTGAATATCCCTATGTGTGTATCTTTAAAGAAGTAATATGATGGCAAACAAAGCAATCTTTTGAAACTATCAGGATCGAGGAAGAGAACACATACCCTTTGCACAATGTTATTCTAAATAGCCAGGCATTTGTGATTACTGAAGCATGCTTTTCAGACTTGAGGCTGGCAAGAGAGTTCTGTTTGAGATACAGATCATTTTCTACACTACTGTGTTTATATCTTCTATGACAGTTTGAAAGTCTGGCGACAGAATTCATCATGCTTTATTGCACAAGTCAGACAAGCCTTCCAGGGCAAGATAATAGCTTCAGTTAGACCAACAAAGGTATTACAACTTATTCATAGCTTCAAATTTCAGATCTGAAAAAGATCTCATGGTTAAAAGTTGATTTCTTGTCTCCAATTACATAGTTTAAACTTTGTCTCATTGGTATTGTAAGACAACCATAAGCACAAATCACACTACTACTACTACAGTGACAAAGGGCCCTTTACAGATGTTGCAAAAATACCATATTGTACAATGCTCCAGTATACTCTCAGAATATATCACAACACAAAAGAAGGGTGAAAAAGTTTAACACGTCTGTATCCTAGCACCTTAATAGCATGTCTTCAGCCTATCTGAACTGAAGTTTATGAAATTCAGCCTTTTCCTTTTGAGAAGGCACAGGCACACATACAAAGAGAGAAGAACTTATCACGTTTTATTTATAGTCACTTCACCTTAAGATTTTACATGGAAAGCAATGACAGGTTTTAGCTGGTACTTAGGTGCTCAGTGTGATGACAAGGAACATTGTCTATATATAAAAATTTTCATAAATACTTTGTCCCTTTCTGATGCAGTAATGCTGCTTGCCAGAATGCAGAGAGTTAAATCAAAGGAGGCTACAAAAGGGAACACTTTTTAAAGGTTAAAGCTGGTAAAGCAGCAAGTTGGAATGGTAATCATAGAAGAGATAAGTCAGCCCCAGATTCACAGCTTCAAATGATTTAAGATAAGAGCGATTAGCTCCTTGGCTTTGTCAAGGCCAAGTGTGGGATCAAAAGAGGGCCAAAACCACAAAGACCCTAGAAAAAGGTAGTCACCAAAATCTAGAGCTCTAGAAAAACTACAAGTTTGGAAGACTCATAGGGCTGCAGAAGGTGTACTGGACACAGCAAAAGCCTTTCTTCCCAAAATAGACTTTAGAAATATTCTAACAACCCCCTCCCCCCGCCCCGAGATGTTAGAATAAAAGAATTAACTTCATATAAGGAAACAGAAATTAAAGAGTAATTTATTTATTGCTTTGGAAGATAGGTAAAACATGATACTGAATAACTTATATGTGAGTCACTTTAATCAGCCTCCCTTCCTTCTTTCTCCACACATTGGACTGGCTCAAGTGGCCATGCATTATGGATCTCTAGGTTTCAGCCAATAATGGCCTGAAGGGAGCAATTCAAAGACTTACAGAAGTCAAATACCTGGTTATTTCTGTGCGTGGTTGATTAGATCTCCTGAAAGAATACTGGTTTAAAGTAGCTACTTTCATAAATGTGACTAACTTCCACGGATTTTTAAATGTTTTTAAATGTCTTTAAAAACTCTAAGCAAAATTCATTATTAAAAGGATAGTTCAATTATAACTGTGTTCTCAACAGAAGGCAGTCACCCAATAGAGCTCCTCATTTCTGAATAAAAGAGACTGATAAACTAGAACAATCCTTCTACGTCTTGCATCAGATTCTTGACTCTCTAATGATTCTGTGTGAGTCTAAGTTAATTACACTTTTTCTGACTGTTTTTGCTTGAGACCAAAGTCAGAGGAAACTATCTGGCTGTGTAAAAACTGGAATAATAAGCAAGCTAAAGCTTTTAGTTCTGACATGGTTTATACAGTCTCTTCCACATGAAGAAACTGTTCAAATTTTCCCTTTCTTCTGCTCACCCTCTGCACGTGTTTTATTTTATGCCATGCATGCTAGAAGCAAAAGACAGCACAAAATCAATTATGGCAACTTTTACTAAATGTGGGAAGTCTCACATTTCAGTCTCTACTGAAGTTTGACAGTGGAAACTCACTGTTAGATATAAAAGTATGTGTCTAGACACATATATGTTTCTCTCTACTTTATCAAAAATAAGGATTGTATTTTATCTAGTTCTTGCAGTCCTTACAGAGAAGGGAATAAGTATAGACGAGATACATTTGATGACCCAAACAATGTCCAGTCATCAACCCCTTATGAGTACAATAAGAGCACCCTATATGAGAGTATACTGCACTCCAGAAAGACATAGGATAGGCAGAGCCGTGATCTAATGCCAAACTATCACAGTACTAATCAGCAACCCACAAGTGAAGGCTAAAGAGATGAATCAAAATCCATTACTGAATACCTCTAGAATTTGGAATTGAATTTAAAAAAAAGGCCATAAACATTCTCTTTCATCATTAGATTGGATTCTAAACTTTTGGCTTTTACGTCAACTGAGATATTATAAAACAACATGAAAATCTTTGCAAAACTCGCCATATAGGACTTATAAAATAGCACATACTGGGATATTATTCCTACCATAGGTAAGCTATTAATGCAGCGCAAGTTGCATCACTCAGGGAAGGAACAAGGTGCGGACAATTTTAGATCTAAAAGGAAAATAAATGTTGAGTCCAAAGGCAATTTTGTATGAATGCTTGGCTTCTCAGCACGTGAAATGCATACACTAATAAGGATAAGTATTAGCAAGTCACCACTAATTATTTGGCTAATGGCTAAAAAAGCTACTCTAGTGTCTGTTAAACACAAAACTAAAACTCTGTTTTGCACAGTGGAAGAAAGAGACCTGTGATAAATTATTAATTGAGATTTCCATTTTTAAGTATATTTGCAACAGATTAGAAAAGACTATGCAAACACTGAGAAATCATTTAATATTGAAATTCAACATTCATTTTTAAAATGTTTCCAGATTAATTCAAATCACAAAATTATACAATTTTATTAATAAAACGATTGTATAGAATTGTGATCCTGGCTCATCTCCCAGTGATGTCAACGACAGTTTTTGCACTGATTTCTAGGAAACCAGAGCTGGATCTCACCTCCTTTGATAGCCATCAATCACTTTAAAATTGAGCACAATAATCAATAAATACTGTTGTCAAATTCATAGCCTGGGTAATAGCATACTCTACAATAGACTACATCATAAGATTGCTTCAGGATGTTAATTATCTGGTAGTGGCAATTTTAAAGATTAAGGATGATTACTGTAGTAATTTTTATACATTAATAGACAACGACATATAGACAATAACATATTATAGTTACATACATATTTATACACAGACAACTTTAATTAGCCACTGTTTAAAACCTACAAATATAAACTTTTATACACAAATGTACATGTAATATGAAGTAAAATGTTGTTTTATGACAGTGTAATATAGATATGTGAGATATATTTTATTCTTAAATATAGTATTAATTAAAAAATGTTATGCACTAGAAAGCTTTTTTACAAATATAAATAGGTAGATAATACTACAGTATAAATTACAGTATATACCTTTAAAATTATGAAACAGATCAATTCATAATCCTTCAAAACAGAATAAACTATTACTTATTGCTATCTGTTAAGATGATTTCTGATAAACTTCAAAATATTCCCTGTGTTTTACTGAGCATGATACTGTTCCCACTGAAGTAAATGGCAGTTTCCCACTTCACTCAGTGAGTGCAGGAGCAATTGCTTAATAAAACTACATAGACTATATTCCACATGCATTTTTTTTTCACTGTTATCAAATAAAGTACCAATATAATTTTTAAAAGGCAAGAGGAGAGAGTGACAGAAAGAGCAAGAAAGTGAAAAATATTAGTGAATGCTATCGTACCGATCTCCATGGTCCCCGATGCCATGAAACATCACCAGGGCAAGAATGCACATTACATTGTGCCATATTAGGTGGCTTGTCTAGAATTTCACAGTTTTGATCACCCAACATTTGGCCAGTAGGAAGCTGACAAATCACCAGTCTTGTCTTTATTCCATCTCCACATGTTTGAGTACACTAAAATACAGAATTTTATATACAATATCTTTGTTAAGAGAGTCTTCACATACCATTAATCAAAAAAGATATAGCAATAATCAATACAAGTTATGACTTACTATGTTTATTTTCATAAACCCTGGACACTGCATCCAAGAACGAGGACTGACAGCCTAATCTCATACAACGAAATGACAATTCTTTCACCAAATAATAGTTTACAAAACTACATTTTTATACTTTCTCAAGTGACTGTCTAGAAAGAGTCTCAATAACAGGGATAATCTGCTCTATCAATGAGAAATAAGTATTTGAGAGAATAAATGTACAGGTATATGGCTCATTTATAACAGGAAAAGGTGGAAATCAGTCCTAAAAACAGTATCCCTGCCAGACAAGAGAAGTCTCAGACACTGGACACATTTTCTCATACTCTAACTTACATAGACTAAGTGTCAAATATTTATAGGGTGTGGTTTGTGGTTTGATTTTTCACTGCTCTGCTTTATAGAGAAAAAAAAATTAACAAATTTGGACTAGAAATTCCTCCAATATGTGCATTGGCAGCTATGAAAATTTTATTCTGGGTTCACTCTAGTTTCAGTTCTCAAATAATTCTCTAATTCCAGTGTTTTCTGACACTAATATGAATTCTCATTTCTAATGAGCTATTTTAATCAATCTGATCAAAAGTCAGCACGTTCCAACACATTATAACTTTTTACTGTAGTTCAGAGGATTCTAAATTAGACATGACCTGCTGCGCCTGCGTTAACCGGAATCCAAGTCCGCAACTACGGTCATGACCTTCAGACTAACCTTGAGAACTAAATGGCTACAACTGGCCAAAACAAAAAAAAAAAAAAAGGTGACTCGATCAATTTTTCTTGTTTTATCCCGCTCTCGTTACTCAGGTATCCAAGAAGTGGCAAGAACCACAAGAGGTTAGACTAGAACGAATGCCAAATGAACCATATGGATTTATATTTCTTGTGGTCTGAGCAAGAATGCATGGTCAAAGCTTGAAAATACATACCATAGGGAAACCTTTCTTTGTCCAAAAATGTATAATTTTGCATCAAAACATTCTAATTCAAGAGTGGAAGTTGCCAGGTTTAGCATGCTTGAAGCTACTACAACTGATTTTATTTCTGCCTTTAAGATAACAAACTACTTAACCTAAGCATACCTTTTAGATGCATGAACTTATTTTCATACCTTCTAATTCATAGCTACAACCCAGTATTTTTTTTTCTCTTTCTAATATGTTCATACGGGATATAATTATTCTACTACCTGCAGTTATTCCAGTCACTACTTAATAAATTTGAGGTAAAATATAACTTTCATTTAAACTTCTTAGGTTTGATTTTTCTTAGGGTAGCTATTTACACAGAGGTTTTTCTCATACAATTTATCTTTTTGGAATAGAAAATAATTCTGTACAAATCAAGATTCAAGAAACTATTGTAACATTCAATTATAAGCTTTTTTTTACTAAATTGAGAAATACCAGGTAAATATAAATAAAATTAGAATTTCTAAAGTTATCACTATTCTACTGACTAACAAATACAATGACATAATTCCAATCACTTTGTACACACTTAGCATCATACAATACTTACTTCTTCTGGAGTGTATTTCACTACCCATATACACACTACAATTCTGAATTTGATCAAAGAACGAATTTTAGATCAATAGAGTGAAATGGATTCTTTTTAAATAAGTAAAAAATGGTCTTCTGTTCCATTCAGACAAATAATTATTTTACTGTTTCTAAACTTATGTGGTAAATAATGTTTCCCTTTGAAAGTGAAATAATCTTACTTCTCCCCAATTCCCATAGTTCCAACGTGGGCAGGGTCCAGAATCACAGTGTCTTGACTCTGGAGGTTTTGTTGCCTCATCACAGTAACTAGCACTTCTTCCTTCCTCATCTTGACATACTACAACCCGACGGTGAAATCCACCTGCGCAAGTACTAGAGCACTAGCAAAACATGTAAACATATATATATATCACTATTGTATAATCAGCAAAATGTACAATACGTTGGTTAAAACAACTTTAAATTAAAAATTTTATGTTAGCATTTAAAATTGGAAATTTGCAAATAAAAATTACTATTATGTAGAAGTATTTTAAAGCTGAAAATGCAAAAAAAAATTTTAAATTGAATATATTTTCAGATTTAAAATATTTTTAAATAAATGTACTTTTAATTTGACCAAATTCATTCTTCAAAGACATTTGTAGAAAGGCTAACACAGGCGTGACAGAACACATCAATATATTTAAAAATTTTCTTACTGCTCCCCAGGGTCCAGTTCTCCATTGATATCCTCCCACAGAAGGATGGTTCCACCGGTTTACATTATCTTGTGGATAGTGTATTGGAAAGTAATCTATTTCTGGAAAATGGCTTGGACGATCATGTATTTTAGGAATATGATGATAAACTGGCGGACACGGCGGCATGTTGCATTCCTGTTCTTTGGAAGGACGGCCCTCGGGATCACAGTAATTCTCGTTGATTTGTTGATGATAGTTGACACAGATAACTTGTCTCGTTACTACTCCACTATCACACGTAACTGTGCACTGGCCAAAAATTAATCCAATATTTGTGATAGAATGCTTATGACTAATAATCAAAGACATTTATATTTACTTTTGACAATAAGAAATGTGTATGTTATTTTCTCAAGGGATGCACCTTCAAGCATGCCTGTACAGAATAAGAAGTCCCAACTTCTAACCGGAAAATTTGCCCAATAATCTAAGAGACACATTAAAAAATAACACTAGTAATACTTACAGGGGACCAATTTCCAACTTGCCACTCTCCACATGGGCTAAAGCAGCTTGAAATTTCATCTGGTCGTGGTAAATGAGCACAGAAAGATTCATCTGCTATTCCTCCATGAGCATCTCTACAACTCACATAGCGAGCACGATCACCTTTTCCACAGGATGCAGAGCACTGTGATAAAACAGTTCATGCTCATCACAGTTTAGGAGACCAGAAGAAGACAATGCAAACATTTAAAATACTAACATAGCTTTGTATCAGTTTGAATTCAGAATTAAACCCTGAGAAACAGATTCCCATCTCACACTGATACAAAACGACGCTAACAGAGCCATGCATTCAGGAAGAAAAGTGAAACAATGATGGACTGAAACGCATGGCCATAATTCTGCTGAATTAATTCAGTATCTCTGAACAGATAAGACTTCAGCTATAACATGCAATCATTATACAGATGCAGAAAGTATTTTATTCTTTATCAATCTTAGACACGTTGGATAGGAATTTCAAGCACATTTCAGTTACTTGAATAGTGATGCAATATTTACATCAACTGACATAATAAAAACTAATATTTAGAATTTACCATACTTGTTTTATATTAGCATATTCCATTGAGCCCCTTCTGATGGCTTTATAGTTGAAAAGTTCAAGATGGATTTAGTAGTGAGCTTTCGAGTAACCTCAATCTATGCACTCGTTACTACTATTTAGCTAAAATAGCTTCACAAAGATATAATTGTGTTTTGTGCTTTGCTAAGAACCTCCAGGGATTAATAGACACACCTACATTTTTATAGATTATTTAAAATTTTCAAACCTCTGTCAAATAAGACTAATTTGCATCGTTACCAAAATCAAAAATTCCTCTGTTAAATAAAGTCTGTATATAAACTGAATTTATTTGTAACACTTATTCTGCAAGTTATCTAGCATGAGATCCTTAAAGACCAAAACTACTTACCATTGCTATTCATGTAAAATATTTAAATAGTTTTTTTTAGAATGAAAAACGTTCTCATTTTTCAGAAACTAATTCATTATTTTAAAATGTATTTCCTTGAACACTTTCAATCACATTAAAGCTATTCTACTCAGAACTCTAGTATCCAAACTGCTTTTTTCCCCCCCTTATCTTCCCTGCTAGATTGGAAACACAGAATTTGCCTGGAGTGTCAACTACTTCCAGAAAAAAAATTCTTTAAAAAAGTTAATATTATTTCTTTAAAGAATTATCCCAAGACGACGTCAATCTGAAAGATATACAGATGAGAGCTTTCCACAATTGGAAAATGGATGAAAAAGTGGAGGATAGTTTTGCAAGCCATGATCACCGTTACATAACATACTGGGGTCCACGATCCATATCTCCATTGAGTCACCTTCCCCACATGAATCTGAGGAAGTGAGGTAGTCCATAATTCTGTATTTTCTGGACAAGGGGGCAATTCACATTCCTGTAGGGGAGAAAAAGAACAACTTAAAAAATACAATTTTTGGAACAGACGAACGTAAAGTAAATCTGTCACCCAAAAAGGTAGCTCCTACCACTGCAATAAGGTAGCATGAATTAACAAGTAAATACCATCCTCTAATTTTCCATGGCATTATTCAAAATTTCTTATTTAGTTTTGTTTCCAATTGAGAGGCAAAGAATTTAACAATAAAGCTATATCAGTAATAACTACTAACATTTCCACTTTGAGAAAGAACTGTATTGGTAACTTGCTGGAGACAAGGGAAATCAACATTACTGTGCTCTGTTTCAGAGCCACATGCAGTAAAGAAGAACTGAGAGATAATAGTGGCTGGGCTGTTCCTTATACCTTCAGCTACAGAGAACAAGAAATTGTCCAGTTTCAGTCAACAGCTGTACTGGTACTGCTCTTCAAAATACAAGACATATTCAAACCCAGTGCATTTCCACATATGAGTGGAAATTACTTTTTACCAATTATTTAGCTGTTTTATTTTGAATCTTATTCAAGAAGCCATCACAGGAGCAATTGTAACTGGTTTACTCTGGACCATGAAATCCTATTTTTTGTTCTCCTTGAGATGGGAACCAGAGTTGCTCTCAGTGGTTACCAGCTAAACTGGATATAAACGTGATGCAACAATCTGATGGCTGGATCAATATATCAATACACAGCTACATTGCATCCAAGACACTAATTGCTTTTAGTTAAACGTAAACCCACTGACTATAGTAAACAAACATTTCTTATAAAAAGGGTAGATCTACATTAACAGAAGTGCTAAAGTAACTTGGGACAAAAGAGAAAAGTAGAGAATCATATCATACATTCATAAATACAAGTTCATGTCTATACAGTTCTGAATTAATCTCATTCCAATAATCAAAGCTTTCTTCAAATAACCCTCTTTTTCTTTTAATAACTATATATAACTAGGATTTTAGAGTAGAATATCAGGCCAGCTAGGTGCAATTATTGTGCATCATGGTGATCAGGTGCTCAGTTTCCTTATATTATTCTACATGTTGGAGCTTTCTACAAATATTCACCTTCAATTATATACCAAATTTTCATGTCTCCAATGTCCAAATTGCTCTTCTTTTACTTAATTCCTCTGGCCAAATTTGAAGCACACAGAAAGAGCAGATAGTTTCAGTATTTTTTCACATTTTAGAACTCGTTTTCAAGTTCCCCCCAAAAGTCACTAGACAGTATTTGTGCTAAAAAGCACTGCCATCTCCAAGGTACTTGTTTACTTACTTGATTGTCTCTAGGACGAGTAGCAGCATTACATTCTCTGTCATCATCCAAAATAACTCTGTAAGTCCCAGCAACACATTTGACTGCACGCATCTGGTATCCGTGGCCACATGTTACAGCACACTGTTAAAGTCAGTAGTTTCACATACTTGAAATAACATTATTTTTACTCAAATTTAGTTTTTTAATTAAATTTTCTATTTTAAAACTCATTATATCATGAATAGGAATTTAATAATTAAGAAACGATGTCCCGTACAATCTTTTTACCATTATAATGGTAATTTAACATGTGGAATGATTTTAAAATTGAGTAATCTTATGTCTACTCAACAGCTACTGATTTACATGCCTAAAGATTAGCCTAGTAATTCAGACAATTTGCATGCAATTTAAAAATTTAGAATTCAGTTTGTAAGTCGTATGTACGCTTTACATACTAATCTCACCAAAATAGCCTAGTTAGTGAGCAATTAAGAAGCGCAGCTACCAGAGTCTACCTTAGGTCAAATGAAGAATTCTCTTAACTCCACTGATTATACTGTCCAGAAGCACAATGTAGTTCCCTAGGCAAAGGAAAAGTAATCCTCTCTAAAAAGCCCACTTTTGAAAAGCAAGCCTCTCCTCCAGTTGATGGTCCTGCTTCTGCCTCTTCATCCTCCACACCAGAAACACTGTCTCTGTGTATTTAAACGGCAAGTATTTCTTAAGTCTCTGCATGCATCCCCCCCTCCATTTTGTTAATTTTTATGGGAAACACTGCTTTGCTATCTTTTTTATCACTGTTGCACTTTCCAGGAATAGATCCTTGGCAGATAGCGGGATATAACTGTAGCTATCTAGGGTCCCTCTGTAGCTAGTGGAGAGAGATAGGAACCTCTAGAACCTGATTTATCCTGTTTATCTCAGGCACTTTAGGAATGATTCTGTTGCTTCAGAGAGACGCCATGGGAGATACCCTGGAATATCCTCCTTCGGACTCTGCCGCTCTAGAAAGGCGTAAGTCTCCCAAACTTCCTGTGCTTTATCTGCCCACCGCGTCAGACTCTCTGATATAATCTAGAGTCACCAGGTACTGACAGTTTATTAATGGGTAGCTTAATCGAGACCCCCTAGATAAATGAATCACCAGCTGGAGCTATTCATTCCTTGCCCTTGACTACACAGTGTGCCAACAGCCCTATTAAAGAAGGCACCTAAACTTTCAGATGGCTCAAAGTAGCATGACATAAATCCCACCCTACAAATATTGTAGTTCAAGCAAGAAATACCAGCAAAAATCCAGGTCATGAGTAGCTGGTACCAGATGGTAAGGTGGATTAATTGCAATGGAAAGCTTTGCTTCAGCTACATGGATTGGTAAATTTCCTGTAAGAGTTATTCCAGAACAGCTATAACACTGTGATTCCCTAGTCTGAAAAACTGTACCATGGGACTACCTAATTAAATTTCTTACTTCCTTTTTGCACTTAGCATCTAAAAATGAGAAGCCAGCATCTTGTGACCAAAAGATAACCAAAAAGGCATTCAACATTGTGTTAGACAACGGTGTGGTAATCTCTGCAGTACAAAAATACAACATGAGACAAATTTTATACAAAAGAAACGTGTAAGTTAAAAATGTATGTAATTTCCCAAGGCTTATTTATTACTTATTTTACTAAAAGGCTATATGCAAAAAATAAATAGCACCTGACATTCTGTTATGAGTTCTCACTAACACCCAACAATCACTATGAATAAGCCAATGCCTATTTTGGTTTGAGTAATCTGAACATACCGAAGCTTCATGAAATTGAGTGCCTTGTTTTTGAATTAATTCTCATCTATTTGGTGACAAAAGTTACCTTCTCAAACTGATTCACCTTTTGCTGGAATTTTGAAGCCTCTCTGGCATACATTAGACGAGCATCATCAGCCAAAAGAATATATTTTTGAACTGCACTTTCAAATAAAGAGACAGAAAGCTCTTTTATCACTGAAGATTATATAAAAACATAAGATATGCAACCAAATATGATGCATTTTGCCTGCTATTATTAGCATATACCATTCTATGCTCTAAGTTAAAGCTACCATTTAAATATGTTGATATATTTATAAATATTTGGTCACTTACCTGTCCCATTCATTTGAATGCTTTGCTACATAAAACTATTTTCATTATTTTGGAGATGAAATGTGTTCATGTGAAATAGCATTAGCAGTCTTAGAAATCAAGGCTCATAGTCAGTGAACTAGTTTAGACATCCAAATTCTGTGTGGATGTTCCTAAATTACGGGTTAGATAGCCAATGGGAACAGAGAGAGATGTAAACCAATTCACTTGAAGTAGCTGCGAAAGTTAATAAAAATATTTAAACGGCACTGTTTTGCGTTCACCCAACGTCTGAACTAAAGGCAAAAAGTCAGAAATCCTTAGGTACTCACTGATCCCCAAGGCCCAACTTGCCAAGATGCACATTCATGAAGTTCACATGGTGTTACTGATTCTGGTCTATCATTTGGATTACAGAAATCATCTCTCATTTGTTCATCATTAAGTTGGCACCATACTTGTCGATGTCTCATTCCTTTGCCACATGTCACAGGACACTGTAAAATTGTATTAGATTCACCAGACATGAAACTTCATTTTTTTTAGTAGTCTGGTGGATTTTAAAGATCACATAACTGACAAAAATATTCCAGAAACATAAGTAGTGCAACAAAACTAGTTATTTTGTGAACTCGCAGTTTCTAGTAAATATCAGCCCAAATGCATAATACAGACAGAGGAATCACTGTTAAGTTTCTAAAGCTATAAGAATATGAAAACAATGTACCGTTTATTTATTGCCATCAAAAGAGAATACTTATTTAAAATATGAATGCATATACCACAGCTTTCAAAGGAAACATTTACATGATCCATAATTCAATTATATCCATATGATCTATATTAAATTGCATATAATTTTTGTCTTCACTTGGCTGAATGTTTCACACTGCTTTACAACAAAGGATGGTATGTAAAGGACTGTAGACAGATCTATGTTATGTAGTTTCATTATCCCTTTTAACTGCAACAACATTTCAGAGAAAAAATTAATTATTGGCGTGTTTTTCACAAGTTCTTGAGCTATCTGTACATCTGGTATGTACATCAGCAGAATCCTAGCACTTAAGTATTTTTACTTGCATGTGTCCAAAAATAACTAGAAAAAAAATACTCAAGACAGCTTATTTTAATATTGATGACCAAATGAGTTTTAAGTTTTGCCTGGTTTGTTACCTCACTCCACTCACTAACAGACCAGCTTGGACATAAGAATTCATTGCAATTCTGTGTTACGATTCTTGGAAGTTCATGGCATTCTCTGTCAGGAAGACGACGACCCAAATTGTTCATACAAAAAGCTTCTCTGGTTCTGACACCTCTTTCACAGCTCCTTGAACACTGCAGCGTACACAAAATATTGTGAAAAAGGAAACATACCATAATAAAAAACAGCTCAAAATACATTATCAGTCTTAAAGATGAAAGTCTCAAAGATCATGTAGGTCACATGCATCCCGTCCTATGTCCATTTAAGTCTACACACTTCAAATACGTGCACCAGAGAGAAATTTGGCACCTTGTTAAGTAGTTCCAGGACAAAACTCTTTAATTAAAATTAAAGCTGAAATTGTACTAACCTTTTTTCTTTAAAATACTCAGAGAACTAAATTATTAAGACTGTAATAAAAAATACACTTTGAACACTCAGATCTTCTCTGCTGAGTTCCAAAACCAAGCGGCATATAATTTAGGTATCTACAGTTTCTCACAAAGATATGAGGAATTTTGTCCAGTAGTTACCTAAATATAGAGGTATTAGCTACTCCTACAACATTGGATTTGTCAAACTTTATTTTCTTTTAGTTGCTTAGACTGAAAAAAAAGGATATAAAAATAAAAATCTGATATGAAAACTAACCAGAACTATAATGGTATAATTATAACGTTTTCAATTTGTACCTCTGACCATTCTGTGTAGTGCCAACTTGTTAACACACAGTCACCATGACAGGGCTCTCTGGCTGGTGGTTTCTGCTGATCAGCACAGTACTTATCATCCACGGGAGCACTGAGTCCTTTTGAAACAGAGTACTTCATGCAATGGATTTCTAAAGACCGATACCCTGGGCCACACTTTGATGTGCAGTCACTTTTGCCAATACTGTGCCACCTACAAGGATAAACTGTTATAGAAAACTAACTATGTTTTAAAAATAAAACTAAAGCAGTCGGAGAATATAGTTAGAAGCGCAATATAAATATAAATTCTAGGTAACAGATAAATAAGACTGTAAAGCCTATATAAAGATGGGAATTTTCAAAGAAATATGAAGGAATATGACTCATACGCTTAAAAATTCTTTTTACATTTAAAGCATCTTTTGTCTAAATCTCCTAAGTGACTTTGAAAAACGCAAGCAATAATTCTAATTGGTCATCCTCTGCACACTTCATTGTGGACTTTCTCAGAGGGCAAAAACACACGCTCGTGTTCCAAATGAGTTCCAGTTGAGAGTACAATTCCAGTGAAAAATGTATTCCACCCAGGAATACAATTTGTTAGTCCAGCACGTAGAGAAGAAATTCACAACCCTAACAGAAGACTTTGAACTTAATGAATAAAAATTATAAATATACATTAGCTCTACATAGTTTTGGAGATGTAAATCTAATGTATAAATCCATTAAATCAACAGATTTGAGGAAGGAAGCAAGGGAGTGAGGGAGAGAGAATAAAGCAGTCTGAATTATTTTGTTTCAATCTCTAGCAGCAAAAATAAGACCACAATAGCACCATCAGTTTAGAACATCTTTTTACCTTAACTCACATTCTGTATTACACTCCTCAAAGACTTCTGGTACAGAAGGTGTAAGTTCACATCTTTGATCAGACACTACCACGTGATCACTTTTACGTATGCATGTCATTCTTCTTCTTCGAATGCCTTGGAAAGAACAAGAATAAAAGTAAAAAGGGGCTAAATAAGAGTGCCTTTTTCACATTAATGAATTCCAATTCATAATTTAGGAATTTAACTGAGATACTCCATTAACATTAATCTTTGTATACAGCAGATTCTGCACCAACACTTTACATTGTGCAGCTGACTAAATTCCTGTGGGGAACAACCTTGATCCTGTCATGCTTGCCCATCTCTGATGTCTCCCAGCCATACCACCATGATCTCATGAGGGCATCAACTTCCAGAAAACTGTAGTATAAAGTGCAACACTTCATTTACTCAGCAGGTATTCCAAATGCATCACATTAGTCCTTGGCTAATTACCAAATTACCTTGGTAATTACTAAACACCACTATGCTAACTCCAAGGTCATGATCCCTTTCTTTAACGCAGCAGAAAATTTGAGCGCAGGGTACCTGGAAGGTCTCCTGGAGGGCTAGAAGTAGCAAAGTTCACAGCTACCTAGCACACGAGCACGTCTACAGCCTGACTCAAAACCAGAAGAAACGTACCATCATTTGTCCCAAATAAAGGCATTCCTAGCATCTGCTAATTGGAGTATCTGCCACAATATGTGTACATAAACTGTATACATACACTTCATATATGTTGCAGTTTTATTTTTCAGTGGAACAGCTCACAGAATATCAGACAAAAATTATAAAAATATTCTAAAATACCTTTATCTCAAATAACAGAAAACCAAAAAAGACAAAGAAATATACATGAAAGATACTAGACAAATCAAGTAATCGACATCTGGAAATATGATGACAGGAGATGGGATAGATCTTAGCAGATATACAATACCATGTTTTCAAGGATGCATTACACTTGGTTGAAATATTTTTTATAAATCACTCCTATGGCAAAAAAAGGAACAAGCATATAGTTTTGTATATGGAATTGCATTGCATAAATACTGAAAACAGGAAAATAGAATCTGAAGCCACTCTGCCCTTAACAGCTCTGCGCACCTAAAGTTTACTGAGAACGCTGAGTTTCTTTCTTACTAAGGTGGAGGTGACAAAATCCTGTGTATTTCAGACTAGCCCCTTCCCAAATGTCATCAGGTTTTTGATTCTGATGAAAAAAGAATCCACAATACCTTGGCACATTCTGCTGCAGTCCTGCCAGGGTCCATAGGGATCCCACATGAACAGATCGCTTCTGTCTTCTATTGGGATATTGAATGAATAACGCACATCAGGGTTGTATAAATTCCCTACACACAAAACCTGAATTGAGATAAAATGATAACTGTTTTTCAGTGAATGTGCGCATGACATAACCTTATGAGCATTATAAGCATGTAGTGAATTTTCAAACTTATGAAAAAATTGAAAGTTCACCTGTAAAGTTAGCTCTTCCTCAATTCTATCAGTGCTGTTAATTCGTTCTATAGTATTGTTTGAACCACTGTACTCGAAAGTAGCTCCTTGTATATTGATTTCTCTTTTTGACATGCTTACAACAAAATTTCCATTCAAGATAAAATTTCCATGAATATCAGATAGAGCTATAAGTAAAATAAAATATTGGGAATAAAGCATCTATTTTAATTAAAAGATTTTACTAAAGAAAATTAATAATAATATATTTTTGTTTGAACACTTAGATTTATTTTATTCCACGTATAGTATTTCAAAGTTGTATCAAACTGCTCCTAAGGCATGAATATGATCCCAAACTTCAGCAGCTTTCACCTGAGCAGCTGTCATGGATTTTCTCTGCATTAACAACACTTAACATCAATAACATTTGTTGTGCTAAAAGGCTGACTATAGTAATCACTTTCAAACTCGGTTAGGTTCTGCAGCCTAAAGGGAACAAATTTCATTTATATTTCTGACCTATTCTAGAGTCCACAGTCTTATGCTCTCTAGAGCTACTTTTAAATTTAGTAAAGGCATGCTATTCAGGCATAACTGTGTTTTAAATGGTAGTTAGAGTCAGGGATGAGGGTTGTTTCTACTTCCTATGAGATGCATATACAGCAGCAGGGCATTAGACAGCAAGAAAACAATCTGGAATACTCTGATGGCTTTGAAAGCTCTCAAGACTTAATAGGACAAGGAATGACATTGTGTTGAGTGGAATGGTAATGGAAGAAGAGAGAGAGAAGGAAAATATGCACTGATACTCTCTCATGCACTTCAAAGGTAATATAACTACTGTGAAATAAAACAATCAAGATTTTTGGGACAAATTGTGAATTCTCTGTTTCTCCTACACACCTGCAAAGTTAGCAACCTTTTTTTTTTTTAAATGTGATCTTTATACTCATTCTGGTACACGAAAATACATGAGAAGAGAAAGGATCACTTAAGAATTCCACTGCATCCCACAGTAAATTTGTGTTAACCATGTGATAAACAATTGTTAAAAAATTAGCTTCTCTTTCTTTTTAAAAGAAAGTAGAAAATTCAGTAATAAAAACAAGAGTCACAGTTGCCAGACAGTATCTAGTGTTCTTCCAGGACACCGGCTCAAGAAAAACTCACCCCTTTCTTTTCAAAAGTTAAGTGCTTCATAAAGTGTCTGCCAACTAAGAAACTCACCAGCACACAATACAAGTTCAGTTTGTCTTCTTTGAGCCCCATTATTCTTCTCACAAATAAATGAACTCTGTCTTTTGAAGTAGAGCACATGATTCAAGACATTGGACATCCCTCCACTTTAGGATAGCATTTAATGCTTCTCCTTTGCTGAGGCTAAACTTGATTACATATAAATTTTACCAAATGGACCAATTCTTTCCCCTCATACATTTAGTATACCTCATCAAAACAACATTTTTCCTTTATACAGTGTATTTAGAGGCTGTCATTAAATACTGTATTTCATTAACTTATTACGAAATCTCTGGACCATACATATATCCTATCCAATTCACGACAATTTTCACCACGAACTAATACAGATGTGATTTATACGGGGGCATGGTACCCAGAATTCCTTTGTATCATAATCGTAATTCTGCCAAAAGGTTGCAACTGTTCCCTCCAATGTGCGGTACAGCTGTACTTAGCACAGTGATTTCAGTGTGAGTGCACACATGCAATTCCCATCTGCAAAACCCAGAAGGTTTCCGATCCTTCTGGGGATAAAATGGAAGTAAGGTTCTGTTTGTAAATATGGTAATTTTATTTTCTGGCTTTTAATGATCCTAAGTTTTGGTGAATTTAGAATTCTGGAAAGATACAAGTTACCTACCAGGCAGCTTTTACTTTGCACTAGTCATTTCAGTTGTTTTACTATAGTATTTATACAATTCAAGCTTCTACTTTTTGTTTTTTCCTGTACATCGTTATTCTGTATTACATTCATAGATAAACAGAAGGTCAGACACGATAGAAGAGAGAAATGTGAGATGACTGATAAGTTTGCTGAAGTTCACAGACCACTTCTTTAGTCTTGACAGCTTCATTCATAAATAAACTGCGTGCTTCCAAAATTAAAACCACAAATGCCTACGCTATTCCTTAGTTTGCTCATGGTGTTTTAATAAACATGGCCACAACAAACTCAAAAATTAACAAAACTACAATTCTTATTCTCTGACAAATGGACAAGTTTAAGAATTAGAAACCAAGCAATATCTCACTCATTTTTCTTATTAATGCTGTGAACATTTACAGAGAAAATCAGAGAAATGATGATACCATGTAATTTCACATTTGTTCTAAAGAGCAAATCAGGATAAAGAGCAAATCCTGACAACATAAGTCTCTGGCGAATACACACAAACCAGCTATCAGTGTTGTACACAGGAGGCTGTTACCGAGGTAGTTGTCATCTTCCGGTTTCCCTGAGTAGCTGTGCTGCCGAATATCAATGTTTGTTGCTCCTTTGGGAATATTCACTACAACATTGTAACCTGCAATATATTTATTCACAAATTAATTATACACAAAAATTGTTGTGTATGAGTAAATATGTACCTTCTGACTTACGTTTAACTAGTTTTATTCAAAAAACCCTGCAATGCACCAGTGATAACCCTGCTGAATGCCCTCATGTTTTATAAAGGAGATGTAAACATCTTTATGTACCTTAAATTTCCTTGTTTTTTTAAAAAAAGTCAGTTGAATTGAACTTTTAGTTTCATAACTCAAGAGACAATTAAAATTCATTCTTGGTTTCAAAAGTGTGAATTCTGTTCTTTACCAATCCCTTTCAGAAAAATCTCTAAAGAGCAGGAGTGCTGTACGGAGCAATCTAGTGGGACTCAGGAAACATGGTGGCTGTTCGTGGTCACTCTGACCATGTAAGTCACTTAACCTACAGTACCTCAGCTCCCTCTCTGTACAATTGGGTTAGCTTTTCTCTATCTTACAAGAAGTATTGCATGACAGCACTCTAAAGAACAAGTCCTAAGTATTCAACTATTGCAGTGCTGCAAGCCATACACATAAGTAGATATATCGGATAAACTAGCCACGCTTGATCCACATTCTACTATTCAAATGTTAGCCTCGTGTGCTCCCTTCAAAATACACTTCACATATGAGTCGTCTCCTGTAATCCCTCTACTAGTATTAGGGTAGCCTTATCTTGAGGTAATGTAATAATCTGCATCAAAATCTACTTTGTGGAAAAACTATCACTCTGCTCACAAGCATAGGCAAAAAAATGCTGTTTCTCTCAGATGCTATTTACACATCCAAAAGGATTCTCATGTCTAAGAAAAACTGAATATGATAAATGCATGAAACAAATAATAAACACAAATATTTAACTTGAATCATTAATATAATCTTTGTTAACTTTTCCATTTATTTTTCTATATTTAACACGGTCTTGTCAGGGGGTAACAAACAGCAATCGCCTTTTCAATTTCATAATACACTAACTTCCCAGGGCTTTTAATCTAAACACCCTATCCCATGCACTTAGAATGAGCAAGCAAGTCCAGTAACAGGTTGGTAACCTTTACCAGCTGGGGGCAGCACTGCAATTGCAAACCGACTGCATGCTCTGGATAAATGCATAGCATTTGGTCAATCTTCCAAAGTATGGGGAAAAAAAAAAAACAAAATACACACAAAAAAGCCCCTCACCCAACACACTGCAGAGCTTGTGGTAATATGAAGGCAGAAGAAAAAATATGGGAGGAAATGATAAATAAAACTGCATAGCATATTGTTAAGGATAAATAGGACACTAGATCACATACTAAGGTACTAAGAAAGCCATTTTTTTAGGATATCCTCAGACACTCTAGTTTGAGAGGCAGTAATAATAGCCAACATAATAATTAAGTACACATAATTATATTACTGTTTCCTAAATTGGGAGCCAAGCAAACTGGCATTTCATTGTATTTCTGATGACTTTCATTTACTGTTTAAATATATAATAACAATATTATAACTGCATGCCTGCAAGAACATACCAGTGATACCACATGCTGCTCTTGCCTCATTTCACATTCTGCCATAGTAAAATGGTTTGTGGTTGTGGAAGAGGAACAGGTGAGTGAAAAAGAAAAAGGCCAAGTGCACAATGTTCAGCATTCTTATCTTGTGATGCCTAATTCAGTCTTGAAAAATCTCTAGAAAAGAACATTTCCTCTGAGAATGTTTTCAATCACTAGCCTAGGGATGACACAGGTCTCCTCCCACGGGCCCAGCTCTCCATTTCTTAGAATTTTTAGTGGTCAGCTAGCTACAAGCTCTTGACTGCATTGCTGCACTCCTGTCTGAACACAGCTGAGCGTTCTCACATGTTTCAGCCTACTGTGCAGGGTTATAATCTAGTATCATATTTTATACACTATAATTCTAATAATTCAAATATACTTTAAATGATAAAATTAAATACAAAAATAAATAATAAGCTCAAGGTGTTTTCTTAATCCTAAAATAGCTTTTATATGTTTTACTCTTTTTCATATTGAATTTTATCCTGACATATGGCTTGTGCAAGACCAGCAAAGTCACCGAAATAATCCAAATGAGTGACTTCAGCAAAATTTCGCCAGTATAGTATTATGTGGCAATTTTTATGAAGACAGAAGCTTAGAGAAGAAAACACAAAGAATAATGGGCCCCCTTGCATTACACTGTAGTGAGAGTCCACAATAATCGAAGGACACCTAGCAGCGCTCCACCCAGAGCCTTATGCAAAGAACATAGGATACTCAAGTCACGTCTATAGCAGCTAGTTGGGAAACTGTTTTATCCTAGGTTCTACAAAAAGTGCAGTCATCTAGCTTCCCAAACATAAACATGACATCCTAATTGTGTTACTTCCTCAAAATATATAGTCCTACATTATGTCAGTTAAAGCCCATAGGAAAATAAACAAAACAGTAACTTTCAAAGCAGACTATCTCTTTTCACTCACTTTAGAAAAGCAAAATACATACCATATCTTCCATTTTTCATAATTCACTTTTAAATGTAAAATGAGTAGATAGGATTTTTCTAAAAAGATATTTTGTTAAAAAAATCTACATCATATGAAAATTTTATTACCTCTTCAAATTAACTTCAATTAGGAGCAAATAAGTCTGAGACTATGCAAAGCTGATAAACAATAGAAATAGTGACAGTCTCAAGGATAATTGTAAGAATGGCAGTTTTAGTATAGCATTTACCTGCAGCAAATGTATTTATGATGTAATTCCTGTGCTACTTGTAAACGAAAAGATCCTTCACAGTGGTGAAAAACAAAAACATCCATAGTCCTTTACTCAGATTTATCAAAATAGTACATTCTTTTCCTTTACTATTTTGAGCACACATTCAGAAATTCAGTCTCTGATAGAATAGGTGATTGAGCCTTCCAACATCTCAGTTTAGACAGAAGAAAAGTTACATGTATTTGTGTGGGGAGGGTAGTTGTACGCCACCTTTAAGTGTTTTGGTACTTTTTGTTTGGCATAAGCCCTGTCAGGAAAAAAAAAATCCAACAGGATACTGGTCATACTTTCCTCTTTGACCAACAATTCTTTTGTCCTATGAAGACCGTATCTAGCACCTCTCCAGGTGTTACTTTCCCTTTGCCTGTGGTCTCTTTCAATCAGTAAGGCAGCATAAAGTAGGCTTTGACAATCTCATATTAACCTAGAGTCTTCCAACCTTATGTTGTATGCTCTATTAAACTGCACCGCTAGCTACATACAACAGTTTCCACATATTTCCCAAAATGGGCTATATATGGAAAGGAGAGCTATCAGTAGCTCTGTTATTAAATCAAGGAAATAGAAAGCATCAGGGTTATTCAGAAGACTTTCTCATTCCTTACATGACAATGATGAGGAAAGAACATAAATGTTCCTGCCTATTATCTCTAGAAAGAAAAGGCTCACATTTCGTATCTTTTTCACTATATAAAAAAAGAAAGCTTGCCAGCTGCTCAGACCTCAACGTAGACCTCTCACTATTTCCCTATTAACCAAAGGGTGGTGCTGCAGTAAGTCCTTCAGCTCCACAATTCCACTCAAGAAATACCACAAAGCGCAATGCAGGAAGAGAGTCCCCTTAAAGTACTTCCACAATTCCTCATCGTATCTTTGTTTCATGTCTTTTGTATTGCTCTTAGAGCAGATGGACTTTTTCTCCTTGAATCAGTCAGTATGTCAGCACTTGCCTCTGCATCCTTGAAAGGGCATGTGTTACTCAAAGTCAGGGATATTTTTTTGCTGGCAGAGGCTCTAAAGAACATGCACTGAAATCACACTTCTGCAAACACAAAATATCATTTCTAAATCAAACTGAAATGTACATTAAGATTTTTTTAAAAAGACATACCATAACGAGCACTGTTGAAAGTACCTGCAAGAGTCTTACACGAAGAATTATCGCCACCACAGATTCCACATTTGTCTCTCCTTGCCTTGGAATTCAAAACGTGATCGCAGCCAGCTTGCTACAAGAAATACAATAGGCCTGTGTCATTCAGCCCAATGAAAACTAAAAACTGCAAGCTTCCCACTTCCCAAAGACATTTGTATTCACTGTATATATCAAAGGACTATCTGGCTTCTTGGCAATTCATGAAAAGCCTTTTATGTTTTTGGGTGCTGTGATGTAAAACAATAGTTCTGTTGTACTAACAATGTGCAACGCAAATACACTTAATATGTCAAGAAGTGTACAAGAATAAATTTAACGGTATATAAAGATTTTGTATAAAAATATTAAATGCAGTGTAAAACCTTAAGACGTATTTACTTAAAGTCTTAGAATCCTAAAATCAGTAAGCATATGCATATGATCATCAATTCTTTTAAAGTCTGACATTATTGCAAAAAAAACCAAAGGAATATATGGAGACTGCAGTTAAACTAGTATAAGAACATTTCTTTCATTTACATAGCTTTATTTACATTTCCTTTCATTTTTTTTCTTATCATACACAGGACTGTTCTCTGGCATTTCCTCTTCGCTATTATTTGAACACTATAAAAAAGGCTAAATTTTCTCTTCAGCTTTAAGTTAGTCAACTTCACTGTGATCAGCAGTACTACACAAAATGGACAAAACAGTCGTGAATTTTTAGAGTGCATGAGCTTGCCTCTCCTGAGATAATCTTGTGGCACTTCTGTAACTTCTATCAAGCAAAAATGCTGAAATGATCCCTTTTCAATCACCAGTTCCTCCTGATTTTGCAATGGAATCATAAATATGTAACCTATATACCCTTGGATTTTCTACTTTTGTACTTTTTTTGTGGCTGAAATATGATGGTAATAAACACACAGCGTGCTTCGTTCCTCCCTTTATACCAATTTTGTATCAGTTTCTGCTCATTTCAACAGTATTAACCCTCCCACACACCAGGCTTAATGAGAAAGGATTGTGGGTTTTCAGATTCAGCTGTATGTTCATCACTTAATCTCCTCCATCTCCAGATCTCTAATGTGGTAGGGATCAAAATTTACTTTAATAAATTCAAAATATCATGATTTATAGGTTTTCAAAAATGGTTGCTTGGACATATACTTAATATCTGTTTTACCATCTCTTAAATTGATTTTAATAATTAATAAGTTTAAATTTAAATACCCTGCATAAGCCTTGAACACAAAGGTCATTGGTTTCCGCTCCACAGGGAGTACCATCAGCAACTCTGTCCTTCAGCTGATAGTAGGAAGTTGTTCCAGAAACTCGGCAAAAAAGTTTACAGCGATCTTTCATGGAAACTGGAAAGAAAATCCAACAGGTTATTTTTTGTCTGATTTAGCACAGAGTAAAGTGCCATTTCTATTTATAGAAATTTATTTATACAGCAAAGTAAAGTAACATTTGTATTTCATTAATTTAAAAAGTTTATATTTACTTACTACCACTATATTTTGGAAGCCAGCGAACAGCAGAGGTAAGACCATTTATGTTAAAATGTTTGCCATCAAATTCAGAGCACTGTTGTTCCCGGAAATCTTTTTTGCCCTTTGGACAGGAATCAGTATTACATGATCGAAATTTCATCCTGCGGCCCACACAGTACTTTCCTCCATTTCTCGGTCTAATAAAAATAATTAAATGTAAAACACTGTCTCTCAAGTTTCTAAAATTGCTGTTTTTCAGTGGGAAGTGGTTTGAGCCACTGATATAAAGGAGAAAATCTCACAGAACATTTTTTCACAGTCTTTTATTGACTGTTCACACACACACCCTCACACCCTTCTTCTCTTCCATTGCACTGTGCATACATTTATACCCATGCAAAGAATCTCCACCGGGAGAGGGAAGGGAGTCAAGGCTATTAATGTCTATTACATAAACTACAAGGTAGAACAAAAAGGTAGCAATCTGAAAGATCCATTTTTATTTTTCTTATATTCATACTATTTTGCTCTGGAAAAAGCACTGCTAACTTTCATACTTCAGTAGGCTCTTACTAACTTAGCTGTGACTGCAGCTCTATTCTTGTAAAAGCAGCACTTCCCTCAGTAATTTGAAATCACTGAATGGTTTTAAAGAGTGTCAAAGAAAGAAGACAGAATTAGGTCCTGGCACACTCTTTTTGGTAGTCCTAATTTTGGTTTCAGTTTTGGGATCAGAAGAACTAAGAAAGGAAAACTGTGAAAAATAGCCCATTTACTCTAAAATCTAAAATATTCCTTGAAACCTCAAAAGCATTTTCTAACTGGTATCAACACTGTACACAGTCTTTCAGTATTAGCAGTTCCTCTGGGGAGAGAAAAAGTAAATCAATGGTATATCAATATTAGCAATTATTAGAAACTGACATAGCTAATAGGAATCTAGTCTCCTGTCTCTTACTCGTCAGAGAAATTAAAATAAGCAGGGCTGATCTGATTCTGGTCCATTTAACCCACTGATAATTTCAGGATGATATGATCTTCCTAAAAAAGACCTGCAGCTACCTACGCTATGGTTCTACTCTGTAGAAGCCACGGGTAAAGTCCTCATTGCCCTTTGTTACAAGAGAATGAAACATATACTGCATTATTCAGTCAATGGATTTTTTTTTTATTATAAAGGAAAGCTGTAAATGACTCTGCTGTAGCCAGTGTTGCTTGTGGAAGTTACTGGTAGCAGTGCTGTGAAAAAGCCTGAGATAAAAACAGACCAAGTGTTTCATTAGAAAGATTACCAGGAAATACATCTACTTTCATATTGCAGCTCATACTCCAGAGAAACCATTTCAATGTTTAAAGAATGTTTCAGCATTTAGAGTAAAGCTAGAAAAAAGACCCTACCATAGTAACTGTTTGGAAGTATCTATAGCTGTGTACGGTACAGCTGAGACAAAGTAATCTAAAAGTCCTCTGCGTATTAGAGTCTATAGACTTATCCTTGTTTTCAGATATGACTGAAACAATCATTTATTTTATTGGTGCTTCAGACTAATTTATGCAACCATAATACCTTCATTTTGTTCTGAACTAACCCATTAAATTGTAATACCTTCATTATGCACTAGCATAAAACACAGCAATAAAAAACATACTCCGGTCTACTACATAGCCTGCTGGTGCTCTTAATTCCACCTCCACAGGTTCTTGAACACGAGCTATAAGGTCCCCAAGGTCCCCATTCTCCATCTACAGGACGTGTCTCCATTTCTCTGCTCACACAAATTCCATGGCGGCAGTGCTGCACGGTTAAGAAACAAAATAAAATACGTAAGTCAAGCACAAAGTTACTATATCTTAGGCAATAACAGAACAAAAATTAAGAGCTCAGTACTCTTAACCAGGGTCAGGACATCTTCTAAAACACACAAATTCCTTTAAGGCATCTTATGTAGTAGCTATGTTTTTAAAAAAGCTGTCTATAATACACTGTTCTCTGTGAACGCTACTGGATACTGAATATTTCTTTACATCTTGTTGCTTTATTCAAATGCCTATATGAGCACCTCAAAATCCTCATCTTAAATTGCTGATATATTCTCATGCACAAACTTCAGAATTGGACTACAGTAGTCTTGTATGTATGAGATCCTTCCACTTTAATTAATCCACATTAGCAAAGAACCTGAAAATGTATAATAACAAACCACCAATAAATTCAAGCTGTTTTAAGCAAATTATGAAAGCTAAAAAAGCTACAGGAATTGCTTGGGGAAAGCAGACAAATTTTCAGATATTTAAGATCTTCTTCAGATCATGCTTCTATTCAGACTTTTACAGCTATAATAGTACTACTATTAGAATAATTTTACTGTTTACTACTAATTTAATAAATTTACTGTTACTATTAAAACTGAATTACTCTTTAAAGAAACAGTAATTCTCACAGCAAGTTATCACATTGTAATGGCCATTGTGCCACTTTAGATTTGATTTCTGCTGAAGACTTACAGGCTTTCAACTAAATAAAACTGTCAAATAGTGCAATTTTCATTTCACTTGCTGGGGTTTACATTATTAAGAAAACAAAGATTGCCATTCTGTTATTTATTCTGTTGTGGTCATGTCAGTTATGAAACTTCACCACCCTATATCTATTAGCCACCGTTATTTTTTATAGAAAGTCATAACTATTAAGTACTTTCCAGAAAATCAAATAATGAACTTCCTGCCTCTCAGTGTTTGCTATCTAAGCCCCCAACTCTGCACATATTTATACACTTGAGCGGTTACCCAAAAAGTAAATGACTAAAAAGTCTAAATGAGAATCTCATGATTGGTGCATGTGTGACTTTTTCCAAAGAATCTGAAGGAATTACAAGCACTAATCCTACTGATGACTTACGACAGTTGGAATTCTAATTCACTCGTATGCTTTAAAAAATCCCAAGTGATATATTCGACCACAACGTACTAGAACAGTTTACATACTAGAATAGACTATTTGCAAGATACTAGCAAATGTCTACTTAATGATTCCTGCTAGTTTCTCTGTCTGCAAGGATGTGTTCTCAGCATTGTCCTCAAATCCAGTCACCCTCTGAAGCATGAAAGACGCACACATCTGGAGACAAGACACTGAGCAGGATGGTCTACATGGAGTTAGTGCTCATATCCAACACAGAGAGTTTTCTACTTTATATGGCTGCTTGCAAACTCAGGATTAAACTGGTAATCAGATTTGCTGTCGGGAGGGAATACTCTGAGTCATATTGACAGAGTGGCTTATTCCATCTTCCCCTGCAGCACGTACAGGGATCAGTTGCTAGAATCATCAGAACAGATCATATCAAGTCAATTTCTTATTATCACTGAGCACTTAGGCTTTGCCTTCGCTGCTCTCTGTGGCACAGGACAGCTTACTGTCACTCTGAAGTCTAAAACATTTCTGTCTAACTAAAGTCTCTGGCACACAAAACAATCTAAGAACCTGCGATACATAGAAGATAAAATAATCCAAGGATTCTATCCATCTTTCCATCTTTAAACTAATTAAAATGTTGTATAGAAATTCTCATTAGAAAAATTCTAATATAGGTTTACAAATTTATTATAGGTACTATCAATTAACATAATTTTTGCTGAACACAGAAATGATGCACACAATCTTTCTGAATACACCTAAAGGAGTGACACCTAACTCCCGGGCCCAGTATTGCCCATATGTTCTTCAGTGGTTTCATCACATTTATTTATATTTTAATGAATATGTGTTATTATATTGATACCTATGCTCATAGGCTAACAATTATTTTTCTCTCAGAATAGGAATTTGTGATAAAACTAGATTTATTCAGAGTCAGTCACAGATCTTAATCCAATTTGGTGACAGAATGGTTATACACTCGTATAGCTTTTGGTCACACTGATTGTTCCATATCAATTGTATCTTTTAAGCCCTGATTACCTTCCTCTAGCTGAAAATATAACCATTCAAGGCAAATTTTGGCCCAAAGCAAACGCAAAATAAAAACTAGATCTAGCTCATCATGAAACCATTGAAACGATTCATTAAATTGGCCAGATCATCTCTTGCTTAATGGTAAGAATAATGCTGTAACTTAACAATGTAAAGATACCATTATTTCACTGGGTATCTGCACTGTACGTTGTATCACTTTCTCACTGCAATGCTTACTGTTTCTTTTGATCACTTTTTATCAGATGCACTGACAGTACCTTTGTAGCCCGACCTTCTAATACCTTTAAGAGGTAAAAGAACCACTAGCATAAAAATATGGCTGCATTATGTCAAAGTGCAATGTAAATACAGGGCAATATTAAGATTGCACTTCTAAGAATTATCATTAACATTTGAGGAAATGGAAATGTATAATCTATACTCAGCTGCAGATTCCAAATCTCACTTCACAAAATTAATATTGCATCCAAACTAGGACCTACAGTTTTTGTTCTTCTTCCATTCATAAAAAAATATTTTAATAACTTGAAGGAAGATTTCAGGAAAAGAGTTGTACAGTGAAATTTTATACCTACAAAAGCATTATTTTCATCCATAAAAACACTGAGCACATGTTCACATCCAGGATTTTAACATCTTATTCAACAAACTTCTCTCAGCTATTATTCTGCTGCATTCCTACAGAAGCAACATGATGAAATCACAATAGAAAACACAGGCACCAGACACATTCCAGATGTTCTTTGGTGCTTTCCCGAATCATTGCTTTATGGAGAATACTGTGATACACAGAACTCTCATAAACCTAGGTATAATCACTGACAGGTTGGTTTTTTTCTACATTTGTAAAAGGCAAATCTAATGCATGCATCATGTAAAATGGGGGTATCACTTTTAATTCCAAACATACCGATTACAGCAAATGGCAACTCTGCTCTAGCTAAGGTCACCAAGTTGCTTTTCTGTCAAAAAGGCAGCAATTCTGACCCAAGACCACAGATAATTATTATACCTAATGATATGAAAGGAAGGGTTAATGATTCAAATTTAGGATCAATGGAGCTGCAGGTATACAAATTCATATTTCCTAATCACCTCCTTAGAATAAGCAATTTGACTTGCTCGTACGGATCAAACTATGGCTTTGATAAACTGACTTTAGCTACCCCTAACATACCTCATTGTTTTTTGCACTTGCTAATTTTTCAGGGAAGCAACTCTGGAAGAAATTATTAAAGCGTTAATTGCCAAGTTATGGTTAACTTAGACGGAATCAAAGTGAGTGATAGATGCATGTAGAGCAGGACTAGAGCTCGTCTGAAATTAGATATTTCTTATACAGCCTGTTATAACTCAGGGCAGGGACTGATTCCAAGTTCACCCTTACTCCTCACATTGTCCAGATATGCCAGATAAGCATACGGTTTTTGGAGACCTTGGTGCAAAGATTGAGACATTGACCCTCAAAGGTCAATAGGACAAACTCAAAAGGGCATAGCTTGATAAGCTGGAGCCCTGTATAGCCTTGCAGAAGAGGGAGGCCACGGAAAAAAGTCCATTTATTTCCAGATACCCACTCTTTCCAAAGACGTTGCTGGTAGCTGCTGGTGCTTCTATGAGGAAAGATGATGACTGAAGAGTGAAGAAGAATATTTCTAAGAAACGAAAAGGATAAAGCTTTGCGGAAGTGGACATGAGGGCCTGTATTTTGCCTTCCAAATATCAAGCCATATTGCTCTGATTTCTTTTTGTCTTATGACATATGATTTCTTCACTCCTGATACCCAGATAGGGCCTTAAGAATGCGTACAGGCCAGTGAATAGAAAGAGAGCGCTATAGTGGATTGAATGTGGGAAAGCAGAACGGGCATATCTGCTGCCATAAAATAGACAAACAGTAAAGGCAGAAGACAACCAGTTCATTCTACAGCATCTGGTCTGTAGCCAAGGTTGAGCGCAGACATTCTCAAAGGCACCAATCACGAGTATGAATCTTAGAAGTTACGTACATTCAGCACGTAAACTAGTGAGCAAAGAATGAGAACAGGAACACCCATTCAGATGAATGCAAATGTTCACAAATCTCAGAGCTATCATTTCTAGCTGCATTCATCTTTAGAGTGTGTTCCCATTCAGGCCTTTGAAGCGAATGTACTACTATAGACCTGCCTCAGACTCTGCCTCATCTGCTGCAGGTGGATGTAAAGAATCCTTTTACATATTAGGCCTATGTCTCCTCTCCTGCTTGTTCCTAATAAAACACATTCCTCACAGCCTTGCCACATCGTTTTTCCAAGATAAGGTAGTGTGGAACCACGAAGGCTGCGCTCAAAGAAATAAGATCAGGAGGAGAATTGAGGGCTACAGCATGAAATAACTGTGAAAATAGAGGGGTTAATAAAATGACTATTCTGGACAGAAGAAATGGAATTTGGAGAAATATCTAACTGAAGCTGTACCTACAGCATCTCAGGTCTCTCTTTATCTCTGTACTATGGCTTCTCAGAGTAGTCTACATCTGTCACTCCGGTGACATCAATTATCTTCAAAAATCCAAATATTTTAATCAATTTTTCAACATTTTCAGTTTTTTTATGAAAAATCTACATACCTCATTTCTGCCTTGAAATATTCCCAAAGAAAATTTTATTCTCTGAAATCATGTGTCATCAAAAAAATATTTCACAAAAATCCCAGTTTATAGCAAAGATTCTTGCTTTGAGGTCTTAAGTATATCTCACTCAATTTTTACGGTTCAAAAGATGATCTGTTGCTTTCCAGATGGCTAACATATTCCCCTATCATTAGTAATATCACCCAACTCCGTGTTAAAATGCATCAGATTTTTTAGATCTACTTTGCATACATATATATACACAGAATGTATTGTTCTTTCAGGTTAACTATCTATGCATTATTTCATTAATGAGGTAGTCAAGCGATGCAATGATTTGAAAAGAAATCAATACAGAAGTAGTATCCTACAACTGGAGAACAACAAACATACCTCAAAATCAGAGATTGGTACTTCTTTTACTGATCAAAGCAATCCTCTTTCTTGGTCTGCATGAATATTCACAAATGTTCCTGTATCCCTCTCCTTATGTGGCTATAAAGGGATCAGGATAAAATCTTAATTCACTTAATACCCACTCTGGATATTTTCAGAAACACTAGGTCAATATACCGTTTATATCTGCAGTGAATAGAAGTAACTAACATTCCTCTCTCTCTCTCTCTCTGTCTCTCTCTTTCACACACACACATGCACGCACACACGCTACCTTTGCAATCAGATTGATATATATGTGTATTGCTTTTTGCTACTAAACAGATTTTCCAGATTTCTCTGGCACATTTTTTAAGTGGTGTTTAAGCAGCAAACTGTCATTACGTAGAATACTGGGACAGCAGGTAAGAAGAGTCTTCTGGATGAACATTTCTCCATGAGAGAAGAGATTGCCAAACCAGCTTCACTGGCTCCAGGACATGGAGAAGTCTGGGTCAGAATCAAACAGTTGCCTCCTAACCTGGGCCTTCTAAATTCTGAGGAATTAACGGAATATGGGCATATTTGTTTTCTGACCAGGAACCCAGGAAATTGCAATCCCTCTGAGTATCTCCAGAAAGAAAAAAGGAAAAAAAAAAAAAAAGACTAGGTACTTGGTAACTTTACTGGTATTTTCATGAAAAAAGATCTGTTCTAAGAGAACTCCATTCCTGGAATATCGATGATTTCACCAACCTTTCTCGATTTGGAGCTTATTTTTTGCTCAGATGACGTGCATTACCACTACTGTCAGATGAATTACTATTACTGGAGTATCACGTGAAGTACATTGCTAAACACGGTATCACTTCATTACACAGAAGATATGACTGTGAGTTAGAATTTAGCTGAGGGTGAATATATGTAAGATGAGTTTATATAGTTCTAATTTGGTTACACAAAATACTATAGATATTTCTCTTACACAATAAATTAAGCTTACTCCTTTTTTTTTAATTTGGTCCTCTACAAAATGACATCAAGTATTTTCTGTGAATGAGATGAACCACACTGTGAAAACTCACACCCTGCAGATTTAGATTTATGAACAAATCTAGTGAATCCAGAGAGAAAATTCTATCTACTAACATTATTTTGTTTTTTTTTTTTTTTTTTATCTGAACAAAGGTATTCAGCAGGCCAAGACCTGCATAACTCTCTAATCTCACTTCTTTTTTGGAATAACAAAAAGGAAAAAAAAGAACAAAACATCTTATCCTCAGGGTGACGAGAGAACTTTTGTACTATTACAAACTGCAAATGCAAATAAATTCCTTGCTACCGAAACTCTTGAATGGAGTAATTTCCCAAAAACTAAAAGAAACAGATAATGAAATAAAAGAAAGCAAATGAAATCATAACCCAAACAGATAGCCTGTTGGTCTGCAGAAATTTCAAAGCACAAGGAATTTTTATGTACGTTGGCTAATGCAACGAGGAAACCTAAGAGTAAGCAGAAGGAAAAGATCTACTCTAACTGTTCACATTTCCTAAGCATCCATCAAATTAGATGCTACTTGGAATGTGATGGAAACAAGAACTATGAAGGTTATGGGCCAATAAAAACATTCCAGTATCTGTCCTAATGGAAAATAACTCTCTTCTACTAGTATTTTAACATATAGGGGCCTCCTCTAACATCCAGATCCTCACTCCACCATCTAAATATTTTCCTTACTGTGATTTAGTATGTTTTTTTAATTTGTTTATATAGTTTATAGAATTACAACAAAAACGGCAACTCTACATCCTAAACTCATGTGGCAACAAATGAGCATGCTATCTCAGACTAACCATGCGGCATTATCCCTTAACTCGGAAGATACACTCTAACTTTGATTAGAGAGACAAGAGGTGAAAAAACACTAACCATTTAATATTTTCTCACACTGAAAAAATAACTTTTGTATAAAAACTCTGTATTACAGTCAAATCATATAACTGTCTTGATGAAGACAATCCAGGAATATATATCTTCGGATTTAGTAATTTCTCACCCAGAAAACCACCAGATATGCAAGCAATGACAAACGTAGTCCTATAGCCTGCAGAAATTCACCACTGCAATACCAGTAATTGCTCTCACATGGTATGCCTACATGTATTTACCATTATTTTCTCTCTGAAGTACTAATTAAGTGAAAGAGTCTATAAGCTGCATCTTCAGCTTCAGAGAAGGTCTGGAAGAGCTGGCAGATGCTTAGACTTCCTGTGGATCTTTGCGAAGCCCAGAAAGCCAACAGTATATAGGAACATCGTTATAGGAAAATGCTACCTGTACCTATTACTAATAACATATACATTACGAAGTCACTGAGCTCTACATGTGTGTCCACTATGGGATATACCAGACACAATCCTTTTCAAAGAGCTTGTACTGTACAGATTGGACACGGCAAGAACATGCTCCATTAAAAAGCGTAGGCGCTCGGAAAAAGCAGCTTGTTCGTTCACTTGAGAGTCTTTTATATTATTAGATTTATTTCTTCATGTATTTCGTGGAGGGACAGATACAAGACTGCTACATCACCACAGAGCAAAAACAACTAACCAGATACACAATCTCTAGAAAAACAAAAGATCACCAGGAAAAGTAACTCACTGTAAACCTAAGCTTAAAATGCTCATGCTAAAATTACAAATATCTTAAGATATGAATCTTTTCTGGATTCATCACAGCAAAAATGATGCAAACACTAATATAAGTACTCAGCCTGCCGGCAAATATTACTTATAATAACTGTCGCTATTAAAATCAACAGAAACATGGTTATTGAGTTTGACAGGAGCTGTCCCTTACACAGGAACAGACGACAATTTGTCAGAATAATTGCTGTTCTTTCTTACCTCTTTCAGAGGTAATGACTGTAATTATCTCTTCACTTCCTAGAGAAACTGTTTGGTTTCACTGCAGTAATTACATAAAGTCGGTTTTTGTATTCTTATATAAAGGAAGCGCTCTGATGTCATCAAATATGAGTAAAGTCAGTTAAAATTAAAGGTTATGCGTGAAGTTCAATATAAATGATGAACTTCCTTTCTTTCCAGTGATCGACTCTGAAAAACGGGTTAAATGTTATATCATCAGCTGCACACATAGGACTTAATCAAGCAAAGCTTCCATTGCAGTCTTCTAAATAACTTCTACTCATTTTTCAAGACAGAAATAAAGCATTTTTATGTGACACACTTTAGTTACTAAACTTTTATCGACTAAGAACAGGATTTTCAAATTCCTTACTATTTATGCTTTATTAAATACAGAAAAAGAAAAAAGTAATCTGTAAATATGAAAAATTATTGCAGGAAATTTAGTAGTAACTGAGTTAAATGCAGTAACCTATTATACATAGAAATCAGATCAAATAATTCTCATTTGTCTCATTTAATTGACTATAGGACTGCATCAATAGATAAAAATTAACTTCGTTCCCGTGGCCCCTGAGGCTGCCAAAATACACTACTATTAAAGGCCGCTCAACATAATAAACCCATCATACTTCTGATAATGACTGTCAAATCTGAGCACACCAGAATCTCTGAAATATTTATTTTCACAATCCCCTGATAGGTAAGAAAATATTTCTGTTTGCCGGTGGCGAACTGAGACATAGAGAAGCCAACAACTAGATCCGCAAAGAACTCAAGCATTTAACTTCTGTTCACTTCCCAAGCTACAGGCAAATCCAAAACTACAACCTTCAGATCCTCACTGTTAACCGTGGACTCAACTACTGTCCACAAATACTTCAATTTCTATTATGATTCTGTACAAGTGCCTTGACTGTATCTACAAATTACATAATCATGACCAATACGGAGAGCCCAGGTCTCAGAGCCTTGATCCGTAGATTAAGGTCTGAATCCAAAAAACTGCCAGATGAAGAAGTAGTCAGCTGCCATCTCCTCACCCAAACACTCTTTACCGAACAATCTAACGAGGAGGATGTAGGAAACCCAGCTTCCATTTTTTTTTTTTGTCTGAAAGGAGTCAACCCACGCACAGCCAGATTGAGTCCTAATATACTAGCGTGCAAGTGAAATAGAGCTACCAGTTTTTAGTGTTGAACAGATCCAAGCATCTTGAATTATGTTAACAATAGACAAGACAGAATACGAGTGTGAGCTATATGTGGTCAAGACACTTACCGGAATAGATGAAGATGTATCAGTGCATACTTACATATTTTGTATGAAACAGTTGCAAACTCAAGTATCTATTTAAGGCAGGAATCTAACGGAAAGACTCCCTCTTCCCTAATGAGTATCTTAGCTACAGGAGTATACTTCTACTTAATTAGTTCTAGTTCAGTGGTACAGCCTCAACAAGACAAATTGGGGGAAACAGGTTTCAGGAGGCCTGGCCTCCAGGCAACTCATTTCTGGAGCATTACTGATGAGAAAAAAAAAAAAAAAACTTGCTATGAATTTCAAACAACAAAAGGGAGACAGCATCTTTACCTGAGATCTACCTGTTTTTACCATGTGGCATCTGTAAAATTTCATCATTATTCCGAGCAGATAACTTCTGCTATGTATGTTACAACAACACATGAGTAAGAGAAAATTTGCAACTAAAGTCAGGTAGATATCGTTCACATGATCAGTACACCAGAAATGCAGGACTGCCACACAGCAAGCATTGATCTTTCTTAACAACAACAGTGACTTTGTCATATGCAAGCACTGAGAAACAAATAAAGGCTTACCATTCCCACACCACAAACCGATCCATCAGCCAAAGGCATGTGCTGAGTACGACAACCCTTGTGAACCCCTTCTGTGCTTGTGCACCATAAACGTTTGCACTGTTTCTGCAAAAAAAAAAAAAATTGCACTTGTAATATTGTTTTGGGTAATGATTGGGATATTTGTATTGTTTTTTCTCCTACTTACGGTTAAAATGTTTGCTACTATTTTCCCACAGATAGAACTACACAAAAACTGAAAAAGAGATTTTGTGTAAGGCCAGACAGTAATAAGGAATGTTTTGAAACTGATCTGATTATAAATAGTAGATAACTTCATTTCCTAACTTAGTAGATAGTTTAGATAATAAAAGCGGATAATAAAAAAGTAAATAAAGAGATTACAGTTGTTACTATGTAGCACAAAGTTTGAATGTAATCCCCAGATAAAGGTACTAACTGGAATTATTTAAAAAAAAAATAGGCTGCCTAAAGAACGAAGAGGAAAGCCTCCTTTTCACATTGTTACAAAATTCTTCATGGACAAATCAACTCTTATGTATTACAAATATTATAAAGGAGTGTTTAGTACAACATCTGCAAGTTTTAGATCCTGCTTTACTTTTTTACACTATTCCCATAAATCCTGACCCCTCCTAAACAGAACTTCACCTCACCAGTGGCTCATTTAATTCAGTCTGAATCTGATCTTAAAACTCTCTCCTCTAAACAGCTCCAACAAGCCATGTAATTACTGTTCTACAAGTAGATTCAAAATCTAACAGTATGTGACATCTTGACAGTAATGAATAAAGTCATAATGTTATATTTGTATTTTATACAGTATTGACAAACCGGCTCCATTCAGTTTTTGATTGTTTTACACCTCTACGCTATTCTGTATAAAGTTTTCCATCCAGCTCCGAATTTTACTTGAAAGAAATTTTGGGTTTTTTAAATATATAAAACATTCTAACAGGAATGCGAAATATGATCTGGCTCTCTGAGAAAGTAGAAGCAAAGTGGAACAAATATTTGGACCAAATATTTGAATTAATGAATTAATTTAAAGAGCGCTTTTTAAAAAGCGCTCTTAATAAAGGAAGTAAAAAAGAGCTGTTCAATGTAACACTGAGGTTGTAATGTGAAAATTAACATTTGTAAAAACTACTGAAATAATAATGATTCCTTTTCTGCTGCTGCAGGAAGCCTTAATTTATGCAGTTATAGATTTTTAAAGGAATCATAACCATATTTACAGATGTGTAAATCAAAGTTAATTCACCCTGCTTGTTAATTTTATGTATTTCTAGCATATGGAGCTGTAAGCCTTCTGCTGACGTTCTCCCCCTTCAGCAGAATGGAACCTGAACTTTGACATACATCACGATAAAATTATTCCTAAAAATGGGGTTCCTGAGATTTCGTTACAAAGCCTACCTTTCAGTAACTATTTAGTATCTATTAAGCATAAGTCTGTGTGTCTTTTTCACCTACCAGATAGGGGCATACTTGTGACCCAAGACCAAACATAAGTTCACACTGCTTATTGACATCATACACTGATCCAGGCAGCTGAGAGGAAAGATCATATATTCTTCCACTCGGTTTGTCTAGGAGACATTCACCATAACCAGTACTATTGCAAAAACAGGAACAAAATGTGAATTAATCACTCCTAATTGATTCATTGGGGGCCAAATCACAAAACACACATGCATGTCTCAATGTACTTAGTTAGGGGTTTGTATGAATATTACCTTTTACTTTGTTCCCATAAAAAGACTTTAATTAAGTAAAAAATAATTAAATAAACCAAGGCCATTGCTTTTTCCTCCACATACTTTGTCATCGTTCTTTCTGTACCTATTCTGTAAATTGTTTCTTTTAACCAGAACTCTTCATTCACATTGCTTCCAAAAGGCTTTGCTGAAGATCTCTATTTTGACCTACTACTTTCATACTGAAGAGTTCTTCAGTAGTCAAGGCCATGATATTAAAAGAACTATGTCATTAGCTTTACATATTAAGTGTCTCTCACTCAATTATGTACTATACTCATGGAACTACTCATCATCTAATGAGTTAAATGTGTGCACGTTTCTGGAAAAATTGAGGTCCTACAAGTCAGTGGTTAAAGATAACAACAACAAACAATCTGACATTTAAGCAATACTTCTATAATACTTTTCAGAAAGAATTATACTGATACTTACTCAAGAAATTCAGTGATATATTTTTGACTGCATTTTGACCAGGTCCATGGACTTGTATGGTAATTTAAAGTTGGAGCCATCACATGATATTGATGTTTAATTCCAGCTTCTTTACATTTAAAACTGTCATCATGAGGCACATTAAATCTAAAAGGCAAAATAAACAAACTCCAAAACAAATTCAGTAACAGTTAATTTCAACTCTTTCTGTGTAGCAGCAAATGATCAAGTTTTGAATTTGAAAATGCCTTACAAATTATGACTGTCTGACATTATGGCAAGTGCTACCTTAGAAATGCCTTACAAAAATTCCATCCTTCTCCAAAATTCTCCATACAATCCACAGAATGCTGGGCAAAGTAAGAACTTTCCAATTAAAAAATTCTTCAGTTCACCAAGAAAACTCTAGTCTTTCAGAGATACGCCACTTTAGATAAGCATCCCATCTACTAAACTGCATATAGAGGCCATAACTAAATTATCCACAACATATTACTCCATTATCCTCATTTTCTATAACAAACTACACAGAGTACATCTACATCCTACCTATATAACTAACACATTCCCATATTTTGTACCTCAGTTTAAGTACCATCAATATGAAATTCCAGGCATATAAAAATCAACAAGCTAGCTACTGAGCTCTGCCATGCCATCATTACCTACACTGTGGCATGCCTCATGGAACTACTGTATAGCACCTTTCTGGCATCTCTGATGAGGTATGCTCCATAAAATAAAATGCTGTCATCTCCTCTTATTTTTCTGTGTCAAGTATTTCTTTGTGTTATTCTACTGTAGTCTGAAAGGATCAAACAGAATGAAGAATATTTCTGTGTTACATTAACAATTGTCTTTTCTTAAAATTAAATTCCTATCAGGTCTACAATGTAAATGGAGCTAACAAGACTGTGTTGCATATCTAAGATACCTGTTCCAGTCTTCTAACTAGTTCATATGATGAAAGGTTGGAACTGAGCTGTATGGCCAGGGTCTCCCGTGGTCCAGGTGAGCCTCTCTACCTCAAGACAGTGGGCAGAATTTGCTCAGTGCAAGGGGTAAAAATAATGACTCTTCTAGAAGGACATAGCCTCCCTCTTAGAAGTGAAGAGTGTACCACTGGAAATTGATCATATTCAAAAGAAAATCAAAAAATTTACCTGCTGGCAAATAGGTACTTACACATGTCCAAGCTCATGTGCTATAGTAAAAGCAGCACTTAATCCATTTTCTTCACTTATAGAACAGCTGCGTAGTGGGTCACACATTGTACCTAGCTCTGCTAAACCTGCAAAATTGAACTCTTATATAAAAGCTTAATAAAATAAGTTTTCATGTAGAAGGAGTGACTCCATAAATGAATATTATGGCACACGTACTGAAAGTCATGCCTAAACTATGCAGCCAAGCATACATAAAACCAACAACCACCTGCCATAAAAGTACATGCCAGAGCAGAATAGTTCATTTTTTCATCCGTGTCACTTAAAGTTTGCATCTATTTTCTGATTTTTGCCTAACTACAACGAAATTCTCTCACAAGTTTTCTAAGTAAAATCATACTCATCAAATGAGAATGACTCACCAAGAGTATCACACTTCTCTCTAGCTCTGCAGATATCTTCCCTTGAAGGAAAAGAAACAAGAACATTTTAAAATTCTTTCAATGCTGCTGCATTAGTTACAGCAACTGAAAATCCGATCCTCAATTTTTAATCTTACAGTCCATTCAAACAATTGGCAATCTTGTGAAAGAATGCAAATTCACCAGACTAAGCTCACAGAATTCCTTTCTGTCTAGCTTGCAAAGAACAACAGTTCAAACACTATTCAAACACTGCAGGAAAACACCGTTTCCCTACAATGCTCATAAAGTAGATCAACCATAAAATGCTGCTGAAAAATGTGCAGACTTCGGTACAGTTGGAACTACCTTATGCAGGCATCCATCTGCTAAAATAATGATATAAAATTCAGGATAAACGTAAAATCATTTGAAGTGTTGGGGAGCATCTGATCTGAAGACCAGAAAAAAAATTAAAGAAAAAGAACAGCAAGAGAGAGTATGCATTTCAATGACTGAACCTCAGAACCTGAGGAAAGCAGACTGCAAGAAGAATATATAATAATTTTTAATTTTTTTCCATTTGTAAGTTTTTGGTAGTTCTAATACACCTGGACTATCAGGAGGTGATCATCACTGCACCTTTTAGCTGATTTCAGTACCGTCAGAGCACAATACCATGTCGCTGCCATGTCTACAATAACTAAAGGTTTCATTTTCCTTGTAACAATTTCCGGTCTAAATAATTTCTATTATCTTTAATGAAAGCTTGATCAAATGGTTAGCTACCAACATCGTATCGTCAGAGTTATTGCTCATGTCCTGATAATCTGTGGTTTAGCGAGTACAGGACATCCTTTATTTTTCCAATTAGCTATGAATAATATTAGCGGAATGGTTAAAAATGATGATGTAAACAAGAAATTATTTGTCCCACCTAGCTGAACAATTCTGGCTATTGCAAATACTGTACCTAGTGATAAGAACAGCAGTATCGTGATGAGAAGGGTGAGCATCATCCAAAATGTTTTGTGCTTGCTGCCATAAGCAAAAGTTACGAAGAGTCGTAGCTGCATTAAAAGTGATAGTTGGTCCTTCCTAAGCAAAAAATGGCCAAGAAATAAAAAAAAGTTGTAATATTGATGCACTTTCACTTATTATCCTGTCATTTCTGCCCCAAATCTGCAAAATGATCACTGTGAGCAGAAAGGAAGTCAATGGGACTCCACACAGGATCACTCACGCAGATTTGTTTGCAGTATCAGGGTCTTAACGTAGCTAAAAATCATCTGTCATCAGAAGCATTATTTTTAATCAATACATATGAGCACGCATATAGAAAAATAGGGTAGCAAGACATTTAGGATAAATCAGTAAACTAAATATTTGAAAAAAGTATACTTGTTACAGTCTTAAAATAATTACATCTGCTTTGGCTGCAAACTCCATCAAAATCCTCTATTAAAAGTCACCATTTCCCTGTCATGTTTGCATAAGCATAACTCTACTTTAGATAGTTATGCCACAAGCTTTAAGCCCATTCAGGTCAACAAGAGGTGCTAACAGAGAAATGGGGAAATACAGCCATCCAAAAAAAAGATCTGCAGTTAATCTCTTTATACATTAATTAAATCTGCAGTGTGCTACCACCCCAATTGACATTTATTCTTTTTCTAAAAAAAAATTATATAGTCAAAGAAAAAAGTATTTAAAAATAAATTATGCAAAATTTTTTTGAATTACAATGGAAATTTACATATAGAAAGTAATTCTTTAATATTTTTCCTACCTGTTCATTGTGAATTACAATTAACTTTACAATAACTATATTTATAAGATTTCCAATACTTGAATCTTTATAGATTGCTGCAACCTAAAGAGAAAAAAGCCAGAGGATTAGAATATTAAATTCATCTGACAAAACCTTTTCATTTTGACATACCAACAAACTGCTACACAACAGATGTCTCGTGCATCCATCTGTACATTTCTACCCAATAGCATGGTGAAAAACCCAAAGAAGTTACCCAGTTTTGAACTAAGATGGTACCTCAAAATAGCTCATGTTTACTACGTGCACAAAGGTCAGAACACACACAAACGACGTTGTCAAAATCCACTCTCCACAAGAAAACTAATTATCCTACAAGAGCTTTCCTAAATGCAAAAAATGCAATGTTTTTAATCTTCACAGTTCCAAACACTTAGACACCACGTCGATAAGGTTAATGCAGTAAGTATACCTACTACACACTGTAAACAATATAGTTTATTCATAAAATAATCAAGATAGAACAAGACTAATGTCAGTGGGACTATCACGGACAGTCTGGACATCAGCTATTTCATGCTGACGATTTGTGGAATCAAGACCCAACATACTAGAGTCTCAGAAAACAATTCGGAATTAACAAAAGTTTTGTCTTTGATTTTATTGGAAGTGGGACTGAGTTCTAAATCTATGTTTAAAAACTACTTGACACATTGTACAAAGGTTTCTTTCCTTACTTGTAAAACTCGTACTTACATACCAAACAAATACTTTTATATAAATCTTACTGCTAGACAGTAAAAATCCTGAGTCAAACCCATAGACCAAAGTAGAACCACTTCGGCAGTAAAAAAAGTTTAATCCCTCTCCATAATGGCAGCTTCAGATGTGCTGTCCATATGGATTCCACAATTTTGCTTAAAGCATTTGATGAATGACAGCATTATCTAAATGAGAACTACCACCAAACAGGGAAGTGCTTTCCTCCCAGATGGCTTGAGCTAATCCTACTGTCTGCAAGGTTACAAAAGAAACAGAATGAAGGAACTGAGCCAGCTGAAAAAGTTTTTTTTTTTTTTTTTTAAATCATGTTGATGCTGATCAACACGATCTCACTCATGATGCAGCCACTGAGGCACAAGCACTGACAAAGGGAAAGGTGCTGAAGAACAGACTTCTCTCAGAAGTAACCTACACTTGAGGCAGCTCAAACTGCTTGTGAAACCACAGCCTTCCTGTGTGCGCATCCCATGTACCTGAGATCAAACAGATCTGCTAAAAGTTGGAACTGACAGAGCCCTGGCTCCCACTGACTCATACCCTCACTTTATCTAAACTGGATAAAGAGTGCAATGTGCAGAACTGTCTGTCCTTCACTCTTTTGTTGATATATACGCCGGAAATAGAGGACTCTATAATAGCAGGGAAGGAGTCTGAGTTTTGGAATCCATGTGGAAAACATATTTCAGAGAAGCACAGCTATTGTCTGTTTCCCTCCATATGGATTCCATTCGTGGTTACTAACCAAAAATGTACAACTACTCCAAGCTGGGAATGAAGAGTCTCTCTCAAGCACTGACAAGAGTTCCATTAGGAACGGATACATTCAGAACATCTTTATCAAACAACAGGTTCCTACAGAGGTATAGCTCAAGCACTCTCAATTTTGCAAATGAGAATTTAGGTAGAAGGGGTTATCTGAAAACAAACGGAATAAACTACGCTACCTGTAAACTAACATAAATTACAAAGCTCACAATGTGTTCTTATGAAGTTTGAGATCCACTTTCATAAACCTAGAGAGGATATTTCTGGATCTTGACCCTTTTCATGAAAGATCACAAACAGTCTAGGTATGTCCCTGAATGAACTGTCTTCTTAAAATAACATGACCGCATTATGACCACATTCACCTCATGAAACTAACATCAAGCTAAGGTCCTTCAATAGTTAACAGAGACTAGTTAAATACTAGTTAACAGAGAATAGTTAAATACTCTTTAGACACGCCTATCTGAAGATATGTATCTTAGATATGTACATATTTTCATACAAGACAGTAAGGGAAATTATTTTATTTCTTTATCCATTTACTATGGAGGGAGACTAGATGCCTGACTTTCAGATGGATGAGGTTAGGTGAGATTAATTCCAGCTCAACTGTTTCAAGTATTGCTTTTCCTCAGCAAAGAAGAAACAGGAGACTGGTTCATACGGCATTCCAAATTCACGTCAGACACTAACCTGAAATGAGATCTGTGAGGATCCTCGGCTTCTAATGCATTCTTTATGGAGAAGCTGCCCTGCGGACTGACTCTCCTACCACTAAGCTGATGTAACAGCTACTTAGAATGTAGTTAGTCAGATAATTTGTTATGGCACAAACCTATACAAGAGGATGACACGCAGATAATGTCAGCATAAAGATCTTTATGGAGCAGATAACAACCCCAGACTGTTTTGTGTCTAGACTACACTGTTGAAACAGGCATTGCTACTGAAATACAGTAAACCGCTTCCAATTAACTTGTAAATCAGTCTACCTAAAATCTCATTTTGGAACAGAATGTTCTGAAATTCAAGGAACAGCTGCATTTCACCGCATGTCAGACTGCATGCAAGTCATCAGAGATAGTGACGTTGGACCCAGTGAACAAATACAGATACATGATTTGTCAAGTTCTATAACAGTATATATCAGGTAAAACAGGCCAAAGGATTGAAGATTTCTGGAGAGGTTGACTAAATTCAGGTAACATGAAGTAATACCACAAGTTTCTAAACTGGGACTACCATAATCTTCAGTGCAGAATTTCCCCTCAGTTTCTTCAAGACCTCCAGTATCATCGTATGTGAGGGAAAGGTTGAATTCTGGCCCTGGGTGACCAAAAGGAGCTGGGCAAGGAGTCCATGCTGGAGCCTTCTTAGGTCTTAAACTTGGCATTTCCTGTTCTCATTTATGGTTATCGCTTTAGTTAATGGATTTTCCCTAACATTCCTAATAATTAATTCCCTAATAATAGGTCCTTGAAAAATCTGTTACTATGTGCTGTCTGTTAAGGTTATCCATTAACAAAACCTGAAAACATAGAAGACATAAACCTACAAACACAAAGCCCAGAGTCAGGTGGCCTTCTCCTCGCCTTTGGACACGATGCCCATTTAAAATATTTGAACGGAGTATTTCTTCAAAAGCAGATGTGTGAGTGTGAGGGACCAAGGCAAGCTGCTCATATCTCAGAAGAGATGCATCCTCAGTCTGAATAAATGTAAGAAGATAGAAGAACACCTCATTGCTCACCTGAAAAGCATCTTTCCTTCAGGATGCGCAGGAGAAAATTTCCTACAGGACCTTCAACACCATACCCATCCAACATCTGCTCTGTAGATGCACCAAGTTATCTACTGGCTATCTCCCTCTGAAGCACAAGTGAAGTCTGAAGTCATGTCATTTAGATGCCTGAGGCCAGTAGCTCTTGCCAGAATCTGAAGCGTATTTTATCTTCTATTGGAGATACGGGTAAGATCCTGCTAAACTTAAAAGCTAACAATGCTCTCATTAACCCTGTGTTTGAGTCAAAGCATGGATCCTGTGTCTCATGGCACCATCATGACCTCCAAATATTTAGTTATTACTACCAGTGCTTTAGAAAGATCAAAGAGCAAGACTCTATACTGGTAATGAGATGCTCCTAGCACTGATGTAAGGTATTTTCTGCAGGCTGGACGAACACGCGTGAAAAAAAAAATCTTGAGTACTGAGAACCACAAAGCAATCTTGAAGATTGACCTAGGGAACTGTGCAGCCTAAAATCATCATCTGAGACTTGAAATCACAGATTAACGCAGTGAGGTATCAAATGTCTGGAATACCACATTCTTTCTTATTTTTAGTGAAAAAAATGATGAGGTAAGTGCTCCCTGCTTTTGCATTCTAAGGAAATCTCTTTGAATGCTCACTTATTTGAATAGCAAATTGTAAGAGGCACCCATGAAAAAGTACGATGAAATGGGATAGGAATTTGATAGAATACACCATTTCCTTACAATTTCCAGACCCACTTGCTTTATAGTGGTCTAAATCCAGACTAGGATTTAGAAGTAGGAGGTGATAGCCAAGACAAAAGGAAACTGCCTTCAAGAAATTTTTCAGACTCTTGATACCAGCATCCACATCACAGAATACGGTCAGATCGCATAGCAACAGAAGAAAGAAAAGAAAGATGAAGCCAGATCAGTAAGAACCACATCTGCGATTTCTGTGAAACTCCCAAGGATTAAAGTCAAGTCTTCTTATCATCACAGCCATGGCTACCAGGTGACTGAAAGCAGCTTAGGCACAACAATGTTTAGTTTCTCTTGAAGTTGCTTTTGTAGCTGGCCATCAAACTGAGACTGAATTGCAACAAAGTGCCATATTGAAAAAAGAGGTAAGATAATAAGCAACCACATCTAGAGGCTGGAAGATAAGTATATGACATATCCAAATAGCATTGAGTTTCTTCAGCTTTTTTTTCTCTAGCTATTGCAGCACAAGACCTCTTTTTCTTTCTTCTTGTCTGCTATGTGCAACCATGGTGCTAGGGGAATACAAACATTCAAACCCCTTGAAAGAAACATGATAGCACTTCTTAGCTCATATGTCTTTTGCAGGCTCCAATAATCTCTTATTTATCACTGCAGTGCTGAAAGGATGTGAGATATCCAGGATCTGGGAGATTTCTCCTTCACCTCTTTCACTGGCATATCCTGATTCTGTCATATATTTCATAAGACCCCAGAATTGTCTGAAGTTATGAGATAAAGAAGTCATCACAGCATTTATTGCTTCACTGAGAGAGAATGAGAAAAAGCTGTGTTTTTATTTCTGCTGGTGCTACTCCTCAATGGTTCCATCCTTCTGTCTTTACTGTACAGAGCTGCGTTTTTCATCCAAAGAACTTAATAACAGAAGAGACCTCTCATGCAAGCTTGCATGAATATACACATACACCTCAGAGTTACCACTTTTTCTGTGAGTTTTAGGCCATCTCCTGTAATCAAAGTCTTCTCCAATCTACCATCCCCTGAGTTAACCACATTCAGTTTCCAGATGACTCCCTATTGTGTTTTAATGGAGACAAAAAGAAAAAATACGTCCCTTTTAAAGACTGAGTCACCCTTCCACAGGAACGCCTGGGAATCTGCCTTATCACTAGCTTGAAGACTGAGACAGGTGACAAAATATCCCTTTGACATTGCACTAACTTGTGAATGGTGACTTAGTCATCACCATCTTCAGTCTCAGTCAGATGAAAATAGAGGCCAAGGCTATAACCAGTTCACATCAAATGGCAGCATGCATGGCTCAGATGTGAAAGCATCTTACTTTATCTTTCCTCTCAGCATCTGAAAGAACCGTCACAAAAAGACCATTCTCAAAGAACAGCCGTAGTTAGGCTTCTCTAGCCATTAGAAGGTACTCAGGAAAAGAAAGACATATCAATGCTGCTTGGCAAAATCTCCCTCTTATATTTATATGAGTCCCAGCCGGCTAATCCTATGGCCTTAATCATTACTGAAACAGTAACGGGGCTTCACCTTTGGGGTAGTCCTTGAACACTGAACTACTATGGAGAAAGTCACAGAGACAGGTACTAGCCTAATTATGAAATATCTAACTAACAAAAAACTAGCTAATAATAGTAGTAAATAGCACTAGCAGCAATGAAATGGAAAGATGGGCAAGTATACACCAGCCTACATACTGCAAAATTTTCACCTCTCTCTTAGCTCATGGACCTCAAGGTGTAGTGAGGTATGAAGCACTAGTACACTCAATACATAGGCACACTAGGACTGGAATATCTGTAAGGACAGATACAATAAAAAAGTAGGGTTTTTTATACATATAGACATCCATATGTCAAGAAAAGCAACAAGTATAGCTCAGAGAATATTATATGAATGGTATTGTGAGAATAATTGTTTCCAACTTTGTATATTCACTGGAGTATAATCAAACAGCCATTTTCAAATAAATATTTAACTATGCCGTAAAGAGTGCAAGATCATTTATCTTGTGGTTCTTACATATATGGAGGAGGGAAATGATAAAGTATAGAGCTTAAGCAAGAAACAAATGGCTTTATGCCAGCTCTCTAGATTTCACCCAACATGAGAGAAAAACCATTGAACACTACTACAGCATTAGCAGAAATGCGCCATTTGGAATGGATAAAAAGAACGAAATACACAGTTTGTAGTCTTTAGGTAGCTGGATACAAGGATCAAAATAAGCAATATACTCATCCACAAAATTCTGAATTTAAAAATACATTTTGCTTTTCAAGGGCCACTCACACAGAAGAAATACAATTAACTGAAAAATCATTTGAATCTACTGCCTATTTTTAAAATTATGAGTATATGGCAGAATCAATAATATCAAATGTTCCTAAATGCTAGTATGCATTCCAGTGTTACACAGAAATGACACGTTACAGCTGCATGTTATGAACTACAAAAAAGTACAAAAACATTCTTTCAATTCATGCCATCGTATATATAAGGATAAAATCATTTAGCTATTTTTTAATGACAGGCCAACTGGTTTCACTGGGGCTGCACACTGGTGCAGGTGTCTCTCCACAGAGAATATGTTTCAGGATCACTGCTGACAATTAGCTGTTAGAATGGCAAAAAATGATGTATGGAAAAGACTCCACATGAAGCATTTTTTGCCACTCAGACCTGTTACTCACGGCCTTGCATTTTGCATCTAGATAAATTACGGTAGTCATAAAATGTTACTAAAATGACAGTAACTATTTCAAGCTGCTTCAGTGGTAGCTTGATTTGCACAAATCTGAAAGACTACGCAAAGAAGAAAACAATGGAGTCAGAGCCTTTCATGTGCAACTCACATTAGGAGCTTATCTTGATGAAAATTAAAAATACCACTTTTTAATACCACTTTATAATAGCATTATTTTACCATTGTTTAACATCATTTTATGATGGTACAGTCCCACTCCAAGTTAAATGATCTAAACTGATGCTGTCTCAATCCTACCCTTGACTGCACAGCTGGCCCCCTCCCATGTTCCAGCTCTAGCATTCATGTGACTAGGCAGTCAGCCCAGCTCAGCAGGTACCACAGGTGGTGTTACATGTCAAGTTTTCTTCCCAGCAAGGCTAGATTAAATCCTTGCTCTGCATAGGCTAAGAACAGACTAAATACTACCAAAATAACTACATAAATAGCAAATCTCTTTTAAAAAGTCAGTAAGCAGGTCCCTGATTCAGAAAATGAGGACAATGCCACAAAATGTATCAAGGAACCAAATTTGAGGAGCTTTTGGTGTTACTGCAGTAACCTCCAGTCTTTTAAGGAAGGAAAGAATTACCAGACAAATGAAAGAACTTTTTTCAGTTGGTTTCTAAGTCAAGATCAAGCCTTACTGTCAGGGACTTCAAACGGTCACAATCTATAATGCGGCTAAGATTAGTCCTCCAGCTTCTACACCTATTAAGGCAGTGCCTACTACCTACTTAGTTAATGCAGTGTTTAGAGGAATGAGAAAGATGAGGAGTGAGCAATCTCTGGTTTATTATTATTATTTTATTTATCATTACACATAAAGTAATGCCACCGTTTATTGTATTTCAACACAAGACCTTTAAAGACCTAAGAATTTCTATGGAAAAGATATTCATTGTGCTTTTAAATATATATTTCAATCAGCAACAAATATTTCCAAGACACAGGTAAATATGGTGAATACTGATCTTGCAAAGAATTATGCAATTTTAAAGAAATAAGAAAATGCACTCCAGTTCCAGTTCAATGGCATTGATCATATGCTGAGAGTTAAGCCTTTCCAGGTTGAACTGAATGAATGACAAAACACCTAAACCCTCCTAAAAATTTAGTCACATATTTCCTTCTTATTTTCCATCAATAAAACAGCATCCTATGGCAGCAAGTTTACTTTAGTGGTGTTGCTGATGTCAAAAAGAGAGGAATGAAAAGAAAAATGGGCCAGGACTTCAAAGGATCTTCTGGGAGCTAGATGTCTAAGTTTCATTCAAATTTAATGGGATTTATATGCATAAACTTTTTAAGTTTCTTTAATATCCAAGCCAAAATGGAACATCCTTCAAAGTTTCAGAACGATTACAAGAGTAGAATATAATGCTTCCTTCATTTAAAATGCCAAAAACCTGACAATTTCCCGTACCAGTAGAAGTTGCTTGACCAGACACAAATATCGCTTAAATTTAATAATCGAAGCTTTCTGAATAATGGCAGAAAGGATCAAATTTAATAGTTTAATTTCTTCCCTTTATGGAAATGAAATAAGACTAAGAATGGTTGTGTTTCAAACATTAATAGGCCATGGCTTAAGAAAAGACCCACCTGCATACTAACAGATTCTAATATAGATTACACAGCAAAGAAGGGTAGTCATTTATTTTCCTATTCATCACATTTGTTACTAGCTACTGAAACATAACTACAGGGAAGAGAAACATAACTGTAGGGAAGAGAAAAGGAGAGACTGAAAATGCTCTCTTTTTTTATGCCTGCACTCTATTTTTTTGACAGAGCTATTTGGGTATTAGTAAAGGGCTGGACCAGATGACTTCCGGAGGTCTCTTACAACCTAAATTATTCTGATTCTATGTCATAGCTGAAATGGTTTAAGGACTAGAGGACACTGAGCTGGTCTTGGGATACATTCTCGTGAGGGAAAAAAATTAACTGAACTGTAAAGATAGTCTTTCAGAACTAGGACCTGAGAATATATAGTTTGTATTTTTAACAAGTTCTGCCTTTATAAAAGCTATATATTTCTAGCAATAAAGTTTTGAAAAACTTTTGTTTCAAAATTACCTTCAGAAGTAGCAGATGTACATGTGGAGTAAGGGCTGTCAGAAGATGCCAGCTACTGAATACTACATTAGACAAAGATATTAAATCCGCATTAAAGGTGTACTGTTTTATTATATGTCACTGCCTCAAGACCAGCAATAATTGACCTACGCCCCAGTTTTAGAAACTCAGTATAGACAGATATATGCAAGAATGAAATAATCTTGCTGGCAAAGAACTGATGTTCTTTCATTCAACATGACGATTTTAAATGCTAGATCTTAGAAACAGTACATATAGACTCTCTTTACCTGCAATTATACTATGCATAGATAGTCTATGTAGCTAGTAAAAGTCCAGTTACGTAAATCAGGAATTATATAGCTGCAATCACACCAGTGCCTCATAAAAATTCCAGTATTGAAAGCTTTTTTTTTTTTTTGAAAAATTTCTCCGTAGCTTATAGTGCAAACTCAATTTGGAATTCACTTAGAAACAATTAATCCCAAAGATGCCATTTTTATAAAGCTGCATGTTTAATACAGAGCTGTACTACAAACCAAAATGAAGTAGTCAAAACATTATTTTGAAATGGAAATTGTTTTTTACAAAACTTTTGCAATAAGATGAAATGGAGCATTTTATTATTATATAATTTTTAAGTCAGGCATGAATCTTCATAGTTTCACATCAGCAGTAGAAAAAAATCAGAAGACTGTACCAAATTATTACATATTTAACATATGCTGAATCTCACGTTAAATTTCATTATTTTTCTTACAAACCGGTCAAAGAAAATTCCAACTAACCCTGTAATATCTGTTTCTGTGTAGTGACAGTGGAGTTCTGAGATCATATAAGAAGCTCTACCAAATAAGGCAATACAGTTTTTTTAAGCATGATACAGATCATAGCCATATTTTAAAAATACAATTTCCTTTTTAAGACACCTAGGCAAAATGTGTAACTGCACAGGAAAAAGGCAGCCATTAACAAAAGATTACAGCACTACTAGCAATTCATTGTAAAGTAACTGCATACATTAGGAAAAAAAAAAAAAAGTAAACTTTACTTCCTTACAGTCTCCCCCCTTCCGCCACTTCTCTGGAATTCTTTAAATGAATATAAAGCTATTCTGGATAAAATCAATGGTACACATTAAGACCTTTAAACTTAGGTGTCTACACCTATGTAATAGGTGACTGCATCTGTACTGCCATCAACTGGAGATTTAGTCATCAGAGTTAATAGGACTCAGTTCAGCTGTCTACATCAAGTATCTAATGTCATTTGAGATGCTAGAGGATATCAGACACCTACAAAGAATCAGCAGATACGACACATGATCTACAAAAGACTTGCACACCTCTGTGGAGCAGCAGCTCAGGCCAGGCAGGATGCCCTAGGGTATCTTAAATGGCACCAGACACCTGTCTGAAGCAAATGAATTGAGCCCAGTGGAAATTGGAGAGATATTCTGCTCATTCAAAAGGAGGTGTTTGTACCTGAAGAGCCAAATAGTTCAATAGCTCTCTACTGGTTAAAGCAGACAACTCCATAAATACCTAAATGTAGATGTCTTAATTTGTGAGCGCAAACTAAGATGCACCTAGGTATAAATTAAACTCCTTGAACAAATGAAAGGAGAAGAATCTAAAAATAATTACTACACAGAATATTTTAGTACACCTTTTATTAAGCAAAACTGGTTCAACAGATACCATTGTAAGCCTTTTGATTTTACAGACCTTGCTGTACTAGGTTCTAAACCAACATGTCAACAAGTCACGATTTCTGGTTCATGGAAGAACTCAAAATGAAAAAACCTCAAATAAATGATGCCAACTCAAAATCTGACTCATATTAATTTGAAATTATTTTTAAAAATTAGGATTACTATAACCAAGGTGTTTTTTTTTTTTTTTTTGCAATGACTTAACTTCTGTGTCTGCTACAATTAATCCCTACGTTTAACTCACTGAAGCTTGAGAAGTCTTTTAATGAAACAGCAAATCAGGAAATAGATCATATGAATCCACCTGCAATCCTTACTGCACTAAACTGAAAAGAGCTAGAATCTCTAGCTTTGGCTCTAATTTTTATGTTTATCAAATCTCTTTGTTTTAATATAGAATTTAGTCAAAATACAGAAAACCTGCGTAAGAGAAAACATCAGAAAAAAAAACTGTAATTCTTTTGTATTAAGAATTTAAGTTTACTTACTATTGACATCAGTGTTAATATATAGTGCTGTAAATTCTGTCCATGATGACGAACCATTTTGGTGTCAGCTGTAACCATCACTTCCACGTATCTTGGATAGGAAAGAAAACGTTTTTTCCGGGAATGTGGATTATTGCTACTGTTCTCCGCAGATAGGTTTTTAAAAGCATAGTCTAAAATGGGGGACTTGTGTAAAACATTTATCTCCTCATTTAACCTGCTGAAGTTTGGATGTAGTAAAGTGCTTTTCTTCAACTCTTTTTCTATAAGATAGAAAAAGATTTACTGTAGAATGCAGTATTCAAGCTTAAAAACAGACAGTCAAAAGGCTGCACAAAAGAGACAAAGCAAGAAAGTTATTATACTTATGATCTATTTCTAAAGGAACCAATGCAAGAACTAAAAAATGCATTAAGTAGAGAAGGCTGTAATAGGAACATCAAATTTCATGTCTTGCGCATTATTATGCCGTTCTCTCACATATGGAGTCATTGTTAAAAATTAATTAAAAGTAGACAGCAGTATTGCACAGTTTCCAGAATGCAGTATAATCCAAACAAATAGGCTGGAAGGAGGTAAGCAGTACAGCTTAAGCAGTATAGAAAAGGAAACAAGTTAATTGAATAAAATAACTATGTTTCCACATAAACATTTGACCTAAACCAACAAAATGCCAGGTATTCCATAACAAAGACTAGCCATGATTTCTGAATTCAAATCACTATTGATTTTTTTCATTTATATATCCTTATGAACGTAAGGTTCTTTACATAAGTAATTATGCCCGAAAAAAACCTCAGTGACTTCCTTGAAAGCTTTGTTAATATTCCCCATGTAGGATCAGGTCCTGAAGGAAATACAGAACCTACCTGGATATCTCCAGACCAAGTACTAGAGACTTCCTAATTATACTCCATAATGTAGTCCAACAGAACAATTCAGAGAGTCTGATTTAGACTCTCTATATACAGTCAGGGGCCTCTGATGACTGATACGCAAAATCCGTTAGTTTATCAGGGAACCACCTTTGAAGTAGCCCACAAGAAAACATTTAACTGAGAAGCATATCTGAATTCTCCCTAGTCTCCAGAACTTAAGCACCTAACTAGACACTTCAGTCCTCTCAGAATCAACCTCCATCATCTTTGTGGAAGTTAGACTCCCTCTTAAAAACTAGCCAACAAAGGAGACTGTTCCCAATCTTTTTATTCTAATGACTTAGTGGCTACAGCACTAATTCAAGAATCCTAAGACCCAGGCTCAGTGCCATTCTCAACTTGAGAAGATTTAAATCTACATATCCTATATTTCAGAGAAAGACGCCCTATCGTAAAGCTTAAAGCTACCTTTGATAGGTCTACAGTCCTTTGAAGTTAGGACACAATACTGCTAGGATCACTACAGTCACAGGACAACAAAAGCATCTTAAATTTTGCTGACTAATCATCTGAAAGTCAGTCACAAAATACAGGTATGGTAATCGCAAAAACTACTAGCACTAACAATAAAGAGGTGAGAATTTGGGGACTAGCACAGAGAAGGAACAAGTTAGTCCTTATGTACATTAAATGTTTTCAGATTGACTGAGCCTGATGCACTTAGAGAACTGGTTGAAGCAATCTCACATTCATATTATCTTTACTAGCTCACAGGTGTCCGAGATTTCAGAGTACAGGAAAAATGGGAAAAATCACCTATATTTAGAATAGAAGTTTTGTAGAAGTCATGAACATATGGACCAGCCAAATTCCCTTCAATATCAGAACACATCAAATTAATTTTATTTATAAACACCAGAAGATAACAAGGAAATGAAGAATAGCTAATATACTTATCAAAAACATACCTCATGTCAAACTAATCTAATCTCCCTATACCAAGGAAACAGGATTAATGGATAGAGGAAATGTGGTAGATGTCCTATTCTGACTGGAGCGAGGCTTGCAACAGAGTTTCCAACTAATTTTTCATGACCATGTTAGTCTAAAAGCAACCACTATGGAGTGAGCAAAAAATTAGCTATGAAATAAATTTTAAAAGTTATTAGCATGGCTCAATTTAAAACTAAAAAGACGTACTGAATGGAATTTCAGAAGTGATCTGCTGTGAATCTAATATTATTCAAAATTTTTATTCACAATTTGGAAAATTATATTTATTGAATACTATATCTATATGGATGTCAGAAACTGGGAAGAGTACCAGGCATCCTGGAGGACAGTATCAGAATTCAGAGTGATCCAGAGAAAATAGAAGGTAACGATTTGGAAAAAGAAAAAGGCTGCAACTCAAGGAAAACAACTGCAAAGTTCTGCAATTGGGCAGGAATCGCAACTGGAGATGCACGGGATGGAAAGTAACAAGTTAGCAATAGCAAGTTTATAGCAAAGGATCTAAAGATTACAGTGAATCACAATCGACTACAGATCAACAATAGTTTAATTCTGAGGATAAAAAATTAGACTGAAATGTATTAAACTGGTGTACTATCTAAACACAGCTGAAGCATTCCACTCTATTCAGTCGAGGTTATGCCTCTGCTAAAATACTATGTTTTGAGAAACAGATTTTTAAACAATGCAGAGGAACTGGAAAAAATCCAGGGGAGTACAACTATGTAAAGAAATCTAGAAACATGATCCATACAGATAGATTTAGGAAATTGGGGATGTTTAGTCTGCAGAGGAGTAGATTGGTAGAAGACTGTCTTCAAATATGTAAGAAGTAATAGCAAGAAAAGGAGTAAATTTATCTGCAGATTATTTGGAGAATAACTAATGGGCTTAAATTGTTGCAAAGGAAACTTAACTTAGGTATTAGGAAAAACCCTCTTATTGCACTAACAGTTAAACACGGATAGACTGTCTAGGGAACTGTGCAATTTCCACAGAGATCTGACCAACAGAGGTCAAAAATGATGTAGGAAGAGTTGATCTTGACTTGCTGCAGTAGTGTAAGCAATTCTATTTCATTCCAATTCTGTTTTCTGTGATTCTTTCAAATGTTTTTGAAGGAAACGTATAGTAATATAATAGATTAGGAAATAACTGTCAAGGAAGAACAGATAGAAGATGACACATCTCACTGTAGAAGATGAAAGGTTTACTATTTCAATATTATATCAAGCAATAAGTAGGATAGAGAAAATATAACGATATAATACAATAAATAAGGAATTCAAAGAAAAGTTGAGTAAAAAATCCAAAATTCATTTTCTTTGGACACATACAATGGAATTCACTTGACCATATTATGTATGTATGTCTACCTTGTATATTTGTAATCTAATCATCTAACCTCTAGCAGAGAGAAAAAGGCATTTCCAGGGTACAAATCATCTCATCCTAAACAGCATACTTAAAATAGGTCACATGTATCATAAGAACTAAAAATGACCCTTTCTCTCCTCTGAATATAAAAAGGGGCTAGCTAAGGATGACTAACACAGATGTACAGTGTCTAAAGTTAGATGAGATGGCTCACTATTGTCATTATTAGTGTAAACTACAATCCGATCAAGCATTTACTGCTTAACTTAGAAATAACACGTTCTCAAAAAGAAAGCCTCTCCATATTCTCTATCAAAGTTCACTTACGGAAGAAAGAGAAACTCTCATGATCACAAGTGGATATTGCTATACATATTCTTCCTTTAAGAGCAAATGTAAGGCAAGGCTAGCATTAAAGATGAATCTCTACTTTAGAAAGACAGAAATGTAACCACATTTCTGCAACTCCACCCAAAGAAATGACAGTAGCGCCTGGCTCACAGCCTTTTGTAGCTGCTCCAATAAATGAAAAGGGAAAACGATCACATTGTTAACGCTTGGAAACTTTTCCTCATAGCAGGCTGCTTACATGAATAGTATTCTCTCATATACATAGCATAGGAAAAAAAACAGAACAGAAAGACCTCTACTTAGTTCAGTGCGTATTATTCATCACAAAAAAAACACACTGTTGCTTGATTTTCAAACCAAGTGCTAACTCCTTGATTCTAATGACAATCAATGAATAGCATCAGCTTCCCAACATAGAACTAAAGAACAAGAAATACCTGCTACTAGAATTTGTTCAATGCAAGATCATAATGGTCACTTTCTGGCCTAATATCTACGCATAAGTTGCATTCTGAACATATTGCTTCTGAGTATAAAACGTGCTCTAAGAATAGTCCAAGATTAAAACACTAACTACACCACTTTTTTATGATTTGTATTTTCCAACGTCTGATCAGATATTACTTAAGAAAAGGAAATAAGGTTTCATTTCTTATATCTTCCTTTTCTTCAGATATGTCATAGTTACGCATTAAGCCTCGTATAAACATTTCTGAAATGCAAGTATATTCAAAATGCACAAATGCAGATTTCAATCTCGTGAAAAGTGTAGAATTTTAATTAGACAGGATGCTTCTAAATGCCAGGCTGAATCAAATATAAGCTGCTTTCTCCTATTGTGAATCTCCACCCATTTGTGTTTTCTTTGAAGTCCAATAAATGAAGCTTGCATGCTTCTATTAAAAGCACAAGAAAGGCATTTATTATGTCACTAGGCTTAAAAAACTGTTTCAGACACAATGAAAAATACTTTTAAAATGGCACTAGTATAATAGTGGAAGGTTAAGAAGTGCATTGCTCAAGCAGGATCTTCAAAGGGTTCTGTATCATTATATCTCAAAACAGATGGTATCCCAGTGTTCGGAACTATAGTTTATGGACACCTACAATCTCAAATAAATCCATTCTAATCCCACTCTTTTGTCCAGTTTTTGTGCTTTCATGGTAGCTGCAGGTGTCTTTCTCACATCATATTGTTTTCCAACTATGAAGATACATGTGTAACCATGCAAACAACTACTGAAAATTTTCTGCCCGCTAAAAATGTATTAGTTTAAATCACAGTGCTTTCTGCTTCATGATATTAATAATGGGGTTTTTTTCTTCTCACATTCACATTCATTGCACCTGGTCTCACTCTGAAGTCACTTTGCATAGAGTAACTTTCATAGTGTGAAGCTATGAAACTGCAGTCATTCACTTGTGACATATCCTAGTACTATGCTTCTAAATTTCTTTCTCTAGTACTATGCTAGTACTATGACTAGTACTATGACTACTTCATATCCTAGTACTATGCTTCTAAATGTATTTTTCTTAATTTAAATAAAACTATATACTATTACTATGCTGCATGAATACATTATTAAAACATGCATAATGAGAAATATCTACATTAACAAGTAATATTAGGTACTTCCATTATTATGGATGACAGATCTACTGTATTATCCGTTAGACTTGCAATCAATTCATTATATTTTGTGAGTATAAATAACAGCAGCTCCTGCGGATCTGGTCCTCAGATGTTTACATATGGAACAAGACAGGTGTAAAAACATCAGGATGTATTTTAACAGATATGCTAACAAGCACATTGTGTCCTACATTTGAGTTCGCCACTGGTAGAAAAAGAAAAGGTCACCAAGCCTATGTGAAACAAATGCATAGGTTCTAGTGGAAAGATCTAGAGACTAATATTACCAAGGAAAATGGCATTTTACATTTTGTTAAATCATCAGAACTCTGACACCTAAAAAAGTCACAATGAAATTTAAAGGATGACTATACCTGAAACTGCACAAGGTTTATGGGATTTCTGATACTTTCTTTTAAATTCTTCATGCCTGTATATAAGATGTGGTTTGTTATGTTCGTCTTCATGATCACCTCCATCTGCTTTCATCAGAGGTTCTAAAAAATATTCACCATCATGTGCCTTAAAGGTGCCCATCTGAAAGTAAAGAGGTAACCGATTTATTGTCCATTGAAAATACTGATATAAAATAATTTTCATGCATATAATAAACTATTGATGGTAATATTTTAAAAGTACTGAAAATAAAACTTGCTCTTGAGACACAGGAAACCCAATGGAAGCAGAAGAGATGGAAGCTGGAAGGTGACACAGGAAGAGAAGTTTGCTTCCAGAAACTTGGCTCACCAGAATATCTCATTAAGAAATCTACCATACCTATTAATAATGCATCATACGTAAGGTTAATGAAACAAAAGAGATCACAAAAGCAAAAAGATTCTAGGTATAACCAAGTAGGACCAATTGGGAACTATGTAAAGGGGCAAGTGGAAGGTATCAAGATCTTCAGGGTTTGAATGTTGTCAGAATTCTAGATTGAGTTGGTGCCTCCTTTCCCTTTTTCCTTTATATAATTTATAAAATCTCTGTCTTCTAAAATTGCATTTTTACCATATATTAGTAACTGCGTTAACCTGATGTTCTGTTTTTCTTTTTTAAAAAGACTTTGAAACCAGTTCCAGGAATTCAAAGTTGACAGTTTAATAAATATGTTTTTCTTCCACTTGATTTTTTTCTCTCTCTCTCTAGCAGACATACAGAGGTAGCTATATACTGGGAACCAAAGGAACTTGATTACTCACCAAAGCACATATACAAAGAAAAACAACAAAAATTAAGCTCCTTTTTTTCCCCTGTAACCCATTCAACTAAGAAAACCTAATAGGGAATCTCTTCCTTCTCTCTGCACTTCAAACTACAGGCATGATTTCCTATGGTTTAAGTACCTTATTTCATAAAATGAATAGCACAAGATGAATAGGGAGAAGACACACAGAGCCAGGTAGCTATCACTGGGGAGGATGGAAACAAACCTTGTTCAGAAACTGGACAGCAGCAAACAAGGACATAGTTTTATAAACCAAGATTAAGGTTAGTGCAACTACTAAGAGGAGAAGAAATCACGTAAGAATTTACTCAAGTGCTTTTCAAACATTTTGGCACATGCTTCATCTTCAATCAATTAAGAACTTAAGTAAGCAGGTGCTTTGCAACCTATTAGCTGTTTTGCTATATTGGTGAGGTACATTAACTGGTAAAAGAACAGTGATAATCTACATAATGTGCTTTAAGAGATTAAATATTGCTACCAACTTTGAAAATTAGGGGTATACAGTGAGTGGAGAAGCAAAATATGGTTCAAGCAGGAATACTTCTTTCAGCAACCTACAGTAGTCCTTTGAAATCTGCAGCGTCCATTTTCTGCGTTTATAGGCTTGTTAGGCTTCAGGCATATATATATATATCACACCATCCATAACCCTGCCTGAGATGTCGTCAGAAATTGCAGTTATTGTAAACCCACTGAGGTGGGATCCTCTGTACCATATTTGTTGTGTAATAAAAAAAAGACCTAGCCAAATATTACTTCCTCTCAAGACTGCTTAAATCTCACTTAGCAGAGGCACTTTCTCCCCTCAGCATCAAACAGATCTAAATTCTTTGCAAGTAGTCTTCACACTGCATCTTTTATATGTTCAGTTCAGCCTCTTCGTATCCAATATTTCCACGGCATAGGGTTTGTAGAGGCCTGTAAAATATTATCTGCCTCCCTGAAAACGGCCTCCAATATCTAGGGTTCCTTTAAAACAGATATGCTACAGCTTGTCAGTTAGTCCTAGGTAAAGTACAACCTTCTGGTCAAAATGACAAAGAGACAGAGACAAGGAGGTCCTGTCACTCAGGGGCAAACCGGTAAGAGCTGAGTCTAAGGTTCTTCAGATTCATGTTGTTTTTCTGTAAACTATGAACAAAGTCCAAACCACCAAAATAGGATAAATCTGACCCTTTGAAATTTGTGAACACCGATAATTAGTTATTTTCTCCTATCATTCTCTAAACTCTCTTTCTAGACAACAGAGACATTTGAAATATGTTATTTTAGATTTTAAGAAAGTAAAAACTTTACTGCTACTGTTTTATTCCCACACACACCTTATTTCCCCTCTTCCTCCTTCTAATAGCTGGAACACATATTTTGCACTGTTTTCTTTAATAGCTTTTTCAATTAACGGGCTTTCAGATTTCACAAAGAAAGGGTTGTAGCTAAGAGAAATATACGGACTACATGAATAGTAGCACAGAGCAAATAAGCAAAGAGTTTGTTCCACATTTTAAACTAAACCCATTCTCCAGACTATCAGACTTCCACTGGAAAAGGTGAGCTGCAGGAATAGGCTGTATTTCTCTACCATTTCACACTCCAAAAAATCCATAATTTTCACTCCAAGTCAAAATTGCATCCATAATGCAACAAACTTTCATTCTCTCCTTAATGAATTCGCTCTTCATCAACAATGCATAGTTAAATAACTAATAACTGTTGCCACCTACTGGCTAGGAACTCTTCCCACCAGTAGCCTATGATGAACTATTTTTGCACATCCCCCATCCAAGTTGAAAACACTTCTTTATACATGAGAATACCAAAACAATAAGAGAGGAAAAGAAACACACTCTCTCTAACTTACGAAGAGTATACTGCATTTGTCATTTGCAACCCAGGCAGAGACTACAATTTATTCCACAAATGCTACTGGAATAAATTTGTAGTGAAATGTTAACCTAATAAAAATCTGAGCTTTTTGTGGCAGCAGTACACAGATGTGGTTGGGTTCAGATTAATGAATGAAAATAAGTATTTCAGAAGGCATCTCAGAAAGCTGAAAGTTAGTGAAAGTGAAGCCAAGTTTGAAGTCACCAATACAAATCCTTCAAATCCTTGACGAAGATTAAACTTGGATTTTGATTAGCCACACATGGTTATCTCCTCATTTTCCTTACAATTATTAATAGGGCTACAAAAATTCAGTCATCAGCTACACTCTTCTGCCTGTTTCACACTTCATTCATGGAAGTGATACAAATTGAGCTATTCCTGTGAATTAGACACATAAGGCAAAGGACTGTGAGATCCAAATGAAAAAGAGAATTTTTGGTAAAACTAAATAAATCAGAGTCACCTATTAGAGGTACAGAGGCATGTTGCTGAAACAGGAGCCCAAGTACTTGCAGGAAATGAAATCAGAAATGAACTGGATTTACTTATCATCTACAGATGCCTCTCAAATCATATAGCAAGAAATCAGCCCAAAACATTCTATTTCTGTTCTCAGATAAAGAGGTAAAAGTGCATCTAAAAGATCTCTTCAGTAGAAGTGGAGTTTAAAATTGAAAACAGTCTCTTGCACATCGTAAATAAGTGGTCCAAAGTAAAAAAGCAGGAGCACTCTCCAGGACTATGCATATGCATAGGTATCGGGAAATTCATGAGAAAACCCACATGAGAAAGATAATTTATTTCCTGGAGTTAAAATACTCTGGATGAGTTAGACACTCGAATATATTAAATCAAGGTTCAATGGATCGACACAGCTACTCACTATATATGGTATGTCTTAGTGGTTTAAAGTGGCTTAAAGCTGTATAGGCTTAATCAACGTATTTGCTCTATTCCAAGAGTAGTAGAAATAAATATTGCAGCATCTGTGGTTAAAGTATGTACCATACCCATATACAGATTACATCCTTGTGTATAATGGCAACTTCGAAGAACACATGGAAAACATAAGGGAAATATAGGAGGTTTCAGAAACATGGAATTAATCTTATGTCTAATCTAATGTCCAACAGCAAAACTGGAAAGGTTTCAGAAAAATCCTAAAAGAATGACAGAAGTTCTGGAAAATATGATTCTAAACCAGCAGATTCCTTCCAGGTAAGCTCTACTCCTTTGCCTTAGTCTGTTTCATGCCCTCATAGTATCATTTGTTAACTCAAACTCAAAAACTTGTAAGTAGTTTATATCAAGGGTACTTTCATGGTCAAAGCAAATAACAAAACTCCTTCCTTTTGTATTATTCCACCTACTTTCTCTGTTGCATTCATTCAAAGCTCTTCTGAATCATGTGAGAAGCCCTTCACCCTTCTCTGCCAGCTCCACTGTTACAATGTTTTTTAGTGAAAGCCTTGAGAAGCATAGCCTAATTAGTTCACTGAAGAAAAAAGCATTAGGGGTTATCTGATCACGATACACTGCCAACATCTGGAAAAGAGATTTCTACTAGTAGATAATTCAGCTAGAAAAATGACAAGATGTAGTGGTTGCAAGCCAACATTATATTAATTCAAACCAGAGATAATATAATAAAAATAACAAAATAGAAATAATATAATAAATAACACATTGGCTCAATGACAGAAAAAAATCTATCTGGCAAAGAAAAAGTGTTATCTGGTGGAACACCTTTTTGTAAGTGATCAGAAGCAACATTGCATTTGAACTTCTTAAAAACAAATTGAATAAAATGCTAAAAATAGTAAAGACATCTTTCATTGTAAGTTGAGTTGCATGACCTACCTTTATACTTCCTTATAAATTTTGTGATACCAGGATTTCATTAGCAGATACTAATCACACCTTTAAAAACTTGAACAGAATTGGTAAGGCACCCACGTACGCTCAGCAGTGTTCTAGTCTGGGAAGCTAGGCACCTAATCACTGGTTAAATACAATTACATAATTCTAGATTGGAACTTAAATTCCAGGTAAAACCCTGAAGACTAACTGTCCTCAGAACATGCCTGACCTAACCATACTGACAACTCTAGTACTGCTCCCAGTACTTTAACAGCCAAGTTACTTTTGCTGAGTAAAACAGAGAAAAAGGATATTTCCATTTTGCATCATAGCACAGGGGAAAGAACACTCATGCAAAAAGTGGAAAACCTGGTTCCAGGTACCCTGATCATCACTCTGTAGGGCTATTGTAGGCTGAAGCCTGGTAAAGGCAGCATTCCAGAAGTTTCTAAATATAATTTGTAACAACAACATTAAAAATACATGAAGATAGCAGATAACTGGAGAGAGTATTACAATAACAATGTCAAAAATAGCTTGAAAGAGCAGGTAGAAAAGCCTGCAGGGAACATAGGAATAACCAGATCCATTGGAGTGGGAGACAGTGAAGGGGTGACTTATTTGTTGTCATTTTTATATACAATTTACAGCGAACACATTAGATTTTATATTAAAAAAATATGCTTAATAGCTTTTGTCATAGAAACATACTTAGAGCTTTCATTCTGGAAAAGTAGCTACTGTGCAATTATTTATTGAAACTGGTAAAAAGAAATGTATATACACATGGAGATTTTTCTCACATACGTGAATATAACTGTCATCAAGCTAAATATCCTCGTGGAACACAGACCTAAGGAATCACACTCTTAGTTTTGGAGGAAACCCCATCATATAATCTTTGTAGTGATTGTCAAGCAAATTCACATTTGCAACTTATCTCTGTTTAAGAAGAACTTCCTAGCTTTGATGTTTTAAGTACATGCAGAACCACCTTTCATTCTCACTGGCAGGTGTATAGCTCCAAAAGGTCCTTTCAACTTCATGTGAGTCATCAGGCAGTTATCACTCAAGTACACCGCACACACAAGCTCTGGCTAGATTTTCACCTTGTTTTAGTCAATCACATAATAGTGGTTACCTGGAGTACTTTTTTCAATACACATATACTCAGAAAGTATGATCTCTTGTTGTCTCAGACTTTGCTGCTATAATCTTAGCATATTCTACATGCAGCTACACCTAAAGCATAATGAAAACTGAAACTATTGCAGATAGGTTCTCTCACTTGGGATGCCCATCTGTTCCCCAAGAGTACACAGTCTCCTGTGATCGATAATGGCTGTTGACTGCCACATGGGGGTAGAGGTATTAAGTTTAATCCAAAACAGCAATTTTGCACAGCATTTCCGCTGAACAAGCACACCTAGTAACAACAAGGGGCCCTATGCTGTGCTCTTTCTCCTCCTCCCGACTCTAATCTATCCCTTGTGTTTGTGCACGGTACACTCTGTGTACTTCATGGAAGTTTAATGAACATGTGCACAAATACATAGGTAAATCCAATCTCCTGTGCCCATCCACAGCTTTGTAGCAAATTTACCTGTGTCACATAAACCCAAAATGACAGACAAGAGATTGTGGATCTCCTGGGAAATGTAGCAGCAAAAAACAGGCTGCTGCCATCAGATCAACTTATCTGGCAAGCAGAATGTGCTCAAGCACATGGGGAAAAAAGACTGCCAGACACTGGACGTGGGCAAGAGGCAGACCAGAGATGGCTGAGCATCCTTGACATAAACTGTTAAACAGACTCGGACTTGCCTATATGAAGGACAATTCATGTAGTGCTGCAGGTGAAAAGGTAGAGACACACATACTCAGACCCTATGATTTCTGAGAAACATTTTCTATGAGACTTCAGCTTCAGAATTCACAACCTTCCTAGTTTAAAATCGTAATGACTGCTTGGATTTGCCGACCTGTGCTAGTCCCTTCTTAAAAGCATGACATCTACAGAGATACCTTCAGGAAAAGCAGAGATGTAAAGAGTTTATGAAAAATATATTTAGGATTTGTTTTTTTAAGAGTTGCAGAGTAGACTTAAGCTGTCTTATCATTTTTCATGATTTGTGTGATAAATAGTGATTTTGCCAAGGCACTCAAAAGTTGAATCTGGGATACAGGGCCATATTCAAGCAAATTCAAGTATTATGGTCCATTCTCAGACATATACGAAAAAGACTTCTAGTGTCTATGTGTGGGAAAATAAAGCTCAGAAGAAATGAAAGGGCAAGAATAAGAAATTTGTGCCATTGATTCTGTGACCAGAAAACCAAGACTGGGAAGATTTCCAGGCAATTGCAGTCATTAAAATGTTCTCTTGCTCAAAAAGGCTAGTTCAAGTGTCACATAAGTGTGATATTTAAAAACTGGTCCTGCTTTTAAAAATGCATATTAGAGGAAAGCTCATAGGAAAGTAGACCAAAGTAAAAAAGATAAAGATTGTACATGAAATAAAGTCAAGAGCAAAAGAAGAAATAGTCAGGGAGAAAAGCAGCGAAAAAAGAAAAATCAAAACAAAAATTAAAATGAAGCAATGAAGCATAAAAATCTTCATGTAGATCTTTCTCACTGTAGAGCAGGTAGAGTGTGATCTATTTTCTGATATGGTCTTTGTTCTGTTTAGCTATAAAAACAAGAACATCTTATGTTTTACTCACAAAGTCAGTCCTTGTATCGGAAACCAAGTTGTGCTGGTGAAGGATACAACAAATCCAGCGTATGATATTAGTAGCACTGAAATTTTTAACTGGTGTATTGCAGATATTAGGGCTAGAGACTCACCTGGAATATCTTACGACAAGTGAAATCAGAACTAAGTGGAAGTCAGCAAGTTGGTTAGGCAGCGCTAATAAGATTTGATTTGTTGAAACAGGAATGGTGATTGTCTTGTACTGACATTTTAGTATGACTTTTCCCTAGCTTATTACAGAATCTCTATGTTAAAAAGATAAAATCTTTAAAAACTAGTATGTGGCTTATGAATGCTCACAGGCTTATAAATGTGAACTGAAAACTAATCTGCTTTTCAGATTTAGGAAGTCACTTTTTTGAAACAACAGCCTGTAAGCTAAAATACTACGTTACCTAAAGTAAAGCATATGTTCCAGTTACAAGCATCATCAAAGCTTTCTTTGGAAAACCATTGTAGTTTAACTCACTGGAGTTGTTAGTACTAAGCAGCGCTAAATGAAGGGGGGAGGGGGCAAGCCAAGGAGCAAATATCACAAGGCTGTTATCTTTATTACAATTCCGCATGAAACTACTTACTGGCTATGCCAGCACCAGTTTCTAGCCCCTGTCCAAATTTTTAACCAAACACAATTATAGTTCAATAAAACAAGTTCCAGAACTGCCTGCTTTTCTTGAAAAGGAACTGCTGCACTCATACCCAGTAGCTGATACAATTGTTTTCAAAATCTCCCAGAAAGGTGATCCGCTGACCCATATTAATAAAATAATAAACATAACCTCTTGCACTGAGGAAATTCTGAAGATCCACACACAGGTCCATATTCCTACCCCTCTCCAAACAAAGTCAGCTCGATGTGCAGTAAAGGAGTGTTAAGAAGGGACTACCTTGAGCCCCTGAGGAAGCAAGCAGTTTGTCATGCAAAGCTTATTACACTGCAGAAGCTAGATTAGAAGCAAGCAGTACTGTTTTCCTGGAGTGCAGAAAGCTGATGGCTAGCAGATCTGTGTAAGAAGGGACTCACAGATACATCCCTACTCCTAACTTCTGCAAGTCAGTGAGCATGTGAAGATGCTCTATACACCAGAGACTGCACACCCAAAGAGATTTGTGACTCCTCCTTCCTTACCTCTCCTTCTCTCACAGTAGAATCACATAAGATACCTTTGGCATGCCGGTGTTCTCCCAGCTCACAAAAAACAAGAGTTTAACTGTCCCCAGAGTCTTTCAACATTTCCCCAGCCTCCAAGGGAGTAACACCAGGCTTCTCAAGGGACTAAGCAAACTGTTTTTATGGCATTCATAACTAAAAAAATAAGTTCATTCTTTGCATAGGGACTGCTAGGAATTGAAGGCTCTTTCTAGTTATTAATTCTGATAATTCCCTTATGTCAAGATACTTTACTCATTTTATTTCCTTGTCAATAAACTTGTAAAGATTATACATTCTCAAAAGTTAAATGAATTTGTTTACCTCTTTGATTCTGCTGTCTGGATAATGTTTGAGAGGCCACTTTAGTCCACATGCAGCCAGTGACATCCTCAGCAGATCTTGTTTCCCATGTTTGTAGGAAGCTAAAATTGACCAATGCAGTAAAAGTAAAAAAGATATAGAACTTAGGAAAATAAAGTGAAATAAAGTGTGAAATTCTAAAAATTACTCTAAAGATGTAAGAAATATGCCTGTGTGTGATCAGATGTTCAAGTAGGCACCCAGGCCATCACTCCAAATGACCTTCTGCCTTTGACAGCATCCCAAACTTTCCTAATTACAGACTCCCTCCTTGCAATTACTACAGACTCCCTGCTGACCTTGTAACCTCCCTTTGCCATTTGCATCCCTGAACCCAGGGCATGCTCTGAAATGTAACACAACAAAAGTGCATACAGGGTGTCAGGAGCCATTAAGCAATGCTCCACGGGTACTCTAGGGTGTACATGCTCTTGGCACCCTCAGAAAAAGCCTTAACTGAGGGTGAAAGAGGAAAGCAGAGCTTGACGGGGAGAACATGCTCAACCTGAAAATGCAAGCAAAAAGAAAAGAAGGAAGTTGGGAAGCCGCAGTGAAGTTCTGAATGCAGGCAGAGAAGAGGTTGGGGGAAGATGCCTACAGGATAAAGTGAATGTAAGTACCTGGTTTAACTTCAGATCACTCTCAGGCAGATCTTCAGAGCAATTTTTAAAATTCCATCATTAATTTTCCTGTATCTCTTTTTCTAAGACCAAGTCCTTTTTTCCTCCCTAACTTTTACAGCATTGGTCTGCAGCAATTCCCTCATACACACAAAATTGGAGGATACAATTATACCCAATAATTCAAAGCAATCTATTTTAATTTCCACACACCAAACTCAAGTTCTGCATGGGAGAAAACAGATTCTACAAAAAGAAGGGATTTTACTTAAAAAAAAAAAAAAAAGGGCTGCCAAGTCACTACAGTCTTGTTTGTACTTTCTTCACTCACAGTAAATCTTACCTCAGCACTAGTGCCTTAAATATTTGCATTTATTCACGAAGCATGGTACAATTCAGTAAAAGAGCAGTAAATGACTAGCTTATTTTTGCAAGTACGTAAGAACGGTTGTTGAATGCACAAAGCAATCAAACTTTAAAAACCTTGAGAAAAAAATCTTTTCACATTTTCAGTCGTAACAATAGTCTATTAAGCATGAGGATAACCTCTCCTGGGAGTACAGAACGTGTTCAGTGAGGACAAGATCTCCCAGGAAAATTCCACCTGGCCTTTGTCTCCCCACCTTCATGTCATTCTTCACCCTCCTCCAAAAAGTTCTCTCCCCTGACAGACACATGAAGAGGGTAAATGTTTACTTTTGAGTCCATAGCACTGGGAAAAGGTAGCAAATAAAGGCTCTGAGTGAGGCTGGAGGATGTTCTGTGCAGATATCAGCAACTAGCTGGCCATGACTGCCCCCACCTCTCCACACAATTCCTTCCAGGGCAGCTGGAGGCACATCCCACAACAAGCGCACCAGCACCCATGCAAGGCTTTGCTTCTTCTTTGCAATACCTCACCAGATTCATCAGCTAAAGGAAGATCTACCCTCCCCAGGACTATGTCTGCTTGGCAAAAGGTTTAAGGAGCAGTGAGAGGAGGCCCTGAAAGCACTGGGACAGCAAAGGCTTTGGAGGTGGCTACGCACTCAGAATGTCAGGTGGGCAACAAGGGAGGATATGAAGTCCTGCTGGAGAGAGCCAAAGTTTACAAGGCTCATCTGGAAGAGGCAAAGGCTTGATTTACTGCAGTTCAAGGATTTCTGAGTAGAAGAATATATTATACAAACTGTAATGTACAAGCAAAGTTGGGAGATAGAATAGGAGAAGTGGGACATTCAAAATGTTACAGAGAAGAAGAGGGTCTGCGCTGAAGAATTAGAGAACTGCTAAATAATAGGTGGTTTGGAAAATTTAAGTGGGGTAGGTACACATTTTTCAGATACATGGTTTTCAGTTCATGTGGTCCCTTCAAGTAATGCAACATGATGGTTTGTGGAGAGAGAGTTAAAGCAGGCAATGAAAGTCATGAAAAAGAGGTTTTAAAACTCACATTTATTCTATGTAGAGTATTATACTGTCCTCCTTGTGATTCTTCCTTTCTTCTACTCCCTCTGTGAGTTGTGTGTGTAACATACTGAGGGTGTTCATATTGTTTTAGGTTTGAATCGAGTTTTGTACAACGCACACCAGAACCAATGAGGGCTGTTTCTAAAGTAAGATATACAGGCCAAAACTTTGATGAATATATAACTAATGTTTTAGAATGTTTGCTTCTTCAGAAATTTCAAAGGGCTAACCCAAGTCTACAGGCCTCAACCTCAGGACAAGGCGGCATATAACCAGATACCCAATAAGCACTAGACAACGGACATGTGTCTCTCAAGTACAAATTATTTCTGATTCTCCTTTCCACTATGTGTAACACCTTCCTTTAATAGGCATCATAATCTCTCCTGCATGCATGCAGCCAGCTCCGTTCTATTTTCTATATGTTAGCGAGAAGAGACTAGAATATGAAGCCACAGAAGTTTGTTCAGCTCCCACAAATAAAAGTCTCACAGCTGTACTTTTCAGACTGGCCAAAAAAAAGCCACAAACTCAACTAAAGTACACAGTAATATTTACAACATCAGAAGTGCAGCCATTTTACAGCACTGAAACTGAATGGCTGGACTAACAACAATTGTAGCTTTTACTCATATTTCTCCTTAGCATTTGAATAGAACAGGGATATGGTAAAGCACTAGATACCAAGTTTTGTTGTTTCTAAACACAAAACTATAAAATCTTTCAACACAGTACAACTGTTTTAATAGACAGCTCTGAGATGCTGTTTCTTCATCATCATTTTGAAAAACATAAGGAATTAATAAATATTATGAATGGACAAGTAAAGAATGCATACCCAGAGAGTTTTGATTTGTTTGCTCAATTCAATTCTTAAGTAAAGTAGCATTTTATAGTCCAACTCCCACTGAAGTCAGTAGGAAACTTCCCATTCACTTTAACAGAAACATGATTAGAGCACTGCTGCACACCTCTTACAATGCGACACATCTCTATAGCGTTGCTGAAAGCAGAAAGAGAAAAGTATCAGCGCTAGTTCTTCTCTCATCATCTCAAGCACCATTATTCCTCACTCATAACCATACAATATCTATATGGCTACAAACACATAATTGATGCTGACTGATAGCATCATTTAATCAAAACAATAGCTTACTGTGTTTCTGAGGCATGTTTTTTTCCCTCTGTTATAACGCTCTGGGTGTCAGGAGTTACATCAACCAATTCTGTTACAGGCCAGCAACAGATCCTTTGAAAGTAGCATTTGTACATCCCGCCAAAAAAGAATCATCGTGACTGCTAATGCCAAGACATTTCATGACCAACTCCTTGGAATGATGCCTGAGAATTTCCAGCTCAGCTCTGCGGCAAAGGCATCCCATTATATTTCTTTCAGGAAGGAGAAGAATATGAATGGAGACAGGAGGGAGTAACCAACATGCTTACCAAGCCACCACAGATGCTGAAGACAGCCATGTGTGTCTCCTGTGCATTGACATGCCCACGGTAGAAACAGTGGCGTAAATCAGGGGAGAACTGCTTTTTTGGGGACCCTACATGTGTCACAGTGTACTGAGCAGCAATGAAGCCTGCATCAGCAGTCAGGTTGAGCTGGAAGACCTGCCCATATGCACTGAGCTGGTAGTGTGTTCGGAAAGCAGTGGGCTCCAGGGGTGCCTCCAAGCTCCTTTTCCTCCTGCTGAAGTGATGTGTGTGAGGGAAAGCTTCTCCAAATTCATTCACTCGGACAGGTGTGACTATTTCATAGGAGGAGAGCTGCTTCACTAAGGTCTCTGCAACAGAAAGCAGGAGACTCAACCTTACTCAAAAGCACAGAGGCCACCTTTACTCACATCCAGATGGCTCCCAACACGGCTTTCATTGCATTATCTATGGGGACCAGTGACAGGATGAGAAACTGAGGTGCCCAGACGTTTCCCTTCTGCACCTTTTGCCCCAGAGGCACATTTCTCCAACGCATCCCCACCCCGAAACGCGGATACACCCCCGGGGAGCCAGACACCCAGCCATACACCGGGCCCGCCTGCAGCACACCCCGCACAGCCACCCCTTCGGGCAGCCCGTGCCCCCCCACCGCGCCCCCGCCAACGGTCACCGCCGCCACAGGGCGCCCCGCAACGGCCGCGGGGCGCCCCACCCCCCGCGCCGCGGCGGTTGGGGGCCCGCGCCGGGCACCCACCCCCTGCCCCCCGCAGCCCTCCGCCCCACTCCCTGCCCCTCCCCTCCCCTTCCAAAAAGGCGCCGGGTAAAGAAACACTTCCCCCAGCCCGCCGGGGGGCAGAGGGAGGGCTGGCTGCCCCGCCGTCCAGGGCGCCGTGACTGCAGCCGGGCCAGGACCCGCACCGCCGGCATGGCGAGCTGCGCGCCGCGGGGCAGCCGCTGCGCTCGGGGCGCCGGGGCAGCGGGGCCGAGTCAGCCGCCTCCTTTGTTGCCGCTTGTTTACCTTGTCCGGGGTGGAATCGGACTCCCCATGACATGGTGACGAGGAGGGGGCACAGCAGACCCGCCAGCCACTTCGCCACCCTCATGGCTCGCTCCGGGGCGGACGTGCCCGCAGCGCCCCCGGGCCGCCCGCCGGGCTGCTGCCTCAGCAGCCGCCAGCCGTCTGGGCCGGCCGCGCACTGCTCGCCTCCTTCATGCTCCCCGTGTCCCGCTGCCTCCCCCGCTCCCCTCACACACACCCGCCGCTCCCGCAGGAAGCCGCCCCTCGCCCGCACTCCCTCTTCTCCCGGCCCCCTCGCATCCACTCCCCCCCCCCCCCGCCGCTCGCTCTCCGCCGCCGGAGTGGGCGCGGGCGGCCCGGCCCGGCCCGGCCCTTCCCTTCCTCCGCCTCCCCCTGCCCCTGCCCCTGCCGCCGGTGGGGAGGCGAGGAGGAGGATGCCAAGCTCCCGTCAGGCTGCGGCCACCCCCGGACCCGCACTTCAAAGAGGGACCCCGGGCCCGGCCCGCCCCTCAGGGCAGGACCTGCCCAATGGCGGAGGGCACAGCCGCCGCGCGCGGCTGCCGCTCGGGCGCCCCCTCCCCCCGCGCCCCCAGCGCCGCGGCCCCGGGCGCTGCCCGCGTCCAGCGGCGGCGGCCCTGAGGGGGACCTGGCCCCTGCCCGGCCACGTGCCGCCTCCCCTCCCCAAAGCGCTTTGTGAAACGGGCAGTGGGGCCGGAGAGAGGTGTCACTTAAGGCAGAACAGACTTCGGAGGCAAGTGTGTTTTTTAAGGACAGTCGGAAAGGCCGGCGATCCCGAACTCGACCTGAGAAGGTGAAAGGCGGCTTTAGGAAGATAGGGAATGTCCTGTCGGCTTCAGTACTGCCCACACTCACCCCACTCATCTCTTTCCTCTCGATGTTAGCTGCAGGGTGGCGACCTTTCCGTGTGCGGCTTTGAAGGAGGAAGCTAAGTCTGACCTTAGGATGTGGACAGACTGGACTTGTTTTTCTTTAACCTTGAGCCCCCACTTTAGGTTATTGTGTCTGGGCAAAGTCTTCATAAAACTGCTTAAACTAGCAGTCAGGAAAGCCCAGGGTCCATTACTTGGAGATTGTGGATTATCAACCTTGCTGAAAACGGGTTGTAAGGAGGCCGTACTCCAGCAGTCGGTATCGGTCGGTCTCCCCTGGAGAGGTGCCAGTGGGGTCCCCCAGCCCGCCCTGCACCACGCACTCCTGTGGTGTGGGTTTTGTGGTTGACCTGCCCCTTCTCCACCAGCCATTGGAGACTGCCAGAACAGCTCTGCGGGCGCTGGGCTGCCTGGGGAAGGCAGCGTAGTCCTGAGCCGGCCGAGACCTCCTGGGAGTCCAGTCCGCCTGCTCTGCTCCAGAAGAAACAGTCACAGCTACTCCTAGCCTTCCTCGCACAAAGCCTGCACAGACCTAGCGGCTGCCAAAACTCTTCAAAGAGTGCAGCCCCATCCATGCGTATTATAGATCTGCTAAATAATAAGGTTATACAGACCTTTTTCAGTTAAAATCTTTTATACTTTGATTATGTTGAGCAGTTTTACTAAAGATTTTTACAAAAGTCTCTTTTCTTAAAGGAGATCTGAAAGTTTGCTGACAATATTGCTACTGCGATAGACATTTAGCCACAGAAGTTCTTTTTTTTCTGTTTGTTTATTAATGGTATACGGGTTGAGTGAAAGTTTTAGGCAACCACAACTAAAAATGTCTCTGCTTTATAGTTATTCTACAGTAGATAACCATACTAGTTCAGCTTTCTTATTTACAAAAGGTGGCTTTTTTTAATGCCACTGCGTAATTAAAATATGTAAATTAAAATCCATTTTTGTCTGAAATTTTTTGTAAGCCACTTTTGTCTGAAATTTTTCTCTAATTAAATAGTAAATAATTGGCTTGGTGACGGATGGTCCACAGAACGGGATGTGGTGGTTCTGTACAAAAACAGAAGAGAATGAGAACAAAGTTGCAAAAGTGAGAGTTGCCATCTTACAGAACCGCAGAGAGACAAATCTTGAAATACTATTGCAACTCATGTCAAACTTTGAAAAGTATATATATAATAGAATATATAAAATATAAAGAATAGAACATATGTAATTGAAAAGGTTCAGAAAAGAGCAACAAGAATCGTGAGAGAGAGAAAATGTGTTCTGATAAGCAGACCAGAAGAGCAATTTCACAGCTAATGTGCAACTTAAACCAACTTAAGTGCTACCATAAGGACTGATCCTGCTCTCCTTCTCCTCTTCTGATCCTCCTATTTGCTGGCACTATCAAATTCTGTGTTCTGCTTTTTTTTTTTATTTTGGCCTTTTTTTTTTTTCCAGAAGGATGGCACTGAAAGTGCTCAGTTAAATTTGTTCCTGAATATGACTAAATAACCACTGCTCCGTTTTGGAGCACTGGAGCTCCAGAATTTGTATCCTCAAAACTTCTGATCTGTTGTCACCCACCATTAATGGCAACCAAAGTCCCTAACTAAATGACACTAGTAAAGTTCTCTGAATGTTCCTAATATGTGGTATTAATTTGTTTCACAGAGGTAAGGAGGTTCTCCATCCTTCCTGCTGAAGCTGTTCCACTCTTCTCAGAATAACTAAGAATTCCAGAAAAGGATGACAGGGAGAGGTTAGTTCCATAGCCTCAGGAGAAAACAGATTTGGCCTCCAGTACTAACAAATATCAGGTGCTCTAACATTAAGCATTCCTATGTCTATATTCTGTGGACGTAGCCTACATTTTTTTTTTTGTGCTAGATACATAAATCCTCAGCAGAAAACAATTTTTGAAGATTTCAAGGCCACAAAGATGCACTGTGATCATCTTAGTCTGACTTCGTACCTAATTTAAAGTACAAAACTTCCTTGAATTAATTTTAGTTCATATAGCTGTGATTAAACCTATATCTTTTAGGGAGAAAAATCTAGCCTCGAGCTAAACATTTCCCAAGATGGAGAATCCATTTAGTTGGTGATTAATTACTGTTAAAAGTGGGCATGGAATATGAGAGACATTTTCAGCTTTAGCCATCTAATTGAAAATACCTACAATGCCTATATCTATCATAAGCTAGGTATCTAAGCTCCCTTTATAGACAATTGGAATCTAGTCAATACAGATAGTGAAATCTGTCTATTCAGCCAACCAATGCACTCCATAAAATGTACAATATACTGACAAGTTTTCTTCAAATACTCCCTTTTGTCTTCTCTTTAGAGAGTGTTTTGTCCCAATCCTTTGTTATTTGTTTCAAAAAGTAGTAAGTCTGATGCAGGGTTTAAGCAGAGCTGTTTATAACCTTGGCAAGTACTGTGTTCAGTGCATTTGTTCATAGGTGCTCTGGTGGCCACGATAGTTTGAACAACTTCAGAGGTGATAACCTGAACCTCCTCGATGGACCCAGTGAAGTGCCTCTGCTGGATTTTAAATCAAGCTGCGTGAATTAATACTCCATCAGCACAGAAGAAACAGCATTAAAAGTGAAGAAAAGAGGGCTATATGTTGCTTTAAGGTAGAGTGCCTTGGAAGGTATTTAAGACAGTGTCATCATGGACACAAGGGCTCTAGAAAAAAAGTGATGCCATCGTTTTCTTTATAGTAGGAGAGATGGTGTTGATACAGAAGAAACTGCAAGCTTTGCCAACACAGATGATAATGCAGCAGTGATTTAGCCACTGCTACCAATGCTGATGCCGCTGGGAAGAACATGGTCAAATATACAAGAAATGCCTTCCTGTTTGCAAGGTCCGTCAAGTTAGTACTGAAATGAAGATGCTCATGGTACAGCTCGATGTGTCTGTGCACAGGTGGAACTGAGCTAATCAAACTTCCGCTTTTGTTCTCACGTGGGTACAAGAGGATTCACAGGCAGTCCTGTCAAAGGCAAAAGGGCCTCAAGAATGGCCTGCGAGCTTGAAGCTCCTTTTATGTCATAAGAGTTTTGTAACTCACCTGTTATTTTAGGTATCTTGCAAGGTGAAACTGAAGTTGGAGGACACATTATCTTCTCCTGAAATGAGGGAATGAACAGATCAGGCTTTGAATGAAGCTGAGTAGTACTGGAAGAACCTTGACTGCTAAAGTAAAGCCAGGACCCCTGTCAGGGTCCAGCAATGTAGAAGAGATGTCTAAATTGTTCCAATGTATATTAGTATCTTTACCCAACACAATCTTGAGAATATTGAGTCTTGCTGGGAAAATTGAGTTGTCTTCTGGAATAATTTGAAGATGGCAGCTTTCTGATGTGTATGTATATTCACTGCCATGTGACAAGAGATAAATATTTGAAGGCTGAAGACTTCTGCAAAGTGAGGACAAACAGAAAGCCTATATCTCCAAATACCACGAATAACAAAGTGATCCAACAGTGAAGTGAAGGTGCCAAACTAAGTATTTATTTTAAACTGTTTACACTAGAGAAAAAAAAAAACTCCAGTTTTTGTAAGCAAAACTCCGATTCTCAGCATTAGGTGGTGAGAAAGAATTGGTGGTGGGTGGAGAGAGCTCCAACCTCACAATCACAGAGGCATGAAGAAATAAGGTTTACTGTCCGTAACCTGAGATGCTCTTCTTGCAGAAAAGTAACAAACACATGGGATGCTCACATTGTTGTGGAGCAAACTCTAAGAATGAGTGCTTAGATTTTACTGACTGCTGCAAAAGGCATGATTAATGTCAGAAAAATTAAATTCAGGGGAGCAACCAGTGCCCATGCCTGAAACTTCTCCAACAACTGAGAACTTGCCGTATTTTTGAATCTTACTCATTGAAACAGTAGTCTGAGAGCAGCAAGTTGTCTCCTTGCCTGAGATCCCTAGTCAACTTAAAATCCAGTTAGTGATGAAGAAAATGGGCACTATTTCATTAAGCTTTTATAACACTTTAGCAATATCCACTGATGCAGCTCTGCTGTTTCACTTGTTTATGATTTGTAAAATTATTTTTTCTAAAAATGAACAGAGGCATTCAGCATCAGAGATGATTAAATACAGCGTTCCCATTTCAAACATCAACTTTCGTTGTAGCTCACTTCAAAGCAAATATAATCAGATGACTCAATTTTTAAAAAACTAAGTAGATTTTTTCACCATTTAAAAAAGGCAGAATTTACTTCAAAATGTGAATGTTTTAGAAACAATAGGATTGCGATTTTTTTTAATTCCCTTTTAATGTGCTCAACTTTTCCTATAATCTCCATTACAATGGAATGCTAGCTCTTCTGCATTAAACAGTGAGGGTCCATTTCTGTCTAAAGATTGAGTATTTACACCAATTTAAAATTTACATCTTTTATTTAGATTGCCAATTGGTTGTTCCCATTAGTGCCACGGGACTGCTGCTCAAAATCCAGTGCCATTTGGGCCAAATTTCTTGAATTTTTTCAAAGTATACCATCCTAAAAGAAGCAAAAAGCTTTTAAAATTTTCCAAATTAGATCTACAGTCAGCCTTTTGCACACATCCAGTGATTCAGACCACATCAGACACTGAGATCTAATCATTTTTTGTACTTAGTAGCCACCACTCTTTCAGAATCTATATACAGTTATTAGCCGCAATGCAAGAAGGGTTAGCTGTGCAGGACTGAATGAGAGAAAGAGGGTTTTAGGCAGTTATGGTAGTATTCATGTTACCTGAATGGCTTTGGGCAATAAGCTATGGTCATTCAACCTGACCTCTGCCCACATGGCATCAGTTTGACTCTTGTGAGGAGTAAATATAGCCATATATATCAAAGGGGTGTATTTTTATTATGAAGAAATATAAGCACACCAGACAATTCAAAAGGTCCTTAAACTTCATTCAAAATAGTGATTTTGCTACAACATTACGAGGTAGAAAGGTGGGGACCAGCATGAGGATGAAACAAAGTTGGAGAGTTATGGAAGCTTCTTTAAAGAACAGAACTGCAAAAGCACATAACGAAAGACTGGTGAAAAGTAGTCCGAACTGATTGGAGGTCTGCTAGTTGATGGCAGCCTTGGCTGCAGCAGCCTTGGCCACAGCTGATAAACTTTAGGATCCTGAAGGAGGATCTGAGGAGAGGAAGGCAAACAGCAGAAGTAAACTTTAGGAGAGCAGGCTTCAGTTTGTTTAGGAAACCGGGAGGTGGGATCCTGTGGAAGGCTGCTCACCCTGACAAAGAAGTCCAGAAGAGCTGGTTCATTTACAAGGACAGCTTCTCTATGCACAAGAACAATTCATCCCAATTTGTAAGAAAATGGGCAGGCATAGTAGGAGGCCAGCTTGATGGATGGGGAACCCCTGATTGACCTTAACCAAAAAAAGGAAATGTACAACAGGTGGCAATGGGGTGAACTACCCTGAAGGAATATAAAAGCACCACCCAGGTATACAGAATTAGGAGGGCCAGCTTAGATGGATTTCAAGCTGGCTGAGGAATGAGGTCTCTTTTGCAGGAAAAGAGAGGGCTAAGGAGTATCTGATTGTTTCAGCTGTGTAATGGAAGGGCATAGAGAAGACAGATCCAGACTCTTCTCAGGGGAGTCCAGTTAAAAAAATAAAAGAGGCAATAGACACAAGTTGCAGCAAGGGAAATTCCAAGTGAATATATGGGGGAAAAAAATTCAAATGAGGGACCATGGACGCAGAGAGACTGTGCAATCTCCATCCTTCTAGGCACTCCAAACTCAATTGGACAAAAAGGCCTAGCTCTAACTTTGAATTAGCCCTGCTCTGAGCAGGAGGGTGGCCTAGATGACCTCCAGAAGTTCCTTCCAACCCAGATTATTCTATGAGTCTATGAGGTAAAGAAAAAAAGGATCCTGGAGAAAGCTGGAGAGACCAAGGTGGAGAGGAAGAAGGGAGTCATTAGATCTACTAAAAGAACAGAGACATAGGGGAAAAAATGAGAAGAAAATAGTCTTACTTTACAAAGAAACAGAGAAGAAAGAAAGGAGAAGCAAATGAAAACATCTTTTTTTTCAAGGCTGGAATGCCTAGAAATTGTAAACTGGTAAAGTTCCAGCTAAGGCAGCGGAACTATGCTGGTTTACATCTCCAAATACATTTCTCCGTGGTGTAATACATTTTGACTTCATTAAATCTGCGTTGACATTAAAGCTTGCTATGGAACAGTTGCCTTTAAAATACTTCCTACATTAGTGAAATAAATCCATCTATTTACATTGTTTATTCTTTTCGCTTATCTCTTCCAGTGAACATGTTTGGAATGAAGTGTGTTGTGCCAATTATTTTGCAAGTGAATGAAATACAAGGGTATTCTGTGCTCACTGAAACCACTTGCTTTCCTTGGGGATTCGCTAGGACTGCCTGGACAAACTAAATTGCAATTATGTCATGATTATTCAAATATTTGTAATGTACGCTTAGCATCGTGCAGTAGATAAGGCTTATCAGATAAAAGAGTAGGATTTGCAAAAATGCAGATTTAGAAGTTAATAAATTTCTTCCTACAAGCTACCACAGATTATTTATTAAATCATTTAACTTGTCTCTGCCTCCCATTTCTTAAAGTAGTCTTTTGTAAGTGATTTTGACTGAAAATCACAAAGTTGGTTAGCAATCTAAAAGTATAAATGTAACACTATAAAAGCCTGTTGTTTAGAAAAGGCAAAGACAACGCCTAGATAAGTGGTTATCAAAAGTAATACTAATGTACAGAGTTTATTTGGAAAAGGCGATTATGCGAAGTACATATTTTCTTATTATATTTTGACATTTTCCTGTCTTATGGAGTACAGCTTAAATCAACCCTCCAGGCTCTTTATTTATTGTTCTTGTCAGGGTAATAAACCCACTGCACGAATCTGCCCAGCCTGTAATCACTTCCCTTATTCATCACATCTTTGACTGAATGCTTATCCTGGAAAGTCCCAGAGGTTATCTTTATTCCACGAGAGGATACATACCATGGAGCCGTCCGGTCCCTGGCACAAAGCGGGGAGTGGCTTGAGTCTACACTGCTGGAGGCCGGTGTGCTTGCCCCAGGCTGGCCTTGCCCCACTCTCACCCTCCGAGCGAGGCCCGCGCAGTGCCTATGCCCCGGCCCTTTCTGCATGCATTGGGCCATGCCTGCAATGTGCCAGGGTCCTGCAGAAGCTGCAACGGGCCCCTGAAGCTGGGGCTGCTGGAGGGAGACCGTTGGCTTCTGTGCTGTGGCTCGGGGCCCGCAGTATCGTCCATCAGAACGCTATCAGAGACTGCCTTTCAGCAAGGCCTCTGGGCATGCTCCAAATAACTTAAAGCCCACGTAGGTCTGGTGTTGTTCACCCCCTCCTCCACCCTGCTACGTCCTTCTCAGTCCTACCCCATGCTACCCTGCGCCATCCCAGCTTCCCTGCCAGAGGTGCTGCCCAGCCTCCAACCCACAGCAGCTCCAGGCCCTGGAGCAAGGGAGTGCTCAAGGGGATGTAGCTGTGGGACCCTGCGGTACAAGAGGACAGCATACATGTTGTAATGAAATATAAATGTATTACCACCAACAGGAGTAAAATAGAGGCTAAATAACACAAAGCCCAAATAAAGGACACTTCAACTGAAATGACTCTCGTTGGCCAGGTATCAAGTAACAAAATGCCCTGGATAGCACAGTCCTAGGGTCTTCCCTAGCCTTGGTGGCACAAAGTCAGGGTCTGCGAGCCATGGAGCAGTATGTGGATATGGGTGAAGGTGCAAGGACAGCAGGGGTGCTGCTGGAGGCGTAGGACATCAATGAAATTTTATAGAAACCAGTAGAAACCTGTAGGGGGTTTGAACAATACTATAAACAGTTTCAATAGTTTTATACAACAATCTTTTCCATTCTTAGGCTTAATCATTTTTTTTTCCTACAGTGTATACACATTTATGCTACTATCCACATTCAAGCTATAATGTTTTTTTTAATAATGGTGACCTACTAATAGGTTAATGTTTACAGGTTTATTAATCCCGTAATCATAGAAGAATACTGCATACAGTACCATGTAATTGGAATCCACTTCTCTTATTTGTTATTGAGATCTTTCATTACTGTTACAGCAACAGTAATGTCTCAGGCTACAGCAATTTAAGAAAAAGAAATACCAACTTAGTGGCAAAGAATATTATTTACAAATGATTAAACGTGTGCCAGGCAGTCATAGCTATTAATAGAAGAAACTTACAATTGATTTAAATAATTTTTCTGTACTTTAAGTGAAAACAGGCACTTTGAGAGCATTACAAGTCCTCTGAGGAAGGAAAAGAAAGCAGCCTATGCCAGCTGCAGGGTATTACGCCCAGCATTATGCAGTCACCATGTAAGTTAGAGGACCAAGTTTCACAGGACCGAAGCTGGCAGACTGCTGCGTTTGTTCTTGCTGACCCTGGAGCAGGAGTCAGGGCTGTGACCTTCACCCCTTTCGCCAGCTCCATCGGCGCCCTGCACCTGTTGTACCAGCCGGGGGAACCGCTGCTTTCAAGGGGGCAGAAGTGTAGGGCAACACAAACTCTTAGAGAAGAGTTTACAAGAAAACGCTCTCACTTGAGATTCATGAGTGAATCCATACAAATAATTATGAAAAATAAGAATTACTGTATTGTGGAGACAAAGGTCTGTGCACTCATTCTGCCAAAAAAACAGAATGTTTTTTTGTTTTGTTTTTTGTTTTTTACCACAAGCACACTGCAGCTGTTGCTTTGGCTGTACAGAAAGTATTCCCTACAGTAATGAGACATAGGGCCCAATTCATCTCCCATATCATCCCTATTAGTTGTGCCAGGCATAATTTGGCTCACATAGCACTCTCCTAACTACCCAGCCCTTTTCGGTGTCCTGCCCTGGGCAGTGCCCTAGAATTGCTGCACAAGAGAACGTAAATTTAACATTGTAAGCCTGAAACCACAGTCACAAAATGTGAGCATCAAAGGGTTAATAGCAAGTGAAATGACTCGTAATCGGGCTAACTCAAATCTGTGGTTAGGCAGTGGTGTCTTGTGCCCTTTAGAAATGCCAGCTGTAACGGGAATTAAAGTCCTGAAAAACAGAAATTTGAATTAAAGTATGTGACCGTACAAGTGAGCTGCACAAATAGCAGGATCCAGAAGCACGTGAACTGCATTCGCTGTGCCGGGTGTGGCTATACTGAGTGATAAAAATATTAGTTAGAGCACATCACTAGAGGTGTGACAGCCACATGAGACATCCTCATATCAGTGTTGGGTTTCAGAGGAGGTATGAGCTTGCTTTGCACTAATTTCACTGTTCTGTGAGATTATATGCCGTATTGCACTCAGGCAGGAACGTCCAAAAGTCATAATCTTTGCAATATCTTGCTAGGCAAAATATTACTCTAGATTTTATAACTCTGACTGTGCAATTGGGTAAAATATTGCTGAAGACAAAAGGAGAGTGAAATTGTGTACAGCATTGAGAGACTATCCCTGGAGAGAGCGTGCACTTCATGTCTTGCAAGAAACTTCTAGGAAAAGAGTTGTCAGCTCTCTGCCGGCAGTTAGTCACTGAATTTACTCAGTACAGTAGAAGCTACCATCTTCATTCTGATTATTTTGGATTCATGATTTTTTAACCTTTTTCTGTGCAATTTTTTCCCCAGTTGGAAGAGTCACAAGAAAAATTCTAAGCTGACTGCCAAGTCAAAGAATGGATGAGGGCTTCAGTGGCAAAGTGATAGAAAGCCATATGTAAAGAACTACAATTATTGTACAATGCTTATACAAGCTCAAAACTCAAAGTTGAGTTAAAGAAGGAAGAACCTTGAATTTATTTGCTTTAGTGTGTTTTTCTTTGATAAACCATGTATTATTTTGATACCTTTTTTGCTCCAGTTCATGTTATTCTAAGTAGCTTATCAAAATTAATTGATTTCAATTATGACTTTAACCTATCTTGGAATCTATCATTCTGTAAGACTGGGAAATACTGTATCTCTGTCTTTATTAGCTCTGAATGATAGCCAGCTTGCCAGTATTCTTTATGCACAAAGTAGTGATGCCCTTACTTGACTAATCAATTAAATCTTCAAGACAAGTACAGTGAAATTTATTTTGATAAATAAAGTCAAATTCACAGATGATTTTGGCTGAAATTAGTTTTGGATTCATAAAACTAATGAAGAGGGAGAGCTGTTTTACCCCAGCCAACAGTTACAGAACTCATCCGGGGAAAACCCAAGTTCAATTCCCATTTCCTCCCAAAAGAGATTTGACCTTATGCTTCCATTAAAAACTATTCACTAGAGTAAGGTGGGGATGCTTGTAACTCGTTTTCTTGCTGATATCCCACCTCATATAACGTATTTTCCGTCTACCTAGTGGAAAATCCGTTACAGTATAGCAGCTGTATCAGTTTTCTGATGGATGGTTTCATATCCCTTTCAGGCAGCAACAGAAAATAAACTCAAGTCTTCTGCATCCTTGTTGACATCTCTCAGCCTGGGGTTACTCAGTAGAAGAACTTCTTTCCTTATGGCTAGTGTCATTTCCTCTACTTTACTTTTGTCACCTTGAAAAAAATGGCATTGAAGTGAAAGCTTTTCCAGTTTTCCCTTTTACATTCTCTGCTCAACAATGTCAGGAAAAAATCATTTTGGTTAGATCTGAACCAAAGAGTTAAAATAAAAATTTGGTTCAGTCATTGAACAAAAAAGAAATAACTTCATACAGCCTCAAGCGGGACCTGAAATATTTGCCTTGCATATTTAGCTTCCTGAATAGACTTCAAGGTAAGACAGCTATACAGACAGGTCACTAAGTGTGATAAATTTGTAAGTTATGGGACTTTGGTATAAAAGTACGAGGATACTTACCTCAGTTATTCCAAAACTGATTTAATGAGAGCTTGTAGCATTTTCCTGAGATATCACTGTTTCACTGAATATTAGACCAGGGGCTTATAAAGCAGTGTCACTTCCAGCAAGTGAGAGGTGCAAAACGGAGGCACCAGTTTACTGACTGAAACCAGTATTCAGAGATAGTATTTGTACTTGCTATAACCTAGGATACAACCTTAATGTTACTTACTAGGAAAATCCAAATAACTATTATTGACAATGCTAAGTCTTCCCTGCCAGACAAAAGCTCTTGTGTTGTAGAGCCTTTAAAGCTAAGGTCTGATGCAAAATGATCAGGTCATTTGATTTAAGACAGTGGGGATCATGAAATGGACAATATTTAAGTCAGTGCTAACGGACTTTGAGTTTGAGCCATAAATCTGGAAATAAGACACTTTCTTTCCCTCTTTTTCCCGCTGAGTCCAGTTGCCTCTTCTTCTTAAGGTTTCCATTTCTAAAACCAAAAATATATGGAGCTTCTGTACTCAATAATGCATTTGTTACAAAAGAATGAGAAGCTCTAAGTAATTCCACTGTAATTTTAACATTACTCTCCCACACATGCATGATAAGCTCTTTCATTACCCTTTTAGAAAATAATGAGCAGTTTCATTCCATACATAATAAAATTAGAAGTGCATTCCCTACTGTGAGTTTGACCAGCTACAGAAATAAAACTGTCAAGCTGCACCTTTGCTAAAGAGGAACACTTGTGTGGTTGGCTAACCGTTGCCTAACTTTGAATCTTTCAGAAATCTATTAGCTAATCTTGAAACTTTGTTCTGTGTTAGTTAGCCTTGAAAGCTCATCCTAGTGCATCTATTCTCTCCTCTTGTCATCTCAAACTACAGAAGATGATGTTTCATTTAGGTACATATGCACAACATATGCAGTAATTTTTATAAAATTTTATTTTTTTTATTATTTTATTTATAAAATAAAGTTTCCACTTCTACCTTATGCTAATGAGAAAGGATTTCTAAATATTATTACATTAAAATTTTCTTAATGGTTGCAACAGGGACGCTCACAAATATATAAATTGTATAAATACTGCGGCTCACAGCCTCCTATGATGGCGTGAAAGGGACTTCAGTGGCATGCAGTCCTTTCACAGGGAAATTTGCTTTGCTCACATGCACACTTCCTCCTGAAAACTGCTGCTTCAAAACAGTGAGTTATCTGGAAATTGGCCTTTCTGTAAGCCAGGCCAAATCAAATCAGTGCTCATCTGGAGAAATTATAGATGGTCTTGTTATGTTTGCATTCCTGTGAAACTACTCACGCAAAAAGAGAAGTAACGATAATTTCAAGATAGTTGCCTACATCTATTTCTAGAATACATAGACAGTTTATATCCTAACCTATGTACGATAAGACATGCGTTATTATAGATATCATGCTAGTTCATGGTTTGGCATCCTGTAGTACGTTAAACAAAACAGGTGCAAAGTGAGTAAAAAAATAAAAGATCTAAAGCAAATCCAGTTATTTGGATTTAGTAGAGAATAAAAGTATGAGTAAGGAAAGTAACATTTTTAAAACTTGAATCATTAGATTGTGATTTTTAAAAATTCATAATTGCAGTGTTCTGAACTAGCTAAAAGTAGGAGAGTATTCCCAGGGAAACTCCTACATTCAAATAAAGGTTACAGAAACAGTTACAAATTTGTCGTCGGGATGTAAAAACATCGGCTGAATTTTGGCTATATTCCACAGAGCAGGAGGTAAAAGGAGTGTCTTATCTGATACAATGATCCCAGGTTAACAGGTGGTGGCATCATTCAGGCTTTTTATAAAGAGTAAATCAGCCTCATTAGTTAGATTAAAAATAAACAGAAACACCAATCCTCCCTAACATCTGTTTTAGTGATTTATTTCACAGATATTTTGATCAGTGAAGATAGCTCAAAAAATATAAAAAGTAAGCAACCCATCTTAATTCATATGCTGTACAGTTTGTTCAATTTTCTTCCTTTTTTTTTTTTTGATAGTCAAGCTATAATTTGCTCTTAAAATGAGGTTAGAGGTACGCTTGCAAAATCTCCTTTGCTGAACAATCCCTCTTCCATTTTACTTAATGGATTTGTCTGTGTGCTATCTGCCTGCAAAGTCTGCTCTCAGATTGTCATGAATGACCATTCTAGTTACTCTGCTCTTTCTGCATGCACTGCTGTCCATGACATCAATAAGCAAATATTACTTTAAAGTATGCAGTCATATTTCCTAGATGAAATAATGGCAAGTGCTTTGTTATTCTCCCTTTCTTAACAATATTTTCATTTACAGAGTTTATGATTTTACGATTTTTTTCTCCCTCCTTTGTTGAGGCTCATTTACTAGGACACACATTCAATTCCTATTCTTACAGAAAAACAGATTTAGGAAATGCAGTGGAGGAAACCTGGAAGAATTCTTTATTCATAATGTATTTTCTAAGAAAAATGACCTTTTCAAAACCAAAGTTATTTTAAACTTCTGTTAAATTCTGCTTATAAAGCCTTTTGCTACTAAAGATACTCTTTTTAAGCAAATATACACACACATACACACATTGTTCTCACAGTTGACTCTTTAGGTCAGACACTATTACTTAGAGAGTTTTTTAAGTTGATAAAATGTGGCCATTAAACACAGTTGTTCTGATTCTGAAAATTTTTCACCCAGCTTTCTCAAAAGCGTGCTAAGAATTATGTTCTCTAAGTGCTAAAAGATAATTTTTGAGAATACATGGAAACTTTTACTACAGACCTTAGCAATCTACTTTGACACACATAGCCTGCATTAGTGAATGCCCTAACAATATGCTCTTGTGTGCACTCAGTAATGCGTTATATAATACTTTGGGCATAGTAAAAGACTTGCTCAGAAATATGGCAAGCACATTATGCATCTGAAATTAGAAACTAACCCATGTTGCTTACATAATACTACTATTATTACTGTATCTTGTTCCCCTTTGGAAAAGAATTATCTGCTTCCACATTTGGACAATACACAGAATCAAACTCTTCTGTGAATTGCACCATACATGCCTGTTGAATTCAGCCAGATTTGTCTGATACCAATTGATTGTAATTTACAGACAGACATGTAATACTTTGCGGTATTAAATATAATTATCTATAACTTTCCTGCAGTTTCTTAAAAATGAAAAAATGAAAACTATTAGCAGCAAAGACTAGCTGTGGCAGACTGTTAGACAGTCAGACACCTGCTTTACTTAGCTCATTCAATTGAAATAAGTGATGACATAACTCGAACTTGATCTTTATTGCCACAAGAAAAAGCCTACGAGGCAATAGATACATCCCTGCCTTGACACACTAAATCTGAATATGTTAGGAAGAACTGTTATGGTCCAGTAATTTACATTACTGTACTGGTTACAGTAATTTACAGTAAGAATTGTTCTTCCCGTATAGAAGACAGTCATATCACTATAGTATTATGATTCACATTGCTTCAGCTTTGCTCAACTTATTCCCTCTAGCTTTCCATCTTCTGTTATAAAATCTTCCAGTTTCTGAAAATACTTCTGCCTGTACACATGAAGATTAGCTTCACCGCAGATGGAATTTCTGTTTTTTAACACCAACACGTTTTTTATATTCATATAATGCATCAAAATATAAACTGAAAGCCAAAACGTCTGTGAAACATTTGAACATTAGATTTCTTTTTAAACTGTAGTATCTGCCAGGTAGTATTATTATGTTAAATAGTGCTCTATGACTCTTAGTTTATACACTTGTCATATAAGTGGTAGTCGTAAAAAATGGAGGCAACAGAAGCAGAAAGCTTCGTATTGAAGTGAAGCAGAAAGGTTCTGAAGTTACAGAATTAGAAAGTAAAGTTCTCTTACAGGAGGTATTAAAAAGTAAAAGTACACTAACTGTCATATATCCAACGAGCGCTCTTGCCAAGAAAGAAACTGGCAGGAGATGAGAGGGAAGATAACCTTCTCGCAGAGATTACCCCAGTGACCTGACAGAAAGCCTAATAAGGTAGAATGACTTCAGGCTGGCGGTGAAAAGGAGGCAAAGAGCCACTGGCCATTCATGTCAAAGACAGGAGGGCCAGAGTCCAAGTAAGGCCATGGGATACTTTCCCTGCCCTTTTTTATAAAGCAGAGCAAAGTAAATATAGCAAACACATCTTTTCAAATTCTCAGGTACCTGAAATGGAAAAAACTTCCTTCTATCTGGAATTTCATTCATTTGCTGTTGGCGAATATTCAGAAAGGTAAACTTCTAGTGGTAAAAATGCTTGTCCAAAGTGAGGGAGCTATGACTACATATGTAAATAAATACTCACAAGTATTTTTGCCATGGAAAACTCTTACTGGCATTTTGCTTGGAGAACAACACAGAGGAGTGACATGCAACCATTTGTGCTAGAAGCAGCTGATTCCCTGCCACAGCCAGACCCAAGGACTCCCTGCTTTCCTCTCATATATTATCTTGTCCCTGCTGGAGTCCTGCCCGGAAGTGGAAAGAGCAAACGCTCGTGCTGGGGAACCCATAGACTGGTATCACCGAGAGAGCAGGAACCAGAATGAAGGCTGCGTGATGTGTATCTCTCAGTGGACAGCAAGCCAGTAAAGCCATTAAGCTGAAGGGACAAGTAAAAGGAGTGACAGTGAGCACCAGCTTCAGGATCTAAACAGTAATGAGAATGGCCAGGGAGGGGCTGTGGGCTGCAAGCCACAGACAAAAGGGGTAATGCATGTCATTGAATTGAGCCTATTTTAGATGGTACATATGGGTCATGACTCAAGGGATGATTAAGGAACATACCTTACGTTTCCCTCAGTTGCTCTCTGTAGGACACATACAGCGATGACAACAGATTATTCTCAGGATCTTATAGCAGAAATATCAACTAGATGATCTTCACATGCTGTGAGTAATTTTGAGATATTTTCTTATATCACCACTGCATCTATCGAATTGCAAACATTCAATCGTTAAAGACAACTACATCATAGGAAATAGAAATGCAAAGAGCTCATTATTTCTGAATGTTGACATTAAACAGCTGCTTTATTAATACTTGCTCTTATTCGGTCTTTTTAATGGGAGCAGGGAGATTATCTTGATTGCCATAGCTTTGATAGTGGCTTGGCTATATCAAAACCTGACCTGCAATTCATCTACTCCTATCAGTTACGCCAAAAAGCACTTTCATGAGAGCAGCTGAACGATGAATGTTAGAAATTAAACTTTTTAGCAGAACTGCCGTACACTAAACTATCCAAAAGCCAGAATGAGTAAATGTCAAACTGCAAGTGGCTCCTATGAGAACGAGCAGTGGGAGAGGACTGCAAGGAGCCTCCACCTCATTTTGGGTGGCCTATTCGACACACAGACGATATTGCAGTCCCTCCTTTGAAAGCCCCGGAAACATTCACTTTTTGTCTCCACTGAGGGTTCCCCATCACCAAAATGGACAGATAGGAGATAGGGTATATCCCATTTCACTCTCTCTCGTAGTTCCTGGAGCCCTCAGGAACTCTAAATAGGGGTTACTGCAAGCACCACCCCTTGCTCTGGACTTTGGGTAGTGGGCAGGGTCCTGCTGCATGGGAGGAAATCTTACGGGCTTAGTGCTATCCCCAGAGAAGCTGGCGGGCAGTCTGCAGCTAACATCAAGGGTAGCAGGGTTGACTTCACTGTGAAATAATTCTGAAAGCACTCACATATTTTTCAGACTAATAATATATTTTTGCTTAAACACAAATAGTATCAGATTTACCGGTTGCATAAATCGGTATAGTTCCACTGAAGCAGTACATTTCAAGATTATTAACTATCCTAGATTTACTTCTTAAAAGATATTTAAAAGATGTTAAAAAGATTCTAAGATGTTAAAAAGATGATAAATTGGTTAATAGGAAGTAAATGTAATTCTTAAAAAATGTCAATGAACTTTTAAAGGCAGTCTGTTGATTTAAATGTTACAAACAGAGGACAAGTTTTATTACTTGGAGATTTTTCTAAAGGAATCGAAATTAATACCAATTTCCAAATATGGGAATATTTACCAAATTTAAAACTATTTTGAAGTAGATTTCCTTAAATAAGGTTTCCTTAAACACCATGAAACTGACTACAAAGTTAAAAATATTCCTGAGGCATATCAAATTTAGTCTCATTCTATTATCTATGTTGAATGAAGTGTAAATTGCTTGATACAAATGGCAATATGTAAACAGCACAATTTATTTCAGCTAGGATGATGTGTACAATGTTTTTAGTAACAAAGATTAGGTCTTTTTAATTAAAAATTCCTTCTGGAAAGGAGTAGCTGTGATATTAGTGCACGCTGGAGCAGTGGAGAACGTGTTTTTGGGAACAAGAATCTACACAATTTTTTTTTTTTATTTTCTTGATCTCTAGTATCACTGAACTATCAGCTTCATATTCGAGCACTAAGGACCTAAAAGTCCTAGGTTCGCTACAGCGCATGGGAGATTTGCCACTGATTTAAGAGTTCCTAGAAATTTATTCCATTTACTCTGAGCTCACTTCAACAAAGCATGTCCTCAGAGATGCTGAACACCCTGAAACCCATCAATCTCAGCAGGATTTGGGGATGAGGCATTTTTACATGAAAGCCAAAGCACCTTACATTACCAGTTCCAAGTTTGAACATCTGCAGTGTTGTTTACAAATGTCAAAATTATATAACAGTTTAACTCACTTCTCAAATCTAATTAAACTATTTTGGATGGAGAGTGAGTTAGCACTATACCTATTTGTTAAAACTGCACACAGACATTGCATAGGGCTTGTACAAACCTGTGCCTATGAACAAATTAAAAGCTTTTAAGATCTCAGAGAAGTTTTTGAAGTTAAAAATTAATTATGATTACATGCATAATACCTGTCACTTCTTCTACACTTCCGTAATATAAAACATTGGCAAGAAGAACTAAAGTGTCCTGAAGAAATATCAGAACATAACTTTACACTGCTTAAAACATACCTCCAAAGCTGCTATAAGACATGCCAACAAGTAGTTTATTATTAAAGCACATCTCTTCTTTAAAGAGAGCTATTTGTGGTCGTTTTGATTGACACCAAAGGGTTCTATAATACACAAAATTACTTGCTGCACTATTGGAAAGATGAAACTATACAGTTTATTTTTTAATTACAATGAGCAAATATACTAAGGTTACTTTTTATGAACATCTAGTAGTGCTAAAATACTCTAAGATAAATGCACAACAGAACTAATTGACAAGTATTCTAGATTTTTTTTAAGTTTGACTTAGTATTTAGTGTAAAGCACTTTAGTCCAATATGTGCTTTATTTATTTTGCTGATTCTACTGGGATGAAGTCAAAGCCATTTCAAAGCTTCTCATCACGGGAGGCTAAATAGATTCCTGCTGCCTGAAAGATGGAAAGGCATGAGAAAGTTCCCTGGTGACACAGGAAACAGAAAAGGAAGAAAAGGAGAAGAAAGCAAAGTTTCAGTGGAGAGCCAGCGAAAGAGCTCTAGAGCGCCAGGATTTCTACAGCAGACGTTGCCGGTGGAGGACAGGGAATCACACTGCCGTTAGGAGACTGCTCCTTTGCCCCTTTGTAGCTGCTCTCTCTTTTGCTCCAGGGCCTTTTTTCGGGTGCTGTAACACAGGCAAAGCAAGCACGGCATATATGGTCCTTTGTGTCATCCCAGGCAGCTGTGTGGCCTTAGGTAACTTTGTCTTTGTCTTGAACTGAACCTATCAGAGGTCTAAATTGGATGGCTTGGAAAGCTTTTGAGTTGTAAGAGAGAGAGAGTGAAAATGGGTTATCCAGCCTTCCCCATCCGTGTGCTGCTGCAAGAGGCCTGACCGCTAGCGAGGAGGCCCACGGGCCTGCTGCTGAGCTCTGCGACGGAGAATGTGACCATTTAACTTGCTTGACTCCAGTTTGCTGTATGAAGACTTTTGTTTACAAGGGCAGGACTGCACAGCAGAAAGGAAAACTCTCTGTTTCTGTTCTCCTGGCCCTGGCGGCAGGGCAGACACTCAAACCCCATTGCGCCGCATCAGAGGTGATGAATAGGAGAATTGCCCCGGGCCCGCCGCCGGCTGTGTGGGCTTGGAGCAGCCCAGCAGGCGCAGAAAGCTGGGGGTTTAGAAAGCACGACTGGAAGAAAAGCTCCCCTCCATGAGGACAGATTTCCTTTCAGACGTTTTTATTTAAATTGTTCTTTCCTAATAGATCTGATTTTTTTTCTGTTTAAAAAGTTATCATTTTCCAACTTACTTATTACTCTGCACTGTAATAAACCAAGTGCCAGTCTGGGAGCCTTCTGGTACCTTCAGCTTGCTCACTTTCTGGAAAACTGAGGAGCTTCTGCTCCAAGGCTCTGCCTACCTTGAAGTCCCACTTCAACGCCCACGACACTTCAAGCGGGACGAGGTATGAAATCTACAACATTTATCTGACAAACTGTGGTGCATTTTTAAATATTAATGGTAATATCTAGCTAAACTGAAGGAAGACTTCCTTTTTATATGATTTCCAGTGCTTCTAAAAGTAATAAGCACAACTTCACTACAGAGAGGAGGGGAGAAGACCCTCTACCCTTCTCTGCTTGGCCCTGACTAGAGAACGGAGTGCTCCTGTGCTGTCCAATGCCACTGTGGCTGAGTGGGCTCACAGTTGTCTCTCTTAGGGTGCAGATTTATTTCCAGGCTAGTCACGTAATTATGAGCTAAGAGAAATACGGAAATACATGACAGGATACACAGGAGATGACCTACAACCTGGTTTAATAATCTTTCTAAACTGTTATTTCATTACATAGTCAAAATATATTTAAAATAAATTTGTTTTGAAACAATTTTTAAAGTTTTGGTGGCAGTCATTCTGCTGCGACAAACTTCTATTGACTTTAGTGGAACCTCGTTTGCATTTGCATCATACTCCTATTTACAAGGAAGCCAAAAGAAGATTGACAAGGAAGCTATTATTTGGAAATTTCTTCACTTCTTAATGCTTTCCTTTACAGCCTTAAGCATGATTGTCCATGTCATTAATTTTGTGTATTGTTTCTACTATTCCCCTTCATCTGCTTTACATTCATATCACATAGGTTTGTCTTTAATTCCATCAAGATATCAGGAAGGGAGTTGTGGGTTGGAGGAGAGACATTGAAAGTAAATCAAAAAGCAGACATTAAAAGAAAAATTTTGCTTCGTTATAGCCTTTCTCTAATGTATCCTGAATTTAATGTGATGAATAGTGTATATGCAATCTGATCAGCACTAGGAGCTGTGAGGGAATCAAGTAGATTCCAGGACACAGAACTATCAAGAGTTTAGTTCTTAAAAGTGCAAGTTGCTACTGAGCTCTGAACTTTCAGAGGTGTATAATTTGCAGAAACCTGGGAGAATGCAAAGTCCGTTCCACTAGCATATATACCATGCCTCTGCTCCAAGAAACTTTCTCTTAGGCAGCATTTCTTCAGCAAGAACTGTTTTTCTATACCCTAATCATCAGAAAAGGCTACTATGTTTTATCTAATATTTTTTTAAATATAATCAGGCCAAAGTCCGGTTAAGTAACTTGATCCTAACAGGTGCTACAGGAAGGAAGACAAAGGAAAAAAGAAAGATAAGCATGCTGTAGATGTTTGCATCAAAATGACATAGCGCTCTGCGTTATTTTCTTAAAATATTTGCTAGCTGGTTCTTTCCCCCTTGTTAAAAGAGGAAAGAAGAGCCAGAGGTAGTTTTTTTTTTTTTTTAATCTTCACAAACCAAGAGACAGTTCTCGGTGTCTCATAACTGAAAAGCTGTGTACATCGACTCAGTCTAACTGCTAAGAATGACCTTCAGCTGCGAAGGGCCAAGTTCTGTAAAAGCCTACCAAAGCACCAGAGTGTAGGTAGGACCTGTGAACAAAAGACCACGTGCTACTGAGCAAAATTCCGGTGTTATAGCTTGTCATGTGGAAACAGTTTGTGAATACAAGTAAAAATAAAGATATATGCATTAATGGTGAGATGAACGCATATATCTTTAACTCAACTTGAAAGCTTAAAGATAAACATCTCCAGCCTTTGAAACAAATGAACTAAAGGAATATATTTGTCCTTGCCTATACAACTGGAATTCAGATTTCAGCCCAAATTCAGTTTGAGAATTTAGTGCAAAAATTCCACCTATCAGTGTGTGACTCTCATCTCATTTACGGCAGTCACATTCAGCAGTTCTTGGGCAGTAAACATACTAAATTTCCCTGTAGTAACTGTTTCACACAAAAATAGTCACTTAGGATCAGATTCTGACTTCACTTACACCAAAATTATTCTGAATGTCTTTGATCAATAAACAGAAGTTGAATATGTAAGGTCAGCAACAGGGGTGAAGAATATTTTTTCAGCTTAGACTCTAGCTGGATAAACTGGCATAATTTTGTTGATTTAAATGGAGAAAAACTGTGGATCAACTGTGTCAGCGAAATACAGATATAACTTAAATAGAGATAACCTCCATAAATTAGATGGGGTTAATTGTCTGTATCCACAGAGAACATCATCCTTACTTCATTTGTAGACAACAGTTTAGGGAAACAGGACTCTCTGGTCCAGCTAAGCTACTCTAGAGAAAAGACAAGGGGCTGGGAGCCAAAATAATTATATGCTCCTTTTTCAGCTCCACATATGCTCCTTTTTCAGCTCCACATTGCTGAGGCTGAGTGGGGAACGCTTGGTCCCTGAAACAACCCAGAACAAACTCAGAACTGTTATGAACGAGGCAAAGTTGTCAGTGCCTGCAAAAGCATCATTTAAAGATGCCAAATCACAGCCCTGCTCTAACCATGCTTCCTTTCCACTTTCAGAAAGGTGGAGTAAAAGCAGTGTAATGCCAAGATGCTACATCTGTAGACTCAGACGCACTCACCCCCATAAGAAAAACTCTAAGGGAACAGCACCCTGTGGATGGGGTGGTGCAAAGCAGGAGCAGAGTAAAGATTCAGGACTACTGGTTCTCACAAGAACCGTAGGTTGGTATCCAGTATTTATAAGAAGCAAGTCTTATTTGTACCTTGTATATTTCACTATTATCCTTAAGTTTTTAATATATATTCCCATAGGAGGTGCCAATGTTTTTTTAGTTACCCAGATGAGTGTATGTGTTATTATTTCATTTTCCATCCCCTTAGGTAAGGAGAAAATACTTCTTCTTTATGAAGTAGATAACTGAATTTGGTCTTAAACTATTTTTAACAAAGCAGCAGTTCATGACGGGGATTACTGCACATGCATGTTAGAAACCAAGTGCCAAATACTCCTGCTCAATTTCTCTAACAGCTGAAGGAAATCTTTTTAAAATGTACTCTGATAACAGCTGAATGACTTTCCTTCAACTTTTGGGTTAAGGTAGATATGTAAGTTTGTGTCCAAGATAACCAAGAAAGGCCACTGCAAAAAAAGGCTTAAGAAATAAAATGCTATCTAAACTGTAACCATAGCAACCCCTGAGAGTAAATAAATTACCTACTTACAACAATAATAATACTATGTATTTATATAGCAACTTCCACTCGGAGATTTCAAATGCTTTAATGAATTATTAATCATCACATTCCTGATGAACAGTTGTCATTATTCTTATTTCAGAGATCAAAACACTGTAACACATCATGATTTAAATGACTTGCTAACTTCACTCAAGAAATCTGTAGCAGAGCCGTAAAAAATGTCCAGTTATGAGGACTTCACATTCTAAACTCTCAGTCTACAGTCTTACACTTTAAATACAATGTGTTTTTATATTTGATCGTTGTCCAGAGCTTCAAACTTAATTTAAACTCTCAGTTTAAAGCTTTGCCTTTTATATACTATATGACCCGCAATAAAACTCTGTTATAGTTGAAGACTTCATCTGAACATAAGATGAACAAACCTTTCCCACAAATGTCTTTAAGTAAATCATCAACGCCTTGTTATTATATCACTTACTGTAATATGCAGGGATCTCAGAAAGGGTGTTAAAGTGAAGAGAGAGTTAAGTATGTGGCTTTACATTCTTTAGAGTGCTATATTAGTTGGTACTTCCAATCAGAGAGAGACCACTTTTACACTCCTCTCTGAATGCACTAAGGGTTATGTGAGGCACACGCTGTGAAGAAGAATGTGCTTCAGGAAGATCCAAAGCATTGATTTTAATGGTTGCAATTCTGTATTTGGTAAGGTTTCTTCCAGCATGACAATACAAAGTTAGTTATGTCTTCCACTTCCTTTCCCTTCCAAGCGTGGGAGATAAAAAATGCAGCAAGAATGTCTCTTAATCCTGACGTGTTTCTGTGACAGCTGAAAAATACTGAAAACTGATCTGTCATGCTTGCTAAACACAAGGAGGATCATAGTGTACTACTATTTTCTTTTCTGAATATCAGTGGACTTCTGTTTGTCTAGAAACAGGCAGATATATTCAAAACATTCTTGAGTTACCAGATGCTGAGATGCTGTGTTTCATTTAGTAACTTTCAGAACAAATTTGAGTTTCCAGTCCCAGAGGTCTGCACCGTAAAAATGTCTGAATTCAGTTATCAGAGTAACTACTTCCACAAAGAGAGGGAAAACCTTAAAAGAGACTCTGAAATGCTCAGGGCTATAGCAAGAGACTTAAAGCAGATGCAGAAAGACAAACAAGTGGACCTCTGGTAGAACTTTCACTGTATTGGCATAGCAGTGACAAAAACAAATTAGCCCATATAAACATGGGCTTTCATGTCACACCCTTCCTGTATCATTATTTTAAATCACTGATCGGAAGGCAGTGGTATGCATTTTTCTTTCCCCTTCCTATAGTGAGGCATCAGTGAAAAGACAACTCGCTACCCACATTGGGCAGCGAGAAAAATAAAATGAATTGCTGAAGTATATTGTATTGAATATTGAGTTAATGATCCCACTCCAACAGCACTTTAAAAGACATCTTCTCTTGGCAAGATTTACAGCAGGAAACGGTAAAAAGAAATAAACTCAGAAAATTGAGTAACTGTCTGCTGACATTTACATGGGTGTGATTCACTTCGTGGCTTTAGACACAGGGACTATTCAAACCATCACGGCTTAAAATGGTATGTCTTGGTAGTCTAACAAGCATACTCCGTCATCTTTGATGTAAACAGTGACTGTGAAAATTGTGTCAGAAGCTGTTATTGATGGATTTGCACATCATCGAGTAAACAGACAAAAAACATTTCCTAAATTTCTTCTACATACTATCATTGATAACTAGTGAACAAATCTTCAGAGGTGACTATGAAGAGTGTGCTTACCTTATTCCATTAAAAAAAAAACATCAGCCAGAAAGACAGTCTTTTATATCAGTACTAGAGTCAAAAGATGAGTATTTAATTCCACTGTACCTCAAACTGAAGGATATGGCAAGCTGAAAGACAATTTTAATAGTGCCACATTCCCCAGAGGAAAAGTTATTATGTGAAGAAAGTCCAGACCTAAAAAAGACAGGGACAATACACCAATTCCATGGGACTTCCATAAAAAGAATCAGAAAAATAGCAGCTGGGGATTAAACAAGAACAGAAATGGAGTTGCAAAAATGAGTATAGAGAATTTTGTTAGTTTGCATGTATTTCTCCCTCGCCTGGTCACTGCTGAATTAACTTCCTTCAAAAATGTAAGCTCTCAAAAAGGTGACAGACAGAAAAAATGAAGGGTAATCTAGCAGTAATTCTAAGCAGTATAAAGGTCTAGTTCTGGATACTATACATACCAAATGCAAGGTTTCTCTTAGATGTGCTCTTTTCGCGGATTTAGGCCTCCAGGAAAGAGTTATGAACTGTTATGAATAGAAATGACTCCAACACTGACCCTGAGTGGGATTCCAAACTGCCTTTGGGATCGCTGCTCTGCGCAGTACTGGGGATGGCTGGTGCCATCGGACCGTTCCTCACTGGCAGTAACTCACACACTGCCCATTCTGGATCAGAGGTTAGCTGTATAACATAAAAATGTGAAATGCTTGTCTGCTGCAGCCATCTCCTCAAGCCAACGTCATGCTGGACTGAAAGGAGCCCCCAAGAGGCACCTTGAGGAAGCCTTTTGGCCTGTGTCCTGGGGGCATCTCTGAAGAAGCTGCACACATCTGCTGGCAACTTCCTTCTGCCCTCTAAGCACAAGGAAGGGGAAAGCCCAACATCCTGCAATAAAAAGAAAATAGCAAACTAATTCCAATACGCTCATGAACACCACAAAGCTCCTTGTCCGCCTGATCCATGGTTCTTTTTATCACCCCTTGTGCAATAAAACTATAGGCCTACTGTGCACCCTACTATTTTGAATGAAATTTTTCTACAAGGGCATAACGCTTTACTGTTATATACAGAAAATGTAACTATGGCCCTACAGAATAGCAAACTCTAACGTTGCCTGCCCTTTCTGGCTGGCAGTTGTTGGCAGAACAAAACTATTTGCAATCTTTTCCACAGCTGCAAAGTAGCCTTTGTGTATTCATTTCTCCAGGGTGCAATGCTCCTGAAAATGTGGAATTCATTTTTAGTTGAATTTAAATTTATCTTTTGGACAGTTAATTTCGTCGTTGAAATGTTCAGTCAGTTACCTAAAAAATAACATGTGGTAGGTGTATGCACCTTTTCAGGGCAAATTATCAAATTGTTTCATTCTGTATGTATACTGCTGTGTAAAGCATGCATGACATTCAGATGATTTCAAATGTCATTCAGTTATTTGGCCGCAACCTGCAGGACTGTACACATGCCAGGAAGATTGTGATTTATTGAGAAAAAAATGAGGTCACGAATGTTTGTGAAAGACTGGAATGCTGCAGTCTGGGGCAGAGATAGGCACTGCCTTTCTGTTATTCCAGAACTGTGACATGTGGGAATTCAAAGTGCCTGATGTAGTGGACAACACAATGCAGCGTACAAATAGCCTGTGTGAAAAAAAAATCTCTCTAACCTCAGTCTCTTTACTGCCATCCAGAGGCAATATAGAACCAATATTAGTAATAAATTTATTGAAAACATCACCCTAGAAAAGGTCTGAGGAATCAAATCAGCAGAGGACTTCCAGCTGATCAGTAAAGCAAACAGAAATGATGGAAAATATTTCATTTACAGAATTTGCATTCTAGCACTAAATGACTAAATTGGTAATAATAAGTTCTAAAATAAGATAAAAGATTCTATGATCTTAAGATATTACCAGCATGAATTTGGGATTTATATTTGTTCACATGGCAGAAGCAGTAAAATGATTAAGAAAATTATTTCAAACAAGTGCCAATAAAAGCTTCAGGTCGCACTACGTGGATCATTTCATTTCTTTGTCTGCAAGTATTCTCATCAATAATACCCACATACAACTCCGTAATATAATATATGTTGTTCAGAATCCCTTCCAAAAGCTTAGCTGGAAGAAAAGAGTGCAGAATTGAATTTCTGCCAAAGCAGAAGAAGCTGCTACAAAGAAGTAAGAAAGTGAAAGTATAGTTTTGCCATGGAGCTATACTGGAATATCCATGCATTTGCAAGAGACAGTGTTACCGCTGCTTCACGTATTTTCACGTCAGCTGAACAGCAATAATGCTCTGTGAGCACATTCTTGGACCATGATAGTTATGAAAAGGTGATGCTATCAGCTCTGTCACATAAAACAGTAAAGCTGTCCTATTGTGGCTAAAGAAGTCTGCGACTGCTCTATAGTCACCTCCTACATTTCTAAGGGGCAATTTAAACTGCTGTGGTTACATGCACACTTATATACTTGTGGGATTGTAGTCTGTGATAGTATCTCACCTTTAAATGTGTTGCTGTAAGTCATAAGAAACAGTTATAAAGTAGTTTGCAAATATGTACATTAAAAAATGCATATGTACAGGATATATATGAAGGAACCCGTTCTTCAGAACTTGTATGAACTTTAGTTCATTGTTCTCATAGGCTAAAAATCCTATTATGGACAAATTTAAAGTTCAGAATTTAAATAACTGATGTATGATTCAATACATGTTGCAGCATTTTGCTTTATTTTAAACTGCTAACAGCAAAACTGCATAGAGAAGAATAGTTTTGGTTTTCCTATTTCCCTTTTTGTTATCCCTTCTAGCTACAACATATAGGCATAGGAGGAAATGCATTCAGCAATGATAGTGATGTGATGTAAACCTGTGAAAATAAAGAAACTAACTAGTGAAAATCTCTTTCAACACACTTTTGCTGAGCCTGAGTAGTGACAGCAAACAAGGGTAATCCTCCTCCTCTTGTTACTACTTTACGTAGTTATAAGGAGAGAGGAGTTCAGGAATATCTCGTAGTGCTAGCCCTTGTAATATCTACCTCTCTGAAGTTGAGTAAAACCTTTCAGATTTCTGAGGACAGTTCTGATGCCTTAATTGCTATCTTTTTTTTTTCCGGGCTAATTAACATCAGTTTGCTAAAATCTCCTGCAAGACATTGTAAAACATCACTTGTTAAAGAGATTGTGGGGTTTGTTCCTGACAAATGTGAAGTGACAGTCTGCCAGTGTCTTTTGTAAGATCTTATAAAGGAGCTGGTTCATCTACCAAAAAAAGAAAAAAACCCACCAGGAACCAATGAAAAAGACAATACTCATCATACAGAGTAGCAGGGCTAAGTAAATGGTTCACACGTCTTGCTCGCATGAGATGAAAGGGAATGAATCTGAATTCATTTTACATTTGATCACAGACAAGGAATGTTCCAGATCAAAGTGTGCCATAATAATGGAGACTAAGTAAATGCAACGAGATCCAAAAACATCTGTCCTGGGTTTGATGTCTAAAAATGGAAATCCTTTATATTAATGTATTATTATATAACCACATGAGAACCAAAAGGCTCTTGAAGTCTTATTTTGTTTTTGTGTATTGTGGTTGAGAAAACTCAGCTTCCATAACCCCCCGTATAAATGTAACACGCTGAGAGAAAGAGAGTGGAATGTAAGAACGACCGAGTCGCCAAACCCTGTTCTCTTTGTGTATCATCAGGCAATATTTTAAAACAGGCTAATTGTAGAAGTGCCACTGACCTGAATAAAACATATCAGCAGCATAGGAAATGAGTTTGATAGTTGTAATCCAATTTTCAGCGGACAAGGGTGCACAACACAAAAACCTCCTCTACAATTAGCACTAATTGGCAACTTTTTTGGCAGCCTCTTTACAAAGGCCAAAAACTGAATGGACATGGAGATTAAACTGTCCTTTAGCTCCTAGAAGCACTCCCTTTGAGCAAAGGTTGGGGTTTATTGATAGAGCAATGTGGAAAAAATTGCAGAGCTTCTGGCTGTGCTGTACCTGTTCTGGAGATGAGCAGTCTTCATTCTCCAGGCTTGTCAAGGCTGCATTTATGTAAGAATTAAATTACAGCAAACGTCTGAAAATATTTTTTGAACTCTTCAGCTGAAAGTACTTAAAAGGTAATAACTCTTTGAAGGCATAGTGAAACAAGGTGCAGAAAATTAAGCTTTAGAGAAATGAACAAAAATGTACTTGGCACTTTTGATGGGGGAGGCTTGTGTGCACCAAAGTTGGCAGCCTTTCCTTCCTTTTTTCCTCTGGGATCGCTCAGATTCATTGACACAATTTTTTTGTGCAAGAAGGATGCACCACTTTGAGCAGTCTAGGTATTTGGAAAGACTGATGCCCTTTTCAAAGTGTGTTTAGGTCGCTGAATTTCAAACGGAGCTCGAGCACCTAGCTGGACCCCTGTTTCACAGAGGAGGACACACGTTTTGCTGCAGCTATCCTTGCTCTACTGAAAAGCTTTTGGAAGTTGTCGGGCTTTAGAGCAGCTCCTGGCTACTGTAAGTAGTTGGGACTTGGGTGAAGAAATGACCCTCGCATCTGGCCAAGTGAAGCAACAGTGCAACAGAGACTTTGATCCATTGTACTGTAATGCCGTTTGCAAAGAAAATCGGGGGATGGAGCAAAGTCCCCATTCAGGTAGGTAAACAATCCACCTATTTTTGGCTGTAGCTCTCCATATTGTTGTTATTCCCAAGAAACTATCTTCCAGATTCTCAGGCCTCACAGTACTACATTTTCAAAGAAATGCAGGCAGGTCTGCTTCTATTGACATCGGTTGCTGTTCTGCTAACATTGTTTTGATTTGTTCTAGAGTCTAGTCTCTGTTTATTGCTGACCTGTAGGAACTTAGATTACAGTTACATTGGCCTAGTCTAGCAGTACTAATTTCTGGAAATATAACTTATTACTTTCTGAGAGCTATTTATTTTCACGGAGACTTCTGAACTTCAACATTTTTATTTCTTTCGGTTTTGCAAGCTCAGCCTTTCATCCCTCTGAAAGGTTAAAATTCTATGCTGTTGTAGTCTGAAATTATTACGTGTTAGCAATGTACCCAGAGATGTACCCCAATCACTGCAAATGCTTCTCCTGCAAGAGCTTATTTTCTACAGAAGCACAGAATAGGTAAGCCTAGAGGAAGGTATCACCAGAATTTGCTTCTTCATGTCAACTGTTAATATTACTGTTGCATTTTTGTGGGGACTGTTGAAGAACCAGCCCTTTTAGAATAGGTTTAAAAGAATGGGAAGTGATGGCTTGGCAGAACTGATCAGATGTCCCATAGGAGGTATATCCCTTCCTGAGGTTTTCACTCTTTTCAATGATTTGATATTCTCCTACGTATTACAGAACTTGAAAGGTATTTAAGTGCCAGTATAAGCCTATAAGAAGCAACAGGACAGCGAGATGGCAAGTGCTGTTAATAACAACGGATTACATCGTAGGATTAATTTTTACCAAACAGTGTCCTAAGACTTTGGTTATAAACCAAAGCCTGTGTGAGGGATAGAATAACAGAAGGTTGTAACTTTAAAGAAAGCAGCTCTCATTGAACAGATTACAGATCTTTTACATAAAGCAAGATGCAGCAATGTTTAATCTAGCCTGAGAAAACTTCCCTTTTTCTTTTTACACTCTCAGGTTTCTTTTAATTAGTCTTTTTCAAGGACATGTTATTTCAACGGGAAATAGACAAGAAAGCATTTCTACATATTCTTTATCTGCAATTTTACCAAATTTCCAAAGAAATGTAAAAAAAGATGCAGATACCTTCAATGAACTGGAAAAAAAATCCGCATGCAAAATAATAAAAGGTTTTCCATGCTTTTAGCCGCGGTGTGTTTTCAAACGCCGATTAGATTCTGCTGATGTTGCTCCTAGTCAATAGCCCAATACTTCATGCATACTACAGCTGATCAAAATCAGTGGGATTCAGTTCTTCACACAGTAACGGACCACCCAATACAAAGAAGTGTTTTATAACATTTTTGATGCTGTAGTTGTCTCATACTTCACAAGGGTAATGATAGTAGCAGCCCCAAATAGAGCATTATTATTTTCAACATACCAGCAGCCTATGCGTGTTAAATTCCCCTTGAGTAGCTCTGCTGAAGTAAAATAAGCTCAAAACTATTAGCTAAGAATAGTGTTGCAGATAAGGATGCGTGAAACAGTTCCCATGCTTTAAACTCAAAGTAAACTCAAATGCCAGTTTCTGAAAGCGGACATTTGCATTTCTTTAGTTGAGTGAGCTATTTTATGTACATATTGTTTTAATTTATCAGAAGTCATTAATTAAATTCTCCATTGTTCCATGGTGAGTATTATATATAATAGTACTCCAGGCAAGTATAAAAGAAATACCTTAATGAACACAGCTTTGTCTGCTAACAACATATGTTTCCAGACTTCTGAAGTTTCAAGACATTCTTTCTGACAGTGTTTGCAGTGTATTTTTAATGTCTTCTGACAGTAAATTACTCCATTTGCTATTAAGGAATGAGATAAGCTATTATTTAGAAGAAATTATTTCCTTAAATCAAAATGGGCTGTTTTATTAAATTGCTAGATTGGTTAAAAATGTGAGCAAAAAAGAAGGATTTCCTATGCTTTTTTATTAATTAATTTTATCTTTTATTCACTCTGAGATGTACTCTGACCTCTGCAGCAATAAATTAATTCTCATTACACAATGATCCCTTAAAAGAACACAAGGATGAAAAATTCTGGCTCCACTTATTCACCAAGGGGTTGTCATTTCAGCAAGGCCAGGCTTTGACCTAAAACCTCTACTGGTATACAGATGATCTGGTTTTGTTAGGGTGGCTAAACTGAGGAATGATGTGCCTTTGCACGTGTTGTGCTCTCTATGCCTTTTCCAGGAGTTTTCGTCTTCTAGAAGGGTGATCAGGGCTCGCTGTGTGGGGACCGTGAGACAGAGCTGAGGAGGTAAACCCAAAAAGATCACAAAACAAACCCATCAATTTTTGCATAGCTCCATGCCTGACAGTTTGGAAAAAAAAGCAAAGAAAACTGAAACAATCTCTGCTCTCACCTTGCTTCTTCAAAAGCCAAAGGCAAAAATGTTCCAATGATTTCAAAGGGAACAGCCTGGATTTTAACAAAAAATGAAACTGAAGGACACATACCAAGAATATCACTGTGGAACACATTTTTGACCTACAAGCTACCTTCAAGTTCAGCAGTTTGAGGGAGATTTGGCTTGACTGGAAGGCTGGTGGACCTGCCTCTTGGTGACCTTCAGGAGGGGATGCACCAGGACCATCATGTGGTAGCAGGGCTGACTGAGGAGCACTGTGGAGTCTCCCAGTCCTCCTTGACTATCCTGAAACTTAGCATCTACCTTCTCGCTCTGATCTGCAAAATGCTTTGTCCAGTCGTTGTCCCTCTCCTTCATTTTATCCTCAGCTGCTGTTTCCATGTCCCACAGGATGTTCCCAAACTCCTGTGCTCTAGCACAGAAGACTCTAGAGGGAAGCTTTCTTTTGCCAATCAGGTTCACAAATCTCCGCTTCCAATTAATTCTCTATTAATATTTCTATAAATAGGTGACTATAAAGCTTTCATTTTCACATCGTGGCATTCAAGAGAGAGCCTTTCAAGAGCAGCAACATGGTGAAACAGATACCAGAATAAGCAATATTGCAATTACTGGCAAGTGTCCTTAGAGTCTTTTGGTGGACACTGCCAACAAAAACTCAGTGTTTGTTCAATATCTGTAGTATTGCTAAGGCATTCCCTTTACAAAGAAATATAAATAGTAAATATTTCAAATACTGAAACAATATCATATAGGGTAACAATTACGAAGTCCATTATTAGTGTCACATCTCTCACTAACGTTTAATTTACATTTTCTGCTTAAGCAAGCATGTACTTAACCTTTCAAAGTAGCAATAATAGAGTTCAAATAAATCAAGGAAATGATATATGGTGTACGGAACTTTATTTTAATTCAGGGCTCCAAGCCACTCAAATAACTCCTACTCTTATTAAATTCATGCAGGTTTTGCCCTCAATATGTTTCACATTAGTCTCCAAGCATAGCTGAGCTGACTTGAGGACTAATTCATGATGAAGTCACAGAGATACCATGCAATATAAACAGAAGGAGCTGCTGCTTTTTTTTTTTTTCAGCTGAGCTTCTGTAGAGTCTGGTGGAAAGCTTGATCATTATACAAGAGAATTTCAATTTCTGGGAATTGTTTAGGCTTACTCTTTATTCTGGTTTCTTTGAAGGATTTTGATAGATACTCAGATGAGCACTGTACATCACCTCTTATCTGTTAAAGCACACTTCACGGAGCAACCAATTGTATCATTTTGTTGTCTTCTTCCTGATTTTTACAATGTGGTTTTCTATGTTGAACAAGACAGAAATTAACCAAGACTGTCACGGGGTTTTACCGATATCTGACAACTATTTTTATACCCGAAACTTCTCCTCATAATAAGCTTTATTAAGGTGAACACAAATTTTACTAAGAGAAATTCTGTAAATTTATTGAAATTTTTACAGCACAAACTTTACGTTACCCTTTCAGCTCAGTTATTTAATTTATTTATTGAAATCTCAGCAGATAGTTTTTTGAGTGATATCTAGAAATCCTATTGGTTAATCTTTTTATTGTTATGCACTGATAGAATAACTTTTCTCTGAAAATTAAGCCTCATCCTGTCAGTGAATTTAAATAAGCAAAAAAAAATGACTTTAGTGAAAATGCAATAGTCACTGTCTGACTGTTTTCCTGAGTATTTCTACAGTGCACTGTATTATGTTTGTCATTGGTTATCGTAAAGCTAACAATACAGTACTTGGTTCTTTTTACCATCAAGCCCTAAATCTCATGGAGTGAATCGAGTCAAATGACTCCGCCCATTCGGACACCTCTAAAGTGTCGCTTCTAAAGACGAAGTTGTTTATAGAGACACACTGTAGTGCAAAACATGATTGAGAAGCAACTTCTGAGCAGCAAAGAATTTAGACTCTCAAGTAACAATATTTGGGTTTTGCTAATTTAAAAAGAAACCTGATCTTGGCATTTTTCACTTTGTTCTTCTAACTTAGCCTTCTTTTCCTATCATTCTTGAAAGCTAAAGATTTGCAACCTTCATTTAATTAATTTAGAAAACCGTTAGTTCCATTTTTCTTTTAAAAATTGCTAATTTGAATCTTGAAAAATATCTGCAATGTATGTGGTATAGTACTATAGTGACTGCTACACTAATAGCTTTCACTTTTAAAGGGCCTCCAAGCTTGTTCCCCTTCTGAAGATGCGACTGAGTTCAAACTCTAACATTAAAATTGCCCCGTATCTGTGATGCTCAAACCTTTCTGCTGCCTTTCACCAGTTAAAGGGACAGTTATTGGTGCTCTGAGGAGGGTTGATTTTTAAATCTTTCCCTTGCTAGATTCTGCCTTTGCAAATTCAGTGACCTAGAATCTGTTCTTCAGAGCCCAACGCAGTTTAATTTTAAAAAATGCAGTCAAACTGTTATTACTTAGCATCTGTACTTAGTAATTTCCTAACATGAAATCAATAGCCTTTGTATTAAAATTACCTGGGGCATCAAGGGTTGAACCTACATATCTTATTTATGTCCTTATACTGTAGCAGTTCTGAAGTGATCACTCTAAAATTCGGTATTTGCAATAACCTCTGATTCCATTACTATCTTCTTAAAGCCATGATGCAAGACCTAATCCTGCATCTGTTTTGTATAAGGAATAGTCCTGTTTACTTCAGTAACTTCATGTTTTGCTTGGTCTATTCACCCGATAAGCAGTAACTGTTTTTACAGTCAAGACTACTGTTTTAAAAATATTTTAAAGAAGTCTGTATTTTACTAAAAACTATTCTATGATTAAAATAGTGAAAAAATACTTTTTTCAGTAAGGTCACTTTTTTTGTCAAATTTTAAACTCTAAAATATATACATTATGATCTGGAAAAGACCAGATCTGCGTCTTGGTTGTTGGTACTGGTAGGTCCTGCATTTTGTCAGTTAGTGGTTTTGTTTGCCCCTTCCTCCACAGGTACATCAAGTATCATACTTCTCTCTTCCCAAAAGCAAACCTGCCTCCAAGAATGGTTTCTCTGTCTGACTCTCTGGGCCTGCAGAGTCTCCCCACCGGACAGTGCCCAGGTCATGGCCATTGGCTGCGTGTTGTCTGCGAGGCAGGAAGAGCGTGTCCATCAGCTGCCGTAACACGGCCTGCCCCAGGGACCCGAAGTGTTTATATAACCCTGGAATGAAAGAGACCCCAGCAAGACCAGGCTTCACTCAGCCTCAAGACCATTTACAAGCCTGACCTATTTACATGATTTGTTCCTCCTCTCTAGCTATGGTGCTATGTATTCATTCCTGATGTTTATTTTTGTCAGTCCGCACGAGACAGGTCTACGTGATCAGATTTGCAGCCAAGACACCCAGGTTGCACAGCTCACTGTGTAAAAAAGTACAGTCATCCACAGATCCTTAATCGTCTTTTTCCCCTTTTCCCTACGCTGTAGACTCACCACATGGAAGGCCCCACCACACCTCACTCTTGCCTCCCAGCCTGGTTTGCTGGGGCATGACGTTTGTGGTCAGTCTGTCCCAGATGATCTGAGATGATCTGCTTTAAAGCCCTGAGTTAGATGCTTAGTCTTAGCTGTAACTCAGGAATAAAATATTCACCCAGCCCCACTACTAGATGGATGTGAGGAAGGCTGTAAACCCAGATGCAGCACAGCAGGGCAGTGTCCTTCACATCCTCCACTGTCATTTCAGCAGGTCTACGTGGTATGTTGCTTTCTCCCACAGGATGGACAGTATATCTCAGGTGGCCTCTGCCAGCGGCTGAGAGTACAAGTTGTGTGGTGTTGCTGGTGTCTCACTTCAAGGTGAGGAACTCTTCCAGTCATGCACTCGTATGTCTTAATGGTCTCCTTAAGACTCCATCACATTTTAACTCTCCCATTTTTGCCAACATGACCCTTACTTGTAAAACACATCCTACTGGTTTTGGGTACCCTACTAGCCTGGGTGTCTAGGATAACCACAAGATTGGAAGCCATGGCACGGTTTGGAGGGAGAGAAAGTAGAGGCGTGGGGTTTTAAGCTCCTTCTTACCTGAAAACAAGAGAAAAACAAAAGAAAATCACTTTCGAAAAGTACCCATACATCTCCTTCAGAGCTTTAGTAAGATGTTCTGCTGGTTCAGTATTCTGCAGGTGGTATACTGATGTTCGTAAGCTCTTTTGTAAGCAGCAATGTGCATGTTTCTTTCATCAGCTTGGAAGTAAACTCAGTCTCCAGATCAGCAGTGATCTCTGAAACCTGGGAGAGAGAGGAAAAAAATCCACCTCCACAATTATATCTCGGCCACAGAAACAAAGCAAAGCTGGGTGTGAGGAGGAAAGTCGTGTCATCCCTTCAATCTCCATGCTGGTGCCGAGGAGAGTCAGCTAGGGTCTACAGGATTCTCCTTCTGGGGTGGGGTCCTCTTCTGCTGTGAAAATAATTCTCTTGGGTCCCACTTCTTCACACACATCTTCAGTCAGTAGACTCCAATCTGTTGCCCAGTCACCTCATATTATAGGAAAGGGCATTTGAGGCACATTTTGGCTTAACCTAGACCTCTTTCCATCCTGAAGCCTCTTCTAGCTCTCTCTTAAATCCTTTTAACTCCAGCAGTTACATTTTCTCTTGTCTTCTTCCCTTCTACTGCCTGTGTCGACATTTTCACTCTAGGCTAGCAGGTCCCAACCAAGCTTTCCTTAGTTTGGGGGCCAGATTCTGATCTCAGTCATGACTGGGTAAAGGACAAGATCAAAGGATGTCAAATTTATGCTCATTTAATGAAGATTAAAGTCTGAGCCATCATTTTCTTAGATTCCCCTTCCAGAGCTTTGGTTCAGCTGTGCTGACTCTAGTCCTCCAAAGTGAAAATTCCCTCACCTTCAGAGGCAGTTGAAAGATATCAGCACATCACAGGTATGGGCTATCAAACACATTTCTATTTAAGTGGAAAGGGATAAACTGTTACTACGGAAACTTAACATATTGTAGCCATGGCAGAAGTTTAAAGAGGATAATTTGTAAAAGTTTATACCACAGGAAGTTCTGTATATCCCCAACATAAACAAGATTCAGAAAAACTCGGGAAGAATTAGGTTTCTGGGACATTTACCAACCCGGTTCTTTTCTTTACGCAACGTTTGGAGCTGTACAGTTGAGTTCTATGACACAAACATCTCAAAAATAGATCTGACACACTAACACTGCAGGCATCTTTGCCAGAGTAAATGACATTTAACATTTTACCTAATCAAGCTGAATTGGGAGAGCTTAGAAGCAATATTAACATTGTGCTATAATGTTTTATTATAGCATCCATATTCTAATTTAGGGTTTATTCATAAAATCTGCCTTTGTACACCTGAAGCCTCCATTCAAGTTTGCAGGGTCCATGTTGCTGTTCCCTCCAGAAAGAGTGAAAACGAGGAGAAAGACTGAATGCAGCTGTCAAACTGGCTTACAGCCTACTGATCCGTAAATGCAATGCATACAGGACATTGAATCTCCTCCTACAAAATGAGAACAACAGCTAAGAGTCAAACAGGGTAGGAATTAGCGGCTCCTACTCAATTAAAAAAACTTTTCCAAAAATCCTCTTCCAATATAACCAGGCTGCAAACAGACTTATTTTTAATCTTGAGAAAAAATAAATTATTATAATTATTGAGAGGACAATAGGGGATCCCAGTCATACCCGAATTTAATTCTGACACAAATTAGCTCATTCTCCAGCTGATAACAGGAGAAATGAGAATCTATCCATCCCTACAGCTGGATTTACAGCCCATCTAAACTACAGATGCATTCATTGTCTTTCAGGTAAAAACTTAAACATTCCTGCTGCTCATCTAAGCCTAACCCTAATGTTTTGAAGTTCTGTTACTGAACAGGAGACGTATTTTCCCCCGGCTTTCTAATGCTTTCCTGTATTATATTTCCTTTATTTCCAATGCTTTTTTTTTTTTAATAGATGTACTGTGAGATGGAAGGTTGCTCACTCTGAAGATCTTAGCGTTAAGGGATGTGATTTGTCACTTTGTTACGAAGAGTCTAATCATCCCTATATGCAGGGTCTAGGCAATACCTGATTTTATGATTTTATTTGTGGAGCTCGACATATTCTGAATAAAACTTTCAATAGTTACACTGCTGGTGTTAAAGGCGCTTGGAGTTGGCAAACTATTACAACCCTCTACTAAACGTAATCTGCAGCCCCACTTGGAAGCTCCAGTTTTAAATGGCAGAAAAAAGGCCTGCTGTGCATGTCATCTTTTTTCTTGCTTTCTTTTTAAGATTTTGCCTTGTTGTCCAACAAAGTTTTTTCGGAGGCCTAGCCTTCAAGCCTATAGCGTGCTTTACAGCTCCAGCTGCAGTTTTGTGGCAATGTTTCAGCATTGTATGGGATAAAAAGAGTCCTCTGATTCAAGCATGTGGAAAGGAGATAGACAATGTAAACCCACAACATATCTACTGCGCACCAAAGGGGGTTGCCACATGATAGCAGCAGTCTGCCAAATCCTCTGAACTTTTGGCATCTAATAATAGGGACGGTGCAATAAAAGAAAATCAAGGAAGGAAATTATTAGAGAGTTGGGAAAAGGGTAGGACTTATGCCACTTTTTGCAGGGCAAACACTTTATCCCGCTTCATTAATACAAAGATGATCGAATCGATAAAAGCTTAGCTCCGAGGACATCTGTTGGATAATAGCTGCTCTTTATTTATCTCTGTTCTGTGTATCAAAAAATATGAAGAGAAGTTCACACTCTTCCTACACGCCAACCTCTCACCCCAGTCCCAGAGTCTGGAATTTTCTTTCCCACCGTTTTGTTTGAATTAGAAAGGATATGCTCAAGTACTGCCTTTGTTCAAACTTCACAGAGATGGTCTCTAGGACCTCCATCAAGAAAGACAAATTGAGCTTAGTAACCCTCAGGGCACTACTGATCTCAAAAGAAATACATGGGAAAAGCAGACAGGAAAATATTTTTTAATAGTATTTTCAGAAAAAGTGAAGAAAAAAGTACTTGAATCTTAAGATAAGAATGTAGATGAGCGGCTGGGTAAAATTGGTTAATACATATCTAATTACTAAATGGGTATTTATTACATTGGTTTACTAAAATAATTAATTAAAATTATCTGATTCTGGAAGTTGTTTTTCCTGAGTGTTTTCTAGAAAATATCCCTATTAGGATGATGAAAGTAACATCACAAAGAAAGGTTTGAATACTTATACTGAACAAACCTCATGTCTTTATCAGACTAAGCCCGAAATAACACAGCAAAGAAAATGATTACTACTGGCACCAACTCAACTTACTTTGCTAAATTCTGCTCTCAGTTTACGCGGCTGCATATCCAAGGAATTCCAAGACAGTCATCTGACTCCAGACTTGTTTTAATGTGAAAACTGCTCCATGGAAAGCCAATGAGGTCAATGGAATTAGTTCAAACTTATTTAAATGATGGCAGAGTGTGTCATTATAAATAAAGGCTTTCATCATGTTGAATGAAACTATAATCTCCCTAACTACCTCAGAACATGTGGCTTAATCCCTTTTATTCGTTTATATTTTTATTTCCCATGTCTTGCCTCCGAGAAGCCTTCCAGGTATTCACACAGCAATTTCTAATTCTTGTTTTCCGTTTAGCTCATTCTCTTAGTTTACTTCATTTCCTCCATATCACTCTATTCCTAAACATCAGTGTTAATTTTTTTTTTTTCCACATTGTCTCTTTCTTCTAGCTCAACTCCTTGGATATAGGTTTGGGGGGTTTTTTTCACCTTACCAGGTGGATTGGTCTCTTCCACATCTCTTGTCAAAACGACTCTTTCTATTTCAGTTACCACATCAGGGAGCAAGCAATTCCTCCTGGACCAAAGTCATCATTCCACAGCTTCTTATTTTGAGAGAGCAAAGTTTGAAGAGAGAAACGATGACCTCTACTAGTTGAAGAAGGCCACACTAAGTAACTACCCAGCCTGTTCTCAGGCGTTAATTCCACCTGGGTCGTTTTGGACCAGTAAAACCCAGTTCTGTAATGGAGCCAAGCAGCAGGCCTGTATGAAGAGTCAAGTAATTTCACTCCCTTCATGGCTGAGAAATACTTTGAGTTATACTTATGCCAGTTATTGTGGTTAGATCAGAGAAAAACAGATGGAATTACTTTATTTGATTTATTTATTTATGAAAACTGATTAACTGATTAACTGGTTCTACTGCAGCAGTTCTCTGGAAGGGAAAATGAACAATCTAGATAGCAACAAGCATATCACCAGGCAGTTGTGAACTATTTACTAACCATCGGAGAGGAAATAAAGTAACACTGCTTTAACAAGAACTTGTGCAAAATTAAATTCAAGCCGTCTGGATGCTGGAGATGGGAAACAGGATTTGCACAATGTAATGGGAAGAATCATTAAGCAACAACGGAATAAAACTACTGGAAGTAGACTCAAATATCATCTTATAGCTTCACTTGAGCGAGACTTAGGAGTGCAAAATAATAATTTGTAAATGTTCTATCATAAACAAAGCCTTTCAAAAGGAAGATAATTATAAAGTAACTTTGCTCACCTACGAGAGGTGGTAGTGCATTTTTTTTAAAAATTAAACATAGATTATGGTAAGATGTAAGCTTATTCCAGGTGGGTAAATCATTCCCACCTTTTCACCAGTTGGGTAGTGGAAACTGGGAATCTAATTCCAGCAACCAGTCTCCAGTGTATCGCTGCTGTTACATGACGTTTCTGGCCTTAATAGTGGGATCAAGTGGGATCAAGATTTTAGTGATGAAGTTTAAGGTTTCCAAAGTTTCAAAATGAAAGGTTCTTATTAGACTTATTCCACAAATTGGTAGTGCTTTCTGTGGCATTTGCAGTCTTTACTGGGACCCTTTAACAGTCCTGCAGGTATCTTTGAGATGCATCTTATTCCAGTGTTGTCTCAATTAAAGTTTGTGGATGCTGCTTATTATTTGTATTTCTCAAGAAGGTCTGCCTGAACCTCTGACCCGCGCACGCCTGCGCGCACACACGCGTGCACACACGCGCACGCTCAGCGTTGATGGTAGGCACCACAAAATCACATGGTGAAACACTGAGTTTTGCCCACAAATATCTTATTTAAAGAGAAGAGGCAAACAAAGAATGGAAAGGAGCTATCACTATTTACATTTTACAGATGGAAAATGAAGAGAGGGACATGTTTTAGGTAGGAGTCTTTTCACCTACAGTCTAATTTTCAAAAGTCTGATGCTGCATTTAACCACATCACCCTGCAGTCCCTCCGTAGCCAGTGGAGACAAATAGGCACCTCCACGAGGCGACTCATTTGACCTATAATAAATGTCTGTGTTAGGAGGAAATTAATCTGTGTCTATAAAGAGAGCCTAGTTCAGATTAGCAGTCTCCCAGTGGCTCACTCAGACTTGAAAGTCTATCTTTTGGATGCCAACGTTAGGGCTGATTATTCTTGTCCTCAGTCACTTGACAAGGCTGTACAGTGAGCCTTTATCAGAGCCACAAACTGAAAACAGATTTCTGCTCAGTCAAAGCAAAGCTTCAGTTGTGGTGGCATCCTGCCTTCCAGCAAATGCTGAGAGCAAAAACGATGCAAACTCTAAAGGGCAACTAGCTGATAAAAAATAAATGATGTTCTCTGGGCTAGAGAAAGAAAAAAGTGAATAACTAAATAGGTAAGGATGAGGTATTGTTTTCTGATTTATACCTTTCCATTACAGACATTTGTTTTCCTTTTGTCAGGCCAGCATGTGTGTTGCTTCTTATGTACCAAACGGGAATTTTTAGAGAATTCAGAACGTAAATAAAAGGTCACAGAAGTATAGTTTCTTGCACTAAATCTTCGAAGCAAAGAGGCTGCTAATCACCAAGGATGAAGTCTAGCATAGCAGAAAAGCTGAAACGGCTTGTTCAGAGAATGTTTTAACAACTGGATCCTTTTGTTGGGGGGGGTGAGGAGGGGGGGGAAGTAAGCACACAATTGCAACCTTTATCTAATAATCACTACCAGGAGCTGCAACACCATCTCTTCCTCAGATGAGTGACGCGTCAATGTCTAAAGGCAGTATCAGAAGGAGAAAACATTAATAGTATTCAAAACTGAGTCTGTGTTCTTTGATTCTAACTTTTAGTATTTGTTGAAATAATAAATTGTTATACAATTTTTTTCTCTTAAGATAATGTAGTTCTTTGGTTTTTTGTTTTTTGGGGGGTTTTTTTTGGTGATGCTTCATATCTGCAACATTTGCAAAAAAGAGAGTTAAACATGGAAATAGTTCAAAAAGCTTTAAGGCCAGCCAACGTGCCCCTTCCCGTCCTTCGCTAAGCAGGCTGCATGAGGTACATCAAAGCTTCTCTTCAATGAATGTGGTAACCGTTACCCTGTGCTGCGCATGCTAAGAGAGACATTGTTCCAAAAAGGAACTTGAGCATAGAAATATGTTAAAACTTCTCTGTTACTTAACTTTACCATCACTAGCTTTCAGCCTCTGGTTTCCAGGGGGGAATCCAGAACTAGCTGTTCAGCACTTGGCCTTTTCTGTGGCAGCTCAGAGTAACAGCAAAACAGCCAACACGGTACCCAAGTCCCTCTACTACCTGGCTCTTTGGCCCTCAGCCAGGGCTGCCCAGAGGTCGTCATCTATTCTAGAGCCACCACCCTGGAGTTTCTTAGGTAAGTGCTCTGTATCTTCCTAAAATAAGGTGAGAGAGTTTGTCTTTTCTTAAAAAAAAGAAGAAAAGCCATAAGGGTCGTGTTCATGGCCTTCTCTTATCTCTTATGGCATCTCAATCTCTAAAATTATGGGTTGCAGCCTTTTAAGAAGGGCATTGGAAATTACATGAGGGTTTTGTGAACTACTGAAAAAAAATAAGAATTTTATTATTTTTTATTTATTGTTTATTGTTTTATTCTATTGTATTCTAAGTTGTTATTGGAATGTTAATTACAACATTTAGTTGCAATAAAGGAATACGTATAACTTAAAACACAATAGAAATACATTACAATGGTTTGTTACTAGGAAAAGCTTACTTCCTCTAGACTTAGAATTGGTTGTAAATACCAACTGCAATTTTTTTTACACTGGTTAGAAAGCAATTTCTTTTGTCACAACAATGGCTGCTGAACGCCATTGTGCAGGGCCAGAAAAAGGGAGTAGAACTCCTTTATACTTAGCTCTTTAGATGTGCAGCAAGTAGTAACAGCTAATTCTCATTTCCCTGGTGGAAGTCAGAAATCAAAGACAATTAGCTTTGGTCAGACTTGACTATAGCAGAAATAGGAAAAGGTCAGAGAAGAATAACAAGGATCTTCAAAGATGATGAACAACTTTCCTATGGGAAACAACTAATCAGACAAAAAATTTCAAACTAGGCATGACCAAGAGTTGATGTGAAAGTGGTCTGTAAAATCTTCAGAGGCGTGGATAAGGTGAATAATGAATTACTGTTTACTGCTTTTTCCAGTAAAGAACCACAGAGCCTCAAATGGGGGAGACAGGTTCACAGCAGACAAGGAGGCCATTCTTCACACTGCTTGTAGCTGAGCTGTGAGTCTCAGTGACACCAGATGTGGTCACTGATAAAAGTCTGTAACAGCTCAAGGAGAAGTGGACAAATGAAAGACATCTCAATTGAGACAAATAAACAAAAAAGTATCTTTGGCAAGGGATCTCCCTGGACCACAGATTGTTGGAGGCAAGGAAAATATTCTGGAGAATTATTATTACATCCTTAGCTTATTTTTAAGTTCCTTTGGCATCTGCCACTATCAGCGGTAAGCTATTGGGCAAAATGAATCTGTGGTCTGATTTGGCACAGTTCTTCTTATGTTTTTACAAATAAAAGCTGCAAATTGTTCTCAGTGATAAGAACACCTCCCCCTTACCACCCTATGAATGTCCTAGATGCTGATCATGGAGTCACAGCCACTCTTTCTGGTCAAATGAATATTGAACATCTCAAAAGGCAGCATGCTTACGCAATCTGAAAACCCCTTGCAATATTATATATTCTGAAAATTCCTTACCTACTTTTATACACTGTGATAAGGAAAGCAATTGAGTGTTGTTCACAGTGGATAAAAAGCCACATTCTGAATGGATAAAACTCTCTCCTTTCAGCAGTCTTACTCCGTTGAGGCAAAGATTCCAGAAGGACTTTAGAAAGAAATTCTAATAGGACATAAATAGTGTAGGGTTACAGTAAACAGACACAGAAGAAAGATCATAGTCAACTTTCTGAGGTTTGTGACAGAGGACATTCATACAAAGGGAGAGTTCTGGGGAGGAAGAAAATGTTAGAAAATGTTAGAAGCCCACAATGACTTCAAGATTACTAACCTGAGAGCAAAATTAAGGCCTAAGGTAAGAATGATCATTTTCTATTCTATTTCTGCTGGACTAGTTTGTGATGCACATCTTTCAGCAGCTTTTACTTCTTTTGCATCCATATTTAAATCCAAAATTCTTACAAAAATTTGTTTCAGAAAAATGCATAAAGTTAGGAATAATTTTTCAACAGCAGGTTGCTTTCCACAAGTACGTTTCCGCACTGTGCTTGGCTGTTTGAAGTATGTAGTTGTTTTATCTTGCAATCTACAGATCTCATTCTATGTCCTCAGTAGTGGTATATTATCCCTATATCCCTTTATCTTTTCAGGAATAGCATCCTCTTTATATTCTCCTACAATTCCTTTTTCCTGCAGTTTCCTGTTTTCAGTATTTTGAAGAACTGAACTTCTGCCCTGTATATTTCACAAGTTCAAATGGAAATATAACCTCTTAGAGAGAGATTTTAGAATTCAAATCCAGGCATAAAATGACACACTCATCTTTGCAGTGCCCTGGCTCTCCAACTGCTCTGTTCATGCTCATTTCCGTGACAGACATTAGGATTTCTTATTGGTTGCTCTGACGTATTGCCCTGATAACCGTCCCAGCAGGCTGAAACTTAAAGCAGAGACTGACTTGAGCTAGAAGGCAAGCCGCAGCTGCCCACTGCAGCACTGGTACCAAGACAGTGCCAGAAGAGCTTCTGTAAAACCATGTCCTTGATTTGGGGTGAACCAAGTGTACCGATGCTTTGGCAGAGCGCCCTGGCAGTCTGGTATAGGCTGACTGCCATGCACTGGAAGCCCATTATTTTACTTTAAAATAATAATCCTACCAATAATGGAGCACCATTCTTCTTCCTATTGTTATCATTTCCATAAAAATAAAGGCTTTTTCATGGTAGTAAAAATTCTTACTTACTATGCCGTTCTTAATATCTCATTTTACGTTTACATGGGAATATAGCTTACTAGCTCTTAACCTACGCCTACTCCCTCCACATAATAAGGGGTTCTCATTAAGTAAATGCCAAAGAAAACTGACTTCTAACATCTTTCTGACCATAAGATGATTTATTTTTTTTCCTAAATTTACTTCCTAAGTTTTCTTTTACATTACTTTGTCTCTTTTTAATCCTCTCTGATGATAAAATTGTCTGTTCCCATCATTGCAGCTAATCAAGTCGCTAAATCAGTGACTTGTTCTTATCCTGATAGTTCCCATCCTCTTGTTCTTTTTCCCACACTAATAATAATAAAATAACAAATTTTTAAATTAAATAATCCCTGAGTGACATGCATAAGCAGTCTTTGTAGCAGGTGTCCTCTCTTCCAGGGGAATCTCTTATCACTGAGCTAGAAAGTTGTGCTCATTCTTACCACATCCCTTACTACAATGTATCCTGATTCCTTTACAGAGGATATATCTATAATCCACCCCAGGCCTGTAAATTAGGAGATGGGAGACAGGGGTTTGAATGCTCTCAAGCTGAGGAGGACAAATGTGTCAGATCGTTTGTTTTTGCTTTCTGTGACTGTTTTCTGTGACTTTTTAAAGAGGGGTATAGCTGGTCCATGAGTTTTGAAGAACCATGGAGGCACCTGACAGCAGAAGCTGTATAGAGTCTAGACTGCAAATTCCAGTCTGGCACATGCATCACTTTTGCAGCCCCAAATCAGATACCAAAGGACATGGACATTTGAAACACCTCTAGCTTCTGCCTTTCTTGCTTGCTGGTTTAGACTCAGTGGGGTGGCTGTCAGGAATCTCATTTTGAGGTGCTCGTTTCTCCTCAGTCATTGCATAGGGGCTTGTTCAGGAGCACGGGTCCCATGCTGCAAGCCACGTATCTTGACATTAGACACTCCTGGCTGACCATGTTCAGTCAGAAAACCAGGTTGCAAAATTTTAGATTCGCTCTAGTGTTATCAAAGAGATGTTTATTTTTTGAAACACATTCAAATGCAAAAATAGTCATGCTGTACAGGGCAGCACTGCTCACTGTCTGTATTACTTTGCATAATGCAAACACGGCAAACAGTCTCAATTCATTATCAAACAAATTCAGGCCTACTGGTCCATCCATCACATAAGAAACATTTGGTTTTAACAAACTGATTTGTCAAGCAGCAGCCAAGTCAAGTCTTTTCTCTTCTTCTGAGTCACATGTATGGAGATATACAGCTTACAGAATCATTTGCTTCTGAATTAGGGACTTGCTTAGCTGATCACCCTTTTTTCTCCTTCAACGAGTTGCAGAGTGTTTTCTGGTAGACGTAACTGCATATGAACTAGGGCACTGACTAAAATAATCATTGACTGTCAAGCTGGTACTTAACATTAACATTTTGTGCCTCTTTCCTTTCCTTTTTCTTTCTTTTCACGGGTGTCTGATATTTTGACTCTAAGCTTTGCTCTGTAAAGTGAGCACCTTATTCAAACCAGAGGGTCAAAAAGCTCTTTTTAACGCTAAATGAATTGGTTTTACACTGATCCTATATTCCACCTTGTCTTCAGTGTGAAGAAAACAGATTTTCTATTACCTTCAAAATATGAGAAGGAAACACAGGCACTGAAAGACTAAAAGCTGGGCTCCGAAAGCTATTTAGGAGAGCTGCCAAAGGTCACAGGGGTAATGCCTGGGAACCTGGATCTGCTAAGTCCCAGTCCAAAGCCTTCACTGCAGTTCATCCTTTCTGTTTCTCACAGGAGAATAGGACAGGGTTGCAAAGAAGACCACATCAGGGGAACCTGATACTCTGCTGCAGGGTGTGTTATAGCCTGGTGTCAGTGCTGCTGCAGTTCAATCACTTGAAATGATTCCTTTCTGGACATTTTGGAAAATCCTTTTGAATGAAAAGTGCCATAGTCCCCAGAAATAAGATACCAATGCTATTGCTGATTTAAATGAAAATCATTGTGCTGTCAGTGTGTATAGCTACCTGGTTTATTACTTGGAATTTTGGCCTTCCCTTTTCATTTGTATGAACATCTTTGATCTCAGTTAATACCTCTATTTGGAGATTTAGACAGCTGTAGTGTAAATACAAGGGGTGGCATTGTTTTCATAATGACAGGGGTTTCCACACCTGCTATTTCATGTTATCTTATAATTCAGTTAAATCAAGTGTTCTTATTTTCATGAATTAGCTTCTGCTTGACAAAGCCACAATTTGGATCAAAAGAGCAAGGACGGAGTATTTTCACCTATAGAATACTACATTTAACTCAAATTGCTTCTGTCAGTCACTTTCATTCAATTATCTCTTATAATTAAAAGATCATCTAAACAGGTACTGCAGGTGGCTACAGAATTAGTGACCAGTGGAAAAATGTAGAAATTTCAGACTATTAGTTTGGATTTGTGCCTAAAGTAGCAGCAGATGAAAGCCATCACCATATGACTGCATGTTTCTTTATCTGAGATAATGACTATATACATTCAGACAAAGTAAACTGTGAACTAAGGCCCACATCACAGCACTCAGCTCCAACATGTTTTGTAGAGAAAAGTGATACTTATGCTGATGCCAATGATAATGAGATCAGATTCTCAATCTGCCTATGAATAACAGTTGGACCCTTGATGCTTGTTCAGGCAAAATAATTTATGGCGTTGGGGCCACTTCTGAAAAGAGTTCATATATGCAAAAGGGTTGTCATATTCAAGATATATTTTGTGTGATTGTTAAAGCAAAGTGACTATCAAAACCACTGTATAATAATCCTGTACAGGAGAAATTGCATTAGAAATTTTAAGATTCCGTAGTCAAATACACGGAGTAAGAAAACTTTAGTACTAAATGCTACTGTGACAACGCATTAGGAAATGTTTAATAATATCTCTGCATCCCACAATTCCACATGAGCAGCTATTCAAAATGTTCTCTGATACTCAGCATTCGGCGCACAGCTCTAGGCTCCATATAAGAGTTCAAACCCGGCTCTGAAGAGATTTATTGAGTTCCTCAAGGGCATTTCATTACATTATAGTGCCAGGCATGCTTCACAAACAGTAAGTAATTTTTCACAAAAGCTTTATAAAGTTTCATTAAACGAAAAATCCTCCATCAACTTTAGATGCCCAAGTTGATGCCCACAGTTGAATTTTCACAATAAAGAAAATCCAGGTATCATTACTTTCAATTTCAGTTCACCGCTCAGCATTTCTGCAGATCAGATTCCACGGTCTCAAAAAAGCTTCCCTTAAAAGCGAGGAGACATTTGTATAAGGTCTGTGGGTAAATGTCTTGACAAATATTACATAGGAATTCCGTGCTTGAGGCAAGGGCAGACTCTAGTCCCACAGCATTCAGCTGCTATAATTCCACATTTTACAATTCTATATTCAACTGCCTGAAACAAAAGACCATTTTTTCTTTCTCTATAGACCCATACATCGTAAGTAGAGATCACAAGACAAAGCCTCTTTCACAACGCAGTTCTTAGTCTTCATCAGAACCCTACCCATCCTTCACAGTTTCCTGTGGGAAAAATAATTAATAAAGGACTGTATAATAACAGAGACACAGAAGAAGACTCAATTAGATTTGCACAGAGAATCTCGATTTTGACTTTTTTTTTCTTGCAACCATACTGTTCTTTTAATGCAGTTTCTAAGCAGTAATTTCCTAGGCTTTTAAGAAAAACACACAGAAAACCCCCAAATCCTCTAATGCGGAATTGCAAACTATGCAACATAATAATGCAAATTATACACATAATTTCCCTGCATGCACAGAATGGTTAAGAGCAGGCTAAAGGCTGGGAAGGCCTTGCTTGGTCTGCCCGCATTGTTGACCATGGTCTCTGTGGTAGGTAGGCTCAGAACATTAAGACTGTTTAGAAAAAGCCAAACTCAAGGTATGGCTAGGGGATGGCTCAATGTACTCCTGATCCATGTGAACCAAATAGACGAGAGTCAGCTCCTTTCTAAAATATCTGGAATATCCAAACTTTCCCCTTTGGGAGTCCTCTGGATCTAGCTTCATGTAAGGCTTCCAGACAGGCCTGATTTGCTGGGACAGTTCTGAAATATAACAAACACATACCTCAGTTTTTAATGGAAATTCACTATTTTGTCTTGAATTTCTCTGTATTTTCTCCAGTTTATTGCCACAAGAACTTACTCATTTTCCTTTAAATTATACCACATCTAGGGTCGCTTAAAATAGACTTTTACAGATTTCCTGACTATCTCACAACTAAATTGTACCACAATAATCTAGTAAATTCTTTAAAAATAACTATATTGTGCATGTTAATTGGTATAGAGGAAACATCAACAGAATGGAGCTGTATCTTGCGCTAGTTTTGGACCCCATGAAGCAGCATGTTCATTTCAGAGTCTATTAATATATATGTGTTTTTATTTTTACTCTTATATAAATATACTTTTAAATAGGTAATTAAGCCATAACAATGGAAAAACTGCAGTAAGCGTGTGCACATTCTGACTCCTATTAGTCACTGTCATGCAAATTGTTCTACTGCAGTGTAGGAATAATCTGTATGTAGATAAGATAAGCAGCTCCACATGAACATGGAGATCCAATGCAGAGATCTCGCGATGGAAGAGTCAACAGAGAGCCCCAGAAGAGCCTTTCTGCCTCAGACATCCCGGGGAACCAGAAGCGGAGCCTCTCTGAAGTGTCCCTGTGCGTGTGGGTCTGCAAGTGCAGTCTCTAGTGGAATGTGATTCATATGAACTTTCTTAATCTGACGTTTTAGAAATGAGGAACACGTATGAAATTATCTTATAGTAAGCATGTGTCAATGGACTGTTTAGAACCCAGAATACGAGCAGTGGGACACTTCACTGATCTCATGGTTTCCTCCCCATACACGCGTCTCCAGAAAGCAGCAATTTTTTGACCAAACATATTGTTTCACTGCGCTGTATGTCAATGTGGGTCTCTCTTGTAACCTTTGTGGTTACAAACTGTGGCATGTAAAATCAAATGCCCTTCCCACACGCAAACTTGCAGTGAATTTGTCTGGCTGGCTTTGATTTTACTTCAGCATTCCTACACAGCCACATAGTGGTCTTTCATCAGGAACCTCGACACAATATCTTGCTTTATTCTCTACTCGTTAAAAATATGACAGTCTGGAAATCTCCTGTTTAATGCCTAAAAGCAAGTTAAATCCAAGAATCAAATTTCTTGTGATGTTTTTACCTCAGATAGGCAATTATACTGATAATAAACTGAGTCATGAGTTGTTGTTGCACCTGCATAATTTACCTGTCTGAAAATAAGAGTACTAGAAGACACAGCAAATTACTTGTATATTACAGAGGAAAACATAAAAGGGGCTAGTAAATACCGTGGCTGCGGAAGACAGCTAAAGTTCTGACAGAGTAGAAATGTTGATCTGTTCGCTTCGTGTATCCTTTCTCAGCAGCCTAACATTAGAAGAGAGTTATGTTAAAAGTGAAGATTGCCTGCCACAAAAGACAGGTCCTGGATAAAGTATTTTCACAGTTCTTTCCTGATGGTAGCATAAAGGGGTACAGCATAAAACATAGTTATCCCACACAGTAAGGGATTTACCTTCCACATCTGCATTGCTTTAATATATGAGGCAAAAGGGAGAAGCTTTCAAGGATGAAAAGTTTTCACATTCACCTGATTCTCATTTTTTAATTCAATAGAATATTTTATGCTCTGTACAGAGTGCCTTTTTTTACTTCATTTCAGGAAAAGCACTTCATCTGTTTGTTTAAAAGCACTAAAGACAAACCTATCCTTTGAAGATGACAAATCACTTCACAGTTCCTGAACAGAATCAGCATCAGAAAGGTCCTAAGAGAAAAAGCAAGTATCAGCTGTACGCCAGCTGCTTTGCCAAAGCAGATATACCTGTCTTCTACAAGAGTATTTTTCTTATATTTGTCAAAGTCTTTGTTGTGCAAATTTGAGTAGGACAAGTCCTAGGAGCTGCTAAGTCTCCCCTTGCTCCGTCCTATACCCTCAAGTCCCACACTGGAAACATTCCCAGGACTGGAAAGCTCTCAGGGGTCGAAGGGTCGAGCTCAGTAAGAAAATGAGTTAGTAACCTGCGGCCCCTCTGTTCCTACTGTGAAATCCGTCCTGCAGCTTGACTGTACACGGCCTTTTCCGCACCGGGGAGCTGGGAAAGGGATACCAACACAGTGCCGTAAGCTGCCTGGCGGTCCAGAGGGCAGGGCTGGGCATGCATGCGGTGCGGCAGCCTCTCGGGCTGCGGTGGGTAACGTTAGAAGGTCACGTTTTCAGCTTAGTAGGGCAAGGGCATGTTGCTGCCTCCTATGATGAATACACCTCCCAGCACATAAGTGAGAGGAAGTGCTTTAAATGGAGGGTGAAAGGAAGAACTCAGTATTAAATAAAAGAGTAAAATACCACAAAAACACATTATGTGGGGAGAAGAGAAGGAGGAAGAAAGTGAAACAGTTTTTCCCCCAGTTAACTGATTAGCAGGCAGTAAAAAGCAGCTATAAAGCAACAATGGCATGCAACCAAGATATTTTTGGCTCCTTTTGAAAACGAATAGCATAAAATAAAAGAAGCAGCATAAAATAAAACATTTGAAGCTGGGGGTACTATAATTACACTGAGGCTGCGCCTGCAGTGATCTAGACCAAAATCATGCTTTTTCCCCATTAGGTTCTCTTTTATTTGAAACCGTCCCTTTAATCAGCTTCTTCCTTGAAAGCCCACACTCCCTTGTGCTATACATTCCCTGAAGTGTCTCAACTGGCTCCTGTCAGTCAAGCTGACATGCCATGAAACAAGAAGACATAGCTCTCCATTTTCGCGATTAGCTCTGGAAATGCCAGATCCTAGAGTGGTCGCAGCCAACCATTCCTGTCGCCCGAGAGCGTATTTACAGCCTGCACACTCATCCACCCATCCATGAGCCAAGTGCAGGACACTCTCTCTGCTCTGTTTTGCAATAGCCCTAAAAGCCTATTTAAATAGCAAGGCAGCATCTGTTCAAGCCTGTAAATATCCAGTTTCCACACCTCCCAACATTTCCAGTGATAATCCCAGTTGCGCTTTTTTTTAGTGCTGTTGATTTCATTCCTCTGCTGCGCCTCAGCTTTTAACAGAACTGGTCTTTCAGATATTGTTTGCCTTCTTTCAAGCACAGACAATAGTGGTTTAGTAGCAGCCAAATGCTGAACTGATGTACCTACCTATACAGAGAAATATTGAGTTAAACGGGGCTATATCTGTCTACACAAGTAGATCTAATTCTTTATCTCTTACCGACTCTTTTGACTGTCTCTTCCCATATTCCTCCCTTCCTGAGATCATTCTTTTGCAAAATCTGCTTCCTTCTTAGACTGCCTCTCTCTCCACGGTTCTTGCCTTTCCCAGCACTGCTCCGCCAAGTATCAGTCTTACTAACAGACTCCATGGATGTAGCCTCCAGAAATCCCAGCTTCCAAAATCATTTCTGCTTCACACTTCCCTCAGATCAAAGCACCCACTCCAAAAGTTCCTATGACTGAGAAAATAACCTTGTGCCCTCTTACTAACCCTGAAATGTACTTATTCCTCTTTGCTGTGAGAGGTTTTCTAAAAAAAAAACAAAGGTGGAGAGATTCTGTATCTTTAAGAGAGTTTTAAATTTGATGGAGAAGATTGTTTTATTCCCCTTAGGAAAAGCAAACAGACCAGAGTTCATTTACAGTAATCTTATAACATATATCATACGCTATTCAGGGAGAATAGATAATGGTCTGCTTTAGGCATTGCTAAAATACCTGAGAGTTTGTTTATGTGAAAACATGGTTTGTGAAACAGGAAACTAGTCTTTGCCTTGAACATACTGGCAGGAGAGAAGCACCGTCCGTAACAGCTGTCCTGCCAAGCACTGAGATTTAGGAGCGGGGTGGGATTGTGAACTCTACCCTGTACTTTTGCAGGGGCTTTTTGGTAACACAATGTAAAAATTTGGTAAGCCCTTGGTAAACAAGCATTATTTGCCAGGTGTAAAAGAAAGTGCCTTTACATAGGAAGCACTGGGATTAATTATATGGCCTGAATGCAGCATGTATCACTTACGTTTTATGAGGGAGAATATTTTTTGAGCCAGAGTTTCTGCCAGGGTGCCGCGGGGGCTCCCCGGGGTCGGGGCTGGTGTTGAGCAGGGGCTGCCGGTGGGGCCGGGCTGGGCCGGCACCCGCAGGTCGGGGCTGGGGTCAGTGAGGGTAACTGGGGTCCGACATTTCATACTCAGCATATGCAAAGTCCTTGAGAAGTCTGAATTGCTCCACTAGCTCATTGCTGCTGCTGGGCATGTATGAATCAGGCTCCCAGAAGGTGCCTGACAAAGTCCTTCACCAAGTGCCTTTAAGCAGTCACTGCGTAAGCTTGGAGGCCCTGCAATGCGCTTCACTGTGTGCATTAAGGCTGGAGCACCGAGGTGGCTGAGATTGTGGGTGCTACTGAGTTACTCAGGGTAATAAAGATGAGGGCAGAGAGTGAGGAACTACAGAAAATCTCTCGGAGACTAGTGATCGGGAAATACGATGGCAGATGAAATTCAAAGTGCAGGCACCTGTGAAGAACCTCACACAAAGACAATTCCAGCTTCGCGCAAAAAATAATCGTTAACCTGACTATTGCCACTCAAGGGTGAAATCTTGGGATTATGACAGCTAGTTCTGACGAAAACGTTGCTTCGATGCTTGGGGAAGGAGGAGGTGTCAAAAGGCAAATTATTAATATTAGGGGAGGTATAGGAACAAAACAGGCATCACTGTGTCAGTGTAGAAAACCATGGTATAAATATGGAACTGTGTGCAGTTCTAGGCTCCTCATCTCCAAAAGGGTATATTAAAAACTTGAAAAGGTTAAAAGAAGGGCAGCAAGTATGAGCGGTATGGCCATAGGAGGAGAGGCTGCACAGCTGCTCCACTGCAGCAAGCAAGTGACTGATTTGGGGGACGCAATAGAAGTGGCCAAACTGCCAGGTGGCCAGGGGCAGGAGTTCACTGTTCCTTGCACTGAATTGCAAGAGCCAAGGGCCATCAAATCAAGTCCGAAGGTAGCAGTTTCAAAACAAAGAAAAGGTGATTCTGCACACTTAGGTAAGAAGCTGAATGTTTGCAAGGGAAGACTGGACAAAAATGTGGGAAAGAAATCCCCTGAGAGTTACTATATAGCCAGCCCACATGAGGATTAGGAAACAGTTGAGGCTATAGTTGGAGGCTAAGAGAGTATTAAGGCAGGAAGTACCATATATACTTCCCTCACATTACTCTTTTCCTAGGTGTCCACTTACAGGAGCTGTTGCAGGCAGGATAAGATGCAAGACTGAGCACTGATCTGAATCATAAATCCAAATCCTGTTCAATTCTATTTATGTCTATGTAAAATCAACATATAATGAATGCATGCTTAAATATAAATTCCTGCTGTGCTTTCACAAATGAATGGTTTGGCTATGTATTATTCCAGCTCTTTTTGTGTGGAGTTCTCTAATTTGGCTTATGAGCTCAACACACATACTAATGGTTTCAACAGAGTTGTGAAGGTAAAAAGACAGAATAAGTGCTTTGGCGGGGGGCTGGCTTTTTAACTGAAGAAATGTTCTGAAAGATAGATTCAACTTGTTAAAATCGGTCATCTCTAAAACTAATTAAAAACCTAATTATTCTAGGTAGATAGCATTAGCATATAACTGTTATAAGATAAAAATGCATTCAAGCTGCTACAATATAAGATTTTGACTTCTTCTTAGCACGATGCAGTAACTTCAGATGCTGCAAACCTGTGACTTCACTGACTCCGCCTCCTTGCAAACATGACTTCTGCAGACAGCATCTACACAAGTGAGTCATTGGGGGTGACAGAAGCAGACCAGCGTACTGGAGCAGTGGCACGGAGGCCCCTGTACCTATACAATATGCAGTACAGTAGTTTTACTTTGGATTAAATACAGTCCTGGCTCCACAACGAAATGTACCCATGTGTAGGGTTTGATGCAGTCCAAATGACTAACCCCTGATTTGGACCCTTGTACCTCCATTTGGATGTAGCGTGTGTTTGGCGTGCACCTGGAGCTCACTTTCCGGTTTTGTTTCCTCTGAAAGGAGTTGAGTTCATGCGCCTCAAACTGCCCTGTGATCTGAACCAATGAGTGGGAAGGGAAGATGATTGGGGACATTGCCTCAAAACCATACTGCTACTGTAAACCAAACTGCTATTAAAAATACAGCCTTCAATTCCTAAATGATTTTCATGTGAGTGAAAGGAAAGTGTTAACAGTTTCTCAGCTTGGTCCCTTGAGATTTTGTTATGAGCAGAAGTTCTGCAAGAGAAAGGAAGGGAGGTTTGTGCTCATCACCTGGGCAGAGCAGGCCAAATCACCAGCTGACACATCCTAAGAGGGGAGTTAATGGAGTTATACAATGAGTGAGCTGGCCAATAACCACACATCTTACATGGCTTCTGAACTGGCTTTATGATGGGAACACAATTTTAATCCATCTCTTTCTGAAGGATCTGAAAATTTGTATGTTCTCACTGAGGATAATACTAGTTGTCAAATTTGTAATGAATTGAAAGTAACAGGATTTCACAGATTAAGAATATTTGCATTTTTCCCATTCAAATGCCCAATTATCTGTCGTCTATGCTGAAAAATTCAACAGGCCATTGAACTTAAAACTCGTTTGTTAGAAACAGAATCAGAGACCCACCTTCACTACTATTAGCAAAGTGCTTTAAGGCTTATCAGAAAAGGGGAGTAGTAATAGAAGCATACAGTAAGATGAGAGATGACCTACATATCAGTCTTCTTCCTTAAACTCAGATGAGTGCACAGGGATTATCTTCTTTTCTAAACGTATGGGCACAGCTGTCTTGCTTATACAAATTACACTTCAAGAGCTGAGTATTGCACTCATACAACTGTCATTGAATTCAGCAGCTTATATGCATAATTCTGCAAAATAGCTGGTAAGATTAAGAGAATGACTTAAAAAAACCACACACACACACACACAAATACCCACTGGAATAAGCAGGATGTTTACCATATAAACACTTTAATAGCTGACTTGACTTTTCCCAAGTAGAACATTTCTATTACAGGAATTTAACCCATGGAAGTACATAATTAGCTCTTTCGCCTTAAAGTTGCTGAAAGAACGATTTGCTTAAGGAGATTAGTCCTTTTAGTGCTCAATAGAAGTACTAACAAATGAGCCTAAAATGATTATAGAGGAACTCTGCTAACACCATCTTCTGATCCTTTTTTTTTTACACAACATGCCTTTCAGTAAAAAATCTTTTAATTTGACCTTTTGTGTTTTTTGATATCATGTATAAACTTTTAATATTTTATGTATTGAAACCTCATACGTGATGGTGATGCCATTAAAAACGGTTTTCAAGACTGTTTTGAGCCACATGGAAGAAGATCACAGCAGTTTGTAAAGCTTCAGTGCTTCAGTGCTAATTTCTTCTGGTCAATGTAACTGCACACAGCTTCCTGTCTGCACTATGCCACTTTACCGTTTCAGTGGTGACAGGACAACTCTTCTTGAGCTGTGCTGTAGCAAAATGATTTGAGTTAAAAATAATCTTCCAGAAGAGGGGTATTTATAAGGGCAGGTGGAAGACAAAAGAGGTGATACTGAAAAGCAAAGACAGGAACAAAGCAATCTCAGATGGGGTAGCGGCAGGGAAATAAACTTCAAATCAGTTTGGATCCATACCATAAATTTGAGTGCAAACACTGTAAGAGAGCATGCTCTGTAGCTAATGTTTGCATGACAGTCTATTTTCCTGTATAAAAACTAAGGGTCAAATTTTGAATTACTTATATGGACTTACAGAGTAACCCTCTTATTCAAGGTAGTGAATTATCTGGATCCTTCACCGGTACACGGTTTTATACCAGCACCGAAAGCATGGGAATTATATTTTTCCACAAGTTGCATAAATAAACTGTTTTATCAGCCTTGGGAGATTTATCTTGCTCAGTTGTTAGCAAGAACTGAAAGACCGAGGTCATAAACAAAACTCAGTTTCTATTACTAATTCTCTCTCAGCAATATCGAGCAGACATTTCCAGTTTACTTTTAAGTCATACTGCCATCTACAGGTTGAATAAACCCTTGCAATACCCAGTTTAAGATCACAGGCTGGAATTAGACTAGAGACCTCCAGAGGTCTCTAGTGCAACCTCCTACTCAAAGCAGGGTCATCACTGAGGTCAGATCACGTTGCTCAGGGCTTTAATCAGCCGGGTCTTGAAAACCTTCAAGGATGGAGACTGCACAATCTCCCTGGGCAACCTATTCCAATGCCTGACTGTCATCATGTGAAAAAGGTTTTTCCTTACAGTCTGAATCACTCTCGTTTCAATTTATGTCAATGGTCTCTTGTTCCTCTGCTGTGCACCACTGAGAAGAGTCTGGCTCCATCTTCCTGATAACCTCCTCATAGGTTCTGGCAGGCTACTAATGAATCTCCCTTTTCCAGGCTGAACAAGCCCCGATCCCTTAGCCTCTCCCCCAGAGCAAGTGCTCAAGCCCTCAACCAGCTTGGTGGCCCTCTGCCACTGAACTTGCTCCAGTTTATTGATGCCTTTCTTGCACTGGGAGACCAAAATCAGACACAATAACTAGATACTAACAAGCGCTGAGAAGTGGGAGATAATCACATCCCACAATCTTCTGTGCCCCTGCTAATGCAGCCCAGGATGCTGTGGGCCTTCCTTGCGGCCGGAGCGCTCTGCTGGCCCACGCTCAGCTCGCTGCCCCCAGGGCCCCCAGGGCCTTTTCCGCAGAGCTGCTCCCCAGCTGTTCATCCCCAGGCCGTGCTGCTGCAGGAGGCTATTCCCTCCCAGGGCAGCCCTGTGCTTTTCTCCTCACTGAATTTCATACGGTTCCTGTTGGCCCGTTCTTCCAGCTTGTCTTCATCCCCCTAGAAGGCAGCCCTGCCCTCCCATCTATCAACTGTTCCCTGCAGTTTGGTACCATCTGCAAACTCGACAAGAGCGCACCCCCTCTTCACGTCACTGACGAAGACCTCAGACAGGACAGGGCTCAGGGGAGATCCCCAGTGCTTCTCTTGCTAGCTAGTTTATGGGTGTAGTGTGACCCATTAGCCACTCTCTGAGCTTGATCATCCAACCACTTTTTTTACCCATCTGTTTCTCCAACCTGGATAGAGAAATATTGTTAGACAATACTGTCAGAGGCAGTGTCACAAGGCTTGCTAAAGTTGAGGTAAATGACATTTACTGCGCTCACGTCATCTGTAAATCCACCCGTTTTATCATAGAAAGCAGTCAGGGTGGTTTACTACCCATTTCTTCCCTGAAATACACAATTAGTAATTTATATATTTAATTTTTAAAAATATATATAAATTGTTCTTCCAGGGATGACTCCATCAAAAATTCTTCACCACCATAAAGCTTTACAGTAACAGGAACAGAGATTGCATCCATTAAATAATAAAATTTTTTATTTATAAATGCTTTTGCAATCATGTTAATTGCATACCTGGTCTTGAGGAGCATACTGGAATAGGCACTAACTAAAAGCCATGAACTAATCAATTCTGGAATTGTTAGCAGTAACTTAAGTTGTGGGCTTCATCAAGTATCCTATAGGATGCGTCCACAGTATGACCTGTGTCCAAGTGCCCGCAGGATGACTTGTCAATCTTCACTCGGGATAATGAAAATACAATAGATCCAGTGAACTTCAGTACAATGATGTTCCAACTGGATACCTGTAGGTTGTAATCTTGTGACGTAACTGCTGGTTTTTTGTTCTTGAACAGTATTAAATATGAACCAGCTTTTAAGAAATGATAATAAAAGAAAGGATACATTTGTTTTCTGCAAACATTTTTCCAGGGTTTAACTTGGCAAGTCAGATGGCTAAGCAAATATGAAATTCATGTTTGCAGCCCGTAGTTAAACTTTATTAAGGTAACCTGACATTACATGTAGTTTTGCATTGTGTACTCCAATGCATCCAAGAAACTCAGTTTGGAATTTTTTTTGAATTAGGATCTTGGGTCTTTTTTTTCCAATCAGTATGAACCTCAGGCTAACTGATTTTCCCTACTTCTGGCTTGAAACTTTGATTCTCTCTCATTTTATTGGCACTGTACATAAAATACCATCATTAGTATAATATTCCTGTAATGTTTCATTAATTGGAATCTTAAAAGTCACATTTCATTATTTCTCTCAGACAGACTGTTGCATAACACGAAGGATCAAGGTCAAATGACATATGAAGAGATACTTTTGATTCATTCAGGTGGTTGTCTTCAATTCTGATTCCTTTTTCACTGCCTTCCAAAAAATATGATAGATTTTGAACATTTTTCAAAATGGGTCTGTAGCATCCAGGTATATTCAGCTGTAATGGAGACACTCTGAATTTGCACATTTGCAGATCATCCTTAGAAAGCCTTTCATGGTACCATTGCCCAACTTTATTACTAGGGTATTTGATACTGTGTCCCACCATTGGAAGAACCACCTTCAAAGAAGACAAGAAAACAAAAGAAACATATTGGAAATAAAGCCCAAGAGTGTCCCTTTAAATAAATGTGATTACAATTTTAAATGTGTTTAGATTTTTGTGTTTTAGGGCCTGAAATAGCAGCTTCTCTTGCACACTGTAAAATAAAGCTGTGCAAGGCAAGTATCTTGGATGTAATTTAAATGAAAAGCATAAAAAATAATATCCTAGGACTCCAATAACAAATTAGAAATACACTCACATGAATTTGCTGGCTTGTTGGGAAAGAAACAGAGATAAAAACCACTGAATTGCCTTTGCAACACTTCACAACACACTCTAAACCTTCAAAAATTAGAATAACAACTATTCTTGAATGTTTTTCCCGGAAGTGTACCGAAAAAAATTTCAAGGAATCTAGATTCAGCTTTAAGACAAATATTGCCCACGTACTAAAAAAAATATGTAGTTGTGTAGTTATTTCCAATATAAAGTAAATCATGTTTCCTTCTGCTTGCTATGAGAGTGGGATTAGTTCACACATATGTTTACTTTAATGTGCATTCTGGCAAGAAGTAACACTGCACAATTAAGTTAATCACATTATTTTTTAAAACAAAACATTTTAATCAAATAACAAGATCAGTAACCCAGAATTTTTCATACAGACAACTTACTTGGTGTATAGAATATTTGTTAGCTGACTCTTCCGAAGCAGTGACTATGTGAACCTGACAGAGATTTAAGAAGAGGTTAAAAACCTTTCTTTTATAAAACATACAAATTATATTTTGAAGTATGCACTGTACTTCCAAAATCTCCTTTTAAATAAAGGATTCTAAGGTTATTGACTGTTACAAAGACAAGTAATCTATTTCAGCTACCAAAAACAATGGAGATGCTTAATATGACATAACCAATTGACTGGTAAACGGCCTTGCATTGAATATTTACTGATGTTAGCTACTGCTAATCAGCAAACTATCACTCCAGATTCTTATTCTTGGCCATTTCAAGTTAACTGTGCCAACTTTCATGCTACATCAGTGAAAGAAAAAACACTAATAAAAGTCTTCTGCTAAATAAGAATCTATCTATATTAAACTCAATAATTTAGTATTAAATGTGATTGTTCTGCTTTTCACTGGATTTGATCAATTTGGTTTATTACGTTTATTCACTCAAAACTTTTTGTGAAGCAAAATCACAATGAAAATAGAAACCACTGTTTACAGGAACTGGAAGGTTATTCAGTAACCCTTTAACGGCTCTTGCTTTCAGAAATATTTATAAGATGTTCACTGAAAAGAATCTGGGATACATTCTGCCTACGCACACAGCTGTTTACTCTGCAGTAAAACAGTGCAAAATTCTATACTTTACCTGATGAGCAGGAGAAAGATAACTGCTCACAAGGTAAGAAAAAGCAATGTTAACTCTCAGAGCAGAGATGGTTTCAGAATGGACTTCAGCATACCAAAGCTTGTGACCAACATACGCTCTGCTGCCTTTTGTTCATTTTGCTTGCCTGTAGCTCCACGCACAGCATCCAGAATATGCTATGGGAAAGAAGCAGCATTCCTCTGCCATTTGCTGTTGTCAGACGTGGAACCTTCCCAGATGAATGCCGAATTTTTCAAACAATTGCTAACAGTTTAGGCCCACTCTCAATCTGTTCAAAGTGCTTGAGTATGATGGTGTGAATCTGTGCTAAACATGCTTTGACTGCGTAGCTGCAATAAGATTACTAGCTCTCTCAGAGATCACCAAGGGCTTGCATTTACTAATATACATAGAGGGAAGATCTGGCCCTGAGAGCAAGACTCAGACCTGCACTCACTGATAATATAGGCACACCCAGAACACTCTGAAGGCTTTCCCCAGTTAGATCCCAGGAGGAGCATCAGCTAACACACAGGCTAAGTTCTTGCATATATCAGTTCTGCCATGCTCCTTCCTCTCCCATGAATAAAATGAATAGTCAGAATACATAAGAGCTGTTAATACTAGCATATACGCCTATTTGTGGTAAATCAAGAAGAGGTACATCACTTTTTTTCACCTTTCTCACAAATAGTAACTCTTATAAAGAATCAACCAAAACAAAAGCATTAGAATACCTGTCTGACCTATGCTAATGTATTAAAATGAATTACGTTAACTTGTACAAGAACTGTTTTGTAAAAACTCACTTTGTCATTCAGGGAAGAGTTTTCATTGTTTTCCTCAGAGAAGACTAGATCACCCTCAACAACTTTTGAACCGTAAGTCTTCAGCCTATATGATGCTGCTTCATTCCAAATTTTACTGCAATATGCATGGACATAGAATATGCGCATGGAATGAGGAATGCTGAGCCACCCTTTGGTACAACCTTCATGGTTTACACCATAGCGATTCAAAGCACGTAGCATCATCTTCTCTCTCACTTTAAATTCTGGCAGCATTGTGAGCGTGCCCTTTGCATCTTCTGATATAAATAAAAACAAACATATGAGCAATCACTAATTTTTCAAATGTTACCTGTCAGGAAAAAATACACTTAAGAAGATAAAATAATTAGGCAGGAAAAAATGGTATCAGTCCTATCTCTTTATGCTGTCTTTTGGGTTATTAATCCCTTTCCTTCGGTGTGTTATATTAGCCAAACGCCGTCTTATATGCCTAACAACATATTCCCATAAATTCTATTCTCTGTAATTCACATGGTATATATTAAACTATTCAGTTTAATACTGAACTGTCATTCAGTTATTTAGTCTAGGAATTTTGCAGTTTCTTAGAAACACAGTGCATTACTCCAAAATGTTTTTTTAGATCACGTAACTGAATGTAAAAAACAAGTTATAAAAGAACTTGAAGCCTCTATTTTACATCATTTGAGAATAAGTATTCTATAAGGGGTAAAAAAATTATTTATTTTACAGGTAGAAATTGCATTGGCCACTGGGAAGTCTCAATCTCAAACTAGGTGAAAATATATTCATACTGCAAGCGTACTGCAAGTACACTATATAAAAGTTATATATTAAAAAAATTATGTTTTACACATTTTTTCCTTCATAATTCTTCTCATTAAGAGTAAGTGTCTGAAGGAGCCATCTGTGCAGCCGTTTACTTCTTTTTTCCAGGAAAAGGCAAGCAGCATTTCCAGAGTCCATATCAATGTCTTTTCATGTATCATATACAGCAATGTACAGCACAGAATGATTCAACTCTTCCGCGAAATGAAACGTATCAGTTTCCCTTGAAGCCATACATTGTAGCTGTTCTGTCAATGTTCAGTGATAAGCAGGCTCACAGAGTGGGAGATTGGAAAAGAACAAACACATTCAAAGTCAAGAGCAACTCCAAGATTTTTAGCTTTGGATGGAATGCTAAGCTGAATGACAGCAACCATAAATATGCTAAATAGCATTTTATTCAGAAGGTACAGTTCTGTCTTTGGCATATTTCATTGGACTTACTTCAAGATAGAAAGAAGGCAGATCACAAGAAAGCATAGAAGAAGACACAGAATTAAATACAACATAAAAGCAAAGTCCAAAGGTGTAAAAAATAGGATGCAAGATTTTTATAGAAATCTCAGAAAATGAGATGCCCAAACATGATTGGGACTGAATATAAGTTGGATGCCTCATTTCTCTACCTTCTTTTTAATTACAGAAGAGAAGTTTATATTCCAAAAGAAAATAGATGTAACGACGTTAAAATCACTTTGTGAAAATTACATTAATCTCTTTCAGCATGAAGATGTAAAGCCTTTGAGTCTCTACTGTCTTGCACCTGAAATATGTTATTTTCCACTATTTTGCACATCTAAAGCCTATTCCTCATTTCACTTTTAACAGTGTAACTCTACTGAGCTCAATGGAATAGCTGTAACTGGTACAAAGCAGTAGCTTTGTTTTGCTTTGCTTTAGCTACTGCTACAAAGCAGTAACTAAACAAAAAGTACTTCTCTGTGTGGCAACACCATAGTCCCCCTGACAATACCCACCCTGAATAACTATACAGAAAATTTAAAATTGGACATACCAGTTTGAAGAAAGTATCTTTTTGCCTTGTTTACAGGATCATCAGTATCTTCAGGTGTGAAGAATAACTTCACAGCTTCCACCTTTAACCATCAATAATTTATATTTTTTTCATTTGAACATAATAAGTTTACAAAACAGAAATATCACACATCTTTCAGGTTATCATATTCTACAGCCTCTCAAATTTGATCTGTTCTTCAGTGACTAAACCAAATGCACCCTTTCACAGAAGATGGCATGCACAGAAAACCACTGTGGCTACGTTTCTTCTCAAATTAAAGAAAGGTTTATAGTTACACAGAAGGCACAAAAAGGCTTGTAGAGCCCTACAAGGAATCAGTCACTCTTCTTTAGCGTCCAGTTAGAACTCCTTCACTTTGCAATGCCATCATGCTACCCTGAGCAGAAAAGTTATTTCCCTTTCTTTCCCTCCAGTATGCTGCATGCAGGATTTAGACTGAATGCTTTCCACGGTCTCCCACGCAGAGGCAACAATCTTTTTTTTTTTTATTGATCTGTATTAGCTTAGATGCTGCTGTGACAGAGAAAACACTGTATTAGCCTCCATTGCTTAAACAACCAATGCAGCCACACAGTTCTCTAGCATGCATACCAACTTATCTGTGACTCTTTCTGTTTATCAGTTTTAACAACTTTTTATTCATGAATTGCTCAGTATTGGTCCATGCATGAGAAGCACATATTTGTGCACTTTTAATATAAATAATAGTTTCTACAAGTTTTAAATTAAAATGTAATTGAATTAAGACTAGAAATTTAAGTTATTCTGCAAAGACTGACACATGTCACGCGTCAACTGCTAACATATCAGAATCCAAAATGTCAGATACATCAACAGTTACTTTTGTGTGTTGCTCTCCAACCTTAATTCTTCTTCTATTTGGAGGATTAGTTTTCCTGACTTTTCTCAGAATTAGAACAACATTAGAGGAAGAAGATGCTCCAGTATTCATTTGACTCTGTGAGGCCTGATGCTTTTAAACCTGTGACAAATACTATACCATACACATTGCAAAGAATATGACTCTCATCTCAGGAATTATTACTTAATAAATTAACTTAACACTTTCTCAGAATTAAAAGTTAGGGTAAGTGGCCAAGCAATAATGAAAAGCAGCAATTTTCTCCATATAGCATAGAAATTATTGTGGTATTGAAAAAGTAAATCCTTTCATATGATCCTGTGTAATATCTTGTAGCATTTTTAGGGAGAAATGTATATAGACCCCTGGGAGGATAAAAGGGGTTACAAGTTAGGAGACATTCAGGATCATGAATAAAACCGTACAAAGATTGCCTCTTATTAGTGTTCAAGCTTTGTGCTGAATGGGGCCACTTTCCTGAGAAGTGACATGATGACTATAACAACTGAACACCAATTACAGACAGAAAGATCGCTTCGAAAATTGCATCTACTGTTGAAAAAATATTTTTTGTTTTAATATTAAGATTTTCATGCTTGGGTTGTTGTCAAAATTGATCTGGTAATTACCTCCAGCATACAAATGGGTCTATGTCACAAATGAAATTGCTCACTGGGAAGGTCCACTCCAGCACTAGACTCGGACACTGCAACAGTAAGGTGAAATGAAGTTGCCAGTAACTACTAAAATTATAAAATGAAAATACCATTTTTTCATTCAGTAAAGCCAATCCTATTTGATCCGTCTGAACATTCTGTCCCTGTCCAAATCGTTGAGGTCCGTAGTAATTTGCAAAACCTTTTGTCTATAATTAGAAAGAATAAATACGTTAAAAGCACCAAAGTACCAGGTATTAAAAAGAAGATTAAGCATACAACATACACTCAGCTACATTTACATTCAAAATACATACAAAGCGCTTTTAATTAGCAATAGTACAAAAGAAAACCGTAACTTTGTTGTCATGGATGGCTATGTGCTTTTTAGCAAAGACAGGCCAGGACGGCGAGGTGGTGGAGTTGCCCTTTATGTGAGGGAGCAACTAGAATGTATGGAGCTCTGCCCCGGGGTGGATGAAGAGCAAGTGGAGAGCCTATGGGTAAGCATTAAAGGGCAGGCTAACATGGGTGACACGGTGGTGGGTCTTTACTACAGGCCACCTGGTCAGGAAGACGTCGTCAATGAGGCCTTCTACAGACAGCTGGAAGTAGCCTCACGATCACAGGCCCTGGTTCTCATGGGAGACCTCAACCACCCTGACATCTGCTGGGAAGACAGCACAGCCAGGCACAAACAGTCAAAGAGGTTCCTGCAGAGGATTGATGATAATTTCTTGACCCAGGCGGTGGAGACGCCAACAAGCAGAGGTGCATTGCTAGACCTTGTACTAGCAAACAAAGAAGGTCTAGTTGGAGACGCGAAGGTTGGGGGCAGCCTTGGCTGCAGTGACCATCAGATGGTGGAGTTCAGGATCCTATGAGGAGGGAGCAGGGCAACGAGGAGGATCGTAACCCTGGACTTCAGGAGAGCTAACTTGGGCCTCTTCAGGGACCTACTTGGAGGAATCCCATGGGGTAGGGCCCTCGAAGGAAGAGGGGTCCAAGAAAGCTGGTTCAAGTATCACCTCCTCCAGGCTCAAGAGCAGTGCATCCCTCTGAGCAAGAAGTCCAGCAAAGCGGGCAGGAGACCTGCATGGATGAGCAAGGAACTCCCGTCAAAACTCCAACAGAACAAGGAAGCCTACAGAATGTGGAAAAGGGGACAGGCCGCTTGGGGGGAATACAGGGACGTTGTCAGAGTGTGCAGGGATGCGACAAGGAAGGCTAAGGCCCAGTTGGAATTGAATCTGGCAAGGCATAGCAAGGACAACCAGAAGGGCTTCTTCAAATACATCAATAGCAAAAGGAAGACTAGGGAGAACGTGGGCCCGCTGCTGAATGGGGTGGGTGCCCTGGCAACAAAGGATATAGAGGAGGCAGAGTTATTGAATGCCTTCTTTGCTTCAGTCTTCACTGCTAAGGCCAGCCCTCAGGAATTCCAGACCCTGGGGACAAGAGAGAAAGTCTGGGGAAAGGAAGACTCTCCCTTGGTCGAGGAGGATCGGGTTAGAGATCTGTTGTCCAAACTTGACACCCACAAATCCATGGGCCTCGATGGGATGCACCCACGAGTGCTGAGAGAGCTGGTGGATGTTATCGCTAGGCCACTCTCCATCATCTTGGAAAGGTCCTGGCAATCAGGAGAGGTGCCTGAGGACTGGAAGAAAGCCAATGTCACTCCAGTCTTCCAAAAGGGCCACAAGGAGGAGCCAGGGAACTCCAGGCCTGTCAGCCTCCCCTCCATCCCTGGAAAGGTGAGGGAACAGCTCATCCTGGAGGTCCTCACTAAGCATCTGGACGACAAGAAGGTGATCAGGAGTAGTCAGCATGCATTCACCAAAGGGGAATCACGCTTGACCAACCTGAGAGCCTTCTCTGATGGAATGACTGGCTGGGTAGATGAGGGCAGAGCAGTGCATGTTGTCTCCCTGGACTTCAGCGAGGCTTTTGACACTGTCTCCCATCACGTCCTCCTAGGGAAACTCAGGAAGTGTGGGTTGGATGAGTGGACGGAGAGGTGGATTGAGAAGTGGCTGGATGGTCGAGCTCAGAGGGTTGTGGTCAGTGGTGCAGAGTCAAGATGGAGGCCTGTAGCTAGTGGTGTCCCCCAGGGGTCAGTCCTGGGTCCCGTCTTGTTGAACTTATTCATCAATGACCTGGAGGAAGGGACAGAGTGCACCCTCAGCAAGTTTGCTGATGATGCGAAACTGGGAGGAGTGTCTGACACACCAGAAGGCTGTGCTGCCATCCAGAGGGACCTGGACAGGCTGGAGAGCTGGGCGGAGAGGAACCTCCTGAAGTTCTACAAAGGCAAGCGCAAGGTCCTGCACCTAGGCAGGAATAATCCCATGCACCAATACAGGCTGGGGGCTGACCTGCTGGAAAGCAGCTCTGCCGAGAAGGCCCTGGGAGTGCTGGTGGGCAACAAGTGAAGCATGAGGCAGCAATGTGCTGTTGTGGCCAAGAAGGCCCATGGTCTCCTGGGGTGCATGAGGCAGAGTGTTGCCAGCAGGACGAGGGAGGTGATCCTGTCCCTCTGCTCAGCCCTGGGGAGGCCTCAGCTGGGGTACTGTGTCCAGTTCTGGGCTCCCCAGTACAAGAGAGACATGGCACTGCTGGAGAGAGTCCAGCAGAGGGCTACAAAGATGATGAGGGGACTGGAGCCTCTCTGCTATGAGGAGAGGCTGTGAGAGCTGGGCCTGTTCAGCCTGGAGAAGAGAAGACTGAGAGGGGATCTGATCAACGTGTACAAGTATCTGAAGGGGGAGTGTCAAGAGGATGAGGCCGGTCTCTTCTCCGTGGTGCCCAGTGGCAGGACAAGAGGCAATGGGCAGAAACTGGAACACAGGAAGTTCCATCTGAACATGAGGAAAAACTTCTTTCCTGTGAGGGTGACAGAGCACTGGAACAGGTTGCCCCAAGAGGTAGTGGAGTCTCCTTCCCTGGAGATATTCAAAACCTGCCCAGACACAATCCTGGGGAATATGCTCTAGAGGACCCCGCTTGAGTAGGAGGGTTGGGCTAGATGATCTGCAGAGGTCCCTTCCAACCTCAACCGTTCTGTGATTCTGTGATTCTTTGTAACTCATGATTCATTATGATATTTTAGCACCTAATTTTTACTGATTTCAGCACATTATACTAAAGTGGTTTTTGCTACCTTTAAGGATCTGGATGGCTTCTCCAGTCCAAAGCAGCCAGGAAACATCTAAGAAGAGAATGAAGTTCTATTCTCTTCATTATTTTAAAAAAAAAAGAGTAAATGAAACTAAATTATTCTTATGTAAAATATTACTGTATTATAAGTATAACTAGAGGTTAAGCCAAAGTAACAGAGCTTTTTCCGTGTGCCAAATTCTGAAATGTTTACTCAAGCAAATATAGCATAACATAGACAATAAACCGTAACTGCTGTTGGACACCTTTTCTAGAAAAACCCATTTCTTTTCACATGAAATCACTTGCATGATTGTTACAATACTGAAGACCAAGAGTAAAGACTTCTGATAACTAGGATTGTAAGTCTCCTGATAGGATTTTGGTCACACGTGGGCAGTAAAATCACAGCCATATGACCCAATGAGAACATCCTTTCTTGGTAGATAGTAAATACGCACGGAGTTGCCAAGCTCAAAAAAACATAAGGAATTTGTTTTTGAGATGGTTAATCAATTAAGATAATATAGCCTTGCTTTGTACTCCCTTAGAACCCACATGCCATTTTGTTTTTGTGGAAGATGAAAAATCCCTATTTGGGTTAACACACGTGCTGTATCTGTCATTCATCATCTCACCAGAGGTTAAATCTAATAAAGCAAGACACAAGATCAAAGGAACTGCTGTTCATTTTCCTAACAATAAACCAAGAAAAAGAGTCAGAATTAGAAGAGAGAAAAACATTGAAATGCCAGTTAGATTTTTTTTTCCAATCGTAAAATGAATTTTCTATAGTACATTTCATGTATTTATCTTTTGCACACTGGATATTTTTCATTCAAGTCTTTATTTCTGGATTATTCTTCTTAAAGTAACCTGTATTATGGTTACTACTGAGAAAGAAAGAGGACAATAACTTCCGCTGTACAAAACACAAAGTTTTTCCTCTCCATGACTTTCTTTTACTTTTCCCCAAAACTAAGAGTGCTGGATAATGGGCTTTTCTTCATGCACTATGGATAACAGCAATCAAAATCCACGGAATTTCAAGGGATCTTCTTTCTCTGCTACTGGCATTTCACATGCATTCATGCTATGAAAATATTCATTTTTTCACCCGAAACAACCATGCATTTTCTTCACGTGACCAACAAAGGTAACCAGCTGACATGCATTACTGTATTTTTTTACTCTATCATCTGCCAAGAAAAGTCAAACATCACTTCAGTTGGCCTTCAGTAGGTCTGTATAAAGATGACTTATATATCCATAATCATTCACTACCAAATTTCCCATCTGTCATGCTGCACAGTTCTGGGGTCTGAAGTCTGTAACATAGAATGAATTAACTTACGGAAGGAAATTTTGCTCCTGCTTCCTTGGCTAATGCAGGAAAGCCATAAAATAGTAAAAAGCAACAAAACCAGGTGAAATATTGCCATTATTGTGCCATTATAAGCATTTTCTTAAAAAGTACATGTTTTATAGCACGGAACTACAACCCTGTTCATTATCGACAATCACAAGAACTTCTTACCTCAACTTTTTCCATTGCTTCACATATTCTCTCTTTCAAATCTGCAGAAGAGTCATGACTGTGATGTTTTAGATCTCTCACAACTATATCAAAGTGGTTTCCTTTCAGCTGACCAAGTCTAAGGTGCTGGCATGCTGAATGGATGTTGTGAATTCTCATTCCCTTTTTTTCCATTCTGCTTCCAATTTCTTTCAACCTGCATAAATAATTGGGAGAAATTATTCCCCATCCTCCACTAAAGCAATTCAACTTCTAATAAATGTCCTCTTCATCTTTGCACTAAAATTAAGAACACTTAAAATAAAACTTTTCAAAAGAAAATTAAAATAGACCATTATGAGAAAATCAAATCAAATGCACTTACAGAGTTTGTCATATTTTTCATAATTTGAAATCCCATATTGTCTGGGACAGTATTCTTCCAATTCACGGTCATGGCCTACTTTACAATTTCTTTAATACCATTCATTAGCTGGAAACAAGAAAGAACCTACACTACATGACCTAACAGGTTTCCACATACCGTCAAAATATTGCCTGGTAGTCCACAAACAACAGTTCAAGAGCTTTATACAAAGATTCAAAACTAAAGTAAACTATTACAAACATACTTTTGACAGATGTTCTCTTTGAAGGCTAAATATCCACTTCTATTGTACCCCACTTTAGAAATGTGAGATTAAGTAAAGAAGAGAGCGCTGAGGGCAGAAAATACATTCTAAATAACATGTAAACAATACAAGGTACACCTTTCCATTCCCTGTTTTTGCCACTCTGCACACACAGTTCAATGGTTAAAAAAACATACATTAAGGTCTGCAGTAGTAACATAAAAATGGCTGGAATCAAAATCACAGCTTATTTCTTCCTGCCTCTTTATCAACTTTAACTTTCCAATGATTTTTACTCTGGGCAACAAAAGCAGTATATTTTGCAAATAAAGGAAGGTAGAATGCATGCTTCTAGGGCTTGATACTGGCATAAATAGAGACCAACAGTAAAATTCCATTGCAAGTTGGGCTGAGAAGCCTATTGCTCAAGAAATAATTACCAGAACTTTGCATTAATGCTTAAATATTTAAAGAAAATAGTTAAATGTTTCTGAGCCACTAGTATCTCAGGAAAAATGAAGTAGCATTTTACAAAATTATTAAAATATTGCTTAGAATGCAAGCTCTTATGCAGAAAGTTTCCCTTGATTTGAATGACTATTACTTATACATAAGAACAAAGAGATTAAGTGGATACTTTAAAGGGCAAATATTTGAACTGTCAGCTGTGTTTCCAATTACAAGCATGTGCAAGTATACCAAAGGAGAATCAATGTTCTTGATCAATGCTTGTTTTCGTAAAGGCTGTCGAAGAAAGAGCAATTGTGTTTTGGAGACTGCTAGAGCACAGGCATTACTTTTTTTTTTAAACGAAAAACAGATTTTAGAGCTTGAACATTAAATTATTTGTTTTTCGATAAAAAATAAAAATAAAATTGATTTGCTTGTCTCGACAACATCCAATCAATTGCTTCATTCCAATACCTGCCAAGCTATAGGATATGAGCACAAATGAAGCAAACAGTCATTTCTGGACTAAAATTGATATTTTAAGTACTAGCAGACTGTTATCCTTCCACAATTAATACATTAACTTGCTGGAAAAGAGATGATTTAGATACCAATCCTGCATAAACTCATTTCCAGATATTGTTTACTATGTGTCACCCCACAAAAGTCAATGAGATCTCAAGAATTTGTAGCCCGGTCCGTAAGCAAGGATGTCCTTGGGATGACAAAAGGGAAGGGAGAACGCATGTCTGAATGCAGGGGGCTCTTGGTTCCAAGCACAAAGTTGCTACAGTTAACTACAGAGTTCCAGTGCTCTAATGCTTTAATTTTTTTTATATATATATATATATGTATATGTATATGTACATATATATACACATAAAATACCATAATTTCATACTTCTGTTATTGAAACAAGATTGTCTTTCCTTGAAGAGCACTTTCACAGTTCATTAGTTATTCCCTTTTGAGGGAATATAAAAATAAATTTTTGTCAGCATGGCACACTGCAAGCGTACCAAATGGCAGCGTTTGTTTCATGTTGCTGTGTTGGTCCTGCTCAGAGGAGGCAAGACACCAGAAGAGGAATTCTGTCCTCCATTTTACATCCACCCCATCTCGTAATGTTAGTCAGCTAGGCTATGTAGGGAAAAGTCTGCCTGAGTTAAAGTCATGATTTCTTTTCTGTTGGGCTCCCTGCTAGTGCTGGACTGCTAGAATGCAGGAGAACTTTCTTCATGTAAGTACTTGAGGATATGCTACATACAGCTAGCTCAGAGGGATCACTAACCTGTACTCTTACCAGTGGCAGCCAGGAGAACCTGCTCTTTTTTGAAAAAATCCCAAACTGAAGAGAACTCATGAGAGTTGAAAACCCTGGTGCATGTAGATCGTGTATCTATTTTTTCAACACCTTTAAAGAATAGTGACTAAACAAGTCAACTCTTGAGGTGGCATGTAGCTCTTTGCTTTCAAGCAGAACAGTCAAACAGTGAATTCAAATAGTGGATGGCTCCTCCCAGTCAATTCAGACTCAGAAGGATTAAGATTTTGGGCTAAGTGGAAAGTGGATGCTGCTCTGACAGATGTGCGCTCCTCAGCCTTCCCACCTCCCTGTTAACCAACTCATTTGGATCAGTATTATCGTTCGAGCAACACATTCTACCAAACTGTATATCCTTGACACTGTACCCTTATCAGTTAGACCATCAAAAAGGAGAGAACCTCTCTTAAACAGAGAAAGGTAAGATTCTTCTTTAAATTCCCATGCTGAGGGACTTCAGTGCTAAACTGTATACATCCTAAGCCCCCAGAATATTAGAAGACAGAACAGCCATTGCAGCTGTGCTCTAGTATAGGAAGAGGGAATACACTGTAATGAGAACATTTCAGTAGAACCTACTACACTGTTATTTATTAACATGTAAAAAATATGTCCTACACTGAATATCCTCAGATTTTTAGTACCTCTCAGGAGTCACCTTCTTCACAACCATACGCTGGTAAGTAATAGCCTTCTTATCTTTGATGCCAGTGTAACTGAAGTCTGAAGCAAGGACACCAAGTTCAGAAGCCAAGAAGCCAATTGCTTCTAGTGTTTCCAGATTTTCTTTCTGAAGGGTGAAAGCTGAAACAATCATCTCAGAATTATTAGGAATACACACTTATAAAATTATACAGGTGCTCTGTCCTGACTGAGGGGCAGAGCCTTTCCTCCAAATTGTAAGAGGATGGAAACTGCAAAGAAACTGTGTCATCCCACCCTGTTTCCTCTCTCATCCCTAGAAACGAAAGGAAATGGAACTTCTTCAGTACTGAAAAATAAAGAGATGGTAAGCAAAACTCTTACAGCAGCCAGAAATCACAACTGGTTTTAAAAACGGTGCTTGATAAAACGCAACACAATCCTACAATTTAAGTAACATTTATTGACTTAATGCTAGAAATTTTCTGTGGATCAGAAATGAACCACTTTAAGAAATGAGATCATAGATCAGATCTGACCTTCGTAACCTGTCCAGCATCTAAATACGTCTTTTAAAATCCCGCAATTACTTTCAAGGGAGAATGAGCATACATAGAATAACACAGAGTAAACGGTGCAGCTAAAAGAACTGCTACCATTCCCTGAACAGTTTATGTAAATCACTGCAGTAACTTAGTTCTCCTCTCTCATCTTTATTTTCCAGTGATGTAACTTCACTGAATTAATAATGGCATAACAATCAGTGAATCAGGCCCATCTATCATAGAGAAGTGATTCTGAGGCTCAGTCTTAACAAAACATCATAGTACTTGACACTTTCATTAAAAAAATAATATTTACCTGTGTAAAGATCTTCGTTTTCCTGGAGACCACCAGTAGGCCTTTTTCTGGACCAATTTTTTTCTCTAAATCTTACCATTATTGACATATTTGGCTGATCACTGACATTTGTCACAGCGAAAGACTTTGTTTCTAAGAGTCTTCCAAATTTTCTACTGATAAAGTGGTGAACTACTTTTCTGTGCTCTTTGCTTCCATCAGGCTCAAAAGAAAATGTCGAATTTTCCAGCTTTGCATCTAAAAATTTAAAGAAATCATTTGCTTCCTTTTCAGTCACCAACTGACAGAGTTCTCTGTAATCAGCATTTCCTTTTACAATCATTTCACTGTCTTTTGTGACAGTGACCAAAAAGGGGAATTCCTGTTTAATGGCACTGTGTAAATCAGCTCGATTTTTCTTCTCCGGTATAGGTCCCAGTGAGAATTCACTAGTGCTGGTATCGCAGTTATTTCCCGAGTTCCAGGCATCCTTCAGCTCGGAAGCAAATTTACTAAGTAGTTCAGTCACAGGCTTGCCTAATAAGGAATCCAATACATTGGCTTCCTGAGAGCTACGTGTCTGGTTTTTGTTAAGGGATGTAAAGCAGTGTCCTCCTGCCTGGCTTGGGTCGGCCTCGGGAGGGCTTGGTACAGCACGGCGACAGTCACGGCTGGCAGGCCGGGCCGGAGGGTCTGCTCGCCGCCTTTTGGGCTGCTGCAGACACCAACTACTTCGTTCTGAGGGCGCCTCAGGGGTTTTCGGGAGGGAGTCAGGCCGGCTATCCCTAAGCGAGTGTTCGGGCACCTCAATTTCTGTCACTACGAAGTCACCCGGGGAGTTTTTTATAGTGCCACAGAAGCCAAGGTGATCAGTCACGTAACTGAAAGAATGAAGCATGGCTCCTCCGCTCCCCGTCAGAAATCATTCGACCTGGAGTGGGAGAAAAAAAACAAAACAAAAAAAGGAGAGAGATAGCAATTACTAAGAAAAACGCTGCTGAAAGGCACTTGGGGAAGGGGGGGAGGGAGGGGTAGTAGAACCGTCAACGGCCGCGCCGCGCGGCACCGCGCAGCGGGGAGGGGAGGGGGCGAGGGGGAGAGCGGGGAGGGGCGAGCGCAGGGGCGCCAGGGGGCGCCACCACCAGCCTTGGCCACAGCGGCGGGTGCGCGGCGCCGCGCGCACGGCCGGTACCAACTTCACGAGGCAAAACAGAAAGGAGCCTCTCTCCCCCTCCCTCCCCCCTCCCCCGCTGCCGGCCAGCCGTGGGACGTTCCGCAGGGAGCGGGCCGCGGGCCGGGCAGCCTATGGGAAAGCCGCGCGGGGGCGGACGGGGGCGGGGGCAGAGGGAAACTAGCACTTCCGGTTTCTCCTCCCCGAGCAGCCGTTTTCCGTCGCGGGTGTCGCGAGGAGGTTGGTGTCGTCAGTGGTTGCGTCACTCCAACTTAAAGGGGAAGTGGTGCAGCGAGAAGGCCCGAAGTTGAGGGAGGGAGGGAGGGAGGTGGGCGGGGCCGAGCCGAGCCGAGCCGGGAGCGTCGGGGCTCCGAGGCGACGCGAAGCGACGCGAGGTGGCGGGGGGCGGGGGTCGCCGTGCGTGTGGGTCGGGTACCGGCGCCATGATGTGAGACGCAGGGCCCGTTGCCGCGGGGGGCGGGCGGGCAGGGCCCAGCCCTTGGCCTCGGGGCGGGAAGGGGGCGGATGGGAAGGGACTGGGTGGGGCTAGGGCCCAGCTTAGGGGCTGGCGGTCGTTTTGGCTGAGCCCGTCCGGTAAAAAAATCTTAAAAACTTCTCACTGGTGATAAGCCCAAACGATCCCATTACTGAAAAGATTCGCTGTCTTTCTCAGGGCCTGAAGATGAGCAAGTCTGTAACGACCTCAACTTACGTCCGCTGCCTTAGCTATGGACTGATGAGGCAGCTGGCAGATTTCGTGGATCCACAAGAAGGATGGAGGAAGTTGGCAGTAGATATAACCAACCCTTCTGGGGAAAGCAGATATAACCAAATGCACATAAGGTCTTATATAGAAGTCACATAACATAACCTTGCTTCTTAACTGTTTAACATCAATATCACTGTCTTTGTATTATAACTTGTTGCCGTTTCTTTGCCTGTAAGTACTTTTAAGACTGACAGTACAGTTTCCTTAGGGAGCTCAAGGTAATTAATCCTAATTGTGCTGTAGTTCAGTTTTCAGACAAGCCATAGCCAGATCAAATTGGCCAAGGAAATTAGAATTAATTAGAGCTGCAGAAATAAATATTTTTAGTAATAGAGCACTGGCTGGGTAACTTGCTGTACTGCAGTGACTTAAAGACGTTGATTTCACTGTGTACCTTTAGACAGGAAGAGCAAAGACAGAAAACTGGACCATAACTTCTGATCCTCGCAAGACACTTACAAGACACTTTCTGAGGTTTTGTTTTTTTTTTGGGGGGGGGGAAGAAATGTGGGGAGTCTGAGGCCTCAAATTAACATGTTTAAATGAAACATAATGTCAGCAGCACGTTATTAACTTACTGTTGCTTGAAGACTTTGTTGAATCCTCAAGCTCTTTTAAGGGTTATGTGTTTTAAACTATCTATCATCTTGGATTTATAGCCTTAGGTTTTCATTTGTTTTCATTTTATATCACTTCTAGAATAGTAATGAATCAGTCAGAATAACGGATCTCAATTTCTTCTTAATTCTTGTCCTTAAACTTTCAAAACAAAGTGTGAAGGCCAAAGGGGAGGAAAACCATAAACATTTTTGATTTGCTGTCTTTCGCTCTTGCTCTCTCATGTGTTAGTCACAAATGCAGACATACTGTGTTTTAAACAAGATGTTGAAGCCATATCAGTGTTGATGATGAAGCCAAATGTTGATGCATATTTTACTTGAGTTTAAATCTCTGTGGTTTTTTTATCTACGTTTTCTGAAAGTCTGCAAACAATTGTACTGTACAATTCAGTACACTCTAATTTTTTAGTTTCTTTTCGTTTGCTGTTAATCTCTCTTCTTTCTTTATGTTTCTCCAGGTCACTTTTTTAAAAAAAGCTGTGTTTTAATTTGTCTTTTCAGGAGATTTGAGGCGTTTGCACAAATGGGAAAGAGTCCCACCTGTGAATTACTCTATGACTGGGGAACAACAAACTGTACCGTTGGTGATCTTGTGGATCTGCTGATTAGGAATCAGTTCCTAGCACCAGCAAGTCTTTTGTTTCCAGGTTAGTGCTACCCATGTATTCTTTGTACTGTGTTCTCGCTTTTCTAAGATGTTAAACAGCTTCACAGTAACTTCAAAATCAGAAAAGATTAGCTCAAAATAGCCAGAAGTGGCTATATTTCTGTTATTTATAATAAATTTAATAACACAGAAATTGTTTAGTGTGTTCCAAGTTTAAATGGAGTTCTACAACTTACACGTGCTAGCAGAATGTAACCTTTTCATAAAGCTTATGTTTCCTAATCTGAGTAAATGTTGGCATTAATGATAGCTCTCTTTTTTTGATTCCTGATATGGTTAATGGTTTTTTTTAAACTCCATTTGCAGAAGCTGTAAGGATGGCAGAAGAAGTTACATTACCTCTTTCTTCGCAGGAGACCTTTCCTGTACATGAGAAACAATTGCCTATACAGGAAAAACAAGTGGCATCTGTAATGCCTGCTTTAGCTCAGGATACCGAGAAGCAAGCTTCAGCTCCTTCCTACTTAAGTCAAGAGAACAGCAGCTCACAGTCTAGTAACACAGGTAGGCACAGAATTTGATAAATTAAAGTACAATCTCTTTTGCTGACCTATCCTTGACCCCATGTGAAATAAATAATAGGAACATATTAGAGCAACAAGTATTTTGTTATCACTGTGCATCCACGGGTAGAGTATCCTGATACAGAGCATCCTGTCTTTGTTCATGTTACTCGGTGTGACTGTGAACGTGGCCAGTGGTAACAGAGATCAGAAAGCGAGATGTACTTTGCCACTAAGAAAGCTACTGTGATGAAACAGTTGACTATTAATTAAATTGCAGTTTATTTTGTGCTACACACAATCCTTTTGCCCTCTTTCAGTACTGATTTTGTGGACCGTTTAGCAAGATGTGCTTTAAAGCTGAATCTCACATATGAGGAATGGCTAAGACATTTGGAGAAAAGATGACTGAAGGGAGATGATAACTCCAGAAGCTTCTAATACCATTACAAGCATAGAAGTGGTGAATAGAAATTGACAGTATACCATCTACTCTGATACAAGAATTAGGCAATGTCAAATTAAGCTTGTAGGTAGCAGATTCAAAACAAAACAAATGGGGGCGGGAGGGGGGGAAGGGAAGGTGGTGGGGACGTGATTCTTCATGGAATTTATTTCATGCCAAAGTACTCTGTGGTTGCTAAAAGCCTGTATGGACTCATGATGTAGGTGGGGAAGCTTCTGATGGATTCCTCCTCCATAGTCTGTTAAATAGAGAAGCATGATTTTTGACTTAAAAGTACTTAGTACTTGGATCCAACTATTGGAGGTTGGGAAAGCATTCGAGGAAAGTATGTACTTGGTCTGCTCCTTCCTTCCTAGAGCTCCATTTTTTGGTTGCAGCCATAAACATGATGCCAGCTAGATACATTTTAACGTTTGACCCAGCGTGGCTGTCCCTGTGCTCTGCTGCATATTAAATTTCATTTACCTCAAATGACAGAAAATTACAATCAGAAGGCTGCTACGCTGCCAGTTACGAAGAATATTACTCCTAGCTAAATATAATTTTTCTGCTTTTAGTTTTCTGTGATGTCTGCATCATGAATCTGGAAGTAGGGCTCCACTGTGTCAGTGTTTATATTGTGACAAATTTTTAGTTTAATAGAACTGAAGCAGAGGGAGAATCTGTTTGATACAGCTGTTTGGAAAGATGAAAACATACTTCTGTGCTAAATGGTAAATGTGCCCTTTAGATCTCCACAGTTTTTGGTTTCATGACTTGGAAAGCGTTACAAATAATTTTGATACACGACCAGAATCAGCTGGAGGTAATAAACTGGGAGAAGGTGGCTTTGGAGTTGTATTCAAAGGCTACATCAATGGCAGAAATGTGGCTGTCAAGAAACTTGCTGCTGTGAGTAGTCCTCACTATATACTTTTTTTTTTTTTAAATAACTGCATACTTTAAAGTATAAATTTGTTTATCTGTGGAAAATGTTGTATGCTACGCTACACTTCAAAAAAGTGTCACCATTTTAAACTTCAGTTAGGTTGAGACTGTCGGGCTGTAGTCCCATGAATAGTATGAGCTGGCACAGTCACCAAAGATGAAGTGTTGCCCTCTCTATAGTTCTCCTTTGTGTGGCCCAGGCAGTCATCTAAAAGAGCAAAGTGCACAAGAAATGGCAGAGGGGAAGTGGCACTAGGGAGATTTGCCCCTTAAGTTCTCTTTGACGCAATCAGATGGGTGATTCACAAGCTAAATATATATTGCTGTAGGATTTTAGTCTTCATAGTAGTAGTTTTGTGTGAATAATTATTTTTCGTAACTAGTTAAAGTGCTATTAGTAAGTAACTGCAATTGAATGAAACAGTAAGTTAGTGCCTCTGCTGACACTGGATCAATTTGCCCAATAATATGTTCCAAGGACTTAAAAATAGTCCTCTGATATTTCATTACTGAGTTCAGTAAAAAAATACAGTGAACAGTTAGGCAGCTGTTAAGCAACTAATTGAAAGTAAGACTTACTATTCAATTGTTTGTTTTTTTTTTTTTTTGGATGAACAGTCTTGCAATATTAATGTCAAATCCTTTCTTTGTAGATAGTTGGTGTTAGTGTTCAAGATTTGAAACAGCAATTTGATCAAGAAATAAAAATGATGGCTAAGTGAGTACAGTGTCACACAATGTCATTATAGCTTTTTTTGGCACATTTAGCGTGTTTACTAGCATGGTTTCTTATTTTTGTCTTTCTGGCTTAGGTTAAAATTTTCATACTAAGTGAGAATGTTTCATAAAAAATGTGACTATGTGGTGTTCACATTAAGGCACCCCTGCAAATACCTGTATGGTATCTGTGTGCCACAGGGCTGCAACTTGGAACTGGGGATCAAGTTGCCTGTGCTTTGCTTTTTGTCAAATGTTGGGAATGTTGCAGACCATATCTGGTAAGAGTTTTTGTTGCCATAGGTGTCAGCATGAGAATCTAGTAGAACTTCTGGGTTTCTCAAGTGATGGTGCTCAGCCGTGTCTGGTTTATGAATACATGCCCAATGGTTCATTGCTTGACAGACTGGCTTGTCTGGTAAGTAAAATCTCTTCTAGTTTCTGGTCATCTTATTTTGTTCAGGTGAAGGTATCTATGAAATTATCCTTGAAATGGTCATTAACTATCGTAGTCAAACAACGTTTTACTACCGTGTTCTGGAAGGAAGGCCTATATGATAGAAGGTTCTCTTGCAATAGCGTTTTATACCAATGTTTTACGCCCGATGTTACTTAGTCAGAGCAGGTGAGCTATCTAACCATATTAGATGTACCAGTACCTGAAGCAGTACTGAAGCTTGGACTTACTCTGCCTGTATGGTGCAGAGCAGTAGGTGCTGCAGTATGTTGTTCCTGGTTCTGTCATTGGCTTGCTCTCTGCTAGCTCTTGAGGTTCTGCAGCAAAAATGTGCTTTCTCTTCACTGCCCTTGTGATATCAGTTATAACACGATGTTCAGAGTCTGTGTATCTGTTTCTGTAGTGCCTGAACAGATGTGAAATACTTCTTTTGTGATAGTATTTTATGTAAATTTTTTTTTTATTTTAATCGAATGACGTATCTTTTAGCCTTGGCCTTTAAGTAATAAATTGCCTTTATTTTGATAAACGTAACTCTTGTGTATGAGGGACAAACTGTCACTTGGCACAGTGATACCAATAGTAAGCCAGACTTAAACTAGTAGATGAGTGTCCATGTTAGCCTGTTAAAGGAATTCCTTTAATCTGCTTTATACTAAGTAAATGCAGTTTTTGAGGTTGTAATCTGATGAACGTTTTGGGCTGGTGCTACTTCCATATCCCCCAAAAAGTGTGGTTTTGCCTTTTTCTGTGCTGATGCACCTCTTATACTGGGACAAGCATCTAGAAGCTGCAGATAGTCCCAGTTTTTGGTTCATAAGTTATTTAGGAGGTCGAGAACATGCCAGGGCTTATTGATTACATACTGCCCCTGCTAAAGTGCTTGAGGTGCAAAACCTGTTTCTTGATATTAGACCTTGACTTGAGATATGGAATTGTTTTTTTCTGATACTGAGATGTTGCCTCAGCACTGAAGAAATGACTAGAGATGTTAAAAATTCAAGAAGTCAATTCATAACTGACGTTAATTGGCCACAAGTAGAACGAGGATAGATGTAACAGTGTTGTAACTGATACTTCCTTGGATTCTGTTTTCAGTAGTGTCTGGAAGATTGTGGATCGGGGTGTGTGTGTGTGTGTGTGTGTGTGTGTGGATCGGGGGGTGTGTGTGGATCGGGGGGTGTGTGTGTGCGTGTGTGTGCACCCCCCCCCCCAAAAAAAAAATCAGTTAAATCTTTTTTTTTTCCTGAATTGCTGAAACGGTTTTTTAGAGCCACCAGTTTGTTCAGTGAACCACATTATTTTCTAATTTGAGATCCAGAAGGTAACAAGTGATGTGAGTGCTAAATGTCCTGGTTTGTATTCTTCACTAAGTTTCAGTTGTTATCCAAGTGTCTTTATTTCTGAACAGAACAGGCTTTTGAAAAGCAGGCAGATGTCTGTCTACATCTTTAATTGCTTCAAAGTCTGGCCTAATGGCTTTTACGTATATATGTATATACATTTGATAGATTTTTCACCTTTGTACTTCCCTTTCTCCCTTCTCATTAAAGGATGGCACTCCACCAATTTCTTGGAATACAAGATGTAAAATTGCTCAAGGTACAGCAAATGGCATCAACTTTTTGCATGAAAATAATCATATTCACCGAGATATTAAAAGGTAACACCTGCTGACTTTCACTGTGCAATGTTTTCTGGTAAAGTCATTTTAGAGAAAACAATCACTACTTCAGCCAAGGGCACAATCTCTTCTGCAAGTGACACCCATCATCATAATCTTGCCTGTGCCCCAAGGACATCGCCCATACACAGTTCTAAAGATAATTATGAGGTTGTTGTGATCTGCCACTATCAAATAGTTACTTGAAAACAAAAATACTTGTGCTAGGACTTTATAAATGGGGAATTTTAAAGTTAAAAATACATCTTTTTTTTTTTTTCTTTTCCTAGAGCATTTCTTCTGAATGTCTCCTTGATTTACTATTATTTATTATAAAGACATTAATCTGATTTGAGACAGGTTTAAGAAGTGCAGGACTCTTTAGGATTAATGTATATTCACTTGTTTATTGCAACATACATTTTTCTAGAGATAGAGCTCAGAATAAGGGTGGGTTTGTTTGTTTCAGTGCGTCCTCCGTTCTCCCCCCTCCCTTAGCAGTTCAGTTCTTTCTGAAATACCAAATCAGTCCAAATGTTTCAAGAAGTGCTCAGATGCCATATTTCTCCTGTGGGTTAAGAAGGAGCATAGCTGACTGGTTTGGTGTTACGGATGAATATTTAAATAGCTTTCTGGCTTCTAGCACTCCACAAAATATCTATATCGCTTAGGTTTTGTGACCCTCCAGCGCGTTGGGAAAGACAAGAGTTTTTGCTTCAGCTCCCTCATAAAACGTGCTTGCTGCTTTAAGAGTTCCTGTTTCTTCTTCTTCCTTCCCTGCATAAGGCTCTGGACAACTGATTGGAAGGGATGTCTCTTTTATCTCACGCTGTTCCGCCCTTCTAACTGCTGTGAGTCAATTGTATTACAGTATTGCTGTTTTTCTTCTTTCGCTTGGATTCTGTTTTGCAGCCTCTTGCAGTGTGAGTAGTTCAATGAGTACGTATGGCTGGCACTATTCATAGTGCTGCCACTCCTGGGGAGAACTTAGATGAAGAAACATGTAAGAAGGCTTACTTCATTCTTCGTTTGCCTCTACGTATGACATGTAGAGGCAATTGGTAATCATGCAGGCACTAGAACAGCTTTTGTGGAGGTTAGAGACGTTTCATTTTCAGAAATGACTGAATTAGTGTTTTCAGAATTATCCATTATATTTTGCTTGTTTATACCCAGGAGATAGTTAATTTATCGTTGGAAGCCTAACATTTGCAATAAAACTTGCTTCTGTTGTGCTCTTTGTGGTGTATCAAAATGTGAGTTATCTTCTGGGCTTATCTCTTCAAGTTGAAAAGCTAAGATTACTGAAGTTAAGATGATGCTCCAGTTTCCTGTAGGAGTCTAGTGTGAAATACGAGACCATTGGTGGATAGTTCCTTGGCCTTTTGCAATGATCGTGTATTTAACGCTTTTTACAAACGTTCTAATACTAAGAGATCTTTTCATAACTTATAGTTGTGCTAATTTTGTTGGAAAGGTTTGGCAAACAGGAAGGAGAAGCTGGGAATAAAAGTTTGTAGTAAGCAATGCATGTTGTAGCTGGCTATGTGGTTTGCTTATGGTTCCAATCAGATGGTCAGAAAATGATGAAGATTACATAAATCTAAAGTAAAGTGTTTTTAATATGGTTGCAAGTGCTACAAGTTAAAAGCAATAGAAGGATTTATGTTGTAATTCATCTCATTTCAGTATTTTACAAACACATACCTTCTTTTAGATGAGCCCAGTTCTTCAGGTTTTCTGCAAGGGCAGCAAAAACTGTAGATGAAGTGGAAACACAACAACTGCAATTATTCCAGCCTTACTTTTATTCTCCTCTCCTTTCAAGAGAGGAATAAGAATATTCATTTGGCATGTGAAATTGTAATGGTTGACTTTGTACAGGATAATAGGTACAAAACCTGCTTTTGCTGATTCTGGGTAAAGATTTAGACAGGTAAAAATTCTGTTATGATCCAATACTAGTTTATCAAAACTAACTATTCTGTATTATGCCTCTTAAAGGAAGAGTATTCAAAACATGTGTAATGTAATTGGCCTTTTATAAAAATTTTTTATATCTGTGCACGTGAGGGGGAAAAAAAATCTACAAGAAAATCTTTGCATGAATCTGTCTTCCAGGCAGTATTTTATTTAGAGAAATTTGTTTTGAAATTGAGCAATTTCTAACAAAGCTGCCTCTTGTATTTCTTGATGTGCGAAGAAGTTAAGTATCTTAAATTTCAAGAAACAATCAAAATAGCACTTTGCGAAGAACTGTTAGTCTGTTTAAAAAGCCTAGTTACTGTACTGTTTAGGAGAAAAACCTTTTGTGTGTTTGTTTTTCTTCCCTTTTCAGTGCAAATATCTTATTAACTGAGACTTACATGCCCAAAATTTCTGACTTTGGACTTGCGAGAGCATCTGTAACATTCACACGAACCATCATGACTGACAGAATTGTTGGAACTGCAGCCTATATGGCACCTGAAGCTCTGCGGGGAGAAATAACACCTAAATCCGATATCTTCAGTTTTGGAGTAGTAAGTAGAATGTGAGAAGCAGTGTATGACTTCATTTTGTAAATGATAAAAACATAGAAAATCAAGAATATCTGAAATTAAACAAGTCACTCTGATCTGTTGTTTTCATTTTGCCCACCTTCCTCCCTTCCCATAATGAGCCCTTAGGATAGTGTTTCTAAACTTTGCTGATTGGCTTCTAAAGCATTTAAATATGTTGATTAAAGCTTGATTTTTTTGTATCTGCTAGTACTTACTACCATTCTGTTAAAAGGTGAATTTGTGTATGAAAGACCAGGGTGAATTAACGCGGCAAGTGTTTTTACAGCAGATGGATGCTATCCATGTGAGATTTGCCTTAAAGCTGAGCACAGTGCTTATCCAATTAAAAAAGGCAGTCCCTTAGTATTTAGGAGAACAATGAACCCGTTCTGAGTAGATCCAAGACCTTAACGAACTGGACCCCGTCTTCCATGGCATCTCGTTTCTACAGAAAGTAGGCCAGAAGGTATATCTGAATACCTAGGAAATCCTTCCATCTTGCTTTGAAGCAGCACAATGTAAGGCAAGGGAAAAACTTGCTTTGAAATTCCCAGACCACGCTGCTAATAAACGATAATGAAAATAAAGATAGGAACAACAGCAACAAAATGAATTGTGTAGAGTGTGCTGTCTTTGTCCAAAGACAGATGCGGTGAGTGTATGCTCCAAAGACTGAGGATCATGCTCCTTTTTTCAAATGCTATATATGCTAAGGATTGTTGTATACTTTTTCTTTTCTTCTCTTTCTCTCCTAGGTCTTATTAGAAATAATAACAGGTCTTCCACCAGTAGTTGAAAACCGGGACCCACAGTTACTGGTATGTTCTTTTTACATCTGCCCCCCTGCCCCAACCAGGATCCCTGTATATGAAATCATAGTCGGTCAGCAAGTTTTGAGACAATTCAGTTAGCAAGAAGGTGTAGTTACTGAAAACAGCTCTTGTATCAGTATTTGTTTTAGAAGTCAGCAAAGACTTTTATTTCTTCACTAGTAGAAGACTGTTCAGTCTTTGGTGTTAGTTTTGTAGAGAAATCAGGCTTTCTATAGACTTGCTATTCCCTCCAAGCAAAACTTCTGTTGTTTGGTTCTGGTTAAGTGTTATCCTGCAGGATTATCTGTCTTTTTGGTTATTCTAATTCTGGAGCTTCTCCCTAACTCTTCAAGTCTGTATCTCTTCAATATGATGACAAGACTAATGAAGCGGAGTCAAGTTGTCAACATAAATATTGGAAGTATTCATTCTTATTGGGAGTAGCCTGCCCCACCGCCCCACACACACACTTGTCTTTTTTCACAGGTAGTAAATTATGATGTTTCTCAATATACTGTCTCTTGAAGCTCAGCTGCTTGCAATTTATTATAAAGTTCTTTCTACTAATTCCAAAAATGCATGACTGTGTGCTTTGTACTAGTACATTTCATTCAGTTTCTGCTGTTCCACTCATCATGTTCATCTTTCTAATCTGATATTCTAATTCTCCTTGTTTTGGTATTGTCTCTACCTGTGATGATGTTAAGCTTTATCAGTGTACTCCTGTTTCACCCATATACCCTGATAGCTTCTCTTTCACCAGAATGCTTTTAAATTATTCATCTCAGTTGGTTCTTTATGCTTCCTGCCATTCCTGTATGAATTCTAATCTCTTCCAAGTTTACTGATAATTTGCAAATACCTTGTTTATTAACCTTAGGGAAGTTTGGGATATAAGGTTTGTTTTTTTTGTTTTCTGTTTTTTTTTTGTAAATACTTTTCAATTAATAATTCAACCTACTAGTTAGGAAACTAATGTTTCAAGTCTTACTCTTTTGAATTAAAAACCTTGAAAGCTTGCTTTTTGTTTAGTTTTGCGTTTAGTTTAAATTTTAATTCCTAATTAATCCAAAATTTTCCTGGTATAGTTTTTATAAAAAGACAGTTGTTTAGTAAGTGTGAAATAGCATTGAGTTTTGGATTGTTTGTTTCTTTGGTTGATTGTTTTGATCCATGCTGTAGGTTAGTAGATCATTTTCTTCTGCAAGTTTGGGAATACCTGTATACTATTAATAACTTTTTTCCCCCTCTAAGCTGTATCTTCTGGAGTGACATAATAGTTCATCCTATTTAGCTCTGTAATGACCTTGGAGAACTCCTTATCTAAATTCAGTCCTGGGTATTGTGTTATTTAAGCAGGCTTTTTCAGATCTGTAAGATTAAAAGGAGTATAAAGTATGATTTGATTGGGACGGTTTATCTTTGTAATGTACTTTTGGGGGTGTATAGAGAGTGGTCAAGGCAAAGAAGAGCCTTACACAGAGGATATGGCACTTTTAGGTTTGATCATTTTGGGGTAGTTGAATGTTAGTTAAGCAATATTAGACTGATCCACAGGGAAAGGCAGAAGGCCTGCCTCGACTGGCGTTTCTCACTTCCTTTGCTATACTGACCTCTCTGAGGTGTTCTTCGAACAGTATTTGCAGTTACAGATACCGCATTGCAAGCGTGTTGAGGTTGGAGAGCTTCAGACTAAAATATCAGATTTGAAAGTTCAGTTCAGACTAAGAGTCTGCTTAGAATAGTCATAGCAGCCAGTTAGAAACTGAAGCCTCAGAATAAAGATGGAGAAAAACAGATGATGTGTTTTGGGGAAACTGCATTAGCCTGGTCAGTTTATCACTGGAGTAAAAGGTTGTGTGGTAACCGAAGGCATTCGATCCCAGAAAAAGGGCTTTACAAAGTCCACACAAAAAGAAATGAGTTATTCGCACTTAAGTTGGCATGTTTGTGGGTTTTTAAGTAAACATAGATGCTTTGTTGGCGCACTCTTTTTCTTAGAAAATAAAAAGGCATAATAGTGTTGAGCCTTGAACTGGGTGAAAATTATGGCTCTGTGATGCAGTTTAAAGAAAATTGCTTTACAATTTTGTCTAAACTGAGAAATAATATTAAATGGACTATACATATTTATTATATATATTATTTATCGTCTTATAGGCTGTTTCTGCAGATAATATTGCTGTAATTATAGTGCTGATGCACAAAATTGTCATTCTTTGTCTAGAAGAACGGCTGGGAAAGAAAATGGAAGAGCACCCACGAGCAAGTTTTCAAAATGTTAGTGTGAAATACATAATCCTCAGATACTTACAATTTAAATTCTCTTGTAGTTAAGCATCAAAGATGAAATTGAAGATGAGGAAGCAACTATTGAGGATTATATTGATGAGAAGATGAGTGACTGGGATGCTGCTTCAGTGGACAAAGTATATTCAATTGCTAGTCAGTGTCTGAATGAAAAAAAAAATAGGAGGCCAGATATTAAGATGGTATGTAGTCCTTCACATTAAAGGGTTATTTTTAGCCGTTGATTCCTTGGTGACTGTATCAGTTATTTATATTGCCATCTGTTCTTTTCCAGGTCCAGCAGAATCTAGAGGAGATAACAACTTGAGGTGTTTCTTCTGATACACAAATGCTTTCTAAATGGAGTAGAGACCAGTAGCAAATACGGACTTTCATTAGTATTTAGTGTGACATTATCAGCTTGTCTGCTTTCCAGACCTTCCTGGTCTGCATGTAAGGTGTGCTGCTGGCCTGTCACTATTGTGCTATTTTTATTAAGAGATGAGCTTTTTCACATATCCTTAGCCAGTGGGTCCTCAGCATGAGAAAGCTGAGAGCCTTTTTTAGATTAACAAGTTGCATTCCTGGCACATCTTCTCCACAGCTTTTTAAATGCATTTCCATATTAGAATCTATTTGTCTTTAGATCTCCAAGTATCAAATATGTCTTCTGCAAAGGCAGATAACAGTAAGAGGCTAGGTTGTTTTTCTTCAAATCACTTTCTTGTGTAGGTGGATGAGACCTTTATTTACTGGAGACAAAAACATTTAACTGATGTAAATGGCACTTGTGTTCCTTTTTTACGAAGACAGTAGTAAATACCCATTCAAAACTTTTTTTTTTGTCTAACACTTTGACTTGAGAATCCAAGTTAATGTGAATGGACAGTATTTGTGAATGTGACAACTGTCTGGATGCAGACTTTATTTTTTAAAAAGTCTTCTCAGGATTTGTTTTATTCAGGTAAATGCTGCAAACATGTTTTAGGTTGTTCTCTGGTTTAGATGTTTTACAAGCAAAATAATTATATTGCAATGCAAATATAAAACTAGATACAGTTTTCTTCCACTGTACCGTGTATGGTGACAAACCATTTAATGTTTGTTCATAAACTCACTTATTTAGGAGGAAGACTCTTAAATACTTTCAATATTATTTTTATACTTGGCAGATTTCATATAGTATATTTTTAATTACAGATTTTCCTGCGTTACTGAGGCCAGTATAATACTATTAGGACCAATTCTGCATTCTCCTTAGTCAAATAATTAAGTGCTTACCTTAAAAAAAAAAAAAAAATATATATATATATATATATTTATTTATATAACAGCATGGAAGGCTTTCTAGAAGAGAAACTTTGGCAGATGAAAGCAGACTGAAAATGGAATGAAAGTGAATAATAAGATTCCAAATACTTTGGACTAAGTAGGTGTGAGAGTGCTGCTTTTGTAAATAAAGACGTTACTTTCATGTAAATCTTTTGCACCTCATGAACATTTTTTTTCTTGACAGTTTAGGAGTAAGTAAATAGCCTGGTTTGAAATACATGATTATGAAAGAGCAAAGGAAACTGAAAAAGGAGATTCAATTTGACTACATTCAGGGATACATACATTTTTGTAGAAAGCATGTGATTTTTGACATTTTATTTATAGCATTAGAACTCTCCCTGGCCGTTAACTCATTCTGTGCTGCCTTTTAAAATGATAAATTAATCTGAAAAAGGTATCTGCCTGTACAACTTTAGTTTCATAGAGCACAAATTTGGGAAAGCTGTTAACACAAATAAAAACCTGGCATTCTTGTTGCCAGTGTTTATTCCTAATAAAACTTTGGCGTTGGAAACAGTCATTTTATGTTGCTTGTGCTTCTAACAATAACATTGTGTCAGTTTCACTGCATAGAATAGAGCTATACAGAAATGAATGTGGCTTTGCAAAGAAAATAACTGTTCTAAAACAATCAGAATAAAATCCGTATATTAAGGTCATAACTTTGGTGTTAAACATCTCCTCCAGGTGTTGCCTGAAGATGCCTTACTAAAGCACTGCTGCTCTTTACTATCCCTGCAGCTAGCATACATCCATATTGTTGTTCTGAAGTGTTTGCTGTAGTAACTCTCTGGTGTTGAAACAAGAGTAAGTATTTTTGTTCACATCTGGTATGGTAGAACAAGTTTGTTCATGTGCCAGAAGCGATGTTTTAAGCGCTGGGAAAATCTTAGCTGCAAGCATGTGAATTTTCTGTTCCTCTGTCATTGTGGACTATTTAGCTATCATTAGACCTCTGTGGTCTGTCAGCACCCAAATTGTGGCAGTAGCTTTCCTCTCACTGAAAATGAAGCATGGTAGCTAGCATTTCATTTAATCAGTTGGGTGGGCATGCCTCTCTCACTTTCTTCATGCACCTCATTCTATTCTCTGACCAGTATCAACAGTCAAAGAGACATTTGCCCTTGAAAACGTTTATGCTGCAGGAATGCTATTCAGTGTGTGGTTGTAGTAAAACTGTTTTGTCTTCAAGGAGTAAAGATGCTTTTAGCTAAGGAAGTTTTGGTAAAAGCTTTGAGATGTTTCAAAAATCTCTCTTGCTGTCAGTGTAGTGAGGAATGAGAATGTGAAGTTTTCTTGGTGGTGGTGGGTGGTTTTTTTTTTTTTTTTTTAAATACACAAGGTGCAGGAAAGAAACCTCATGGTTTAGGGAATTTTCTCCCCAGAGATTTTTTTTTTTTTTCCAAGGCCTTCAAACAGTAAACCTAGCACCTATGGCTACTGCCTAGGGTTAAGAGTTGCTGACTTAGGCTTTGTTTATTCCCTGCAAAAACATGAACCTAGCGGAGCATGCAGCTTGTACCATGCAGGAGCCATACCTCTTTGCAGCAATTACTACAGTAAAGCTTTTCAGGACACCAGTCAGTAACTTCTTTAGTCATTCAAGTTCTATGTGTGTAAAGAGATGATCTAGTTCTACAAAACTGAAGCTCAGAGAAAATGTGGAGGTCTGGGCTGAAGATGCTCTTAGGATTAGAGTCTAAGCCCTAATATGGTTGCTGTAGATTCTGTCTCGGAGGGGAAGGAGGCATCCTCCTTCACTAAGGAGGCACTAAGGAAGCATCTCCCTTAGTGAAAGATCCAAACCTTTTGCATGTTAAGGATCCAGAAGCCTAACTCACAGCAACTTAAGTCACCCACAGAAAGAAGAAAGAATGAAAAATAGCGAGTTACTGCCAATTCAGCTGAGACTCCAGAAAGAAGTAGCAGGATAAAAGCAAATCCTAAAGGAAAAAGACCTTCTTAACTCGCTAGAAAGTGAGCCAAAGAAAATCTCTGCTAAGAAAGCCTCTTAGCAGAGGCAACAGTTCTACCATTGGCTCCAGCAGAACATAGCAAACTGGCTGCAGTGAGACAGAGCTGAGGGCTGCACAGGCCTCAGGTCTGGGACACAAGCCAGAAGCAGCTGCTGAGGAAAGAGCATGAGTACAGACCAAGTACATAGTGCTACTCCATGAAATGTAACAGCTTGCTACGGTTTCCAGCTCATTGGCTTTTTGAGAAAGATGTGAGGTCTTCATATTTTTTAAGTCTCCCTGACTTCTATCAATTTGTCCAGTTGCTTTTTGAGTCCTCCCACACCTATCAGTCACAGTATTCATATTCTTGCTATAAATGTGAAGAATTGCTTCATCTTTACTTTTGAGCTGGCCAGCTGTGTTTTAATTAATACTCCATTCACTGAAAGACGAATACATCAACTTCTGTTCACATTCTCTGTGATCTTCCTGATTACATAGACAGCTAGCGTACTTCCCTCCTCCTGCCTCTCCCAACCTTTACTACAGGAACAGCTTTCTCCCTGTATGGTATTTTGCATTAAAATTATCCTCTTAAATCCTAGCTCAAAACAGCTACAACTCTCCCTCTTTAAACTTCAGAATTGCTGTATTATACATATCCCCATGGAGGCAGGAGTATTAGCAAGACAGTTAAAAGGAGATGCCAAAATACTACAAGTTATTTTCATGTTGAGGGCAAGAGGAAGATTACAAATGAAGCATCATCATTTGAGCAGTTTAATTATATTAAAGCATGCTGAGCAAATACCACAATAGATAGTAATTTAGTAGTTCTAATCAACTTCTTCAATGCATACATAGCACTTTAAAAGGACAGAAGCACTTTTTGAAGCAGTTCTTGAAAGCAAAAAACAACAACAAAAAAAAAACCCTTGCTTGGATTCTGCTATAGAGCCCTCACTGCTGCTTCCGCAAAGCAACTGGAAAGTAGCTGCTTCTCACAGGGCACAAACTGATTTTTCTCTAGTATCAAAAGCCAGGAATTTTGTTTCTGTCAGCTTCTCTTCTTCCTCTGTAATCACTTTTTCCATATTGCTTTCTAATCCTGCGCTATCGGTTGCTTTCACGTGAGGATGTTAGGATGTGTACCTGTGTAGCCTGTCTGTCTTCATCAAAATGATCCAGACAACACCACGCTAAAGCTTCATTCTTTATTTATAAAGTAAATTGCGAAATAGATAATGAAGTAAACTTTTATTTAATTTTAGCATCTGAAGGTGGCTTACATTCAGTACATTGATAAACACATAGACACTATAATCAAAATTTCCTTTATCCAAGTAACAGAGCAATTATTACCTTGGTTAGTTTTACAAAACCTCCAATAGGAGTTCTACTTGTTTTAGATGATCTGCTTTTTTCCTACTTTATTCCTTTGTAATCCAAGCTCAGAGATAATTACCTGTTTGTCATTTTTCATTACTGACTATTAAACAGCACGTGAGTTAACTGCAAGCAGCCGCATTGCTTTTGAGCTTTATGAAGACCACCAATAACTTAGAATGGACACTTTCACTTATTAAATGACCAGAGGCAGTTCAAGGAACCACTTTTATTAATGCCCTTATTTTGTGCTGGCTCTAAACATTCATTCACAGTGAGCATCTGTAGTGTTATGTATGTGAGGCAACCAGATAGATGAAAACATGACAGATCTTACAAAAAGATCAGATGCTTCTTATTGCTTTGTCAGGAGAATAGCTACAAGAGGCCTGAGGGCACAGTCAGCACTGTGAGGCTCAAACGATTTAAGAGAACAGTCTGTTGCAGCAGTGTCTCTCTTGTGGGTGATGGGGAATGCTCAGGACATTACGCTGTGGGCTGGTCAGGGACTGACTTACTTGTACAGAAACAATGACTGTGAACTGACCGTGTCAAAGTATTTTAAAAGAAGATACCTTAAAATGTCTAGTTTGGGCTGAACTCATTAGAAACTCATGAGGGTTTATAATGAGCTTTGGGCAGCTCATTATAAACTCCTTCTGTTATACCTCAGGCAGGATTTGGAGAAAACAAACAAAAAAACCCCACAACATGTACACATCCATATCAGGTCAAGCTGTTCATTATTTAAAACATCCAGTATTTAAAAGGTGAACTTCTGTACTGGTTCTAATCAGTGTAAAAATGCAGAATTGTGTATGTCAGCCAGGCCAGGAGTGCACATGGGCAGGAATACTGAATTCTAACAAAAAGCCCTCTAGCAGTGATTTTTTAACTGCTACAGTTGACCATTAACCTTATTATACCTTAATAACTTTCATTAACCTTAATAAATCAAAAAAAAATTTAGTCAGAATCAAAAAGATTCTGACTTCAACTAAAAATGCACTTAGCTACAGTGTATAGTGAGCTGCATAGACATGAACTGTGTCTGAAAGACAATGACGCTTGCCTGAAGGTAGTAGGTAGAACAAAAATTCCTAAGACCAGCTCCTTACCCTTCAGAGAGAAGGCATGAAGCAGAAAAAGAACACGGTAGCACTAAGGACAAGGAGATTAGCTGAGGATCAAGAGCTATTGAATTGGATTGATGTAGTGTGTAAGATTAAACAGAAAAGCTGAGGTGTAAAATGTCTACTGTAGATGAAAAAAAGCCACAGTAAAACCAAGAACTGTTACAATCTTCACATTATACAGTGCAATTTCAAAAGGGTCGATAACAAGCTAGTATCTCCAAATGAAATAACAGATAAAAAATTTTTTTTTACCAAGCTAGTCGTGTCAAAGCATTATTTCCCTACGTGACAGCTTAAAATACATCTTCCATCCATCAGGTAAGAACAACGTGATGCAGCTATGTAATGCGTACCACCCAGAATTTATGATAATAATATGCAATAAACCAAGACTTGCAACTCCCATGTAGTTTTAACAATCAAAAAGCACAAAACCCATGCACAAGACACCAAAAAACAAGTCCCCACTGGGGAATATATTTTACCCACTAGATATTTGCCTCATTATACAATTTTAAATATTTAAGCTCATTCAGTATATGTGATTTTCACATATAGTTCTTCTTTAGTCTACTTCTAAAATGCATCTATTTTTCCTATTGCTATTAAACAGATTAAATACAGTTCAATTAAATTTATACTCTTCTGATTTTAGTATGTAGGAGGAAGAAAAAAAAAAGACAAAATCTTAGTCAGGTGCTGCTAGTGCTAGCAGTTTTTCAAGACCTAGTAGGATTTTTGTTACGGATTTAAGTTACTATTAAAGTTCAAGCATTCAGAAAATCATTTTCAGAACATCTTGAATGTATTAAATTGCAGTACACACTGCAAATGCACTAGAAAATAATCTCAAATCAAGAATAACTCAGTTGCTATGAAGCAAGTTTATTTAATTTTTTACTAAACTTAGTTTTGGATCCAAGTGCACAGGTAATCAATTCTTATATAAACTTAAAGTATATTGCTTTGAAAGCAGCTCCATAATACAGTATATAGTGCATAGTCAGTATACTGACTGATGCACTTTTAATTACATTTTGCTTGATCGTTCAATACTTAACATATAAGGCTTAAGAGTGGTATCAAAGTCCGGAAAAGCTACAGTGGTTTAATGTCAGATTTCTTTAAAAGACAATTCCACAAAATTAGTTATTAATTTGGAACGACCATGCTTTTTTTGCATGGAAAAAACATTCCACCTATTCCTGATCATCTGCATCAGTTTTTTTTAAATAACAGATTTTAAATTGACTTTTCTATTAAGAAAACCAAAACCAACAATGCATCATTTCAAAAACAGAAGAGTGTCTTCTATCATAGTATTATCCATGACAGCTACAAGGAAAAATTAAGACTTATCTGGGACAATGCTGCAGTCCTTCAGACCGTCTCACATGGTAAGACTTACTGGTTTAAATAGGCTACTCATCTGAACACAGGTCTGCTATCTAGACAGGCAATGAAACTAACCACAGAATACACAGCCTTAATAGGCTTCTGTCTGTTAAGTTTATGATCACATGTATGGCTATTAAATAATCCATTCTAATTTAAAATAAAGTGATACAGGCTTGGCTTTCCTCTTCTAGCTTTGAAATAATGAGCTATTCCACGTCATCAAACATGGTAAACAGAAACTATGTGAGTAGTGTTGAGGTCAGGAGGGGGAAGAGCAAAAAGCTTTTTTTCCTAGCATCTATGAAGGGAATGACTTCAGTTCATTAGCAAAAGCCAAAATTTCATTTGTCGTTGCAGTACCTTATTGCTAGTGCAAATAACAGCTTTTAATCAGTAGGTGTTTCAGTCTCTGCTGGACCTCTGATCAGTCTTCGAATTCCCCTTTTCCCTGCAGGACCTTTTGGTTTAGCAAAACTTTGTTTGTGTGCATGTTGTTTTGGATGAACCTCTTCATAAAGGAAGTCAGCAGTTAACTCATCACCGTTATCTATTTCAATCTGCCAAAAAGAAGAAGCAGTTCTTCATCTCAAAAACACATTTAATAACATTTAGAAATGTTTATTTTGCTGAAGCTCTCAATACTATATATCAAAACCATTATGTGCAAGAATGTTCAGAGACTAGCATGAAGCGTTCCATGTGGAAACAAGTGCTTTTTACTACTTCTCAGTAAGTAACTTCCTTAATATATATCTGAAAGCAGCAGGTGACCTTTCAGAACGAAGGTTGACTTTCTTTATTCTCCCTTCTGAAGTAAAAGCTTTTCATTGTCCCAATGTAATAATCACATCCTAACAATCAAAATTTTTCACGAGAAAAATGCTTTAAAATTGAAACTTGTAAAAGCAACATGCATAACATACTGCTGTCTCCTGAGATAGGAGGGGAGGAGCAGAAATGGCTTATATGATTAGTGGACTACTGCAGCTCAGCAAGTTTCAAAGAGAACGTATTCAAGCTAGGGAAAAAGCTAAAATCAATTTAAGGAGTAGAGGGTTTTATTGATGTTGTTGCTGTTGTTGCAGCTGTTATTATCTTTTCAATGTAAGAATATAAACTGGAATGGAAAGAGAAGATTGTTCTCAAGCCAAACCCCACTGTTTTTAATTGCAGGAATTTAGCATTGAGAGAAATGCTTTGACCCTGTCCTGCTGAGTATTTAACACTTCATGACCTGCCAACCATAGCGCCTGAAGGAGTCACCAGCCACTGTAATGCTGTGACAACAGTACACGCTTCAGAAACGTGTCTCCTGGGTACTTCAAGAGGCACGTGGTACATCTGCTTAACTGTAAAAAGGAACTTTCTACGAAATAATTAGGTATAAAAATGGCTAGTATTAATTCTATTACTTTTTTTAGGCAGATGTAATCCCCATAGAGACCAAGCCTGAAAGTTCTCCTAAATTTAGAGCTCAGGTATTAGGAACGTAACCAAAGGTCATATATTCCGTAAATGGACTATTGCTATGGTCTGCTTGCTAGAGGTGATAAGCTACTCGTTCTTTATTCCTAATGGTAAAATCTTTAGCGAGAAAAGACCAGCTTGCTTACAAATCCTAAATTGCCCTTGTCAAGGACTGATAAGATAGCAATTAAAATTCCAGAACCGCAGCTTGAAATTCATTATTTTGAAAATCCTCAAATAACTTCAGCTTTAAAGGAATTCAGTGTTCAGAAACAAGAGTATGTTGCGTTCCATAGTTCCTTTCAGTAAGAGCTCATGTTAGTTCTAAATGCTCCTTCTAAATACTATCAAATACTCCCTTGAGGCAAAAGGATGTATTTACTAAATCTATCAAACTGCAGAAATTATAAACCACAGAAAAACTTTCATGGCCTAAGTATAAAGTTTTTTTTTTTAAATCAGCAAGTATTTTTTGTTGCAGACAAGCATTTATATACAACTTCAACAGTTATAAAACACTTTCCATTGTTTACAGAAAGTGGTGCAGAGACAGCACTAGACTACCTATGGTTAGGTATCAAAAAAGGGACAGAAGGATGGATAAAATACCAGCAGACTTACTTTTCTAATTATCTGCATCCACAACTGTCTTTCTACAATTTCTAACAGTGGACTTTTGCAACTAGAGTACAGCATCCGTTCTCGTATACTACACGTATACCCTGGCATGGAGTAGATGAAAACTGCAGGGGGGGCAAAACATAAAAGTCAGAAAAAATTATACCGTATCAAAACCTTTATCATTAAATCATTTACAGCAGGGAGGCAGTGGAAACCTACTATGCAGTCGGAAAGGGAAAACGTAACATCATTCTGGATGTTTCATTTCAGCAAGCGTTTCATTTCAGATACAGAAAGGACCAGAGAATGGCCCATCTTTCTGTTTTCACACGAGCACTGATTTCTCGGTGTTTAAACGGAGATACGTTTAAAAGGTTTTCACTATCAAAATGGATAGCTCTGTACTTTCTAAATATAAGGACTCTTCAGAAGACTCAATTTCACCATCAAATGACAGTGAAATTTATAGTCTCATTGAAAGATCAGACTCCTGAAGCTACACAGGTAACTCTTTCTGCCTCAAGATTACTAGATTGCTTGAAATAAGTCAAAGAAGTTTCACATAGCGAAGTTTTCCCATACCTATGGATTCCAAATAGTCCCCTTCATGGGCATGCTTATAGAGGAAAAAATGATAACGCGCAGAATCCTTTGGAATTCTTTTTGGCAAGTCCTTAAGTTCAGTATGAAGTGTGTTGGCCAAAATAATAGTTTCATTTTTCATATCAATTTGCTGTTAACGAAACAAACCTAAATATAGTTAATATACAGAAAGCAAACCAGAGAGCATGATAGGATGGAAAAAATGAACAATATTTTATACTTGCCAATTGCACATAATTGAGTTGCTTATTTTTCAGTTTTTCCAAAGCCTGAATAGCTTCTTTAGCAATGGGGAACGCTACTCCTTGCAGTGTCTGATGCTTAGTATCTACACCAACATCTGTCTGTACCTGGAATCGATACAAATCAATTGAGACTTAAATAGAAACTTTTGCAAGCATTCACTTGGTTTCATACAATAACTGACAATGCAGCGCATGTGGTTACACACAGAGAGAGCAGTAGGTATTCTGAGCATAAGCTACTCTTAAAACATTACCCCTTATTCAACAGATTTGCATTTTTTAATTTACAGGTCCCATTTGCTTGCTTACCTGAAAACAGTTTCATATCTCTGCAAATGCTAGTTCTGCAGAGTCAACAGATTTATGAGAGAGGAAACTGGCTCAAGTGTCAGTAAAGCTGTAACTTAAACTCTAGTATAAAGATACAATAAGCCAGGAGGAAGTAGTTTGATTCTCATAGGCTATGCTGTATTTATAAACTGACAATATTGCTTATAAACTTTGCTGTATCTTGAAAAATTTTAGATCAAAATATACGTCATTTTTAGGAAGTCAAGATGTTGTGGAAGAAAGAGAAATAGTATCTTATTAGACAAGCTGATCGACTTGAAGGAAAACCAAAAGCAACTTCCCTCCCTCTTGCTTCAGCCCCACCACAAAAAAACTATAGCAAGTAGAAAGCAAATCCAAAAAAGTCTCTGTTTTTGACTTCTGATATAAAGCAGAGAAATCCAGGCTAACCACAAGTTAGACAATTGCTCCGAATCTAGTTATGTTAATCATATAAGCCATTCAAGAAAAAGGGACAGTTATTCTAAAGCTACTTTCCAAAAATATATATCTATCAATGTTCATGGACAGTTTCTCTCAATAGAAGCTCTGGTCTCCAGTTTTCCCAACTCTGACCAGTGACCTTATGATCATTTAGAAGCTTCTGAATATACTGACTTCCTTTTCCAAATCCACAAGTACGTTAACGCCAGTGATGAAGCAGCAAAATGCTAATCAGCCAGTAAAAAAAATTACAAAATTGAAAGGATTGGTCTTAGATCTAACATCTGGAAGATGTTCAGCTTAAATTAAAATTGGATGCTAATGAAGTATGAAACGTACTGACAGAAAAAGAAAAAAAAAAATCAAAGATACATGGATCAATACTAAATTATACTGCATCTTTTAAAAGAACAGCTTTCCAGTAACCATGGAAGAGGAGAAGAAAGCAGGTGAAAGAGCTTACTTTAATACCAAGATTAATAAATTCATTAACAAGATTATATGAGAAATATTTACAAAATATATTTCTAATATATATCTGCATAAAAGCCTGATTAATAAAAACATAATAAAAATGAATACGCAGCATAAAATAAAACATAACCAAAATACTCAACATAAAGGTAGAAAAAAAACATAAAAGCCAGCTGTGAAGTTGAGGGACAGGCAGGGGAAGAGAGGAACCTTGCACTCCAAGTTTAGGGATATTCTGAAGATTTGATAGTCCGTACTGTAATTTATTTCAGACCATTAAAGCAAAATGAAACACCTAAGGCACTTAAAAATACATAAATTCACACTAAGATTTGTTAGTGGTGACTGCTGAGTGGGTAATAAAACGGCACATGAAATTCAGTACACATAAATGTAAAGCGATGTACGCAGGAGAAAAACAACTCCTACTCTACTCATACAGCGAGGGACGCTGACACAGACTATTACTGTTTACGGGCAAGAGCACGGGGGTCACAGTAAACAGCTCTATGAAAATGTCAGCCCAGTAGCCAGTCTTGATCAAAAAAACCAACCAACCAACCAACCAACCTTCCAATAAAATACCCAAATGAAACATTATGAATTGTTAGATAAAGAGCAGAGAACAAGAACAGAACACATCATTAAGCATTGCAGATATCAGTAACATGCCCGCATTTCAAATACCACATGCAGTTTTGGCTTCCCCATCCCTCCATCTCAGAAATTATATAGTAGAACTGGAAAAAACACAGAGAAAGGCAAAAGGATCAAAAGTATGGAGTACCTTCTTTAGGAAGAACAACTAAGTAGATTAGGACTCTTCAGCCTGGAAGAGATAACTGAGAAGGAATACAACAGAGATCGCATGGATATAATAATAAGAAAAAAGAAGAGTGAGGAATGACTTTTCTCTGGCTTTCCCACACAAGTGTAGGGGTATCACAGTAACTCAATAACTAGTGGAAAGCAGGCAGTAATTCTTTACATAGCGTTTAGTCAGCTATGGAACACCTTGTCATAGGAACTGCGGACAACAAAAATTTTATGTGGATTTAGAAAAACGGTAAGACTAGATCATGGATGAAAAACCCATCGAGAAAAAATAAATACTAAGACATCATCTCTTGCTCAGAAAGATCCTTGCCTGTAAATATTGACACACTGAGAGAATATTCAAGGGAATTATCATGGTTTTCTTGCCCTGCTTACACACCCTTCCTAGATTCCTGCTGCTGCCCACTTACAGACTTGACATTGGATGAGGTGAGCCTTTGTTCTGACCCAATAAAATATTTCTTAGGGTAACTGTGGAAGAACATACATACGGAAAACTTGAATTCAAAATACATTCTGTTTTTGTTTTTTTGTCAGAAAGCTTTTTAGCCTTCTGAAGCTAAAGGAGAAAGGACAACGAAACACCGCTTCAGTGAGTCTATCTAATCTTCACAATGGTGGAAGCAATGAAGAGCTTAAGTAAGTTAACCTAACGTGAGATGCTTCACGCAAAGCCAAAATTACAGCAATCTACCACCTATCTCTCTCTGAAAAGTAGAGCTACTGCTGCCAAAGTTTCATAATAACATATGAAGTTTTAGCCTGCCTGAATCAGCTAATACAATGCATGTACTGCATAAAATACTAATACTAGAAGTAAAAGATCATCAGTACCACAGAAAGTTATAAGCTCTTCAGTTTTCTTTTAAAGCTGTTCAAGTAAAATGTTGTATTTGATGATCAAATTTTATGTAATAAACATGAACGCATTTCTACACTGAGCTATCGAATGGATAGAAGATCTCAAAAGGCACTACAGACAAAAATAAATGTCAAGAAAAAAAACTAACAGAAATGCAGCATAAGCATGTTAGAAGGTGAAAACCACTACAGAGAAGGTAAAGAGCTGCATTTAACAGAACGGTTTCCCAGCATCCAGCTGCAAAAACAAACCATTTCTCAAACACAAACAGTGGATGTAAAATATAAGCCTCTAGAACTATTCAGATCAACACAAGACCTATTTTAATACATGCATGAACACAAACAGTGATCAAGTAAAGAAACTATATGAGAAAAGAATCCTCTTTTCTAAGTAAAAACGAAACTTTTCAGTCACTGGCTAACTGGCAATCGTCAAATTATTTAGGTCAAGGTTTTCGTTAAAGATATTTCCATAAAGACTTTGTGGCAAAGCAAATCAGTCCTTTAAAAGGGCTAGCTATTTGTTTTAGAACAAAAAAAATGTATTTTTATTGGAATTCTATTCAATTCCTCTCAGTCGTGAAGACAGTGTACTGGTCCTGGAAGCTAAGAAAGCTTCATCCAGGGGTAAGGTTGCCGAAATACTCTTTAGAGTTATTCTTTGCTACAGTTGCTATTTCGCATTTTCTCTACAATTTCTGCCACCATGGGAAACTTATCTGGGCAACGAAGCACATCCAGTGATATTAAGCATGTTTAAGGACAAAGTTGCAACAAATCAGCTCTTCAGTTGTTAGGCCTCTGACCTAGACACTAGGCCTTGCAAACTCAGCAAGATCACGCCACTCTGACTCCAAACATAATCATCCTGGAACCTCCACTCATTGAGAGATAAATTTACATTCTCATCCACTCAACCTTTCAGAAACCTTCAATTTTCTGTTCTGCTTTTTTCACCCTAGAAAGACTTCTTCCTATGATATTTAAGAACGCTGCACCCAGTTCCCTCTCCACCCATGCTCTAAGGCCCTGTAGGTACCTCATTAATCTTAATTTGTCGAAGTTCCTCTTCTGCTGCAGTCAGAGGTGCAGGGGAAGACTGTGATATCAAGTATTTTTTATATCCGCTCAGTGAAACATCATCCTGAAAGCACAGTATAAGCATCAATCCTTTTTCCATAGTAAAAGTTTTCTTCAAAGATACTTCATGCAGAACAGAAAAAGCATTTACGTACACTGTTATTATGTTCATTTTATTTGAACGGATTACAAGCATAGGAACGTTTGCAAATTCAGTTTGGCTTCCTGAACAACAGGGTCCACCGGGCTGCTCTGATGCTCTTCTTACCCAATGATACGGCGGGCAGCATATCCACAACCAGCCCCCAACTACCTCGCTAATTCAAAAATCAGACTTCATGAAGACGGAAGTGTGCATGAAGTTACTCAGTCTGCTTGAACAAAACCTTACAGAAGTGTGACAATTCTTATAAAATAAAATCTTCTTATGAAATCTGCACGTCCAGACAGTATACTGGTAGCTGACTGGTAGTTTTCTACCTATAAAATGGGAAGTAGAAGTACTGCCGGCAGACAGGTAGTAAGCACATGCACATGATACCACAAATAGTTTAGGATGCAAATTCACAGAAATTATGAATTCTGATAGCCACTTTGGGGAATTAATGCTCAGTGTCAGTTCTGTCTCTCTGCAAACATTCTAATACCAGAGGCAAGTACCGTTCTGTTTTCACAATTAAGGCGTTGCTCAGGAAAAGGCAGTACTTTATGCCATCATACAAATGTGGTTTTATGCTCCAGCTCTGAGAGCAAATAGAAACCTCTTTTTTAGCTTTTCCCTTTCAGAAGGAGGCAGACTATTTCAAATGCAATTTCCAGTGTCAATATTCCAGCATGTCTTGCTTCAGGAGCTCAGAGGTAACAAAAGGTTAATACATGTGAAGTACCAGGTGGGACCATAGCCAGGTTCCATCATGACACCAGAGCTGGTTGCACCTAAACCATCCTCGTGTCTAACAGAAGATAAGGACAAAGAAACATGAGTAGAACACTGGATACTGATGGTCAAGATCCTGTGTGAGGTTTGTGACTCAAATACTTTAAAGAAGCTGTGATTTTTCACATAGATGGATATTAGAGGCAATTAATAACTCTATAAAGACATTAAAACCAACTGTGTCTATTTAGAGATATAATAAGCTGTAACATTATGAACTTAGAAAAGTGGTGTTATATTGACTTCATCCTCAAAATGCCCCAAACGCATTCTGAAATAACAATAACAAACCACCGCAACGGTCCTTCCCTCCTGCAACAGAGATGGAAGCTCAGCCTCAAGCTCTGAGTTCCAGGGTTAGAAGCAAATTCTACTTATTACATAGACTCTGCTGTTAATGCTCCACTGCATGTGGTGCTAAGAGATTAGATGGAGGAATGGGCAACAGGAAATAACGTGAACTTTACCAGTAACCTTTTTTAGCAATTGGGTTATCTGCTTCTTTAGACCTCTCCAGGAGAGGCTTGTTCGTGCGTTTGTTAGGATAACACAGCCTCCGTTTCATGCTGATGCTGAATATAAAAAACAAGTTACTTAATGAGCAGTAGAATTATTAGTCTCCTTTCCTTTTGGATTTGCGTCTTACGGCAATGCGTCCAACACAACAACCCAATGTTTCTTGTCACGGTTTTTCTGCTGTCTCGTCTGTTCCCCAAATCTCCAATTCCTTCCTTTCCTTCACCCCTAGACCCCTGAATGAAGAGCAGCTGTGCTTTGGTTCAGATTTGTGCAGATGATGAGATAATCAACAGAATGTATCTGCTGCACTCTATGTGTCTATGTGTTTGCTAAAGGAGAAATAGAGGAGCGCTAATTTGGATCTTTAAATAATTACCAGTTTTCATGAAAGTTACTGGAATTTTGCTTCTTTGAGAACTCTAATTTGCATTTGCTTAAAATATATTAAAAAGTCGAAATTATGTTGGGATGGACAAACAGGCAGACATTACAATCGTGTAAAATTTATTTCCCAAGGTAACTGAGGTAATGCAACAGCCCCATATTTCCCTACATGCACAGCACTTGAACGTGCCTTAGAAGTTCATTAGACTTTTTACATGTAACTTCCAATTATCTAACAGTAGTTGAATACTCAACTATTAGTATCTTCATTGAAAAAAACAAACAAACAAACAAAAAAAATCAATAATCATTACAATTCTGTTTCCATAAATAAAGATGGCAGCCATGGACCTTAATTACCTTTTTATGGTCAAATTTTAGAGAATAAATACATTTTAATATCTTTAGTTTACGATAAAAACATTCTTTTTCAGATGTTACTGACTACAAATAGCCACGCTAGCCCATTTCTGATGTGGAACCATATATCCAAAAAGGCTTTTGTAAACAATTGGCCTGAAAGTTTTAGCGTACAGCTTTTGTGAGGATTCACATGCATGTAGTGAGCTTGAAAGATTCTCTCATTATTCCCAGATTATTTACTTTTCATAGACATTTGAAGCAAGGACTTCTTAAGCCTGAAATTGTTATATATACTTACATACTTTTTCAAACAAGAATGATTACATTTAAACACAGGAATAACACACATACTTTTTAACTTTCTTTTTTTCTTTCCTCAAAAAAGAGCAGAAACACCACAAATTCCTACTGATAAAGTCAGCTCACTACATGCTCACTACTACTCCATTTAGTAATTTTTAAAGCAGCGTGCTGACTTTAAAAAGAAAAACATACCTGTATTGTTCCAAATACTTCATCCTTAATATGACCACCTCCAAATTCTTTCTTAAGTGTTGCCCGGGTTGCTGCATACAACATTTTTTGACGAACCTAGTATATCATAAGACAGTCTTGTCTTGTTTTGTTTTGTTTTTCAGTATATACACAAAAACTAGCATTTTCATATGCCAAATCGATTGAAATACATTTTTCTTAAACAAATATTTCACAGGTGAAATCATGATTTAAATTTGTAATTCTTAATAAAGAACAAATCCCACAGCATGAGCTCTGGAGCAAGATAATAACATATGCTATTCAATTCCCAAGGGTACAAGAAGACATTTTACCATGCATTACCAAAGTAATTCAAAATAGCAGCTTTAATTAGAGTATGCCTGAAAGTTTATTTTTTTCCTTAAAAAACACAAAATCAGTACTAACTCTAACTCTTTTTAAATAGAAAAAAATAAAATTGCTTAGCTCCTTTGTCCCTGATCTGTGTACTGATGCATACAACAGACGCAGAAAAGAGCAAACTGCAAACAGCCCTTTATTATTTTTGATTTGGTAGTGATTCCAAGTAGTTTTAGTCCAACTACAGAACGAAGAAATAACATTTTCCTGGGAGCAGAAGATCTAATGAAACCTGCCCTGTATCAATTTATGTCCAACATACTCACGCACTCCCCTCCCAATAGTCCCATCTTCACTACTTTATTTCCCCACCATGCCATGCTCATCACAATATACCTTCACCTTTTCCACCCGATCTCGGCTATATATTCCACCCCTTGGTCTCTTAATAGTTCCTAAACGCTGGTGAAAGTAGTAGGAATCTGGAAATAACTTTACTTCCTGTCTTCCCTTGTCTCACATTCCCCAAAACACAAATCTTCCCAGTTCTCCTAGAAATTCATAACTCTAACCTCAGCTCTCTCCCCTGCTCCCTAACTACTCGCTGCGCAAGAAACAGCGCATGCTGTGGTCGGTCACAGACGAATGGGTGCTAACCGGCCAGCCTGCAAGCCAAACAGACTGAACAGCTTGAGCTCATGCTACAATCTTTCCCTCTGTGACGGCACCACCTACATCTTGCCACGGATTTTCATGAAACACCGCTGACAGAAAGGCAGACAAAAAGTGCAAAAATGTGTTTTGTCTCCTCAAATCAGGCTAAAAATGAATTGGATCCACTAGACTCCATCTAGACCCACTGATACTGCTCCTCTACCAGCTTCAGGAAAGATGAGTATGTTTCCCTAGTTTCCTTGGGGGAAGTGGGTGAGGATGCTTCATAAGCATCCTCAAATCATTCTCACCTAAGATTTAGAGCAAACGGCACTGCTGAAGACTCATTACCACTGTGAAGCTTCCAGTGACTATTACTTACAGGGGAATGATCAGGTGACCATGCAATGAAGATCCACTCATATCCTTGAGCGTTCTGGGAATCCAGCCTGTACAGTATATAACACGGTTGCTTGTCTTCGAGAAGGGGAAGAACAAAGGAATCATAATCCTTTTCCCATGATCCAAGAGGCTGCCTAGAGGATCCCACAACAAGTTGTTCTATAAACAATCACCAAAGCTGCAGGTTAGCAACAATATTGTTAATACTGGTTACTAAAATTAGCAATTACAATAGCACTTGCAGTTAAATATACTGGGCTACTAACAAGATTAATTGTAAGCCACTTCATTTTCCATAATTACGTCCACAAGAACGGAAGTCAAGAACAGTCCATGTGAAAGCGGGTAAACTCCTGCGAAAGCCACAAAGGTTCAACACCTAACTTATTGTGACCCAAATACAAGAAACTGAGAAGCAACGCGCTGGTTGTCATCAAACTCTTTGATCTGCAGGGCTAAGACTGATGTTAGTTTTTTAGCACAACGCACACAGAAAAGAAAGAAAAACTGTATTGTGTCAGTTAGTTTATTTTTATACCAGAATGTTTAGGTAGAAGCAAGATGAGAGTAAGCTTTTTAATTTTTAGAATTAGAATTACTGGTGCTCTTGCTGTAACATATTAGTGTTTGTATTTGTTTTAACGAGTCAGTAATCCAGCTATATAGCGAAGAGAGTCTGGAGTGAATATGCTCGCACTAATCACTTTCACTTGACTATTTAAGTAGGTGAAACCCTTTTTAATACAGCTTCATAACTACAGTCTCTTTAAATGATTTAAGTCATTTCTTATGCATAATTGGCTTAGTTCTACATAGAATACTTTAAATGAGATTTAATTATGTGTACAGTTGAAACAAGATTTCCCTCCCTTACTTATGAAGCACAGCTTAGCTTCTAGAAGAAAATATTACCACAGTATTTTTCAAAATATTTATCAATTTGCCATTAAATACTAGCCTCCCCACCCAAAAGCGAAACACTGTTAAAACGAGATCCCCCAGTGGTTTGAGGACCATGACAGTGTTTAGTATCTTTCGTGAGACAGGACCCAAGTTCTAAAATTGCAGACAAGAGCACAACACTGTACAGATGCCCTTACAGCAAATCTTTCAAAAGAGGCCATTCTTCCACATTAATTTTCCAAGGCACTGAACATAAACAGCTCAGACAGAGAGGGTCTGGCGCTTCTCTGCAGCGGATTCAAGGCAGCCGAAGCTGTGTACCTAGAAGACTCAAAGAGTATTCAGAACGTACTTGCCAATTCTTAGACTCCAGATGGCTGTGATCTCACTTGGATTTAGACAGAAAAACACAATTAGAGGAATTATACTGCCTGGCAGCAAATGTGTTGTATTACTAACTCAAACTAGCAGGATTCAATTTTAGCATTTTCTGTTGACTAGAAAGAGTTGCTGCAGACAAATGAGGCAACTGTCCCTCTTCCACCGTTCTTGGAGCATTAGAAGTTTCTTTTTGAACTGTGTAAACAAGTATTAAAGACTGGATTCTGCTTCTACTTACAAATAAAATGCATATATACATATATACACACATATATATACACATATATATATACACACACACACACCCCAATAAGGAAAAACATTTGATATAAACACATTCCCCATTTCTAGCTTTCATTTTATATTAAAAAGTAGTGCGTGCTCAAAAGTCCAGTTTTTTATCTTGCCCAATAAAATCAAATTCAAAGGTATGTCAGCGTTTGCTAACCTGTGCTGATGAAACTTTACCACAGTGACCTGCCTATAATACTATTATTGCTGCTCCCTTCAGAAAAGCAATACAAAAATGGTGGAAGACTTCCTAACAAAAGCAAATGCAAAGAAGGTAGCAGCAGCAGGTTTCATTAGCGAAGGATAAAAGTGTCCGTGTACATTTCTCCAGCTACTTCAGTGTACTGTACATGACTGAACTCTGGGAACAATGAAAAAAGTGAGGTCAGCATCTGATACGCTGTAAAGATGGGCTAAACCATGCAGTATCTTATACAGTTCAATTATAATTTCAAACCAGCATTGCCATTGGAAGAAAGTATGCATACCATCCCGCACTACACTGAAAATTACAGTATCACCCAAAATTAAATCCTACTTTCAGTATACAAAAGATCAGCTTTACATTAAGTTCTGCAATTTTTTTAAAACAATTGTACATGTAGGTTACTAAAACAGTTAGAAAATACCCAGAAGAATCAGGCAAAACAATCATATTAAAATTTGACTGACCATTTTCAATGACTATTTTTAAAAGCCTGTATTTTCCATTTCTGGCTCCAACAAAGGTGTCCTTAAGGTTTCCACTAGCTGGAAAAAAAAAAAAAAAAAAAGAGACAGTAACTGAATGAAGGCATTTTATTTCCCTCGGACAGGGAATACTCAAGAAAGGTAAAACCGGTATCGTACATTAAAAGAAAGCTACAGCTGGACCTCCACTACAAAGCTGGATTGGAAGCAAAATAGAGAAGTGATACACCCCCGTGCTCCTGCAGTTCCAACCGCTGGGATGCAGCAAAAAAGTGATGACAACATTACAAACATCCGAACAGATTAAAAAGAGAGGGGGAAAAACCCCCAGCTCTGCTTTCTTACATACCATAGGATTTTCAATACTGTGAAAATTAAAGATGACTTGTCACATCATTAATCCAGCTTTCAGAGTTAATACAGCAACACAATAAAATATGGACCATCTCGAATTACAATAGCTTCACAAAGTCTGTAGGCTTAGTACAAACTTTCAGATATATCAATGATACACTTGCCAGGAAAATTTTAGAACCTGTCTGCAAAATTGCTAGTCTTTTCTAAAGACACTGCTCTGAAGAGTACCAGGGAAGGCTGCCAGCCTTCTCTCATCTTCTATATAAACTCGTTTCCTTTTATACCTCTTAATAACAATTGTCAAACCCTGACTTAGCAAATAGGATAGATTTATAATGAATTTATAAAGAAGTAATTAAAAATTTCACTTTATGTAATTCACATTAACAATACAGTGCAAACATGACAGATGCATTTCTAGAAGCATGTTAAAGAACTGCGCTTAAGCCCTGAAGATCATTGTGATCCATTGTGATCCCGACTGCTCTGCCGAAAACTCTGAGTGCGAGTCAGTTTAATTATAACCTAGACAGCGGTGTGTGCAGCATTTATTGAAGAATATTTATTGCAAGCTGGTCTTCTAAGCAATCCCACAGCGTAGAGCATAGCACTAGTAAGATAAACATCTGCTATCAAACCAGGAAACACAAAAAAAAAAAAAAAAGGGAGGGGGGATTATTTGCAGTCATATCCAGGCCAAATAACAGGTGGTCAGACTGCATCTGGCTACACTACTGTCCGTATTCAAAACACTTAAAATTTACAGCTATCAAGGTGGTGCGCAAGCCCATTCTGCAATTCCAGAATGGGGACAAGAGGTGCGTTTAGCAAGATTAACTTCACTGGGTTTACCAGGCCCACACCAGCTTTATCTCAGTTAGCGTTCTCCCGTTAACCAGTGCTGACCCTCAGTTTAATTTACTCCCAACTTTTCTAATTGTCTGCCTTTCCACATAAGCCCACTCAGCACACACACAAATATCTTGACATTTTCTGGACCTTCCGATTCTCCTGGGACTTTTTTGTCCTCTTCTTGCCTATTACCTTTTGTTCTTTATTCTCTAGTATCGAGCCTACACAGTAAAACAAGACCAAAGCACAGGAGTCACTACTGCACCGACACCAGAACTGTAACAGCTCCTGAAGTAACAGCTGAAGACAAAACACCAGCATCTGAGAAACTCTCTTGCTAACAAGCGATCTAGAATTTTTTAGCAAAGGCTTTAAAAGTCAGAACAGCATGGTACTATTTTCTGCTTAAACTTCCCGCACAGTTGAGATTTATAGAATTACAATTTTTGTATCTCATTGTGTAGTCTGTAGTTTAATTTAAATTTCTTTTTAAAAAAAAAAAATCGTGATGATAAACACATCCATTTTCTTCATCTACGCTACTGCTTCCACTAGTGAAGTTGAGTTCTGCTAATAGGAGCGCTTAATTAAGATACTTGGGTAGAAACACACTGGATGTATCCAGCTCCACATGCCCTACCCTACCAGGAATGGACATGATCTGCTGTCTCAGCACTATCCTAGACAGGATTTTTAAAAATATGCAACCTACAAAACTTTAAGATAGACAAGTTGAGACACGCTCCCTTCCTCAACAAGCAAATTCATATTAAATAAACTATTCAGCGCTTGAACAGTCCTGTAGAAGATCCGGTTAAGACCTTCGGAAGATTGCACTTAACTGCCTGTAAACATATACATGTATCAACTACGTAGATTTGTTCTGCTGAACTTTCAAAGTGACTCATCTGGAGTAGAGAATATTAAAATACAATTAGGTTTACGGCACAAATATTTTACAGCAAATTTTATTTAAAAATAATTTAGTAAGCTTCAGACATAATCTGGAACATAATCTGGCCAACTGTCCACAGCCCAATGCAAGCGAATATTCTGTGATCCCCTGCACTATTACTGCCCTGCTTGAAAGTCCAGTCCCTTTAGCATCTGCCTGGTACGTATCAGACACCTGAAGCATCACTGGTTCCCGCTACTCGATTTCAGCTTCCAGGAAAGACCAGTCCATGCTGCCAAGCCTTGCCATTATTTTTCAGGGACACCAGCCTGCCCGTAGCTAAAGCGGCCAGTCTCACAATGGCACAACAAGTGCTATTCGTCTCCCACGCCGCAGCCCTGCCGAGAGGCAAGCGGATGCTGCGCGGCAAACAGGGTCCCTGATTAGCGGGCTGCCCTGCGTCCCAGCCTGCCGAGACAGGAGCAGCGCAGGAAACCACCCGCGTCCTCTGCAGCTCTCCTCAGACAACAGAAAGATTCTCGGAGACATGAAGGAGAAAAGGCTTGGCCACCCTTCTTGCTCCTCAGCTCCTGCAGGGAGCAACAGGATCATTCTTTTGCTCCTCCCTCCAACAACACCAAGGAGAGAAAAAGGGAACGTGAGCCACTGCAACAGTCCTTCCCAGTCTGGAAATAAAAGCTATTCTGGATGCACCTCAGGTCTGAGAAGGGGCAAAGAACTTAAGAGAAACGAGAAGAACAAAAATTGATGCAGGGAAAGGAAAAGGAGAGGAGAAAAGGTGTCTAACAAACATAGCAAACGGACAACAAAGCAGGGGGAAGCGTAGTTAGGAGCTCCCACAGCAGGTACAAAAGTCGCCTTCAACAATAAAAGTGGGAGAGCAGGCAAAGTACACCGTACTAGTCACTGAACAAGCAGATTGCGGCAACCAAGACACAAACTGAAAACCCCCTTAATCCTGCGGTATAATCCTTGTTTACTCATTCTGTGATTTAAGGGCCCTGGTAATACTGAGAAATAACATGCCCTCTTCTAGTTGCACTTCATATTCTCCATGGCCGGGAAGCAGGGGAAAACAGGCTCCCCCACACCTCCCCCCTCCACAGCCTCCTGTAACAGGGCTTTTACTGGGCTTCCCTCATCCTGGATCGCTGGTTCTTCGCAGTTCCCTTTCTGTCTCTCTGCTGTTTCTCAGCGCTTCTCCCATGCAAGGAGCCGGGCAGCAACTCTCGGCACTGTCGGCGCTGTCCGAGCCGTTTCGCCCTAGCTGCAGCGGCGCTGAGCAGACCCCAGCTTCCGCCAAAGCCCGGCGGGACCCCCCGACGGCGGGCACCGGTCCGGCTCCAGCAGCCCGCCCACCCCCAGCAGGAAAACCTCCGGTAAGGTGCAGCGGGCACAGGTTGCTACAGGAAGTTACTCGAGCCAAAAGGTATCTTCCACGTCAGTATAGGGTTTTTTTTTTTCCTTTTGCATTGAATAGCTGTCTACCTTTCTTCTTGTGGTTAGCCGAATAAATAAAACCCACAAGTCGCCTGCTAACTCGTGATGCGGCGGCATCGAGCAGTGGAAGTTCGCAGCGAGACGCGACGTTGCCGGCCCTTGCTAAGGCTGAAACGCCGAAGAGCCGCGGCCCGAAGCAGCGTCCCCCCCCCCCCCCCCCCCGGTTAGGCTCGGCTCGCCCGCGACCCCGCGGCCAGACAAAGGCGGCACGGCAGAAGCAGCCCCGCTCGGCAGCGAACAAAGAGCCCGGCCGCGGGGCGCGCTCCCCCGCGCAGCGGCGGCCCCGGCTCCCCGCCCTGCCCCGCGGCCGACGCCGCGCCGGCCACGGCCCCGCTCGCCTCCTGCCCCGCGGCCAGCGGAGCGCACAAGAGGGAGAGGGCGGCGGGTGCCATGAGGGGGGGCAGGGCAGGGCAGGGCAGGGCAGGGCGAGCCGCGCGGCTACCTTGGATGCCGGTCTGGTGGGACATGTCGTTCGCTCGCACCCGCCGCGCCGCGCCGCGCCGGCACCGCAAGCCGCTGCGCCCCGGGGCACTGCGCCGAGGCCCGGCCCGGCCCGGCCCGGCCGCGCACACGTGACGCGCCCGCGCCACTCAGCGGCGGCGAGCGCGGCGCCGGCCGGGGCTGGGGCTGGGGCTGGGGCCGGGGCCACGGCGGCGGCGGGCGGCGCCGCTGCTGCTGCCGCCCCCTAGAGCAAGGCTCCGCCGCGGAGCCCCTCTCGGCTCGACCTGGCCCGGCCCGGCCATGCCCGGGATGATTTGTTCGGGATCTTCTCGCCTCGCCGACCGCTCGCCCCGTGGGGCCGTGGTCAGGGCGCCCCGCCGGTCCTGCCGCCCCCGGCGGGGGGCAGCGGCGGCGGCGGCGCGGCAGGATCGCAGCTCGGCCGGGCTCCTGCGGCCTCCTCCCTAGCGCCCGGGGACGAGGCCCCGCGGGGTCTCCCAACTACAGGGAAATTACCGAGGTGACTGCAGAGGTCCGCAGGAGTCGGCCGCGGAGAGCTGTAGCTCTTGCTTGGGGCAGCAGGGAAAGGGCCACAAGGGAACTTAAAAAGGAGGACACCAAGCTGCTGATGTGTTTTGCAGAATTTGTGTTAAGTAGTCATCAAATAAATTGCTCAGAGATGAGGGAACAGAGCCCAGAACCACCGTTCTCTCCACTCGAGCCGTTGTTCCTCATGGGGGAGTCACTCTTTTTCTCCAGTTAATTTTGCTTTATTTGCTACTTGGTGGCACAGCTTCAACAGGAATAGCAAAGGTTTTCTCTATTTCACCGTGTTACTGATGCTTGAGACACTTTTCTGAGACACTTTTGTTAAGGTGTGAATGCAGGAGTGGGGGGGCATCTACTTCTCAGTGCATTGCCTACCCACAAGACCAATGGCTTTTACACCTTTTGACTTGTGTGGAAAAAGTTTTCTTAAACTTTCTTTTTTTAAAGTTCCCACTGGAAGAGAGCCAAGTATAGTGAATTTAAGCATGCTCTGATGTAGCTTTGCTTTTGATAGTTACCTAACACAGGCACCTGGGTCCACAGGCTGAAAACCACCATCCTCTGATGATAAAAAGATGGGTACTACTTCTTTCCTCTTCTTTAAGAGTGGCTTCTGTGTTCTGTGCTGTAGCCAGTGTTTTTAATCTGTGTTGTGGTCTGGATTAGATTGCACAGGTGAAATGTTCAGGTGTTTGTAGCTGTAGCAGGACTGCAGGCACTTTAATTGAGTCTTGATGCTGATGTTCTTTCAGATTCATAAGGAGTTAGCAGGGGTTTTATGGGTCACTAGTCAACATGAGAACATAAAAAATGCTGTAACAAGGCATACAAGGAAGTAACCCAGCAGTCTATCCCTCCCCACCAATGGCACAGGCAAGAAAAGAAGAATAACGCAAGCATATACTTCTCTGGTATACTTTTCCAGGGATTTCTGAAGTCAACTCAGGGATTTCTAAACGGATTTATTTGTGTTGGTAGATGTGTTTGTCTACACTTTGTCACATCCCCGGTTTGAAGACACCAGATGAGGGAGTCAGTGTCCCGTTTGGGAAATGGCAACTAGCATTGTAATTGCAGTATATGAGCTCTACTGTGTGATGTTAGTCCAGCAAGTAAGAAGTCACTGTGGAAACGTCTCACCCACTGGAGAGCTGGAACTAACTGTGAGGGCTGCAGCAGCTGGGGAAGTAGAAAAGCTGCAGTTTATCTTTTTTCTAGCAACAAGGCTGAGAGAGGGAAAAGACTTCACATGAAACCAGGAGATGAGAGACAGCAGATACCTCCCAGAGAACAGTGAAGTCAGCTGTAATTCCTCTATTATAAGCCTCCCAGCACAAAGGTCATTAAAAGCTAAAGCAAGTCTTGGACAAGAGCTTTTCCAAAAGAAAAGAAAGCATTGAAGTTCCAGTCAGAGTGGCAACCAAAGATGGGACACTATCACAATTACTTTAAATCGTGATCCTGTGTTCTTGGTTCCTCCCAGGTGTTGGCATTAGTGTTTGTGAAGGACTGATTTGGCTGAATGTCTCTTGAGGGAAAAGTTTTCAGACAGATCAGTTCCTTGATCCAGTTGCTCATGTGTCCCCAGGAGCACTAGTACTGCCACAGTGTGGTAATGAGGATGCACAGCCAAGTCTGTGGGACTCTGCTTTCAACGGCAGCCCACACTTAGACTGGAAGTGTTAGACTGATATGAGACTACAGTATCTGTCACCAAATTGAGATCACCTTGACTATCTGAGGTGACATCACATCGATCCAACCAATCTGTCAGAGGGGTACAGTACAGAAAGTGGATGGGCAGTAAAGTACAGAAGTAGAATTTTGACATCTGCTTAGTAGGAAACTTAAAAAAATGAAGGCTTGTATACACTGGCAGATTTGGAAGAGATTTTATTTCTTTATGACAATAAAAAGAATAGCATTGAAATGGTGCTCTTTTCTCACTGGAACTAATACTGTGTAGACTTCATATTCAGTTTAATAGGAAAAAAGGCAAAAAAAGTATTTTTTTTAATCTGAATATCAAAAATATGTTCCTATATTACAGTGTTTCATGTTTGACAAAGAAGAGAGATGTTCCAGAAAGACAAGCGAAACTGAGCAAGGATTTTATGTTTAAGAATTTTAAGAACTTTATGCTAAACTTCTGAATTTTAGTGTGCTTCAGAGTCTTATTAACTGCTATCCAAATCACAAGTCATTATGAAGAGTCTCAGGATAAGAATACAGAGGTTTATTTATTAGCATATTTATTTATTAGCATTATTTTGCCTTCTTATAAGTTGCATATTCTTCCCTGTACTTGAATTCATTTTTTTCCAGTAGACATCAGTTTTTGCACGTGGTTAAGGCTGTGATGGTTTTGGTAGAAAGCGCATACTGCAGAACAGCCCACATTGTAGTAAGATTCTTTTAACTGAATAATACACAACATTTACAAGAAGGAAATATTTTTACTAGACTTTGGTATAGTATTTTCTGCGTGACCTTTGGGTTTTGGGGTTTTTTTTTTTTTTTGGCAGTTTTTACTGTTTCTTTAATTCTTTCAGAAATACGTCAAAACTTCAACTCTGTTTACCGTAAGTAGCCCTATTCCCATACACCCATAGGTAACTAAACGAAGAAATCACACTCTCTCCTACAGTCAGATTTGATTATAACTTCGAGGATATGTGTGAAAGGTGCTCTTATGCACATCAAAATGGACTTTGAGCATGCCAGTGCTTGCTTGCGTAAGTCTCAATATAGGTAACTCTAATCAACCACCACATCACACTATGTTCAAATCAAGTAGAAAGGTATTTCTTTGTAATGGCTAAAAGTTATGGGTAGTCACCTACCTGTGAAGAAATACTGCTATTCATCTTTTGCTAAATGTATATATAAGAGAAATTAATGCTCTCTTGCCATTATAGCAAATGTTTCTTTATTACAGTATAAAGGACAGCTCTCACTTTGTGTACTTTAGTAAGTATAGCACTGTGAAGATAGCTCTACATTTTTGTAAGCTCTTAGGTATTTCTGTTTGTTTCTCATAAATATGAGCAAGTAAACTATCTAACCCCTGTCCCTTAAAATTCATAATTAGACAGGCTTTTCTTTCTGGCTGCTTAAACAGTGGCCAGGATCCAGGGTGGCCAGGAACATGCTAGGTAGACAGCTATTTTAAGCTGAATTGCAATATAGTGGATAGCCAAGTTTTAAGTTACTGGAGGCTTTCTAACCACTGCCAATAGGTGATAACAGATTTGTAGCAATAGGTTTTGCTATCCTAGAAGTTGTAGAGATTTGATTCTTGTCATGTTTTGGTACACTTTGATAACAAGAAGCAAATGCCCTGCAAAATAAACTGAATGACGAACAATTGGTGGAAATTCTGATATTTCTTACATGTTTCTGTTAAGTGCTTCCTGACGCTATCTAGGAGCTCATTCTGAATATGGTTTATGAGTTTTGTCCATTTCTAGCCATTATTCTGATCTGGTAAATCTGTAAATAGTCATGGCACCTGCAATTTTTATGCACCTTCACAGTGTAATGGGTAACGTGACGGTCAAATTGTTTCATGTCCTCAGTGATTTTTAAATCACTGAATTCTTCAAATGTGATTCGTTCTTTCATAGAGTTACACTGAGAGTCGTGATTACCTAATGTGAAAAATGCTTTGGAATCCAGTCACCTTTTGGGTCACGCTTTTCGGATTTTTGTTCTGCCTCCATGATGTGTTATCTGAATGCGTTCCAGAAGTGCATTAAACAGTATGACTAGCATTTCTGTGGTTCTTAGTTTTGTTTTTTTCTCTCCAAAGGGAAAAATTACTTTAATTATTTAAAACCTGTGTTTGCTTTGTAAATTATTAGTGACAAGGTCAAAGACGTTTCCCTTGTGCTTAGAGTGCTTAGGATGACTTTTAAGAATCGTCTTAGATGATGCTCAAAGTGATTCTCAGGTCCAAGAAAGCAGGGAAAACTTTGTAAGAGCTGGACAGCTCCATTAGGCCTTTGGAATAGATTTATAAACTGCAGTGTCCATTTTAAGCTGTCAGGGGGCAGCTTGTATGTGGGTGCCTTCTTCCCAGACCATCATATGCAGAATATAAATACCGAGATTTTAAATTTGACGGGATTCCAGGAGAAAACTGCATAGAAAACAGAGGCAGGACATGCCTCTGCTGAGGCAAGGGTGAGCCGCTAACGATAGGTGCTTTTTTGTTCTACACTAATTAGAATTTCTTAAGATCTAATTATTTATAGCAAGGTATATTACATTGCTGTAACCTAGAGAGAAGGTGGTAACAAAGCAGGAATAACTGAAGCCGTATTGTGGTCTCCCAGAATAGGAAGGAAGTTTTCTTGCTACCAGGAAATAGTAGTAGAAGCTCCACTTCTCACTTAAGTAGAGCTTGTATTAAAAATGAACATCCTGTATGAAAATAAATTCCAAAGCAAACATCAGCTGCTGTTGGTGTTTATGTAAAACCTTCCTCTCGGTCACAGTCTAGAAAAATTGTTCCACTGTCCATTTATTGTTGAAGAGACTGGGTACATTCAGTGACTTCCAGCAGCGTCTCCTTTCTTTCCTATTTTCATGTTGATGAGGGCTGTTCTAGGTTCCTCTCCATTGGATTTGGTAGCTATTTCTTGATGAGAAAGAAGATACACTTGGGACTGTTTCAGTCCCATTTGGATGATTATACCCAAGCACTTGTGGCTCTAGCAGGACCTCTTTAAGAAAGCTAATGGGTCCTGGCAGACAGCCACCAAACACAATGCTGTCTAGATGTAGAATAGATCTTATCTGCCAAGAATGGAAATTGCCTCCTCTATGTGGGTGGGTCATCTGGCCAGAAGTCATTTTTGAGCATAGAGCAGAATTTGAGTGTTGCGTGACGTGACGAGCTGGTTGTTAGTTTTGAGTACGCTGGAAAGTAGTTTATTTTCTCTGAAATTTCTTCGAATATAATTCTCTCCTGTTGTGATGAACATTTAATAAATAAAAACAAGGCAGATTCCGTAACTAGGTGAAAATTTGGAATTGTATTTTTGTTTTTCCTAGTATTACATAGAGGAAATCATGATTCTATTGAAATCGGTAAAAATTCTCTCACGGAGTTCTGTACAGACAGGACTTTACCAGTAGATCCAATGGATGTGAACTGCTTTTAATGGCAGATTTCTTTGTTGCATACGATCTAGAATGATACGCTAGTGCAGTGCTAGTGTAAATCCAGTTGCTTTCCAGGTGAACTCAAAAGAGAGATACTAGGTAGCATTCTTTTCATACCTATTTCTGTTTCCTTTTAGCATTTGATCGAGATGATGGGCTTGAGACACTGTGAAATACGGAGCTCAAACGCCAGCACTATGCTGATGATGTGCCATTATTTATCCTGTTTTCTGCCGAACAGAAGTGCAGGTTCCTCTCTTGATGAGATACAGTTGGTACAAACTAATGCCAGAAGAAGCAAAAGTGACTCTTGCCAAGGCATTGTTCACACTCGGTGCTGAAGACACAGAGTCCGTAACTCACTTCCTCTCTTAATTAGAGTGTCACAGAGTCTCAGTGCCTTGCTAAGACTGTTCACCCTGCGGCCTGGGAGTATCAGTATTTCAAAATTCAGTCTTTTGTCTTATATTTTCTCTGATATTTTGCCTATCTTTCCTGAGATACCACATTTCTGGCTATTTCTCCATGACTTATGTAGCTGTGAACATAGTAGATCAAATCTCAGATTCTCTCTACTAGCTCATAGCATGCTTGTCATTGCTGTTTTAAGGTCTTATTCAGATTTTCAAAGAAATTAAGAAAAGGTTCAAACTGCTGCTAGATCATTTCATCCTTTGACATAGTCATCATGAGAACAGCTAAGCTCCCCTGAGATATGCTGAAGCTGGGGTGAAAGAAGGCAGCACCTGGGGCAGGGGATTCCAACTCATGGGGTGCCACCGGTGGCAGAGATCAGCCAGAGACCTTTCTTCTGAAAGGGAGTTACCCCTAAGTTAACTATGAAGAAATAGGAGTAAGAAAACATCCTTTACGTGTAGGTTTATTTCCAAAAGGGTTCACTCCATGACGCTAATTTAGGATTTTATTACTGATGGTGGAAAGCATTCTGAGATGTGGCAGAATAAGACTCTACCGCAGATCCTTATTCTACAGTGCTCAGTGTTTAAAAAGACAGAAATGCAGACGAAGGAGAGGAGAAAGACTTGCAGTAGGCCTGGAGATAATTGAATAGTTCACTTCTGGCATCTAAGACTCTGCAGTATTAGTGCTCAGCTCCTTCCATTTAGTATCTAAAGGCAGACACGTGCACAGAAGGTCATGTTTGATATGTCTCAGCAACAGCTGAAGGTCTCTAATACTTACTATTTGTTCGAAAATATTCTACAGTGCACTTACTGGTGTTTTTATGGATGAAAGGAAATTCAATAAACAAAGGACATTTTAACTGCACTGAACATTCTTACTTGTACTCTTGGGCACTTACTCAGAGCGCCTGTCTATTTTCAATGGATTCCCAGTTGTTGAATAAATTATTACATTTATCATTGTAAATATTTTGCGTAACTGTGTTTTTTCACAGTGCATTAGTGGAGGTTAAAAATAGCAGCCCTGTCACAGGATGTTCTCTGGCCATTAAAAAAAAGGTCTGTTTGCATAACAGACACCGCATATCTCTATGTATGATGAGAAACAGCTTTAAGGAAAGGTCACACAAAATTTGGTCTGCTCATCACTTGTCCAGAGCTAGAAATTTGACAGCAAAGAAACCAGTCTCTAGGCTTAGCTCTGTATAGATGATTCTCTTATTGATCATTTTCAGATTGCAATTACCTGTTTCTTATGTTTAATATTGGTATATTTGATTATTTTGAGTGAGATTATAGTTATTCACCAAGTGCTACCATCTGGACAGTCATACTGAAATAATTAACTAGTACAACTCAACTGTATTCCTGGGGGTCTGATCCACTGTTTGGGCCATACCGTGCTCAGCACAAGCACCTATATGTCTCTGCTTCAGTGGGGACAGATTTGCTCTGCAGTAATATTGGTGCCATGTCAAGTTTGCTATCATCTGTATCTAGACACCCAAACCCAGTAGCCCATGCCAGAAAGCTTCTATCTATCCTAGCTGTTTCTGTTCTTTGGGTCTGGTGAGTTGCATGTGACCGAGCACAACCAGCACTTCAACTGCTTTTATTGTACTGGATAACTTACTCCAATTTTATATATGTACAGATTTAAAAATAATAATTCGAGTTATCACACTGTGCTTGAGTTTGAAAACAGTATTTTTGTAAAAAAGCAACATTTTTATAAAGATCACATTACACGTGTTTTTTTTTTTAACAGCAATGGGATCAAGACACAGCCAGTCTATGTGAAGGCACAGTAAAGCCTTTTTTTACAAACATAATGTCTTGTAGTTTCAAACTACAGGGGTTATGTATCCCAGGGATCTACTACCATTTTAAACCAGAATTAATATATATTTGTTAAAAGCTGAACCCCAGCTCTTTTTTCAGGTGTTTCTGCCCTATAAAAATCGAAGGTATAATTTGTTCCTATTCACATTTAGGTTTGTTTTGAAATGTTTCAGGTTGTTCCCAGCAAGTCAGAGAGTCCAGAGCCTTAGCACCAGAGATGTGTCCTTTTGTCAATGTTTGTAGTTCCCTCATCTTTAGGCAGTTTGCAATTTTTTTCTGGTTTCATTAATGAAAATGTGCAATAGTAAGAGAAAAAAATATCTCTGCCATGACTTAGGAACCTACTAGTTCATCTGTGGATTGCATATAATGTTGATTTTGTATCATTCTAGTTCATTCATTGAAATGTCAGTGGATATCTGATCACATACATGCTTTGAGGAGGTTAGGTATATTATCAGTGCTACTGACCTTACCAAACAGCTGCATGATCTCCTAAAATGACATCAGAACAGTTTTTCAAAGTCTGTGTTCTGTAAGCTCATGTTATTGGTGGTTGTTTTTGAGGAAATAGACATACTAGTTAGGCCAAAAATCACCACTAAAGCTGACAAATACTCTAAATTAAATGATGGTGGAGGAATTACATGGCTGCAGAGCCTGCACCCCTATCTTGTGTTTGTTAATTCCTATTCTGCCTGTGACTTCTTTTTGTAATTTAGCCCCTGTACCAGCCTTTCCATATTTTTGCCCATGCTTGCTCTCAGCCTGACAAGCCTGTAATTAAGTAGGTCATCCTATTTACCCCTTTAAAATATTGTTCCAACATTAGCTTTCTTCAGTTCTCTGAAATTTCTTCTGCATTTCAGAAGTTGTTAGGAATCAACTTTAATGATTAGCACTGCTGCTTATCACTTCTTTCATTTATTTTTATAACAACTCTTAGACCTGCTATTTAAAAATATTTAATTTAAGTTGCTGCTGTTTGTTATCCCTTTATATTATTGCTGTTATGGGAAATATTTCAATGTTGCTATTTACCATGAAAACACTGTTTCTTTTTTCTAAATACAGGATAGGAATATTTATTGAATATTTCTGCTTTTTCACATTATTTCAGACAATTCTATTATTTCCTACTAGGAGTAAAGCAGTACTATTTGCAGTGTTATTGTTTCTAATCAAACATTCTTACTTTCTGTGGGATATAGATTTTTGTCCAAGTTCTTAAATCACTTAGCTGTTTATATATTAACTGTTGGCAGCTTCTCTTTATTTCTCCATTTGTTTCATGTTTTAATACGCTGCATTCCCTTCCCTTGTCTTAGTGAGAAAAAAGCGGGATGCAGATAATGAATAGATCTACAGTGCTATAGCTGAGACTGGTTGCCGTAACTGTGAAATTTCAGAGAATGGTTTTTTTTGAGGAATTGAAAAAAAAAAATACATTTAATGGAGCACTGTCCTGGAATAATAGCGTTTTGAGGTGTGAGGGAATGAAGTCCTTTTCCCAAGCGGCAAGCCAGGAAGAGGTATTTGTGCAGCCACACGAGAAAAGGAGTGAGAAGAGAGGCTGCGGGAGCTGGGCTTGTTCAGCCTGGAGAAGAGCCGGCTCAGGGGGCATCTTATCACTGGGCATAAATATCTGAAGGGAGACACAGACTCTTCTCAGCGCTATCCAGTGACAGGACAAGGGTCAACGGGCACAAACCGAAGTATGGAAAATTCCAGTTACACTAAGAAAAGACCCTTTTACCATGACGATGGTTGAACGCTGGCACAGGTTGCTCAGGGAGGCTGTGGAGGTCTCTGTCCTTGGGGATGTTCAAAAGCTGGCTGGCCATGGCCCTGAGCAAACTACTGTTGAAGAAACACTCGATGCTTTTGGGTCAGGTCTGAACAGAGACTTTATTTACTATAGCTAGCTATAGGTGAGAGCACATGGCAGACAACACCAGCCAGAACATGCCTCACCAACAGCCTCTCTAAACACCAAGCCGGAACATGGCCTTTTATGCACTTGCTGTCCTATTCCAGAAGCTTCTAACCAATCACAGGTCACGCTCAAACCCCTTTCCTTTTATGGAACACCAGCGCCACACCGCCCCCCCCCCCCCCCCCCATGCCGCAGGGCCGGTTGGATCCGGTGTTAACTGGTGAGTCTGCTTACAGCTCGCCCCTGAAGGAAACCTCTAGAACAGCCAAGAAACATCATAGGCCTCAGCTGAGATTGACTTCTAAATCCTTTCACAGCACATCAACCTTAAAATATGTTTCATCGTCTGTATATTTTCACGGAGGTATCGTCCAGCCTGAGCTATTCTGCAATTCTGTGAAATTTCGGGGGTGTTAAGTGGTCCACAGGTTGTGGACCAAGCAGCTGATCGCACAACCCCCAGAGACAACATGGCATACCAGAGAGCTTTCTAGCAGGAAGCTGTAGCGTTTGCTTCCTTGTTCAGAATTACCCTTCAGTCCTGGATCCTCTGCAAAAGAATAGGTAGTGTTGTAATGAACTGCATTTTTTACATTGTTCTTGAATAGAGCGATTGTACAAATCTTTTCAGTTTGGGCTTGCAGCCTCTTCACTGACAAAGCTAGCATTTTTTTTCTGGCATAAAAAACAAACCTGTCTGCTTGTACAGAGTCATTGTTTTGGAATGCGCAGTAGCTCGGCGTGTTTTCTTGTTCCAGACGGAGCTGTCTGAGACAGCAGATTCTTCTAAGGTAACTTTCCAGCTACAGACTAATATGCAGAAGGCTGATTCCTCAAATTTGAGTGTAAAAATGACTTGCAGAAGATGCTGCTGCTGTAAGATACATGGTTAGTTCAATACCTACAACTCTGCTGGAAACTCAGTGTAAAACGATAGATCCTTTAAACTAATGCCACTTCATGGTAGGAGAGCAGGTAGAATAGTTTCATTCACAAGCATTGAAACTAGCATTTCTGAGATGACTCATTGTCTTGATTCAACCTGCTTTCGAGGTTCAACTTGCTAGTTTTACTGCTGGCCTGTTCAGTTACTGATAGCTTTATAGACGGAGTTTGTTTATATCTTTCTGTTGTTGACAGTTCCTGCATTCTAGTGACTAGGCCTGATTAGTCTTGTCTACTTAAATTATTTGCTCAGTGTTGTTATTCAGGTGTGTATTTCATCAAATGGAACTTGAATGCTTGATTAAAAAAAGGGATCAAGAGGCTCCTTTTTTATAATAAATGAGTAAAATATTACACTTTTTTGAAAAATGTTAGCTAACCCTAAGGAAGTGATTGAAACAGGAAATTTGGTAAGGGGGGGTGTTTATGGATCAGTTAGATCTTTGGTTACTTTACTAGAAAAGTAGATGATTTTCACTTTATTCACTTTTATAACGGCTCCAAAAGCTCGCTGATTTACTGTCTGAAAAACCGTGCATGAACTTTTTGTAGTTGTAGTATGTGTCTCCATCTGAGCTGAACAGTATTTCTTTCTTTTTTTTTTTTTTTTGTAATGTGTAGGTGCATGAAGAGTGTGATCTCTCTTTTGTGGTGGGTGCTGCCTCCTTCTGTATAGACGCTTATTTGTTGAACAGGAGGAGACTGATTTCTGTGCAGTGCAGCAGTGCACACAGAATTGTTGCATGGAGAGGCAGTGTAGTATGTTGCATTTCTGCTCTCTTTAGCTGCATATGACGATTTTTTGTCTCTGGTTATTTTGAATTTCTGTTTACTGCAAAGATAGTTTGGGGGAGGAGGTTTAGTGTTAAATATTGAATGTTGCATCTTTATAGCTAAGCAGGTAAGCAAAAATTGAGCGTCTCTTAGGTTATTCCATAGAGGAAGATAATTTGGGGATAGCATCACATATCTTCAATAGTTATGTTTATTTACAGAAATATAAAAAATTATATTGCCAAAAGTACAGAAGAGATCAAACCACTGGGGACAACGTATTGCAAACAGCATCAAACCCTTTTTAGCCCTCACCAAGCAAAGGGCCTCATTCCAAGTCTTTCTTCGGGTGCTTGTTCTGGTTGTGTTGACGTCTTTCACATGACCCACTGAAAGGTCCTTTCACATTCCTCCGCAGACTTACACACCTCTGCCCAAAGCAACCAAATGAATATCCGTGTTTTAAGTGTGTTGCCTTATTTCAGCCACCTACTTCCAACAGTGACTTTTCACAACAGTCTTAATGAAATATTAAGGCTGTGTATAGCAGATTCAAGTTGGCTTCACCCATCTTCAGGATCAACCAGACCTTGCACATTCTGCATGAAGAACTTGCCAAAATGCCATGCTGAAATCATCCTACAAAGGATGCAATACCAGTAAACTAGCACTAGGGACCAAATCCCACAAAAAAAAGGCTTTGGTCTACAATCTGGCTGAAGTGCCATGTGAGTTCTGTCAGGCTGCATAGAGGTGTTTTGGCTAATACCGTGGCAACACTGAAGGTGTGTGCAGGCTGGAGACTGGCCCTGGCCTCACGTAGGCCCCTCCAACGTGGGAAATATGGGTCTAGATTTCCCTCCCCCCAACATGAGGGTTTCTCTAAATCTTCCTAAGCAAGCTAGCCAGTACTGCTACCCCTGTGCTTTTGCTTGTGGATAATACGCCTCCAAATTTGACCCCTGTGCTCCCCACATCTGTGGTCTTCTACAGCCAATTACTTAGCATTCAGGTCTGGCCCGCGGGGACTGAGTGTCGTCCCACTTTCCTTCATCACCTCCCGTTGCTTAAGACAGCCGTGGCTCCCAGACCACCCCCTTCCCAGGGGAAGGGAGGCACCCGCGGTAGCACCGCGCGCCTCCGCGCCTTCTCGCCGGCGGAGGGGGGGGGGGGGGGGGACACACCGAGACCCTGTCGCAGCGCCGCGGCTGCGCGGCTACAGGCCGCGGTCTCGCTCCCCCGGGCGGCGGGGCCGCGCTCCCTTCCCCTGCCCTCCCCTCCCCCGGCCTCCTCCTCCTGCCGCCGCCGCAGCCGCCGCCTCTCCCGCGGCGGCCGGGGGGGCGGGACGCCGCCGCAGCGCCAGCGTCGCTGTGCCAGCCGGAGGGGCTGGGGGCCCTGCCGGCCGCTGCTGCGGGGCTGCCGGCGCGGCGCGGCGCGGCGCGGCGCGGCGCTGGGGCCGCCCGCTGCTGAGAGGGCGCCGCGGCAGACGCGGAGCCGCGCCGCAGGAGGCACCGCGCCCGCGGCGCCGCATCCCACGTCGCGGTGAGTGCGCGAGCGGCCCCCGGCGCGGCCGGCTCCGCGCTGCGGGGCCCCCTCCGTGTGCGCGGTCGGACCGCGCCGGGCCGGGCTGCGCCCTAGCGCGGGCGGTGCGGTGGGGAATAGCGCGATTTAACAGGTTGCGGTGCGCGTGGGGTGCGCGGGTTGCTGAGCACCCCGGTTTCTGGCCCTGAGATAGAGCTGTGCGTCAAGACCAGGCTTTTTCGTTAGTGCCTTAGTATAACTGCCGCTTAAAGTACTGGTTTCCAATGCTGTAAAATACTCCCAGGAAGCCGCGTCTTCGCTGCTGCCTGCCCTAGAGTTGTAGGGTGTCCTAGAGCGGCCAAAAATAGCTGGCCATGTACTTGTTTTTCTCCAGCCGCTTTCGAGGTTTAAGATGGTTCATGCACACGAGAAAGTAGCAGAACTTTTCTTTCTATTAACAGGAATATGGAAAAGATAAAGTAATTTTGGGCGTCCTTACAGCTCTAAAGGTGATTGCATCTCTAAAAACTGGTGTTTTTGTAGGCTGTGAGGGCAGTGACCCTTGATTTAAATCATGTTACACGTAAACTTTTCAAAGGGCTGGCAGTTCCTTGGGTCAACTTTTTAACTCTCTGGAGTATTTTTTGCTTTTTCATATGCAGTTTATTTGAAATCTGGCAGCATAAAAGCTTCCCTTTTATTATTTACTGGATGTAGTGTCTGAATCTGCGAACGGCATTTATTCTTTTGTTTGCTTTTGATGGACACAGGCTTCTGTATACTTTTACAAAAATAGTTCAGGTTATAGAATTAAGTAGCTTAATTTTTAAGTAACAGACCATTTGTAAGTTTATCCATGGTCCAAGAAGCAGCGGGTAACTTAATTTTTGTGTTTTGTTTTGTTTTCCTTTTCCTGCAGGGCATGTGACATTTACAAAAGTCTGTACTATTCAATTAAGTACACCATATCTTTCAAGGATCGGGCTGTAATAAACAAGTAATGTTGTTAGTTACTCTTTTTTTTTTTTCTTCCTACACTCTGAATCCCTTGAATAATTGCGGTGTTCAGCAACATAAAGGCTTTATGTCTTTGTGAATACAAAGTGATTCAACAGGATGAGACAAGTAATTTGTTGTGAAAAGAAGGAAAAGAAATCAAATGACAAACAATTGAAAATATAAATATTCTCAATTGTATTTTTCACTAGCTGTACTACATGAGTAAACAAGTTCCAAAGTACAATTTTTATATTCGTACGAAACAGTCGGTGCTCAGGGTACTCTTATTTTCTGTTTATGCTTAATTATTGGTGTACTCTCTGAAATCAATAAAAAGATTTCCACAGACTTGCCTGGGCTGGAAGGATTAATTCTAGCAATTTTTCCGTTATGTTACTCCTTCATGTAAACACACATTTCTGCTGTGGCTGATTGGGGTTTATGTTCATGCGCTTCCAGGAGGTGAGGCAGTAGACCTCACTGGACTCATTCCACGCTTTTCCTGTAAAGAGAAGGATTCAGTTTAGTAACCTAGTATGAACGTTTGTGGAGCCTGTGTCATATTTTTGGAATGAGTTTCATGTAGGCTGTCATGTTCTTCTGTGCTATATTTTCATGCCATATCTATGGAGCTGTACCTTTAAAAAGCTAATATAGAAACATTTGAGATTAAAAATACTGAGCTGTAAGGTATAAGTGTTTATTTGTTTGTTTTTATGTGGGAATTGGCAGAAATTGCAGTTTGTCTGGGTCTAACAGTCCTTTTTGATTGGAACTGTCATTGCTAGTCAAGTCTGACGTAATAAAAGTGACTTATTAAAAGGTGATAGTGATTTGATTTTTTAATGTGCAGGTATCTTCTAAGCTCCTGGAATTCTTGGTGTGTATAACATTGTGCGTTTGTATCTTTATGTACAGGCACAGAACAGTTCTGAAGTATCTGAGGATGGATAAAGACTTCCGCTACTACTTCCAGCACCCATGGTCTCGCTTAGTTGTGGCTTACTTAGTGATCTTCTTTAACTTCTTAATATTTGCTGAAGATCCAGTATCTCACAGTCAGACAGAAGCCAATGTTATTGTTGTTGGTAATTGTTTCTCATTTGTAACAAATAAATACCCTGAAGGAGGAGGCTGGAGATTTCTGAAGGTGCTTCTATGGTTGCTTGCCATTCTCACAGGACTGATAGCTGGGAAATTTCTGTTCCATCAGCGTCTATTCGGTAAGTTATATGATGCACCTGCGGACAGCTTGGTAATGTCTTTTTGAATTCTGCATTAAAGTTTCTGCTCATTGCAATTTTTTAAACTTTACCGTAAATCAATTGAAATGTTTAGACCTATATAGAGGGAGATACATCAAAGCTTGCATCATTGTGGAAATGAATGCCATGTCTACTTGTGTAAGCGCAACTAACAATGATTTGAGTCAAAAAAGGCTAAAAATAACAAAAGTTGGGTTTGAAATAATTGCAAAGTCAGTGAATTTCAATATTATAGAAATACTATTTCGCGTCTTCAAAGGGCAGGAAAGGCCAGTGATACTAAATGTCTTCTCAAAAGTCCCATAAATGGAAGCAAAGGCACTAAGTGTGGAAGGTGTGGGGAAAAAAAAAATTAGTTTTAAACTTTTTTCATTTTTGTTGACGAGCGCTAGGAGATACAGAATTGCTTTGTTTTCCTTGATCTTGTCTTTTTATTTAGAGCTTTTATGCCCAAACAGGGACAGCTTATGCTATGACAGTAAGGTTACCACCATGAGCTATCCACCTCTTTCATTTACTACATGAAGGGATAAGCTCCTGGTGAAGAAGCTACTGAGCTACCACGGTTTGCAATTATTGGAAATGCTAGTTGTTTCTCTCACTGCCAGGATATCCAAGCATTAATACTACGGTTGCTTGTACTTGACTGTTACAACTAATGCAGACTGGTGGTGTTGCAACAGAGCACTGTCGTTGCTCAGTGAATGCATTATATGAGTAAATGGATGATTCCTGTTTCTAATGCAGCCTGCTAAATCCTTGGTACTGTTTTAATGAGCATTCATTTTTAGAAAAATAAAAGTTATCCATTGTGTTCCTAATACGATATTTCAAGTACGTATAAACCTATTGGCTGTACAGGTTCCCAACCACAGTAAACTTTGTGGTATGGCTGGTGGGGTCTGCACATTGGCAGCTCCTGTAGGTAGTAGAGTTGTGATAAGGAACTCGCATATGAAAACAGAAATACTATAGAAGGAGTTTCTCTCTGTCTCCTATTGCAAGAACAAGTCAATGAAATGGAAAGGTTAGGAAAAGGGAAAAATGTCAAAAACAAATACTTTTATACCCAAGATGTAACTAAACTGGGGACCTTGTTGCCTGTGGAATCGCTGAAAGGAGTGGAATGACCCTGGAATGAGTACTGAGTCTGAAACTTAAGGTGAAAAGGATTGTAAATATGCAAATATATAAAAAAAAATCCACCATTGCCCTAACTGAGTCATAGCTTTAGAAGGTGTGGTAAATGTCGCATCCTAGGGTTCAAGGATGTCTCTTAAGTTTTAGATATAAGTAAAAAACGTGGAAAAGATTACCTCACTCTTCCGAGGTGCAAGGTTTGCACCATTCTTTGAAGCATCTGGCTCCACCTGTGTCAAAGACAACGCTGCTGGTCTGCATGGACTAGTGCTATGTTCTTAAACTGGTAGAGCTGCAGGATAGAGCGTTACTGGAACATCTCTGAGCAGAGGAGTGATTGGCCATTTCCTTTGTTTGCCTCATTCTGTTAAGATAGAGAGAAAACCAGTATCAAGTGTTTCAGTAAATCAAATGTAAAGCTATTGTGTCTAGGAACAAAGAAGATAAGCCGTATTAAGAGACTTCTCTTAATACAAGCTTCTCTTGAAGCACTGATTCTGCAAAAAATAGTTGAGCACCTTAGTGGCCATTCAATGGAACAGGATCTTTACAATCAATGCTGTGGCTAATTCTGTCCTTGGGGGACAAACATCAATGTTTCTGAAATGAAGAGGACATTTTACTGTAATTCCTGGGCCCTGGAACAACCGCTCTTGGAATAATGTTTTCAATTCTGGTTTCCACAATTGAGGAAAGATTCTGCTAAATTGGAGAGGACCAGGGAAAAGTAATAAAAGTGATCTTAAAATTGGGAAATAAGACCTATAGTGAGAGGATTGACAGGCTCAAAGAAGAGATTAGAGGGCCTCTTGCTCACATTTAATTTAGAGGAAGGAATCTTCAGCAAGCGTATTGCACAGTTGAATGGCTGGAAGTTGCTAGCAGCCGGACTGTGCACTTTTTTTTACTGAAAGGCTAGATAATCACTGGAACTGGTTGTCACAGGATGGATTTTAAGGTGATTCAAATCAGCATTACTGCCAAAGGAAGTTCCGTCCCACATTAATTGTCTGCTGTTTATTCCTGCTTTTGTAGAGTTGCTTTGTGAAACAGGTTAGGGAATTTATCAGGGTTAACAGTATCTGTCTTATATTTCTGTGAGGATCATGCCTCTGTTTATGCAGATGTTTGTGACAGCACAAAGGAGGGATCAAATGTTGGGAGGAAGCTAGCAGGCAAGAGATCCCTACTTTTCCTACCTCTGACAGCAGTGCTGGTTTAGGAATATTTACAACGAGGGTCTGAGTTAGCAATCGGATGTAGATAAAATCTAGTCTGTGGGTAGTTGCTACAAGTTTAGTTTCGTGGCAGGTGAAGGCAGTGTGAGTCCGCCCCAGTCCTACTCTCCTAACCTCAGCCATGTGGGTGTGGTGCCTCCCTGGAGCCAGTGCTGATGTTAACGTGATTGAGCAATGAGCCAGCTCAGGGAGCCGGTCCCATGCAAAACGAATTGCTTCTGCTGTCATCTACCCATGTGGTCACTTGAGCGTGAGCGCTGATGGCGGTGGCCAGGGACTGTGCGGCTACGACACTGGCTGTAACCGAGCTAGTGTGGACAGCGATAGCGTGGAGGGCATGATGGTGTGGCCTTCAGAGCAGGCTTGCAGGTTGAGCATGTCCCTAGGTCTCTGTTTGTGCAGCTCATGCTGAAATCTTTCCTGCTCGTTATTTGCCATTATTTTTATGTCTTGCTTTACCTACATTAGCATGGTTATGATTATTTGTTAAAGAAATTTCCTTTTGTTGTGTTATACCTACTGTGAGTAGAGAATGATCTACTGCCTAGATATGTCTCCTTTTATTGAGATCCTGCAGTATACTTTCTGGATCGTCTAACATCGAGCACTTTATAAATCATCCTTTTATTGTTTTTAATTTCTCTAGTCTGTGTTTTTAAGTAGCTGCTTCTTCTGCCATCTTTTCTATTTAATCTTTTTTTTTTTTTTTAAAGAAAGAGTGTTTGGAACCATTTTCTTTTTTTTTTCCTCCTTGTTTGTTTACTTCTGTTTCTCTGCTAGATTCTGTTTGTGGAGGGGATTGTGACTGGTTGTTCGTAGGGGCCTGTGCATGACTTCCTGCAGTCAAGAAACAAAATAACCCCAATCTGACTCCCCGTGTCAGATCTTGGCTCAGAGGGTATGCTGCAAATTGAAATTGAGAAGGATTAGTCTGCACATCTCACTTTAGACGAAGAGGAGTGAAAGGGATTTTCTTTCTCTCTGCCCTTCCTGCTCTTTCTTCCCTCATCTTATGTATTTCTTTTTGCTGAGCTGGCATGTGAGCTAGAAAAGTAGTGTAGCTAGAACTACATTGTAATATAGTTTACCATCTGTGACAGACAATGTCTGACAGTCATGACTGGCATGAGCTATAAAAATAATAGAATTAAGTGTAAGCGTGTTATGTTTCTAAAAGCAGGAGGAGAGAAGGCCTCTAAGCATTATTTAGGCTTCATCTCTCTCTGAGTTTATAGAGAGATAAGAAAGTAGGTAAACTATATTGTTGAAAACAAGGACTCTTGAGTCTCGAGGACATGGTGAAATGTTTTCAGTTGCTAATATTCATTGCAACCTTTGAACGGTAAGCTCTTCAGGGACTTCTTTGAGACACTGCTAACAGCTTCAAAGAAGATTAGAAAACAAATACATTTCTTGCTATTCAGTCAAGAAATAACATTACATTTGCTAAACATCTCCAGTGATAAATATTTCCAGTGAAAACAGTGTATATTCTTCATACCGTTACAGCATATGGCCAGAACAAATGGAGTTTTAAAATTGCCTTTTGGCTGTTATCCACTATATTCTTTTGATTCATCACTGAGCATATTTTGTATTTAGTTAGCTACTGTGTTCTGCCATGCTTTTTATTTTGCACTGGAAAATGAAAGGTCATAGATGAATACTGGAAGTCTGGGAAAATAAAAGATAAGTACCCCTGTCATTTTTTTGTTCCGTGTAAGAGTGTTTTTGAGGCAGGGGAAAACTGTATCTTCTTAGATACAGGAGACTGTTTCTCAGTTAGAGATTTCTTGATTTTGTTTTCTGCTTTTTTAAAAGCAGAAACAGCTTACAAGCAGGACCCTATTAGGTGACACTGTGCATTCAAAAAGGCATTCAAATCTTAAATAGTGGCTTAAAAGAAATTTCCGAATAATTTTTTTCATATTTCTCTGGGGCACTTTCTGCAAAAGTAGCGTAGGTTTGAATTTATACAAAGTGTATGTTTTAATCGGAACCTTCTCGGCTAAGGTATGTTTGCAGCTCTGTACTCCAGCCTCAGGCCCAAATGCTGAGTGCAGTGGGAATCTTTTGGCCCAAAATTCAGGCTATGCATTTTGCATCTATTTATATAAGTCTGATCTGTCATATTAATTTAAAATTGCCTTTCATTTGAATAGTTTTTTAGCAGTCTGAAAGACAGTTGCTCTTCTTAAAATGGACGATATACATGGAAAAGGTAATATCTTAATTTTTGTTCAGTGCAGCATCTTTGTTTTGACTAATATCTAATAACCCTTAGTTTATGCTGCATATTAAGTACCTCAGTTTTTAAAAGTAACTAACTACACTGCAAAATGCACATGTATTTACCTGCACAATTTTTGGATTTTAAATGATTATAAAGACATATTAAAATCTGATTAAAAGTCTGTTTTTACAGAGATGAGATTTTATTCAATTACTGATGAGTGGGCATAGACTTGTAATTTGAAATTCCTTTCTAAATGACATGGATGGAAAGTGAGTGCTTAAAACGTCATAATAAATGGTGGGAAACTATATATATATAAAAATAGAGCCATGTTTTTTAAGACTGAGGAACCATCATAATACTGCAAGCAAATCAGAATAGTTGAATAAATGTTGAGGTTAATGAGTTGGTCTATTATAAATGCCCAGAGTATGCAATTTGTTTGGAATTAAATGATAACCTAAACTTCATAGACATAAGAGTGAATAAATAAAGCAGTCATTGTAGGAATTGCGGTGAGCTGTGGGCCCACATTGATGTGGCAGATTTTTAACGGGACAGTAGTGCCATGCTAGGAACCATTTTATGACAGTCAGTTTCGAACAAAACACCCACTGTGGACCTGTTGTCTCAAAACAGGTTTTTCTGGAAGGCTCTAAAAGATATTACAAGCCTATAAACAGACTCTTCAACATCTGCTTTTATGTCAAAAGTTAAAGTACACAACAACTTAAGCACTGAAGGTATGCAAATTCCAAAGGGAAATTAGATGGAATGGAATTTAGTCAGGATGATAATGTACTAAGTATGGGTAAAGTGCATCTGTTAGGCAGCTAACAGACATGGGGTAAATTCATAAAATAGTCCATGTAATACAAAACTTCTGAAGTATCGAGGGTCATAATAGTGTAAAACCTGGGCTGTGGTTTAACAGGATGAAGTGCTTGGTGGCAGTAATAGGCTGGGGTGTGGTTGCTAGTGTTGCTGTAGCCTATCTTTTTCTTAGTGGTGCTAGCATGTGGCGCACAGACCTAATGAAGGAGGCGGTCTGGTTTGCCAAAAAAAAAAAAAAACCCACACGGAAAAAAAGGAGGCGATAGGATTTTTGCATGGTTATTTTTCATCTAGGTTTGTTTCCCGTTCTGGTTTTTGATAGTAGTTATATGAACAGTTGTGCCACCATCTGTAGGAACAAGTGATGGGTGTATGGCAATACTTGCATCAAATTCTAACCTGACTGATAGAGTATATTCTTTTCCCTTGTCAGCTCTGTATCTTCTGTTACAATAAGACCTGTCACTAAATACCCAGCAACTTTGCTGAGGCTTTTTCACTTCCATTGATGACTTCAGTCTAATAGAAAGCAACTCATGGTAGTGAGTGGGTAAAAAAAATACTGTCTTCAAGAGCCTGTTCAGTATGAATTTCAGTAACAATGAGCAAGTTAATGCTGTTGAAGACATTCAAGGTCTGCAGTGGTTGCTTCAGTTCACCTCTTTTGTTTCCCATAGGGTGTTGAAGCAATACAATAAGATTATTTTGGTCCTACAAAATGTGTGCCAAGGGGCTAATCTAACCGTTAGCTAATAATAACGCCCAAATGACTGTGAGCAAGCATTTTCAAAAGCCAGAATCATCAAGAAACAAAAAAACAAGGAAGTTACAGCCAGCTACTGAATGAGTGCAGGCTCATCACATTCCAGCTCTGGTGCATAGCCAGTAATAAGATGTCAGTTTGAACTTCACATCATTCACCAGGGAGACCACAAATGACCTTTAAAATATAAATAAAAAGCATGTAAGTGACCCCCTGCTTTCTTCTTTAGTATTTTTAGAAGTGCAGCTTCTGCTTCTTCTCATGAAGCTTACTGCTTCTTCCTCGTAAGGCTCAGTGAGATTTCCATTGTCTGCACTCAGCTTTGGTTACAGAATCAATCTGGTATCAGGATACTTGGAGGTGGTAAGTTACAGAGTTTAACTGGAGAGATAAAGACAGTAGATACAAAAAATTACGCTCTTTTCAGTGGAAGCTTTATTTCCACTGAGACACATCTCCCGTTTCCCAAGCAGCAGCAAGAGACTGCAAGAAGAGCTACATGTGTCAGATTATCCATAATGGGAAGGCTCTGGAGAACAGTTAGCATCCAGTGACTGAAAACTAAAAATAATTTCATTACTACTTAATACCGATATGTCAGCTCTGTGTTTTGATCTCTTTGACATGACTTTCAGATTTTCCTTTCCATTCAAGACTGGAAGTGAGTTTGAAATGATGCCTACTGTTTGGCAAGAGTAACATGGAGCCTTTTCTTTGAAGAGAAAATAAAAAGTTCAGTGACTGGGTAATTAAAAATTGGCCTGGGGCAAAATGAGCACTGATGACAAGGGTAGGAACCCATATGTATTTGTAACTCAAAGGCTTACATCTCAGTTCTGTAGGAACAAGTATGCTTTTTTCTAGCAGGAGTGACCTGATGGATGTAGTGTGATTGTAACCTAGCGCAGGGGCAATGTTCTTCCATATAGCAGGGGGATGGAGGCAGGGTTCTAGTGGACGACCACCTCGCTGTGTGCCGCACAGAGGGACCTGAGGAGAGCCTGTTGTCCAAAGTCATGCTGTGCCCCTAAAGGTCCTGTTAGGCTGCCAGAGTGGCATGGAGATCCTTCATGTGCCTGACATTTTGTTTTCTGTGACCTTACTGGGACTCCAAATCAGTCAGTGCGACTGCATTGGTTTCTCAAATTATATACTGCATGTTTTTGAAAATGCAAAAGAATGCCGTTCTGGACTTTGGAAAACTCCAAATACGTTCTCATGATTTAAGAACTATTTAGCAAATATTAAGTGTGGTTTATGTATTTCTTCAAGATATTTTTCATATGGCAAAATAGGAAAAATTGTAAATGTACTTACTAACCAAAGTGACATTTGAAGAGGGGGGGATCAGTATTTGCCTGTACACGACAGGAAGGGAAGTTACACCATGCTTCCAGAGGGGATTACTGAGACAGGCAAGGGACATAACTCATTTCTGAGGTTGGAACAAAGTTTTCTACTTTCTTATTTCTCTCTTTTTCTTCAGAAGGGGCAATGCCCCATTCCGCACTGCATAGCCCCTGGCAGGGGGCAGAAACAGCAGAGACGTTTCTGCTTTAAGAATTCAGACTGGTGGCTCCAGGTAGCAAAAGATTTTCCGTGGGGCAGACTTGAAAGCAGCAGAGCCACAGGGCAAGGTGAACTGAGACCTGAGGCATTAAGCATTAAATAAATCATTGTAAGAAACAGTTATGCCATGAAGCTTTTACAAACAAAGGATTTTTAATCTAGATTTTTTTTCTAAGCTTGATTCAGATAGAGCACTATGCTTTCCTTTGTTTTCTGGGTAAGGTGAGGTGTTCTTATGCATCTATCATGTTTTACTCCAGAGACAGCTCCATTTTAGTAATAAGCTGAGTGAATTCCACTATATATCAGGCAGCTACCTTTCGGGAGCGCTCTGACACTTAATCCACAAATAGCCCTTATTTATTATCGTCAGAACAGTAGGATGTTATGGTTCCTGGGTGCCATTATGACGGCTTAGTTAGAACTGACTTTTGCTTTGCAAAGTCGCTGGCAGTTGTGCCAGAGCCCAGTCTTGAGTAGCGCAACATAGAAGCAGATGACTACATAGGTGTTTGAGAGCAAGACTCTTCTTTTGAAATTTCCATGTGAAAATGCTGATGATAATTTAATGATGGTTATGATGGTAGTTTAATGATGACAATGGCAATTAGAAAAACTGGTGGTTTTCTACTTGATATTAAATATCCAAAAACATTTAAAATGTGAAAAGTGAGAAGTCCCTTATGCTCAGCAAAGCAGAAGCTTAAGACATCTGAGACTGTATATCCAAACAAGAGGTAGAAAAATCATTTGTTAAGACATCAGTTAAATATCTCAAACTACAGCCACGATTTCAAACTAATTTAGAGACTTTCAAAGACTTTAGAGCATTACAGACTTCGTGTTAAGCTAGTGAGGCTCCTAGCTCGATAGTCTGTCTGACAGTGGCCCAGCATGGATACTGAGGTAAGGGTGTAAGAATAGGGAAGACTGTAATGATACCTCCCAGAAAGTTTCCCAGCCTCCAGCAATTTGTTCATGGTTTAAACAAAAACGTATCTGTTTTTAGATATCTTTGACAGCCATTCTGAAGACAAATAATAAAGTTAACAGTAGTCTTCATTCTTGTCTATCTGTTACTAAGAAGCAGCTCCTTCACGATTTTTCTCATGTTCTTACAAACGCCAGTGTTTATCAAATCCTTCTTCCTCCTACTTCTGTTAAAATACTGGGAAACTGGTTGGTTTTAGCCACCTCGCTGGAGGTCAGGAAAACTGAAATATTTCAGAACAAATGGTCAGTTAGTTAAAAAGAGGCAGATTCTTCCACTGAGGTCTTCCTCTCTTTTAAATTGTCTTGAATTCATCTTTCATCTGCAGCACTGGGGTATGATCTTTCAAAGTGGACAGCTGCTTAAGGTTTTGTAGGTTCACTTATGCACGTGCTAAATAGTGTTTTCTGTTTCTGGAACACTGATAAAATGTGCATCTACCAAGAAACACACTTTTATTTATACTAAAGCAAAGAAGAAACTAAACCTGTACAAGAGCCACTGAGAGTCAAACATACTAAACAAAGAATGAAAATGAGATATTGTGGCAGAGCGGTTGTGAAGAGAGAAGGCAGGGTTGCAAAAAATATTTCTGGAGAGTCACAGCAGCAACGACATTTAACTTTAGTTTACTTGAGAGAAAGGAAACAAGGCCTAAAATTTGAGACATCCCAGCTTTAACTGACAATGAAACACAAAGCTCTGTTACTGTTTTGTGGCAATGTAGGTTCATAGGTTGTGACAAAGAATATTGATCTTAATTCACTCCTGACAGTGTAATATGTTAGAATTTCATGAATTATAGAAAGTGAAGAAGAAATTAATCTGTAATATTTTATGTGGAACTTCTATGGAGTTCCTGATCCGGAGAATTTGCAGCTTAGTACAGCATTAGGTTTGTAATCACTTTCATATAGCAAATGAAAATGTAAAATCTCTTTGAATGGTTTTCCTCATACCTTCCACTCTGCCTGATGTGCTTCTTCCTGATATATACCAGCTCAGATGATTACTTTGAAATGGTTTGGGGCCATGCTTGTATCCTGTGCACCTCCTGTCTGTGGCCAAAGATGAAACAGTTTTTATCTAAATTAGAGGTCACTTCTGTAGGACCTTTGTAAATTCAGAGAGTAAAAGAGGAATACTGCTTTCCTGAGGATGCGTACAGATTTCCATCTCTTACGTTTCTCAATATAGTATTTGCTTTGATTGCTTGCTTTGCATGTAGCATATATCAAATGTACTTAAAATTCAGTTTTACCACAGATACCACTACTTAGAATGGACCTTGTTCTTCAGCTGGCATTGTGGATTTCCACTCTGTCAACTTCTGTATAGTAAATACTCCTTTTTTGGACACCATTGCATAGCATTCTCACATAATATCTTTTGAAATATGTTTTGTGAAACAGTGAAAACTCATTCCGTTTCACTGTTTTCAAGTGTGCCGTCACTGGACAGATCTGTTGAAATAACTAATATTTTAGCATCCTCCATCCCGTGGCATAAGGGTGAGTTGTTCTGAGGAAACTGGAAACCTGGGACAAAGTTAATGGAGTTGGATTTTGTTATACTGCTTCTGTGACAATGGGAAAAATACTCTGCAAAATAGTGAAAGTGCCATGCGGTCACTTGTTAGAAGTATGACTGGCTAACCCTAGCATTGTTTTGAATCTAATATAATAATAATCATCTTTCCTGCAGTAAGGTCTGTGCAGCACACAGCATCTAACATGGACATAGGATTTGATTAACTGATTATATTCCTTTTGACGTTTATTCCACTGTCTGTCTGGGCAAATATTCAGATGCTAGATGAGATATATATAGCTCATGAAAAACATAATTTTTGCTAAGTCTGGAAGACTCTCTGGAAGTGCTCAGGTTCAGATGTGCTCCCCAGTATTTTATTGTAGGCTAGAGAGTCTTCTTGATTATCACTGGAGTATATATCTTCCTCTTGATCTCATAATATGTGTTCTACACTTGTCTTGTGCAATTGGAATACTTTGTAACCCTCTGGGGTACCTGTTCGTGATCAAAGATGTTTATTCAGAGTCCAAAATAGACAACATAATTCCAGATATGTATTAGAAATTAGAAATAAAACCCATGCTTAATTGTACATCCCGAGATTAAATCAGAAAGGTGTCTCTGGTCTGTCTATCTCTGGTGCTATTTTTCTGCATTTTTTATGCCTGAAGTTAGAATCCAGTAAAGAGAAGGTCCTGCAGGGGAGCACGTCCACTCCCATAGCTGCTCTCTAGACAGAGGTTTTTTTTCCCCGTGGAAGTAGTTTACTTCTTGATCAGGAGAGATTCTAGCTCCTACTCTTAATTAAAGTGAGCGTTGTTCTACTACCTTTTAAACACAGATGTCGCTTTATAAGAACGTGTGCCATCTTCGGTGTTTGACTGACCAATTAACTACTTTTTGCCTCCGGGCAGTGTAAATCTCTTTTCTCTCTTGTTCTCTGTCCTTTGATGGCTCCGTGTGCATCTCTCATTGTGAACCTTACGTTCCCCACCAAGTCTCAGAGATGGGGTAGCTTGCCTTAATCACATAACAAAATCTAGGGCGAAGCTTGTGGTCAATTCCAAATCTTCTGAGTTCCGGTCCGGTGGTTGCGGGGTCTCTTTTCGGCTTCGTATGGTTGATAGAAGGGACGTTTCTCATTCAGATAATGCTAAAGGTTCATTATGCATAGTTGGTGTCATTTAAACGTATTAAACAAATCACTTTAAATCTCTTTTCTGTTGTCTGTTTGAAATACAGCTTTTCCATAGATTCCTCTGAGGTTATATGTTAACACGACAGTTAGGTTTGTGATTTACTGCACTACAGTACCGCATTTTGGACAGTTTACCACAATGTCCATTTATAAATCTACAGATGCTCCTTTATGGGTGGGAGCAAAAGCTGTTTTATTTCTTGATTCAAAAAAGCTTTATAAATGTTTGTTTAAAAGGGCTGCATGGTAGAAATAGTGTAAGCAAATCTATTTATTGTTTTAAAACTAGTAGTTCAGCACTGTTTCAAGAGAAAAGAACAAGCAGTGTGGAAAAAGTTTTGAAATAAATATTTTGACAAGTCATTCCAGGGTGACACTGAAGTACTGTTGAGAGGCAGTGATTACAGCACTGACCTGCAGAGTTCAGCATCAGCATTATATGAGATGCAGATGCTGTTGTGTTTCTTTTACCTATTGTGAAATTTTAATTCCAATAAATTCAAAGAAGAATAATGCAGTTTCTATTCAGTACTGCAAGCAAGACAATAAGGACTCACAGATTGGAGCTCTAAAATGAAAAAAGGAAGAGGATCATGAAATAGCTTGGAAACAGAGAAAATAAGATTGTGGTAAATACTTTAGCAGTGAAGAAAAAGCAGGTTTCTTAGAAATGCTAAAACTTCTTAAAGGATAAGAACTGCAAGAATGCAGTTCATATTTATGTGCCCTCTAAACAACTTTTCTTTAATTAGGCAATGAGGACATCTGAAGAGTTTTTTTTTTGCGTAATCATTTTATAACCTGGGATGCAGTCACATACAGTTAAAAAATCTGCACCTCAGGAACAAACACGTTAGCATTTGCTATTGCTAACGCAGGTTTTTCAGTTGCTTCTCTTCGAAAAATTGTTCTAAAACATCATAGGAAATCAATAGCTATGTTTTACTGTTTTCCCTTTAACTGCATCAGCACAATTGTTTAAGCCTGATGTAATAAATCAGTAAGGGTAAAGTTTATAATTAAAATTACATTTTAAATCTATATAATGCAAATTGACAGATACAAATCAATTCAGAATTAAGCCTGCCTGCACAATGTAATTCTGGCATAGCTTTTTAAGTCTTTCCATATTATCTGTATTTTACAATTTTTTTTTTACACGAGCAGATCTAGGTATTACATCTAGGTAGCAGTAATGACATTAATGGAAAGCAAAGAGGTATGTTTGATGTGGAATCTCTTCATATTTTGTGGCATATCATTTTTAACAGACCTTTATGAATTCACCTGCAGTGTTCTCTAAAGCAAGTGGCCCTGACCGTTATCACACTGCTATAGATCGCACAAACCATTTGGGTAATCTGTTAAGGAAAAAAAACAGTCCTTTCCTTGCTGTACCAGAAGTCCATCTTCCTGTTCTTATCTTCCTGTTAACAGAAGAATGTGCGTTCTTATCAGTGTTCATATGTCTATTACTTTTTCCTTTGGAAAATAACAACTGTTTTTAAAGATTCTGTGGAATTTTAGACTAACTCAGCAGGGCTGTACGTTTCGCCTGCATCCACTCACCTGTGGTTTCTGATTCACAGCAGACCCTTGAAACCATCAAATTAAGAGAGGCTGCACAAGAAACCTGCTGAAAAGACTTCTGGCTGCTAATGTCTGTCTTCTGACTCACATTAGCTGGACTAGTAAGGAACGGGAGCGCATAGGCTCCCATTGCCCTAGGACATGATGTACTTAGCGAGGACCTCATTTTTCCAGCTAGGTAAGTATCTGAGACCCCACATTTTGTGACATCAGGCTGCATTTTACCTTAGTCTGCAGAAGCTGAGAGCTACAGTTCTCAGTGTTTCATCTTTCCCAGCTGGAAGAAGCCCCCTGCCAAATTGTGAGAAGAGGAAGGACTGAGTTGATAGGTGGTAGGTTAGGAAAACGCCCTAAAGGAAAGTTGATTTGAGAGTGGGGCCTCCATAACTACCTGAATGCAAGTCAGCATGGTGCCTTCTCCTCCTCCTCATGACCCTAGGCTGCAGACGTGGCTGGTCATCGTCCACCTGTGCCTGGCACTGGCGTCACAGCATGAGGAAGATGTTGGGAGTGGGCAGGAACGGGGAGGGGGGTGAAAGCCTAGCTGCAGGGAGTGGAAGAGCTTAGCTCGTTTCTTAATACGTGTCAAAATGTGAGGTCATTTGTCTGAGATGAAAGTATTACACAGCCAAATGCAGAAGAGCAGATGCGTAAGGATGGCTTTCTTTGCAAAGCAGCTTTGAGACATCTCTAGCTCAATTTACCTCTTCAACTCGCAGTTTTTTTTAACTATTTGACTTCTGCTTATAAAGCAAACCTGAGTTTCACAGTAATGAAGTTGTTTCATTGAACACAGCTGATCACATATACAAACAGTCCAATCTTTCAGGCCGTGGTCTATTTTTTTATTTGTCTAGAATATTATAAAGATGTCCATCACTGTAATAGCTCAGAAACTAGGTATGGTACATGAAAGCTACTTATACCTTGCAGTTGGTTTTTGTAGGCTAATAAATTAGTGCAATATTAAATAGTGTGTTCGAATCACTGGAACAGCTGGGCATTTAATTGGATACCATGTCCTCAGATTTAATGCAAACAACGACCTGTAAGAAACCAGTATTGTAACATACGTGCCATAATAGACAATGTTGACTTTGGCTCTTAGCATTTTAGTTTATTGTGTGCTTACTGTAGCAACATGGAATAATCTTACTTAATTTTATTTGTGTATGTCAAGCTAGATGGGGAATATTATAATAAAACATTTTAGGAGCTTGTATTTCCAAATAAAGATATGACCAAGTAAACAAGAACAGATGTCTTGTGCCTTTTAAATCTTATTTTGTAGAAAAGCTTTGATTTCAATCAGGACAACATTAGCATTAGTTCAGCCTGGTTGAATAAAAATACTTTCAGGAGTGTGTTTAGTTGATTATGGTATCACTTACGAACAGGTGAATGAATATCTAAAATCCTTGTCAGCTACTAGGGAATATTCACAATTGGATATCATGAGGGAGTGTGACCAGTTGAAGATAAGAAAAGGAAAGATTTTTCAGAATAATTTTGTATCCTAAAGATAATCTTTAAAGATTAAATTGTCCCTTTAGACTCAACCCAGCACAAGGCGTGTTGTGTAAGATGCCCAGACCAGGAGAACATAATGACATTTTTTCAGGAACACCTCTTTTTTTTTTTTTTTTTCCTTTTTTTTCCTCGTGTTCTTCATTACTTGGGGTTGGTTAGGGATAATCTTTTCAGAAGCATAAGGTGGTTTCTTTGCCATTCTTTCCACTTATTCTTGTGTCTGCAAGCATCTTGGACCTCTGTTATTGATGGCTTTTCTGATAGAAAAGTAATGAGCTTCAGAAGTTTGTGTGAACCATGTAGGGTTCCATCCAGCTACAGAAACAGACATGGAGACAAGGGTTTACTTTTATAATATACTTTTCCCCATATTCGTCTTTTTGCAGGATACAAAAAGGAGCAATGCAGACAGCCAGGTTTTAGTGGAATTCCAGAGTGCAAACATTTGCCCCTTCTTCTGCCAACAAACACTGAGCAGTGAATTGGGAAACTAGGACGCCTACCTTATTCAGTCCTACCTAAGTGAACTAGTGGACCTCCAGCTTGGTCCTGCTCTCCTCCAGCAAAATGTGTAGAGCAGAGCTACCATCCATGCTGCCTGTATGTCTTGCTCAGATCCGTGGGAGACAGGGACAATCAAAGGGTACACAGCAGGAATCAATACTGACTTGATCTATATTATTTCCCTGCTAATTTATCTTATGAGTTGGCTGAGATCTGGATTCTCCACTTGAAAAGCAGTTCCCTGCCTCTTTGCTTCCCTTGTCCTTCCTTGGTCATTGACTGTGGACACAGATCTATCCAAAGGGGCGGGAGAGGTGTTAGGAAGCACTAACCTCCCTCCAAACACTCCTTGGTACTCCCAGGCCTCTGATGGCAGTTGCTGGCACTGCTCCATGATGCTTGCCTTGAACAAGCTCATTATTTGCCCATGCAGCTCTTTCATGGGGTGATGCTGACAGAAAGTAAAAAGCAGCTCGTTTTGCATCTTTTACTCTTATACACTGAGTATCCTGCCAGTCACATGGAGAAAATAAAGGTCATTCTTGTTCAGTTAAATGGGTTTTATGTTCTCATTACCTGACCAGAATGAAACGACAGTGTTTTCTCCCTACCTTACATGAATTTTTTTTTTCTGAGTCAGACTGTCATATTGACTTTAAAGCATTTTCCTCACTGTTATCTTCTTTTTTTTTTTTTTTTTTTTAATATAGTGGAACACAGGCAGGTGAAACCTAGACATTGCTTAAGAACCTCTGCAATCTGTGTTAATGCTGCTTGCAAAAGGCATTGCCTGTAAGTTGTGGAAGGGCAATCTGTGAAGCTTTTTAATTACGTATTCATCTGGAGCTTGCTTTCAATCCAACCTTCATTGGAAATGTTTGATTTTATTCTCACCAGCTCTTGCGTACTTGTGACCACGGGCTGCATTCATAGGTATAATAAAAGCTGCAATTATAAGACAAAACAATTCCAATTTCTCCAAGAATCAGGAAGTGACTTCAATAATGGTTTTCACAATTTCTTCTGAATTAAGCGCTTCTTAGTCGTTAACAACAAAAAGAACTTCCTAATGCCACTCACTTAATATATGATAGTAACATTAACATCTGTAGAGTAAGATTTTATGGAGTGAGAATAAAATGATCTGTCTAAACAGAAAAAGAACAGTCTTGCTATTAAAAATCATTACAGAATTTGGAGGAGGTACTGATGTAAGTTCTTATTTTCCCTTCTAAAAATACTCACGTATTTAAAGTCCTGACAGAGGAAACCTGGGAATCTCTCCTTCCCAGTGGAGTTTAGTTATCTTTCCTAGCTCAAGACTGCTGTGAGTTTTTACATATATTTATGTGTCCAAAACAGCTAACTTTGATTTCACGTTGAATTTTTCCTAGCCTGAGCAAAGACAAACTAACTTCTTGAAAAGCAATACTATAGTAGAGAAGGGAGAAAGAAACAGTTTATCTGTAACTTTAAATATAAAGATTGAAAGAAATGGCAAGTGTTTGATGTTGGAGATGTCTTCTTGTTTAAAAACTTGGCAATGCAATCCAGTGGGAGCAATAAACTCATTTAGCCCAGATCCATGTGTTTCTTCACTCTGAGCTCTCTTTTACTCTTTTTTGGCTGAGGGTACCTTTATCAGTACATGGCATTGACATTGTTTCTCTGTCAGTGTGAGATGTAAGCGTATACTATTGTATATAATTGCCAATTTGGGACCATTCCTATGCTAACAAGTTCTCCTTTTTAAGGAACCCAATGCATTGTTAAAAAATCAGTCATGTTTGTCATAGGCAAGTCATGCATAAAACAAAGTAGAATATGTAGTTCAATATTTTAAAATAAGAGAAAATTCAGAATTATGAAGTCGTCAAAGGAAAAAGAGGACCACTTGCCATAAGAGGAGTACATAACTCCCTTGACCACGATACAGACAAGCAGTTTTGCTGTCGGATGCAGTACATCCTAACATAAGCATTTCAGATTATCAGGACCTGGTTCATTTGACGTCACAGTTAGAGACAACTAAAAATAATCTTCTAGATATTAGGTATGTATTTTTATTCAATGCAATTGAAACATGCAACAGAAGACATTTGATTTCAATATAGAACAGATTTATTTTTACATACACGTAAGGACAAAATCATATTAAAACTGTGAAAATTAAAAAATTATGGAAATTTACAAAGTATATTACAAATTACCTTGTCATTAGTAACTTCTGAAAATAAAGTGCTTACTGATATATGGGCTCTAATAATGAAAAACGTGCTGTGTGAGGCTTGGCAAGAAAGGAGGTCAGCAGGAACTTGAATATGAAACATAACTGTGTTGCCTATGTAATATATTGAGAGAAGGTATATTTGACAACACATGAAGGTAACTGTTCCTAGTGACTATACACTATGCTCTTTTAATTAGTAAAGTAGCACCTCCTCCAGGCTCAAGAGCAGTGCATCCCTCTGAGCAAGAAGTCCAGCAAAGTGGGCAGGAGATCTGCATGGATGAGCAAGGATGAGCAAGGAACTCCCGGCAAAACTCCAACAGAACAAGGAAGTCTACAGAATGTGGAAAAGGGGACAGGCCACTTGGGGGGAATACAGGGACGTTGTCAGAGTGTGCAGGGGTGCGACAAGGAAGGCTAAGGCCCATTTGGAATTGAATCTGGCAAGGCATAGCAAGGACAACCAGAAGGGCTTCTTCAAATACATCAATAGCAAAAGGAAGACTAGGGAGAACGTGGGCCCGCTGCTGAATGGGGTGGGTGCCCTGGCAACAAAGGATATAGAGGAGGCAGAGTTATTGAATGCCTTCTTTGCTTCAGTCTTCACTGCTAAGGCCAGCCCTCAGGAATTCCAGACCCTGGGGACAAGAGAGGAAGTCTGGGGAAAGGAAGACTCTCCCTTGGTCGAGGAGGATCGGGTTAGAGATCATTTGTGCAAACCTGACACCCACAAATCCATGGGCCTCGATGGGATGCACCCACGAGTGCTGAGGGAGCTGGTGGATGTTATCGCTAGGCCACTCTCCATCACCTTGGAAAGGTCATGGCAATCAGGAGAGGTGCCTGAGGACTGGAAGAAAGCCAATGTCACTCCAGTCTTCCAAAAGGGCCACAAGGAGGAGCCAGGGAACTCCAGGCCTGTCAGCCTCCCCTCCATCCCGGGAAAGGTGATGGAACAGCTCATCCTGGAGGTCCTCACTAAGCATCTGGAGGACAAGAAGGTGATCAGGAGTAGTCAGCATGCATTCACCAAAGGGGAATCACGCTTGACCAACCTGAGAGCCTTCTCTGATGGAATGACTGGCTGGGTAGATGAGGGCAGAGCAGTGGATGTTGTCTCCCTGGACTTCAGCGAGGCTTTTGACACTGTCTCCCATCACGTCCTCCTAGGGAATCTCAGGAAGTGTGGGTTGGATGAGTGGACGGAGAGGTGGATTGAGAAGTGGCTGGATGGTCGAGCTCAGAGGGTTGTGGTCAGTGGTGCAGAGTCAAGATGGAGGCCTGTAGCTAGTGGTGTCCCCCAGGGGTCAGTCCTGGGTCCCGTCTTGTTCAATGACCTGGAGGAAGGGACAGAGTGCACCCTCAGCAAGTTTGCTGATGATGCGAAACTGGGAGGAGTGTCTGACACACCAGAAGTCTGACACACCTCCTGAAGTTCCACAAAGGCAAGTGCAGGGTCCTGCACCTAGGGAGGAATAATCCCAGGCACCAGTACAGGCTGGGGGTTGACCTGCTGGAAAGCAGCTCTGCCGAGAAGGCCCTGGGAGTGCTGGTGGGCAACAAGTGAAGCATGAGGCAGCAATGTGCCCTTGTGGCCAAGAAGGCCAATGGGATCCTGGGGTGTATGAGGCAGAGTGTTGCCAGCAGGTCAAGGGAGGTGATCCTGCCCCTCTGCTCAGCCCTGGGGAGGCCTCAGCTGGAGTACTGTGTCCAGTTCTGGGCTCCCCAGTACAAGAGAGACATGGCACTACTGGAGATCGAGTCCAGCGGAGGGCTACAAAGATGATGAGGGGACTGGAGCCTCTCTGCTATGAGGAGAGGCTGCGAGAGCTGGGCCTGTTAGCCTGGAGAAGAGAAGACTGAGAGGGGATCTGATCAACGTGTACAAGTATCTGAAGGGGGAGTGTCAAGAGGATGAGGCCGGTCTCTTCTCCGTGGTGCCCAGCAACAGGACAAGAAGCAATGGGCAGAAACTGAAACACAGGAAGTTCCATCTGAACATGAGGAAAAACTTCTTCTGTGATTCTTTCCTGTGAGGGTGACAGAGCACTGGAGCAGGTTGCCCCGAGAGGTAGTGGAGTCTCCTTTCTTGGAGATATTCAAAACCCGTCTGGACACGATCCTGGGAAATATGCTCTAGAGAAGCCTGCTTGAGCAGGGAGGTTGGACTAGATGATCTCCAGAGGTCCCTTCCAACCTCAACCATTCTGTTAAGTTGCTTTGTAGACTAATTATCTTCAGACTGTCTTGAAATTGTGGCGCAAAGACCCTAAATTAACAAGAGAAGAAGTGTGACTGTGTAGCAGTTACTCTTGCAGCTCTGCCAGTTCTGTATTTCAGGACCTTTTCTTTGCGCACGTCTCTGCAGTGATGAATAACAACTGGAATTACCCAGCATTTAATTACCCCGCGTTGCATATCAGTTTGGAACCACAGCTGTGCAGGGGAAGACTTCAGCAAAGCTCTTCAGTCCATGTTTGTTTCATGGACAGATTCACTGTGGCTCTGACTATCCTTAGTAGTTTTTGTGTTACTATTTTTTTATGTATTTGTTTTTGGAAATCTGCTGCACTTGCCCACATTAATGAAGTTCCACTGGCAGTGTCAGTAGTATGAAAATGTCGTACTGATAAATAAGCGTCTACAAATACTCAAGAAGATCAGTTGTAAGCATCGTGATTCTTATTAATTACACAGTCCAACCTCAACAGCATTTAAAAATTTATAGAAAAATAACAGAAACTATAAGACTATAGTTATAGAAACTATAACTATAAGGCTCCTGCAGACTGTATGTTCCTAACCTTATGCTGATTTTCTTGCCCAGAGTTAAAGCAACTACCTAGGACCTTTATTCATTGTTCATTCCACATCTCGTACATACAAGTAAAAGGTGCTGTTTCGCAGTAAGTTCCGGTATATTTATGACAAGAATGTTTAAAATGCCAGTTCCAGAAAGTCAGGAGTTGCTACTGTTTCTTTTCCAGTCGACTTGCATGATAAGTTTTTTTCTGCATTGCTGTTTATTTTGATTATTCAAGAGATTGCTGTGCCGTACAGGAGACCAAGTTTTAAATGGGTCTGATAGCACAAAGCTGAATGGGCAGAGAGAGAGAAATGTCTTTGTAGGCTGGAGCTTAAGTCACTGTTCTTGGGGTCAGACTGATGTCCCTTACCCTTTGTGTCAGACAGCAGCAGCACTGGCTGCTGGCATTTGGGATGACATTTTATAGTTTTAGTTCTTTGATAGAATGCTTTATTTGCTTCCATGAAAATGATTGGGTCAAGACGATCTCTGTGACTTTATAAATGGCAAATACTGCGCTTACATTGCCAAGGTGTAGTTGGCAATTTATTCTATAAATTAGTATCACCAACGTCGTAACATGATAAGGAGTGAAAGAAACAGCCAATGCAATCATAGCAGCTGAAATCAGTAATAGAGGTCTAACAGTTCTGTTCTTTCTTTGCTGACGTTTACTGAGTTGTAGTAATACTTTGAGAGTCAACATATAACGTGTAAAGATGACTGTGACTGGAATTAGGAATCTGAATAAAAACCTGGAGAGTATGAGTGGCACCACAAAATGTAAAGGTCCTCCAGTGTTATCCATGGATATGATATTGTCATAGTGTCTTGCAGCTGCAAATATGTAGTAGATCTCAGGCACCGATTCAACAGCAATGAAGATCCATACTGCAATGGTGCAAAACGTTGCCTTGCCTTTGTCCCACCATGTTAATGAAGTAATAGGATGGACAGCACCCACATATCGATCAAAGCTGATGGGTGTCAGGAAGTAGACACTTCCATAGATATTAATGTTGAAAAATAACTTTCTGACCTGATAAAGCGTTTGACTGAAATACACAGCTAACTTCTGGAGACTATAATATACTGAAAAAGGTGCCACGAGAATCCAAGTCAGGCCACACAATGCCAAATTAAATAGAAATATGGTACTAGTAGTCCATGTCTTCATTCAGTATGTGTAATGTCCTAGTGCAAGCGTACTGCCGAGCAATTCCACTGATAAAGTAAAAAGACAAACTAGATTAAGAAAATAACAGTACCACTCCAGTTTGCTGTGCTCATTGCAAAAGAGAGCAGCGCATGTACCATTCAGCATCAGTCCATGGAGTTTGCCTGAAGGGGAAAGAGAGACCAGAAGCTTTTAAAATTAAAAAATGAATTACACGTATTGAGTTTCAAAGTTGATTTAAATCCAATATGACTGAACTGACAAAAGGAATTTGTAATACGGTATGACGTTCTTGTTTTCTACGTGAACAACTGTAAATTCCAAAAAAGTAAGACTTAAAAAATGCTAGCACAAGCACATCTGCCATGACCTTTTATCAAAGCCTTTATATGCTTTTTTGATCTAGTATTTACAGTTGAGTGTAGTGCATGACAGGTGAGAGAACAAAAACATGCAACCTCAGGAACAGCATCTTCCTCTTGACCACTCATGTCCTCTCCTGTGATATGGCTAGCTGCTTGGCGGGCTGGGACTGAGGTCCAGAACATTGAATCCAGACAAATCTGGATGAAATCCTGGTTGTGCTGAGGGCAGCAGAAACCTTGCCATCTACAGTGCTGAATGAACTGCATTTAAATTTTTTGCATTCTTTTATAAATGAACTTCCCAGCCTAAAAACATGGTGCTTATGGTAGGGTTAGAAGGAATTCATTTTGTCACACTCTTCATGGCGCAGTTTGCATCAGCCTTCATTACGGATGAACAGTATGAATGGACAATATAGATCCACAGCGAATTTTTCAAAGCAATGTTTTTATGCTTTTAAAGTCTAGCCTTTCATCCCAAAGATTTTATATTCCAAAGACTGGAATGTTTTGCCAGATTGAGCTATCACCAATTTCAGTTTGCTAACTTTTTAGAACGTGTCTCCAAACGATTCAGCAGATGCCAAACTGTAAAGTTTGTCCAAGTAGAATTTTGGGAGGTCATATGAATATCAGTTTATAGACATGTATATACAGTGATGTTAGGAAGACAGGATGAATTTTTACTTAGAAGAAAACCCGCTTTGAGTGGAAGAAAGAACTCTTTTTCAAAATGTTACTGGTTGCCTGAAAACCTTCAAACAGGTTCAACCATTAAGTTGATAGGAGTGTATTTTTTGGAACATAGTATTTTGCTTTCAAGTCTTTCTTAATACTTACAATATGACTTTTCCAAAGAGACTTTTCACAGGCAGAGGTCAGACTACAACAAATACGAAGTACCAGTGAAGACCTGTTAAACAAACGGCACTAATTGTGCTTTCCAAATTCATGGCTCCCCTAGACATGAACATACAAAAACTGGTTTAGACTGTACTGAATGAAATTAAGAAGGAAAATTTTTTCTCTAGACACTCAGCCACAAAGCAGACTTTAAGAAGGAAAATTTTTTCTCTAGACACTCAGCCACAAAGCAGACAAGTGACTTTCTAGGAAGTGCATATGAATAGAAAACCATCTGTTCAACTCCCAGTGTGTTTCACAGGTGGAGAATGTTTGTTCTTTAAATGTCTTGTTAAGTATTGAAACATTGCACTTTGACCTGGGGGAATTGTATTTTTCCCTACTCTTCTCCATAGCCTTTGTGAATATCAAACTTTGCAGGATTTTTTTCCTCAACTGAAATTTTTAAGATATGCCTGTAAAATCTTGAGGTACACCCTGATGGGCACCATACAGTTCAGTAACATTTGCTTTATAATGTATGGTAGTAAAAGTGATCTAAACTTGTTTCCAAGTTGTGCTGGCAGCATAAATAAGCCCTAAATTGGCTGTGAACGACATGGCCAAACCTGCATGAAGGAGCTGTAATGCTAGCAATTCTTCATCTTATCAAGCTCTTGGAAAAGGGCGTTAGGCATGTTTAAATGGAGGGAGGCAGAGAGCTATGCCACCTGCTCTACTCTGCTGTAAGGTGGCCAGAGACAGCCTGGAAGCGTAGCTGTGTAACTGTTTTAGGGCAATTACAGACCTGTATTGATAAATCTCCTTTCCCCTTCATCCCCTTCAGTTTAGTAGATGGCACTCAGGGCTGAGCTATATGAAGTTAGTTGTATATCTAGAGAGGTTGGACCTGCACATAAAGGTGGATAAAATGTATTTGGAGTTGGGGAGTGATTAAAAATGTCTGCGTTTGTCTGTGTAGACATTTCCCATATGCCTACTTTGGGATTCTGATTTGGATTTTCTAAACTATTCTTACTGCTTCTTATTTATTCTTTGTATTATAGTAAAGCTTAGAGGCCATAACCAAGACTAGATTCTTGAAATAGTGTGTTTTATGTTTGCCTTGAGTGAGCTGCAGTCTGTCAAACAAGATGGACACAGGAAAACAGGCTCAGGGAGAAAACAGAGCCTTTCCTGAGGTACCATAATAAGCAGGGAAAGGATGCAAGTGGTTTGACTCCTGTCGTAAGAACTGTAACAAGAACTCCTGGTCTTCCATCTGAAGAATCTGCAGACTTCTCTGTTGTCAGGACCTACCTTCACTGCGCATGGGTAGACATTTTGAGCATGGCTAGTAGCTCTGCTACATCCTGAGGATATTGGAGCTGCTGTGATGTCTAGGATGCCTGCGTGTATGCTTTAATAATTTCCAGAAGTTACATGTTTTTTAAATCAGGCAAATGACAAGTCTTCTGTCCACCTTCTTACAGCCTCACCAGAGTAGAGCAAGCTAAAGGATATGACTAGGTCATCTTCAGAATTCAAGTCCAAAACTTTGCACCGGTAATTTCAATTTCTGAGATTACTATGTTCACTGCTGAGTCCATCTATTATTAACCCAAGCCTCCCCAACACACACACAGCCTTAGCAGCAGCAGAAGAAAAAGAAACTGTTAGTGCTGTGACAAGAACAGTGGGCAACAGCACTGTGATGTTATACTGTGACCAATGAGCGGCTGCATGTGGTGTTAAATGCCTGACTAACAACAGATTTGCTAGGCTTTGATGAAAGTAGAATTGGGCTCTCAAAACTAAAAAATACTTCCAATCTGTTGCATTTAATTTTTCATCTGAACAGATTCAGCTCTTCATGGAGATGGCCGGGAACATTAAGTGCATAGAATGACCGATCACATGATGGGGCATCCAAAACTAAACAAATACCTCTGATTTGATTAAAGGGTTAATATTAGAATATTACGGCTTTGCCCAGGAAAGGGTTGACTTATTTAGAGACTCCATCACTTTAAAAAATGACAAGAAAGTATGATAAAGTTCACAGGTAAGAATTTCATGTTGCTGCTATAAGAAGCAGTATAACAAATCCAACCGTCTTCTGTGCTGTGGATCTAAAGATGCTAGAAAAGTTGTGGTTTTTAAAAAGTGACCTATTGTATTGACTCCGTTTTTTTGTCTACCTGTTGGGTTGTCTTTTCTCCGGGTCCTGAAAGGAATGTGGCATACAACTGATGATATTCTCTGACAATAAATATCTTCTACAAGCTCCCCCCTCGACGTCCCCGGCAGCATCTACACACAGTTATAGAAGACAAGAGGGTTTCTCTTTCTAGAAGAAAACGTGTCTTAAATCTTTTGACTGTATAGGACATACAAGATCTGATCCACATATAAATTGACTCAGTGTGTCTCAATATATTGATTGTTACTGATGAGCAAGTTACCTCTAAGTTTGCTGCAGTCCCCTAAATCCTGAGGTCTCTACTTCTCTTTGTTCTCCTTGTGCCTGTAATATGGCCTCCAAATTCTTAGGTAAGTAGAAGACCATGTTTCAGTAAAAATTTATTTTTTGAGGAAACTTCTTTTGAAGCTTAGAAACTCCAAAGAGTTCTAAGAGTTCAATTAACTATAAACATAGATCTATGTTTGTAGCTAATTATTGTTCACAATTTGTCAGCTAGTAGTCAGTCATATGGCATTTGACTTGTATTTGGCAAAGTTCCACTAGGTTTAGCTAGTGTTTTTAAAATATCTAAATGTATATGTGTAAATATATAGTATGAACCATATTCCTCCCTGGCATACATTTGAGTTTTTTTGACGTTTTTAACAGGGTTATCATAGCAGATGAATTCAGCCTAAAACAAAAGAAAAATAATAAGCTGAGTTTACAGCTTATTTTATGTAATTTTACTCCTTATCCAATGTTTCTTCGTCCCTTGTTCCTTTTTGCTTGCGATTCTTTATAATAAATGACCTTATTTTACATGAACTAGTTTATTTATTTGGATTACTCTGAGAATTCTGACTGCCTGTTTACATCCACATTTGAATTTAGGGCAAATCTATTCCAGTTGCCATATAGGTTAATGCTGTAGTGTTCCACTGCATCTTTTCCACATTGCTGTCTATCCACATGCCAGTATATTTCCGTGTGTTAAATATGCTCTCAAATTGAATCCCTTTAGCTCATCTATTAGTGTTATAAAATTAATAAAGCATTATAAAGAAAGTGGTAGGTTTTGTTAAGAAAATCAATTACTATTTGCAATTTTTACTATTACGTCTTACCTGATAAGTTAATAATCTCATGCATTCTCTTTTCTTATGTTCAACTGAATTGATATAAAAAGATGTAACGCATTGTAACTATTAAGGGGAGCATTTCACATATTTTAGTTCAACTGTATTTAGCATATTATATTTACTAGTACAGAGGGAAACATTAAGTACTCTAAGGCTATATCTGTATGCAGTTAAGCAGTAATTATTGTGCTAATATGCAATTTCTTTTTTTAATGATTTGATTTATATTTACATGTTATTCAATTTAATCACAGTTTTGTTGTAATTAAGCTACTGTTTCTGTCAGCAAAAAATAATATTCATGTACTTACTTGAGAGTTGAGGTTAATGAAATCCTGTGTGGCAAACCTAAGCTACAGGAGAGGGATAGTTAAAGATTTAGGAATATACCTATTGGAAGCAATAGTTGTGAAAAAATACTTCAAATAATAAGAAATTTGTGCATGTGTGTATGTATTAATGAGTATGTGATAGCTAAACAGGGAAAATTATATTACTTTGCAGAGTAGGGATGGAATGAATACTTAAAAAAATCTTTCTCTTACCTGGTCTGGAAATGCTGGAATCATCTGTATTACAGAAGTCTGGGTTCCAGACTATGCTTTTCCTTTCCATTAATCTGGCTCTTCTGAAATCACAACTCTGTTTTTCAAGTATTGTTTTTAATCCAAGGTTTCGGTAATATTCCGTAGGAAATGGCAGCTCATCAGAGAGCAGGTATCAAACTGCATAAGAGAGATGTCATTTATCATTAAGCTCCTCCTCTCAATCAGGCAGGATAAATTGCTATTACTATAGCAGCTTCTACTCGCTTTTCAGGGAAAGACAGACTTATCACAAGTTCCCAGTCTGTCTAGGCCTGGGGCTTTCATTGTTTCCAACAATGAAGAAGCAGAAGAGTACAGGAGCTTGGTGCATGTGTATGTGTGTTTGTACTCTTCCTTTCCTCCCCCTTCTTCACTGCCAGAATCCTAGCTATTGATGCCCTGCTCCTGATCTGGGGAATGGAACTGTGATGATCTCCCCCATTGCAGAGTTTGTTCACCCCACCTACCTGCCTACCACTTCTCCTGCTCCACCGCTTCCCATCTCCTTGGAAAGTCCCAGCCTTGTCACAGAACTCCTGTCCTCCAGCTCCTCCTAGCTGCAGCGCTCAAACCCTCCTAGCCAATCCAGGTCTGCTCTAGGTCCTCCAGTCTTCCATCCCTGAGTCTGCGTCCCAAATCCTCAGTGACACAAACCAGTCCTGGGATCCTCCCATTCCATTCCCTGAACATCCCAGAATTCTCACTAGTTTCCCCCCACTTTATTGCTTCCCCCTGTGCCCAGCCCTAATTCCCACTGCAAATTGTGGACTTCCCAGCCCACAGGTCTCCCGTTCCAAGCCAGTCTCACTCCAGACTATTTTATTGCTCCCAGCCTAATCCCCAGTCCAACCTATGCCAGGGCATCAGAAGGCCCTTCTCCTTTCCTCCAGCCTAGAGTGCCCTCTTCTTCGTCCTAGAATTACCAAAGTCTTCATGCCCTCATATCCATCCAGGTCTAGTCAAGAGCTGTAGGTTTCCTAATCCAGGTTTCCCATTTCCCGGTCCCTTTCCAGTCCCGCTGTTACTTTCTCCATGCCAACCTGTACTGGAAGCTTAGCACCTCAGCTCCCTCAGGCTTTCTATTCTAGATTTTCCAGTTCGCCAGCAGCTCCCAGAGACTGCCTCTCTCCTAGACCATTCAGTCTCCCCTTGATTTGCCATATCATCTGTCCTGATACCTTCTGTCTTCCTCTTGTTTTCCCTGTATTGACATCTACTAGCACATGAATGCATGAAATGCTGTTTCTTCATTAGATGTACTCCTTCAGCTGACTGCTTCAATTACTGGTTGCCTTCCGTAACTCTTTTGACTTCTGCTGCGGTGCTCTCCCCCTTTACAAAGGGAAATTCCCGTCTCCTGTTCTGGTGAGGTTTTCAGGACTCCACACAATTAGAGAACATGTTAAAAAATCCACCTATTTTTTCAAAGGACAATTACATCCAGAAAAAAAATAGACCATCTGTGGTAACCCTTGACAAAACAGTGACACTTCATTAGTTGTTATAGGGCCATGCAAGTATGAGAGATGATGAGCTAGACAGACAGTATGTGCCAAAATCAGTAGAGGCAAGAGGTGAATTTCTAGAGGACAGAGTTGTGAACACCAAAGAAGGTCCAAATTTACGGAAGAGTATGAACACCTGGATTGAGGTGGGTGACAGTCAAGGAAGGTGAGGAAGACATAGCAGGTCTGAGCTTTAACTAAGAAAGCAGTGATTAGAAGTGGCAAGAATGGTTCCCCATATGGCTGCGCCATACTTGCAGAGATCCAGGAGAAAAACTCTATAGTCAGTGGATATAAATAGTGTGCCTAAAGAGTTTAGAGATGAAAGACAAAAGGGTGATAGGATATTCCTGCAGAAACAAGTCTGAAGAATATTAAGACACTAGAAAACAATAGATGTATTGTATTAGGAAATAAAAGGGCTGGAGGAGAGTAAGAGTTCAGCAGATGAAAGGAGAGATGCGGAAATTGGATAGAATGGACAGGTGAAAAGGGTAAAGGGCTACATGAAATGAACAGATGAGAAACTCTTATGTTAGTGATAATGGAGGAGGACAGAGAGAAAGAGGTAAGAGGAGAAGGAAGAAAAGGAAAGCTAGTCCAGGAAAAATATGTTCCTGAAGGAAAACATGGCAAATTTCACCTTGCATCAGAGAGTAAGAAGAGCTTTTTTCAAGCAACAAGACATACTAGTGTGCTTTGGAAAAGATGCTCTCTGCAGTACAGAGTAATATGTCAGATCACTTGATTAAAGTGCAGAGTTCTAACAGCAGAACACCAGTGCAAGATATTTCACAGGCTCATACTTTGCTGTCCTGATGAATTTGGGGCTGCATACAATGTATGCCAGGGGACATTTTTCTACTTCACACGTTTCATAAGAGAAATGCTCTACTAAACAGATGAGAAAGAAATTGATGTATGAGTCAGTAAGCTTTTTTTAGTGCTTGAAATGAATTGTAATGGTCTGTAATCTTCCCAGCTCCTCTTAAAAAATGCTGTTATTAGTATGTTATTGTTGCATTCTTTCAATTTTTTTCCTTTGGATTTCATACTGAGTGTGCAACATTTGAAAATGGGATACAGGAAAATGTGCATAAGGAACTGAGATTTTTCTCCGTGTGGGAATGATACAAAAAAGTTAAGAGCTTACTTTGTAACATTGCTGCCTACAACAAGGCATTATAAGTTGGCATTTGTCAAATTTGAGTGTAATAAACTGCTTGGTAGTTAGCCCTTGATCATTTTTTCTTATATTGCCTTTCCATAAAAATGACCACGGTAGCCCCTGTATTGCTATTAAACATGTTAAGTATAATATGTTAGTCCAAACCTCTTTGAATTCCCATCTGGGATGTTAGGTTTTGTTCTTGCGGGGGATTCAAACACTGAAAAAAAGAGTTCTACACCACCACTCACCCACTTCTACTTAGAGCATTAATCAGTAGAAGTAAATAGCCTTTGCAAAAATAGGAACCATTAGAACTATGTATAAGCTATAAAAAGCAGGATGGAGGGGGGGGATGTATTGTATTGCAGTAGGACTTACGGGCGCATGACAATAAAATCAATCCTGCTCTGACAAACTGGTAATATTACATTTGTGAAATGGCAAGAACGTTACCATGAAAAACAATCATAGCTCAAATACTCCAGAGATCTTTTAGTTCTCTGTGATGCAGTAACATTTGGTGTGTATTTGTGGCTGGAAAATGAGTAATAATTACACTATCAGTATGGCTGTAAGCTCTATTCTGTTTTGTGCTAGGATTTTTTTCATGTTAGCACTTACAAGTCTGATCAGTTTGGGGCCTCCCTGTGGTATAACATAGCAAAAGTCTACGGTGCAGATGGGCAAAGCAGATAATTGGAAAGAGAAAGAGAATAATATTATCTTCCATTTCGTGTATGAAAGATTTGAATGCAGAGTAAGATATTTGTAAGTCTCAAGAAGTCTCTGGTAGGATTCAAAACTGAACCTAAGTCTCTTAAGACTTACCCAGTCCATAGCATGATCCAGAACTCCTTTCTGTGAGGTCATCCCAGTTGAAAAGCTAAGTAATATGGGAGTGTAAGTCCTCCAACATACTTGAAGAAATTCAGATTTTCTCAGAGTTTCTTATGCTGACATTAAATGGGTGGCGGACAATAACACATGGCAGCCCTGCAAAACCTCACAAAACAGGGAAGCAGTGAGGTGGCCTAGTACTGTTGTCTCAATGTCCTTGAGAGAAAGTGATGATCATTTGTTTATTTACTAACCAAGTATTTTCTCTGTTTTTGGGCTTAAGCAGCAGTCACCTTAAGATGGCTTTTCCTGTGATACAGACTCTCCCTCTGATCTAGCGTTTTCCAGGCAGTTTCCTTCTTCCTCAGCTGGTCCTGCAGTTGAAGTCGCTGTATCACAAAAGCATATAATCTCTTTCTCTTGTGCCCAGCTGCCCTTAATCCCCTCCACTTCTACTCCACATTTGTGTTTTTCAAAAGGCAGACCAACGCACATTATGAGATGACTTTTATCCAACTTCTGTTATGTGATAGTTCCCTGGTCTGAGCTGATTATCTCACCTCTGTCAGTGGAAAGAGAGAGGCAGCCTTCAAGATTTAATGACTCTGTTTCTACTGTTAGAGAAATACCTGGTAGCACACAGTGGATTTCACAAGCCCTGAGATACTCGTGACACTTCAATTTCATACAGTCAAGCAGAATTCACAATTTAGAAATACACGGGTTTTTCAGAACACAGTGAGAATGCAACTAAAAAAGTGACTCTTACCTTGAAGTCAAGACTAATTCCTGGAGATTTTGCCTGCTGCAGTATTTGCCTTAGTGTTTTAGGACATAGCAGTTTCTAGAGGGTGTGATGGCTTAAGCCACTGCCCTTCCAGTCCATCACTTCTTCCCACTCCCACACAGATGTGCTGTACTACCATTCATTGAGCCTCAAGGTCAGCAGGCTAATGGTACTATTTTAACTGCCAAAAAAAAAAAAAGGGTGAGATTTCTTTTTTATTCTAGATGGGTCAGTTTCCACACAGCTGTTCACTTGCATATGGCTGCTCAACTTACTGTGCCAGCACACGAGAGTTGGAGTGGGTGCAGACGCTAATGGTGTCACTACATACATGTAATATATGTAAAACCACAGCCACGTTCTGTTCAAGTACCAAAGTTAGGATGAAGACTCCTTCAGAGGTTCAGTTCAGTGATTTTGATTGTAGAATCAGAGTCCAAATTAGTCATCAGTCTGTGAGAGACAGCCTGGTAATTTTGTAGGACTAATCTCTTTCCATGCTGAAGTACAAAAAAGTAGTTAGGTTGCATGATCTTGAAATCTTTGTGCCCTCCCCACACAAAGTGGAACAACTAGACCTAAGAAGAAATAAAGCTTAGCACTCTGTTTTGCTTCTGTTATCATGTAGACATTTATTTACTGACTGACTAAACTGTGATTTCTCATAATATTCATACCGCAGGTCAGTTGCTCCGGCTGAAAATGTTTCGAGAGGACCATGGATCTTGGATGACAATGTTCTTCAGTACCATCCTCTTCCTCTTCATTTTTTCTCACATTTATAATCTGTTCCTGATTATGGCAGGGAATATGAGGTAAGCAACAGATATTTTTTCTGTCTCTGTAGAGTATATTGTTTTGGAAACTCTTTTCATATTATGCGACTTTAGATGGAGCAAGAGCTTACCAAAATGTCAACCTGTTAGCATTCACCATCTTTTTTATTCCTCTGTTTTCTAAATTGAGGTAGACTAGTAGTATGATTGGTTAATTAGCCAAGAGGATGAAAGTATCATTTATAAAAAAGTGGGATCTTGTCCAGTTATGGCAACTCTTACATGGTGGTACAAATGATCATTATATCTAATTGCTTTGATTAAAGGTTACAGCTGAGCAAATTAGATTTGAAGTTAGGACTGAATAATTTAAAACAGAAATATTATCAGTGTGCATACTCAGGTAATTCAGTGTTAAAAGAAGTTGAAATATCCAAACTTGAGGATGTGCACACTCAAACCACAAACATTAAATGTGTACTACAGTGCTATTTTGGTTATGCAAAATAATATTTGCTGATCCAGTTTGGTAAAAATAGTCTTAAAATAGTCTTAGTTTGTTTTTGTTTTTTTCCATAACGTGCCTCCGCAGGGCAAAGTTAAGGTTGATTTAGGGAACAGCAGTTATGTTTTCAGTATACTTGGATCTATTTTAAGCTGAGATTTTATCTGAATTTTCTGCCTTAAGGAAGCTAGCTTTTTCCTATTATTCTCAAAATTAACACCACTTTCACATGTCCTGAGAAAACCTACATTATTAGTCATCTAATGCCTACTAAATGAGTTCACTGGGAAAAGCCACACAGATATGTTGTTTATAAAAGACAAGGTAGCATCTGAAGAGCTTCTAGCAAGGGAAAAGAAATCCAATCTATATTTGAGTTGAAGAACAGCGCAAATAAGTGAATAACTTGTCTTTACTCTGCAGAATAGCAAAGGCATACCAAAAGATTTGATGAAGTGTTATGTAATTGACCCTGGTGTGGTGTGGTGTATTACAGATCTTAGCGTGCCAACAAAAATGCACGGTGTATACAGAAATGTGAGATAAAACAGAAGGTGAGTAGGAGACACACTGGATGTCACTGAATGAATGTGAATACAGACCAGCTGGGGTAATCAAGTGATTCTTGCAATAAAACCAAACATTATTAATTTGTCTTGGTTCAGGCAAGGTGAGTAAGGCAACAGAATCACTCGCTGTTTTAGGAGAAGAAAGGATCACATGACCCGGAGGTGATCATGGTAACAGGGTAGTAGATGTGAATAGGTGCCTAATAAGAGGGAGAATAATCCTCCCCCAGTGGGGAAGGTGGGAGCACTGCAGGTTTCTGGCTTCCCTATTTACATATTCGTGCTACTATTGGTACTATGTTATGATTTGTGTTTGGTATTTCTAAAAACTCCAGAAGCTCCGCTATCTCTTAGACAAAGCATTAATCAATCTGAAAGCTTGACTCAGACTGGAAATCAGAGTTTGTTTGTCCTTGTCAGTGTTCCTGTCCCTTGTATCTGGACGAATCACAAGTTTCTGTGATTCGTCAGCATCCTTTTGGCTGCACAGAGGAGATCCCAAGACGAGCCATGTCGAAGAGCTTGGAAATAGGCACAGTGTATTAATAACATAGTTGGAGTCAGTCAGCCTATGCTCCCCTCTAAGGTGGAGTGCAGTCTCTCCTATTTTAGAGCTTATTCCAAACGTATATTTGTCACTGATCATTATGGGAAGCTGACCCTGCTAGGCCCAAGGAATCATTTTGACTTTTCAAAGTGTGGTAAAGGCTTATTAAGAATATTTTGGGTGCATTTCAGCAAAAAAAAAAAAAAAAAAAAGCTAAGCAGATTCAGAAAAAAAAGCTTCGGTCTCAAACTGCACAGCTTCAACTTGAACAGAGCAGTTGAATCAGTCTTCTCAAAGTCCAGGCAGAACAATATATAGCACTTTTGAAAAAATGCACAGAGGGATTCTACAATAAAAGACAAACATCATCAAAGCCAACTGCTTCACATTTCCACAATAAGATTTTTTTAAGGAGTAAATTCCTTTTTCCTGAGTAAATGCAATCCTTATGAAAGCTGTTTGTTTCATGCTTTGTATTTCTGTATAGAAGAACACCTCTGACAACAGACTTTTGCCACAGTGCTGTATTGAAATAACCAACAGTAGAGGGACTGGCTTCCAGGATAAAGGTCAGGATCCATGTGCGTGAAGGTTACTGTCTCTGGAGGGACAAGCTGACCTTTGTGCCCGTGGACTCTTGTGCAATAAACACCTTGAAATCCAAAATACACATCTTTCCAAAACAAGGGCTGTGAAAATCTTGCAGTTACTGGCTACAAGGCTGAGTGAAAGAAAGAACAGTTCTTCTTCTGTGTGTTTGCTTATCATTCTGTCTCTGTATCAGCCTGCCCTGCATGCTGGCAGGAGAGTGATTTTGACAAGTTTCTTATGTCAGACGTTTGATCTTATAAATGAAAATTCCTTTGTGGCTCACTAGAGTAGGAAAATCATGCATGTTGCATGTGCATGCCAGCACTGATGATCTCTGTGGAAATAATAACCTGTTGAGGGCTGGAGAAACCCATGCCAGAAGTGCTGTAAAGTTGTTTCATGTTACCATCTCTGAGTATCTATATTTTACAGTTGCCAGACCTTTTTTTTTGTAAGTCAGTCACACATGTCTTAATTTAGCAAACTTAAACAGTTTGAATATATCCTTTTGAAAAGAATAATGGTAAGGACTATACTTTGCTATTTGCTAGGAAGAGAAAAAACTGAACAAGTAGCTGGCATGTGAAGATGTACTGTACAGCTGTTTGCTTGGTGGAAGTGTGACAATTGGAATTGAAAAGTTTGTGACAGATTAGGACGTATCTTTTCACAAGTCCCTCTTCTTTTTCAGTGCCATTTCCTTTTAGGGGCTTTACAATTTACTGCACTAACCCCTTGTACATTAGGTCATTGTTCTTTTAGTCAGAGCTGAACATCTGGCTGAAGAAACATGTCTGAAAAGCTGTCAGAGAATGGTCTGCAGCTATTACTTCTTATTGCTTCTCATCTGTTAAAACAATAAGCAGAATTCTAGCTGGACACAGGGCCCAAAAAAGTAGATCTTTAATGTAGAATTTCTCTGTCAGGACTGCGGCAAACCCACTATCACACAGCAGAAAATCAGGCTATGGAGACAGAAAACAAGAAAGGATGCCTTATTTATGCACGATAACTTAACCCAGGACTAAGCAAAGGGTTAAGATTAGAGTAAAGGATTTTCAGTCAGAGCTGTTTTCTTCCCTCATATTACAAGATTAGTCTCTTAGGTGCTATTTAAGAGTAAGGTGATTGTGGTTAAGGATCTTCATTGCTTACCAGCCTTTTTCTGAACAGTCATTCGGGAGACGTGGAATACTAAGAGCAAGATGAAATTATGAGGAAGTTTTTTTTTTTCATTTTCTTCAGCCCGTGTTCTGAGGAAGGGGGACCAGTTTCCTCAGAAAATCAACTGGAGCATTGCAGTGGCTGCTAGGTGAGCTGCTGGAAGCACACTGTGATCAGGATAAGTGACAATGAACAGTGACTGCACACTGGAGCCATCCAGTGGGAGCTGTCCCCGTGGCTACAGCATCAAAGAAAAGAGTTCTAGGACCTAAAATCCCTACAAAAATGGTAGTTATCATTCTCTAGAGTCTCGCAGCACCTAATCTGTATGGGTTGATGGCTAAACAGTTTGGTTTGGGCAAGTCTACCGCAGGAGAGTCCATTGTGGAGGTGGCTGAGTTCATCATCTATGTGCTATTTCTCAGAATTGTCCAAGTGGTTTAAGAAAACCCATTGGCTGCCTGGCACATGACTCAGATGATTACCCCAACTATAAGGATATCACTTGTCTTATGATGCAGGCCTTCATGGTTTAGAGAGGGAGATTCATGGACATCACTGCAGGGTTTTCCAGTAGGAACCATGGCATGGGTATTCCAAAATTCAGGCTAGGAATTAAAGAGTAACTCCAGATTTTTTTCCCTAATGGGAACAGAGTTAATAATGGCATGGTGCTCTCTCTCTACCGTGGCTGAGGTAGCATATGTACTTTCTCTCTGAATTATGTGGCTTGACCCAGACAACGACAGCTAAAATTGCTGTTTCGCCCGTGTCCTTTCTGTGTGCCGCAGGGACGCAAAGCATGCATTTGGAAGGCTTTCTGCAAGATGGAGATGTTTGGGGAACATGCTAGAAGCCAGTGTGCCAGTGTTTGGTGCCCTCCTTGCCCTTCACAATCACCATGACAATGCAGGGAGAAATTTACCCTGCTGGACTACAGCTAACTAGTTGTGCAGTTTTCTGAGTTTACCACTTGAAGAGGATGCAGTATCTGGGAAGGTCTGCCATCTGTAGATGGCATCCGTGGATTTATCAGTGAAAGTGGTGATGACAGTGTTGTCACATGAATGAATGACTAATTCTCAGAGGCAGATGAATTTTCTTCTCGCTGAAATTTTCTTTGCTTCTGGCTGTGTTTTATCATTAAAATTAACTTAATTTCTGAAATATTTTTCTGCTTTTCTATTCTGTTTCTGCCCATTGTGGCCTAGGTTTCTGTGACCCTGATTCATAGCATGTATATGAACTGCAACTTGCCTGGTAATGCTGTGCCTAATTCTCATCAGGACGTTTCATCTTTTGTGACTATCATCTGCAGTGTGTCACCATGTCATAGTGAGGCCGCAGGTGCTAGGCTAAGGCAGATACATGGTGAGATGCTGGGAGAGGGGAGAGTTTGCTCTACGGGGGTGCGGAGGCTGTGCCCTGGCAGAGTGGGGCAGAGGGTGGGAGGGAGGGCCTGAGGAGCCTGCAGAGCAGCAGGTGGAGCAGCTGGATGGCAAGGAGGCGGGGGAGCTGCGTGGGAAGGTGGCAGGAGCCAGTCCCCCTCCGGCAGGAGGGGGCTCAGGCTGGTGGCTGAGGTAGTTGAATGCCTGCAGTGGGAGCGGAGGGCCACGGCAGCCGCAGTGGAGCCGGGGCTTTCAGGAGCACTTCCCCGTGCAGCAGAGCAGGAGGACCCTGCCACCACCTCTGCCACTGCTCACACTTCCATCCCAAGGCTGTTGAGAGGCTATCTGCAGGGGACGCAGGCACCAGGGTTGGAGCTCCCACAGGGCAGTCCTGAACTATCAGCAGAGACCGTTCACCAAGTCCTTCAATGGTCTTTGGAGACATCATTTGGGTCCTTTTAGTGCCACCGCTGCTCAGCTGCTCAGAATACCTAGTGTTAGCCCTTACTGGTAACACCCAGTCAGTTATTGGTCAAGGCAGTATTTTTTAGAAGCAGTAGATTTATTGAGCAAGAGTGCTGAACAGCCAGAGCAGAACCAAACCTGGCATGTGCAAAAGCAGCTCAGAGTCCAGTGCACTAAAGCCTTCAGAAGACTAAGCAAGCAAACTCTTCATTTTGCAGAAAGAAATTCTACTAGAAAGCTAGCCTAGCTTGAAAACTTTCTTAAAACGTTTTAGAAACAGGAATTCAAGTGATGAATGGTAACAAGGACAACATGAGAATAACATAGAATTTTATAACAAAGTTGTACTGTACTTCATGGCTTTTAAAAATCTACAGACACAAGCCTTTCCAGGTGCTTCACTAGCCCTTTCGCCTCTGCTTGAGCCTCTGGCATGGCCACTTTAGGAACAGGGTGTGTTAGGAGAGGCCGTGTGGGAGAGAAGTGGTTCAAGCCCATGTGAAGAAGGTTGGACTAGGCCATACCCCTCAGTTAGGAACTGTGCATCCTACCAAAGACCACTGTCAGATGACCTCCTTGCCCTTCTTGTGTCCGAAGAGCAATCTTTTGGCTTTGGATTTGGGCTCTGATAACCTCTCTTTCAAGTCTAATCCATTTGTTGTTAAGGGATCCCTTTGTTGTACTTCTTCAGGTACCTTCTGTTGTATGGTCTGATGCAGCAGGACTCTTTTATAGCTTGCTCTGTGAAATGCAGAAATACGGAACATCTCTTTTTCATAGCTCCATCTCAAGGACATGCTCAGTGGAAGCTGCCTTCTGTGTCTGCCGGGTGGTGTGCAGGAAGGGACTACACTGTGTGTAGTGGTGGTAGTGCTTTGGCGTTCTCTTCCATGGGACAGTCTGTGAGAGAGAGAGAATATCATGTCATGTCCGTTCTTCACTGTTGGGCAGGATACAGCGCAGTGGCCAAAACCCAACATATTCTCAAGGATATACTTTTTGGAAGGGCACAGGGAGAATGTAGAAATACGCATTTCTGCCTTGAGTAACTTCTGTGAGGGACTGGTGAAGTATAACCCAGGATAGAATAGCTCTTCAGATACTGTTATCTTCTTGTTCACAGCAGATGTTCAGAAGCCAACAGCATGAACACGGTTTTCCAAACAGTACCAATGGCTTATTTAATAAAAAAAAAACTTTTTGCCAAGATATATGCATTCAGAAAATGGGATATAACCTTTCTGTGACCCTTTCAGGGAGGGGATGGCTGTCCAAACACCCTCCTTTCCCCCGACTCCTACTTGAGTTTGCGAGAGGGGGTACAGATGTCTTCTGCAACACATATGTTTAAGTTATTATCCAAACACTGCTAATATTTGTAATAACTGAATGAAGCTATAACCTGTGTAAACAGGTTTTTTAACGTTCTCGTAGAAGACAGAAAAGATGTATGACTGCGTCATTAAAATAGGAAAAGACTGAATTACTTTGGACGCTGTTGGAGAGGGGGAAATGACCAAAAAAAGGCTTGGCAAAGGTGTTTTTTAGTTGTGAGTTCAGTGGATGGATAGCAAGCCAAAAATGTTGTGTGCAAGCTGAAAAGCTTCTGAAGGCAGAGGGAGGGGACACGACACTTGCTGATGTCATCATGAGGATGTCGACTTTTCTGATCAGGGTTCTGAGTAGATTGGTTGGAAGAGTGCTGTCATGCGCTGTTCTGAGTATAGAGTTTCTCCTCTTGGACTTACAAATTCATAACTTCTAAATTAAAAGCTCTAATATATCACAGAATCCTGCCACTGGGTGACCAGACTTGGTCAAAAACATTACCATCCAGTGACTCCAAAGTGGCAGGTGGGAATGGTTAAACCACCTCTACAATGCTGTTGCTGGGCCCTCATCAGAGTCCTCTTCTGCCTGCAGCTTGGGGGAAGCTGGAACAGTGCTGGGCTATTGAATTTGAGGCTTTCCCAGTGATTTCCAGCTCGCAGTGTGCAGGTGGAAAACTCCAGAGTGTTCTCCCATCTGAAGACCTCTCCCAGCTTTCTGTAACAGAGAAACATGTGTGCTACCATGCCCCTAGCCTTTGGACTCATGGCCTTCATTTTTTAAAATATAATGTGGCACTGGTATTCAGACCTGGGATAATTAAGTCAGCTGTCTGGCAACTTCTGCATAGTGCCAGTGAGCTTTTCCTTTCACATTTTCTGTCCTCTTCTTGCAGAGGATCCCTGGAAGACTTGTCTCAAGGTAGTCCAGCGGAACAGGAAATACTTGTCGTGCATTTTGTCTCCTATACTTGTGGTGATTTCTTATCTCTATTTTGGAGCTTGAGCTAAAAGACTGAACAAAGTAGATCAGGATTTCATTAAAAATTGAGGGATGTAATGTGCTTTGGAGAGCTGTTAGGTATTTGAAAAGGATGACTCTAGAAAGGTCTTGGCTTTCGAAGCTCATGCAGATCTATCCATCTCCATCAAAAAGTCAAAAGCAGTGGCAAGAGAGTTGTTTCCTCCTCAATCTTTTAAAATCTCCTGTGGTAGAGTGACCAGATCTGTAGATGTTTCCAAGAATCCTCTTCCTGCAATTGTCCACAGCTATTGCTGGAAGGCTAATTGGTATTGTTGTGGTCTATTCCATGTTTTAGTAACTTACCGCTAATTAACAATGGCACGCTACACACTACAAGGCACTCTAGCATGCAATTCCAGCTTGGTTTCACAGGAAGAGGGGTTCTTATCTGCATAGCAGAGGTTAATATAAACGTGTTTAGTATCAGTGTGCTGTGCAGTGCACCAGGTGCGGGTCCAAAGAGGCTTTACAATTAAAAGCCTAGGTTACGTGGTTAAACTCTCAACCTCGTGCCTGGAGTTGTAACAGTTTTCAACATTTTCAATTCAAGGACAAAAATTTAATTTGCAATGCCCATTTAATTTGCAATGCCCACCAGACTGGAGCCATCTTACATCAGAGCACCATGTATTTTAGTCATAAGCATTAGCTAGATCCATGTGGTTCAGGCCTTATGCACTCTAACACAGATCAGCTAACTGTCGCCACTGCTCAAAGTCCCATCTAGCTCTTGACCCTGTGCAGTCAGCTCTTGAAACAATGATTAGGTCTGTGATACCTGAAGAGTGTCAAGATTTCCATTAGCTACCTGAAAAAGTAGAGTGAGTGCCTATGTGAGGGCTGAAGTACAGGTAAAAAGCTGTGGTATCCCTTTTATCTCAGTGGCATTGAATACTTTTTTAGAAAGCGAGGTGCTTGTTCATTCCCTAGTTAACTGAAGTCATTAAGATTCTTAGACTTCAGCAGTGATTTTGAGCAGTGTAACACCTAACAGCTAAGAACCAGAGCTTGTTAATTTAAGTATGTAAAAAATCACAGGAACATACAGGGAAGGAAAAAATCTTTTTTTTTTTTGTCATATGGCAGAGAAGACATTTGTAGAAGGAAGAAAAAAAGCGTACACAGCTAGTGTTCCGTAGTATTGCATTGCAATTTCTTAATGTATTTTGGAAAGAGCCACTTGGTGGCAGCAAAGGGCACGTTTTAACCGTAGGAAGGCTAACTCTAGTGGAAAGACAAGGTGATTCTTTCTATTAAACTGTTTCCTGGATTTTTACATACCACAAACATAAATTCACTATCCCCATATAGTATAGTATAGTATAGTTCCATTCATTAAAGGAATTTTGAGTCTTGAACTGCCCAGGAAATGTCCCATATATTTGTCCTTTACATGTGACTTTTATATGGTCGTCATGCTAAGACAATCTAAGTTGATATGTAGATGTGTTGAAGTTTTTTCACTTGTGTTACTTTTAAATGCAGAGTATATCTCCTGTAGGAAGTCCAGGTTCTCCTGCGGGAGACTGCATCAGTAAATAATGTCCTTCTATTTAAAATTACAACACAGTGATGTCTTTTTCATGTGACGTCCCGAAATCAGAGTTGAGACTGCTTATCTCACAAACGTTAGCTATTTAATCTTAGATGAATCAATTTTGAATTGACCAAAAGATGTTCAGGTGCATTATTATCCAACAGTGTAAAGTGTCATTAAAACTGTAGACACAAACTATTTTCTCTTTTGATGTTAATCATGGCGTTACTATGATAATAGTACAAATTGTCAAGATTACCTCCTTTGAGTGCTGAATGCGCCAGCAGGGGGTTTGGCGTGAATTCTTTACCTATGCTGTCAATGGGTTTCAGTTATTCTCATACAGAACTAGGAGAGAGTACATGTTTTTGGTGTACTTGTATCTTTTGCTGTTGCTCATTTCTTTTGCAGCAACAGTGCATTCCAGCACAATTTATATTGCTGACAGAAATTCCTTAGGAATAGAAAATATTCCTATAATCAATTTTATGTAAAGTTTATTATGAAGAGGCTCTGTTTAAGTCATTTGATGAATTTGGACCCAGTTGCAAACAAATCTCCAGCTGATAAATGCATGTAAAGAGGATTTGTGTTTTCATTTAACAAACTGAGACAAAGAAAAAGCTATATACATTTTTAAAAACACCACAATAATAGCTTTCCATTAAATACTTTCAACTTTATCTTGATCATAGTAGTAACAGTTCCTTTTCCCTTTTTCTTCCTGTTGCACCTACATACAGATTACTGTGTCCCTGGAAATGTGAACTTTACTGAAGACTTTACACAGATCTTATTCAGGATTCTGTCTCAGTTTGCTTGTTTACCTTTTAATGAGTCTACGGATCTGCATCATTAGCACATTTTTTTAGAGCAAGTTTTAGGAACAAACAGGAATGTATTTTCCTAATCACTGTTACTGTTCTGTAGAAGTGTAAGGCCCACAGTGGATCTAAATTAGCGCTCTAGACCACCTTGATTGTAAGGTGTGTCTCGCCAGCCATACGTTTCATGACCTTTATATTAATGTATCCTCTGTATTTATCTGTTCTGGCCGTGTAGCTGTACCATAAGGCAAAGCATAAATTGCCCCTCCTTCTTCAAGTTCTCAGCTAGAAGGAAGGGTTTAATAATTTTCCCTACTCAGAGGGGAAAAATTATCCCATGTTGTTCTGTGAGCAGCAGAAGGTTTAAGCTGTTGTGAACTGCCAGAAGGAATGGGTTTCAAAACCGTGAGTCCTCTATACCACTCTCAGAGAGTAATCCCTTGAGGGCATCATGAGTCTTTACCAAATGGCTTGCCGAAAACAAGCACTCCCTTAGATAGGTAGGTTCTAAATAGCAGAAGCTGAAACAGACTTAAACCATGTAAGTTTGTGTAGAGGGCAGACAGTTTAATGCAGCTGTAAGAATCACAGTCATAAAATGCTAGTCCAAGAAAGTAGAAAGCTGCAGTCTTTAAGTGAAGCATTTTACTGCAGATCATCATCCCTGCCAGGATCCTAAGGCTCAGTTATCTGGTGAGATCATATCAACAAAAGAAATCATGCTTTGCTAGTAACTGTGATTGAAGAGTCTCATGAGTCAGCAAAAGTACTTGAAAATTGAAGTTTACTTTAAGAATTTCCAAAGGAGTTCAAGGTATTTTAACCTTTATTGATAAAGATAATCACATCACCTGGTGAAAAAGTACCTCTTGGTTCCATGTGTTGAATCTACCATATCACTTATATCTTCTGTAAATTACACTTCAGCAAGCTTTTGTTCCTCCTCGGCCAGAAAATGGCAAAGGAAATAAAATGCTTAATTTGGATGCCCTTAAAAGATGATGGTTCTGAAATCCAAAACCTTGTAAAGTCTAAGAAATTTGCTCCCCAACCCATGCTGTCTGTGCAGGCAGAGGACAAAGTAGGTCTTGCAGATCACTGGGCGACTAGAGTAGAATGGTCATAGATCCCAGGTTGGACGGATGTGAACAACCTACCAAAATCTCCCTTACCCAGAAAGACATCTCAGGAGTGAGCAGTTCACATCACAAATGCAATGACAAAGCAGACTTTTCCCTGACCGTCCTGTGGGCGCTCACTGACAACTTCTATCCTTTTTGAAGGCGAAGGCTGTGAAGTTTTTTTAATGCATACTACTCTCTATTGCATTGACATGTAGGCCCTGATAGTGTTTTTTCTTAATCATACTATGACACTGTGATTATGGCATTGTCTGTTTGGACTGTATGGAAATACCCTGCTCTGTCAGCTGTCTGCCCGTTCAGGAACCGTTCGCGTTCATGTTATTGCCCATGTATCTTGCTTTGTTTGCACATGACACGTAGGAGTCCGGTTTCCTGAATATGTAAATGCTCTGCTCTAACCCAAAATATTGAGTTCCAAAGGGCAAAAATAACTTGGTCCTAATGTTGCTGGGTTACACCGCCGTAAGCCTGTACTTGCTCCTCATGATGTGGGGCCGTATGTCTATGGCTAATTGCAGTGTAGGAGGCTGAAAGACACCTCCTGAGGCCTGCTAGGAAATACTCAGGATGATCTGGGTAAAGTTTAGTGTCTTCTTGTATAAGAAGTCAGATTCCCAAGTCATCTGAGCATTTCTTCTCCCTGTAAGCTAAGAAATCTGTGAAGCTATGTTCTGGAATAGTAAGAGGTTTGTCCCTTATGGGGCATGAAACTAGAACTGGGACATATCTTCGGCAGGGCAGTCTGTGTGGAACTACTGCCAGTTTCTGTGGGCTGAGGAGCTGGTCCCTTACTTCCTCTTTCCTTTTCTTGTTTACTTTTAGCCAGTTGGTATGAGAACAACCAGATGAACACAAAAAAAGTTTTAACAACAAGGACACGAATAATAAGCACTTCAATGAAAAGCAGTTTATTAAAGGAGGAGAATGCTCCTCACAACTTTTTGTTCCTCTTCCCTTTGGCTGCAAACCCCTAAGGTATCAAGCACCTGGACTGGAAAGACACGTAGAACAACTGCCAACCGTAGCAAGAGGGTTATCTTTGTCCTAGATACTGCTGCTGCGTTCTCATTTTTATCATCCTAACACAATTGGGGAGCAGAGAGCCCACCCGTCCCTCACATCTGCACCAGTGACGAAGCAGATGGTAGCAGTGGTTGGGTAGGCAACCCGTCTCCCAGTCTTGTGAGGCTGCCGGCGTGGAGGGCCTAATTGTGACTGAGAATGCTGAGCAAGAAAGCCATTTCAGAGAAGAGAAAAAATTGAAAGGGCAGGAAGAAATGTCATAGATGCCCACTTTCCTCTGGCAGCAGTGGTGGCAGCAGCCGATGAGACTCCGACAAATTTGGCCCCTGTGGTGCCACAGGGTAACACCTGGAATAAGAGCCTCGTGTAGCACCCTCCCTATGCCCCTGCATGTATTTAATGTCTCCCATTGGAATGTGACTACTTGTGTGAATGAAACTGAGCACCTCAGGTAGTCCTTGCTGGATTGTGGCCTTAATGCTTATGGTTACGCTGCTTGTGCTGGAGAGAGCAATCTGAGATGTTATGTTTTCTTCACCTTTCAGTAGTGCAAAAGAAAATGGAGGGAGATGAAAGATCAGATTTATTTTCTGAGAAAATGATATTTGAGTTTATTCGAGCATTCATGATTGCAGTCCTCCCCAAAAGTATGTGCGTTTGTAAAACGTATTTTGTTGGCATCCTGATAAATCCAGAAAAATAAAGCCAGAAGCTTTTACTGAAATATCTGAGTCTAGCAAGTGGTTATATATATCTTCCTATTGCTTTTTCTGATGTTATAGCCGTCAGTCAACATAAAAATACAACTGTTTCTAATTTAGAAGTGTTGTATTTTTGTTCAGAAATGTATGGTTTTCACCCAAACGAGAAAGTTTTCACATTTTAGCTGACAGCCAGAAGTTGGGAACATTTTTGGAGTTACATTCAAGTAAAAATAAAACGACTGAAAGTCCACCTTTTTGATACAGCTCCCTACCCCCGAAAGTTAGGCAGAAACTTTTTGATCTCTTTGGATGTCATGCAGAGATGGGAACTATTCAGATTACTAGACAGTAAAGGGCATAAATGAAGATGGTAGAGCAGTAGCTCATCTCATTCCTATTACCTGCATGATTTTAACTGATGCTTATTTGAATTGTTCTTTTATCTGAAGCAAGCTATATTTTTACTGTGGGCTTGGCCTGCATCCTTAGTCTTCTCTGAGCAATACTCAGAATGTAGAGAAACCCCTTAGTCCCCCAACAGGAAAAAATACAGTCAATTTGGGAAGGGAGGAGAAATTTTCAGGATTTGATGAAGAAAATTTGCAGTCTGCAGAAAAGACTGAGGAGACTAATGGGTTTTCTGGTCCAGGTCTTGTCTCAGTTCATTATTCAGATATATTGGCCATTTATTTCTGTGAGTCTTTCTGCCAAATCCTGACTTCTTCAGTCAGAATACCCACTGAATGATCCAGGGGTTTTGCTTGGTAGTAACTGCAAAATTCTGTTTTCTTCTACTGGTAAACCAACAACTACTGTCTTAGAACTTCTTCCTTCTAAACAGAAATGCATTTTATCCCTTATTCCAACTGCACTCTCGTTTGCAGATCTTGAGGTAATAGTATGCAAAGTTTACAGACAGGACTTCTTACCTTGTTTTTCCTTTCTTGATATTTGTTCCAAAACTGAGTGTTACGTGGTTTCAGCACCCAAAGAAACTTTGTGCTTGAATAAGTTCCTGGAAGCTTTGTTACACAGTCATTTCAGTTATCTTATATTTGCTTAATCAGCTTTACTCTTACGTTCCCAGTTATTGCCTTCTGATAAGCAGGTAAGGTCTGTGATTCACAAAATTAGTTTTGGGTCAGAACATTACTGTACAGTTTAAGAACTTATTTGATTAATGCACTCTTATAACTGGGTAGCCAAAACACCAGTTATAGCAAATTGACAGTTATAATTTTGAATGGAACACTGAATGCTTGCCATAAAAATTTAGCAATCAGTCCAAGATTCTTCAAGAATTCATAGACTATTTTAAAGAATGTACCAATAACTACTTATGGCTGTAACAGATGGCAGAAAAATTTGCTAAATTAAGGAAAAGAACTTTTTATAATGAATATTCACTCAGCTTTCTCTGTGTTACCATTGTTCAACTACATTTAATGTTAAAGCGTTAACATTAACATGAAATGTTCCGTATTATTCAGAAAAAATGCAGTTACTTTCACTGAGGTATTCACCTCATCCTTTACGTAGGGGTCGTCTATGAAAGGAGGAGTGGAAAGTGTGTTTAAGAGAGTCCTAGTGTGTGTTTGTGAATGGGTGCCCATAGCTGTTGAGAGACGGAGGAATATTAGCAATATGTGACTATTCCCGAGAAAATGAAAAGGCTCTTTTATATTTTGAAGAGGTATACCTTTGACTGAAGGCATTACTGGAGTCCCTTATTTCAAGATCTTTTTCTCAGATGTATTTAAAGTGAGTAAAACTCTTAATGCAATTCACCAATCTAGGAACGAATGAGCTTGAAAACAGCTGAGTGTGAAATTCCATACCTGAAAGGTATTTGTATATGCATACAGAAAGATTAACATAAGTTGGGATATAAACATTTCCCAGTGCAAAAAGTTTCCATCTAAACATTTCTTACTGCAAATTCTTGAATGCTGTGCAGGTAGATTAGAAATATTTGGCTCTTTCCTGTGCTCGCCTAGCAAAGTGTAGGTTGGGAAGTTATTTTTAGAGATATTTTTCCTGTAAAAGAAGTAGCATGACTATGATTGGAGAGCACCGCTGCTTGTACAAGTTAAAATGAAACGTTGAAGATCACATGGTTAAAACCTGTCTATCTAAATGGCAGCAACCTGTAAAAAGAATTGTGTTAAAATGGCTTTCAGTGACATACACTCTGAAAAGGAGAATAAAGATACACAATAGGTTCTACTTTTTCCATGTGAGCCATTGTAATATCTCCATTCAGTGTTAACGTATGACGGTAGCTGAGAACATAAATTGATATTGGTTAAGAGTAACACTTGACCCCTATGGTTAGTTTTCCATTGATTAATAAATAATAAGAGAATCAAAAGAACCTTTTAGGAGCCTTTAAAAAGCTTGCAAAATCGAGAAAGGGATTATTCCCTTTGCTCTTGAGCAGCTGAATTAACAGGAGGATCCCCATGCGCTGTCAAAGGCACAGTGAGGGAACCTGCCGAGGGATTTGGCTCTGTCTTAGCACAGCCAAGGCCGGTGCCACGCAATCTCCCCTTATGCCTCCCCACGCGGCGGTTCCTTGTGGTGGCAGAAATGTGCCAATGTGGTTGTTTGAGTTGCTGGAGGCCTGCATGTACTGTGTTTCTTGGATGTAATGCCAAGGCTTGCAAGATTGGCTCGGGGAAAGAAAAAAAGAAACCTTCTGTAGCGGACTGCCAAAACGTCTGTCACAAAAGCCAGGGAGTTTTGAGGGCTGACCTGTGCCTTTTCAGCATGCCTCTCATCACGCGTAGCAGCCTGTACCACTCAGTGTTGTGAGCGCCAAAGGAAATTTTTAGCCTTTTTCAGAATTATGTTGTTAATAATTAAAAATTGCTTTCTCACGAAACTTAACCCGCTAGAAGCCTTCCATGCCCAAAAAGTATTCAGATAGCTGTATAAAAAGAGGAACGTTAAGTTAGGATATAAAAAAATGAAATGCACAAAAAAATTCCTATCAGTAAATTGAGAACAAAGTTGAACAAGTTAGAGCATAGCACCACCACGGCCAATCCATTTACGATTAGGTCTTGTAATTCAGAAACAGCCTCCTTTTTAGTTATCTCAGATTTTTTTTTCAAGTAAGAATTGTCTGCCTCCTCCAGGAAATGGACAATAAATGCTCAGTTGTCATGTTGGCAGGGTTAACAAGAGGAAAATCATGTTCTCATCTCCTATTGCTGAAAGCTTCTTGTGTCCAAGATATTTCCGCGCAGCAGCTATTAAGATCCAGCCTCTCCCTGTTGTGCTTTGCCTTACTTTGCAGCTGCATAAATGAAGTGATTTATAAACAGTAAATAAGCACAGTGCACAGAGTGTCAGAAACGTTGCTTGGATTCTGTAGTGATGAATATTGCATATGAATGCATGTGCCTATCTGGTAATACTGGTTCCAGATGCTTCTCTGTTTGAAAAGGAGAACAGAGTAAAGATGGCTGTAAGTAAATTTAAAAAAAAGTTTGTCACAAACTTATGCTAAACTTAAAGTCTTAGGATTTACACATTAAAAATAACAGCAAGATGGGTTAGGAAAACTAAAAATGGTGCTAAAACCCTTGCTAATCTTTTTCGAGGTTTTTGCAGTTGACTGGAGGCATTACTGGGAGTCCCTTATTTCAAGATCTTTCTCAGATTTATTTTCTCTTCGGAAAATTTTGACTATCTATCTCATAGAAAGAGACTGTGTTTGGCTACAGGGGAGCCTTATGTCTGGGACCTTTTTTCAGGATCGAGTTGGAGGTCCTTAGCTTGCAGTGGCAAGCTTGAGATTAAAATGGTTGTTATTTTAAAAACAGACTCCATGGTATTTGAACCGGCCTATATTACGATTGGTAAATTCAAGCAAAGAGGTTACTGATTGATCTGAGAATCATATGAATATCTCTAATACCATGATAAATCAAGAGCGTTTCTACTGAGGTGACTGGATCAAGATTTGTCACTTAAAAAGACCCTATCAATCACGGAAAAGACCTGAGAAGTAATATCTGAGGAACTGGAAGTAAAAATCAAAATTATGCAAATGATAGAATCAAGTAATAGAGAAAATGGAGCATTTTGTATGTCTAAGCTAGATAATTTAAAGCTCAGGATATCCTTGTGTAGAATGCTGTTTCAGGAAATGTTAGTATGTGCCCATGGACCATATCAGGAGCGAAAGGAAATGTGAGAGCATGAAACAGGAGTCAGGTCCATATAAGCACATACCTTGACTCAGTCAGTGGCTGACAGAAGACGCCTAGGGAAAAGTATAAGAAGGGGACAAGTATGATTCCCGTATATTTTTTGGTCCTCTAGTGATTTGTGGCTCAGGCCCTCCCCACTTCTGTGCCAAACATGGTGATTTCTAAGTGTGGGGCAGTAGGTGTAGCAATGTGCCTTTTCAGGGAAATCCTGCAGCATCGCCCCAGATCCCAGTGGTGTTCAGGAACATACAAGTAGAAAGCAGGGGAGGGAGGTCTTGAGTACGATGATTGGGTAGCAAGGGGCACAGTGGGTTGGTGAGCTGCTCTTGGAGACCTGAGGTGACAAAGGAGCAGAAATGGGCCCTGTTGTGGCACCATGGTTTCTTGAGCTTCTGCTATAGCCTCTCTCATGAGAATATGGGACACTGGAGCTTGGTGAGGCAGGTTCTTACTGTTTAAGTGGCCCAAGCTGAGGCTGCCTAAAAGTCTTACTTGCCTTCGTGGCATGCCACATAGGGATAATCATGGCATCCCTTTTAGGGACGATCTTGTAGTCACCTGAGATTGCTGCTAAAAGAGGTTGGAAATCTGATGACCAAATACACATACCTGCTGAGGTCTGCACTAAGGGGCAAGTGTTGGTGGAAGTTTCCTCCCTTGGGTGTTGTCTGAAAGATGACCTGAAACATGTTGCTTCGTTGTAAGCTTACCTGCATGGGTCTAAGTACAAATGTGGTTTTCTAATCAAAAAGTAGTTTAAAAGGCAGGGTAGACGTAGCCTGCAATGACCAATTTGGCCAGTTCTACCACCGTTCTGACAAGGAAATCTCGTGATTTGAGGGTGGGGGGAAGAGAACATGCACATATAAGAAGGTATATGGAAAAATACAACCAGAACAACAGGTTCTGGAGAAAGCAAAACAGTAGTGACAGCCCAGTGCACTGCATGTAAAAGTCTGGCTGGTTTCTTTTGCCATAAAAAAAGTTTAAGCGTTTGGGTATTCCTGCCAATATGTGTTTGTTCCAGTTCTGTGCAGGAGCTGCAAACTTAACGCCTCAGAAGGCTGTAGGACCAGGAAAAAGCAAATTGTGGCTTGATAGAGCTCCTTGTTCTCCAGCAGGAAATGCCATCACTTTTTGTGAAAAGAAGAGGTTGAGGAAATACGTAATGTTGGCAGCAAGCCTGTAGGCGTTTACAGAGCATTGTTTAGGGTGGTCAGCAAGAGAGCATTGACTCAAAATGCATGGAATCAACATGCTTACCACTTTCCAAAGATGATTTCTTGAGACTAAGAAGTTATGAGAGTCATGCTCAGACTTGGGACAGTTGGCTCCTATTCACAATAACTTCTTGTTACCTTATGACACTTAGTGGGGAAACTGTGCAGTTGTCAGGGTCGTTCAGGGTTTTGCTGTTAGCTTTAACAGGACTAGATCTAGGGTTACTGCCTGTCCTTGGCTAGATTAACAGCAGTGTAGTTTTACATAGATAGAGTGTATCTGTCTATCAGCTAAAATCAGAATGCGGTCTCAAATATCTCACTTCCATGCTGAAGTTCAGATTTATACTCAGGCCTGTACGTTTTTTTTATCTTACGTGTTTAGGACATGTACCTGGAACTCAACAAGCATTTCCCCTGAAGAAGCATTTCGCTGCTGTTGCTTAAGACTGTTTGAGACAATGCTTATTTTCTCATGTACTTTAACGAAAGTCTGATAGCTTGATGTTCTGCACTGCATGTTCCCAGGGACCTGCAGGAGTTTGGATGTGTTCTTGCAGCTCAGCGCAGCTGTAATACAAGCAAAGTACAGTGAGCATTTATTTTAACCTTTTTTGACATTTTGAGTGTTCAGTTTTGTGACTACCATTACACTAACATAAGTACTTTTTTAAAAAAATCACATAATTATATTTATAATTGTGCATCCAAATATATTTCGTCAAATATTTGGATTTCATTTTAAAGCTTTCTAGTCACTTTAAGTAAAAAAGCTATTTTTTTAATTTTTCTATTAACCATTTCCTTTCTAAACCGGACCAGCACATAAACACATACATTGTTCAATGGATGTTCAAAAAATACAGTGACACAAGAATAGGAAGCTGAAAGCTCGCACATTACTGGCACCTTCTGGCATTTCTGTAAAGCTCTCGGAAGTCTCTTGAGACTTCCAGGGCTTCCTGAAGGAGGGACAGGAGGGGGTAAATTTATATTTGCATGAAACTGCAAATTATACCTGGTTTTATGAGTAACATTTTGATTTTTCTGCTCAATTCCTCATTTTAATTTTCATTTTTGTGACCTTCATGTTCTAGCATTATAAGTTTAGCATCTTTTTTGTTAATGGAAACTTGGCATTTAGTTGAGCATAGATGTTCGAGGAGCCGTTAAAGAACGGTGTAATATTACCTGTGAATTTCTATTATCTGTTAATCCATACCAAGAGACTGGGAATTTTTTAAGCAGAACCCTATTTGGAGACAAAGGTTTGAGTTTTCTCAGCCATGTTTTTGATGAAGACAAAGAGGGCATTTGAAGAAATAGTGCACTCTGGGAAGAAGGGCATCCTCTCACACATGTTAGAGGAAGACTGGGCTGGAAAAAGTAAGAGAGAGAAGGGACTTTGCCTTATCCAAAACGCTGTTCAGACTACAGACTCACAGAAGGAGTAAGATCACTCTGTTGAAGATTGTTCATTGCAAGACAGTTTATTATTTGGTAAAGATCTGCAACTGTTGGAGTTTTCTTAGAAACAAAAGTGCCTGTGGTTAAAAAAATACCTTGTATGTCTGTCGTGTTGCCGGTGAAACATTAACAAAGAAACTAATTGCATGCTGTCACACTGAAATGGAATTGTGAGGGAGTATTTAAATGATACACTAAGTACACCAAGTTTTAGTAGGTTTTAGGATGCTATGGTTTAAAAGAGCTTAAACCTGTAAAATCTAGGTCTCAAGAAAAGGGAGGAGTAAGTAAAAAGTAAGCGTGCATCACACAGTGCGCCTGAAAGGCGCAGGCTTTGAAAAGTGACCCAGCACTTCCCCAAATCAGCTGGACTAACGTGATAAACTGCTTTTATCTGTCTGCAGTGGACCGGTGTTATCCAAGAAGGGGAGTCTGGATTTCTCATTTTATTTAACAATGTGCGCTTTCAGTTCAGCCCAGGTCTGCCGCTGTTTGCTGGTGCTTTCTCATTTGAAATAGTGAGTGCAGATCACACAGACGAGTGAAAAGTAGTGAAACGTAGAGACAGATTCTGTCCGTTTTCAGCTGAGGTTGTTTTGGCATCCTAAAGAAAATGAATCTACTTCTATTTTCTCCAAACCAGTTTCCTGAGCTCTGCTTTTCACACTAGGAAACTCAACAGGAAAAATAAATTTTGTGCATCGGATGTTGGAGAAAAGGTTTTTTATGGGGAGGGTTCATCATGTAATGAAAAACAGGTAGATGGATCAGAGGTAGCAATGCCCATACTTTCTCCAGTGCCGATGCAAATTCATTTTATACTGTTAGAAAGCTGGTGAGTTATCTAATAATTTTTTTGCATCTGTATATGGAAAACGATACTGAAATTTTAAAATCAGACTTAAGGCAGCTAGAGGGTGCTGTGGTTAAACATTTGTAATCTGCTTTTTAACGAGGCCTGATTTACTTGCCAGACGTTAATTGTAATTCAGATTTGACAATAGCTTTGAAGGTACCCCTCATGTCTTTTGTCATTTCTATAATGCATGAGATGGTTCAAAATTACTATAAAAAGCATCTGAAAGATACACTGTTTCCATATTTGATGGGATTTTGAAGGAAGAGCCAAAAATTTTTTGAATTCCCACAAAAGAATATATTCTGCCTAAAGCATGTACATATTCATACTGCCATCTGCACGTTTTCGGGTGTTGAAAGTATCTATCCATTAATCATATTTGTCTAATTAATAAATAATTGATAAGGGAAGATGTTAAAGGAATAAGTTGTATCATGATCTTTATGCGTGTAAATAGGTGACAGATGGGATTTTTCTATACATGCCAAAAGTTGCCTCTCAAATGGATTAAGAATTCAGCACAGTGCATAAATGTTTGTGGGTTTGTTTGATCTTTACCCTGAATGTTTGTGAAACTGAATAAAACAAGAATTATTTTCAATAAGCTGATCAGTCCCTTCACACGTACCTAGCAATGTTTTATCTGTGAAATGACTCTCATGGAAATTTTACCAAAGAAGGTGTTGACTTATTGAGAATTGCAGCTTCTGAACATGCAAGGTTGGATTTATGGCCAGATTTTGTTATATAGATTTCCTTAAGGAATGGCTTAGCTCTCATGTGACCTCATTTAAACCAGTGGAACAACCTAGAGTGAGCTGCTACTCATGTGATCAAAATACATTGAATCTGCCCATAAACAAACTGCTATGAATTAATAGGTCAGGTGCCGGATAATTCACTCTAAATCACCAGGTAATCTTTGCTGGATATGTCATGCATGCATAGCTAATGGAGAAAATAAATAGGTTGCACAAAATCTATCTTTAAGTATATAGGGGAAAGTATATTGAGATACTTAGGGGCCATGGTGCGATTTAAAATAAGTGATTCAGAGCGCTAGCTTTTGTTTCCTATATAGAAAGGATAATAGTCTAATAAAGTATTACATGATTTTTCACAGTTTCAGAGTTCTTGGCTTGATATCTCTCGTCAGCATGCAACATGGCTATACATATGGTTCTTTAATGCAAGGTTTACATTTGACATGTCTGAATGCTTTTATCTGCATAAATCATGTACCAATTAACTGCTGCTATTTAATTAGACCATCTATTTGGTGGAATCATTTATTAATCAAACCTAATTTGGTGTCTGCTAGTTACTGTTCATGACCGCACGGTTCAGCTGGGATTAGTTTCATACTGGGTGTTGCAGCTGCACCATGACTCAACTGTTCTCTCCTTTGTCTCTGTTTTATTCAAGAAGATAACAACGTAGGTAACAGCTGAGCCAGTTATCTGTCTCCAGTTTGTTGGTGGATTGAGTACATGCTCAAGGCAAAGAAAAAATAATTTCTATCCTTAGGGGCTGGGCTTTTTTGTTTTCAGGCTGCTTACGATCTAGCCTATTGTTCCTGATTTTTGGCTGGTGTCAATGAAAAATATGATCTGCACCTTTGCAGCAGCTCTTAAGTATATCCCCTAGAACATCTGAATTTGAAGTAGGCTGGCAAACAGTGAATATAGATAATGAATTTCTGTCGCCTTACCAATAGCTATTCCATTTCTGTGAATATCGTACAAAGTATACTTTAAAAAAATGTTAACTGGAACCTACTGTTCTGATTTAATCAAATGGTTGTTCTAAGTCTATTAAATTCATGATTTGTTAGATTTGTTACCAGCTTAACTTCCAGTATTTTTGATTAAAGGCAATTGATTTTATCAGTTCAGTTGGTCTTTGCATTCAAGGAGAAACACTACTACGATAAACCTCCAAAAAGAAGTGGAAGTTTATTGGGGTAGGTATGAAAGAATCATGTTGACTTATTAAAATCTTTAGTTCACAGAGAAAGTTCCCATTAATATATAATAATAATTGATTCCTCTCATAGTATCTCAGAGCCTCAATGTGAGAGTAAACTCTTTACATTAAAGCTTTGTCAATTCTAGTGTATGTTTGAGGCAACCTAACATATGATGGACTGTTTTTATCTGTTTTCTCTTCCTCTGTCCAGTAGGAGACTCATTTGAGTCCCTTCTGTCTTGCGGTATAAAGATCAAAGTTAGAGTAAGTGTACATTCAGTAGAATGCACGTCTTAAATAGAAGTACTCTTAGCCATTCATTCTGCAAAATGTGCATTTTGTAAGTGTAATTTTACGTAATTGCAGAGTATATTTTCTATATACTCACAGAGAATGGGTTTTCCTTTATTATTTAGATAAGTTCATGTAAACCAAGGGAAGTTTTGCTCTGCACCAATATTTTGTGACTGCTTAAACTGTGATTGCATGTACATGTAATAAAACTCGAAAGCTGCTTTTATTTTGATGATGTGATAATCCTTTAAGTCCAATAATATTTTTTGTAGTTGTTGACAAAGTATTGTAGATCTAGGCATTGTAATGCCAAATATAGAGAAATATCTTCTGTTGGACCTGTTCTTTCCTCATTCATACATCAGAGTCAAACAGATGGTTGGAAGGGCAGGACAGATCCAAGTCCCATTTACACTGATAAAAGTCTTTCAGATAAATGAAGACGGATGGGGACTGATTTAAGTGTCAGGCTGTATTTTGCCTAACAAAATGCTAGAAGAGAATGGTGTGTATCCCGTTCCCTGCCTCTCTTGTACCTGGCATTTAAGTGGGTCCAAGTGTCCAGTCACCAAGTTCCCACCATATCCTAACCCGTGATTCAGGTGAAACCTTCCCTCAGCTTCCTGACGGGAAGGAACTCATGTCTCCATCCTCTCAGCTTCCCAGGCTGTAGTGGTGAAGATGTTATTTGCCCTTTGTCCAATCTGACTGCCTGGTATTGAGGGCCATTAAATATCATCTGGTTTTCACCATGACTGACTTTTGACAAAGGTCAGATATCCTATCCGAGGCTCATGCCCTGTATTGGTAACATGCCCAGGGGTGTATTACGCTCTGGCATCTGATGGAAGAGAAGCTGCAGCTCCAAATTGTTCATCGTCTAAATATGTCAATGGACAGTGAATCTGCAACGTCCTTTATTAAACTGTTTTAAGAATTGTTGTGCTCCTTTGCTGGTGTGAAGAATTTTCAGCTTCTGACTGCTGATTATTTTATACCTTTTCATAATAGATTAAAGAATCTTTCTGTACCAATACTTTGTGACCAAGGCCTGTTTTTAGGACCCCTCAGTCCTGTTTTTAATCAGCTAAACAGATAAGTTATCCAAAACTCTCTGTATGTTTTTTTCTCCAGCCTCTGTTTTTGGCCCTTTGGGGCACATTCTTCAGTTTTTCAACGTGTTTTAAAAATGTGGAGCCCAGATCTGCGTGCAGCATTTTAATACTGGTCTTATCAATGCTCTGTATGAAGGTAAAATAGTTTACGTAGTGCTTCTCTTGCATATTAGCCTGACATATCCTTAAATCTTTTATCCTGAACGCTTCCCCTAGTGAAATGTATCGTTCACATCCACCCCTCTATTACCCTGACCCTATTTCTGCTATAAACTGTTTATTAGATGATTCTAATATATGCCTGGACTCTGGAACCCAAATAAGCCACCTTTGGGCATTTGGGAAAGCACTGAGAAAGGCCCTGAGAAATACTGCCTTACACAGAATTTTTGAATAAGAAGACCAATTGCTACTAATGGTCATATTTTACTGTTTCTTTTCTCAGCTGCTCACCCTATGGAGGCAATTGTCCCTACAGTGTCAATTTTGGGAAAGAAAATTAGGAAAAGTAGCATCCTGTCTTATACCTGTAGCTGTTTATTCCTTTAGTCACTTGTGAGTACAGTGCTGCCCTTGGAAATACACATTAGAACCTGTTTTTTAGAGCATGTACCACATTTGAAATTGGCAGCATCTAAGGGGATTGCCACATTGATAAACAATTAAATTGCTCTAAAACAGTTTTCCGCGACCTGGGCTTACCCCCTTAGTGAAGCACTGATACAGCTTGGCTCTACGTATGTGAGGAGGTAGGTGCAAAATGTGACACTTAGCATTCCCTCCAGTCACACAATTGAAGTTCTGGAGCCATCAGAGGTACTAGAAGAAAGAAAGGTATTTGGGGCACTTGGCACTCCTAGGGTTTTAATTCCTTCTGCTAGTGCTCATCTGACAGTTGAATTTTCATTGGTTAATGCTAGGATACACATTACACCGGGCAATTTCATTCCGCAACATGTTAAGTTCTCTCTGTTTTTTATCTTTGCTGTGGCCAGAGGGACTTCCAGCTTAAGCATATTCTGGCCTCTATAACGGCGATACCTGTGTTTTGAAGGGAAGTAAGTTAAGACTGAGTAGCATCTGGGTACTGCTAGAATACACGGTATTTCATGAGCTACTCCTGGAGCTTCAGGAAAGAGCTGTGGGATGGGAGTGGGGAAAAGACTGAACCTTGCAGACTGCACAGATGGGGGGCCATGGAGGCAGAGCTTGGTAGTTGGCTCCTTGTGTCTCATTTTAATATATGAGAGAGAAAATACTGAAAAAAGCATTTTGCAAATCTGTACACCTCAGTGTCCAGCAACTGACTGCCCTGCAAGAACACTGTGTAGCATGGGAGGAAACAGTAATAGGATTTGTATAGAAGGAACTGAGTCAAGCGCAAAGCCCAGGGAGTGTGTTTGAATCATGTATACTGGCACTGCACGTGCTAGTAAGGGACTGTAGAGGTGGCAGTCACTTTAAATTAAAAATATTCTGTTATTTGCTTCACATACAATTGCACCTCCTTGATCCCTTGAATTCCTGACCATCACAGGGTTTTTTTAAGGCTTTTTGAAGCTGTTTACAGTTACGGGAAATTATCTTGTTCCTTCCCCGCTGAGTGCATTTGTTGTTCAGTACTTGAGGTTTTTTCCCTCGCTTGTGGTACATAGTATTTTTTTTCCTGTTTGTTGCATCTGTAAATAAAAGTGGCTATTACTAGACTTGTTGAAAATTGAGGATTATTTGGGTTCCAGAGTCCGAAAACATACTTGTGAATAATAGTTCATTGGTTTTAATGTCTGGTATTTACTGCCATTCCTCCAAATATCTTCACAAGATCTGAGATAGATAGTCTTACTTTCTGGTCTCATATCTCATAGAATGGTGTTGCCACTGTGAAGCAGGGCAGCAAATTCTGTGTTGCTTAGGCGTGAGTTATTTTGGATGTTATTATGAAAAATCAGTTAGTGAAACACTGGCACATGGATAATAAGTCTTAAAAGGTATATCATTTGGTTTTAGATGAGGGAATAGAAACAGTGAAAAAGATCTATCTTCAAAAGAAGTGTGTAAAATTTCTTCTCTAACATCACATTGGACAAGCCAGCAGATTCGCAGATGGAACGTGCTTTGAAAGAACAGGAAATGATATTTAAATTATAGAGGAACACCTTTCAAAACAAAAGTTGAGGTATGTGGTTCTCGTATTTTTGTCCATTTCACTGAGCATGCTTTGGAGAGGGAGTTTGTTGCTGTGGTTGAAAGCTTTTTGTGGTGCTCAGCTTGAAAATCAAAAAACTTAATATCTCAATATGAACATAAGCTTTTGGGCGCTTTTGCAGTTATTCCTTTATAATGCACTTTGAGGGGCAATTGGGAAACCACAGATGCAGAAATCTGACATTTATACCGGAAAAGTTGGTAGGAACAATGGGTTGTAGACAGATACGTTACGTTAAAGAAGACTCTAAAATAATCCTTCTGCAGGGGGAAAATCTATTCTTAAGTAGTTCTTAAGTAGTCACTGAATATGTGGACTGATAAATCCAACTGATACAGTTTATTTGAATTTCCAAGTCGTTCAACAGGTCCTTCATTTGAGGCTTTTAAGAAGTTTGGGCTGGATTAGAGTGAAGATGCATCCAGAGATTAACAACTTGTTAAAAGATAGAAAACAACAGAGAGAAATAAAAAGTCAGTCTTCAGAATGAAGGGAGGTTGTTAGTAATGTGCCAGAAAGGTCTATGCTGGCATATGTACTGCTTGGTATCTGAAGAAATGTACTGAAAGAAAGGGTAGGGAGTGGAATGGCAAAGCTTTTAAAGCTACTCCATTGTTCAGTGTAGCAAAAATGAAACCTCAGTGCCAAGAGCTACAGAAGGTTTTCACAGCACCAGCTTACCAAATGGCAATGTGGCAGACGAAGGTCAGTGTTGATAAATGCAAAGTCAAGCATGTAGGGAAAACAGTCTCTTCAATGATACACGATTAGCTCTCAGGAAACAGGGCTTGGAGTTAATGTAGGTAATCCTATGAAAATGTCAGCTCACAGGTGAGCAGAGGTCAAAGGAGAGAATGTGAGGCATTAGTAGGAAAAGAACAGAGGACAAGCAACAGAAATCACAGTTTATACCCGCAGTGCTCCTGCATCTTGAATAGTATATGTGATTCTGTTCCCCCTTCTTACAGAGAACTCACAAACACATTGAGAAGGGCAACAAGGATGATCAAAAGAACAGTTTCTATGAGAAGCAACTAGGTAGACTAGAGCCTATGAAGAAGGTCTACAAAATCACGGGTAGCACAGAGAAAGTGAACCAAGAACAATTCACTGTTTCTTATACTGTAAAATTTAGGGAACATCAAATAATATTAGGCATTAGGACGAAAAGGAACAAAAGGAGGTACTTTTTTACATGTATGCTTACACAAACACATAGGCTATGGGGACTCATTGTCACAGAGTATTGCAGGTGTCTGTGTAGGTGCAAAAAGTGATTCGTAATCTCATGGAACAGAAATATGCTGGAGTTTCAAACATAGTGATATCACCTTTGGCTGAGAAAGGCTCAGGTTGCTGGGAGCTGGGAGTCTGTAGCAGGGAACTATCACCTGTAGGGTTTGCTTATTCTAATCTTTTCCTCGGTCACCTTCAGAGATGGACTATTGGAATACTGGGGAAATTGGATCTTTCCTCTGGCACAGTACAGCCATTATTATATTCCTACTGTTCTGGTTGCGTATGTTTTTTTAAATGTTAGATCATAATAAAGGAGTTATTTTAAGTAGTGTCATATGCATATAAAGCCATGTGAAATACCTACTGAAGAGTATTAGAGCTCACATCTCCAACATGTCCATTCTACCATTATTTGAACAGAAAAATCATGTTTTTTGAGGTTTTCTTTAAGTAATCTCATAAAAGATAGAAGTTTTTTTCCAGATACAGTGAACAGTGTTGACCTTAGAAATCTGGAGATGCTGAAAGAAAATTTAGCAAATTTGGGACATTCACGGTACATTCAGCCAACATCAGTGAGCACACATCAAGCCAAGATGTTCCATACACACATCTACCTTAACCAGATCCTTCCTGGCTTTCAGAAGATTCTTGTGGATTTGTAGGAAGAAGTGAAGTTTCCTCTCTAATGACTCATGTATACGGACTTACAAATGGAAAGATGGGTTAGAAATGCTGGCTTGTGTTTATTTGCCCATCTGAGAATCTGGTCCTGTGACTAACTCACTGTTTCCAAATCCCATCTTTGAAAGATTTCCATGTAGTAGCATTTAATTCCATATATGTTAGTAAAGAGTTGCAGCAAGTACGGAGTCTTCCTGTCAAACTTATTACTTAACTATTCATTGGAAAAGGAATATTTTCTCATTCTCATCATGCTGCTAAGCACATAGGAAGGATTATAATGCAAAATATATAGCAATATTTCAAAAAAGGAGGTGAGATTATGAGTTACAGAAGTCTTTTGTGGGAAATGGACGCATGAAAGATCAGTGAATGCTGCATAAATGAGCTGACTGCTATCAGATTATTTACCATCCTTTTATTATAAAATCTTACCGTTTCCTTTAAAAGAGACTTCAGATCAAAGAAACATGAGAAACCTGGACATGAGAAAATGAAAACGTACAGGCATTTTGAAAGCCTTTTGTGGTGTAGTAGAGATCGTATTGTAAATTCATTGGGATAGACCATTCCCCGGTAGTGCCCTATGGTCCAAATCCTTCCGTTTACTTGCAAGCGTATACTAAAGAGAAACAGCCCATTTCATTCATTCACTCACCCTTTCATTCATTCACTTTATGTGGCACCTATCAGACACTGGACTGAATATATTCCATCAAATACTTTCCCAGTTGCCCTAAAATATTAGCTAAATAAGCCATCAGTAACCTGACCCTAAAGAGTGACATCTTGTTATAAACATGCAAAGAAGGCAAAATTTGAAAGCTCGGCAGGATAAATCAGCACCTCTCAGTCTCTCTGACACCCACACATACACAGGCTCATGCATCACACAACATATTAAACATTCAAAATCTTAAATTAATTCAGTATCTGTCCTCATATTTGTAATTTTCATACTGTTTATCATCACGAGTGTTCACATTATGGTTTCCTTTTTATAAATCATGCAGATGATAACACATATTTATTGCATGTCACTGTGTATAGATAAAGTATAATTTTGTTTATGTCAGCAGACTGCTAAATGACAGTCAAGCATCTGCAGCGTGCATAAAGCAGCATCTTGTAATGGACTGCAGATCCCATGTGAGAACTTACAATGATTACATTTAAAGTTGGAGCAGCAGTATAGCCTGAAAAATTGCCAATAATCATGTGATTATGATGTGTATATGTGTTCCTTTTTGACATACCTGTGTGTATGTCACTGTAAATAGTCCATGAAGATCAGCGACAGTCTTACTAACTTCAGTTAGTGGTCCAACCTTTTACTTAATGCAATGGTATTATTTCAAGTAGAGAGCCTCTAGATAGTTCTACTTGTTGTAGAGAGCATGTAGAAAACTTTGTGCCTTTGAAAGGTAGTATTCCAGCATCACTAGCCATGTGTACCCGTGTATTCAGAACCACATTGCTGAGAGTCTCACGGATTTCGTGTGTAGGGATAGGCTACAAGACAACGGATGGAATTTTAGATACACATATATAATATAAACATAGATAAATTAATAAAATATTACCTGTAAAGCAGATGAAATGAACATGTTGGTGTTTTTTGTTCACCTGTGCCAAGAGGTCGGTAAATTTTTTTGCCTGATACATTTCTTTAAACATACAGTTTTTAGAATTTGGAGGCATATTGAAGGCTTCTCTCTTAACTGTGATAAATTCAACTAGCTTACATTGTATAACATTGATGAATTTTTAAAGTCGTGGTATTGTTAGGGTCATCTAATCTTTCATAGCAAACAAAATAAAATTTCACCTAGCAATTTGCTCTCAAATCCATAACTTCTGGTTAAGCTGCAGCTCATCATTTAGAAAGACACATGTATTTCATTTAAAGATATCAAAAAATGGAGAATCCACCATATCCCGTAATAAGTCATTTTGAAGGTTAATTATTTTAACAGTTAAACACTTGTACCTCATTTCTACTTCATGTTTTTTAACTTAATCTCTCCACCATTGAATATTACTCACTTTTGGGCTAGATTGAAGAGTTCTCTGCTATCCATAAGCTCCCTTGTAGGTACTTGTATAGTGTAATAAAATCCTCTTTTAATCTTCTTTTTGATCAAATCGACACAGATTCTTACGTCTGTCATTGTAAGGCAGGATTTACAGTCCTCTGATTATTTAGTCATTCCTGCATGAATAGTTTCCCTCTTTTTGGGTGTTTTCCTTCAGAACATTGGAACCTGAAACAGCACTTTGTAAGCAGGCCCCCTGTCCAAAAATACCTACACACCCAAGGTTAATACCATCATTAGAGTCGTGATAGGTATTCCTCAGTTTACGTTCCCAGGGATGGTGTTAGCCATTAGCTGCAGTATTGCGTTGGGAGCTTGTGTTTTGTTGGCCATCATGATGCTCACATTGTGCTTTCTCAGATGGTATCCCTCATCTTGTACAGATTAGCACTATTTTATTGAATAGTAAAATATTATTTGAATGAACATAATGTAATAAGTAATCCAGATTATATAATTGGGCTATTATTTGCTATATAATTGTGTCACATGTAATTTTATTAACAGTAAGCTTCTAGTGTTTTCAGATCCGTGACAACTATACCAAGGAGCACTAGAGCAAAACCAAATCCCTTATGGGATCTACAGGACTAACATGTAGAGGATCATGTAAGGAGGAAGAATTAACTGCCTGTTCTTTAAGATCTCAAGTTTTAAAATATTTGTTCTTTTTAGCATTCCGACAACATGATGGTTTTGACAGGTTGTATTCTGTTGCTACTACGCATGCTGTACCTGTTTGAAAGATGGTTGCTAGTAGGTGAGACTGTCAAACTGGAATTTTTGAGAATGCTCAGCTACATAAAGCCTATCATGTGGTAAAATGCCTTACGGTTACTCTTCAGGATTAAGCCCTTAATGATAATCAATGGAGTCAAAAGTCCTTATCAGTCATTTCAAAATATTTGCTCTTGCTTTTGTTAAGAACTTTATCCAGCTGCTTATGCATGAAGTGTTTTTTTTTTTAAAGACAATCAAATCCTATATTCTTACAGGATGTATTCTTATGGGGTGACTGTGAAAGGTGCTATCTTTCTCAGATGCCTAGAAATCCACTTTTCCCATTACTCAAGTCAGTGAAGCTACGTAAATTTACATCAGCTAAAAATCTGGCCTGGTTTATATAATAAGTTTTCAGTTTGTGGACTAGGTTGACAATCAGATGTTTTGAACTCAACTTTTTAAGAAAAAAATTTGTTACTTTGCAGATATCTCTTTCTACTGTATTCTTCTTCCTCCCACTGCCTCCAAAAATACTCTGTTTGTTCTCCAGGAGAGAATGAATTTTCACAGAGCATTAAAAAAAAACAGAGCTGTCCTCTCCTAGACAGCAATAATGATTGTATCTTTTTTCAGAAGCAGCGCAGCATGCCCCAATTCTCTAATCTCTCTTCTCTGAGTTTGTTTTTTCAGACTCAGATACCCTTAAACACTGCAAAGAATATTTTCCACCCTGAACAACTGTTAAACTTGTTTTCAAACATATATTTTAACACCTTGGAGTTAGGCACAGCAATCCATTGTTAGGGATCAAGTTCTGCTTGATGTGGGGCCAAACTCACAGTGACATCTAAGTGATTTTCCTACTTTAGCGCAGGAAAAACTATACTGGGAATTGTGCTTTCCTTTCAGTGGAACACCAGTGACTGCTGAAGACTGCAAGCAGGAAATAGTTCTCCTGTAGCAGTATATTTTTCTTGCTACCATCTGGGAAAATACGAAGCTTTAAACGTGTCTCCTGCATTTATGTGTGGGAGGTGCAGTACTTTCAGTTTAATAAATTAGCCTTAGCTTGTTTACGAGATATCAGAATTGAGTATAATTTGGACAGTATGCATCTGTTATGGAAAATGTCTATTGTACTTACCTTATAATGGGCTGAGATTATGTTTATATGTGATTTCTCCTGAACAATGTACCATAATTAAAATTTAATTTGTAATCCTTTGATAATACATTATGAAGCTACTGACAATTAATTGAAAGCAATTAATTCATTAGATAGAAATGATAGTATCTCAGGAACAATGAACAGAGATAGCAGGAGAGTCAAAATATCTGTGGCAGTCAGACGAGCATAGTTCAAGTCTCTAGGCCACAGCTCTTCTTTGGTACTATCTGTAACCCATTTGAGACAGAAAGATAGGTCTGTATCTGTTTTTTTAACCCTTTTTGGGGTTGTAAACTCCACCTTGGCATATAACTTCATTTGGAAAGCTGCTTCGGACTGATGCGCAATTTGTTTTGGACAATGCTTTGGCCTATGAGGGATGTGGGCATTTTGGGAACGATTCTTTGGGGAGAAAGAACAAGGGCAGGCTAGCCCCTGAATATTTCTTGATAAATTGCCTACTTCGGGAAAGAGTGTTTTGCTTTATGGTTAGGGGTGAGTTTTCTAGTCTGAAACATGGAAGAAGAGATTCAAAGAGGGGAAGGAGGCGAGCCTGGGCAGCAGACCCTTCCACCTCCACCTGCCGACAAGGCAAGGGGGTTGAATGGAGGTAACCGGGCATAAAGTCTTCAAACAGGCAGATCAATTTGCGGTGTACTGCTCACCGCTCAAGAGGGAAGAGGGAGGTTAAGCTGTTGCTTACATACCTAAGTGGTAAAAGAATTCATATGAATCGCTTCACATGCATTAAATCTAGCGAATTTCTTAATTAATATGGAAATTACAGACTTTCTTTCCATCCTCTGACTTCTTTTCTGGGGCCAGTTCTGGGCTACGAAGTTGCAGCACAAAAGGAACTTGCATCAGTTACCGTCTACACACAAACCTCCTAGCTAATTGATGTAGCAGCCCTGGTCTGTCTCATGTTACCTTCACAGGGAATTTATGCATGCAACCAGGAAGGACTGTGTTTAATCTCATTCCTTATGAAAATACTTATTTCCAGGTGCTGGAGTCTTTCTTCCTGCTTCCCCAAATCTGTCTCGATCTCCCTCTATTAGGCTAGTTCCCAGTCCTATTATTCTTAAAATCATGTATTCCATCATTAGCTCAACTTAGCATGGGTAAGCCCTACAACTTCTGGAGAACCAGCTCTTATTATGGCAACCACTGTGAAAACTGACCCTTCCGATTTGGTGTGTATTTTGTGATCTGAAACATCCAAACCTCTTCCTTTTGAGAGCCTGCATCTATTATCCTAAAATAGCGATACCCTGTTGATTTTGTTGGATCAAAATTTACCCTTGCGCAGAAGAAGAAAGACACGCAGTGTAATCTGTTTCACAACTAGATACAATCTAAGCGACAAGAATAGACTCTGTGCTAAGCCAGCACTAACGGCTGACCTTCTCAAAAGGATGAGATAAACAGACTCGTTTTCCTTTCTGTCAGCTAGACAAGATGAACCTGTGCAGCCTCCATCTATGTTAACAGTTTGTGCGGTGCAGGATCCACAGGAGTGGATTTGTAAAGCAAAACAATTGGTGCTGAGGACCGAGCGTCCTCACTATATACAATTTGAGGTTGTGTGGGGTAGTTACTTCAGCCTAATTCTAGTCCAGTCCTGTGACCTCAATGTACGTAAGAGGGTGAAGTGCCTTGGGTACATTCCTGGAATGTGTTTTTTGATTTGATTTAATCCAAAAATAAACCAGCTTTGGCACTCTGAAGCTGCCTTCTGATGTGAACCAAAATGCTTTAAGCGGTGGTGATTGGAAGATGGTTTTCAAAAACACCTGGATCCAAAGTACAGTGCTGATCTAGAGAATAGAGTGAGAGGCAACATGCACTTACTTCCAGAGGGGGTGCGTCTCTCCTTTCAATGTGTGCATTGCCAGATCTCTGAGGAGGAATTTCTACAAATGTGATTTTATGGGACAAGATGTTTATGAAACTGATAATAATTGCTCTAAGAACTCCTGTCTTTATGAATATAGGTAATGTCCTCTAAAAATCGTTTTCAGATGGCATGTACATCAAAAAGGTGATTAAGTGAAAGGTGCTAGTAAAGACAGGATCTTTTGGATTTCTTAATGTGAAAAATTAATTCTCCAAATAGCAAGCATGTCCTTCTTAGTCTCCCCAGTCACAGCTGTGTCTGTTAGCAATTCTTACCTTCCCAAGTCTAATGGTATTAGGAGGGAAGGTAGATAGGATTTGCAGCGGTTTCTCATAATATCTTCATTTTCCCTCTTTAGCACTGGCCATTATTCTCAAAGTATCTTCTTTCCTCGAGGGACAGATGAAGCCCTTGTGTTTGCTGGCTGAACCAGCATGCAGCTCTGCTGAGCTGCCATATGAGCACCATTGCTACTGGTGGTGCCAGTAGGGTAGGGAGCCAGGACTTTGGTAGCGTTTGCTCTTACCTTTGAGTAAATCCATTTCTGTATATTGCTTGCTGTACTCCTCACCACTGGGAGGCAGCTTGTGTTCAGGATCGAAGCCAACACCATTCTGCAAAGCCAAGAAAATGATGTTCTGGGTAAACAGATGCTTTACAGAGAGATGTAGAATGGTGTTTGATCAGGTGAAGTGAAAGTTCCAGTTTTGTCACATCTTCGGAGAAACAGGGAAGCACCGTACTTCCTGGCCTCTTTCCTTCTGTGCGATTTCTCTGAAATTCTGTCCATGAACAAAATGAGACATCAGGAGAACAGTGTTTCTCTGGGTGAAGCATAGTGTGGAGAAGTATGGGCTGGATTGAGATAATGTGAGTTTTAATTCCCTTACACTTACAGGGTGTAATTTTTATCAAAATAGTTTTTGCTCAATAGGTGCACCAAGTTCTGATTACCTAATGGAAACTGTACATCAAAGGTCATTACAGCTTCCGAGGGACTGTATTGTACTGCTCTTCTTTTTAGAAAAAGAAAATTCTGTAGAAGGAAGAGTTGCTGGTGAAAATTTGCTATGATTAAAATCAGCACAATGGTATCACAGAGTGTTTAAAAAAGTTCTGGAGCTGCCTGCAGCCCAGACAAGCAGTGGTTAGTTACTCTGAGTTTTTCCAAAGTGTCCTTGAATGAATTGAAAGTTGTACCAGAAAAGGACAATAAGAAATGTGTAAGTTATAGTCTTGGTGCCAGCATATACATAAATGGAACACTGTGCTGTATGTCTGTTTTTTTTCTGGGAACTAGCAGTAACAAAAGGCTGCTGTGATAATACTCTTTTCTCCTGTCCCAGTTTAAAACTATATAAAGACTCTTTTCATAGTAACTTACCAACATATTTCTTACAGTTCTTTACACATATCAGAGGAGTTACTTTTTGTTTAGTTCTATGACCTGTGGATACGCATCACCTCATTAGAGTATACGAAAGGCTATAATGGGTCAGGCTCTTGGCTCATTTAACTTAGCCTGCAGTTTCTGACTGATCAGATGTCTGGGAAAGGAGCACAGCAACAGGATGCCTTTGCCAGTGTACCCAGCGATGCAGTGCTTACGAGTTTTCTGAACTCAGTGATGTATCTATTTATTAATAGCCCTTCGTGGGTTTCTTCAATGAATTTATCATATCACTTTTTCAAATTACTTGAACTTTTGTACACTGCATACCCAGTGAAAGGAACTCACATTATGCACTCTATGGAAAATACTTGCTTCTTGTAAAATCCTAATAATTTCATTGGACTAGTTCTTGTGCTAGAGGGCAAAATTAATTCTGTATTCACACTGTTTCTCCTTTTATATATAGGTCCTATGTATGTCTTCTGCTGCTGCTATTTACTTTCTTGTCTCTGAAATAGCCAATTTAGGCTTGAAAAATGGGGTTATCTTTACCAGTAGTCAACGCACAGAAGTGGGGCCTTCTTTGTATACAAAAAAAAAAAAAAGGTGGGACAAAGGGCATCTTGAATTAGTGACATTATTGTTCATCCTGGGTCATGACCGGGTGAAATTGCAGTGTGAAGTGAAGGAAGAATGATACGAGAGAATGCAAATGAAGTGGAATTTGCCTTCTGAAACATACCTAAGAAGAAAACACGCTATAAAGGGAAATTCAAACAATTCAGGTAGACAAATGCCCTAAATCGTCACAATCTGCATTTGCCTGCTCTTTGTTACTTCTGCATGCAGGTAACTCCCTTAGAATTTGTCATTGCCCCTATGTATCAGGGCAGCAGCTCAGCTGGAGCCAGACACCTTGCAGTGTCCTGCATACTGCCATTAAAAAAAAAGGAATGTTACAACACTTGGAATGAAGCGGAGCAGAGAGAACAATTTTTTGTGTATATCTCCTATATTCAACAGTTGTTTCATCACAACTGAAATGGCGTTATTCTGTCTCCTGGAAAGCTCAGGAGGGAATGGTCATGTTGAAAACGCGGTGCCTCAAAGGAGGGTTTTTTTCCTGCTTTCTGTTTGTTGTAACAGCATTTCTAACTCTTAATATATAAAGGCAACGTATGTTTAGGATTATTGCTTCTTTTCTAATCAATATAAAATCCTTATGTCTATCTGTGCTTATTAATGGAAAGGAATGTTAAGGCTGGCAAACCAAGATTTGGCCCATTTTCTTATGTTTTGCAAAGCAGTTATCTGCATTAAAAAAAAAAAAAAAGCTTTCCTCCTGCTTCTCCCATCACAAAGCATTCCTTTTTTTAAAAAATTTTATCTCGCTGTCTGCAGGTGAAACGAGTTAGAGACAACAGGGAAGAAACCTTGATGAGTAAATACCTTACCTTGAACTGCAGTAGAAGGCAGTGAAATTCAGCTGTAACGCTGTGCTGCTGTTACCATTTTGCATAAAACTAAAATAGTTCAGACTGTAACTGAGTAAAATTATACTACTTTTTTATGCAGTAGGTGATGAGTTCTACTGAGATCAGTGGTTGCGCTATGAAAGAACATTAGATGACTGAATTTCACAACAGAGCATTAATTTTGCGTGGTGTATCCTCTCTTCAGAAGTTTTGCAGTGTGACTTAAACAGCTTCATTCTATCTGCTGCTCAATAATGAAAGCTTTGAAAAGACAGTCTGATTGAAAACATCGTCAGTCCAAGAATATCTTTCTGCCTGTTGACCACTGAGAAAGAGAAAAGAAGTAGGACTGTGAAGCTGTGATAGAAGACGGTATCTGTCTGGGGGGGTTGTAAATATAGCAGAGGGAGCAGGAGAAGGGAAAGTGCATTTTTTTCTGTTTATGGACATAAATAGAAACTGGTTTGGTTGAGACTATTACTAGTATGATACGTACATACAGTGTTGGCATCAGCAGTCATAAAACTGGAGAAAATGTTGACAGCTTCCTGGGAACTCACTTCAAACACTGGGAAGTAAGAGCATGATAGCTTAGCTAGGCTGAAAATAGGAGAAACAAAGTAAAGAAAGAAAATAGAAGCATGATATAAATACTTCCAAATGGCGCTTTCTTATCACTGAACATTTTCATGCTTCCCTCTGGATACACATGGAAATCCGTGTAAAAAATACCTCCTATTCTGCATTTAATTTTGACTTCACCATTGCAGCAGAAAAAAGAGCAAGGTTAGCTCTGCTTATGGCTTCTTACCAAGGCTCTACTAATGAGGCCTTATGAAAAGTAATTCTAACCCCTTAATAAACAGAGTACCTTGGTTAAAATAACAGTAATGCTCTTTAGCACTCATGTAATTTCTTTAATCTATAAGAAGATTTACATTCATTATGTAGTTATATCTTCCATGAGCCACTAATCCAGAAAACAAAATATTCTGATTTCCTTTTCTCCTTTTTGCTAGTGGAGAAAATGAGGCAGAGTAGTTAAGTGACTTATCTGCTTGACAGAAGTTACCATTTTCACAGGTGAGTCAGAACTCTAGAGCTATTGGTTTTCAGCACTCCTGAAACCAGTATTTCCTTAATGATGTTTCCACATCGCCCTTCTTGAAGTCTTTTCCCAGATTTGCTCTCTCTATGTTTGTGATTCCCCTGCAGCAGTCTCTTGACATCTGCTGTCGAGAGAGCTGTAGTTAGACTGAGGTAAAAAACGCTTTGGCTCCTCCGGTGCGCTGCTTGACCAAAGACTGGCAGTACAGGCAGACCAAAAACAAACAAAAAAACCCCAACCCTAAACCCTCATGAGTTTGTATTACAACTGGATACAAATCTTTAAGTCAGAATTTTCTACAGGAAATGATTTTTCTGCCAAATTGAAATTTTCAACAGAAAAGTATTTAATTTCCTTTTTTTTTTTCAATTCTCTCTTAAGGAAAGATAATGTAAATTGTTGGCTATTAGAACAATTTTCCTTTACTCTTTGCATATATGTAAACCATAGTGGAATTATAAAAAGTTCAGTTCAGGTATGTCATGTCCTCATACTTCCCTGTTGCCAGCACTCTACAGCAGGACTATACGTCTCATAACGTGCTATATCATCACTGCCAGAGTGATAGCTGACAGTGCAGCATAGGAGATGTGTCTGCAAAACTACATTTTGGAATTAAAACTTTTCAGAATTCATCTTTCTTCAGAAAGTTTTGCAGTATCAACCTTTTGCCTCAATTTCAGAGAAAAACAAATATTGAGATACTGAATTTCTCCAAAGGCTGAAAGTCCATTTTTTGTCAGCTAAAATATACATATAAAATTAATCTTTTTCAACTAGTTCAGAAGTTTTTCAGCCACCGAGATTTATTATTTAAAGTAAAAGACAAAAAATAACAACTTCAGGAAACTTAGAACAAAGTACAGTTTATTTTAGATATTTGGTGTGTCTGTTAGGGACTAAGAATAGTACAATAATGGGAGGTAGCAATCATCTTTAACTACTTTTTTACAAAATGCGTGCTTTGTGTTTTAGAAGTTGCATTTGGTTTGTGATGTGATTATATGGAAAGGAGTATTAAAATGTAGAGACATAAGAATGAAAAATCTTTAACTCTTAACAGCAGATATTTCAGGTTAATTAAGTATATGTAATTATAAATAATAGGGTGCAATGATGAGGTTGATGCTAATTTCTTTTAAACATTTCAGATTTAACAACATATTTAAATGTTGATGTAGCTCTCTTTAGTCATTCATGGTGTGCAAGAGAATATTCTGTATCTAGGTTAACTATTACTTGTGTAGGCATGACGAAATAATTTTAACTTTTGTACGTTTGGTATAGTGAGTACAAGCCTTTTTTAGGCAAAAATAAAGTCAAAGCAGCTGTAGAAAGGGACATCAAGCATACATTAACTTGTTAAAAGGAGGTACAGCCAAAAGATTAAGGGTCAAGTTCAGCCCCTTAATTTGGTTTTAAACTATAAGCTTTAAACTACAGAACAATTTTAAAGTCAGACATTTAAACAGCTGTCAGGTCTGCCATATAGGTGACATATGTAATCCATCAGTGATCTCAAGCAGGTACTTTTTTGTATGGATGTAGGATGTAGAAACATCTTGTCCTTACCAAGAGACATTATGACCAGTGCCTAGGGAGATAACAAATAGAAGGTATCTGCCATGCTCACCAGGAGCAAAGACTTAATATTCTTAACCTGCTGCAAGCAATACAAACGGTTCATTAAAACAGTTGCTCATGTGAGGCACATCTGTATTGTGCTCTGTATTAAGTTTTTGATGTCAGCAGCTCTGAAGCTAGATTTTTGTACAAATAAAAATGTGAGAAAGATCTCTGGATTGCTCTCTCTGAAGCATTCCCAAATGCCTAGTTACATCTGAGCTTTGGTTTAGTTTTACTTTTTTTTTCTCTGGATAGAGAAATCCAGGGTAGTCATTTATTAGAAGTTAAAAAATATATTATCCCAAAAGTACATATTCTTTTCTGTCATCAGAGTTAATTTAGAATTGATAGAGGTGTAAGCAACACTCTGAACTGTGCCTAGATAAAAAGAGATTGTCACATTTTGATGAAAAATTTGATTAGGACTGCACCTTTGTGTTAATATGTAGGGACCCAACTTCCCTCTCCCTTTCCTTCTCCCTCTCCCCTCCTTCTCTCTCTCTTTTTTTTTGTTTTTTGGGGGGTTTTTTTGGCCTTAGGACTCATTTGAAATGCCATCTGTTAAACTGCTAAATTATGTGCAGTGCTTTTTTGAGAGGGAGTGTCTGTCTACTAGCAGCTAAAATAAGTTATTTCTATTTTATGTTTGTGACCTTGAGATGTAAGCGGGAATGTCAGCTCTTCTGATTTTGGCATTCTTTCAAGCGAGGCAAGTGACTCTGGCAGCATGATTTTGTTTATCTCATTTCAGCTGCAGGTGGTTTCCTTGATCTGTGTCTGGGATACTTATTCTTAACAGAATTATTTCCTCCTCAGCCAGGCAGATCTGCTATATCAGCATCTTCTAGTTCACACACTTGCACTCTAATCCATAATCTAAACAGACAGGATGAATGTAAACATAAGGAAAAATAATAGCAAACCAAAATACGCCGTTGATAGAACTAAGAAAGTAAATAAATGGTGTAGAAAAAGAATCAAGAGTCAGAAAATGAGTAAAGGAGCTAGATAGTTTTCCCCACGTTTATATGTTAATATTGGACAGAAATGTGTACACAGTGCCAATTACTGTAAAAATGCTATAAAACAGAGGAAATAAAATGCAATAATGTGTCTACTGTTTTTATACCTGAGTCAGAAAAGCTCAGAAGTGCATGCTTAGTTGTGGGGGATTGCTCTATATTAAACATATCCTTAAGTAAGTAAGTGCTTTATTCATGACAGTGTTTAAACGGAGCATATGCAAACCTATGATATGCACACATCTGTAGAGACTTAATTCTTCATTTTACGGCAGTTTTCTTTAATATTATTATTTAAGTTTTCTGTTTTATGTTAATACTAGTATTTGGTGAAATCAATCTCTATGCAATTTAACAAGGTGATATGCACTGTTAACAACCATCATCCATCTCGAGATTCTTATTTAAATTATTTTTCCTTCTTGGATAATCACTGTCATTAATGTACCTTAATGAAACAAGATGAATGCGAAAGGTAGGGTCAGATCATTGATGGATGTAAATCGATGCAGACCAATTGATTTCAGTGAGCCCATACCTATTTACAGCATTCCATAGCCTTGTGCAGAGTTTCAGAATTATAGCCGTAAATGCTTTACGGTTCTTTTGTTCTTAATTTCGACTCATAAAGCTATCAAGTAGCCATAGCTCAATTAATAAATGGAAGATACATTTGTATAACAGTGAATCATGTCAAGTTCTGTTTTGAAACTGGCAATTCCAAAGGCAACTACAGCTATACCTAATAATGCTTTTAATAATTTATTCGACATCTACTTTTTAGTAGTGAATCATGCAGGAACGGTTAATGTTTCACACAGATCTCTTGCATTCACTTACTGGTCTACTTCATGAATTCATTTTGAAAGCAATTACTAAAAACTTATGATAAAGTTGCAGTGATATTTTGAATTTTGCAATTATATATCTTACTCGCTGTGGAAATTCAGAAATAGGTAGTTCAGTATCAGATCAATTAGGTGAAGATTTTTAGAACTGCAGTTGTGAATTCAAGAGCTCATATTCAGCCTTAGCCCTTTTTGTAGAAATCTGCTTTGTGGGTTATTTTGAACCTACATGACCCTGAAAATGCAAAGAATCCACTTGAAGCAGGGCCAGCTGAGATAAAGCCATGAGGTTTTTAAATCTGTGAATCCAAGGAATTATGCTGCTTTCAGTAGCTGAATATCTGATACAAGGTTAGTAACTTTCAGTTTCATTTGTCATTTCTTCAAGCAAGTATCTACATGCCAAACCTGACTTGAATATGTGATGTTATATTCTACTTTGTTACAATTAACTACATCTAACTATAGATAATTTTCTGATTTTATATGTTCCTAACGTGGTCACCTTTTTGTGACCTTGTCTCAGCTTGTATTGTTTAATTATGTGTATAAGGAATTATTATCCAGTCTCCTGTTAGTGGTTCGGTCATCTGCCAAAGAGCATAGTTAACATTTTCCTTAGTTACTTTACATTTATTTTATATAAATGCTGCATACGTGACACAAAACACTGGAGAAATAGGCCTACGTTGTCTGTATTTTTATAACGGTCTTATCTTTAAATCTTTCTGAATGTCTGTATATTCCCTTTTGTTTTTATTCACTTTCACTATGGTAATATTGAAGACACTACAGACTTTATAATCTAAAGCAGCTGAGAAACAACTGCTGTACAGTGACTGATAAGAACAGATCACTGTTTCCCCAAAGTTACTATGTAGCTTCCAAAGAACTGTACCGAGGACTTGATTTTACCAGGGTGCCCTGGTTCAGCAAAGCACTTAGGAACGTGCTTAATTTAAGCACATGCTTGCAGACATTAGTAGGATCGATAATCTGCTTGAAGGTAAGTGTTCTGCTGTACCAGACCAAAGAAGCCAGTATGCAGCAAAATTTATTACCCAAACCAAAAAGATCTTAAAGTACCTAATTAGTAGTAAAATATTTAAATTCTCCCTTTCCCTCTCTGGTAGTCTCACGAATGCAGGGACCAGTCGTATGTTTAACTCTTGACCTGCTGCATCTTGCACTTGGACATATCAAGTCATTAGATCCCTGCCACATCATTTTACATATGCTTGTCCTTAATTGTTATTAACAAAGCAATGGAGATACTGTAGTTCCTGGGATGTTGTTTCCTTTGGATACACAGTGATTTTTTTTTAGATACGGAGCGTAGGCTTCTAAAATACAAAGGTTATAACACAGTTGAAATGATGGTTAGTTGAAAATTTCAAAACATTGTATAACATAGCTGAGATTTTGAAACTGTCACACTCCCTTTGTACCGACTCTAGATATTCTCTTAAGCAATTTATGATTATAGGAGCCAGTAATTCTTAAACTTACATTTTGTTGTGATGGGAATTGAAGTCTAAATATTATTGAACACTGAATTTAGAACTTAGTAGTTCTAAAACTATCTAAAAAAACACCTTGAACTTTGAACTTCTGTGTTTAGTTGTGCTGATTTAAAGCTGTTAAACTGAGCTTCTAGAATTATTGACTATTACCAGTTTGAAAGTAAATGATTCCCAATGGGACCTATTTGCAGGTTGGAATGAGTCCCAGATGCAAACCCTCTGACTGAGTATACACATAAATCTCTAATCTCATCAATCGGATTATTTTAGGGACGCCTTAATAGATTAATAACATCGTGCCTCACAATTCCATTAAGGAAATCGTGTCAGAATAAATTAATGAATAACATGCTGAAATTTTAGCCTTTTTTTATGGCAAAATAATGCAGTTGTTTAATAACTCATTGCACAAACCATTTTCAGTATTGTTGATGTTAAATAGAAATCTATGCAGTTACTATGTTATTTGATCTTTCATTTTAACAGTAATATTGATTTGAAGAAAAGCAGAATTAATGCAAAACTCTTTCCAGACAGACTTGGCTGCATATAATCAAGGTGCAGTCAGTCCTAGTAGCACCTAAACAAGGCTAGTTCTGTACAAGATTAGCTTAAAGGAACTAGTGTTTCAATTTTAAGAAACGTTCATTTTGATTCATAATAGCCATTCTGTCCAGGAATGTTACAATAAAAACCTATTTGGATTACACCAGCCAGGAGTGAACTTACATGCCTTGGTGCAGGAGAGATGCATAATTTTCATCTTTACTCTTATCCATTTTTTTATTAGCTTAATTTAATATTTAGAATTGTAGAAGGAATGAAAATGCAATATAGTCAAAATCATTAAAGACGACTGTTAAAAATAGTGCGGGAAGGGGGAGCAGTACTATTATACGTGAGTGATTTAGTCTTGTTTCCAGAAAGAATTGAAATAAAACTAGGCTCAGAATATCTTGCACTCACTGATGTTTGAACATAGGTGTGAACATTATTCAGGTGTGTACTTGCCTGGTTTTTGGTTGAACTTTACAAACCCATCTTTACTGTGGAGTATTTTTAGATTACCATGGGAGCATCCGTTACGTTGCTCAAGACTGTGAAAGTCTTAAATAAGGTGGAAAGAATTATACCTGAGGAGAGGAGATAGTGAACCGCAGATCTTAAGCATGTTTGTAGCTACTACTTGTGATACAAACTCACAAAGTAAAAAGTCAAGCCTCTGAAAAACAGTGACAATGATATCTGCCACTAGTACTTGCAGCTCCTGTTTGGACTCTGGTAAATCTAATTTAGGGTACTTTAAATATTCTTTTTGGTGAATATTTTGTTATCACATGTGAGTTTCTCCTCCAGTCTGAAGAACTTGGTTCTGAGAAACTCCTCTGCAATCATCAGTTGAATCTCATCTGGATTAAGAAGCAGCTCTACTAACCCAAAGCAAGTCAGCTTACACAGCCTTCATTCTCAAAGGCAGCTTCACGTCAACTTTTTCCATCAGAACACTTTTATTTTTAGCATCTTGATTTCTCAAAGATTCCAAGCTGGAGGCTAGAACTACCCTGCCTACTGGCGGCTCCTGGTGGTGAAACCGTACCCCCACGTGCAGAGCCCCTATTCCTCTTTTTGACTGAAATGGCAATTTGATCTGAGAAATATGGCTTCAGTTCAGCAATCCGTTATGCTAACCTTTTCTAGTTTTGATCTGTTATTCCAGCACTGACCCTTAAGGAGTGCTCTCACCTTGTTCACAACAACTTCTGTTTTTCAAGCTTTCTGTTCCCTTTTCTATTGAATGGGTTAATGACTGTAATTGAGAGATTTCTTAACTGTAAATCAAGAATGAAGACCCTTGTAGGCTGAGTGAGGGTATTTGGAGTCCCTGGTGGCAGAAGGGAGAGGAACATCTAAGGTATGTTTCTCTTAAAAATGTCTCTCAAAATTCAATGCAAAAAGAGGAAAAATTATTTGAAGATTTTTGTTGAAGATATGTGAGCAGTGAACTTGTAAGTGTGTTAGAAAAAGAGTTGCATCCCAGATCAGTCTATGCCTTTGATCTGTCCTTGCTGCTTGTTTCCTTTACAGGATTTGATTTTGTTGTCTTCAGGGACTAAATTTGCAAGGACCATGGGACTAGTTCTCTTAGGGATCTCTCAGGGAAGGCATGTGACTTTTCACTGTTTTCGTCCAAATCGTAGCAATTACTGTAAAACTTTTCCTACCTCTGGAACAATTATGGAGAGAACAAGGTCAGCTTAAATAATCTATGTGTTGTTGTTGTTGTTGTTGACTTTGAGCTAGGAAGAAGGTAAACAAAGCAGAAAGAGGAAGGTGCTTCACTTTCTTCACGCTTTCATAAAAGGCATATGTAACAGCTTTTTCCTTCATCCCATAAGAAAGGAACAGCCAATTTTAAGAACAAAAAACATATAAACTCCCATTCCTCCTACCTCTCATGAAAGAAAATAATTAATCCTGTGCAGTTTTAAAGAAGCAAAAGTTTAAGAAGAACTGTAATACTTCTCATTAAGAAGAACAATGAATCCTTGTATCTCAGAGATCCATGCAAATGTAAGCATCTATTTATGTTCATCTCTTAGCTGTGTTACAGATGTGCAAATGCCTGCTTATGTATACATGCGCAGAATGTGAATGACCCTGTCGATGGTTTCAACCACATCAGCAAGTTCAAAAAATAGCACTTGTACCAGCAAAACACTCTTCCACTGCTGCACTGTTGTTGACAGAGAAATGTTAGCTTTTATTTTGTGCATGGCAAGTCTAACATTAGATATATTATAATGAATTTCACATAACTTTTTAAAATGATGACCAGATAAGCTGATGTTGGAACCTGGACTTACAAACATGAAATATTATGCTGAAATAAAGAGATACGAAAACAGTATAGTCCAAGAGCAGATTGGGAGGTAACTTGAATACAGCTTGTAATTACTGAGGTAGAAGATAAGATTTCTGGTAATGGTGTCGATTGTTTAGTTTAGCAAAGATTTAACAAGATACAGTGGCTGGAAGCAGAATCCGTACAAATTCAGAGTAGAAATAAAGTGCAACTATTTCACAGGAAATTTAAGTAACCATTGGAAAAAAAAGATGATGTGTACATTCTCTGTATGTATGCTTAAAAATTTAAATTAAATTTAGTCTTTCTAAAGGATATGCTTAATCTCATCTAGAAACGATCCATTTTCACCAATAATTGCTATATAAAATTTCATGATCTGGATGATGTGGGTCAGCATGGATTATCATTTTTCATGCCCTATGGCCTTTAAAGCTGTGAATTCACAAATAACTACTCTGCTAACCATCGTGTACTTTATCTTTCTAATTGAATTTAGAATATTCCTGTCAAAATACTGTAAACAAATAATTGAGAAGTTGAAATATGAAAGAAGTTTAGTACATATAAACAGCATGCAGATAAGGGCAAAACTAAGCAGCATTTGCAAGGAAAAAAGTAGTCAGAGCCTCAAAATTGTACTGCAGAACTCAAGATGAAGGACCATTCCCTTTTCTCCAGCTATAAACTTATGAGCAGTTTCACTCCATTAAGAAAAGACTGATGAGTGAGAGCAGAGGCCACACAAAGTCTGAAATTACATATATAGGAGAATTTTTCTCTTTCAATATCACTTTGTCTTTTTTGCACTTGCCACATAACTATTTCATGCCTATCATGCCAGTAAACAGTAGTCACTTGTTCAGCCTGCTTTAACTCTTTAACTTTGTTTCTGTAGCCAGCGGCATCAGCTGCTAGATGAACTGCCTAGTAATAATGAAGGCCTCTCTGTTGCGGCAAAAATCTCTTTCTAGTAAGAAAGCTCACTATAGTGTGTCCATTACTCAAGACAAGGTAGATGAATGATAAGCCTTTTAATTACCATCTCTTTCTTATTGCTGATGTCTTATGTAACAGGTCAAATTTTTTTTTGTTTCACTGAACTCTGGCCAAAAGAACTTTGGGTTGAAATATGTTGAATATATAAATTTTATATATTATTCAAGCTGACTGTAGTGCTTAGAATTACTTGAAAATGTCCTAGAGAAAGTATTTAAGAAATCCTAACAGATGAACGAGTTTTATTTTACAACAGTAAGAATGCAAAGTGTCAGCGTTCCAAATTTGGCCTGTCAAATATGTATCATATTTGTACTATAAAGTTACTCTCCTTTCTCAACTTTTGGGGAATTTATCCCAGAATTGTCTTGAAGAGCAAATGTTCCCCAATAGCATCAAAGCTATTCCGCTTTCCGGGCTCCCTTTGTGCTGGAGGTCATCTGAGAGTATTGAAAGCTAATGTTTTTTCCAAACTGGCGTTGTTAGTGACACCAGCAAGAGAGTCTATTTTTTATTACTTTCGGTCTTGAAGGAATTAAAAATGCTGAGTGTCTGTACAGGCCATTCAGATTTTAGAGAAATAGGATCAACTTCTTAGTCCCATTCCAAAAACACCCTTTTCTATCTTCATTCTTTTGAAGTAAACTGTCTGCTTTTGTTTAGTGAGGACATTTTTGCCGCTAAATTCTCATAAGCAAAAGATAGTCTTTTTTAACAAAAACCAAGTCTCTAATAGGGGAGGTCATCCAAAACATAACTAGTTTCTATCTTTCACCTGTCTGGTGAAACCCTTTTGGGTTTCTTTACTTTCACTTCGACACGCCTGAGTGATCTGCTTGTGAGAAAGAACAATCATCTGTGTTGAGACTGCATCAAATCTTGCTGCTCGCTTGCCTCATTTACTGCCATTCTTGTAAATGTAGTTATTGAATCTTTTGTTAATTGTTCACTATGAATTTCAATGGAAAAAGATTTGCTTCTCATGATAAGCAAATAAAAATACTTTAAAGTTAGATTCTATCTACTTAGAAGTGCCAGCAATTAAAATGTAGTAGAAAATAAAGAAGTACTGCTAAACTTAAGTTTAATGAACATCTATTTCAGGGGCAAAAAAGCTCTTTTCTATCTTTTGTATGAATTAAGTGTTTCATTTGACCTTTTTACTTTATCTCATGGTAGTTGTATAATGTTTTCTGAGGAGTGGAAACGCTGATAACCACATCTTACCTGAGAGACATACAGATAGATACGTGTAATGTTAAACTGACTGTTAGGACTGTGGTAAAGAAAGGACAATAAAAACTCCCCAGAAAACTTCTATTGGTGAGACTGTTTGTCTTGCAGACTGCAGTCATGATGCCAGCATAGCTCATGTACTTATTTTCCAAATCCTAACTTACTCGTCCAGCTGGAAAGAGCATATGGCTAGTGCTGTCTTCCCACAGGTACTTTTGCATATAACAAGGCAGGACTGTGCATGCTGTTCTAGCCTGCCATGCTAGTTATAATGTGGATATGAGGCTGCGCCAGAGATTGTCAAGCCTGCTACTGGTTAGAGAGAACAGGGGGTGAAACAGTATGTTGGGAAAGAAATAGAAAGACTATCACTTTCAATAGAAAGAACACAGCAAATTTATAGCCCAGCCATCCTGCAGAGAAGACCTGAATGTTCCTTGTTGGCGGCGTAGTTTCTTTCACTCCTGAGTGATCTGCTTGTGAGAAAGAATTAATGAATTAATGACCAAGTCTTCTTGTTTTCTTTTAAGGAAATGGCAAAAAATCACTTGCATACGTCTTTCTATATCAGCAGTCCAGCTGAAGTCCAGAGGTAATCCAGTGAAGATGGTTTTATCTATCAAAATGTATAACCATTCCTTAGTCATTCCATTGGTAATTTTTTTTTAAGACTAAATCTTGATAGGCTTTTCAGTCCACACACAATTAGCACGTTTGTTTTTGCTTTGAACTGTTTTTTCTCTGTGTAAGAGAATAAGTAGTAGTGTAGTTCGTCTGCAGATTTCAGAAATTGTTCAAAAACAAACTTAAAAACTAAGCGAAATGGGACATTTCTGGCAGAAAAAGAGATAACTTCCCCTTCAAGTTTTGGCTAGCACAATGTTTGTTTTTTTCTTCCCGAATCTGACCAACTGGAATGTACTTAAAGTAATGAAATCAGCAAAGCGTAGACTAATCTTTCCTTTTACAGTGCTTGCTGCTGTCAGTCTTCTTGAGATGGGTCAACCAATCAGCAAAAGAGGACAGGTATATTGGTATTGCTGTCTTAATAAAACCGTAGTATCCTGAGTCACCATAGTGATTCAGCACCCTAGTCGTTGTCCATTTTGCTGTTTCTCATCTCAGACTTCCGCAGGAACTGTGGAGATCTGAAACTTCAGCAATAGACTCTGGCCTCTGCTCTATTTTTGAGGGAAGATCTCAACTGCTAGAATAGGTGACTCCTAAGGAAAACCTCATCCCAGAAAATCTTTTAAAAAGCAAAACTGAATGTCATAATGCTCACAACAGTGGCAGAAATCAAAATGTCAGTTTTGAGCATCCAGAAGAAGATACTTTTCATGCAAGTAAACCTCTCTTGGGATTAACTAAGCACATTCTTCCTTTAAGTCAAAACATTGTCAAAGGTTGATCGTAATTCAAAGGTTTTTGAGCCAGTCTCCAAACTTCTGCTACGGAATGACAGCTGAACCAATTTGGTCATTATTATCCAAAGATGTATCAAAAGCAGAGGTGGAGACAATGTATGAGCTGGTGATAGCAGGAAAAGCAAAATTGCAACTGAAGGAACTAACAGAAAGGGAAGTTAAATCATCTCATGCAGACGCTTTTTTTAAGACTCCTTAATGGTTTGGTTTGAACCATGTTCCTGGAGTTCATAGTGCTTCAGGGAACTCTCTGTTTGGATTTCTTCAGTTACCTGAAACTCATGGAAAGTTTCAAAGCAGCCATTCTAGTCAATCACATGAATGTACCTGAGCACATATTGAACTTGATTTAGCCCGTGTTAAAGTTATGTGAAATCTTTTAAATTCAAGGCATTTGGATCAGGCATAGAGTAAAACTACATGTGGAATTTCTGTAAATTCAAGGAAAACATATCAGAATTTTGGCAGAAGTGCTTTAAGTTTCATATTTATTCATATGAAGACTATTTGAAATATTTGTTTCTCCCCAAATACAAATTTTATGTGATATCACAGTTCTATTTCATAATCTTAGTGTAGTTCTAGTCTTCTTTTTAGATCAGATGATAGAGCAAGAAAGCTAACAGCATAGACACTGAAATCCTTTGCAAAAGTCAATGAATGCACTGGGCCCAGTTTTTTGACATAAGTACTAGGATCATCTGTTTCTGAATAAGGCAGAAGCGGTCAGGGGTAGTTCATGGCATGGCACTGCTTGGTCATGTGACCGATGACCATTAGGTGGTAGACTTTAAGCTCCTGAGGGAAGAGGGAAAAGGTAAGTTGCAGAATACTACTATTATACTTCAGGAGAGTGGGCTTTGGCTTATTCAGAGAACTGGTGGGTGGAGTCCTGTGGGAGGCTGCCCTCAAGGGCAAAAGAGGCCTGAAAAGCAGGTTAATCCTCAAGGGCAGCCCTCTCATGAGGGAGAGAAAATGAGTAGGCATGGCAGAAAGCCAGCTGGAGTGAAGGGGAACTCATGACAGCTCAAACACAAAAAGGAAGGGTTCCAAAGGTGTATCTAGAGATGAGCTAACTGGGAGAAACATAGAGGCATCACTTGGATGTGCACCTTGGATGTGAGGGAGTTAGGAAGGCCCAGGCTTGCCTGGAGTTGAAACTGGATGAAGTAGTAGCAAAAGGAAGAGCAAGGAAAAGATAGTCCCATTGCTAAATGGGGTGAATGACCTAATGACAAAGGACATGGACAAAGCTGAGTTACTCATACAATCATAGAATACCTGAGATTGGAAAGAACCTCCGGTTGTCTCTAGTCCAACCTCCCTGCTCAAAGCAGCACAGGTAGAACAGGTTGCTCAGGGCTGTGGGCAGTTGATTTTTGGTATATCTGAGGAAAGGAGACTGCAAAGCCTCTCTGGGTAATGTGTTCCAGTGGTCAGTCGCTCTTAAAATAAAAAAGTTTTTCGTTACATTCAGCTCAAATTTCCTCTATTTCAGTTTGTGCTCATTGTCTCTTATCCTATCACTCGCTACCACTGAGAAATGTCTTACTCCATCTTCTTTACCCAGCCATCTGGTACTTATACACCCTGATAAGATCCACCCCCAGCCCTTTCTTCTTCAGGCTAAACGGTTCCAGCTCTTTCAGCCTCTCCTCATATGTCAGATGCTCCAGTGACTTTAGCATCTTCGTGGCCCTTCAGTGTGCTTGCTCCAGTACGTCTGTTTCCAGTATTCTTCTACAGAGGAGCCCAGGACTGGGTCTAGCACTCCGAATGCTCCAAAACTGCTGAGTAGAGGGGAAGGATCTCCTCCGTCAACCTGCTGGTGATGCTCTTCCTAATGCAGCGCAGGAGGCTGTTGACCTTCTTTGCCACAAGGACACGTTGCTGACTCATGCTCCACTTGTTGTCCACCAGGACCCCTGCATCCTTTTCTAGGAAAACTGTTTTCTAGGCAGTCAGCCCCCAGCCTCTGCTGGTACATGGGGCGCAGGACTCGCATTTCCCTTTGTTGAACTTCATGACATTCCTCTTGGCTCATTTCTCCAGCCTGCTGAGGTCCCTCTGAATGGCAGCAAACTATCCAGTCTGTCAACTTCTTCTCAGTTTTGTATTGTCTGCAAACTTTCTGGATCTCAGGATCAATGTATTCTTTGCATTGGTGTTTAGTGGTGAGGTCTGCTCCCACATCTCTGCACCTAATAGAGTTTGGGGATAAAGTACAACCTTTACTAAAGAATGATCAAGTTAGGCTCTACTGAAGTAAGCTGCATCATGTAACAAGTATTAAGGAGCAATGTAACAATGCAGTAAGTAACAAGATCATGAGACTGGATGGGATGCATGCAAGGATGCTGAGTACTGATGATGTCATTGTGATTTCTGTCATCTTTTAAAGGTCAGGACAAGTGAGGAGGTCCCTAATGACTCTCTGTAAAAGGTGCACATTACATCCGTCTGCCAAAAGAGCAAGAAGGAGGGCCTAGGGAATTACAAACTGATTAACCGCACTATAGTCTCTGCAAGGTTAAGGACCGTGTCCTCCTGGAAGCCATTTTCAAGTACATGAACAATAAGAAGGTGATTGGGAATAGCTTGGATTTACCAAGAGCGGATTAATTCCTGACTAGTCTAATGGCCCTCTGTGATGAAATGGCTGACCTGGGAGTGCAGGAGAAAGCAGTGAATGTTGGTTACCTTGACTTTAGCAAGGCTTTCAACTGAGCCTCTTATAATATCTTTCTAGTCAGATAATGGAGGTAAAGACTGGATGGAACTACAAGGTAGCTGAAAAACTGGCTGGACCATTGGGATCAGGTGGTTGGTCAGTGGTTCCAAATCTGACTGGTAGCTGGTAGCGAGTGGTGTTCCTTAGGTGTCAATACTGGGACCAGTGCTGTTTAACATCTTCATCAGCAGCCTGGTCAAGGGGACAGACTGCATCCTCATCAGCTCCAAAGCTGACATCAAACTGGGGCGGTGGTCAATGTGCTGGAGGGCAGGCTGCCATCAGAAAGACTGCAACAAGCAGGAGGAATAAGCTGACAGGGACCTCATGGAATTCAAGAGACAAATGTGAAGAAGCCCTGCGCGTGGAGCAGAATAACCCTAGGCAGCAGAGCCGGCTGGGGCCTGGAGAGTGCCTTTGCAGAAAAAAGACGTGTGTGTCCTGTTGGTCAAGTTGAACATGAGTCAGCGTTGTGTCCTTGCAGTGATGAAGCCTAACTGCTTACTGGGCTGCATTAGCAAGAGCGCAGCCAACAGATGAAGGGAATTGATTGTTCCTTTGTAGGTGGCACTTCTGAGGCTGTATCTGGAATACTCTTCCCAGTTTTAGGCTCCCCAGTACCTGACATATGAAGAGAGGCTGAGAGAAGAGTTTTATTTTCCCTGGAGGAGGGAAGGCTAAGGAATACTAAGTAATTGCTGTCTTCAGCTACCTAAGGGGAGGTTATAGAGAAAAGGGACTGGTCTGTTCTCGGGGGTACACAGTGCTAGGATGCGAGGCGACAGTCACAAGCCGCAGCAAGGAAAATTCTAACTGGATGGAAGAACTGGCTGGTAAGGCACTGGAACAGCTTGCCTAGAGAAGTTGCAAAATCTGCGTGCCTGAGGGTTTTAAAAACTCAGCTGACATGAGGGAGCCTGATTTAATGTTGAGGTTAGCCTTTAGCAGAACATTGGATTAGGTAACCTTCACAGGTTCCTTCCACCCTAAGCTATTCTGTGTTTCCATGACAAGTATAAACATGTGAAAATAATGTAAAATTAATTCTTTTGTACTATTACTTGTCTGTTTCTTATTTGGAATAAAGAATCACCCGTAGAACAATTTCAGTCGGTACAGAAAGGAATAAAATGCCGTCAGCTTTAAGTGCTGACCCTATAGCATAACAGGAAATGTGAAAACGGGACATGAAATCAAGTGAAACTAGATTCCTGCAAGGGGCAAATCCCCTGCCAGCTCTGCCATGTAACCTTTGGGGAAATCAAAGTGGTGACTCAGTGTAGTGCATGACGTGCCTGTACGACAAGTAAATCAAAGGGGACAGGGTCACAGTCCATTCTTTTTTCTCTGATCTAGCAGAGGATTTTGGTTTTGATTGCCGTACAGAACAAGAAATGAAACTTCAGTTCACAAAGGGACAGACTACTGAGTGAACAGGCATGAAAAGAAGAAAAGAAAAGGTTCTTTAAACATTACAGGAAATAAACTCACAAACATGACTAACTGGGGATGTTTCTTTTTTAGTTTTTTAACAGATCATCTGCGTTGTCCTATTAATGTTGCAATTTCTCACTAAGTTGATACATTTATCATGAATTTCATTATCTGGTATTGTGAAGGTTTCTGCTTCATAAATGTTAAAGTGAAGACCTAAAGGTTGTATGCTTCCCAGAGAGCAAATGAAAGTGGATATAAGGTTGATTTATAAATAGGAACAGAGTACTTTTACCTAAAGTTAAGGTGAGCTGACCAAATGTGAAAATGGAATTTTACAGAGCTATTGGTATTGGTTTTGTAAATAAGTGATGTTAGCGAGTGAAGATCACGTGTTTTGGAAATCTCTAATCATATTTCTTTTAAGAGGACGTACTTGAGAGCTAAATATATAAAATGCATAAAATTCAAAAAGATAAGTATAGGTGCTGGGCCTCTCTGAAAATCCTACCAATAGTTCTGCACTGTAAATTATGATTCATATCTCAAGTACTGTTTTAGTAGTATTTAAAGTAGTATTAAATTGAAATTAGAACAGTACTTTATCAGTTGTAAACTCTATTTGCTTAATTAACTAGAAATTAGAAAGTCATCGTGGTCCTAATATTTAAAAAGGAGTTGTACAGTACTATATCCGATTTAATGTTGTCATCTATCATAAAATAATAATGTACGACCATTTGAAAAAAAAGTTTGACGAAAACAAAGTGGTTCTGCTTTTATCCATCTTGCTAAAAATGTGTTCAGCTTTAGACTTAACTTACTATTTTAATGGGATCTTAATTTCAGTTTAGCAATTCCTGGAAAGATTTCTTACTGATCACGTGTTAGCATGTAATCTTTTACAGTATTTAGAACAGTATTTTTCAACCTCATGACTAAAGAAAATATTATTTTTTCAGCTAGAATGATATTTCCCCTGGCTGTATGTTTTCCCATAGTATCTCACAGTTTCCAGTTGCAATTTGGGATGTGTGTAGATTTTTATAGAAGCTGTGTCAGTTGAGCTTCAGGCTAATAATGTAAACCATACCAATCTTAAAACATAAACATACATATTTTATCGTATCTTAGAGTTTAAGAATCTACTAAAGAAAAATTTAAAGTTAACCAACTGTGTTTACATTTAACTGAGTTCACATCTCCAGAACATGATTCATCTCACCCTGAAATGTCTAAGACAAGTCAGATGAATCATATCTGTAAAGTGCTTATTAGTCTGCATTGACTATGGAGAGAAATTAGGGGATCCTAGAATTACTAGCTGAAATTAAGACTTCTTTTAAACGTCTAAAGCTGGATGAGATGCATCTCTGTATTTGTGAGTAGTTAACTGACATTAGAAATATAGCCAAAATGTCAAAATTTTCCATCTGAATATCAAGTATGCACATCTATATACATAGCTCTCTGCATTTTTGGACAACTTGCCAGTACTTTGTTTAGGAAAAATTAGGAGAATATTCTTTTTGAGGCTCAGGTTTACACCACAGTTTTTGTCTTTTCTCTGTGTGAGTTAAACCTGTAACGCAAGTATATAGTGTTTGAACGAACACTTGCAGCGTGTTCTGACATACTTCTGTATGCTGTTAATTCATTTTCAAGTCATTAGAAGAAGGCTGTATTGTGAAGTGGACAATCTGCAATAGAGTTATGTTAATTTGAGGATCAAATCCTCAGACAACTTCGACCCTTTTTATTCCAGTGATAATTTTACTTAAATGGTGATTAAAGTAGGGACAATAAGACAGTATAACAGCAAGTACACTACAGAGCAAATTTATAGCAAATCCAACGCTGGACTCTTTCAGATGATATCAGCCATTAGCTGGTCAGGTAGTTGCGATCATAGCGCTTTGTCAGACAGTGAGTTGAAGAACAGACTGTCTTCTTCCCAGCATTTTCCGTGTGAAATTCTTTGCCTGGATTATATGCTAACTCTTGTCGAATGGCTGGCCCTAGAGCCTGTTTGTTATTCCTTATAGACTGATTTCAAGTAGTGTAGCAAAGAAGCAGTCTTCACAATTTGTTAATTTGTATATTGCTTGAAGTCTAGTTCTTTTCCATCTGTTCTGCAATCTGCTGCTATTATTATATTATGAGAGAAGTCAGCCATACCCTCAGACCAGTTTCTGAGTTGTCATGCCACATTTTCTTCCATTTCCTCTCAAAGGTACCTGTGAGATTGGTAGCAAATTATTTCTTAACAACCTAACAGTTTCCACATCTTCTCCGATTTTATGGACTGCAACAAGCCTGAGATATTCCAGTCATCTTCAACAGAGACCAAACATACATAACAGTAAGATATTCTTGTTCTTTTGCAAAAGCAAATAGCTTTTGCTCATATGAGAGTTTCCTAGTTCATTTTGATTGAGAGTCAGAGTATTGACTATGTATGTACAGACTACAGAGCTTGAATAGCATTTTAGAACAATGTATTTGCAACAGAAATGTTTCAGAAGGTTGTTCTTCAGGGTTTATTTTTAGCTCTGTTATATTGTAGTATGAATCTTTCATCTGAGTAAAGCCCTGATTTTCCAGACTGAATTCTTTTTGTGGGGATGGTTCTTTGAAGAGCCTACTAAGAGTGACATGCTAATACCATTTTTGGTCTTCATAAAACCCCTGCACAATGATCTGTGCCCATGTTGCAAGCAGACACACTCTTTCAATTCCTTGAAAGAACGGAAGTTTTAGTCTCCTCTTATCTGCAAGACACCCTTATACAGCAAAGCAGGTAAGCCCTAAAATAGCATTATAAAAATCAGGGACCTGTTCCTTTGTGTGAAACTAAGGTTTTAATTGAGTCCTTCTCTGGGAGAAGGGCATCTTTCTGTTTTTCTCCTTGTAGTGATAATTGCTCTGCAGTGCCGAGATTCTAGGTGGCTGAATCTTCACCAAAGGAGTAGCAAAATGCACCTGAATATAAACACTTCTCTTACAAACATTTGAGGACTGTGAGGAATGTGTCCATTACATTCAGGACTCTGGTCTTTCTTTCTTTTTGAAATATTTTATGCTTGAAATGTATTTATGTTTTTCTGCGTATTCCCATTTTGTCATTTGTCTTCTGTCAAATTTCTCAGGCTAGTTTTCCAGTCCTCCTACCTTTCTTCCTCCTTTTAAATATTTTTTAATATTCTACTTCCCATATTGCATTTCGTTTTCTTTGGTCTTAGCTGATTGTTTATCTCTCTGCGGTCCTTGTCAAATTTAGCATTCAATAACTTGGTCTGCCAAGGGATCCCAGCACCTACTCGTGGAATCCATGAAGCAAGCGCAAGAGCCATTAGTGTTCCTGATAAAGTCAACTAAGCAGAGAGACAGAAATATTTGTTTCTGTTAAGATTCTCCAAAGACCTTTTCCCTGCTTGCTTTAGGCTTTGCTTATATACAACACACAAGTCCTGTAGGGCACAGAGTTTACATTTTCATTTAACCATACTCCCATCATTTTGACTTGTTCTGTCTCTCAGTGGCAAACCCCCCGCCCCATATTCTGCATAAGCAATATATGCCATGGTTGACTTTTGTTTTATTGATATTAGTATAAAATGCTTACATTTGTCTTATTTTGTAGAGTATATTTAACAAATCCTAAGCTATGTAACAATGTGGAGAAAAAATGAGGTGCTGCAATCTTTCTCCAAACAGTTCAGGGGGGTGTATAGCAACATATACTTTGTTTTATTGGACTCGAATGACAGGATAGGGAGAAGAAAATCTTAGCTGTTTGCGTAGAGGTATTTTGTGCCAAATCTTCATCTGCTTTAGTGCTAAGTGGGCAAGGTCTTCCCATAGTAAAAAGAGATCTCCTGAACTAGAAAATCAGTACTGTCAGTTCTAAAGTGCACTCACTCCCTAGCGCCCCTTTAAATTTTGCTCAGACATTAAGTTAGATAAGCTTTATGTTTGATAAAGATTCTAGCTTTAAATAAATACATTTAAATAAATGTAACTCTAAATAAACAATCTTCAAACAATTTATCTTTATTTAAATAAGGTCTTGATAAGGCCTCATCTAATGTCAAAAGCTAAATATTTCAAAGTATGAGTAACTTTAATTTTGAAACCAAAAGTCAAGATTTTTTTCAATTTGAGAACTGGGAAGTTTTGCATCTTGAAAATATGCTCATGTTTTCAGAATTTTTTACTTTTCCCCAACATATTATAAGGAACATTTTCCTTCAAGTGATTTCACAGTCTGCATGACCTGGCATTTTATTATAATAAACATGTTGGTAACATTTTTTTCTCACGGTGACTGTAAAGAAAAAGACAGAGGTACCACTAACAGTGGCACTACAGGTACACAAGGCAAATCAGATGCCTTTATATCTTATATAAAAGGTAATATGAACGGATCTGAAACTGTCAGTTAAGATCTGTTTGTTGGAGAAACCTGCTTCTAGCCTATAATGGATGTCTTCTCTGTTTCAAATATTCTGAAGTGTCTCCACAGTAAAACTTTGGAAACAAAAATGTCAAAATTAAAACTTAGCACACTGTACTGATGTATTACACAAAACGTTTGTAGCTTTCCTGGCAGCAGTTACACTCTTCTCAGTTGCCAGTATACCCACATGTTTACGTAATTTTGATGCAAATTGTAAGGTGAGTCATATGCCAGTCTCCACTGCTTTAAAAATGGGTATCCATTTGAGCGATGCATTCATCTGGAGTTCAGATTACTTCTGAAATTCAAACTCCACCCTAGCGGTAGATTTAAGTTGAAAGCAAATACTCTCTGTCTACCCTTTGCTGTAGTGAAGCATCTCCTCTTGTTGCAGTCACAAATATTTAGGTTTTTACAGTGCGTTCTGGTGTTCGGTGAGACATCAGGAGTCCACTAGACCTTGCTGAAAGGTCAGTCTTTTGGCCACTTGTCATCCAGCTGCAGGCTGTCAGTACTTCCTGAAAATAAAACATTGAAAGAAGGCACCCAGTACGTGCTTCACTCTTGAAATTCAAATTAATATTAGTCTTTGTAAAGCCTTGAAACGTTATCCTTAACTAAGGAAAAAAGTCTACTCTATTTATAGCAAATTATTAGAAATGATATATTGTAATAAATGCCCACAAATTTAATTTACATTAAAAGCTTACAATTTTTGCAGAGCCAGATGAAATGCTTTTCAGTTACGATTGCTGAAAATCTGTCAACAGACATTCTGGGGAGGCATCTCTTTGCTTATTCAGTTCCAGTTCATTAACTTTTTACACGTTGTCTGCAGTTGTCTGGCTTTTAATTATTTTACTTTATGAAAATTGTTCCTCAATGGTTCAGGGAGGTTTAATAATTTAAAATATGACCGATATATATAAATTGCATTTCCTGGTAATACCTAAGAATTTTTACTAACAATTTGCAAAATGTATTCTTGCCCAGTCGGGCTGCTATTCACAAGTCCATTCAAAATGATTTGTACCACCTGCAAATTGTTGTAATTTCCCTTTGTGACTAGTAATAATGCTGCAGTTACCGGTTAATTCAGGATTATAACAGTGCAGTTAATCTTCTCTGCCATCCCTAAAGCTGAATTTGATAGAAAGTACAAAGGTTTTGCCAGAATTCAGAAAAGCTTTAAACATTCAAAGCACTTGGCCAGTATGTTATGTTGTCGAGTATCAAGTAAATAAATTAATTTTGTTTATGTGCTGGTAACAATGTGAACAATTCTCTTTTTTTAAATTAAAGTCTTTTTCTTGCAAATGACAGTTCTGAGAATATTGCTGCACATCTGTCCTTATCCCTTATCCCTTCTTGGCCGTAATGAAATGTCAACACCAGGAACACTCGTGTGTAAGCAGTGTCCCATTCTGAGGAGTGCAGCTTGTGCAGCAGAATGCAAATACATTCTCACCGTTACCTTGTTAAGTTTAAAAACAAAATAACATTCTCTTTACTTAAAATAAAATGTTTTGTTATATCTGTCACTTGTTAAATTACTGGAATAACTTAAGTGTCCCCAGAGCGTTGCCTGTTATTTTCCATAGTTTCTGTTTCAAACTTTAGAAACTAATTTTTAAACGTAACTTGCCAAGCAAATTATGTGTATTTTAAGATAAAGCAAAGCTAAAACATTTAACACAATGTTAACTGTAAAAAGAAAAAAAGTTGTTTAAAATATTTTTTTTTATGTAGGATTTTAAAAACTCTGGGCAACCATTTTCCTTTAATGGTATATGTGCTTTATTTAACTTGCCGTTTAACAACTTGTTGAAAAACAGCGCTTGTTATCCTTCTCAAGATACTTAGGGCAAGGGCTGAGACTGCAGACCTGTTTGTCTGTAGAATGTGTTAAAATACGGTAAGTCAAGATCCTCTTTAAACCCTCAGAATGGGTATGCCCAAGGCAAGCTGTCCTATTTGTGTCCCTCAGCAGCTGTGCTAGTGTTTCGGGCTGTTTTACTGTAACACCGTATCATAGTATACAGCCAAATGCAGTGAATCAAATAGTGTGCGACTTTAATGTTCTGTGACATTTGCTCATAGCAGCCATACGGAGTTAGCTACCGAATTTTACTCGCCTGTGAAAAAAGATGTTAAAAAGTGAAACGGTCCTTTCAACTTGATTTTCCACTAAAACAATTTTCAATAAACAATTTGTTATTTTTAGCAGTAAATAAATCTCTTATTCCTCTTCCTTAGTGTCAAACAGGCCTGTAAATAAAGATCAAGAAGTAACCTTTTATTTCGTTGTTTCAGTGAAGGAAATTAACCAGTTAAAGAGTTGAAGCAGAAACAAAAACAGCTACGTATTGTTTATACCGCCGCAGTGCTTGTGTCCTGTGCTTGTGTGAGTGTGTGGTGGGGCTTGGTAAGACTGTGCCAGAGATATTTAAATGAAGAGATCATCTGCCCACACAATAGCATTAGGAATGCTTCAGACAACCAGTTCTTGGCTGAGCAGCCTAACCATTATTTGCTGCTGAGAGATGCTGAATGCACTCTGAAGCTTTTTTTTCTTTTGTCTAACTGAACAGAATATACATTTAATGATACACATTGCACGAGAAGAGCAAAAATCCTAGAAAAGTTGAATACGATATCTCATGGATGTGATAAAATTCAAAAATCAAAAGCAGAGGATGCAGTTTGAACTGCATACATAATACATACATACATCCTGCATTTTAAGAACATACATAGATTTTTCTCTTGGTTTCGAAATGGACGGTATTAAGTAATGCATTGAGTTTTCCCCACTGAAATTGGCATTTGTCAAATTCTTTAATCGGGCATCTTTTGTGCTTTTCCCTAGACTGCCCCATCTGTTGGCAGTGCTTTGTAGTGGACGCTGTAGGGGTAGTACAGCGTCCTGGGTCAGAGCACTGACATAAGGATGGGGCAGGGAGCTAATCTGAGAGGTAAGAAATTGCAGATCAGTTCCCAACTCAGTCACTGATTCTCTCTGTGATTTTGTTTGTGTCATTTATGGTTAGGCCTAAAAAGAAAGGTAGGTGTAGCAAATCTTACCATATAAGTCCACTGGGGGAAGGTGCCGGTATTCACAGAGTTTATTTTTAGCCCAAGGAGGCTGAATTCCTGCCATAATGGAGGTCCTTAGCTTTTTTAATTTTGCAGATCCCTGAGATTTTTCCCTCTGGAGATGCAGACTCTTATAGTTCCTGACAGTAGCCCTGGCTTTCTGAGTTACCTTTTTCAAATCCTTTAGAAATAGTCTGTTGGCCCTCTGGGATGCCCATAAGTGAAATCACCCTAAATTGGGCTCCTGCTCTGAATTGCTCTCAAATCCATTGATTATGGAGACAGCCTAGGAAGGCTAGTATCTTTAGGCTAACGTTAAGCTGTATGAACACCACCTGATCCCTGAAGCGAAGTCTAGACTCTATATTGAGCATCAAGTGCTTGAGGATTGTTGGGTATGTTGAAGCAGGATCCATAAAAACCTACACAGTGAGCATGGAACTCCTGCAATTTGCAATAAGGGATATAGTCTTAGGACAGGAATGTGTTTCAAATCCTGTTGCAGTTTGCTTTAAGCACCTTAATTAGGACTGTTCTTGCGACCTAATGCAGAGACCTGTTCTGCCCAGTGCATCCATTTCATTTCTCTAAAACCAGAGAAAACGTTGAACTCCTTTTTTATATATGAAAGATGGAAAGGGGTGCCCGCTCTTAAATCCAGCTATTGGAGCACTCACACAAGACAGGGAAGATATAGCAGAGTACTGTACTATTATGTATATGTATATGTACACACACCCACCCCCCCACCCACACCCCCCCACACACACAATATATATGTATATGTATGTATGTATGTGTATAAAAGATATAGCAGAGTGCTGTACTACCCCTACAGCACCCACTACAAAGCACTGCCAACAGATGGGGCAGTCTAGGGAAAAGCACAAAAGATGCCCGATTAAAGAATTTGACAAATGCCAATTTCAGTGGGGAAAACTCAATGCATTACTTAATACCGTCCATTTCGAAACCAAGAGAAAAATCTATGTATGTTCTTAAAATGCAGGATGTATTTAAACTGCATCCTCTGCTTATAGTACTTCCATAGTCCCTCACCTAAAGGAGATTGAAACCCACATTTCTCAATCTCTTGGGGAGTGCCATGCACATAAAGATATTGTCCTAGCAGGAGTTAGTCTTCACCTTTTCTTTTCTCATTTGGTCTGACAGCGAGACACAGTTGTCTAACTTGGAAAGGGTTTGAATAAGTGGTCCTTGGAATAGGAATTTGATCTTGTGTGTTCCCTGTTAGTTAAGTTTGGTGCATTCACATCTTCTACGTTAACAGACAGAGATGCCCTTTACTACATTTTTCAACGGCCTTGTCTTATAGTGGGCTCACAAAATACTTCATAGATGGAGCTCTGCAGGCAATCCAAGTGGAGGAATAACCACTTTTATGGTCTCAATCAATCTAGGAAGTGAGCTAGAAGCCAAATTACTTATTTCTGTGGGGAGTGAGCTGCTCCTATACATGCCTAGAAGCAAAACTTCAAACGACCTGGGAGCTTTAAAAGCCAAGTCCCCAGTGCAAGTTAGGCAGCCCTCAGGTCTGCAGATTGATGAGCAGAGCTTTTCAGAATCAGAGTTCTGTTGCTTGATTTCAAAAACTTGTGTAAACAAGTTACCAACCAGCACTGTACAGCTGCAGCATCAGCCCATCGGTCTCAGGTGTTTTGCACTGTGCCATGGAGCTGTCTCAAGGGATCCCCACTGTGGTCAAGCTGTTATTGAATTCTGATTGTATCATGTTTTGGAGATTAGCCTTCTGAGCTGCCCACGGCCATTACCTCTGTGACACCTTGTCAGGCAAAAAGCTGGTTCAGTGCCTCTTAATTCTCTCCATTCTGGTGTCATAGAAAATGTTTCACCTGTACTGCCAAAGTATGCCCGGGGGATGGCTAGCAAGTATATGACCTAGCTGTTGTGCTCTCTGTGCTGTTTGCAGGTAGCTATGCATTATGTCATTTTACTTATGAGGTGCCAGCTTTCAGGACGGCAAGTTTTATTGTCTCTATGCATTTTCAAATTCCCTGTGACTCTGATTTCAATATCTAACAGCAAAGGCATAGGTTTTCAGCTGAGCAGAATGTTACCATTTGCCATTTTGTCAGTTTAGAGTGCCAAGTATGGCTCAGAGACTGTATTTGCAGTCTTTTATGTATGCTTTCAGTTATTTTGACACTTGTTGCCTGTGCTAAATTAAGAGTAATAGAACTTTGTAGTGACATGTCTAAATGCATTTCTTTGCAGACTGCATGAACTCCCATACTGTCACCTGTTGGCCATTGTCAAGGCACTTCACTTTGTCAAGTGTACCAAGGAAGATTAATTCAGTATAGATAATTAGCAATTGAGCTGGAATACCAGGTAATAAAACTACCTCAGAAAAGCACATACAGCATGCAGGACATGTACAGACTTTTTTGCATGCAAGATAAGAAATGTCTGGGCCTTTTTTCCTTCCAAGAGATCCTTCAGCTACTACTCTGTATGATGCAGCTCTTGCAGAGTCTGTACAGAACACTTGCATTTGCCAGCGCTGTGCCTTAGATACTCTAGAGCGTGTAAAAAGGCCAGGTTAAGGCCATGCATCAAGGTGCCTAAAATGGCATTAGTTGTCTACACTTTGGCAACTGAATCCTGCCCTCAGTGTCTAAGCTGTCATTTATAGTCCATGGAGATCTAGGGAGATCAGATGCGTCTAGGCTGCCAGACATGTCACAGGACTTGCAAGATATCCATGCAGTTTGGGATTATCAGCTGGAGGCCAGGATATGTCACAGCACCGAAAATGACTGACTTACGTAGCTTTCCCAGTGGCTTTTGGTGTATGGCAAGCGCTCCGTTTTGATGTGTTAGCCATCCTGCAGTAACATCAGGCAACCGATTCCTTCATCCAGCATGTCTACATTAGGGTTAGGATGCATCAAGCTCTGATTTCCATTTTCTGTACTGACTAGGGCTCCACTGAGAGTCTGGATCCGTTGCTGACACTTTAAATTTAAAGTACCTGACCTCAAGCTAAATCCTACCTTTAGGTTCCTGTGGTGGGCAGGAAGACATCACCTCAACCTTGAGTTTTGGCCATGACTTGTCTTTCAGTACATATAATACTGGCTTGTACGTCTGTATCCAACTTAGAATTAAAAAATTGTTCCATTTGCTTTCAGGCTGTTAGTCATTTTGTCAGCTGCTAAAGTGTCACCCTTCTTTGAAGAAATGTCTTTGAAATTTTCCTTTCTTTGAAAAATTTCTCTGGGATAGCGCTAGTTTTACTCTTCATCTGTGCTGCGCACACTCTGCTGCTAATTCTGGAAAAGTGGTCTAATACCTAGTGTTCACACGTTTTTCCCAGTTCCCTGTTACTAACTTATCCTTTGCAGCAATATGAACATAGGCAGCATGCTATGGTGGCATTTTTTGGTACTCTGTTTTAGAACTATATGTCTTTCCGCCTCAAGTTTCCTTTCTTTGTCTTTTGGTCCCTCTGTTGTGTGCTATTGTGTCAAAGCCTTGTTCTGCCTTCCTTAGGCTTTAGCCTGGAAAGAGCAATTTCCTTTGCTTGGCAGCTTCCAGTTTTACTGTCAAATCTCAGTCATAAACTTGTCCTTTATCTATAGCGTTTGCAAGTATTGACTCCTCAGTCTTTTAATTATTCAGTTACCCTCTATATTTCTGAAAAACTTCTTACTCTGTTATGAGCTTCAGCTGCTGTATTTTTCACTCGGAATGCTTTTGGGCTTCTCATGCAGTATGAATGTACCTTGCTGCAGAATTTAAGTATGCCAAAGCAAACAGAAGCCTTTTGACAAACTACATAAAACCCAGACTGACTATGAGATTTAACTGGAGCTCAACAGCTATTAGCCCTCCTGTAAGGTATGGACATGCGTCTTAAATCTGAAGTAGAGCAACTGGTTAAAGAAGAAAGATGTAATCACTAGCTAAAGCTTGAAAGTATTGTAGCTTTCAAAGTGGGGATTTTGGCACGCTAGAATTAATTTTACTTCTGATACTGTTGAACTTTATATCCTCGTAATGTATCTTCAGACAAGCGTGGCTTTTCTGAAAAGGTCAACTACTTGCATTTATTTTTAAAATAAAACTGGAAAACAAAAAAATAGATTTTATTCTAATTTTTGAAGCCAACAATGCATATTTTAGAAAACACACAATTACTCTTTGTATTTTGAAATGAAAATAATACTGCAGAGACACGGAATGTTATGCTAATAGTTAATAAAATAGCAGTGAATTTTATTTCTAACAATGTAATGACAGTGCTAAAAATATTTCCCATGTTCTATAAAAAGTAGTAATTGTATTTTAATCAGCAAAGGCACTTAAAGTGTGGGCAGATGATGTTCTTAATAGTTTCTTCATAATAAATGTTATTTTAACTGAAGAGCTGTCACATTTTGCATATTTAATTTAGACATTAATTAGTTACAGAATGTGATGCACAATTTATATGAGGCCTCTTGGGTGCTGTAATGTTTCAAACATTCATGTTTCAAATTTCAAAGAAGAGGGCTATTAGGATGACCTGATGCTTTCAAGGCCTTTCTACATACTTCTGTATTGGATCCAGCTCTTATGATCTTGTTGTAAACCTTGAGATCCTTTACATTCATAAAAATAAGTGACTACATGGAGAATTTCAGTTTTCATTTTAAAAAATTATGTTAAGTTTGATATCTCTTCTATTTGTGGATGCCTACACATAGTGATCAGTCACCTCTCAGTAGGTTTTTGCCTCTGTTTCACAGTAATGAAAATTGTAAGATGCCAAGTTGCTTTTTGGGGCCAGGCCTTAAAACTGACATCCATGTTTTGCCTTTTTTGTTAGTGATACACCTGCTTCAGGAATACAGTCTGGCCTTCACAAGTATTACAAGAATGACATACACAAGATGCAGGAAAAAAGGGAATTCCAAATGTTTCCAAGTTACAAAGAAGCTGGGAGAGGATATCTAAGAGGTGTATACTTGCGTCTTTTTACAGTTTTCCCTTGGTATCTGCTGATGCTCTCTTTTGGAGACAAGACTTTGGAACAGATAGATAGAATTTATACTGACCCAGAAAAGCCATTCTTATGTTCTTAACTCTGTGTGTACAACTCAGCAAATTTAGAATATTAATGATCTTAACAACTACATGGAGCATAATTCAAAATGGCTTGGAAAAAAATGATTTTGTTTTAATTCCAACAGAAAACCTAAGCCAGCGTTTATCTGGCTAGATGGTGTTTTTATCAGTGACATATTAGCCAAGAGGTCCCTAAATGTGCGTAACCAAAAGAGCCATTAGTGTATGCAGTTTTATACATCTGTTATGAAACCATTCCTTGACATTGATACTTTCTGCTCCTGAGCATATTAAATTGCTTCTACGCAGTGATACAGTACTGTGCATGGATTTGTGCCAGCAAGATCCTATATCCTGAGGAAATCTTGAGATTTTGATAGGACTGCTGAAGACAGTGGGATCAACTCACACTGATCTAGTTGCAAGGATATAGTCTATTAGCTCCTAGACAGGACGACATTGGATACATAATAATGGTAAGATTTGAATAATGGAGAGTACACTGTTCAAGGAAGTTGTTACATGCAACTGGGTCAGTTGTATATGTCATTAAATATGCATAACATTATATAAACTGTATTTACAGCCTGTGAAATCTGTATCTTGAAAACACAGATTCCACTTGAGACATTAAAGTATAAAGGATACCATTATTCAGTGCGTTAGCTCTTGAGGAGGAGGATGTCTTCCTAAAAACTATACAAGACCTTTAGCAAAGGAAATGAGTATATTAAAAGCTATGTCTTTTGCCCAAGAGAAGGTAAATCCAAGACGAGTACATTTAATCCTAAATTGTTCTTATAGCATCGTGCTGAACTTCAGAATAGAGGTCAGATTACTGCATGATGTTTTAAATCCGACCTGTACACTATTTAAGCAGAGTGGAGATGCTTCTTTTGGATTTAAGTAAAATATTTATATGAAAATGTAATGCATAAAACGAGAAACAGTAACTTCTCACTAAAATTCTGCAAAGCTTGCTTGCAATATTGTGTTAAAAAACGTGGTGGCGTAACAGGTGGAGTTAAAAGTCAAGTGGCTCAATTATGTTTATAAAGAGAAGTTAAAGATCTTCATGTTTCTTCATAAAGATCTTGAAAAACTACCAATTCAGAGAATGTTGAAATTCCATTTGTATTCAGGAAGAGTTACAAAATGTAAAGTAGTTCATATGTCTAGAAGACTTAGCTAATCCTAAAGCCTTTACCTGTGTTTATTTTAGCCCCTTCAAAATGGACATGGGTTGTAAAATCAGATTAACATTTCCATTTCTAATTGGAATTGACCCATCCAGGTTCAGTACTATGTCAACACTTAGATCTAGCAGAACAAGTGATTATGCAAGATATGGGAAATCTTTCACAGTTAATCATAAATTTTGTCGCTAAAGCAAATTCTCTATAACTGAATCAAGCAAACATGTATAGGTTACAGCCTGCATTCTTGTTTCCACAGTGCGTACATTATAACAGACTTCATGGGCATCAAGAATGAAAATTTTATGAAAGTAGCTGCAGTGGGGACCTGGATGGGAGATTTTGTCACAGCATGGATGGTAAGAAGTATAATATTGTTACATTTTAAAAGAAAAACGAAAGGAATGTGCTTGTTGGTTTTAAGGGTGGGAGGGGGTGGGAGGAGAAGAGGAGGAAGAAGCCTAAGTATCTTGAAATAACACCAGTATTTCAACTCAGATAAGCAGAGAGTTAACAAAGGCAAGATGGCATAATGGCAGGGTATAGAATTAGTTGGGAGTCCAAGAGAGTTTCAGTTAAAATAAATCAGAGCACAACTTCATTCCTTCTGCTATGAGTGGGAAATTTTCCATTGACTTCTGTGAGGACAGGACTGTGTTCCTTTCTTTGTTATGAAGTAATGTTATGACATGACATATAATGAAACAGAGTAATGGCTCAAGTGAAACGTGTAGTGAAAAGGAGAAAGGAAAAAAGTTATCTGAATGATGTGATCAAAAAGGATAAAGATGAAAGAAAGAAAGCCAGTGGCATTCCAGAATTTAAATATAGCTTGAAGTTCACTTTGTTTGAAGTGAAACTATCAAATTGAGTTTGTCTCTAATTTAGCGTTTTAGAAGAATAAACTTTTACAAAAGATTAAATGTGTTCATGAAGCTGCCTTTCACTTGAATTACGATCTTTACAAAGGTACTATCCTGAAATGCTAGCAATTCAAAGATCTATGTAGTCAAAGAGAAACAGAAAATGACAGCTAACCACGAACAAAAAGAAGTACATGCAAATGTGTTTTGATTGTTCAGGAGAAGCATTTTTAAAACACGAGGTAATGAAAAGTGAGTGCATTTTTATTTCTTTTTTTTAGTAAGACTAGATTTTTATGATTAATGTTGGTAAGAATTTTAAGAGTTATGACTGTGACATTAGTAGCTGAAGTCGGTATGCCATTAATTTAAATTGTGGAAAGAAGTCCCTGATTTTTAAAATTACAGAATTGTTTTAAGTTAATCTCTATTTTTTTCCAAATGATTCATTGACACTTCAGTTTGTTAACTCAGAATAAACAACATAAATTTGTGCGGGTTCATTAACACGGAGAGCATTCCCTGATAGTGAACGTTTATCATGTATCACCTAAGCATGGATGGAAAAAAAAAATCTCAGGGTTTGTAAAACGTAGCCAGTGACTGCAGCAATCTCAATGTAAGCAAAGAAACAAGTCAAGGTAGATGAATTTAAGGACTGTGGTAAGTGTTAGGAGAAAACGCTGTAGGAATAGTTTGAAGTAGGAATGACTGTGAGATTATAAGACTAAAGTATTTAAGACTAAAGGAATAATCTGGGAAAAGTCATTCGAGTTTCTCTCTATTTATCCTCCATGTATTTCATATTTGGAGCTTACTGTACAGCAGGCAAGGGAAAATAAAGAACATCAAGGATTTTTTGAACATATTGTGCAATATGTATCAGTGGCTGCTCCGAAACGAATTACGTTCTGTGAAAAGATGGTGGCCATGAAAATTGAGTACATACATAGAAAATCGTCTGTCCAAGCAAGCTTACAAGAAGGACTTTGTAGAATTCGTGCATTGACTGATGTTGTCAATTTATGTGGAGTTCTAGCAAATCAGTAGTAAAATTCATAGGTACTTCTAAATACCATTAGCTTCACCCTTTTTTTGTTGGTTTCCACAGCTTTAGACAACTATACAAGGAAAGGTGATTGATGAGCTAAACGGAACTGAGAGGGGTCATGTTCATCATACATATGTGACTTAGGTCTCCAATGGTAGATTTCGTACTGGTCGCACTGCATTAGGAAACATTCCAATTTTTCAGTTCCTCTTTTCTCATTTCCTTGAAAAAAATTGCCCCAATGAAATGTACAGCACTGTATAAAGCACATAAGGTTTCAAGTGATATGGAAATTGCTGGGTTCAAGGGGCCTTAGAATCCTGATACCTTTCCATGTATTCAAAGCCCTGTTGGGTCTTCTCAGCAACGGAGCCGAAACGGGATTGTGCCACAGCAGGTTCCAGTGGTGGATGAGCTTGTCACTGAAGAACTGAGGGGAGACAGGGTTTGGGCAGGGATGTTTTGGGGAGGGGAGGCTGGCTGTAAACTAGGCTCATTCTCTTAGTTTTTAGGAAGAGCACAGGGCATGGGATAGGAGGATCAATGGGTTTTAGGAGATGCTTAAGATGCAGGAGGGTAATTAAGAGGCATGGTGCTTGTGGAGTTAGGAAACTCAGTGAAGTTTTAAGCTCTGGATAGGGAAAGGGGGTTGACAGAGATTCTACTTGCTGTTGTTTCTCTCCTCCCACACATATGTTCCCGCCAGTATTACCTTTACTGCTCTTCTTCCCCCTTCTTTGGGACTTAGGATCCCTAACCCAGCCAGTTCTCTCTGCAGCACAAACAGGTAGCTTCCCCCCTGCCGTCAATTACTACTACTCCCAGCCCAGGTCCTCTTCAAAACTGTATCTCACCCACTTATGTCTGCTGGACTGCTCAGAAGAAGAAGAAGGATAAAGGTGGGAGCAGATCAGAGAGGTAGAAGAGATTCCCAGAGGCCAACACTGTCTGCTCCTGCTACCAGTGGGGGTGATGATATTGACCAGTGGTTCCCCTACACTCGTTCTTGTTGTCCTCGTAATTCTCCTCCTTCTTCTCCAAGCAACAGCAGAACACTATATAAGTGTTCTTATACATATAAATATATATACACACACACACACACACACACACATATATATATATACACACACACATATATATAAGTGGGGATGAGTTTTTGAGACGGTCGCATTCCTGGCGCAGCTGATTCTCATTCTCTCAGGCACACACAAACTGGACAGTCCATCACTCTTGCAGCCTGCTGACTACTTTGCTGCCTGCCTCAGATAAATGCGTCACATGCTTCCTGTTCCCTCTGTCCTTTTCTCATAATCTTCATCACCAAATTTTAAAAACATTTTATATAGTGTAGCCTATTCTCTGTGTCTTTTATTGGAATTTGCTGCATTTGAAGTAAAATCAAAACTGAATTTAGGGGGAAGACACATTCAAACAGTTTTTGATCAATTTCTTTTGAAAAGTGACATTTGGTTTTAGTCATTTTAATTGCAAGAGAAACGCTGTGTTACATGGTGCTAACATGAACAGAATATTTCTATATAGAACTGTAATCCATGTTTTAATCAGCAGTAATGGTTTTGACTGGTGGAAATGTCAAACTCTTCATACTTCTGGTAGGTGAAGATTCTCCGGAATCCCTTCAGATTTCCAGATTCTGGGGTTTAGGTCCTCAGAGCAAAGGAGAATGTTGAGATTGCTTCTGCAGTGCAAATTTCTATGCAAAGGTCAGCCTATGGAAATGGCAGTATTTAAGGGCAGCTAAGCCTAGGAACATCAAAAAAAGCAGCAGTGTCAGGCAGCGGGGTATTAGTAGCAGAGAAGAGCAGACAGCACACGCCTTGGTGCAAACCTCCCCCACACAGCCTGAGTGTTTGGGTCATATAGTCACACACCTTGATAACGTAGATCACTGTGAAGCGGCTTCATCTTTCCCTAACTTCAACAATACTATTCTGTATGAAAATAAATTATCATGTTGGTTATGATATTTGAATTTACTTGACTTTCTGCATGCAAAACCCAGGATGGAAATAATATCAAAGTGACACGAATCATCTCTGGGATTGTTGCGTATTATGAAGTCCTCCAATCCTATTTGGGAAAAGAAAAAGCCATAATGGAACCTTTACGCATTTTCTCATTCACTGCAGTGGCTATATTTTCTAATGCTTAAGAAGTTTCTACAAAGAAGATGAAAAAGCAGATGTTGCCTTTACTTCAGTATATTTGAACCATACTGGAATTAAGATCTTATTCTCTATTTAATTGGGAACTTTGGAAGAAACCAAGGGTAAAGCAAAACAGATGGGATTCAGTTTTCAAAATGAGTAATCAGTAAAAAATAATACTGCCCTAGAACAGCAAGAGGAGGTTTATTAAATCAGGAAAGTACTTGAAATGGGAAAATATATTTTGGATTGCTGTTTGTTTTGGATTTAAAGGCAGAAGTGAGCCTCTCCCTTTCACCACTTCTTAGCTCACTGGCTAGTTTGGTGACAGGTTGTGATTGAATTCCCAATAAAATCAGTGATATTCTTCCCATTGTGTGTAATGGAAATGTGGACCCCACTCTAGCTGCACAGGGAGTTAGTGTGGGAAGGAGCTTCTGCCTTTGTACCTCCAGAGAGGAGCTTCTAAGACTAGTAATCATCTTTTCTGAAGTCTGTAGGAAGTGTTAGATGTTCTAAATAAGCCTGTAAAGAGGGGAATGGGTTTAAAACACTATCTCTCTGAACTTTTTCATCTTTGAAACCAGGGTAGTATATTCTGTGTCTGCTTTGACATGCTGTCCTGCACTCATAAAATGTGCATTCCATCCTCATGGAGAGTACTTTTGAGTTAGAAACCACAGGATTTGGCACAGTAGTAGGGCTTTGAAAAAAGGTTGAATTTCACCCAGACAGGCCTATAGACTGGCAATTAGGGCCTTCTTCTGTGAGGATGGGTACAGGTTGAGGAAGGAACTGATTCCAGGGCAAAATTTCTGCCGATTAGTATTGGGCAGCCTCCTGACCCTATCTGGAAAAAAATGAACAACCTGCTGCAGCTGTATTTTTGTGAGGGGGCCCAGTCCTGAGCATGTGAGGTAAGGCATGCTCGAGAGTATGCCTGCAAGAGTGGACGCCATTGAGCGTTACTATAGAGGGCAGAGGACACCCAGAGCCTCCTCCGTTCTTCACAGCCTCCTGGTAAGGTGGAATACCCTGCTTTCCTACTTCTTTCCGTTGTTAGCTTTTAGACTGTTAAGACTATTATTCTCCACTTTGGGGGATGGTTTTGTGAGCTCTCCAAAGAGCACATACAGGCCCCGTGCTATGAATGATGCTCATACCACATGGAGAGATTTGCACACCAACTGCCATCGCTATTTGAACTAAAGTCATATCCCTACCTAGAAGCCCTACATACACGTGAACGAGTGTAAACAGCAGAAGTACCCAGTAAAGTTAGTTACGTCTTCCTTAGACCCTGGTTACTAGGGCTATCAAAAGCTGAAAAAGGTGAAATGTTGAACTTCAGCCAGAAACTGGTGCTAAATTCCATGAATGTTTCAGGGGCTGATCCTCTTGGTAAGGGATCCTATTCCCATTTACCTTCCTTCTGGAAAGTAATTTAATTGAGAGTTTCTTTTCCCTCATTAATTGCTAGAGGGAACTGAGAAGGTTTGAGCGATCACCGAGCAGCAGAAACAGCTCTGGTTCTTATCATCAGGAACAATGGTAAACTCAAGGGATGGTCTAGTCTGTTATTCATCAGACTAGTTTTGACCAGTTCTGTACCAGCATATTCTTTTTTCTTTTTAAACCAGGAGAAACCAAGACATCTTTCAGCACGGTGCTTTAGCACAGTACGTGGCACAGTATCTTGGAGTGTAAGCTGAATCACTGTCACAATTCCTGACTGCTCTTTCTGATATGGTGACTTGGCTTCAGTTGGACTCTTCTCACGCTTGGAGCCTTGAATTCTCCTAGGACAAGTTCTGTTTTTCGCTGTCCCAGCAAGAGGAACCAGTGGGAAGTAGTATTTCCAGTACAGACTAGATGGAAGAGCGATAGGTCACCAGTTGTTCCACTGATCCAGGACTAACACAGACACACATCCTATCCTCTGGGATGGGTGGATATGGAGATAGAGAGCTCCAACCTAAGGCTTCTTGTCAGTACTGGGATTTGAAAAGCTTCTTACTGAATGATGAATCCACACATAGTCTTCCTCATCAGTGGAACTGGATATTGTCCACCATGTACACAAGCTGCTTGGGCTTGTTTTAAGTTTCCTGGGCAACAGATCTACATAACTAGGTGCACCTGAAGGATCATGCCAGTACATCACCACATATAACTTGTGGTGAAATGCTGTTCTCTTTGATAGAGCGTGGATATTCTTCTGTGAGAGAGATTATCTCTTTTGTGAGATTTCCAGTGCTAGCTGAAAAAACTCCAGGAAATAGCCTTATTTAGCCAAATGGGCCAGGTTTTGGGCCTTGTGATTCCAGAGGACAAATCTGACCATGCTCTGTGTTCTGACTCTGCTGGTGCTGAAAGAGGAAAGAGTTGCCTCTGTTCTTTTCATTCACATTGCTTTATCAGTCATTTTTTATCTTCTTCCTGTGGTGATGGAGGCTTCTGTATTTTCCCATCTTAGGAGACTATTGTATCTTAAGTGGCTGATTTGATTGTAGCTAGTTAGGCCTGCGACTGGGTCACACCTCTAGGGGGCATCCTCAGTGAGATCTGAATCTGGTACTCTACAACTTCTGGTACATAGGATAAACTTTTGACAATCTGTACATTGTTGCATCTATGAAACTGTCATTTCTGTGGGTGATAACTTTTGTAAGGGAAACAAAAGCTTATATCCTCCTCATACGATATTCTTTCAGGTTAAGATGCCCTTCCAATTTTCTTCCCATAGGCACCCTTGGGTTCTGCCTTGCTCAGTAGATTAATGTACTTCCGGTTTTCCTTAAGCTTCTTATGCCCAGGGTCAAGTTTATACACTGTACTGTCAGATAAAGAATAAAGAAGGTTTTCTTTCTATACGATAAAGGAGGCTCTGAGGCTCTAGAGAACTAGAGCCTGTCCATGTGGACCTTGATGCTGTTAACATCAAAATCTGATATATTTAAATGAACATGTCTCCTTGCAAACAATGTAGGAATCAGATTGCTTCTAAATCTGTAGAGTCCTAAAACAGAGCTTTTTCCTGTCATGTGCACTCTGTTAGAGCTCAGGCTACACCCGTAAGAGCGTAACAGTCACACCTGGTCAGACCAGAAATCCATCCAGGCTAGTATCCTGCCTCCAACTGTGACTATAAGCAGAAGCCTACAGAAGAGTAAGAACAAACCAATCATGTATGATAGTTTCCTCTAACATCCCTTCAAACTGCATGCAATTTGGTGTATGAAATAACTCTTCATGGATTTCTCTTCCCTGTACTTGCCCTTTAATCCTCTTTAATCTAGGTACTTTTTTAGCATCCTCAGCATTCTTTGGCAATGAGTGCTAGTGGTCAGTGCATAAGGAATCACCTCTTTTTTTTTTGTTTTGAACTGATTTCCTATTAACTTCATGTGATGTCTTTAGTTCTTTTACTGAAGAGACAGCAAAGTTCATCCTTGTGCACGTTCTCCCTGTTGTTTCTGATTTTGTAGACATATGTTGTATTTACTCTAATTCTCTTCTTTTTCAGGCTGATGAACTCTAGCCTAATAAGTTGTTTCTCATACACGAGCTGCTCTATATATTTCATAATCTTTATTGCCCTTGTTTTCCAATTTCGCTATATCCTTCTTGATAGGGAGGGGACTGGAACTGCCCATAGTATTCAAGGCATGAATGAACTGTAGGTTTTACAGTGATACAATGATGTTCTCTGATTTTCTATTCCTTTCCTAATAACTGTTAACATTTGAGGGTTTTTTTTGACAATGTGGAACACTAAGGTGATGTTTTCATGGTACTATCTGTCATAACCTTAAGATCTTCCTCCTGAGCTGTCACGGTCAGCTCAGGAACATCATTTTTGTGTGAAGCTAGAATGGGTTTGTCTCCTGTGCCTCAATTTACATTCATCTGCATAGAATTCCATCTGCCATTTTATTGCCCAAGGAGTTTTTCCCATAAGGTCCTTCCTCAGTTCTTCACAATCAGCCAGCCATCATCTTTATTAGTGTGAGTAACTTATATCATTATAAAGCTTTCTCACCTCACTGCTCACCTTTTTTACCAGGATGCTAAGGAATATGAAGAAAAACTGCATCCACTGCACAAATCCCTGTGGAACTCCACTGATGACCTCCCTCCATTACAGGAGCTGTGTGTCTAACCTGCCTACTTTTTGCTTACTGTCCTTTAACCAGTGATTTATCAACATAAAGACCTAAAGCTCTGCCTGTTGGGTTTTCATAGAAGTCTTTGATGAGCGATTTGTCTGAAGCCTTACAGGAAATTCAGGTTAGGCTATTTCAACCATATCTCCCTTATCTTTTGGGAGATCTTAAAAGACAGGGAGGGATCCCTTAACCTTTGATGCTTTGTTCACCTCATTCAGTAATCCCATTGTGAAATACCTTCATTCCCGACATTTACCGAGCAAACCGTTTAGCACTGCATTCAGAGCCTCAGTGTTTCATGCTGCCATTATAGAAGTAGCCACACAATATTGGGTGATCCTGAAAGTGCTGTTTGTATGAAAGACTCTGAGTTCCAACTCAGGAGCTGTGAATATGTGGAACAGCTTGGACCATCCACGTGTGGCTTATCAGTAAAAGACAGAGCTTATTTGCTGGCAGTAAAACTGAGTATGTCCATTTTCCCGCATTGTCATTCATTGTTTCTTTCCTTTTCCCTCATAACCCTTTCATCTTGTGGCCAGGGTGCAGGCACTATGGTTCACGTTGTGCAGGTCAGCAGAAATTAAGGAATATTTTGATTTTTATATTTCTGCACAAAGCAGAAGGGGCAACGGAGCATGAGCATGGCTGTTGTAACTGCTCTGAAGACAGAAATGTCTCTGATTTGCTTGTGGTAGGACTTGTATTCTGAAGGTGTGCATGAATTATGTGTTTCAGAGTACTCTCGCCACTGATGTATAGCCTCTCTTTTCTGAAAAAACTATAAGACATATACTTAGCTGTAATACATAACTAAGGGATAACTACAATGCATTATAAATATAATCCATAGTCTATGGATCTTTTAGGCTGAGCAGGGAGACTCTTACCAGGTTTTTGTTATTTACATAGTTACATGATACTGAGTGCTTTTTTTAAAAAAAAATCATAATTTTGGACTCAGGCACCTACATCTACCTAAGTCTCACTTCGAATCTGGTGCCTTCTTGGCATTGCTCCTTCCCTACCTTACAGGAAGGGAATATATTTGCTGTATAGTTTTGCATAGAAATGTTCAAAGCAGTAAATGTTGTACACACTTGCTTAGCTCTTCATTTTGACCTTGTAAATGCTGGTGTGTCCTTCCCCTATAAATCTACAACATAAAGCTTTAATATACTATACAGTGTAGGATGAAGTAATGGAGCACATATATTACACTTTAATAAACCTGTGGCTTGATATTATCTTCTGGTAGATGTCCAGTACCATTAGGCTGTGGTCTGTCTGGTTTATTCTTTATCCATTTTGGTAATAAGAATATATATTTCCTTAATCCCATTAAACCGTTTTTGATGGCTTGCATACTCTATTGGCAAGAATTTTAACAGTATTTGGAGATATTTACTTTTGACTGCTTTGTTGCCATTGTGATCCTGAAAAACAGCAATTACTTGCGGAATAGAAGAACAAGCTATTAAATGATCTTGAAGAGCTTTCCATGCCTCTGTTAAGAGAGAACATTATTCTTGTCTTCATTTGCTCTGAAATATGACTATCTATCTACTTCAATATCCTAGAGAAATGATTCATTGCCACTAGGCAAAAATTAGGTTGATTTACCTCTTGATTTTTATCTGTCTCATGATGTGTCTGTGTTGTTAGGGCATGTTCAAACAAAGGAGCAATCATGATGCTATAAAAACTTTCGTTTTGCTGAAAATGGCAGGTAAATGAAACCATTGCAATGCAAATAGATAGAAAATAAAACACTAATATGGCTAAAAATTAAATCTGCTGTAGTAGAGGGCAGGACACTAGTTTGAAAAAGTGCTGGAAGTAAAGTGTAATATGGTTACTAAAAATAATAAAGTTTCTAAGTTATTATACATATCTTTTTTAATAAAAGGAAAGTCTGAACAGCCACAAATGTTTACTCTTAGGTCATGTGTGTGACACTGAGAGAATAATCCATCTCTCCAGGAGATATTGTTCTGCAAAGTAGAGTATATTGTTTTGTTCACAAGCAGTGAAAAATCCACCATTTTGATGCACGTTCCATGACAGTTTGGAGAGTGAGGAGTCTTAAATGACTGACATCATTTCTAAGTCATGCCTCTGTCAAGGGTTGAGCATGACAATTCAGATTATGATCAGTGTCAATCTTTTTGATTGTTTCTATTCCACTGACATATCAAATGACAAAATAAAACTGTAATTGAATTTACTGTGGCATCTGAAATACTGTATAGCTAACAACTCTGCTGTACTTCAATAGTAGAAATGAAATTAAACCGCGAAGCATGAAATGGAAGGAGCGAAGTGCATGATATATGTTACTAAACTCAGTTGCCAGGACTGCACAAGAATATGACTAATAATGGCACCGTTGGAGGCAACGTGTTTCTCTCCATTCAGAAAATCAGGCACAATGCTGGCTGCACTTTTAGTTCTGTGTTTCTGTTTTTTTGCTTTTCTTTCCTCTTCTTAAGGACCAGTCCAGTTTCAAAGCCATTCTGTAGCTAATTTTTCTACCTCCAGATGAAAACCCGCATTTAAATTCATGGAAACACAAGGGTGTTCATACAACCAATCATGAAAGAGTTGCTAATTTTGTATTTTCAGTGTTTGTAGGGTAGGAATTTACTCACATCCCGTTCTTCCTCATGGCTGGTAGTTAGTTATGTAGGGTGGACTGTGCCTGTGTCATTTGAGTTCATCCAGACATCCAATCAAGTCAGATTGTGCTATTATTTATTCATTGATTGATAGTGTAGCCATCTGTTCATGTTCTCTAGATTATAATCATCTACCTATTCCAGCTTGAGCTTTTTTTTATTCTCTCGTTAGCTTCTCATTTGAATTCTGACCAGGTATTGCCAGAGGTGTTACTGCATCCCTGTTACTTCATCTGTTTTCCAGCCAGTGAATTCCTTCAGCTCATCCCCACAGCAGGTAATCTTTGTTACATGAAGATAACAATTTTCTGAGCTTTAAAACATATGCTTGGTTTATCTAGCAGTACAAGCCCTAGTGTTCTCTTTCTGAAGAATGCTACAGTCAACTCTACTTCAGAGCGCAAGAGTAAGAATTTGGAACCCCCGAATTTCAGTCCCCAGATTTATCCTAGAGTTTCTCTAAAGCAGCACCACGTATCTTGAAATTATTATCTGACGGCCTTGTATGACAAGTGAAAATCATTTCAGGAATTCTGTCAAATATGTGGGAAACTTCCCCCACTATTTTTGGAGGCATTTGAACTTGTGCACACATTTCTGGTCTGTCTGGATCATTATATCTTTTCCACCAGTGTGTCCGTTCCTATCAGTTTAGCAATTCTGAGCTGGGCAAGCACCGTAGTAAAACCCAGAATGCATTCAGAGCCCATCAAGAAGAGTATGTGGACTGTTTGGCAGGAGTCTTCCTCATTCATCTAACACCCTCAATACCCATTGAGTGGCCTTCAAGGAATACAGGCTTTTTTTTTTTTTTTTTGCTAGAGGCAATGGATCGTAAGTACTTGAGTGTGGAGGAATTCACATGTCCCCACCTTGGCAAAATGGCCTGGATAACAACAGCTGATATGAGAACAATGTGAATGTAAACAGTGTATGTGAATACGGTACCGAAAGTGTCTTAGCGGGTGTTTGCCCCAAACCTAATAATACTAAAGAGGAAGATGAACATCAGCTGGATTAACCAGTAAACAGAGAATTACCAAGTAACTTCTGAAAAAATAGAAGGTCAGTTGAAATCAGCTTGAAATGAAGTATAAGCAAAGGATGCAAATTTGAAAGAGTGGGGAGAGAGAAGAGGATGACAGACCAGCAGGCAAAACCTGGTTGGCTGCTGCCAGAAGTTGCTCCACCAGCATCATGGTGTCTCTCTAGGCCGGACAGAGCATCTGCCCTTTTTGCTTGTCGTGACCAGCCTGCATCCAACTAGTAGACTGACATTGCACGGTGCACCAAGCAGCAATCCACAGCTTGAGTGTGTATATGTGATCTTGTGGCGTGCTCTTTCACCAGTATATGAGTTGGCAGGTTGTAGGGAGCAGTGCGCGCGCACACGTAAAGCTGCTGCACCCGCATCTGCAGCAGGAGGTGTGTGCAAACTTGGAAGGGGGTATGTGCTTGTAATCCGCGTTGATAGAGGAGATACACACTACCCACCCGTAATTGTGAGTGTGTTGATTAGAACTTTTTGGGCGTAGTCTTAAAAATTTTGTTAACATTTGATAAGTGTCTAGCATTGTGGTTTATCTGTTATATACCTAGTACTGATCCTGAACGTATAGTTCACTGATTGGTCATTCATTATGTGTCATTAATAAATCAATGAGCCACTTTGATCTTAATTTGATTTAAACCACATGAGTTGAGCAGTTTTTCCTTGCAGCGTTTGAGTGTCTTAAATAAAAGGCTTTATGCTTTGTCTGCATTGCAGTTTTGTCTGAACAGTTATCAGTCTTTTTTGCTATATGAGTGTAACTTAAAGATTCTGTGAGAATGCTGCCCTGTTATCCACTTTCCCAGAACCCGTGTCCATCATTATTGTTGGTGATATTCTCTGTTTGGTAAAGGACATCAGGAACTGCGCTCCATTCCTCAGACATCTTCACTCAATCACCCGAGAAAAGCCACAGCTTCCATTCTCATTACACAAACTTCAGGGAAGTTGCTTTGCCTTTATGCTCCCCTGGACAACTGGAACAGCAACATCAAAGGAAACTCTGTGCTTTCATCTCTGTAGTGGCTAATCTGTTCTTTCTCCTCCAGGCAGCACCTTGATAGTGCCGTTGGGAAGCAGGAACAAACCCTGCCTCATTCCCTGTCCTTCAACATTTCAGAGACAGGCTGGATTACTGTTGTTTTGCTATGACTAGTGACTCTTGGTACAGAAAAGTGAGGATATCTGGTCCTTTTTGCCACTCTGCAGTCCTCCTACCTATGTGTTTTCAAGGACAATTCTTACTGGAGTCTGCATTAATAGGAGGTAGATTCTCTGACGCTAGTTTCCTCAAACTGCAGGGTTCTTCCTGCTGAAGAAGAACACTGAATGCCTTTTGATGAAAATACTGTTCTTTGTGGCAGATATCTTCTGCAGCAAAGTATGTAAGATACAAGTAGACATGGATGTTTCTTTTTTCCAATAGGGTTATTCTTCCTGGATCTATTCTCTCTAGAAGCAGCCCTAAACAATTCTTTCCCTTGCAGCTTCCATTTTCTTCCCCGGTCAGAGAAATTAATATACTTGTTATTCCCCCCTTCATCTCATATCCATGGGCTAAGGCATCAAGATGGATGTCTCTTTTTTAAGTTGACAAGACCAGAAATTCCCACCATTTTTGTGAACAGCTGACAAATCCAAAAGGTTAGAATCTGCTTGCAGAGATTGAGCGTGGTGACAGCAAACTGCCTTTTATGAGATTGTTGTGAAACTTTCCTCTGTCATTGGAGCACATTTCAATTACACCTACATTCTTTCTGTAGCTTCTACAGAAGTGTCTGTGCTTCTAGCACTGGCCAAATGACCACCAAGAGCTCTCTATATACTTTCATGAAGCTATATGCCATAAGCAGGTGTCCACAATTGATGTGGTAGTTAGTTGGGTAGGCTTACTGTTTTTCTGTGATGTGCTACTTTTCTGCCCAGCATCAGCCATAGTCCAAGTAGACATACACCTGAGGGTGAAAAGAGAAGACTGTGCAGTAACTGGAGCCCTTTGAGATTTGTGGGCCTTGTGTGCATTCGTTTTCCACCCTCGTTACTATACCTCACCCCCCAAGACATGTTTCATCTATTATTTGCAGACAATGTAGATGATATTTAAACAACATCTACTGTCGGAATCCTTTAGGCAAAAAGAAACTAAAAGGACATATGCTGAACAGCAGTATATCCTTTCAGAAATATCTGCTCCTTTGTGCTAACACGCTTATGTAACAGTACTGTGTTTTGAATAGTCCCGTTGCTGGTTGTTAACCTTTTTTTTCTGTTTAGAAGCTGCAGTGGTTTGTATAAAAGCAAGACTTAATCCAACAAAGATTTGCTGTTCTGAAGAGGACTTAAAACAAGGCCAGAAGAGACAGTAGATTAAAAAGGATTACAGTTATGTATCTTACCCAGCCACATGGATATGGAAGTAGTTTTTCTTGGTTGTTGGAGCAGAGGAAGACATACATTTTTAGTGTTAGTTTTCCTATTAGCCTAAATCGAAGACAACATATACCTGTTGTCTGTAAGCACAGTGTTCTTCCATAGTTCTATGTAAAGGTACTTGAGAAGGAAAAAATCCAGTTAAGTGTACTTCAGCCTAATTCAAGCAATCAATATTGCAGCATGCCACTCATTCATCCTACCTACTCTCCTGCATCCTGTAATGATTGGTGTGAAATGCTCACAGTGAAAATTCTTGTGGCACCCTCATAGATTCTCTAGGAGGGTGAAGAAGACAAGAAATAAAAGAGGGTGATTCCATGAAGCCTTCAACAGCTGGAGTGGAGCCCCAGCTACTGTCAACCGGGGCCACCGCAAAACTCATTAGCTCCAGGTGCCTAGCTGAGTTTTTCACAATCAAAGCAAGAAAACAGTTTCCTCCTAGGAAGGCAAAGAGGCAAAAAGTAAACTTTTGTAGGAACAAGATGTATGTTTTCTTCATTGAGGAGGAGGTAAGTGGAGCACAGGAAGAATGTAGGAGGAGGCTCAGGAGGTACAGGGAAGTGAAAGAGATGTTTACTGTTCAGAAGCCACAGGTTTTATATTGAATGCTCTGAAATACACAACATTCCTCCTGAGAATTCAGAACTTGGGCAGGGAATTTTAAAATGAAGTCAATTTTCTTTTTTTAGGTGGCATGTACTGTGTGATTTTCCAGTGTTATGAAATTGAAACCATTGCTCTCTCTTGTCAGGACCTCTGGGAAAACTCTGTGTGTGTGATAAGATTCTGTTTGTCAATGAATTGGAATTGATTTCACTGCTAAAACACAGAGAGGCTATATCTGACTTTATTTTCTTAGTGCTCCCTTACACCCTCCAAAAAAAGCTTAAAAGCAAAATGATGCAAGAAATACATCCCACAGGAAGATGAGAATCCTGCAAAAATGGTCAAAAAATCTATACAGTCTTGCTCAGGAAGACTGCACAGACACAGTATGCCTCACTGATTTCAATAGTTAGTGAAAGTTCTATGATGGCTGTTCCTGTGTTATATACATGTCTGGGTGTAGAGGGTGAGGAAACTGAACTGTTCTAGATGGAAGGGGAATGCAATCTAGCAAGCTGAGAATTGATAACCTGGATAATTATATAGTGGTGCACTGAGACGTTAAAGTGACTCTCTTCTGACTGCAGTGAACGTGAAACTGAGGCCTAATGCATGTTTCCTTTTTATCTTAGACTTAGCTGTGCATTTTATTCTGAATGTACAGTTTCTTTTAATTCCAGAACTGTGGTGATAAGTGTTCTGAAATCTCTAGGGGTCTGAGATGCTTTAAACATGAATGAAGGATAATGTCAAATATTATCGTGAGCTATTCTGTTTTCCAGATGTTGTAGGGGAAAGATATGACTCCATCTTTTTCGAAAGACAAGGTGGAAGGGAGAAGATACGCTTTTCTGCATCTCAAATCTTGTTCAATTGATTTGTTTTGTAGCTTCAGTTAGCCATACAGTTACATATCGGTGAGATTTGGAGTCTTTTATTTTCTTTTCCTCTTTATCATACTCTTTTATATAGAACTGTGCATGCTTCTTGATGATATTTATGTGAACATTTATGTTATTTGCATGTACTTAGAAACTCAAGGCAGAATACCATATAAATTAAAGTAACTATGCAGCAATTTTGCATTATGATATGATGCACTTCTTAGAAATGGTGTGAATGAGTGGGTGTCAGAAGTGCTGCAGAAGTGGGCTCTAGAAATAGCATGTTCTTACTGAAGATCTTTGAGTACAGATGGCAAATCTGGAAGCTGCTGGAGTCTCCAAGATGGACAACGCCTATCTAAAACAGTTGTTTGATTCCGTATATGACTGCACGAACAAACTTTTTTTCACCAACTGACAAAAAAGAACTTTGTTGCTAAAATTGGAACTGAAGTCATTACCTCAGTAAGTCTGCCAAGATGTATAATGAGAAGCTCTATAATAGAATGGGAAGAGGGAGCTTGATAAGTGTTATAAAAGAAGTATTGAATTGACCATGCAAATTCAGCTGAAGATTTGTAGTCCACTAAACATGTGGTAAAATAAGACCTTCTGTATCCACAGGGAGAGATTAGCAGCAGATGGCAGTGGCACACAGCAAAGCATTTCTTTAATTCTAAATTCTTTGAGGGTCTGCAGGATGAACGACTGGAAATTCTGTTAAGCGAAAAGTGGAAGGAAGGACGTTTTATTATGAAAATGCATATCACAGCGCTCTTGATTAACAAAATGATGTATAACAAGAGTGCTTCTCTGCAATAGAGAGCATGGTTGCAACTGATAAAGTAAGAAAGAAGAGACTATTGCTAGTCTTAGACTGCAGTATTTTGAGGGATGAGTGTTCAGCCAAGTAACTTTATTACGAGGTTGGAAATAGAAGCTGTGGGTGTAGCTGGTGTCCATTTTCTTCCTGTAAAGACTATGTCTTCTCTTTCTACTCCCTTCACTTCACGTTCCCGAGACTGAAATCATCATCTTTGAAATTAATGATAAATTTCTGTTGTCAGTATGTCATCCCTGATGCTGTTTTATAGAGAAAATAGATTTAGACTATGGTCAGAAAGAAATGCTTTAAATGCCCAGGGTACCAGAGTACCATTCATTTTGTATTGGAGTATGCCCAAAAATAAAGGAAGGTTATTCTCACAACAGCTACAGTACTGAAAAAATGGTACTCAGCAGTGCCATAGATAATTCAACCCACATACTCTGAAGAGCAGTACATCAGAAGAGCAATTAAGCAAGTGCTTGTGTAAATACAGTGCAGATTTAATTTTATTCTGTGGTACTGCGTACAATATGGATTTATTGTAATATGGTGTGAGAGGTCTTCTCTTAATCTGCTCTGCTAAGAAATATGAGAACCTTGCATCAAACTGAGCGAGGATTAATGGCTTGTAAGTGAAATCACTAACTCTACCCTATATGTAAGGACAATGGCAGCAAAGCAGAGTTTAAAACGGAGAAACCTTAGGAACTGTGAAACTTAGACTTAAGTTACTCTGGTCAGAAGGTCAGATTTTTAATATCCATGCTTGTGATTATGCTCAAGAAACACTGAAAACTCAACATGTTCAAACACAGTTTCAACAGAAAAAATGCAGATAGGTTGGCTTCAGAAAACTCTTTATTGCCAAAAGCCGAGTTTAAATTTGTTGCAGATCTGCTGACTGCAGCAGAAGTACACAATGGCTTCTTAAAAACTGAGATGTTAAAACAAAAAGGTTAAAATTCATTATAAAACTTCATATAATAAAAGACACTTAGTAAGATCAGTCTTAATCTAGTCTTGGTTTCTTTTTATTATTATTTTGGATAACTTGAAATGGGAACTGCAAGTACTTTTTAAAATGGATAGAAAGATTGTTGAGTTTCACTTAAACTTTTGTAAGTACCTTTAAAACCTCCATTAAAAAGCTATTTTTGTAATTTCTTACAGTACTGCGCTTCTCCAAATCACAAAAGAAATCACTGCCTCCTACACTGGTAGTAATAAAAAAGGTTTTGCAATTTGCAGACATTAGGGAATGATCTTTATAGCAACTCATGGAGATAGGTATGCTAATTCCTCTCCCCCCTTCCCCCTCCCCTATTTTACAAATAGAGAACTGAAGCAAAGGAAAAGGGGAGTGCTTATGTTTTTTGAGGCCCAGTTAATCAGATGGTACCTGCAGCTGCCAATAAAGTTACACTGACCTTTATGTTAGTGTAAATGATAGCAAAAAGATTTATTTTGGGCAGCAGACTCTCGGTCCTTTTATCTTTTGCACTTGAAAATGCTTTGATGCTTTTCTTGGTCATTCAGAGAATTAGTGATGGAGTTGAGAAGAGAACCTGCTCTCAGTTGTTCGTCCCATCACTTTTCCTTCCAACACTAAGTAGAATTATTTTCTCTGTCTCCACTGATGGCAGCATGACAGCATTCCCCTATATCTAAAAGGTATCTGTCTCTGCAGAGATCCTGAATAACTTATTTTATAGAAAGTCAAAATGCCAGGTTATTTGTAAGGGCGCTGAGGGTAGAGAAAGGGGAGGAACTGCTCTGGATTTTTATCCTAGCCAGTGATTAAAGCATATTATAAAGTTTCTCCATACGTGTATACTGCTGAGAAGGGGTGCTTCCAAGTGGTGGATGTCGTGGACTATACTTACCTGGTTTCTCCTGGCTTCACCTAGGTAGGAGCGTAGAATGTATGTTTTTTTCCGTGAGGGTTCTGCGCCCATTTCTGGAGACCTTTGACCTGTCTTTCCTCTGCTTTGCATTTATTTTATGCCTGTGTAACTCCCAAGTGAAGGAGTTCACACTACTCTCTGATTGTGGAGAATCAGGTCATGTTATGTCAGTTCCCTTAACTTGAAATTAAATGAATCTTTGCTTTCATTTTTGACCCCTCCTGTGGTGTCACAAATATCAATTTTACCACACCCTCAAAAGCAGTTTTGTAGTAAAGGAACAAAACAAGTAGAGTTACTAGATATCACTGCTGCCTAATGGACAGAATAGTGTCAAAAGGGTTATCAAAATGAGGTGCAAATGAGGAGCAAATCATGTAGGTGTGACTACCTAAGTGTAACGCTGGCAAAGGTCCAGCAGTAGTGCAAGATACAGCTCAAGCTATGTCATTTAAGCATTATCTTATGCAGGCGCATGATTTTCAGACTGGAACATGTTTTGCCCACACTCTCTTCTATCCCTCCAGAATACCCACAGTAGACTAGGAACGGTCTTTATCCCTCTATGGCTTTACATCCTCTAACAGTAAAGTCCCAAGTTGCCCATTTGCCACATAGTCTTTGCTATAGGAAAAGTGGGAAGTGGCGATCTTTGCATATTGCTTGGGTTAATACCTGACCCGGAGAATGAAGGTAGGATTTGTATGACCAAATGGTAGTTTGGTCATAGAAATGGTATGATTTCTATATGGACAGCTACAGATTTTGACCTCTAAGTCTGAACTAGGTGTCTGGACTAACTTAATAATCAATGGAGAGAAACAACGTGTCTGGGCATTTATAGATAAAATCCTCTGTTTGTGTGTGTCTGTGTGTGTGTGTGTGTGTGTGTGTGTGTGTGTGTGTGTGTGTGTGTGTGTGTGTGTGTGTGTGTGTGTGTGTGTGTGTGTGTGCGCGTGTGCGCGTGTGCGCGCGTGCGCGCAGAGATTCAGTACTAAAACCTTTTTGTATTATTCCATTACTAATATGAAACGGCCTTAATCTATATGAGGCAACTGGATAATACTAATACCAAAGTATCCTGATCTGTAGAAGACAAACAAATATAGCTTGCTTATTAACAAGCAAGTCCATGATCACAGAAAGCTCTGGTTCATTGCTTTCTTCCAAGTCTCCTATCCTGCAGTGTTTTCCAGGCATCTAAGTCTTACTAGCATGACCAAAGCCATGCTGGGCCTATATCATCTACAGTGTTTATTAATGCTTTGCTTATCTACTGTGTATGTTGATTGAACCTATTTATAAGGTTATCTACACTATTTAGTAAACTAAGGCCTGTTAAATGAGTTAAGGTAGCATGATAGTCATGTGCATCATCCACATGACACTCCAAGCCAGATATTTGGGAATGACTTCAGCAAAGATGCCAACACGGCCTAAATATTCCTCCATGAAGACATACCTCTGGTTTCTTGTCACATCAGCTTTGCGTCTTTTTTTACCTTGGAAGAAGCGTAAAGATTTGAGGGCTGAAGATTTGACAGTGTGAGTTAAACTCTAGTGGTGAGGTTGAGTGCTACTGCTCTACTGGGTTATAAAAGGTTTGTTTGGTATTCAGTGGAAGGCAGCTTTGTATTGCTGTAATGAGAACTGGAGTTACTAACACGTATTACAAAATTCCAGCTATTTTACAAGAAGGGACGATCAGGAGCATACTGAAAAGTTGGCTGTAATGCGGATTTTATATTAAAGCTCTGAAATTTAGAGCCATGCTATCATAATCTGTTACCGCAGACTTTAGCTTCTTTGGATTGCTTTTCTTGCATCTCCTACCCTGTCATCCATTTCAAACTGTAGCTGCAAAAAGTCTTTTCCCATTCTTATGTCTGTGCATCACTATTCTGGGATATTACCATTGGTTCCCAAATAGCTCTCATTTCAAGTTCCACCTGTCTCCACTCCTGCCTTCCTTCTCTCTGTACACCGCCCAGCAGGATCTTAAACCCTTCAGATTTCGTTCTACTTTTGTCATTTCTTCATTCTAAGCCTCTTTCTTCTTCTTGCCCTGTATTTTTAGTTTAAACAGCCTCTCAGTACGCCTTGAACTCCAGCTCTTTTACAGGGAAGTAAAAATCTGCCAACTTAGTTTATGATGACTTCATTTATTGTTGTTGTGTGTTTTTTTTTTTCTCTGACCCCTCTACACTGTAAACACCCAAGGCACTTCCTCTTTGACTGACTCATTTATCACAAGCTGTACAATGCTAAAAGTATGCTGTAATGATAGTAATTATAAACATTAGTGCTGGCTGAATTTTTTAGCATTAGCTCAGTTGTTTTGCTTTCCTCTTGTATCTTGGGCAATGGAGTACGTCCTGTACCCATGTGCACGGTGTTGTCTCTGTTGCAGTGATGTAGTTTGTTCTGATGCGCTGGGGGGACAGCAGACAAGATTATAGCTCTCCCTGGCACCAAGCACCATGCTTGCTGTGCAGTGCTGATGCGTGTTCTTTGTGCTCCTGTTCAGCCCAGGAGAGACCTCTCTGTCAAACGTGTCAGTAAAATGTGAACGGTTGAACACATTTTATTGAGGTTTTAATCAGAGTGGCCCATAGTACTGTGTAAAAGTAACAGAAAATGGGAGATTGACAGGACTAAAGCAGGGGCATGACCCCACTGTTGCGCTAGCAGTTCTAATGGCTATAATTTCACAACACTATTAAAGCAAATTGCAGAAGACACAGTGGACTAAAGTAACCCTAGGTATAACTGCTGTCTTTAACAGAGTTGGATGAGGATGAACTAGGTGAATGTGGTCCTTTCTCTGCAATGGAACTACATCTTTACACCTGCTCTGAGAGGATATTATTGATTTTACTATTTATTTACATTTCACGTTTGCATCTGACAAAGACTGTACACTGTAGTGGCTGGTACCCAAGGCTTGACTGGACCCAACACTTAGGTCAGGCAGATATTTAAACTTTCTGCTAAATTAGAATTGCTTTCTCTTGTATGGTTTTTCCTAGGCCAATAAGAAAAAAAACTTATTAAATATATAGAATTTTTCTTTCGGTTCACATTTGTGTTTGTGTTTGTGCAGCGCACTTTGTTGGGTGGAGAGAAGTCAGTTATAAGCGAAGATAAGTCAAAGGTCTGAGATTTGCAATTGAGGATATTTAGTCATTTTCATCTCTTCTGAGTGGCAGTGATCTTGTGGAGATTTAGCTTCTGTAAAAGTTAGGTCTTCTGCACTGCTGAGCCTTTTCCCTTGGCTGACAGTTTCATTGTTCCAGGGGAACATAGCTGTCAGAGCAGGTCATCGCTGCAAAGGGGACAGCAGCCTCTCAAGTAGCTAAGGTCAGTCCCACAGAGAGTTTTGAGAAACATGGCAATGACCTTCAACAGGAGTCTGAAGTCAGTGGGGAGTTCGCGTGGAGAGCAGCGTGCCGGGATGATGCGTTCATAGTGACTTGCATTGCTAAGCAGACTGGCAGCTGTATTTTGTATCAGCAGGAGTTTATTCACAATGTGTGTTTTTCATTCTTGGATACAATGAGATGCAGTAATCAAGCCTGGAGGTCATACACGTGTGGATCATCGCTGCCAAGCCTACATCTGACAGGTGCTGGATAGAAGTATGCTTTTCAGTACTTGCTGCAACCAAATGTTGATGTTTAGTAGGGTGGCAGAATTTCTTCATTTCATCGTTGTCTTGTGAGTGAGGGGGAAGAAGCAGTGGTATGACAGGATAGAGGAGTAGTTCTTTCATCCTATCCATCCTGTACGTCCCAAGGATACACAGTTTCCATGTGTACAGACTGAGGTTTATGCGTTCCCCAGTTTGCTCACAGGGTGGGAATTTTTGAGTAGATGATTAAGAATTTGCTGTTAAGACCTATGTTTTAAATATAGCTCCTGATACTCATACCTGTGTACCTAAAGAATAGTCCTTCTGTAGCCTTACTACTTTCCTTGCTTTCTACACAACTTTTCCTTTAACTTTTAATTGGCTTGAAAATAACAACAAGAAAGTATTTCCATTGAACTAACTGATGTTTTAAGAAAAAAATGTCTATAGCACTTTCCTAAATGTAAAAAGAGAAGATTTGGTGCTCATAAGCATGTCTGACAATTAAACTGACTGTTCTATACAGCCTCCATGTCATACTCTTAAAATACTTTTGCTTAGAACAAGCTAACAAGACCTTGAAGGATTATTCAAAATCACATTTCTGTTGAGCATTTATTGCCACACACAGGCACGTAAAAGAAGAAGAAAACCCACCACCACCACCAGCACTACTACTGCAGTATTTTGTAAATATTGCTGCACTGGCTTATGTTGGTGACAGTAAGCAAATCTCTTATTTTTAAGTATTTACACGCCTTGTTGATTCTTATAGGCAACCTAACAACCCTTCATTTATCATACACGTTAAAAGCCAAAAGAGAAGACTTCTTTCTGGAAAGAATACTGGTCCGAAAGGGCTTGAGAGTTAGAAGCAAGGAATCTGACTCTTGCTGCTGTGTTTAGAAAATCGCCTTGCTAACTTAAGCACTTAACTGTATCACCCATGTACAAAGTATCACCACCTGTGTGTCCCTCTCTAGCCAATGGAAAGAGACTGATGCCAGCCTCTTTTCAGAAGACAGTTCAGTCTTTCTGAGAGCTGAATCTCCTCTGGAGATGCCTGTTTTTTCTCTTGGTTACAGAGGAGTTAAATGCAGCAGTTAAAACTTCTAAAGCTGCAGGAGAGAAATCCAGACCCTTGCTTACCTCAGTAAGACAGCCTTCAAGATATACCTAAGTCTATTGTTTTCTTTCCAGAAGAAGAAAATACTGAGAATTCCCAGAGAAGAATCAGCATGTACATGCACTTCAGACTATATACAAGGCATGTTATGTACTGCAGGACAGGGCTGAACCCGCAAAAGAGATGAGAGGGTTGTACCTTTTATTTTTCTCCTGATGATAATTTCAGTCGTTGCATCTTGCTTGGCTTCCGCACAATTAATCTGTGTTTTACAAGAAGCAAAGCAATTTGAACGTGTAAGTACTGCAGATAAACATTAGTCTTATTCCCATCATCTCTTCCTTGGGCTTGTACTGATTGTTAAATGATTTGGCTTGAGGATCTTCAATCCCCTTTGTGCTGTACAGATGTTGCAGTTTATTACGACACCTTCATGCGTCAGTAGAAGAATTAAGGAGCGCTCAGTTTTCACATACTGATCTTCTACGCTAGCCAGGCCTAACTTAAAAAACCGCCATCTTTTATCATTGATCCAAATAGCTCTTTCATCTTTTCTAATGAGTGGAAGCAATATTGTCACCGACCCTCTCAAGCCCCACCCCCAGTCTTATGTTCTTTTTTAGTATACGAGGGCAATTCTGGTTTAGTACTTTGCCTTGAACTCTCTAAGGAAAAACCTGATTGTCCCAGAATAGATACGTGTCTTTTACAGAAGTAGGTGCCTCCCTTCCTCCCTGCCTCTGACCTTTCCTTTCTCCTTCCGGAACGTCAGGTAGGGTGATCAATAAAGGTGATCGCAGAACCAATATAAGGAATCATACTGGCTACTTTTCCCTTCACCAATAGCAAGGTAGTTCTAAACAAGTCTGAGTATATAATTCGTTATAATATGCTTCTAATAGTCCCATATCCAAGTGAGTACCGGAACGGGCAATCCAATGCCACTAGTGATGCCAGGTAAACAGGATTGCTTTGGTTCCATGGGAATCAGGCAAATTGGCAAACTGGATCCATGATCAATTCTTTTCTGCAAGACGAAGGAAGACCCATTATCCTGATGGGCAATGGGGTAGTCCAGAGCAAGTCTTCCAGCAGTGAAAACCACTTCTGTTTGTTAGTCCTGTGACGATACAGGTATTGGCCGTTTTTAATTTCTCAGTTCTCTAATTTCAGTGACAGGATTTTATTTTAACATAAACTGGAAACTGAGGAAGGACTCCGAGATTTGGCCTGTGTTTCTATGATGAACATAATTGCTATACATGCGTTTTACTGGATTTGCAGGTCTGTACAGGTAGCGTCCACACCAAAAATATTTCTAGCAGAGGTATAGCAGAGGTTGTCTGTGTTAGTCTTAAAATAGACAGATACACAATATTTGGTTTGTATTAAAAAGCATTAGTCTGACAGGGAAGCTTCTAGGGATGGTCGAAGGCTAATTTAATACAAGAATGTAAGTGTTTGGGAAAAGAGGCTTCTGTGAAACCTAAAGTAAAAAGTTCACACTTAATCTCCTAGAAGGTGATACTAATTTAGAAATTCTTGACATACACTGTTTATTAGTACTGCAGAAAATGAAATGAAACATACAGCTAGTGGAGTCTTTTTTCATTGTTCAATATAGAAACATTAAAGACAAAATAAAGTCTGAGATGTGATCCAAAGCATTATTTTACTACTTCGAATAATTACTGCATGTGTTGCTAACTTAAAAGTGTTACAAGTAATGCAGGTAACATTTTTCCTTTACTCTGGTAATATACCATGAATATATTTTGAGAAACAGGAAAACAGAAGTAAAAAAATCTAGCTATAGCACAACTCTGTGTTTTGAATGAAAGTTATCAAAATCACCTCATCATATCTTGGCATCCTGTTATATTTCTACTACCTTTCATTGGCTTGTCTGTAAAAGTAACGCTTGGAGACAACTAAGTATGACTACCAAGTAGTTCAACAGCAAACCCAAAAGAATGATAAAACTGTTTTTAAGTCAATAGCTTAAAGGAAACAGCTGTGCAAGAACGATGACTTTTGAAACACAGTGGATCTTGACAGAAGCTCAGATCCCTTGTATTTCAGCCTTGTTCATTTGTCAACATAAAGGCAAGATAAAGTCTTATGGGATTAAATAGATTCCATAGCTAAAAATGCAGTTTGACACTTCTTGTAGACATATGACAAGTCTACACAGAGAATATATTGGTATTCTTTTCAGCTATGAAAAAATATGTTTTCAAGAGGGGCTGAATACTGTTATTTGAATTTAGATTCAATCAGTGTAACATTAGTTACCTTCAAATAATTTTAACCAGACGTTGTTACATTTTTCATCTTCTGAAGTTTGGCAAACACAGATCGTAAAGAAGTCATGTGTGAAATATTTTTAAATAAAACCTTCAATTAATATTTAGAAATTATTTTGCAGTTGGTCTAATTTCTGAAACTGTTTATCTAATTTCTTAAACTGTGTGCCAGAATTAGATGTGAATGATTTTCTTAATTTTGTTCAGTGTTCAGTGAATGAAGGATTGATATCCTTTTAAGAGTTCTTTATCTCATAGGTATTTCCCAGCAACTTTGTATCATACCTGTTCCTAAATTGGCCATGCAGATTCTGATTGTGCTGTATGTGTTATGTATTGTTTATGAGGAACAAATGGCTGACACCAAGAGTATCAGATCTATAATGTACATCAAACAGTTCTGATGATGGTAATTTCCTGTGACAGGAAAGTCTGAATGCCTGGTGATGCACCAGAATGCAAAAAGAACAGTTAAGTCTTTTGGCTAAACTCTGTTCTTTGTTGGATGATACATTCACACTGATTACAGGAGCTGTCTAACGGAGAGCAGAATTTATCCCTTTCATCCTTTTTCATAGTAACTTTCTATTACTTTTTGCAAGACAAAGATCCGGAGTCAGAATTTCCCTTAACCCTCAGAAGTAAGCAGATCCTTTTGGGATCCTTTGTGAATCATAAATTACTCCATCTTTCTTTTGGTCTAGCCAAAGCCTTTCTGCTCCACATCAGTGATTACAAGGTTAACTTTGTGAAGGGCGGTTCCACATAAAATATATTGTACTTTTCATGCGTGGACAACCTCTTGTATTTTTATGGGAAGTGTCTCACACCAACTTTCCCTCCAATGGATATCATGATGTCCCCAGCGCTACTTTCATTATGTGCTACAGCATCTTGTTATTAACATTACCAACACACAGAAGAAAGACAAACACAGTCTTCAGCAAGCCGTAGCTAAGCCTCACTGTTCTAGAGCTGTGAGCTTTACTGATCTAGGGGTGTGAGGTGTCTGTGATGAATCCTACATATTTATCGATAATCGAAGCTATAGGTGTAACAGGTCACACCCTTTGCCTGGCTGACCCACATCAGATTGGTATGATGATGATGTCTTGAGGAAGAGGGCAAACAGAGTTAAATAGCATGAACACCAAGGATTGAATGAGAACTTGAACGGCTGTAGGAACAGAAGGGCAAAAAAGTGATTTGAAGCTTTTACTGTCTTCTCATGCCCAAGTCTCAGACTTAGGTCGGTTCATCTGGATGAGTGATCTGGGCCTAGAAATAGCGTTATCTCAGAAAATTATTTAAAATGCAAGTCTCATTAAACTGTTTTTCAGATAGAAGAGAAATTTCATCTATCTGTAGAGACAGCTCCAGAAAAAATAAAGCATATCCAAAACGTGCCCGTAACTTGATATTTACTGTGGCAAAAATGCCAAAATCTCCAGACCCAGCTGTATGAGGAAGTTCATTTTAGCTCACATAGCTATAAAGGGACAATGCTAGAGATAAATGGGTTTTGTTCGTTAGCTTTCCTTAACATTTCTACAGGGCTGTTACTGTTTGCCTAGTTCTCTTCTTACATCCTGCCAGAGCTGCTCCGTAGTAAGTGTGTATTGCCATGATGATAGGACTGGGGTCAAACAGAAGTGTAGAAATGAATGTGGCTGTGGCCGTGCTGTATGTTTTTTTAAGTTTCCTCTTCACTTTTTTCTCCTCTCCTGCAGCTGGAGATTATCACCACACACATGAGACAGCAGAATGGCTCACGTAAACACTCTCCCTCCACATCAGTGCAAAGTCAGCTGGCTTAGCTTAAAATGTTGCCAAATCTTCAGTGTTTTGATCTGATAAAGCTAACTACCGGTTTTAAACCCCCTAATTTTATTCATAAATAGAAAAGGTCACAAAACATTATACACCATAGGAATCTGCTAGTGGTTGTGTTCCACTTGACAATTTAATCTATTTCTAATCATTACTCCATAATATTTATTGTTGGGTTTTTAAATTATGGTGCAATTAATGTAAATTTAAAAGCCACAGGATTTATTTTCAAGCTGGAATTTTGTTGCTATCATACTACTAACCAGAAAGAAAAAAAATCTTTGCAAATGAGTAATCTATGAAACTTCTATAAAACTGCTAAGATAATTATTATCAATGGATTTTTTTCTGAAACAGAACATATTTGTACAGTGTATGCTAGTAAAGACACTGCAAAGATGAAAAAACGAAAAACTTTTTTGACAGAAAAAATATAAAGAATCTGAAATGTGAAGGAAAGCAGAGGACTAAAAAAGGTGATTTTGAGATTCATTCGTGTCAGTTCCAGATTTCTTTCTCAAAAATTTAGATTGAGGATCCTCACACTCAAACTAATCAAATATAGCTAAGCAGCAGTTATAAAACCAAAAATGAGCAGAGGCAAAATGTATGTTAACAGTATTTCAGTGTTTTCCCACAGAAGAATGCATCTTTTAAAAGATTTTAGTAGCAGAGACCACATATATATGCTGTCTGTGCTTATTGTGCATTGTACTGTAAAATAGCGCATATGTGTGCATACTCTATATTTAGGATGGCATATAAAATCTTTGGCACGTAAATGCCCTTTATAAATAGCACCCTTCATAAATATCATTTTCAGTACTCAATACCTCTTGTGATGTTACAGCTAAAACATGTAGGCAGATATACCTTCCTTGCTTCTTTTGAGTATGCACTGAAACCTGGTGCTAATTCTTCCATTTGAAATAGCTCATTCTTTGCTTTTGTAACACTTCCTTAGCAACATACTGTCTTCAGCCTCTGCTTCCGTCTCTGTATATGAGCACTTTCTCACTGCCCTTTTTTATGTTCCCTAGCATTTTGAAACTATTTTGTTATTGGCGGTTGTAGAGGAGCTGTGACTATGCACGGGGGCAATGCAGATTGCCGGAGAATTGGCACTGTGCTTTTTCATTTACTCCCAAAGGACACTTTCTAGACCACTTTGTGCAACCAGAAAATCTCTCTGGAGTGGCGGAGAACAAAATTAAGCCCTGAACTTGTGCAAAAAAATCTTGAGCTTTGGGATCATTTGCTTATGTGTTAGCTGATATTATTTTATGATAGGAATGGAGAGAGACACAGCGAAGACATGGTGAGGATGGCATGCCACTGGGAGGCAGATGGCAATCAGGGAATGGAGAGTCATTCAGTAAGAGAGTGATGGGTTGTCCAGTGTAAGAGACTTCCCTGCCTTGGAAACTGGGGCAAGAAAGAGCTTGAGAGTGTGACTGTGGGCTCTGTGCTTGACTTTGCAGTGTGTAAACTGCTGCTTGTACAAAAGTGTTTGTGGAACTGGGACCTGAGTTCATTTTTTGGGCTGTTACTCGCTGCCAGTCTGATCTTAAAACAGCATTGTTTTGGCCAGAAAGGCATATGGGTATGAAATAAGGTAATCTTATGTCTGTGCATAGGCAAAAATGTGTACAAAAGGACAAAATAAAAAATTCAAATTACATTTCATTTAAGGATAAACTCATTTTCTTGGACTAGCACGAGACTTGTGGCTATCTATTTTTAGTGTGCTATTAAAAAGTCACTATTAAACTACTTTTTAATGTGATTTTACAAATATCAACCCCACAAGTCATTCATTTTTCCAAACGCCTGAATCCCATATCTCCATAACCCAAGAAATTAAACATTATCATTTGCTATTTTTATGCTACAGTTGTTGTTATACTGAAACAGCTAGCAAATGATAATCCCTTCACCGATCATTTTCGTCAATAACTATGCGCTGTCGTAAGTGACAGCTACACGTATGTCATGTTTACTGTCATTCATAGCTGCCAACATATTTGTAGTAATTGTGTAATCAGAAAGGGAAAGAATAGTTTTACTAAAACTGTCAGAAATATCATTTTCAAATACTGACTGTATGAGCGTTGTGCTGTGGTTAAAGAACTGAGATTGAAAAATGTGATTCTGTAGTTACTCCTTCCATTGCCTGATCCCTGGCTTGTCTACAAATTCTGTGAGCGAAACATTTGGAGGATTGTTCTAGATCTTTCAAATCCTCATTTTTCTAGTGAAAATGATTGACAATGGACACGTTTGTATGGTAAGCCAGGGGTAGCTTTGCAAGACAGAATTCAAGAGTTGTTCAAATTCGTGTCCTACATTTCTGGAACCCTAAAGTTTCATGGTTACTGGGATGGGTCTAGGCTTGGTGAAGAGACAAAGTGGGAGGTATCTGGAACAGAGAACCCACGTTTAACAGTGTTAATAACCTTTATGTTTGTTGTCCTGCTGCAGAAGAAGCACAAATGAATCAACATTTGATAGCTCATTAATCACAGCAAACACAGAATACTCAAGATTCTACTCATGCTAAACTACTTGCTATCGTCTGTTGAATAAAGGATTACAACAAAATTTAACTCAGTAGGCTATTATCTGTACTGAAAAACTCACCAAAAATTCAGATTATGAACCAGTTTAATTTCATTGTATTCCATTTGTCAATTACACAAAAATATAGCAGAGGTATACCCTAAATCCAAACCCATATTTGCCAGCCCCCATATAAGAAGCACCAAGGATATGCAATGAGTAGATGGGCCATAAGAAAGCAAGCTGTTTTGTGGTACGACATCAAAGTTAATATGCTTGCCTCTCAGGAGGCCAGGGCATTTTAGTTTAGCTGCTTGGGAACCCAAGTAAGTACATCCAGATAGCATTGTGGTGCACTGAGAGGGCGCATGGGCTTGGATTGTTGCCAGTTTGGAGACTTCTTTGCTGAGTTCCTCTGTGTGATATAAGGAGCCTCAACTACAGTCTCTTTATATATTTATCAAATGAGATAGTAAAGCTTATAAGTTACTAAGCAGTTATTATGTCTTTTCTCCATCAGACAGCAAAGAGGTTCAGATGACAGCTCTGGATTCTCTGTATTTTTAAGGTATCTTAATTAGTCATGAAAGTGAAAAATATAGAGACTACTCTAATTAGGAGTCCTTTCATATTTAAGAACTTCAGGTAATGTCTGTTTTCTGACTGACTCCCAAGCGCAAGGTAAGACTGGAGTCTTAGACCTGAACTTTCTGCTCCCAGTTGTTCCGTCTTTAGTTTGTGCTGACTTGATTCTTGTCCTGTGATTGATCTCGTGTATTATGTGAAAAGCTGGATACTCTTCTAGGCACTCCAGGAACTAATGGTCAATCTAAGACAGTATTCTAATACATAGCTTAAAGCAGTAGCTTTCTGTTATCTAGGGATAACCTACCTGCCACAGTCAGCTTTCGTTTGTGCTAAAGGAAGTGCAAGAAGTACTTTTAATTTCTAAACTAGGTCTTCGTTCTTTTGCAGCTATACATTAGTATGCCTGTTTACTGAGCTTATTTCAACCTCAAGCTCTCATTCATAGTATTATGTCATTTCCACACTTCTCTCTCCCTGTCTTCCATTAGGCTCGTTCTTTAGTTTGCCATCTCTGAGTGTCTATTTTCTTGTTTCATTTTCCATGAAAATCATCAGATTATTGAAAGCCAATAAGAGTCTTTATTAAACCTTGTTTTTCTGTGTATAGGATTCAGGAGTCCTTTTATAAACGAGAAAAGTTTGTATACACGGGTTTTTTGCACCTTGACCTCATGAGAAATACTTCATACTGGATATAAGATCATACCAATTCCAGTTAATCTATAGCTGTAATCATATTTAATCTTTCATCTGTTATAAAATATTTTTGCCAATATTCAAGGAGGAGGTGCATTTTAATATCAACATTGATCAATATTATTGGTTTTCAAGCAAAATATAATTTCTTTATATAAAAATAATCTTAAAAAAAATCTATTCCAATTTTTCAGCCAAACCAAATTGATGTAGACTTGAGATTCCTATTTAAGTGACAAGATAAATCAGGGAATCTATATTCCAATTTCGTGCATTAAAAGCATATTGAACGTCACCACTTACATTTGTCATTTGCGCTTGAAGGTGTACCACATGACCTCTGCTAGGTAGTCATTAAACTAACAGTATAACTCTTAGGTTAATATGTACCTATTATAGATGCAAGCACATTAGTATTAGCTTGGGTTTTCCACAGACTGTCTTTGAAGCCTGGAGGTGGAATGGAATTGTCAGGTACAATGTCACAGTGATCTGATATAATCAGACTAGTCAGTCCTGGCGTATCTAATTTAAATGCCTTTTTCTGACATGGGACCTCAAGAGACAATGGGAACTCAGAGACTTTGCGACTGAAGTCTATGAGGGACTGATTTAAAAATGATCCACCTTAGTCAAGGCAAGGAGGATGAGCTTTCAGTAAAAGTCTTTATTTAATAGGGAGGTAATATAATAAATATATAAATTAAATCTATAATGTAATTTCTTTACCTATTATTGCAATAGTGGATATCCAGTACCTATGGTAGCTTTATCTTTTCACAGATAAAGAGAGTTATGCAGTCCCTTACTCTTGAGAACATGCAGTTATTGTTTCAGAACACTAATAATTTAACTGAATTTCTCGCCATCTTTTTGGTTATAAGACAGGTTTTTGGTTAGTCTCTCTTTTTTTTATTGTCTTTCAGTTTATGCTTAGTCATTGGGGAGCTTTTTATTTCTCATTTATCAAGAAAAAGTGTGGCTATGCTAGAAGATGTTAAGACGCTGCAAGCTGGACTCCAGAGAGGAGTCTTACATTTTCCCAAGTTATGGTGGTTCCCTTCTTGTGCTAAGGGAATGGGGCCAAGAGCTGGAGATCAGCCAAAAGGTGGGTTCAGAAAAGCCACATGTCAGTGCTCTTGAGTTTTGTTAGTATCATAAGTAAAATGTATATATTCACTCATCCTATTTAGAGATGATTTTAAAGTGTGCACTATAGCTAATCCAAGCATGTAAATATAACTTCCATCATTGAATTTCCTGAGAACTCTGGGAAGAAAAAGTCAACATTGCATCATCAATATAAATAAAACAGCTGATCTGGCTGAAGAGAAGGGATGGCTTAGCAAAACAGCCAGAAGAAAAGAAATAGATGCAACACTTAAAACCAGTATTTTTTTTTATTAGTTAGGGACAGAAGGCAAAAGAAGGCAGTGCTGTTATTCTCCAAGGCATTATGCTAAATGTAAAACAGCTTACCAGCATCACTGGAAGCTGCTTACCAACATTATTAGTTCAGGGTTTGGACATGATTGGAGAATACTCATTATTGCTTTATAAAGAAAGAATTTGAGATATTGATTATAAACTCGTATAAAACTGTGGAATGAGAAAAGTAGGTAGCCTAAGTAAGACGTTGAAGTCAACTGGTTTTCGACTAAATACCAGTCAGGCAATTTCAACAGCAGGTGCACAGACTTATGCAAAACACCGATTAAAATGCTTAATCAAGTAAGCTGAGATGACAAACAAGACCAGCTGTAGAGCAAAGATTGTGCTGTATCAGCTGTGCACACGGTATGACTCAAACTTGAGAGCTGTCCATATAAGAAGTAATAATTGACCAAGAATTATTGTTCAAAAGAGAATCTGATAAAAAATATCTGCTTTACACTGTGTTGATAAAACAGCATTTTTTAATTTGTAGCATTTGAACTTTTAAGAAAAGCAACTTCCCTTTCACTTAAAGTTGGTCTCCTCGAGATTTTCCTTTTTTTAAAGAATCAGCTAGTTGGCTTTACAGTGTGTCATATGAATATGCATAAGGTAAAAGTACATTTTAATGAGTGACCATTAGCTGACTTCATATGTGTATACAGTAGATAACAAATAAGCTTGTCAAACAAATGGCGGGTAACTGCAACCGTGATCTACTGTTATTTGCTCTCTTCCAAAAAGTATCAATCCTGCTTCCCCATAGGATGAACATTTGCAGACAGTTAGTGATGTGTATCAAGCCTGGAAAGAAAACCTGAAAGAAAATCTCGATTCTGTGTTTACGTAAGAGAGACTGAATTTCAAATGAAAGTACTACATGAACATAGGTGCTATGATGTGGAAGGGTTGGTAACACCTGTGTATTTAAGATTTTATTCTCAACTGTGCCTAAACTGTGGAAAAAAATTTCTTCGGTTCTCTTTGAATCTTCTGTTCCCCTGGAGGCCCTGGTGTTCTTTCACTCCTTATCGAACTGTAGCAACAAAAATCCTAAGATCTGCCTATGCTTAGGTAACTACGCATTTTGGTTAAAGAATGCTGTTTTCTATATTCGAGGGGATGCAAGAGAGCAGTGTTACTAGCAGGCATTTCTAGCCATACTTGACTTAGCCCGCAAAACAAGTATCTACTTTCTGTCACATCGGCTGTGGAACATCTTTCAGCGTAAGTCCAGAAGGAAGTATAAAATCCTGTCTCCGGAGTTAGAACAGTTCCTCTTAGATTCGATCTTGCTGGATCTCTTTCCGAAAATCCCTCTGGCAACCCGACTAGAGTTTAAGAATCATTAACAAACCGTTATACCCCTGTGCCTTCAGTATTCTTCCCAAAGAGAGGTATGAAACATTTTCAGTTGTACCCATTAGTTTTTACCCACCATCTTTCTCCCCTTTGGTGTTTGTTTACTATAAAACAAAGTATCAATATGCTCTGTTGACAAAAATTATTATTTTGAAATGATATTTTATCTTGATTTTGCAGTAGTAGGAGTTTTATCTGAAAGCCTGAGCTTGGAATTTTGTGTGATTATAAGGAAATGTTATCATCCAGTTAATATCTAGGCATTGTATTTGGTAGGAAATCTTTGAAAACATGAACCTTAAACCCTGAATGCACTAAAAGAAACTTAAGTATATTGTCTTCCTTAATTTGGTATTCCTGAGCCAACTACATGACTTGATGGGAACAGCAATACCACTATGCTTGAAACGCTAAAGGCCTCCAATATTATGATTCTTTAATAGAGACAAATTAGTGATGATCTCTATTTTCTGAACAATTAGTCCCAAAAGTTCCGTGTTCAGGGAATAGGAACATGCTTCCTTTTTGTATTTCTCTTTCAGCACTGAGAATACCCTGAGCAATCCTGATAACAGTTTAAGAATAATTGTTATTTCTCTGTTTTCTGAAAACATAGTACATTCCATTTGTGCCATTTTAATGGACATTTTTACATTTCTCTTATGATTTTAGCTTTATAAAAGCTATTTGTCTGAAATGTTATTAAAGAAGAAAATCTGACACAAGATAGTTGATTGACGTTTTAAAAGCCAAATATTTCTTATTCAGAATATCAAGTAAGGTTTATGGGATTTGAAAGAAGTCTGGAGAGTTTCCCATGTTGAGTTGGGACCAGTACTGACAGAAGCTTCCACATGCAACCTTTACTCCAGAAGGCAGATCAAAGTAATATTTTTAAAGGGGTTGGCTAAGACTATGATCACGCTTGAGCCTCAAGTGCAGAATCGGCCTGTAAATGCGGTGAGCCATTGCTTAATAGAAAGATTTTAAAATTGTTAATGGCTTATTTTCTCAGTGTGGTTGTAGCTTCAATTCACAGTGGTAATTGAAAACAATAATAACATTGCTCAGAAATTTGGCGAAGGACAAGGAACTGAGCAGAAAATTCATTTAGTTATATAATCCCATTGTATAATAAAGAAGATATTGTAAAGAGCTGTGGGAAGGTGTGTCAGAAGTGTTTCATGAATTTCTGCAGTTTTTATGTTAGCAGTTTTCATTTTCTATTTACTGTTTCTAGAAACTATGAGAAACTTGCTTTGTGCAGAATTGTTCTCATTCTTATTTGGAGTGAAAATCCAGCAAGATACTTAGCTGGGTTTGCTATGAAAGCAGAACAGGAAAGACCAAGTAAAGCAAGTGTAAAGCTTCCGTTTCTTCTTATAAAGCTGTAGCTTCATTATGCCAGTCACTGTACAGAAGTGAAAGTGGATTGAAACTGCTCTGATTTGTCAGTATATCACAGATCTGAATCAGCTTGCAGCAAGGTGTCAGATTTTCCTTTAATCAGGCTCTGTCCTCTGGCAAGAGGAAGCAGGTCCTACTACAGGTATTACTACCCAGAGTAGTCTCATAGGGAACTCCCACGTTCTGATGGTTGTCCAATGGCTTACGTTCTGGGTGAGAGAAAGTGGTGAAAGGCAGAGGATGAACATCTAAGCTTGGAATTGCATCCTTCATTTTAATTGATGCATTCATTTGGATAAAACAGATCCTGCATGAACCACAGAGTGAACACACCAGCAGAGATTTTGAAAGATATTCTGATGCCTATGAATTTGTTGCACGTCTCTTATACATTAGCTCATCAAATATAATTAAAAAATACTAGTGGACAAGGGACAGGCAGGTGAAGAGACACTAAGTGGCGCCTTTGTTGTCATTGATGAACACCAGCTTTTTTTCTGAAAAGCAAGAACTTCAAAACTACGATTGTCAGAGAAGCAAATGATGACCTTTTGACACATGAAAACACAGAGAAGCCAGGAAAAGTTGCACTGACAGTTTACACTCAGTTTGTGAGCCTCTGTCCTTAAGGGTGTCATGATAGGAATGCAAATGATGCCACTGCCCAAGAGTTAACAGTTACTAGCCCGTGCAGAATGCTGTCTGCATCTGTTAGCACATGAATACATGTCTTACTGAGAAAGTTGTTAGATGGAAATGTTGAAAGAAGATAGCCATGAACTTTAAATCTGATCAGTCAGCCTTTCTCTGGTGAGTATGTCTTGCATGAGGTTCCTCCATGTCTTGGGAATTGACAGTCTTTAAATGCATGCCTAGGCTGGTAGTTTGCTCCACAGAAGTAACTCTAGAGTTACAGTACTATCTAGGTTCTGCAAGACTGCAGTTCACTGAGATGAAGTTTTGTCATGCAAGTTGAAGAGTGTGATCTTAAAGGCTCTATCTTTAAAAATTTAAGCTTTCTGTTTACAAAGTTCATAAGAACTTTCTTTAGAGACAGAGGTACTGTTTGTGGGCATAGCAGGAATTGTTGGCAATCTGGCCAGAACAGCTCAGCATCTGTGTCATTTCTAAGCCAAATCAAATCAGATTTTTCCCAGATTTTCATTACTGCTGTTAGTGAGCTTGCTAAAATGTATGTCCTTTATAAGACCCATCAACTGAACTTGTCATCCGTAAATTCAATATTTTTCTTAGATTAAGAGTTAGCCTCAGAGAATGATTCACACCTTAATTGCTGTGTGCCACCATTTGAAGGATAGTTTCATATATGCCAAAGCAGAGGCTCCTGTGGTTGTGTGACGTTAACTGTTGGGAGCCAGGAACCTGTACATTCCTGTAGATGCATGGAGAAATGCTCACATTCCTGCCGCGTTCCAAAATGTTATGGGTCCCACCCTACCTTAAATACCACTACCTGCATTTTGCCTAAAAACCTAGCAGTTAGATAGCTAACCTGGAAAATGAGAGAGCTGGGTTCCAGGCCCTCTCCGCATGAACACATCTTGAGCCTTCTCTTTTTTCCATCAAGGTAGCAAAGGTTATCTGTATGCTAATAGCAGTCTATATAGCAAGGTATACAAGATTCAGAGGCTGAGTAAAAGAGGACAGATTATGAGGGAGTACAGTTCTGAAAAGGAGAGTGTCCTGCTGGCTGATTCTTACCCTCGGCACTTGGTGTGCATTTTGTAATAAAGTCGATGGATAAAACCTATAATATTGGTTAACCTATAGGCCTGGGAAATCAGAGACTAAAAAGGGGGACTCCCACTAGACTGCTTTAAACAGAAACCTACTGTGCAAAAGGAAACACTGCTTCTTTTTTGTTGTCCCCTGGAGAACTCTGCATTTTTAATTTCAAAAATACAGAAACACCTCCTGCGGAGACCTAAATCAAGCACCTAGCCAAGTACACCTCTATCTAGTATTTTTTTTTGACTGATTCTGCTCACCTTCCTGCTGAGTGTAGCGGTGAATTGGATCACCCTTTTGTGATACAACTTGTCCTTTGTCCGTCCTTACTCCCTCCGGGACCAGTGTAAGGAACTTGGATTTTCTCAGGTTGTTTGTCTGAATCAGCCCAAGTTTCTTGTGAGGCCAAGAGCCCAAGTTTCAGTCACAGGATGTGTGAATATGGCCCTTTGCATCTGCTGAGCCCTCACCTCTTAAGAGCCATCACCTATTTCATTAACTGAATTAATGAAACTGGTGAGAAACACTAAGCAATGCAGAAAACTTGGTTGGGATTCATGTTAGCAGACTTTCAACATCAGCAGCATAAACGTCTGTGTCTGAGCAGGTCCTGTTCTAGAGTGAAGAGCAATAAGTACATCTTTACAATTGATATAATCTACTTTAGGCGTCTTTCTGAAATTACTTGCACCCCAGAAATGCCTGTTTCTTTTCACTCACTATAGAAGGAATCTATGTGGGTTTAGATGTGTATGCAATAAGTGTACAAAACATTAAATGGCGTGACTTCTACTTCCCTCCTTTTAACAAAACCCACGAAGCTCCCTAGAGAAATAAATAAAACTCTCCTGTAATGTTAGGCTATAGATGTAACTGAGCTGAACGCCTGAAATAAATAAAAATCCTGGCGTGGCTTTATGCCTGACATTTTGTCTGTAATACGTGACCTTACCCAGGCCTCTGCTTATGCATTTGTAATGCTAACAAGGAAGTAGTAAAGGAAGAAAAAAAAAATCTCATGAAATATGGTGTCAGTAGTTCTATAAACAGCAAGTGCTTGCTGCATGGCAACTAGTATATTTTATTGCAGATGTTCAGTGAGTTGTGTGCACAGTAGGGACTTGAAAAATGGTAGGAAATGAGCTGGCATGGCTTAGAAGTTTCTGGTGAAGCCCTACTTTAAGTGTACAATTGTTCCTAAACAAATTATTTCCATTTATGAAATGTCAAAGAATTTCCAATAAAAACAAATTATTCTGGGTTTTTTTTCCCAAAAAATATATTCAGGAATTATTTGTGCTGCTATTGAACCAGAAAACATAATTTCCAGAATAGTCTGAATAGATCTACAATAATTGCAGGCGAGATTCTTCCCTAAAATAACGGCAGGCGAGAGTCCTCCCTAACCTGCAATTTGGTACCTAAAGAACTTTTTCCTCACAAATTGATTGTGGGCTAGACACTGGATGTGTGGAGCATTATGTCCTAACTCTTTTTGGAAAATGCAAAGGAAGTACTGACAGGGGTGACTGTCTAGAATTCTAAAGTTGAGCCTAAAACGTGTATATTTTTATTGAGTGGTTATCCCTGCATGGATTGTGACAATGGCAGAAACTGCTAAGATAATATTAAAGAAATCACCCAAATCAGAATATGCTGGCTAAAAAGTAAGAGGCTCTCTGCTCCTTAGTAGGTGAAGAAATAAATGTGAATGGATCAGTAAAGATAGCTATAACTAATATGGGCATCGCTGTGTTTGTACAGAAGAGGCCTTTGGTTTTGGTGGAAAGTCAGTTGTAGTACTGTGCAAGTGTGGATCAGGAGAGTAATTCTCACGCAGCATATTTTGTAAGAGCAACACTCTGGAAACTTTTCATTGATAATAGATATGCAAATACAGAAAATAATATTAGTGGCTGCTGCAGAAGCAACAAAAGTGAACCATAATACTTTTTTTTAATCATCCATATTGGTCACTTAATTGTGATAGCAAATTACTGTTGTTTTTCAGGATTTACCTGTCGTTAAAATGATGGAAGATAAAAACAAAGTGCTAGCTCTGATTAAACTGAGAAAACAAAGAGTAGATTGAAGAGGCCATGTTTTGTCTCTGTGATTGCTGTTGCTTTGAAAATGGAAATGTAAGAGGAATTTCTTAAAATTAAATTGAAGGGGAGGTAATGTAACAGCAGCTTGACTGTTTTCAGAATAGCAGTGGAACTACATTAGGAATATTGGAAAATTTAAAAAACAGAGTAAAAATACTTTGAAGTCTGCCAGTGTATTTGCAGTTGACAAAGAGTAAGCCTGAAAAATGTCATCCCCCTCATAGATCAGTAAGTGTGAGTATAAATATTAGTTTTCAAATATTTGCTCATTTTGTGTATTCCAAAATGCAGCAGAATGGATTAAAGTAAATCAGCAATTATTTCTGAGGGCTATGTAACAAAGTTATTGACCCTTTTGTTCATCTTCCAAAAGAATTTCATAATTGGAGGAAACATTTCATATCAGCAGTGTGTAAGCCGTGGAGATGTTGAGGTACGTCCCATGAAAGATAGTTTTCTCCCCAACATCCAGCTGAAAGAAGCTTAAGAGCTATTTCCATCTAAGTTCCTTTTGTACATCAAGTGAACAGTTCTGCAATTTCTAAATATTTCGAAGAAGATGAAGACAAAACGATGGCTGGAAGCTTTTAGTGACTGAATACTAAGTGTTTCTCTGATTTTGTGTATGTTTACCATGAGGTAATAGCTCACTTGAAGAGTAAGTTGCAATAAAGAATTGATGTATAATTACTGGGCCATCTTATACGTAGCGCTTACCTAAACACATGTAGCCTCAAAGCAAACCAGATGGAACTAGGCACATGCACTCAGCGGTCCTCATTAGATCTCACTGCCTTCGTGTGTTGACCTCAGCAAACATCGTTAATTTAACAAACAACATTAATTTAACCTCTAATACTTGAGTCATATATGTGACAGTGATAGAAATGTGTAGTTTAGAGAAAAATATATAATAAGCTAAAATAAAAATATATAATATGCTAAAGATAAACGCTGCTGTTCTAAAACATTGCTTAGAATATACTGTTGACAGTTCTTTCGCTGCAAGCAGGGTGGCCATCCTACCTATTTTTTGTTTGTTATTATTAATTTTGCCAGACGCAAGGTTCCTCAAGCTGCTCTGTTTCTCAGCAATAGTCCCATGAAGTCTTGTCTTCTTGGTTAAGTAGCTGTGAATAAACAACTTCCTTACTGATATGAGATGCAGTTCTGCTGTCCGTTAGACCTTGCACTTCAGAATTCACGACAGAATCAAAACGTATACAAGATTTCAGAGATCACCATATGGCTTGTAGTTCCAGACTCTTCCTGTAGATCATGACTTCTTCTATATTCTGTCCAATTCTGGAGGGTTGCTGTCATCCTACTTTAATGATTTATCAAAGCAGGAATATAGCAGTGAAAATCCTCCACTGAATTTTGGTCTGTACTTAATGAATGTAGCAGACTTTTGCATGGAGTATGTTGCATCCTAAGAGAGATTGTCCAGAGCCCGTTTCTCTTTCAAGATGCAGTTTCTGCAATTGCTTATATGGAGAAGTGTAACTCTGAAGCTATTCCATGCGCTTCTATACTTTTAAGTTTCTAAAATACAATTTGGCAGAGGAAAACAGCTTGGCCAGCAGGCCATGTCACATTATTTTTCCAGGAATTACCAGTTTGTGCTCTGAAAACCACAGCGTAGTTCCTATTAATGAAGAATTTGGATGATATTTTTGAAGGCATGGCCACAGTATTAGGAGGTCATTTTCTTCTTTTTTAAGAAAGTTGCACTTGAGGTTAGTTTATTAGTAGAAAAGGCAGTTAGGCTTACCTGAAAGTCCCATTGCATGTATTGCCTCTGCTGGGAAGGTGTGTGTGACTTATCCTGTTGCATTATTTGACATGACTGTCTAGATAGGAAAGACCTAAGGTGTGTGCTGAGCATCTTGGGCAGCGTGCTTTAGGAGCAATATAGGGAAGGAATAGGGGAGTCTTGGGGTATCTTATTGTTGCTTTTGAAAGTTTTCATAATTTCACTTTCTGCACATGTTCTCTGTGTAAATTACTTGAACTGAACATGATTTTGAGTCCTGGGTTCTTCCGTTTATATGATATGATATCATTTTTCAAATGATTGTAGTATATATCATGTCAGAAAGAACCGTTTATTTTTCTGTAATAAAAATTGTGAATCATAATATTTTGTCCCAGGTCTAATGATAAAATTCCTTTAGAAAGGCATTGTAAGTTATCTTCATGGCTAATATAAAGTGAATAATATGAATATTTAATAGTTATTTCTATATTTTGCAAAGTGAAATATAAGGTTCCATGACATATTACAAGGCATACTAATTTACTTTTTTAATGAAAATATTTTGCTGTGCCTTTTGTAACCTAAAAAGTCAGTCAGTGTGTGTTTTGCAGTTTCATTTGTGCACTTTCATACAGTGTAGCTATTATTGTCATGAGATGCTAAATATGAAAAAGTATTCAGTCATTACAAGAAGCCGTTCCTTTCTGAATTGAATCAGTGTAACTAATCAATTGAATTATAATATTGCATTTCATAGTTCTCTAAGAAAAAAATACATTACTTAATTATTTTGTAAGTGGCTTTCCCCATTTTATCTTGATTAAATAAGATGCATGCATAGAATTACTGAGGTAAGCAATTATTTTCCATTCCTGAATATCAGCAATGTTTTCAGATATGACCCTATAAAACAGAGAGAAAATGTTTACTGGCCAGTAATTGCATTGTGAGACGAGAGAGACCCACACAGACACACACCTTTATATTAAATTGTGCAAATTAAATTAAAGTTAACAATTTATTTGTTTTTCTAAAAACATCATTCTAACAGCAGCAATGAGGTTTTGATGTTCCTATCCAAACATTATTTGCGCTGTGACAGTGTTGAGTACTTTTCTCCCATAAGCCACTTTCCACAATGACTGTCCTTGACCAAACCAGAAAATGAATTTGATTTCTCTAATGCAAAAGGTAATTGGATTTTTCTTTATGGAATGCATCCCTTTAATGATTCTCTCTGCTTCAGCCAATTTAGCTGCAACTGACCTGACATTGATCTGGCCATATGACTTTAAATAAATGCCAAAGCTAAGAGATGAAAGACCAACTGTCTGCTGTCAGAAAGAACATTTCCTGCCTCATCTTGCCATTTTCCCCAGAAAATGTCTCCTTCTTGAATGTCATTCTTATGAAGCACACTAATAATTGGTCACAGAGCAGCGGATTGCATCCTTCTACCGACTATAATAAGTATTTCCCAGAAAGCTCCCAGAGAAAATATTTTGAAAACTGAATAAAACCTTACAAATAATTGTTCTTCTTTCCAAATATTTATTGCTACATAGGCTCTTCCTAAGAGAATAAGTATTACTAAAGTAGTGAATTATATCTTTACAGAAGTCTTATTTATCATTAAATATTTATCAAAATATGTATTTGGCTAATTGGGGTCATTAAAATAAAAAATATCATAGCATGCTGATCTGAGAAAGGAATTACCTACAGAAAACAATTAGTAAAGGTGGTGTTTCAGGACATAATATGTTCTTTCTTCAGGCTAGGGATAATGGAATCATAAAACCACAGAATATGTATTTCTGTTTATAGTGCATATATGCTTTAAATATTCATTTGGACCCAGTCCTGGAAGCTACTGTGCTGAGCTCTTTTAACTCCAGATGGGCTAGGAACCAAAATTTAGAAGTTGAATTTGCGTTTTTACTTTAATCAGGGGTTGTATGTTCCTTTTGGACATTCTGTTAAATGTCTTTGATTGAAGGTAGCAGCTCATATTCTGGATGATAAACCAGATTTTTAAAAATCTGTATATCAAAATAAATATAGTGGAAAATAAAAATAAGAAATCTTCAATTTGAAGTTAATGGAAACAAGCTCCTTCCTTCTGAAATCTTATTAAGAATTATTCTCATATTAATCAAAAAAATTAATAATTTTCCACTGTGTACTGATTACCGATGAGAGATAGTAAGAATTTGTTTTACTTACTAATATTCTGTAGCAAGTACTCTCCTCTGTTTCCTTTATTTGTTCTGTCATTTCTTACTCTGTAAGTATATGTATACATAAATTTTCCACTCTTCTGGATCTTTTGCACAACAGAATTGATGCGTTTGCTGTAATGTAACTTTATTTGCTTTATAGTACAATTAACCTGAAATAAAAGGATATGAAGATGTAGTTTCCCGAAGGTGCAGGGGACTGAGGGGTATTCACCTTCTTCATTTAGTTCAGAGTCATTATTCATTTTCTTGTGTGATATCCAGAAATAGCGCATGCATTTAGGTAGGATAGGAGTTTAGATAAGAATTATGAAAATGGGTTTAAGTATTTCATATTTTTAAATATTGTGCAAGATTTTTGGGGGACTTTAGTCCCGAGTGCATTTTTCTTTCTGATACCAGGAATCAAAAGAAGATTATAGATGGCATATAGTGCATAATTCACAGGGTTGCGTTGCCTGGAATGCAATTCAGATTTCCAGAGTTAAAAATCTGTTGATGCTGCTGCTCTCAGTGAAGCAGCCAGGAAAGCCACACCTATGTCAGCTTCATAGCTGTATGTGCAAGTAGTCCATGTACTGTTTTTCCCTAAGTTTCCTTTCTTCTTGTCAAGTAGTTTGTTCACTTAGATTAGTTCCTCTCTTCTTGTCTTTGGCTGTCCACAAGTGTTGTTTCTCAAGGAATTGTGTGCATTTCTAGGGGATAGAATATCATTTCTAGAGGATAGACTATGTAGGCCAATATACTTTACGCTGATTGTAAGTACATTGGAGAGATTATTTTTATGTGGTCTAATTATTATTAGTTAGTTCTTGCCTTCGTGACACCAGTTGAACAGTATATATTATTTTTGTCTTTCTCTGTAGGTCACTGATATGATGCTTCAGGACAAACCCTACCCAGACTGGGGAAAGTCTGCCAGAGCTTTCTGGAAGAAAGGAAACATTAGGATCATTTTATTCTGGTAAGAAAATAGTAAAATCTAATTATTGCAAATGATCCTTGTGTAGAACATCCAAAAATATGTCTTCTAATTCTCTGTGACAAGAAGAGATATAAAGGGAATGCATGCTGAGAAAAGAAAAATGGAAAAAAATGAAACTTTGTCTAACACAAAATCACACAGTAAAAATCGATATATAAAAATCGATATTGAACCATTTAGAATCCAAAGATTTGAGGTAAAAATCTAATTTTAAAATTGAGTTAACCTGTTTCTTTTATTCTGTCCTTGTAACTGTTTATAATAGAGTTGCAAAATTTTTGCCATATGTGATAATATTTAGATGTCCAATTGTCAGATCCTGTAATTAAGGTAAGTAGATATGTAAATGTCCTTTGTGAGCTTAAAACTAATGATAATAACTCTTTAATCTGAATGGCATTGCAAATGGTGAGTCAGCCCTTATATTATCAATACAAATATTAAAAAGCAGATTAAATCAATGCAAAATTGCTATCCTGAATGTATCCTGTACTAGCTAAGTTCAGACCAAGTGGAACAATTAAAACAACATAAATTATGACAGGAAAAAAAGGAAAATAGAAAGTGTATAATGTCTGAAGACCCTATAGCTAAAGATGAAAGAGGTTACAAAGATAATTTTCAAATACGTTACAAACAGAAAACTTAGGAAAATATCAGCAGACCTGCTGTTGGGTAAAGAATGTAGAGAGAAATGTAGAAGGACATGTTACAGAGAAGTTGAAAGATTTATTTGCATGTATTCTGCTACAGAATATGCTAAGAGATATCTATGCTTTTTAAATAATAAGAATTAGGTATTATATTAAATTAAGAGTCACAGAATCACAGAATCGTTTAGGTTGGAAGGGACCTCCGCACATCATCTAGTCCAACCTCCCTGCTCAAGCGGGGTCCTCTAGAGAATATTGCCCAGGATCACATCCAGACGGGTTTTGAATATCTCCAGGGAAGGAGACTCCACTACCTCTCTGGACAACCTGTTCCAGTGCTCTGTCACCCTCACAGGAAAGAAGTTTTTTCTCAGGTTTAGGTGGAACTTCCTGTGGTTCAGTTCCTGCCCGTTGCCTCTTGTCCTGTCACTGGGCACCACGGAGAAGAGACTGGCCTCATCCTCTTGACACTCCCCCTTCAGATACTTGTACACGTTGATCAGATCCCCTCTCAGTCTTCTCTTCTCCAGGCTGAACAGGCCCAGCTCTCGCAGCCTTTCCTCATAGCAGAGAGGCTCCAGTCCCCTCATCATCTCTGTAGCCGTCCGCTGGACTCTCTCCAGTAGCGCCATGTCTCTCTTGTACTGGGGAGCCCAGAACTGGACACAGTACCCCAGCTGAGGCCTCCCCAGGGCTGAGGAGAGGGGCAGGATCACCTCCCTCCACCTGCTGGCAACACTCTGCCTCATGCACCCCAGGAGACCATGGGCCTTCTTGGCCACAAGGGCACACTGCTGGCTCATGCTTCACTTGTTGCCCACCAGCACTCCCAGGGCCTTCTCGGCAGAGCTGCTTTCCAGCAGGTCAGCCCCCAGCCTGTATTGGTGCATGGGGTTATTCCTCCCTAGGTGCAGGACCCTGAGCTTGCCTTTGTGGAACTTCAGGAGGTTCCTCTCCGCCCAGCTCTCCAGCCTGTCCAGGTCCCTCTGGATGGCAGCACAGCCTTCTGGTGTGTCAGACACTCCTCCCAGTTTCGCATCATCAGCAAACTTGCTGAGGGTGCACTCTGTGCCTTCCTCCAGGTCACTGATGAATAAGTTCAACAAGACGGGACCCAGGACTGACCCCTGGGGGACACCACTAGCTACAGGCCTCCATCTTGACTCTGCACCACTGACCACAACCCTCTGAGCTCGGCCATCCAGCCACTTCTCAATCCACCTCTCCGTCCACTCATCCAACCCACACTTCCTGAGATTCCCTAGGAGGACGTGATGGGAGACAGTGTCAAAAGCCTCGCTGAAGTCCAGGGAGACAACATGCACTGCTCTGCCCTCATCTACCCAGCCAGTCATTCCATCAGAGAAGGCTCTCAGGTTGGTCAAGCGTGATTCCCCTTTGGTGAATGCATGCTGACTACTCCTGATCGCCTTCTTATCCTCCAGATGCTTAGGATCTCCAGGATGAGCTGTTCCCTCACCTTTCCAGGGATGGAGGTGAGGCTGACAGGCCTGGAGTTCCCTGGCTCCTCCTTGTGGCCCTTTTGGAAGACTGGAGTGACATTGGCTTTCTTCCAGTCCTCAGGCACCTCTCCTGATTGCCATGACCTTTCCAAGATGGTGGAGAGTGGCCTAGCAATAACATCCGCCAGCTCCCTCAGCACTCGTGGATGCATCCCATCGAGGCCCATGGATTTGTGGGTGTCAGGTTTGCACAAATGATCTCTAACCTGATCCTCCTCGACCAAGGGAGAGTCTTCCTTTCCCCAGACTTCCTCTCTTGTCCCCAGGGTCTGGGAGTCCTGAGGGCTGGCCTTAGCAATGAAGACTGAAGCAAAGGCAGCATTCAGCAACTCTGCCTTCTCTGTATCCTTCGTTGCCAGGGCACCCACCCCATTCAGCAGCGGGCCCACGTTCTCCCTAGTCTTCCTTTTGCTATTGATGTATTTGAAGAAGCCCTTCTGGTTGTCCTTGCTATGCCTTGCCAGATTTAATTCCAACTGGGCCTTAGCCTTCCTTGTCGCATCCCTGCACACTCTGACAACGTCCCTGTATTCCCCCCAAGTGGCCTGTCCCCTTTCCCACATTCTGTAGGCTTCCTTGTTCTGTTGGAGTTTTGACGGGAGTTCCTTGCTCATCCATGCAGGTCTCCTGCCCGCTTTGCTGGACTTCTTGCTCAGAGGACCGCACCCATCTTGAGCCTGGAGGAGGTGATGCTTGAATATTGACCAGCTTTCTTGGACCCCTCTTCCCTCGAGGGCCCTACCCCATGGGATTCCTCCAAGTAGGTCCCTGAAGAGGCCCAAGTTAGCTCTCCTGAAGTCCAGTGTTGCGATCCTCCTCGTTGCCTTGCTCCTCGTAGGATCCTGAACTCCACCATCTGATGGTCACTGCAGCCAAGGCTGCCCCCAACCTTCGCGTCTCCAACTAGACCTTCTTTGTTTGCTAGTACAAGATCTAGCAGTGCGCCTCTCCTCGTTGTTGTCTCTACCACCTGGGTCAAAAAGTTATCATCAATCCTCTGCAGGAACCTCTTTGACTGTTTGTGCCTAAGACAATTAAATGAAATGCTAAGAGAAATTTAAAGACTAAGAAGAAAGCAGGGTTGGGTGGCTAACTGGCTACAAAGAAGTCTTATAATGAACTGAAGGGGCTGAGCTGATGCAAATTTTATTAACACGTAATTGCCTATTGACAAACTAAAGGTTAATACATGTTGGAACTTGGCTTTTATTTTGTTTTTGCTGCTTTTTTTCAACATCCTAGAATTATCCTACTGGCTAGTAAGTCTTACTTCGGTATTAACTAAATGGGTTGAACATATCATTAATAATAGAAATAGGAACAAAACTGTAGATTAAATCCTACTAAAGGAAACCAAACTAGCTTTGCTGAAACAAAACCTTCTGTGATCTGTTAGAATTCTTTGAACATGTCATGAAAATAATTGATGAGGAAGAAATGCTTGATCTAATATATTTGGACTTTCAAAAGGCTTTTGACAAAGTTATTCACTGAAGGCAATTAAAAAAACTAATAAGCCCCATGGAGTGTACTGAATTCATTTGGGAATCATGTAAGAAATGTGAAATGAAAGCTATAGATAAAGTAGTAGTTTTCTGCTGTGCTAATAAGAGTGAGGAGCCACATTATTTGCTGTTAGAAGTAGTGTTCACTATTTGTATGCATAATATACATTAATGACGTGGCAAAGTTTAAAGATGAGGGAAATAATTTTAATTGATAAATTCTAGCATTTAAGAGGAGGGATCTTAGCTAGGTGAAGAAATAGCGTGACTGAAAAGTTAGAGTTATGCTTAGGGACTCAAACAACTCCTTGTCGGCATTGCAGGAAGTGGAATGGAAGGTTCTGTTTCAGTGTGCTAGAGTGGGGAAAAGGTAAAGCAGAAAAATAGAAAAAATGCTCAGATAGATACATATCAAATGAGTTAGCAACAATTTCGGTGTCAGTTTGTTAAGTCAGTGAAAAGCCTAGAAGATCACTGAGTTTTGTTTACCCTTGTCTAAAAAATAGCCTTTCCTAGCATACTGGAAAGAGAATAATTAGAGTCAAGAAAAAATATAATTATATACAAAGTTTGGAAGAACAGAAAAAAGGAATAAATGCAAGGTGACATGATAGAGCATATTCTTTTCAAATTTATATGCCATATATAGAGAACAATAAAACACTATTAAAGGTACATTAATATTGCTGCAGAAGATGTTTTGACTTCTTGCAATGTGGAATGTTATAAATCTGTATTCCCTTTTAAAATAATATTCACATTAAAAATTATACCCAAAGTTCAAAATGATTTAAAAGTAAAAAAAAGATGTTTTTTTCATACATGATTCTCATACTAAGCAGTATGCTTAATGGGGATTTAGAATCCTAGAAGGTGACATAAATGCTTCTATTTTTAGCTTTAGGCAGTGAAATAAAATTGCCCTAGGCAAGATTCTACATTGTGTAGAGACATGATTTATATAGTGCGTTAGTAATAGTAGACTTTTTCCTAATGATTAGGAAAATAGGAGGGGAGGGGGATTGAGGTAACAATAATGTTATGCATGCTAAAGTGAGGTATTTGTGTTTCATTTGTTGTTGCTTAGCTGGTGTGATGTAAGCAGACTCATTTCTGAAATGTTCTAAATGAAGCATCCTCAGTAGTATGTGCTGCACAGATATTGGTGTGCCCAAATTTGTTTATTCAGGACATTTCTTAATGGCACACCTGTTTAGTAGCGGTAGTGTAATTCAGTGCACAGTATTTTAATTATTCCAAATACTAGATATGTGATGTACAGTTTACATTGGTTGATGAAATGGAAATATTAGGTACACATGGAGTTTTTTTTATAATTCATTTCATTTATATTTTCAAGTTTTTGCTTTGTAAAACTAGAAAATCTCTGTAAAAAGTAACAAAGACAGATGGACTGTCATAGGGATGAAGGCACCATCCACTTTTGTTTTCAAAACTGGACATGGAACTACTTTGTGTTTCTCCTTTGGAAATATTTTCAGCTCTCAAATATAACTAAAGTAATTAGTTAAGGCTTTGATTTAGCTTATCATCTCCTGTTTAAATTGTCGGCAACTGGTGTTAGATTATTCCAGAGCGTTCTGGCTGCCTTTGGAAAGTTCTCAATGTATAATTCTTCTACAAACAGCTCAGCTAGCTCAGGAATGCTCATTTTCTATTGGCCTTTGTCTACCGCATCACTAGAGAGCTCACTGAAGTGTTTTCTACCTTTTTAAAAGTGGTTTATTTATAATAAAAAGATCTCCATTTTGGTCATTTTCAGAGCTACTCATTGGCTCCTCCACACAGAGGCACCTTTGTATAGTGCTGCTACATTCAGCACTAACACTGTATGGAGATACAAGCAACTACAAGCACATTTTCCTACAAATTTAAGAAAGCACGTTGACAAGGTGGCTTTTTAGAACCCTAAAGTGGTGGAGAGGAGTATCTGGAATCCTAGTAAAATTAATAATATAATACAGCCATGATTTTGGATTAAAAAAAGACAAATATCAGTAGGGATTCAAATATCTGCACCATCTAGCGTTCATATGAGGCTATGATAGAGAGACAACTGTCTCCAGTGCTCTGTTGTGAAATTATGAGTGCAAAGTGAAATAGATTGGTTTATATTTGTGGATATATTGATAATTTGGCTATTTTAGGAGAAACAAATTATATATGACAGATGAAGAGTGGCGTTTGAAAGGAGCACGAAGAAAAAAAGGTTGTTAAATAAAGCTCGTGGACCAGACTGACTACAAGGCAATAACAGTAGCTACTGATAAGTTAAATACCTTAGAACTTCAGTTATTTTTAATGTTTGACTATTAGAGGAAACACAGACAGAAGCACAGTGTTAGAAGACTGGGGTTTTTGTAAATAATTGTTAATACCCCCTGGAACAGTGAGTAACTCCTACCTACCTAGACTAAAGGTCACTTTTTTTAAGGGTGTGAGCCCACTTATTAAGAAGAAGAAAGGCAACTAAATACTTTAAAGAATAAACTACAAATGGAAGACAATAATGTTAAAAGAGTTCATGAATAATTATTAAAATGATTCAATTAGTTAAGAGATGTCTGTGAGGAATCAAGCAAAAGAATTGCACTGAAATTATCGGGACATCTTGGCTCTGCGTGTAATTAGGCCGATGGAAGAAAGACCAATATGCTCTCTCTTGGCAAAACTGTTCCAATATTATTTGTGCTCAAAACTTTCCTGAGAGAGGACGGACGATTACGCAGAGCAAGACATAAGAGTTCCTCATGTGAACTTTTAGCGGTAGGGAAAAACAGACCATCAACAGAAAGAAATGGGAGCCAACAGGAAGAGAAGACATGGATTGCTACGGTCTGTAAAGCCAGGAAAAAGGATTTATATGCAAAGGTACATTGTCAACGTGGTGGCATTCAGAGGTAATAGTGGATTGTGTAGATAAATATTGATCGCAGACAGGGTTATAGAATAATATATTCAAGCAGAAAATTTGAATATCTTGGTAGCAGTTTGGTATTCATTTCTGTAGTGTCCTTGACTGGATATTCATTGAGCACGTACACAATGATCAGTCTTCATTGATGCAATAATGTGTCTTTAACATAGGACTCTTGCCTGAAATAATGCAGAGGATGCACCAACATAGAGAGGAAAAAAGTTAGTGTGGAGAACTGTAAATTTGACATTCCCTGCTTGCTGTATTTAACTTTGCAAACTTAATAATATTGACTTACTATATTTTTCCATAAACAGCTTCTAGTTTTCTTTAATAAAAACTAAAACTGCATATACTCAAAAATATATGTTAGTAACCACTGCACTTTGATTCTGCAAGTTGGTAATATAGTTTTAAAAGGTTTTATTCAAATTAATTGTTCAGAACTGCTACAGGGTACTAAGTCATTTACATATGTTATATTTATAGAGGATTATGTTAAATGTGGTTGAGTATAGATTTTCTTAATTGAACAGTATTTTGTACCCTGCAAGTAGAGAAAGCTTCTTTATGAGGTAGCTAGCCATGTCTCCAGCACAGAAATGTAATATAGTTTCTTAAAGTGATTTTCTCTTATGAGCCTAATTGAATGTTTGGCTTGATAAGTTATATTTTCATATTCTGTGCTTTTACAGTCAAGACAGTAAATGCATACTGGACAATTCCATTCTTTTCACCTATATGAAAGTAATTTGTATATTTATTTTAAAAGATAGCTTCTGAAAACATCCCTTGTTTTCATTATGGTCTGCACTGAGAAAAACTAATTAGACGTTATAGCTGTATCAACATAAATTAAATAGTAACCCAAACAAAACAAGCCTTTCATTAATTTTGAGTAAAGGTCTTTGTAGCAGTGCAGTCCCACTAATACAATAGCACAAAACAAAATAATTAAGTATATGTATGTTGCATATACACACCCGTTATTCTCTCCCTGTTTTGGTTCAGCCATTAATTCTTTCATTCTTAAATAATTTCTCTTGTGGTAGGATACTTACTACTGAACTGACACCTAAACGTCTAGAAGGGGAGGCAGATTTCCTGGTAAACAGTAAAAATCATTTGACAGTATTATTGTTTCCAGTACATCTTTTATCCTTAGGCTGTAGTCAAAGTGAATAACTAATTCAGACTCCTCCTAAGCAAGTCAACAGGTAAGTTCCCTGCAATTTCCTTTTTGTCTCAATACATATTACAAAATATTCACTAATACCCTTCATAAAGAATAAACGTTGAGTAATCTGACTATTAATCTCAACAGATATTGTTAAAAATATTCTGAGAGGATAGAATTCTCCATCTATAGTAATTGTTGCATTTAGCCTGGAAATCAAGAAGTAACATGATTACCATTTCTCAAGAGGGAACTAAAATGTTTTCAGTAGCATTTATTTAGTTTCTGTGCTATTTTGGGGAAAAACTATTAGAAGATCACAATTAATTAGCATGAAAATATATTGAAAAAAACCCATAATTCAGACCAACGGGCTTTCCTTCATACAGATGGTACTTCTTCAAGGTTTCTACCTCCTCTTTGTTTTCATTTTCTCACCCTGTACTGTATTATCTGAAAATACTGTATTATCTGAAATGCTCATTGAGACTGGTTTTTTCCAGACCTAAATTTGATCCCATGCAGACTCTCTGGTTCATATCCTAAGGAATATTTTCCCATTTTGATAGCAAAGTGCTTTTGCACTATGTTGTACGGAACAGTAACAGTAGTGAGATCTCATCAAAGTGGTTCAAGCTTGACAGCCACATGAGTTGTGGTCCCTTTTGGGGACCTCATTCTCAGATGCCTTTCCCCCACTCTCCCCCTACTCCTCTGTGCATGGAGACCACTAGTCAGTAATTCAGCATTCTCCCATCAGCCCGCTCTTGTCCAAGGAGCATTTGTCCTCGACTGGAAGAGTTACTCCATCCTCCTGTAAGATGCTCCTGCCTCCCCACTCATTCCCAGTACAAGCAATAGCTCCAATCTCTGGCAGAACATATCTGTCCTTTTCCTCCCTCCCTTCCTCCAGCACAGCAATAGCGCCAAACACTGCCTACGTGCGCAAAAGCAAGAGGGAAAAGGCAAAGCAGAACTATGGGCTCTGAGTCACATGTAGGGTGGCAGGCTTCCAAGATGGCATTTGCTGCTCTAACGTCATGGCCTGCCTCAACTGTTCCCTGGCTTTTCTAGGAGAGGACAACTAGATAGAAGCATCCTGGGAAATACATTCGTTCCACAGATCATCCACTGGAGTATGCTGTTCATGAACTAGTGCTATGTGAGAGGGTAGATGCTTTGCATGGCATTGCTTATACATGGGCAGGGGGAACGTACCATATGTGAGGGAGTGTATGCGAACGTCTCCCATCTGTCTTGCCCATCAAGGAAGAAATTTGTGTCTTGACTGTGCCAGTCTATATTTGGAAGGGCTGTATCATGCATTTTCCCCCACTCTATTTGTGACAGGAGGAATGATGAGAAGAATCATTCTTCATCTCAATTTTCTTCTCAGAAGGAGAAGCATTTGAGTGAGATACTCAAATGCTTAGAGAAGTGTGAGATATCAGAATAAAAAAAAAATCACTGTGAGATTAGTCTAGCATGAAGATTGTTTGTTATTTGTCTTGTTTAAGTTATATAAAGTCATTTCATCCTCTTAATTTTTTCTAACGGAGACTCTTAAAGATGGAGCAAAAAATAAATTGTTTCTGACTTGTATGAATAAAAGAATAAGAGATGGAGCTCACCTCTCTCATATGTCATGGGACGCCTGCGTGCACAAAGGCATCCACACATGCAACAAACACCCTAGACAGCAATAGAGGTGAGAGAGAGAGATCTCTTTGCACCCCTTGCACAAACACCATTCCCCTGATGAGTCTAGTGTTGAAATATTTCACATCCTGGAGGGATAAAAGAGATTTATGGAGCAATCAGTCAGTTATAGCCAGTGGAGGGAAAGAGCATCCATTTGCTACAGTGGGTTTTGGATCAGGCCCGTAAACTTAACTTTCAACTTTTTGGATTTGGTTTAAATTCTTTGAACTGCTATAGTACATCTATATTTTATACCATATCTTTTCGATTGCTGAGCCTAGTTTAAACTTTTTGGGTTACCTTCGGTATCTGCTTGCAATTCAATAGCTGATAGCCTGTTAGAAAAAGAGACTGTTTTTATTCCTGAATAATTGCTAGATCTCTAAGTATAGCTTTCCTAATTGGATGGATATGGCAACCTATCTTCACCTCTTTAAAAGTACATTTTATTCTATCCCTGTTAGTGAGCAAGAGGTATATCATGAACAGTTACTAAAAATATTTTTTCCAATGTGTGGCTTTAATAAAACTTCTTGAAGTGCAGTGTCTGCAATGTTTCAGTAGTAATGGTCCTTCCAAATGAAAATACTCTTTCACAAAAATCACACTCTTTGCTGAAAACTCAAAACTTCTAATTCTTAAGATTAAAATTTTCCTTAACAGGTTTCAAAAGTTCCTGGGGTTTTTTTTTGGTTTTTGTTTGTTTGTTTGTTTTTTGTTTTTTTTTTGAAATAGCCAGATAGGATCCTCAGTTCAGTCACAGGGCCAATTTAGAAGGGCTGTTGCAGCAAGTCCTCTTTGAGCGCCTTCTCCCCACTTTCAGCAGACTTTTTACTGAGCAGGAGACATCTCTGCCTCCACTCAGGCCCCATGGAAGTTTTTCCTGGGGGACAGGAGAATCACTGATGTAGCTGGTCGTTCCATCAGTGCCGTCTTTCTAGTTAAGTGCTTTCCCCTCCTTTCGCTTCCATGATATAAATCCATTTGTTATTTGCAAAAGCTTCTTTGTCTATCATCTGTAGCATTTACTGCTTCTAGATCCACTGTAAAAGTAGGATGAGTATACCTATCAGAACATAGATAATTATGTGATCCTGCAGGCAGAAAAGGTGCTGAAAGATAAGTATAACAATATGTAACCTGATAACTGTGACAGCCATCCCAATACAGAAGTTGAAAGTGTTTCAGTTGGATCAGCATGCACACTGTGGACTGTTATTCACCCAGCAGAAAAATAGATTTCAGATTATCAAGGCAGGAACTCATTGTCTTTCTTCCTGATATCAGGGTGCAGAGGGCTGGTAAAATCCTAGCTCAAAACTTTGTTCAGGTGACTCAAACTCAAGCTTCTTTGGACAAGCTTTAAGGAATCCATCAAAGAAAGACAGGCTGCATATAGAAGACTGTGAGTCGCAGGCAGTGGTTTTATGTGAATTCGAAAAGTCCACTGAATTCAGTGCGGGTCAGAAAATGAATGCTTTGGCTACCAGTGCTTACAGCTGTAGTTCACAGACTTTGTCATGGCTAGATTCCAAAAATCAGTTCAGTTTTGTAAGATTAATGCGATGATTAAAGCAGTCATTCCTGGACGCTGGAGTACTTTTTCTTAATTGTGTTTCTCAGTAATGGTATATTTAAATTTGTGTGTTGGGATTTGCAAAGGTGTTTACCTAACCCTTGAATCATGTTTCTTTCCATATTTCTGTATTTCCAATGTTCTTTATTACTTACACACTCTGGATTGGAAAGCACGCTGGAATGCATCATGCAACTACAAACTTTCTAATCCAGGCAAAGAAAATGAAAATGAAAAGAAATGCTAATCATATCAAAGTTTCATTGGTTTTCAGATCCATTTAAAGGAGCCAGTCCATTATTTACCTGTGCCTTGTGAAAACCTGTTTAGAATATATCTGCTTTTAGAGCCTGTGGGTTTCGTTTGTGACTGAAAGTACTAACACAGTGAAATTGTTCCACTGAAGTTAACAGGATTGTTGAATGATGGGGGTTGACAGTGCTGTCCCATGGGACACACTGGATCGGATTATTAGCTTGGATAATTATCTTTCATGGGAGGAGACAATAGCAGTTGTCATGTATTGAATATCTGTTTAACTGTGCTGTATTCCTTTGGATTTCCTAATGATCCTTGATGATGTGACTTCTGCTTAGACATCAACAGAATTTTTAGCCAAATTCTGTTTACTGAATCGGTTCTACTGGTGCAAGCAGGCAAGCAAAGAGCAATAGAATAGCAGTGGTTCCAATGAAAACATACACTGAGATCTGAAGTGCTGCGCAGGAATATAATGTGGCCCTACTTCTACGGAGTTCCTTGTAACTGGTGATATTGTAAAGGAAGGGGGGAAATGATTTGATTTTTACATCCAGATTGAGTTATTTAGGACTGACAGCAAAATGTGAGCATTTGGGCATTAGAGTCTGTCTATTGCAAAGACTGGAATTAAAGATGGGGCAGGAAACAATGATTTAAGTGCTGTCAGCCTTGCCACCTATTCCATTCTGCCCCATTCAGATTCGTCTGCCTCAAAGACCACTATCAGAATTCAATATCAATTAAAAGGAAAACTTGATTAAAACACAAGTGTTTCAGGATGTGCTTAAGACAGCTATAAATATGAATGTACTTATGATTAAATAGTCCTTGTGTGAGGCCTCCATCTAGACTGTAAGAGCATTTCTTTTGTTTCTTGTTTGTGTTTCTACTTTAAAAAAATCAGTGGAGCTGTTAAATTAGAAGAATTTGCTGACAGCTACCTACATTGAGACATTCCATTTTAAAATCTCTCTTCTGGCCTGGAAAGAATAATGAGAATATTGTGGCCATATTTTTATTTCAAATAATTGCACGTTGTCTGTCTATAATTGTGACAGTAGAAAAAGCAGTAGCTAAAACTGGGGATAGATTACATTGTCAATAAATTCATTTGTTTACAAAAGATGCCCTACAGGGCTCTTTGTTTCATAATATATGTTTTGATACTTTATCGTCTTTTCTGGATGTTTTTTATTGTTTTTTAACAACACTAAAAAAGTCATGTTAGCATTAAGTCCTTACAATAACAGATACTAGTTAGCTTTCAGAGCACACATATTTGAGATCTTTTGCCTAGCAGAAAGTTATTCTGATGAACATAAAGTATTTGCCATACTGTCTAATCAAAGTCAAGAGCTTCACTGAACAGCGTGTAAACAAAGATAGTATCACTGTGGTACTAAATATTTTCTGTCTTTTTAGATTCTTTACCTACTGCGATGAATTATTTTTCCTTGAAAAAGACCTTGACTGTAATTTACTGTTGTCTGCTTTGTGTTCCTGGTTGCCTCGGTGCATTGGTGAGCCCAGTCTTATTCCTAATACAGACAATGAAAAAAATCTGTGTGGATTTCAATGAGAAGAGCAGCAGCCTTTCTTGTGTATGATGGCTGAAGGGGTAAGGCGAAGCCAGGAAACGCTATCTGAAAAAAATCTGTTCAGCCTTGAGAGAGGCCCATATTTTTGGAAGCTTTGTTTCTGACACTCTAGTTCACTTCCCCTCCCCAGCTCTTTTTTACACATCCTACCAGAATTCACTAGTTCTGTCTCAGAGTAACTTGAATCTAATTTAAGTAATGAATATCTTACAATTGGGAAGGTAGGAGGCAAAGGCCAAGAAATTGTCAAAAGGTTACATTAAAATGGAGGAGACATTCATTTAAATTCCGTTACTTGCTATGACAGCTTTAGCTTATTCAAAGATATGCTGGAAATAAGAACAAAATATTTCTTATTTTAAAGATATTGCATACAGCTTTCTCCCAGTGCTGAATAAACTTTCTTTCTGAGACGGTGTGAATGTGTTAACTCCAGTAAAAGCTCTGAGGCCTGTGTGTTTTTCGTACATTAGGGAATTGCGTGATGTAGAAAACGTGCATGATATTTTTTCTTTTTCTTTTCTTTCTTGTTCTGGGCGGTTAGTTGCTTTTGGTATAGATGGCTTAGTTTTACTTTTTATATTTGAATTTATACATAATTGTTGGAACTTTAGATAAGCAAGTGCCCTGAAGTATCTCTTTTACAAACTAAAACAAATAATGCATTTAAGATTTTTAGTGAATTAATTTCGTATAAACAATCTACCCATAGACATTGCTTCAAAACAGACAACTATTAAAAATGCATTCATTTGGGCATGCCATTGTGCTGGCATTGTGCAGTGCAAGAACAAATGAACGCTCTGCTCCGGAGAAGTTACAATCTGCAATTCTAATTTAAAAAGAAACACAACTCAGAGATGCGTTAAATCCCTCCTGTACAAACACACATTCCCTGCTCAGAAAAGCAGTGTGTCAGTAAAAAAATGGCCCTTGCCACATGCTCAGCTTCCAGTCATTTGCAGGCTTTGACAATTGACCTGACCTTGTTTATTGAAATATTTAAGGCCCACTGGCATAGTGCAGGATGTGCACGTCTTGGAGGAGGAAATAAAATAAGTCATGCTTTTAATGGCAATAAACAAGCTAGAAAGATGGTATTTGACTTTCAAATGATATATTGAGTTGATGGAGCTGGAATTTAGGTGGGAAACAATCATCTTTAAATTGAGTAAATTCAATAGGGACAATCTGGAGAAAGGTTACTCGTAGAATGACAGTGTCATTTTTAGTGCCTTAGTTCTCAGGATGAAACTTCAGTCAAAAACAAGCCCAAATTTCATGTCTAAGCTGCTCTGCAATATTCTGTCACACAAAGTCTAACACGCTCATGCTACTATACTTTACTTTATAAATAAAATATAATATGCATGTAAGCATTTCCCAGGGACTCTTCCAATGCCTGATACTAGCTTGTCCAAGCTGTATGAGCATATGTCTATGTTAAGGAAGACTATTATGAATGTAGCCACTTGTCGTTCGAACTGTGATATTACTGATTTTAGTTTAAATGTCTAAAACAGTGAGAATTTTAAACTGTCTGTAGTTTTCAGGCTAACCACGAAGCAAGGCAGTGCTTATGGAGATCTGCAAAGTTGTTTCCTCAGGGTGGTTTACTTATGTTTTGAGTTGGCACCATTTAACCGTACTTCATCTTTAATAACTTGAACAGGAATAGTTTTGGTTTCATAGTAGAGTAATTTACATTTCACAACATAATCGCTGTTTGAGCAAGACCTTACAAAAATGTAGCTTTTCCCCTTGTGCATAGCTGAATTGATAAAGTTATCTGAGGTTCTTTAGTTTTACTGTTATGCAATGTAAAAAATGTATACTTTCTCCCAAAGCAAATTAATTTACAAGACTAAAGCACAGATGAAAGCCTCTGGTATGTAATAATAATATTTCAAAGAAGTTTTATGCTATGTTTCAGAAAGATGGGGTGCTGTACTTAGAAAACTGTTTAAACTGCTGTTTAAAGTTTTGTTTACCAGAATTTTTCAACCCATTGTATAATTTCCAGCTGTTATTACCTGAAAAGTTTCCTTCAGAGGAATTTTAGTAGAAGTACCACTTTCTTCTTACCCCACAAGATATTTCAATGGCTGCAGTATATTTTGGCTGGTTTCAAGAAGCATACACTCTTTTAATCTCTACACAACCTCAATTAGTGTTCAGGTCAGTAAGTGGGAAGACATTTATGGAATCAATCATTTTGGGTTAAGGAGCACACATACTGCAAGCTTACTAATGGAATGGAAATAATGCCTGGAACATCTCCAGAACAGTCAGTCTCACTGGAGCAATTAAATATGTATGAAGAATGTTTGCAGTGAAGTTCAAACACATCAGCCTGAGGCTTATATTTTTGGTTTAATTTATTCGCAGGCTTTCTATGTACTGCTGCTTGATGGTCCAAAAACAGTTCTGAACACTGTGCCTCCTGCATCGTGTTTGTATCTGACTGACAGATATGGTGACAGTTGCTATTTTTAATCACCATCTCAGGAGTGAGGACTAGACTCTATAGTAGGAAAGTGCAATGTTAGTATTCAGGTTAACAGAGTTTTATTCATTAATGTATTTGACATCATTCAGGGTATGGGGAGTAGTCTTCAGAATTAATTCAGACAGTTTTTCTGAGAATGTTTGAGTATTTAACAAAACTTCTACCCTGGATATGCTGGCATTATTAGGTTTTCAAGTTAAGAGTATTGCATGATATGGCCTGTACTCCATATCTTCAGATCGCTACTTTTATTCTTTACAAAAGAGCTGCTTGTACTATAGCTAGGGACTGTTGTTTTTTTTTTTTTTGTTATCAGGGAATACTGGAGCTCTTTAAAAAGTTAGTGGTAATATTTCCTGATAATTACGGTTCTTTGCAAAATGCGTAAAAGAACACCTGCTATTTCAAGGATCAGTAAATCTTTGCTCTCTCTACTACTTTCAGTAATAAATAAACCCAAACTATTTGTGGCTTTATAAAGACGTTCTGTTTCTTTTAAGTGCTTTTAGTGCTATCATTTGTCACTGATCAGAGTGCAGAAGCATATTGGTTGGTTCATCTGTTATCAATTCATACGTTATGAGTAAGTGGGATTGTCAGATATCTAAGCTTAGTGCTTTTGGCAAAGCAACTGAGCAAAGACAGCCTTTTAAAAGGATTACTGGTAATGTAATTACTTGTGAAAGATGTATGGATAGCTCCCGTATCAGAACAACACCATCTTAATGCGTTATTCAAGCAATAACTTTAGTAGAATGAGAGCTTGTGTTCCAGTAATGTCATACACTACTGATGGATAATAACATGGTGAAGCAAAGGCATTTGTGTGAAGTAAACACTGAGCTGAAGCTAGGAACATGGGTTTTGTTTCTTTTAACTTGTTTTAAGAATGCTACTGAAACAAAACCTACTTTCTAGTGTCATGGTAATTCTTTTTTGTTAAACGTAGTGGAATCGGGAGGTCTTAAAGTTCCCAATAGATTTTCTTCTGGCCTGGAGAAGAATCTCTGTTTAAATCCTTATACCTCAATCTATTATTGCTAATAATGTCAATAATGTTTACAAAATGTATCTGGCGTTAATGTGGTCCCTGTCGCCAGAGATGCCGGGAATGTGTCCTGTGCTCCAAAATCGTAGCGGTTTGTGTAGAAGCTGAATCAATTTACGACGATAGGGTGAACGATCTTGGTGATGTTGCGGAGTTAAGGAAACCTCTGTGGCTGTAAAAAGTTGTAGTCAATGGCTGTTGATATCAGCTTTAACAGTCAAGCTGATTGGTTTTTCCTGGTGAGACACAACATCCCCGTAAGTGTGTTGGAATAAGCACCTGACCTTCGTCTTTTTGGAATCAGTGGTAAAAACCCAGTAGTCTTCCATGAAGCTCTAATGCTCTTTTGGATATTGACAGCTTTTTTTTTTCAATTAGTTCTAAGGGAGATTTTTCCCTGCAGCATTTAATAAGCTCCATGGTACCCATACAAATAGATTTTTGCAAATTTTCAGTGATAGGTATTTTATTTGATTAGCTTAGGCTTAAACACTTTCTTTCCTCACCTTTGCTAATATTTCCCTCTTGTAACTTCTGTACTGCCTACTTCGCAGTGTTGATTCATACCTTCCCATTACTCAATAAGCAAAATTCCCATCAAAACTAATTCTTGTAGTTTATATTTTTCATTATGCTTTTTGTTTCTGCTTCATCATTCTCTGTCTTCCATCCATTTAAGTGAGTGTGCTCTTGCTTGTTGCCTTTCTTGAAGTTCTGTGTTCTGATTTTGAGCAATAATGATATTCAAATCCTTTATATCTTTATGATCTTTGTATCAGAAACCTGATTGAGTTATTTCTTATAAGCAGCGGGAAAATAATCCGACTTTATGATTAAGGTGTTACATTCTTACCTTTTGTAGCATGAAGTTATGAACTGTAATGTGTATTGTGACAGAAGATTATGCCGCACAGAAACAACCTCAGATTAATAAAAGGATACTCACACTTAGATCTGGGTATGTGTACTCAGAAATAGTGGTACATATTAAAAACATGCTTCACCCTTCTGGGAAAATGAACAATTGCCAAAATACTTATACCTTAGCGATGTGAATTTACTGTTCTACTATATTTGTATTTGAAGCATCTAAATATATAAAAATGTCCCTTGAAGTTGACCTCCATGAGATCTGTGGGAGATGCAGTACTCAGAAAATCAGACAATTTAAATGCAATTTCCTGGCTATAGATTTAGGATCCTTACTTTAAACACAAGATAAAGCTGTAGCTTGTTAAAAACACTTCCATAAGGTCTTTCCATATGGACCATATGACACTTTCACATATTTTAACTATCTGTCCATCCTGTTAAGCCATCTTAGTATGTTCATCATTATGGCTTCTGATCAGTTTGAAAGCGGAGGTGGGTTACAGAAATTTAGGATACTATACCTGTGATTTAGGGAAGAACCCCAAGACATGAACCAGTATTTTGTGACATCTCTATTCAATTTACCTCCCATTTTAATTTCTAAGATCATTCATGTTATTTGGATATGTGCAGTGTGATTGCGGGCTGTGACTGAGGTAATTCCTGGCACAAGGACAAAGATGGAGCTCCTTGTCTAATTCTGCTGCCCATCTTCAAGGACAAGGACTAGACTACTCCAACTCCACAGGCCCTGGCACAGTGGCTGTACTCTTAGAGTTTTCACCTGCAGAGTTCGTAGTTAGAGTGCAAAATGTGATTTGTTGTCCTTCTACTACTACCCGTAATGATTTTAACACCCACTGCTTTTGCAGACTCTTTCATTTGAACAGCTAAAAAACTTAACCTTAAATGAATTTGAACTCAGGGAGGCAGGACTTACCTTCTGTGTCTCTCCCTAAATGAGTAGAAAGAAAAGGACAATATTATGCCGTGTGCAAATTCTGATTGTATGGAGATAGATGTATAGATGTATAGATGATACAATATCTGATCTGGGTTTTGTATTATTTTAGGAACCTTTGGCATTATGACATACCTGAGCTCATTAGAACATCGACTGCCTATTGGAACTCAATTTTATCATTCTCTTTGCAACATGAGCAAGCTGGATGAGCATTAATAAGACTCTGCATTGGCAGCAGATGTTACTATATTATAAAACAACCCCCCCAAAAAGAGGCATTTCTATGTATTATATTTTATTAAATTTTTCAGTAGTATATGAACTAAAACTAAACAATCATTAACAGGCCTTTGCTTACAAAAAGAACAGGCACAACAAATTCTGTGATACAAAGTGCAAGAACATTTATAGGAAACTCCTGGAAATGTTTTTAAACATATATTTTTAAAAGAGCTCCTAGGGCAGAGCTATTTTTAATGAAATTGATGACATGGTAGTCCAAGTGGGAGAATCTGTTAGCACAGCAGGCACACATGGCCAGCATAGTACATTGAGCAGCAGCTAAGTTTTTAACAGCTTTCTGTAGTGATAAGATAATAGTGCATTCCAAACTTCTAGATATCGTAACTTGTTCTGTTATCACCTTTCTAAAAGAGATGTGAGGATGTTTGTGCACATGGGCAGTCCAGCTAGCAGATAGTCTTAATACTACAAACTGAATAATGAAAAGCTGTTCCCGCCTCCTTAGGAAACATGTGATATATAAACCCTCTTTCAGTTCTGTCTTATCTCCAGAAGCCTTCATGTGCTCAACCTCTCTCATTTGAATAAAGCAATAGAGCCTTTACTAGGGTCATTTATTACAGATCCACATCTCTTAAACCAATTAAATAGTACTGTAACTCCAGAAATCTAAGTAGAATTCAACACAGTTTGTCCTGGCATTTAGATTTAGGCAAATTCAAATGTGGGAAGCTATGATTTGATTGGCAGAGAAAGTGGTAACACTCAGTGGAAGCGTTGCTTAGATTATATCTATGATGCAGCATTTTCTCAAGAGCATATAGGCTGTAGAAGATCCCACCCGAAACACGACTGTGGATGTTTTGCCTTGAGGGGAGGTGGCTGCAGAGGAGATACAGTGTTCTGTAATTCCTATTCATACCACAACTAGTTACCCCAGTTCTGTATAATGCATCACTGAAGAAAGCTTTAAATGTTGAATCGCATATGCAGATATAAGCAATCAGCTGTTATAGGATTCATGGACATTATTCAAACTCAAATATTTCACAGTGCTTTGGGGGTCTCAAGTGTAAAGTCCATTCCTCCCTAAATCCAGCGTTAAACTAACGCCGTCACAGGGAAGGTGAAAACCTGCTTTAACTTAGTGAAGGCAGCCACTGCTTCAGATGAAATGTATTTGCGTTTTTTAGTAGTCATTGATGGGTTTATCATCCCAGAACTCTTTGATAGATTGCTGTTAGTGGTTGGAAAGGCTCAGGAATGACTGTAAATCACATTCATTTTTCTAGGCCTCCTAGCTAGAGATGACAGCTATTTTTTAAGACTCCCAGAAAGAACATAAAACCAAAAATCTCAGTGAAGAAGTGGCCAAATTTATACTTCTCTAATTTTGCATAAAGGCTGTGCAACCAGAATTTTTCTCTGAACAGTCTGTTTTACTGATCACATTTAACTTTGGTTTTAGAGAAATTGAATGTCATCTCTGTACAACGACTGAATGATTTAGGAGAACACTGAAGACAATACTAACAAAGTTAACTGAAAAAACGAAACAAGCTTTCCGAGAGACTATATCCAGTCTGCACAGCTGCCTTTGTGAAATGGGTGTAGTTATTTGCAGTGCAGAAGTCCAAAAATTTGTCGAACTCTAATCTCTCCAAACATCAGAGGAGCCAAGTACATCCATCTATTCCAAATGCTGATTTGTTTCAAAGTCTCATCAACAATACAAAGGTTTCATGTTTTGAAGGAAGATGAGGCACTGCAAATTATAGCCCTTCCAAAAGTATTTCTCTAGATGCTCCCTGTAGGTGCTTACTGGAGATGGACTGAACCATCATATAAGTGATGGGAAGGCAACCTGTAAGCTTTTATGCTTGTCAAACACATATGTGGAAGTATTTTGCCAGAAAAAAAAGGATTGTGTAGCTGCAAAACTCAGGGAGACTGAATCCATTTTGGGTAAAGTGTTTAATAGAGTAAACATTTAGCAAAATGTAGGTCGGCGAAATATCTATTAAACTCAGGGTGTCTTTGGTGCTGCCTAGACTACTTTGAATTTTATGTAATGATGGAGGCAAAGCAAAAGTTGGTGTAGTATGAGGGTTGGTTGCCCCTGTCTCTGGAAAGTAGATTAGGTGGATTTCTAACCTGATATGAATGGTTTCCTAGTGGACTCCTAACCTGATTCTTCATGGGTGCCTTGCTGGTGACAGCTTACCTACGCCTTAGGCAGGAGAAAGGGGCTAACCCCAGCCTGTAGCCTGCCTTCTGATGAAACAGCTACTGTGGAGTTGTGTTGGACAGGTGAAACAGGTGTGATATCATCTACTTTTTTCTTAATACTTTCTGCAAGATGGTCATAACCCTAATGGAGAGATGCACAAAAAGAGAGCAGAAAAGCAGTAGAGAAGCAACTAATTATACCCCAGGCCCTGATACCTCAAAGCCACTGTTTGTGCCCCCCCAAAAATGGAAAAAATTGAAAGCCTTTTTCCACTTGCTGTCAATCACCGCTGCCTGAACTCTGCAGTGTCATCTGACATTGGGCAGTGCCCCAGCCCTAAGTCCTGCAAGGCATCCTTAGCCATTTGTATGCATTCTAGCTCACCTAAAACATTGTTCAGATCTCAGGAGGGGCCTTACTACAGGTTAGGGACCAAGCTGAGATTCATGCAGGACTGGAGGAAAGGAACAGGGACAGGGCAGGAACAGGTCTAAGATCAAACAGGGCAGAGGCAGAAGATGACAGCAAACCGCAGGAGTGCCACCTGCCAACTAGCACGTTAGCTAAAAGCAAATGGTGGGAGTTTTTTTGTTGTTTGGTTAGTTGGTTTTTTTAATCTGCCACTACACGGGACTAAGCTGGCAAATTCTTAGCATCTTCACCCCAGGGTCTTACTAGTTAGGACATTAGACGCTGAAGAGACTGACTGAGGCTAAAAAGTAAAGGATGACAAATTGTCAAAGGAGTAGGAATTTTACTTACAGCTTGTTTGGAGTTCTTCCAAAAAACTTATTTTTCTTTTTGGGGAAACTGAAACTTACAGAAATGTATCACTTTTGATTAAACTTTCATTGAGAAATGTTTCTCATCTATAGGAGGGAATTTCTGATCAAAACCAGTGAGAGACCAAGTCTCCTCGGAGTAGCCAACAGTATGGCCATCAAAGTCATGGGCACGAATATTAATCTGAGCCCCTGCACTTTAAGGCAGTGTATGTGTGTCAGTCTGGGTTTACCGCACCTTTTCTGAGTTCCCTGAATATTATTGTTTTTTATGGGATTGATTAGTTTTCTGTTTGCCATAGCAAGCTGGAAAAGTGCACAGATTAGTCTCAGGAGCGATCACAGTATTTTCTGAAATACTGAAAAGTTTCTGTGTGAGGTGGAGAACCGTATCCTGACAAGCTCAAAGTTTAGTCAAATATATATCTGGGTATCTTAGTGAATTCAACCACGTAAATTCTCAGGTTACTTATGCTCCTTGTTGCTTGGAAGTTGCTCATGTGTGTATGTAGAAGAGAGGAATATTCATACTGTTACAGCACTAGGCGTGTAGTTATCAGAGTGGCACTGATATTGAGAATGCATTTTGATGAATCTCATTACAAGCTTCTTTTTGGTCATTCTTCTTTCTAACCCTATTCTATTCTTGGAAAGTTTGGAAAGAAAGGAGATCAAAATCACTGTAATCTGTATGTGATTTTTGTTTGTCTTCCGAGAATATGTGTGCCTTGTACTTGAACGGGATCAACCTTTGGGAAATCACACATATTAATTTTATTTCCTGAGCCATTTTTGTACTGGTATCAGTTCTTCTTGAATCATCTGCAAAAAGTGTTATATGTTACAGTTGCAGTGAAGGTCAAGTGACATTTTGAGGGCTTGCATTGGTGAAGTCTTAGCTGAAGTAACTGTCACCTGAAATTCAGGGTTCCTATGTTAAAAAAAAAAAAAAACCCTTTCTGTTATGATTACATAGATTTTTTTCAGTAGAAGCTGCAATACTTTTTTTGGTTTGAATCTAGGGCCTTTGCTGCTCACTTTTTCATTCATAAGCAAATAGGATTGCTTGTTGGATGATAGATCATTTTTCTTTCATGAATGTGAATGATATATAACTAGTATGCTCGGTTACTAGCATTCTTTTATTTGAGGAAAAATATCATAGCGTCGTAGGGTAATTCAGGCTGGAAGGGGCCCCAGGAGCTCTCTAGTCACCTGCTCAAAGCAGAGTCACCTCTGAGGTCAGACCAGGTTGCTCACAGCTTTGTCCAGTCGGGTCTTGACTACCTGCAAGGACGGAGCCTGCACAGCCTCTCTGGACAACCTGCTTCACTGCCTGATTGTCCTCACAGGAAGAAGTGTCTCCTTATATCTAGCTGGAAGCTCCTCTCTTTAAGGCTGTTCTCCCTTGTTTTGTTGCCGTGCACCTGGCTATAGATCCTGGCTCCCTCTTCATAAAACTCCCCAGAGGTGCTGAGGGGGCTACTGTCAGGACACTCCAAAGCTGCCTCTTCTCCAGGCTGTAGAAGGCCCCGACCGTCAGCATCTGCTCACAGGGCAGTGCTCCAGCCCCTAACCAGCTTGGTGGCCTCTGCATCAGCTTATTGATGTCTTTGTTGTATTGGGGGACCCAAAACAGTATACAATATTGTAGATGTGGGCTAGCAAGTGCTGAGAAGTGGGAGTAAACGCTTGCCTCAACCTATTAGCTGTTGTTCTGTTAATGCAGCCCAGGACGCTTTTGGTACTGCTGACTCATGTTCAACTTGCTGTCTACCACGACCTCTTTCTTACTAATGTAAGGTGTATATTCTTTGGAAAATTTTTAAGATAAAAACACATTACTCAGGAAGAGAGATTAAAGCTTTTCATTGTTTGTTTTGGGGTTGTTTCATTTCAGAAATACATGTAATCATACTATAATCAGCTTTTTAGATGAAAGAGCCAGCATTTATTCAGAGTGCTTTGAAAAAAACATTAAAGAGTAGTTCAAAACAATTGTAATTATATTTTACTTTGATGAGGTTTGTACAAATTTAATTGTAAAAGATGCAACACATCTTGATGAATGAGAAGTTACAAATTGTAGATATCACATTGTATGAAATCTAAAATAACAAGAAATTTCTTATTCCATTAAACTACTATAATGCTAAAATATACAGCTAATGTAATCCAGAATGTACAAAGCTATTAAATTCTTACAATTATTTTACTCTAAGTTTGAACTGTACTTTCTAAATTTCATTGTGGATATAAAATAATGTATGAAAATAAGTGACAATATAACTGTAGTGTTACATAGCACTCCCACCTGCTTTTATCAAAAGTTTCATATAAGAATGGCAACATGATAGTATCTGGCTGAGGACAACCCATCCTGTATGTATGATGTTCTGCATAGATAGAATCAAAATGTTTTTATCCTCAATGTTTTGTAACTCAAGGTCCCAAATACAGCTGAAAGCTTTTTTCTTTTTTTTTCCTTTTTCAAAAACCTGTAACAAAAATTTTAAGACTCGCAATATCAAAACGCTTTGCAAAATCATTTCAGTTTTTCTAAAACGTGTTTTAAAAAGCAAAAATCCCCCAACTTTGTACTGTCATTTTTCATTTGACAATTTCTAAATAAAACTTTTCAATGTTATTTTATCCAAAGATGGGTTTTGACAGTTCCTATATAAAATGTATTTGTTTTTCAATTCAAGCAGACTTTTCATTATTTTCTTAAAAGAAATTAAAACAGTGGAAACTGACTTCAATTTTGAGATTCATCTCCTGATTCAGATACCTGGGATTTACCTGGCTTGATTATAGCTGTCAACAGCCAGCAGAGCTCTAGCCAACATAGACAAGGGTAGTTCAGCTCGTCCTGAGTAGAAACTTGCATTTGGTCATGTGAATCATTTTCTGGATTCCACTGCCTGTATTGAATAAAGGTGGCATGCAGATGCCAAAATATAGCCACCTACCACAATTTGAAATGCTTTAGGGTATTCAAAAACTGCACAGGTCTAGTAGACTTGACAGAGGACTCAGAAACCTTCTACCACAGCATCTGAGGCCAAGCAAGATACTCCACAGCGCAGAAAATGACACTAGACATCTTTGTTGAGGCAAGAAAATCCCATACTGCATCTCTGTGGATGGTAATAACAGATTAGATATGCCAGTTCACATGTAGTTGTCTACAAAGAACACCTATGATTAAGTGTCTGACTGTGGATCTGAATCTTTCATAAAATGCTTTATTGTAGCTGAACTAAACAAAACATAAAAATACTCATAGCGTTAAGAATCTGAATAATCAGTTATTCACATAGCTCCAGCCAAAATGTAGCATACTTCACAAGTGAGTTGGGACAAAATTTGAGGAACTTAAATGCAGGAAAGAAAGAAAGAGTTTATAATTCCCTGAAGTACTCATAGAAAACATTCAGATCCAGAATGTTGGCTATGTAGGAAAACTTCGATCAAGGCAAAAGTTTCATTAAAGCCAATTTATTTATTCATTAAAGAATTAGTTTATTAGTTCATTGATTTTTACTACTTTTCTAAATTACATCTTTTTAACTGGATCTTGAACACTTTTTGAAAATCAGTCAATGTTTCTTAAACGGACCATCTGAAAGTCCAAATACACCAGATCATTAGTGGACTTGAAAATATGGTATAAAATGCATGCTTATGCTCTTGCCTATTTTCAAAATTGCAATTTAATGTCCTACTTTAAGTTTGGAAAATCAAGAAGGTATTGGCATATAGCTCTAGCTCTTGCTGTAGATCTAAACAGCCTAAGTTTAGGCTCTTAGAATACCGTTTCATTACCATCTAAATGTATTTGAAATAGGAGTCATCTTCTAAATGAAAAAATGTTTTATTTGTTTTTTCCATTTCAAAAGCTTCTTCTCATTTTATATTGCAATGAAATGAAGACTTTACTGAGTATATCATGATAAATGAGAAAAGGAGGCCAAGAAAGTTATTTCTCATAACCAGTTTCTGTGACAGTTACCTGGGATGCTGGAAACATGGGAAACCAAAATCTCTGTTCTGTATGTTTTGGAATATGATCTCATTCTTCTCCCCAAGGTGAATGGTAGGCTTCTAGTTGACCCTTACTAGGGACTGAAAATGAGATAAGGAAAGACTTAATAACTAGTCACTGAGGCACTCAGTTAGGATGTGGGAAATCTGTGTCCAGAAAGTTGAACTAATGTTTACTTCTTTATACAAAGTGAAACAGTTCCCATTAGAGAGACTGAATGAATAGTACTATGTAGTATCCAAAAGCCTGGGAATTATGGCATTCAACTGATGTCTTTAAGACTGATACTCAGATTGCTGGTCTGAGTCAGGCAGAACTGGTGTTTGGTCCCTGGGTTGCCTCATCTCTTGTGTCTAAGATGCTAGTGTTAACTCCTAGCTCCTCAGCTGCAGTGAAGTGTAGGAACTATGCCCGGTTCTGATACATCTTCCCTCACATCACAGAAACCAGTCCTTTCACAGGAAAAATTCCTGTGTTGATGAATGGCCATTGCCTGAGTATAAAACATTTTCACTGGCAGGCAGCTCTATCCTAAGGCACATTCGGTCCTCTGAAAACATTTCTGAAAATCTTGTTTCTGTTGTTTCTTGAGCCAGCTGTCTTCCACCCCCTGTTCTGCTGACAGTAAATGAAGTATCCGTCAGAAAGTAAACCAGAGAAATGACTTCCCTTTACTTTATATAGAATAATTTTCTCAAAATACTTTCTGCTGGAGCTAGGCAATTAACTTCTAACTTCTGAAGATGACATGGAGCAGAATTCTCTGGCTATAACTCATGTGAATCCTATACTACCTTGCATATGATATGTGTTGATTGAAAATGCTTTTTACAAGCAAGACCATGAACTTTCTTAAACTGTTTTTCTTTTCCTGTGTCACAGATAGGAAATGGTATTTGAAACTTAAAGCTTATGGCCGATGAGTTTAATTTAAATGAGCTGGTGTTTGAAAAAGATAACACTTTCATTTTAGTAAATTAATGGTGTAGCAAAAGAAAATTCAAAGATGCTTCTACCTACAATAAAAAGTGATGCTGTCTAGAATTCTAATATTCACCATGTGATTACATTACCTAATCTGATTCATTTTATTACATGAAACATAGTAAAATGTTTTCACTGTGCATTAACATAAATGTAATTTTAGATTTTATACAAATCTTTGTGCAAAAATCCCAAACAGCTCTGGAATCATATTGATGCACTGTAATAGAATTACAACTGTGACAGTCTAAGGATATAAGCAAAGTAAGGTTTGTGGGAGAAGCAATATCCCTTCTGTGACAAACTGATATAATTGGAAAATATAAACTAGCACTGCTTGTATTCACAAAAACATTTTTTATTTTTCTAAGCATATTGAATGTATAAAAATGCAGAATAAACAATTCCAGTTTTGCCAAACTCAAAGCGTTCTTTATACTGTGTGTTGTCTGGTTTCTTCAGCTCACCAGGCAGAACAACTACAAGTGCCGACTAGAAGACTAACTGTGAAGGCAAGGCTCCCAAAATGTGCAGTAGCTGCTATTAATAAGCATTTGTGAGCCAGTCCCAGCACAGAGTTCTGCTTGTTATTACCTATTCTAAATACAGAATATTTCAAAACTGGTGTTTCAGAAGTGACAATTGCTGGAAAATATTGAATTGCTTATACATGTCTTCCTACTGTAGGATGGAAATTAGAAACGCATGTTGTGGTGGCAATTTTTTTTAAAAGGATAATGCAATATAGAGTTTGAATTCAAAAAATATTTTCTGCTAATTGATATTTAACTTTCCTTAATTAGGTCTCTTTGAGGATAATCTGCTTTAATATGCTTTCTCCCACTGACTTATGCCTGCAGATCACGCCGTGTGGGCAGTTAAGATGCTCGCTGAAATTTGGTAGCGTTATTATTTCATGTCTCTACCACACATATATCCCTATCAGGAGAGTAAGTACCATAGTTTAATAAAAGAGACCCAGGGTAATTAAGTTTCCAAATACTCCTAGATGCTGAATATGCATGACTTTCTTCTAGGGTGCATCTGTGTTAGCAGTTCAGTTCAGCTGAGGAGCACACTTCTGAGGTGGATGTCCAAGGCATCCTTCCAGCTGCACATTGCTTCACATCAGGGGTTGATCTTGGGGAGTGCAGAGGAGTTCCCTGTGGTGTGAAACAAAAGTGGAAGGTGCCTGCTGGGACCCCACCTAATGGGCTCCGGCTGCTGATGGTTGCTCACAGCCCACAGGATGCCTACAGTGTGAATATCGGGTCTGCAGGAACAAGTGCTTTCACTTTACGGCACTGCAGTACTCTGTGGCACTGCAGCACTTGCTCATACAGACAGAGGCCTGGAGTCCCTGCAATCTCCCCTTTCCAAGCGTTGTCGCAGTGGGGCAAGAGAGCAGAGGCCAGCTGGGGTCTGAAATCCCTCCTGCTCCAGACGACGCACCTGGTTTTCACCAGCAGAGCATCTGTCTCTTGCACTTGCTTAATTGTACAAGTCATGCAGACATCAAGCAAGAGGCAGGCTCCACATTTTATTTTAAATGGTTTTACAGTTACTACTTTTGACAGATTTGATAATGGAGCCCTAATTAAAACAAGTGGAATGAAAAGCGTTGGCATTTGCATATGAACATCCACAGTAGCATTGCTCTTTATAGTTATTGTACACTGTGGTTCGGTATGTTTGGCCAGTGCTGCTTCTAGGATTGAAAAATGTGGAGAGTATTCAATCTGACTGATTATCTTTCTTTCCTGAGTCCTAGAAAGGATTTTTAAATATCAAGAGCAGTGAAATTTGTACTTTCCTTTCTGTATCTATTTTCACATGGCATTTTTAAACTATTTTGACAAATTCATGAAAATTCATTTTAAAGCACTGCAATTGAAAACATAAACAGTAATTTATAATCATTGATTAGAATTGTATTTTGCTTTCCCACTGCAGCATCATTCACAAAACTGGAAGTTTTTGATAAACATTGATTAACTGTTAGTTGTTTTTATTTAGATTTTAAATATACCCAGAGTATATGCTAGTTAATTTCTTAATTTAGTAAGTTCACGTTTATATATATATATATAAAATATATATTTTTATTAGGCACATATGCTCATCTCTTTAATGAATAATAATAGCAATATAGAATTAAACATCTCATTTCTTTATTAATGTGTCTTTCTGTCCCAAGTGCACACAATATTAAGCAATATCTGTAATGCCTATTAATTAATAATTATTAAGTAATCTAGCTCTGGAAATTGTATGTGAAAGTGGGATGTGATGAAAAGTTCTCACAGTGATATGTCATATAAATCTAAAAGCTACTTTTGACTAAGCACAGTTATTTTTTTCTAGAAGAGGTTTAGTGAAAGGGCAAGATACTGTTTTTTTGCCTCTTGGAAAAGACAAAATTAAGATGAAAAAAATAGTCAAAGTTTGTCTTTCATCTCTTCAGTTGATCTTAGCAGAACTCTTACTTTCTGATCATCAAAAGCTTCAGCTTCATAAAGGATTTGGCAGAGGGTCACACAAGACAGAAGAAAATTCTAAATAGCTTTAACAATGAGCAGTTCGAAGTTGCTGGTAAATTGAACACAATATTATCTTCCTCTTGGAAGATATTGGGAAAGAATTATGTATGAAATTTAAGCAGTGAAAAGCTTCACTTTGACTATGTGCCAGTTTGAAAAATGAGGGCCCATCACAGACCAGAATTTGTTTTCAGTATACTTTGCCCTGCTGATTTAGACATGAATGTAAGAAAAAGGAAACTTGGTTTAGAAACAGTTATTTTTTCCAGCATTACGTGCTTTGTGAACTTGTATGCATTTCTTAGGTTGTCTTTATCCTCCCAAGGACAAATTCTGTTTTGTTCAGTATTCTGTTCCGTACAGCCAAAATAGCACAGACAAGAAGTTTGCTGCCATTCCAGAAGATGTAGTCAGATGGAGTTGGAGGTACCGCTGTCATTGATCTGGAATAGATGTGCTAGGAGTACATTTTTGTGGTGCCGTATTTGAGTAGCAGGAGGCCTCATGGACTCTTGACTAGCAAGTTTGTGATGTGGGAGACAGGATATGGGGAACACCAGGAGAGAGGTGTCCCCAGGCAGGCAGGACTTAAGATCTCCACAGCGCATGGTGTCTTCTCTCATCCAAGCCTTCTGAGAGCGTCAGTAACCTCATGCCTGACATACTGATTTAAGGAAGCAGCAGAGGCAAGCCAGCCTTCCAATTTCAACTTTGCCATGGTCCATAATGTTACTGAACAGTTAGAATATGTGCACTTGCTATCATATGTGAGCAGTTCACGGATATAGCGAGGAATAGCTTTTACCAGAAAGACAGATGGCAGTGCTGTTATTCTGGAATTAAACCAAAACTAAATTATGTACCCCTACCTCCCCCCGAGAAAAAGTTGCAAAGTCTTAGGTTTGCATCAACAGTGACTTTGGTTTCATTAGATTGCAAAAGCATGGGTATTCCTCTCTTCTTCCCTTCTGGCTCAGTCTCCCACAGCTCTTCCTCCAGAGCCCACCTTTGTGTTTCAGAGAAGTCCATCTGCAGCTCCAGCCCATGATTCTCTCTCAAGACAGGGACGGCTAAGGCATGTGATGGGGCAGGTGACATTTTAGTTGGCAGCAGTGAGATTGCCTTTCGGGTCAAACTGCAATCCCCAGTATGCCATGCAGTCTGCACACTAACCAAGCTAAGCTCTGACGCTCTCTGATACACTCCTTGAGGAGGGGTTCCCAAGTTGCTGGTTTCTGATGCAACAGAGTCTTTGTTTCTTGCTAGTTATGGAACTAGAGAATTATTGATCTATCTGGACTCACTTACACATTTAGAGAACAAAGAAGACAGCACTGCTGATCCTAGGAATTAATAGCTTTTTCTTTCCTCCAGAGACAAATTTGGGCTCATTCCATTTGTAAGGAACTTGCGTTTCATAAGTTTGGTGTTGAGTGTGCACAAGGCATTAGGGAGAAGAGTTACAAGTCACTCAGCCAGGATTGGGAAAATGAGGTCTGCAATGAGATGTAGACATTGGCAAAACAAGATTACTAGGGAATCTGCAGAGTCTTGAGAGCCTTCAGTGCTAGGCTGAGCTTACGAAACTCCTTTGGGAATTTGTTTCATTAACACAGTTGTTGCATCCAGCATGCAGTGAGGCAGCTTCCGCCCCTGATATCCCAGGAGGTTGAGTGTCTTAAACTGTCTCTACCGCTCAGAAGTTGAAACAAGCCAGGCCTTCCTGGAAGCAATGAGAAAAGTCGTCTTTACTTCTGCTACTGTTGAGTCGTGTCACTCATGAAGTAGGCCTTAGCGAGTAGGAGCAGAAACATCTTCTGGGGAGGATTCTGGCAATGGATCCAACAAGAAAATATCTTAGTGTAGAGGAAGGTGTGATGTCATCACTGAATGCTCGCCTGTCTCCTCCAGAAATGGCGTTCCTACATAATAAAGAGCACAAGGTAGAAGCTATGACCTTATCTACCGTGAGAGATTGTCTGCAGCAACCCCCAGCGACAAAGACCTACTCAAGCTTCTGGCTTCAGTTGTGCACAACCTCTCGTAACGTAGAATATGCTGGGTGATAGGTACTGAATGGTTGGTCAATGTGGTCAAAGCTTATGGTCCAAGAAAGGGCTGTTGTGGGAAGGTAGAGTCGTCTAGTTTGGCCCTTACAGAGTATGTGAGGACAGAATTGATGAACTATTGGCAAATGAGGGCCAGCAGTGTGGAGACATTTTGGCATAGATGACTTAGTTTGGGAAATTTAAGACCAAACTCAGTCCTAGCTACCAAAGATTATGGAGATAAAGTCTAAAAAAAACCCTGGTTCTTGAGAGGTGCCTAGCAGTAAAAAGTCCCTCTCTCCAATCGTTCACTTAGTTCAGTGTAGAACAGGGGGTTTTAGACCATCACTGGTGGTGACAGTCATCATATTGACTTTTCTGGGCCTACCTAATAGTTTTTACTTCTCACTGTGCAATTGGCCTGGACTGTGTTTTTTGTAGGCATTGCTTATTTTTATTCTTCATAGCAACCTTGTATCTTGAAGAGCATAGGCTAGGCTGTAAAATGTGTGTTATCACAGCTGAATAGGTGCCCAGGGCACATAATCACTCAATACAGCAAGCTAGAATTGGAAGTGAAATATGAAAGGGCATTTCCTCTATAAAGTACAGAAAGGAGTTGCATTTCTTAATGTCTGGTACAGAAAAGAGTCAGTCCTCTCTTGCCTTCCTGCTCATAGCCCTTTTATAAGCCGAAGGTGGAGAGGTCTTGCCAGCACTGCTGTGAATAGTTCAGTGGTGTAGCCCTTTCTCAGTGATGTGCATTGCAGAATAAAGGGCAAACTACAGTGGCCAGGATATTGCAGGGTAGTTCACAGTGGTGTCATCTGATACAATTTATGTCAAGTTAAACTAAAACCTCAGCTTCTTGTCTTAATCCCCATGATACTGGGGCAATACTTTGCTTTCACAAGAAATGCACTGAACTGTAACCCAGACAAATTCGGTTTATAATAACCGCAAAAGCATGTATTGAATATTTTGCTCCGTTCTGGTATCACAGGTCAAAAATACAGCTAAACACTAATTATGCTCTTCATTGCAAACATTTTGAATGTCTATTTCTAACTATTATCGTTGCTCTCACATTTGCTTATTCTATTAGCGGCTTATTTGCTGCTTTCTTACCTCCCTGTTTGACGTTTAAGGATGAATAAAGAAGCACAATTTTTTAAGTGCGTATGCATTTCCTCATGGAAATCAGAGCTTAGCACACACATTGGTCTTTGCTTGCCTGCAGATGAAGCACGCATAAAAATATGTGAAAGCCTATGCATGCATACATACCAAAGTCTGACCTTAAATGCTTTGAACTCTGGCCCCAAAACACAAATGCATAATTCAAGAGATCTGAAGCAGAACAGTGTTGAGCATAACTTCTGGGTGCATGGTTCCTGTAGCAAACTATGCAGCCTTGAATTACATTTCTAAACTCATCACGCATTGAGAGTTGTGAGTACTTCAGAATGGGAACTAAGGAAATTGGTGAGCTGAGCACCAAGATCAGCCTACAGCAGTCAGTAGAGAAGTGCTGAGGACTGTGTTCATTTTGCAGAAAGCTCTCCTCTTTACAGGTAAAGTGAGAGCGTCTCTCTCCATGTGGATTTCAAATATCAAGGCAATACAAGTGGGGCAGAGCTGCCTTTGTGGGTCTCAGGAGACTGAGGAGTGCCTTAGAGAAGGACCATAATGATTCATCTTTCCAAAGTAAGCCATTCTGGGTATGTGCCAAAATGGAGCCTTTGAAAAGGTTTGTCCACTTTAAGTACTGAGATTAGATGGTAGCTGAGCAAATGTTTTGAGGATAAGCAGGCTTGAATCCTGCTTAGCTCTAAGTAAGACTAATATGCCTCATTCATTTTTTTTCTGACCTAGTTGTTGATAATGCATTCAAGGGATACTGTATTACAGTGCTAACCACAGTGTTGAATATAACTGAATTTATTTATTAAAAATAAAAATAAATGTGCAATTTAGATAATAAGATAAAGGTAGTAGCAATCAAGCCCTTTTTCGTCCCTTGGTGTTATGAAGAAAAACAGTCCATCGTGGCACAGAAGAATGATGTTTAGGAGTCCAAATGTGTACACTACTGCTTGTGTGCACATTTGTGCTTTTTCCTCCCACACAGGCACAGCCAAGATGGATATATAATAATAAATGCTTACAGACTGTTAGTCTGTATTACAGGTATACAGATTTTTATTTTATTCTGATGAAGTATTTGTCCTATTTGGAAGTGTCATAGGAAGTATTCTTCACATTGTTTTACAGTCTTCTGTAGCTGAAGAAAATGACACTTTATTGCTGTAGAACAAACGCCAAAGTACCACAGTTAGTTATTTAGTTGTATGTATGCATTCAGACACTGATGTGCCCTTATTATAACATGTATTTGCTGACAGCAACGGCTACTGGGAGAAGCCTTGCTCCCCCTCAGATCGCCAGCTAAATTTGCCTGCTTCTGTGGAACTGAAAGAGACTACCAAAATACTGCTGGAAATTATGCAGAACTATTTATAAGAGCTCAGAAGGATTTTTGTTTCAATTCTATATGGCAAAATTACATGAATTAGCCAAGTGTGTCTTCTGGAGTACTTTTAGCCTTCCTGTGTAGTCATTATTACTTTTTTAAGTCAGTGTTCACTGACTTACCAGAAACGCCAGAAGATGTATTGAAAACTCATACAAAGAACGTGTCAGGAGACACAAAGCAAAATCTTTCTACAGCCCACAAAACATACTGAAGATTAATTTTAGTTCAGTGAAAATTTATTTCATACAGACATGTATTTTTATATAAAAATTAGCCTTCACTGTTAATGTATCATAGCTCCTACAGCTGAGAAAAGATTTTTCCAAGGAGTTATATCCTAATGTCCTCAGTGCCTTAAAAATATTCCTTCAAATTGTTCTTTGAATTTGGCGTAGATCATACAGTCTTTGTCATATTATTATAGCTTAATTCTACTTTATTTCACTTAGCTAGTTTGCATCATAAATGAAAAAAAATGGAATGAAGAACGGGAGCAATATATCCCAACATGCTTAGAGCTAGCCAGCAAATTTCTTTTTAGTGTGGATACAGCTGACTTGCTTTCCTGTTTTGAATTAAATGATTTATTTGTACACTTAATTTTCTTCAATCTCCTTTCATCAGCTGAAAAGTAATGATAAAACACTAGCTGGCCATTAGAAGATAGATAAAATAGCATGATATATCTTCATTACTACAGTATTCTCTCTGAACTATTTTTTTGCTTTGCAGGACGGTTCTGTTTACTCTGACCTCTGTAGTTGTGCTTATCATCACAACTGACTGGATCAGCTGGGACAAGTTGAATCGCGGATTTCTGCCAAGTGATGAGGTCTCAAGAGCCTTCTTGGCTTCTTTCATCTTAGTGTTTGACCTTCTCATTGTCATGCAGGTACACTGTCCTAATGTTTCATTCAAGCTGCTGAGGCTGCCTAGTCACTCTGTTTTCACTAGAGCAAACACTGTTTAGCTAAAACTTCACACAGGTAAATGAATGATAAGTTTGCAATCACTATTATTAGAAAATTTTATAACACCGTTGTTAGGAACTTTGCAACAAGCCAGGTGGCCTTTTATTGTGAAACCATCGCTGATTTCTTTTCTTAGACTATCAGGTAAGAACTTAATGACTTTCCAAGTTGGAAGGCATTTTCTGTAAAAGTGACGTTGGAAAAAGAAACAGAAGCTAGTTGTTTTGTAAATTAAAAGCATTTACTAGGCAGATGAGAGAAATACAGCAAAGCAAGGGAAAATACTTCCCATTTCTCAAAGATTTATAGTATTTGATATGCATGCAATATAGGAATGCATTTAAATAGATGAAAATTCATATTTGCTATTGAGATTCCACTTTCTACTTTCACATAAGCATTTTTTTTTACTTTGTTTGTGACAGATCCTTCACTGTAATGTCTTCTGCTAGTGAGGGCAACTAGGGAGATAATTCCCTATAGTCTACCCGGTGTCTGCTCTTTCAAATCTAGCTGTTAAGAAAGGGGTTTGGGTCACAGGTATATGGCCAAACACTTCCTTCCTATGATGCTTTGCCCTACCCTTTGCATTTGTCTGTGCTTTGAATTTTATTTGAACAACTCATCTAACACTCTGTGAAGAATTAGGTCATTTGGGTTGAGAGAAGGAAAAGTAATGTCAAAGGCCTGGGTGACTTTTACTATTAGTCCTAGAAGAGTTAAGACTGTCAAACTGAAGTTTAGCAGGAATTTGAGAAGAACCACTGGGACCTTCTCTCTCAAATACATTATTAACTAAGTCTACCAGCAAAGACCATTTCTGAGAGACACCTTCTTCTCTTTGCTGAGATATCTATTGCTTGACTAATTGTCATAGGGCAAAACTGTAATGGCACTTAGAATTTAGCACCTCTGTACTAGAACATTAAAGCAGTAGAAAGTGCTGTAGTTCCATTTGATTTTCCAGCGGCCACCACTGTTCTTCAGTGTTCACTGCCGCCCATGGTTAGAAGAAGGTTAAGAAATAGAATTCAGTCTTGATTTCTAACAACCTTTCTGGTGCTTTCTTTTCTCTCCTTTTGCATTTTACATTTTGTTTGGTATTTCAATAAGATTCAAGAGAATGTATAATAAATGATTGTACTTCAAGGGCTACTGTAATGAAAGCGTGAACGAAAATGCACAATATATCAAGCTATACTGAATTCTATATTGTATACCAGGTGGAGAAACAGAGTTGTCTTGATGCCAAATAGTTTTTAAATCATCCTTTTGACTTTGAAAAATGCAGTCACAGTACTTTGACCTTGGAGTTGCTGCATATAGGCAAGAATTTTATTTGAAACACCCTATCCTGAGTACTATTTCATGTTTTTACAACACAAAGTGAGAGGCTCTTTTTAATTGCATTTTTGATGGAAGTTTATGTGATGGAGTTATTTATTTTAAATTATTTATTTGGAATGTGCAACTAAGTTGGCATGTTTTATTTACAGTGTAGTTCTAGCATCTTCGCATTGCCACTGAAAATCCAGTTGAGAATGCAACGTATTAAATCGCAAATAAAAACCTCTATCAGAATCATGATCTTTTGACAGAAGTAGAAGTATGCTTTAGAATTAAATGTTTGCATACATTCTTTTTAATAATGTTGCTTGTTTCATATAATTTTTTCGGATTTAACAAGCTTCAACAACTGAATGGTAAAATTAGAAAAAAGACCTTTGGGATTAAGTGCTACAATTTCAGTTTGAGGCTAACATTATCTAAGAGCACAGAAGAAATCTCATCTGATTTTTGAGTTAAATGCAGTACAGACATTTTCTGTCCATCTGAATGGTAGCATTAATACTGCAAAAATGACTGTATTTAGCAAGAAGAGAAAACCAGTTCAGTTTGGAAAGTCATTCTCAATGCTGTAAAAAATAATTAGATATTTGTAAAGGACTGCTTTGCCTGCTTAGTATTATTAGAATTTAATATTTATCTAAGCCCTCTGTAGAGCCTAAAAAACAAATAAAGGACTGAGAGGTCCCTGCCCTGAAGAGCTACCTTTTTCAATTAGATGTAAGGCAGGCAGACCTGTGAGGAGAACGCAGGCAGGTGGAAGTTATACAGACAGTTGTACACAAGCGATACTTAAGGGTACATGCACTATTTTTACTTGGATTTCAATCCTGCAAGAAACACTGCTGCCTCTCAGCCACGCTCTCCTTTTGGTGTTCAAAGGCTCCTTCAGTCCAAGCGGTAAACTGGGTAGGGACCCAGGGTAGGGTTAGGGAACAAGTCAGAGAGAGAGTCAGTGCTAAGACCAGTGACTGAAATGTAAATGTGAATGACCATAGAAATATTATGAGAATCCAAGAAACCAAATTATGGAGGGGGTTGCGGGACTAAAATAGGACCTTGCAGATAGTGTAGCTGGCCTATGAGTCAGGCTGTGTTCCTACCTCTTCTGCTGATCGCATTGTGACACATCACTTCAGATCACCAGCCTTAGAGTGAAGGTAAAGAGACCTTGAGTATCTATTTTGGATATCTGCTATGTGGACATCTCCACCTCATTTTAATCACTGTGCCTTTACAGTCAATGAAGAGATAGAGATGTGGTTGGGGTGCAGTTCATCAGCGCTATTTTAAACAGCTACAGTAGGATGAGATGCAACGTGCCCTAGAGGTGCACATTTCTCTCCGTTGCGAATCAGCAGAGCCAACATGGCTCAGAGGAAGCCACCCCTCAAGCCAGACCCAAAGGAAAGGTTATAAGGTGGCGTGTGGATGCTTGAGTCCAGAACTGCAGCTCTGCAAGGTGCCTCCTCAGGTATTGCGACAACTGGCCAAATAGCTGAAGTAGCATTTCAGTGCTAGTGTTTTACCCAGGAGTCTTCTTCAAACCATGTCTGACACTCATGGGTGGGGCGTTCTCCACTCTTCCCACTACTGCCTGGCCACTGTGTGAAAGGAATTCAAGTTTCAGTGGGGCTAGGACCGTGTATCAGAGATCACACACACACGCGCGCGCGCGCGCACACACAGAAAACTAACAGACCAAATTCAGTCCATTACAGGTAAACATTAGTTAATTTTAAGAGATCTGCTTGCTTAGAAAAAAAGAGCCCTTCAAGTGTGTTAGTTTCCTCTATACACTGAACGCAATGAAGTTGGTCATATTCACAATCTGCTTATTTGTGCCTACCTTGATAATTGAGATGCCAAGATGCCCACATATGTATATCTGGTACCTGTAGCGTTCACTGCTCTACATACGCATCACTCTGTCTTTGATCTTAATTACGGATTACAACGTTAATTAAAGCTGGATATGTAACAATGCTATTTTCATGTAGTTTAACTTTTATTTTCTTCCATTATTGTAATGAAAATTTCACATTTTCAGTTCTGTCTCTCCAATATGTTAATGGAAAAGATGTTAACCAAAGCAGTAAGTATGAAGAAAGTCTATAATTCCAGATTCCAAAGACCTCTTACTGAGCAAGTAGGCAGTAGATCATGCATTAGTCGATCTACTGCCTTTTTTTTTTCCTGATGTCATGTTCTTAGTGAGTTTGCTAATGGGTAGGAGTCTGCAGTGGCTGGATTATAAAATCTTATGTATCATGGGGAGATGAATTGTTTCACCCTTGTTGCATCTTTTCTGAGTATTTACCGGCTTCCACAGACTTTTGGAAGACTGGAGTTTTTCAGCACCTCTATGGAGTTATGTGCCATAACCACCTTGCTGAGCACTTTGCAAATTCCATGGCGTAAATTCTTGCACTTTTTATGACTGACTGCAACTCTTTATCTGATGGTACAGAGAGATACAATGTCTCAGAATTTAAAAGCTACCTAAGAATGCTATTTGATTCCAAAAGAAGAATTTATTCTTCAGTAAACTGAATAAATTCTGAAGCAGTTGAGTGGAATAGACATAAGCCAGGGAGTGTTCTTTGAAAAAGCTGCAGTTTGTGAATCTAAAACCAAACTACCAAAATAATCCCATTAATATCAAATGGGAATACTGTTGTAAATAGGGATAATAGCATTTTGCCCTTCTAGATAATTTGGAAATAATTAAAGTCAGACAGAGTTAGATAATTAACAACATTCCTTATGACTAGTGATGAATCTGTTTATATAGTTATAGGATAGCTGTAGATTAAAAGATTTCAATAATATCCATTTTCCAAATGTATTTTTCATAATATTTTGTATGTAAATGGCTGTAACATGTAACCATTTGTAGATTGCTTCTTGCTGTTTCAGTTGATATCTCTAATGAGTAACCTGTTACTTTTTTTCTGCAGTATATCTGGTACTCTAGCTTTAGTAGTGTTAAAAGAGAATTAGAAAGTTGAAGAAAATCTGTACTTACACTCTCCCATGTTCTTTTCTTTTAAGTCTTCATATTTCACTGAAAAAAATAGTTTAAATAGCTACTTTGTAATGTTATGTTTTGTGTATGTCATTATCAAGCAATAAGACAGATCCTTTATCAGCAAAATGGAACACACCGGTCTTTTCTGCAAGCAGTTACTCTAGCTTTACACTAATGGACAGGCGGCTTTGATTAAAATCTAGTGCAACGTGTGAGTACATTAAAAAAGGCACCACCACCGACGATGTCAAGCCCAGACAAGAAGATATTGATTTGCTTGGATAGTTAAAGTAAAAGATAGAACAGAAGTATTGTCCTGGCCACACAAAGTGGGTAAGAACTTGATTTTTTGAGGGTTTTTTTTAAAGAAAATCTATTTAGCTTTACAAACCTAATCTGCCTGTGACTTTTAACTGGCTTTATGCTCAGTATTTTAATAGAAATAATTTACGTCTGTGTAAATGAGAAGAGAATCCTGATTTACCCTTTAAGCAGAATACACAAGTATAGTAGCATTCCTTTGAAACAGATAAGAAAGGGATGATTTTCTGTTTGTAGACAAAGCGGGAAATACAAAGCAAAATAATTCGTCATTCCTTTCCGAATAGGTCCTCCTAGTTGTACATTTGGTTCAAGAATGGTATACGTATTTCCCTGTTTCCTGAAAAGCAACAGCAAAAAGCGCCAATGTATTATTTTTCCCAAGTCAGTTACCAAAGTTTGAATGAAGAGCCCAGAAGAAAGATCACCCTTTTTGTCAGTCTATCTTTAATATGCTCCTTTCCTAATTTGCATTTTGCTTGTTTGGAGCTGATTTCAGAAAATGTCCTTCTAAAAACCTCCCATTCAGCATGAAAACTTCTGAAGAAGTGAGTACTTGAATGTCACGTTACTTTCCGTCATGCCTTTATTGGGTTTTATAACATTTGAAAACACAAGAAAATGAGCAAACATGAGCCATAACCTCTTAAGAAACATCTGTATTAGTGAAGTTACTAAACAGCTTTTGGACCCTCTCTAACATTTAGGCCTTCTGTATATGAGGGGTTATTATGTTTTATTTTCATATACTAATTTGTCTTTCAAGAGGGGGATCTAAAACATAAGGGCAAGTGTCTGGTGACAGCTCTTTCAGAGGGATCGAACAGATGGGAATTCACCTTTAAAAAAATTGACAGCATATCCAACTATCTTACTGATGTCCCTAGCCGCTACCATATGGCAAGATTTTACAATGAGGAGCCATAAACCCTGGGCTACATTTTTCAGAAATGATGGGTACTAAGAGATTTGTTTCAATCGACTGTGCTCTTACTAGCAAATTTTAGACATGCTTGCCAAACAGCAGTACAAAAATGAGTACGTACTTTGGAGACATGCTGTTTTCGGTTAATTGTGCAATGTTTGCTGAAAAGCCGTATTGTGAGGGTGGCTCTGCGGTATTGGACTTCCTTTGGCTTGCAGCATCTCTGAAAGAAATGGGGACAAGCTGAAGTGAGGTAACTTACTTTGGGTGTAAGACTGGGAGTGAGCGGGAGAAACTTTTCTATAGAAAGTAATAGATTTTCCTTCCTTCAAAGTCTTCCACAGAGGAAAGAGCTTCCCCTCTTCATAAATCCTTCCTACATCCTCATCACTCTATGGAGCACGGAAGTGTTCCTTATTAGTATCTGTGTAAAACATTCCACAAATAATACTGAAAAATAAAAGCAGATTAGAAAGACTAGAACATCTCCTGATTTATAACTTCCCTTCATTTATGCCTGGTATGGATTCAAATGACCGGCTTGAATGTATTCCTAAGCACTGTTTAACATGTTGATAATGTTTCTCATGGCATTATTGGTACCATGGCATTTCTTTCAGGTGGTTCAGTCACAGGCCTTTCTCGCCCATCCTAGAATTGCTGCTTTGCTTCCACATACCTCCACAGCTGCTACTGTTGTATTTATATGTGCTTTAAAGCTCTTACTCCCAAAGTGCTTATTTTATTTCGCTAAGTCTCTGGGTTTTTTGGGGTCAAGTCTTAACTCCTTGCTATTTTGAGCTCTCCAGAACAGTAGCTCTCCTGAGTTCCTTCTTCATCCCATCAGACATCTGTCTCCTGTCAGCTTTCCTGTAACTTCTCTCTGTGACTGGTATCAAGGGTGTGGGTTATTTCCTAGCTGTCATGTAGTGAGAGGGACGAGTTAGTGTGGTCCCAGAAGTGGCCCATTTGAGAGCTCAGGTACGAGCAGTTAAAAATGGAGTCAGGATCCCATAGAGTGAAACTATCCCTTTCCTAGCAGATAAGCAAGGAAAGGAAAGTTTACCTGTGTGAACTCTGAGTAACCTATGCATGGTCCCTCCCCACCTTCTTCCCATCTGCTTCTTCACATTGTTGTGTTCTGCACTTATGTACATGGATATTGAAGAGAGGGGACAAAAGTACTGCATTAGTATGTGTAATTATAACCCAAAAGTTTATAATGGAATATTTTTGACAACCAGGTGGATGTATAAATTCCTTTTGAAAATCCCTGAACCTTTCCCTTTCCACCCACTGAGACCCCATTATAAAGTGCAGTTTGCTTCTTCAACTCTTCCATTTTCTTTGGGGCTTAGGAAACAATGAGCAAATCATTTTCCTCTGGGAAAAGGTGCGTGTGTTTTGTTCCTTGTTGCACATTATATATCCTACCTTTTTTAATGAGCTGTGTGGTTTACATTGCAGTATTTTCATTCTGTGTTTGTCTAGTCTGATGAGTGGTAACATCATTTTATGCTGTGGATTTTGTCAAACAAGACATGCAAAGTACAGTGTTTTTAAGCGCGTTTCCTCCTTTTGCCCCAGAATGGTTAATTCTTACTTGGATGCATTACATTTGTCTTGGGCATTATAGATTCCATTCCAGACTTGGCTTCAGCTGCTATAACTTGGTGCGTTTGTGCTGACCTGCATAGTATTATGCCAAATTTATACCAGCAACAGCCTGCACCATTTTTTTTTAGTTTTGTGATTCAGTTCCCCAATTGCTGAAAAGGAACAACTGATATCCTCGTCTTTCACTCGTTGTCTGACTTGCCTGTTTAGCCCCTAAGGTGTTCAGAAAAGGATCCTGTCTGACTTTGTACAGATTCTGGCATAATCAGGCACCAGTCCCAGCTGGTACCTCTTGTATTACTCTGATATGAATACATACAAAATGAATTAGCTCAAAAAGCTTCTCGTTTGTCAAAGTCATTCCCTTTTACCCTATCACCGGGTATGTACCATATGTATGATGCTGAGGCCATTTTGTTACAGTTGATGTATTTGCCTTACATAATGGAGCAGTCCTCCAAACGCAAATCTGCCCTCCTGAAACCACTGTTACTGCCCAAATGTGCAGAAGAGTGTAATTCTGGGAACAAGTAAAGTTACAAATTGTTGGTAGTTACTTCACAGCACCGTTTTTTGATTGAAAAAAGAGTCTTTCCACAGATTCTACTATCATCAGCATGTGATAGGCTTCGTTGCTGTGGGAGGTATGTCAGATGAGAACTGCATTGTTTAAGATTACATTGTACTGATATATGTTGATATAACAGCAATGATGACATTCAGATAATTTCAACTCTCTGCAGCAATGTTCAGGAATATATTATTTGCTGGTAGAAATCTGCTTTGTAGTGAGAGTTCTTACACAGGTTTTTATCCCAAAGTGAAAAATCTGAGATGTGATTGAAATGATTCAGCTGTTTTTTAAGTGGTAGATCTGCATGCAATTTGTTAGTGAACTGACATGGATTAAAGCAGAAAGATAAACCTCAGCTTGCCATCTTTAGATAGCGTGTTGCCTTAAGATGGTTTCATGCCTGTCCATGTTTTACATTTAGCTACATGGACCACTGAATTTAGAGGACTTACTGACAGGTCTCTAGGCATGCAGATCCACTTAGCAACAATACTGAATACAAGGAAGGAGAAGGGGCAAAACCAGCTTGGTTGCTTTTAATCAAACCTTAGAGTGGAACGTCAACAAAAACATGCCTGATATTCCTGGTCTGAGTGCATCATTTCTGCTAAGCTGATGAAATGGCAGTTATTTATACTTCCTTAGAAAGTTTGAAGGCTGTTATATAAGACATTAAGCAAGAGACGTGCTTATTTTTATTGCCTTAGAGTTCTTGTAAGGTAATAATAAAGCTGTTGTCCTATTTTGGTATTACAAAGGGGATGCATGTAGTTAATCACTGAGTGTCTTGAGATAATGATTACATTAGGTGTTTTTACACCTGTTACAGTCAGGCTGTATCGTGCCCATCAATAGGTAATTCATTCTCACACTGTATAGAGGAAGAAAAGTTTTTGCTAGTGCTATACAGCGATTTGAAGTTATAGTTGCAGTGGTTTCTGGCATCAAACTAACAGTTAATTACTCAGCTGTATTGCTTTTGGAGTCATGTCCTCATGGATCCCAGGTGTTGTACAGTAGCATCTTTAATTCAGCAAGACTTCTAGTCTTCTATAGGTCAGAAGCAAAGACCTTAAAGTTTCTCTCCTCTAGAATCAGATTATGTTTACCTGGCTGTCCTCTAATGCTCACTAGGGAGAACAGATCCCTCAGTATAACGCTTTCCAGATCTGACCATTAGACTGGGGACCAGCATTGCATAACACTGTGAATTTGGGTTGCCCACTGGAGCAGTGAAGCAACTAAATCAACATGCCTATAGAGTCTTCCAAAAAGTCTCGGCAGCAGACTGCAGCTATCTTTGGACTATCCTAAGTCTCGGCTGGTCCCCGAATGATTAACCCCTTCTCTGTGTCTTCCTACTAGTACTTAGATAGTATTCATAATATAGTTTTTTCATTAAGATTCCTTAGAGCCCTGCCTGAGCCAGCCTGTGCAGAAGGTGCACTAACACGTTGTCACTGTTGTTGAAATGGTATGAATAGAGATAAAAAAGATGTTAATCAAACTGAGGAAGAGCTATATTTTTCATTTCCCTCCCGCAGTGGTGTGAATGGTGCAGTAGCTAGTGATGCTGACCTTGCTTTGATGCCTCTGAAGCCAGAGCAGCAAGGCCTCAGGTAGCATATAATGTGTATAGCTTGCTCCATATGCCTTCCTTTCCCACTCCACTAGCAGGGAGTGCAGCCACAGGCATGGTGGGACTATCCATTGTACACCAATGCAACATGGAGCTCTCAGAGCCTTTGTACTAGGTTGCACCAGGGACTGAATCAACATCCCGCTTGTCCATGGAGAAAGATAGGGTAAGTGTTAAAGAGCCACTTGGCTCTGAGCAAGATAATCCGTGTCCTTGGGCTGCAGGTTGCTGAACGTGGTTTGAAGCACTAATTGGGGCCGTAAGGGGGAGACACACCCAGGCCCTGCAGCCATGGCTGCAGCTCCACTTCCAGCCACCTTCAGCGCGAAGCGGCCGCAGTCGCAGTTGAGCCGTTTCCCTGCCTCGGAGGAAAGGCTGTGGTGGCAGCTGGCTGCTCCAGGAGCACAGAGTAGCACAGAGGTGGAGGGAGGATGTGAAGCTGACTCGATACCTGAATTTTTCTCCCTCCAGCAAGCGATACTGTATAGCTCAGCAGTGGCGTGGAGGCAGGGGAAAGGCAGGCACAGAGCAGAGATCCTAGTGCTAGAGCCCCATTCCCGGGCCAGAGATGCTCACTTAGTGGACCTGCTGGAGCTGCTTTTCTGCTGCCACCAGCCGAATGTGGCATACACCTCCAAGAAACCTTTATCCTACCTTAGCCAACTTTTAGTTTCCATCTCTTCTTCAACAAGCTTAGAAGCTTACAGAATAATGCTGTCTGTGTTTATGGATTGCACCCCTATCAGCATGAATTATATGATGGAAATCCAGAACACTGTACTGGAGCTGTTCTGACTGGAACTGGTCATTTTGGACAGTGATTTTATACAGTCTTTTAGGAGGGACATTCCAGCTGGTCCTTCTGTACAAAATCAGCTTCTGTCTCACTCTGCATCAGTTCTCGGTCAGTTCTGCTATATCATTTCTCACATCAGGTACCGCATGAGGAATTAAAAGATAGAAATTTGTGGCTAGGTAATCCATTCCACTGCCTGTAGATCAAAATGAGAAAAAGGTGTACACCTCTTCTAATGTATCTTGCTATCGATTTAAGAATATAATCTTATAATCCTTCTTGGATAGCTATTTGCTTTTAGTTTGTCTCAGGTAATCTTTGTGCTTGACAATATGCAATACGCAGCACACATCAAGTTTACAATTAAATTTCACTCCACTTCAGAACTGGATGCCCAAAGCAGAGAAGCAAACAATCCTTAATAGCAGCAGTGATACCATGTGCCGTATGTAATGTATGTAGGACTAGGTGGCAGAACAAAAAAGAAGTGATCTGCTTTAGCAGGCAGCTAGCCTTAGGGGCAGTAATAGGGAATTTTGTTGTCCTGTCTGAAGCCCATAAGAGTACTTTTTTGATGACTTTCATTTGGTCTGGGTTCTACAGACTGTTGGTTGGAAAAGGCTGCTGTAAGCACCCAACCTCTGTGTCCTGTCGCGCTTCTGAACTCGGGATGTTTCATGCTGCACTGCCTGCAGCTGCTGCCTCCTGGGTGAGATCAGCAGAATCTCTCTTAGCTACAAGTTGGTACCTTTGTCCTGACCTTAAGTTGCGAAGCAACAGCCACCTCTTCTGAATGAATGTTAAATACCCTTGGGGATGTTTCTGGCATCTGGGCCAAACAATTACAATTACAGCACTAATCTAAATTATACAAATTCCTACTATTCATCAAGGTCAGACTGCAAAGATTTGCATATCTAGACGAAGTGTCCAGGGGATGAGACAAAGAAAAGCATCGCACAAACAAGACTAACATCAGAAATGAGCAAATGGAAATTTAAATAAACATAAATACAGTTACACATAAAAAAATAATGTTAAAATGAAACAACACTACTGAGGCAGCAGAGTCATACATTCAGAAGTTAGGAAATGACAGAATTAAGGGCACCTGTATAAACTTTTCACCCCTGTTGCCACCATGTATATGCATTATGATACAATCTTTAATTATCTAGTCGCATCCCATTTTTCCACAGGACCTCTGTCTCACTTGCTGCCTGGGATGAATGGTGCTCACTTAATGAGCAGCTATTCAGTATTTTGTTTTATCCTTTTTGTTCAGTGTGTGGCCCTAGGCCTTACTTACCGCTCACTGTTGAAACCTTGATATGAAGATGGAATCATTCATTTCCTCATGGTCTTTGTTTGTGGCACTCATCACTGTGGTTCCTAAGGGCTTCTCCAGCATTAATGTATTTATCTTCACAATAGCCTTCACAACAGGAGTATTATTGTCCACATTTTATAGTGAGGCACAGAGACATTAAAGTCAAAGGGTCCCTAATTTGAGATGTCTGAGGACATTATTTTGAAAATTTATATCATTACTCATTTTTTAACTGAGCAGTTAGGTAATGGGGGAGGATAGTATGTCATTAAGAGCAGCGTCACATATTTATTTGATGTAACCTTATTTATTATTATATGACAGCCTTATTTCCCTTGTAGATATCAAATGGTTATGGAAGAAGTGTCTTTGCTAATAATTTAAAGCCTTTCTTTATGTAAAATTTAATCCAAAATTATTATTTGCTTTACCTCCTCGGCTAGTTTTTCATACGCTTGCGGGACTTCTCTGATTGTGCATGTGTTTCCTTGTCCTTTTCTGTGATGGGTGAGTGTCTCTGCCGCTTATTTTCCCTCCGAGTCAGCAGTCAATGTTTCACTCTTGCATTTGCTCTTTCAGTCTTGGGGGAAATCTCTGACTAAGAGATCCATGGATCTGTTCCTACTAATGTTTTGCCATGTGCTTGTTTTGAGTGGTGGCTATGACTGTGTCATATATTTGGTTCCATAAAAACAACTGGTTGCTTTTTAAACTGATCTCAAAGGAGACAGGGCACTCCTGTCTAGGTAGTGCTATGTACCAGAGCCAGAAAAAAATGGCAAACACAATTTATAACTGCCTGTGAACAGTTTGGTTTTATAAATTCGCTTAGTATCTCTGAGAAGTGTCGCAGCAGAGTGGACAGAATTCAGTTTTTCCTGACAGCAGCGAATTCCCGTAACAGTGGGATAATGCTTTCACATCTACTTTTCTCTCTTTCGCTTATACCCTGCTTTCCACACACCATACAGCTTCCCTAGCAGATGCAGAACGCAGGAGAACTACAGGAGTCTCTTTCACCATGTTTCCAGCTCATAATCAGAACAGTTAGGTCCTGTTCACTGAAAAAGGGATGGGTTCCCTGGATATGTGTGATCGTATACCTAAATAACAACTGTATTATACGTACACACACGGTACAGATAGCCTTAGCTTTGTCATTTCCTAATTCATGATTCTTTAACGTATAAACCTCAAGACAGCTCCTTTAATGCAGGCCTTTATGTATGTATGATTGCTTTAGGTTTTACAAAAAGACAGAAACCTTGAAACCAGAAGTCCATGATAGGGATCCTGCGTATCAGCGTACTGGAACCAGTAGCTCCACTGCACAGATGCTTGCCATATGAGGCAGCCAGCTGCTAATACTAATATGTGGTTATTCTTCCTGTGAGCTGCTTCAAAAGGAAGAAGAGACACATACTTTGCCTATGGGCTTCACATCTGTTTGTTAACAGCAGAGGATGGTGGTAACTGGAGTCGGGGTGGCCACTCCATACTCCAAAGACGGAGAGGCAAAGACTCTTTCTGCCCATTTCTCCAAACTTGGCTTTATCCTTCCCGACACTTCCAAACTATCCTCCTGTCTTTCTCTCATCTGCCCCCTGCCCCTGTCTTCCTCATTCCTGGTTCAGTCCCATTCTTCTTACCCAATTCTAAATTTTAGTCTTTGGGCATCTCATTTCTAGTCTTTCCACCCATTGAATCCTGATCTTCCAGTCTAGTCCTGATGTCCAGATCCAAATCTCTCCTTTTCTCCCTTCCCTCTCTCCCCAAGTCAGTCCTATTTCTCTTACCCAGCCACTCTCAATTTACTGCTTTCACCCTCACTATCCTTTCTAAGTCTCTACGCTCTTGCCCTGATTCAACTTCCTCCACTCCTCTCAGGCTCTTTCTGTAGCCTATTCTAATTTTTCTGTCTCCTATATCCTGTCTTTCCTTGCTCTCATTTTCCTTCATGTGCTAGCTCAGGTGGACATATCCCTCACTGAACTGGGTGCCTACACAAGGACATGCCAGACCTTATGTCTTGCCAGCTTGGACTCAGAGAGGGCTGATGGATAGGGAAGAGGAAAGGGCTTAGGCCCCTGTGTCCCTGCTAGACTCAGGCCTAGAGTTCAGAGTCTTCTCATCCTCATCTTCTCTTTTCCGCTCAGTCCCACTTTCCGAGCTCCATCTGAGCTCAGGGTAGTTGGCATTAGTAATTATGGCAAAGCTGTCTCCGAGCCCCTCAACCTCTGTACTGGTGCCGGCTCTTTGGAAATAGCTCAGAGTCTTGCCACAAGCAGTAACGAGAGTGGGAGGCAAAGGGGGAATGGAGGATGCTCTTTGCTCTCCTGAGTGGCACTTTCATACTCTGATGAGGAGCGGAAAGACACTTAGGTACGTTGAGTGACATACAGTTTGTGAAAATATTTGTTTTTGAACCTTGAGCTGAACTCTCACAAGTGTGGAAATTAAGACTTTTCAAAGGCACCTTACAACTCTTCCAATTTTGGGCAGATATTCACAGGGAAGCAAAAGACACATCTCTGATACAAAGTTACTCCCTTGCTAAACTGCAAGGGAGTACTTACTTCAAAGCATAAGGCTTTTTACAGTAGGCAAGGCAATTTATTTTCCCTTGGTCTCACTCTCAGAAGTGTCTGAATGATGCTAGTTGAAAATGTCAGAAACCTAAAACAGAAACACAGAACCAAACGGAAAAAAACAGCCTGAGGCAAACACCTGGCATGGGCTGAGTTCAGCCCACATGGTTAAATTTGGAAAAGTTATAAGCAAATGAAAATTGTATTTTGTACACAGACATACCTTAAACAGTAAGCAGCGCTGATTTCTATCTGGTCCATAGGACATCTGTCACAATGGTAACGGGTTCCGCTGTGACAAGGTTACATGAATTATTCCTCTAATGTCATTTCATAGTAAAACAGAAAGCAGAAAGGCTCCCTTGCTATAATTTGTTGCATTTCATCCTTTTGCACTTATAAGTTGCACCTAAGGGCTGTGAAAAGAGAAAATCGCCAGGGTTTCACATACAGAGTTTTCTTGCTCTTTCTCCCTGTGGTTGTGAGAGGTTGGAAAGAAGAACAATCTGCATTTGGAGGGCTCTGTGCCCCCTTCAACTGCTGAATTTCAGGAGATAATAGACTGACAGAAGTGAAGCTCTTCCTAACTCTCCAGAACTGTTTTCTAACATCCTGGCTCAGTTTTACCCTCTGCTCTCAGGCAGTGGATCCAACTTGACACAGCTGTGTTAATTTGCCTGCAAAATGCTTAGTTAATACTGGTGACACTCAGAGTCTCAGCCACGTCATTAGGTAGCTGCTTCCATGTAATCATATCTCAACCTTATTTCCACATTCATTTTTATAGCAATAATACAGTACTTGTCCTTTACACAGCACTTTAAAGTATAAGCAACTTTGAACACTGAAAATATTTGAAAAAACACATTTTTATTCCCCATAAAGAGCTGGTCCATAAATGTACACAAAGTGTCCCAACACAAATTAAGGCAATTATGTTTGTGCTATACAGAATGCTTCAGTGTATATTGCTAAGGGGAACTACCTATCAGGATAATATTATCTGTCAAATGCAATTACTTACTATATCAAGTACCAGTATTCTTTAGTTTATAAGATACTGATTGTTATTGCAAAGGCAGAATAGTAGTGAGAGTTTAAAAAGGTAACAATTAAACTACAAATTCCCTTGGGTAAGGGATAACCGTCTATGTATATTCATACCGTATCGCACTGGCATACTGGCTAGATGGGCCTCTAGGTTGTATCACAAAACTAAATATAAAATTAATATATTTTATGGGGAATTTATAGATTAGTATAACATTAAACTCTCAATGAGAACATAAATTCAGTTTTCTTTAGTGATCCAGTTCCAAAATGTAATCCATTCTGGTAGAAATGCTTGTGCAGAATTATACTCATAAAAATAGAGATTTAGAGATCAGATGTGTCATTGGTAATTGAGTTTACATCAGTAAAATCAATGAAAGCTTTTGGTGATATTTTCAAGGGAGTAGAATTTTGTCGTTAGTCCCAATTAAGTAGCAGAGCCTTGAGTAACTCAGTATTCTGTCAAAGAAACTATTTCTTGGGGCTTTGCTTACTTTTATTAAGTAGGCATTTAAACTAAGGAAGAGTAAGGAAGAGATTTTCAGGGATCTAAGTAGGATTCGTAATAAAAAATTAATTTTTTAGAATGAGGTGTAACATAGTATACAGTGGAACTGTATATGTTTACCAAACAGGAAACTTCTAACTAACTTCTGAAGCGGTTGCTACAAAATATACGAGAGTGACATGAGTGATATTATCTTTGTAGTTTGACTCAGCACTCAAAGCAAGGAGATTGGCAGCTGAGTGCAAGAAAACTCAGAGTTGAATTGTAAAATGCAGATAAAATGAGTAGGGAAAAAGTCATGAATATTTTAGGAAGAGACAGTAATTCCTACCCCTTTTGTGCTATTGGTTATTCTGAGTCTCTTGTAAGAAATTTGGCCATTCTAAGTCATTGTTAAGAATTACTACTTTTGTCAGGCGTTGATCAAATTTTATATTGATCAAGACTACAAGAAGATAGGGAAACATTACGACGAGCTGTCTGTCTCCAAGCCTCACGGATTCCCCCCCCTACTGTGCTGTCATCGGAACTTCTAACTGTCCGTGCTTCTTATGAGAGCCGTGATTAAAAAAAATAAAATTCCTTTCCTGGTTAGTGTTTCCTATAGCCCAAATCAGGGGAGTTTATCATTTGGAAAAAGCGTCACCCAGAAAAACTCAAGGACATCTCAGACTTGCTTTGGAAACTTTCTTTTGTGGATATCTGTAGTTTGGTGTGGAAAACTCTAGAGGATGGAGCTCTCAGATCCACTCAGCCTCTGCGAGGTCTCCTAGTAGGGTCTGCTCCAAAGTACACTGGCACTACCCACTACACACAAACTACACTAAGTGCTATTTTAATAACTTAGATTTTGAATTTTTGCTCGTAGAAGCCAGTAGAATTGCTTTTAGGCCAAATGAGAACATTTGGCGAACGTCGGCTATTAGGCTTGCCGATGCAGACCCATTAGCCCAGTAGTCTTTAATCCCTAAATAATACATTGATGTAGTAATAACCTGTGATGTGGTTCTAAATTGCTTTCCTCTGTTATACCTTTCCACCCCCTATTGTAGATTCTTAGAAATTGCAGTGATGCTTGTTATACTCTTGATTGTCTTTTATTTCATAGTTGCATGCTTTGTAGTCATGCTTTGTACGTGCAAACTGGATAAACCTCGGTAAAAATGTACTGAGTCTGAGGAAACATGAAAGCAGTAGTCTGTGTTTTCTTCTAAAAATATGATAGCAGGTTTATCACTTTCTGGATTGTAAGTGAGTTTACGTATTTAACAGCAGAAGTGCTTTGAGCAACAGTCATCAAATGCTAGGTAGCACTGCTATAGACTGACACCCTCCTAAATTTGTCTTGTAATGCATTTCTCATACCGGAATTGCTACATTTGAGCGTACATTTTTTTATCTATTCATTATTTTGGCAAATGTAAATTGCCCAGAACCCTCCGATGTATAATTATACGTTTGAATGAGCACTGCAACTTCACTAACAGACATTTGTTCTGCAGACATGCTGGAGAATTTTAACTGATGCCTTTTTTATCACTGAATGAAAAAAGATAAAAGTGCTGCTATAAACTAAAAGTTCAAATAAATTATGTAAAATACATAATTCACATAATGACTGTCCCTTTATAAATGTGGCTATTAAGTAACCATATCATTTGGGATAATTTCTCCTTGAGGAATGCTGTGAGAGAACAGATCATTCATTATCTTGACTTGTTGAATCGCTCTAAAACAGCTCCTCTGATGAGAAAATTGATTTAGCATTTCTTTAAACAATTGAAAATAAAGCTTGAATTTTGTTTCCCTGTCCAGAAAGTTTCGGTAACTACCTGTATTATATGGCTTTGGCTATTTCAACTGAAACTCCCCAACAAAGGCACGCATGCACCTCTCCTCGACATGCATATGCACATGCAGAACCATCCTTTAAAATCCCACCTGGTCGATTAATCACACTGAGAGAGTAATCACTCAGCTGCTGTAATGTAGCTCCCTTGATTCATTGATGCCAGTAATTAAAGTTTTGGAGTCATACTTGGAAGTTTGGAAGCTATACTTTTATCCATACGCAGTTTACTGCATCTGGTACTTCCCCCATAAAAGCATCTCTGAGAGCAGGCAACATGTAATTTCTCAAGGCTTTGTGTGTTCTCTGGCACCTTTGTCAGGAAAATTCTCAAAATTAAAAAATATGAAGTGTTGAATTAAGTTCACCACTTATAGATGTTAAGGAGGAAGTTATGGAAAAAATACAGTAAAGAGAAATGCACACAAGTACTATCGTCAGTGGGAAAGATTACAGAGTTGTAAGGTCATAGGGGTAGATGAAAGATAGAGCCAAATTTTTGAAATGACGGAGCGGAAGAGTCCATCTTTGCCTTCAAAAAGAGGCGGGCATGGGGCGTGTACAATTGATCCTAAAGAAAATTCTCTGTAAAAGGAAGTTGGCAAGTGATCTTCCAAAAGTAGCATTGGCAGTGAGTTGGAGAAGGGGTTTCTTGCAGCTCAAAAGTAAAGAGTTAGCAGGAGGGTTGCTGGAGGGCACCCTTCAGAAGAGTCTGTTAGTTTGGATAAGCTTCTGCCGAGCACTGTAAATATGCTTCCTTATCTACACTGGCATTTCCAAAATGTTTGAGATTTGTCCATCCTATCTTGTCTGTCATTTTTTAAAATTAGAATTCAGCCTTTTCTTGTGATCAGAATAGTTGCTATATATAGATTTAAATCTCAGTGAGAACACTTTAATTCATTCAAGGCACACCACCAACCTTTGATATGCCTTTGAGATTCAGAAAGAAACCTTAACAACATTGTCTCTCCTCCCAAGGATTTTGATGGGAATAATTTTGAAATTCAAACCAAACTGTTGTGTTTGTCAAGACCACGGTGAGTTAGTACAATTAGAACTTGGTTCACTGTGTTTTTGACAAGTTCTCCCAGGAGATTTCTAAACACTGAAAACCTTTTAGGATGAAGTTCATGTTTTCTGCCTGCAGTTGGCAGAGGCAGATGTATTGCTCTGGTATAAAAAGCTGAAATTGCATTTTTCCTCTCTCGCACTCAGGAAGTGTACTTTTGCATTGAGGTCAGAAAGGGGGCTGTAGAGGAGAGTTATCTTCCCTAATTTTTATTCACATTTGAGGCTATATTTTTGGTTTTATGGTTTTGTTCATTCTTTAAGGCATGTGATTTATGTAAGCATAACATACAGAGAGTACCAGCAGCATTTCCCAAAGGGATAAGAAAATGAATGGCTTTTTGGAGAGGGGAGGGCAGTTTGCATGGGAGAGCTTAAGTAAATAATTTCTGCAACTATTTAGTCACGTACAATCTCTATAATAAGAGGATATTTCATGTCACTGAGCTGCAGTGAATGACTAATGTAATATTGTGGTCTATATGGATGGCACAGTATAATAATCCAAACAGTGCACTAGTTCTATGTAGCCTCTTATTATTTCTGAAAATAATAAAGCTAGTATACCCTAAAGTGCTAAAGTGGGGAGACTATTGTTTTCCTCTTTTTCTCAAAGCCTCTTTAGTCAAATGGTGTACCTGTGCCTTTTAGATTTCATGGCCCCTTCTACTTATGTGACCCTTCAAGCCAAATTTCACCTAAGGGGCACACTGATATTTCTTCCAAACACTTAGAAGAGGGCTGGCAAGCAAGTCATCATTGTTCAGGCTGCAAGAGGCTTCCTTCTGTGGGGGCATGATGTGTCCAGCCTCCACAGGGTATTGCCTCTTTGTTTCTCTCCCCCTCGCACCCTCGCACAATGTCATCAGAAGCGTCTGTCATCGGCTGGGGAATTGGCGTGGGTGCCCTGCTCATGCAGTGAGTGAGCAGAACAGAAGTTGCGTTTCAATGCAGTAAAAGGATGCGTGGGACACTTTTTTAGTTCTGTGGTTAAATGTAATTTCTTGGGTCCATTGTTACTGAATTTGGTAATCTATATCTCACGCACCGAGTTGAGCCTCTGTTTCATACCAGTGCAGTTAAGAAGGCTCTTTCCTTTTGTTTTCATGGACTTATACTTCCCAGGACATTTTCGAGGCCATTTGTAACCAAAGCCTGGGCCATTCCAGCAGTACAGCATTTTCAGCAGTAAAAACTGCTGAAATAGTTGGGTTGCAGTTAGGTTTAATTTGAGGTGGCAAAGATGGATGCTCCGATTTGATGATGCACCTCACCAGAGGAGCTCATTGAGCATTTTGCTATCTTTCTGATCTGGTGAGCAAGTCGAGAGACTGTCTCATATGATTATTAAAATCATTGCGGTCCGTGTGAAAAAAATACGTAGATCACTGCAAATCCTGAAGAGTTATTCCGAGTTCATTAGACTAGCCATCATTTCCAAACAGTAAGGAGTTAACGTGTTCTGAGAGAGGACTTTAGTGTGGGAGAGGACATCTTCTTTGTAGCATGTACTGATAAGCCAAGAACAGCTCATCAGACTTTTGGAGAGGGCACTCAGCTGAAATACTCATAGCGTGAATCAGCTTGAAGTTTAAGACCGTTAAACAGAGGTATCTACAAGGGAGCTGTCTGTATGCTGGTTCCCATCATGGTGAATTGAAATCTAATCAATACTGTCATCAAATGTTGGAGACTGTTTTGGCAGCATGTATAATGCAAATAAGAATGGACAAAATAAACCTATATAAACCTATATAATATATGTGCGTTTTCACTTGTATTGTAGACTATTTGATGATTGTTTGAAAACATGTTTCGACAGTACGGATATGCAAGTGATGCTGATTTTATTTTTATGTTCTACAAACCTTTATATGTTTCCTTATACCCTCTTTTGCTACCCAGATGTGTTTACACAACGGCTGTGCAAACATAGCATATGCACCTTGTACTGCACCCCAACTGATACCAGAAAGCTTCTGTTACTTCTAGAACAGATGTGCCTAATACCACTCCATAGGTTTTGAAGATAAAGCTGGGAGGCATATGGGGAAGGAATTCAGGAATGCATTATGTTGCATTCAGGAAATACAGCTCAATACATTAGCAAGTACGGTATGCTGTTGCTAATCCTATTAGTTTAAAAACTCAGGACATCATTGAAAATTATTTCAGCTTCAACTAAAAAACAAGAGAGGGAGCTGCGAAAACCAAATTCCATGTTACTGTTGTCCCTAAAACAAAAACTAAAGTGCAGAATTTTTGCAAAGCAAGCCTTCCTTCTTTTAAAATCTCTGCACAATTTTATTTTTCTTTCCTTACATATTAAAACTGGTATTTTGAATTACTAAAACTTAGGAGGAGAAAAATAGTTTTGGAAGAGACTTATTAGTGGTTTTAAAGGAAAGGGAATTTGCACTGCTTTTTTGTTTCAAGCCTACTTTTAAGTTTCTGAAATGCGTTTTGCCATGCATTCTGCATGCAACTCTGGCTTTCTGTAAGTCTTACTTTCTATCGTCTTTTTAAGCACTGTAAGTTTTCTCAATACCTGCTAAATGCGACATTAGTTCTTTTTTTCTTCAATGGAAATGAATATTACTGTTTCACAACTTTAATCACAGCAAGTTGAACCCTTGCACAAACCCATGTGCAATTTACAGTTGCAGATAAACCAAAACAAGTTGAACAAGTTGGACAACAGTTTCAGTCTGAGAGCATTGGTCCAAGCCTACCTCTTTAGGCTTGATCCTAGATTGCACTTAATACCAAAAGGCAAGTTCATAGTTTTGTTTGTAATTGGCCCCAAATTTTTGCGGAACAGACAAGGGTAAAACATTTCAGAACATATGTGATCTTAAGGAATTTTTTATGGAGCAGAACAGCTCCTCAGTCATCCATTTCTAATTCTGAGACAGCTGATTTACCTTCCCTCTACAGTGAACAACGTATCCCCTTGCCCCAGATACTGTTCATTTCTATAACACCATTTTTATTAGGTTGCAAAGCTCATAGCGAGGAAAATATCTGCTCAGGTATTTTGTTGAAAATCTGTCTTCTTAGGGTTAGGCAACCCTAAAAAACACCCTTCAGACTTGCATATCAAGCAACAAGGAAATCCATTTATGTGGGTATTTGGAAAGAAAAAGGACAATATACTTTTTAATGCAGCTGAAATCAACTGGAGACAGTTCCCTTCATGTGAAATAGCTTTAGAACTCAAGAGGGAGCCTCCCGTTCTCAAGTAGGTTACAATAGCATTAACAGTCATTCAAAATCCTGAAATGATCCACATTTCGTATTACTTTCAACTGAGATGGAGGTACATATTTTACAAGGCAAGGGTATGTATATGAATGCGTATGTACTCATATTGTTGAAGATGGTTACGTAGCAATGTATTTAAAATTTGCTTTTATTTTCCACATCATAATCGGAGTCAGATATTTGGTCTTTCAGCATATGAGAAATGATCAAGTGCATAAAAGTGAGTTCTAGTCATGGCTGGTGACAGGAAGCTGTAGTCTCAGAAAATGCGTAAATATTGCTTATTGTTAGTGAACGTTCGTTTCTTCTATTCACCACACAGGAATGGCTTCCATAAAGTGTATTGCTGAGGTAATTAGAAAAAAAATTTTGGCTACCTTGCTGGTAGTTCAGGGAAGTTTCATGTAGGGAACAAGATACAGTTGTGTTTCAGGACCTGATTTCTTTGTTTCCTGCATGTACACAATATTGTAATATTACTACTGTATTTAGAAGCTTATCCAAGCCAAGAACTAGCTGCAAAAATTCACGCTGGTGTTTCTCATCCAAAATAATTACCTGACAGCCATGTAGCTGAACCAAGGTCAGACGTGACTGAAGCAGTAAAGCAAGCATAAAGGCTTATAAAAATTGGAGAAGCTCAGTGAACGGAAGAAAACAGCAGAACATTTACTTTTCAGCAGCTTTTTTTAATCACTGTTTTCAGTAGTTGTGAATAACAGGCAAGAATGTGTTATACAGAAGGAGAACCTACCAGTGTCACTGAGATAAATGAGACCTCACATTTGCCTGATGGAGAAGCTGGTGGACTTGCTCCCTGGACATCCTAGTATGCAAGAGAGTGTGCTTAGTGTTGTCTGCTCTATTTCTGGCATAGATAAAGTTGCTTCACCCTGCTCCTCATTGACTCTGGTGAGTAGCGAAAACTTGAAGGGAGTCTTTAAGAGAGAATAGTCTTTGCCCTCTGAGGGAAACGGTGATTACACTTCTTCCTAGTATCCATCCTGTGCACAGGCTTGTTATCAAACACAATTTGTTCCTCTAGAATAGAAAGAATTAATAGCCATTAGCCCCTCACACTACTAGCAGTATCATCAAGCAACTAGCAATGCTAATTAAGGACTGGGGCAGTAACATGTTAGATGATGTTCAAAGACAACCGAAATACAGCTCTGGTCCTGGAGCATTTCATTGTCAATGAAAACAATCACGAGTTGTCTCTGGTCAGATAGGTGGATGTAAGCAAAGGTGACTTCTTTGGACTTCACTGGTCAGGGTGACAGGTAATCCTGGGTACCTGATGCATGACATCCACAAGCGTTCTCATAGACAGCAAAGTAGAGTTGTGGGGAAGAAGGAGGAGGAGAAAACTCTGCAACGGATAGAGAACTGCACAGAGAGAAGCTTTAAATATCTAAAAGATTCATCGCCTGGATTTATAGGCTGATTCTTCAATCGGCTGAGCAGCTGTCGTGTAGAGAGTCTGCACCTAGGATAGTCTGAAGGGATCTGAGTATGAAAGAAAGTGGCCTATATTTAATATGATCAAAGAAAGAACTGACATAGTCAAAGAAATGGACTAGGAAAATGGTTTTTGCAGCAGCATTTCTGTATCAGCCAGCAGTTGTACTTCTGAAGGCTGGAGGAAAAGATGCTGATGTAGCTGAACAACAAATGATGAGAGCCCAGATAGGAGTTTTAGCTATGGGGTTTGATAGAAATAGTCGTAACCGTGATACGTTATGCAGGAAAGATCTGCAGTATCAAGGCATTACGAGGTTGTGAGGAGTGAACAGAAGATGATACCCAAGTTACAGGCACAGAGGAGAGAGAAGCAGTGCTATCTTTCACAAAAAGGCATCTGCCAGTGAATGTGGGCATAGATACAGGTCTTTCAGTGAAATGCAGACATTTCTTATTTTAGGCAGTATGAAAATTTGAGATTACTTTGAGCTCGCTCTGAAGAAGCTAAAGACCAATTCTGACGTTTTAATAACAAGAGTCACTGTTTTGAGGACTTCTGCATACACAGCTTTGTCTAGGCTCAAAATGCATTAATATGTAGATCCGAAGTGTAGAGACCCATGGCTTGTTGGTGGCCTGAGAATTGCTTTCTTTAAATAAGCAGGAATAGATAACAGACAAAAGGATTCTGTAATGATGTTTTAATGGAATGGGTCGTCCAAGGCCAAGCAGAAGGCCATATTGCTGCTTTAACTCTCAAGGAGGGAGTCATTGCTGTCTCATTATTGTTTTGTCAAAAAAGTGAGAAAATGACTAAGCAATACTTGTAGTGGTGGTTCTAGAGAAAAGCCAGGAGCTTGACGAGGACAGAGGAAAACTCCCTAGGGCAAAGACTGAGGAGGACAGGAGCTTAAAGATGTTGGAGAACAGCAAGGTTGTGGGTATGCCTATGCCTTGCAGTGCAGCGATAACTTTTCTATTACTGAAGTCATTAAAAAAAAAAAAGTGCCTTCAGTCCTCTGTGCCAGCTACTAGGAACTCGCCAGCTTGGCAGTGACTGGGCGAAAGTCCAGTGCTGACAGAGAAGTAGCCTTTCAGGCACCTTGTGTAACCTGGGTACCGAGAGGTCAGCCTGCCTGTTTCTACCCTGCTTTATAGTTGTCTGAAGAGAAGAAGGGTAAGAGCTGAGATGACCTTGATATGCAGAACACCCAGAAAAGACTTCTCGCTGTAGAAGGCATAATGGAATCATAGTGGATGGAAGCAGAAAGTAGAGAAATTCAGAACATGAAAAAGCACTTTTCCAGTGTATTTTCCAAGAGGATGTTTCAACACTGAAACAGCGTGCCGTGTTATTGTGGATTTTCCATATCCGAAGGTCTTTAAGTCAAGACTAAAAGATAGGGTGTAGTTGTATCTGCAGTTAGGGAGTTTGTGCCAAAATTCCTTGTGGAGTGTTACGATTGTTATACACGAAGCCAAAACAGAGGAACAAATAATGCTTTCTGGCCTTGAAAACTATGAATCAATTAGCACTGATAGTATCGACATAAAGCAGGATATCTTATGACAAATAATGCTCCACCTTTCACTTTGAGGACATAAGTAGCGCCACAAAGGTCATCCAAGTGTACAGGTGGATAAGGTTAAAAGTAGATAAATATTTTTGGTTCAGCAAGCACTAAAACCACAGTGTCTGCAGAGCTTTCAGCCTAGTTAAATAAGGTGTTGGCAAAGAATGGGAGGCCACAAACTGAGCTGTAGATTTGATCTCACAAGCGTAAAAGTGAGTTCTAGTCATGGCTAGTGACTTCCCCTCTTATGTATGTTTGTATGAAATATTAAAAGGATATTTGCATTTTAGCTACTCGCAGCTGCAGAGATCGCAGCTGCAGAGATCAGTGCAAGTTGCACTACTGCAATGAAATTAGAGATAACCACAGAGGACTTGGGCCTTTGTCCCTGAATTCCAGCAGTTCATTTCTTTTTTCAAACACTTACAAAAATACATAGCCATTACCTCTCATTAGGTTTTGTCTCTCTCTCTGCTTGTCTGCCATGTTCTGGGAGGTGAACAAAGCTATTTAAGAGATCCAAAGACACCTGAAAACACACTCTTCTACTTGATAGGATTTTTGTAAATTAAATAAAAATTGCTCTAGGCAGTTTCTGGAACAAACAGACACATACACACTCATTTATGAATTTTCTCAGTTCTTTATTTTATTTACTTACTTATTCCAAGGGAATTAAGTACCAGCTTATTCCTAGCCTTAACTTCGGCGTATATCATTACTACTTAAAGCTGAAATATTTGATGTGTGTTTGTCCCTTTTCATGATTATATCTGAACAGTGTTTATATTGTTTTTAGTATTATTTCGTATTTACAGTGTACCAAACACCCCGTGAAGCTACACAGAGGCAGGAGAAGACAGGAAAGCATGGCGCATTTGTTTACTATTAATCATTGTCCGCTTTTAACCCCAGGCCCACCTTCTCTACGGCAGTTCTCCCTGGGTGCAAAGGGGCTGCTGGCTGAGCAAAGTGGGGGCTGCTGTCTCCTGACAGCTGCAGTTGGGCTCCCAGAGAGCTTAATATCCTTTCTGAATCCAGCAGGCAGCTGGTCCCGGCTCGCCGGGGTTGGGAGGCATGGCCCAGAGCCTCCAATAAAAAATGCCAAGCAGCAAGAAGTAATCTCGCAGTATGCCAGAGCGCTGGCTGGGTGCTGTCGGCGTGCCCAGCGCACCCTGGCCAGAGCCAGCGGGGACCTCCACAGCAGCTGCGTTCGCCTCCACATCAGCGCACAGCCTCACCAAACAGCCTTTGCTTTTTCCCGTGATGGCAGAGAAGGGCCTGATCACATCAGGAAGTGTGGCTTTGATGCTCAGTTACCATTACTAAAAATACCTTTACAAAAAGAGATACCAAATTGGTGTCTCCAGCACTACAGTAGGATCTGAAACCGGTACCTGGCCTTGCAGCAGACAGTGTGTGCATTTGTTTGGCTTGAGGAACTAAAAACTACGAAGAGAATATCAAACTATCATGATCTCCTCTTTTGCAGTGTTCAGAGTTTTCCTTCTACGCTTCTACTTTTAATGAGATAGCAGCTGGAAGTCAGAGGTGCCCTCTTTGCCCACTGCAACACTAGGATGAACCCCTCAGTGATCTTAAATTCATCCTCTGACTGCCCTTTACCCATGACTGCAGAGTGAAACCAGGCAATAACATTTAATTTGCACATCCCCCAAAACTTGCTGGTGAAATTGCAGACTTCTGTGTAGCTAATTTAAGCCTCCTTGTTCTGGGCTGGTTTCTTCTTCATAGACTGCTTAGAAGGACTCTACAGGAACCCTCCCCGCTCGCCCCAGGCTGGAAAATGCTGAATTAGATGAATATTCAAAATTTGATGCTGATGAATTTAAAGAAGAAACAATCTGTTCATTCAGTATGAGAGATACAAATATGAACTAGCAGTATGGCTGTATAGTTTTATTTTTCAAGCTGTGCAAGTGCAGATACAATCTAAATATGGTATTTTAGGCCCTGTTCTGAATGAGGCTGTAGGTATTGCCGAGTAGAGGCACCTCAGTAATGAGTACTAAAGCTGATCAAGTGAACTTTGTGCAGTTATCAGCCGAGAAGTTAACGAATATCAGGCGTGTCACTCATATGCCGAAGAAGAGTAGTTATCACAGACTGATGATCAGAGACCATGGAGGGAAAATACTGTATATAAAAAGCACGTTGCAGATCTGAGATCTGTTTCAAAGGGGGAAGCATTTAGATTTATGAGGCTGTACATGGGAGCTATTAGTGCACCTGTTAACAGATGATGCCGATTATTCCTCCTAGGCGCCTTGACTTTTTTAGAAAAATAATTGTCTGGATGTCATTAAAATTAAATTGCCTTTTGTTTCTCAATAAGGCAAAAATTGATAACACAGTCAAGACATCTGAGACAGCACTTTCTTAAAATCTGCACAGCAAAATGGCCACTTTATTGGGTTTAGAGTTGACATCCTGATACTGGCATTAGCCTGGAAAGTTAGTAGTCATCTGCTCCTCTCCTGCACACTGCTAATAACATGTTCTCAGGTGATATGTCGATACATGGAGGGCGCACGTGCTCATTTATCAAAGCTGTGACTAAAGGGAAACACCAAAGGGTATTTAATCACCTAAATTGAAGCTTCATTTTCCTAAGTGCTGTGACAGTGGTGACTTTCATGGAAGTCAGAAGGTTTAACTCGTTATTTTGCTTTCTTATTTTTAAATATTGCCTTTGAAATATTTTATTTTATTTTATTTTATTTTATTTTATTTTATTTTCCCTGTTTCCAGCGGGACTGTTCTTAAATAACAGATTGTTTAATCAGACTGATGGAAGTTTTACACTGAAAATCTTTTTTATGGGCAAAGAGAAAACACACCTTATAGATAAAGTCAAGAACTTACTGCTAGCATAGCTGAAATCTTAACAGTCTAAACCAAGAATCATTGTTAGTTAGGATGTGATTATTACAGAAAAAGAAAGAATACCTCTATGCAGAAGACGTTTCGGTAATAGTGATAATAATAATACAGTTAAAATTGTTAGGCACACTTGGTTTCTATCCTTGTCCTGGTGTTATGCTTACCCCTGCCCTGCTCCCCTGGGTGCTAAGGATGGTGGTTTCATTCTGGTGGCAGGGGAGCGTTACTGCGAGCCATCATCACCTGGAGGAACATGGTGATGTTGAGGATTTCTCCTTCCTCACTCGAGGATCTGCTTGGGTCTTTTTTATGTTTGCTTAAACAGTTTTACACCTTACTCTTTTTTCATTGATCTGAAACTCCATGTAAACATCCAAATTTACTAAATATGGTGCCTTTTACATGTGTTAGATACTGTGTCTTTGTGTTTTTTGTTACTCCTAAAACCTGCGTTGTCCAGGTCCAGGTCTGCATTTCTTTAACAGACCATTGGTGAGTTGTTTATAACCATGGGATCCCCAGTACCAGGCCTGTGCTCCATCTTTTATGATCGCTTGCCTGTGCTCCTCTGTGCCGCATCCCAGGCCACATCTCCGCTTCTCAAGGCCTCTGTTATCCTGTCAGGCTGATATTTCTCTGTACTATATCATTATGTTAGAGTTATACAACCGTGGTGGTGCAATTCAAAAAAATAAAATTAAAACCAGTTAGCCATAGCCACCTGGTCAATTAGAAAAATTGCTGTTACATTTAAACCAAGTAAAAATTGCTGCAGACAAGTCAAGAACAGTTCAGTTAGAGCAAGCCTGACAAGCCTCAGTCCTGAGGCCTTGCAAACTCAGTACAAAGCCTATGGTCTCTTGCTAGCAATGGCAATACCATATTAGAGGGCTACAGGGTGACAGAGGTCATGGTACAATTTTAGGTAAACTTCACACAATGTGTGATAAATATGTGGCAAGTGTGGAACAATGTACATGTGAAAGGTAGCTGTAGTCTGGAACGTCAAATATGTATTTTCTAGTGAGTTCACTCACTTGTTTTGCATAATGGAAACAGTAGCACCCTGCACTGGGGTTGGATTTTTCTGTTTTGAGTTCTTTGTGATGAAACATTTTCCAGTCTCAGTAATTGTTTGTTGAGACAAATAATAAGGTAAATTGCACATCTGACAGAGCTGGCATTCTGCTACCTCATTATCAATACGCACATAGATCAGAAAAAAATACTGAACATTTTTACAAAAGTCTGATGCAAAGACACAGTCTAATACAAAATTCTGTACCGTGAAATTTTATGGGCAAATCAGCAAAAGGCAGTTGAAGCGGTAGGGGCAGTGGGGAAGGTGAGAGTAGAAGGCCAAATTTATGATCACATGTTTGTTTATTTCTAGTATGAGCATGCAGAATCCACAGCTCTGCATTTGTTTTTCTTCAGGGATACGTAATGTATTTCTTCCTATTGGGGTAAGGGTATGTACGAGTTAGTTAACACAAGTCCAGAGATGTATATTAGGTAAGTGAGATTGTGAACTGAGAACACGCACCCATAAAACATTAATCTTTGAGCAGTTTTCAATGTGTACTAAGTATAAGGGGATGGTTGCAGATGCGATGTAAGAAAGAGATCGTGCAGCTGGGCAATCATTACCATATCTCATGACCAGGACTGCGTGCATTTCATTAGTGATAAGGAAAGAGGAGAGCACCTTTATTTCTCTTATTTTCTGTCTCTTTACATCAGCACTTTCTGTATCTCCAGTATCCCTGTGAACACTGAGAACCAGGTACAGTGGGTCAGGATTTCTCATTGCTTATACTCCTGTTAATCCATTTAACTCAATAGCACAATCTGTTAGCACAAATGAGCTGCTGTTAGTATTAGGGCCGTGTTATATTCCTTGCTAGTAAAATTCAGTCTTACATTTCCCTTTCACTGTAGAAAATGTTGGAGCTGTTTAGCAGTTCTTGAAGGTTAAGTAATGTATGGTGGTTTATCTTTCAAAGTTGATTCTTAGTTTCAAATATTTTTCTTTTCTCATAGCCCTGGCCTGGTAGAAAGGTTTCCAGCCTTAGGAGACTGAAGAAAATTGGAACTGGTTCTCTTGGAGAGATGACTATACTGGAGTGGTTTTCAGTCAAAGGAAGCATATAAGCCGTTTACAGGGCTCCTTGCATTTCAGATTCCTTTATCTTACTTCTAGTAATTCAGATGCTTGCTGCACGTTACACTAGCTTGTGGGTTGGAAATCCAGGTGTATGCATGGGAGCAGGGCCAGTATGTTTTTCACAGCAGATCTCCCAACAGTCTGCAGCTCACAGAGTAGCCACTCAGGCAGTAATTATAATGTTTCTAGCAGAATTGCTAGACTTTCAGTTTTGGCTGTAATGAACCATGCGGTAATACCCATTTTGAAGTGACGAATGGTAGGTGCAGGTAATCAAATGATAGGTTCCACTAAATTGAACGCCTTCTCAGCTGAGTTACTATTATGCTACCAAGATACGCATAATAATAGGTAAGAGCTTACACATTCCCACTGTTACTTTCTCAGCTGAAATGTAGCAGTGAAGAAAACAGTACCTGAGTTGATTCAAGCAGATTATGCTGAAGAACCTTCACTTGCACGCAGTGGTCATTTAGCTGTATTAAGGCCTAAGGCTGAAAATGCCCGACAAGTAGAATACAAATGTGAATGTTTTGAAGGGTCAGGCCTTCTTAGCCAATTTCTTATATGTAAATTGTTGGCCAAATTATTCACAGAAGCTGTAATTAGTATTGCAAGGTTGCTGTAATAGGTATGTGGTAAACCTCCTCTCATTTTTTCACGGTGCAACATGTAGGTATTCATATACTTAGACAATTTTGTATTATCAGCTGGTACAGTAAGTTCATTATTGCCATTCTGAAGTGAACTTTTAAACACATACTTACATGTAGTTGAAGTAAAAATTATATTGCATTATCTAATATAAACAAAATATTCTATTTCAAGTGGTTCAGTCAAAGTAGAAAAATCTAATAATGGGAGACTTAAAAAGACAAGCATGCCAGTATCCTTTCTCTTTTATTAAGTTAAATCATTTTCAAAGGCAAAAATCTATTGTGAAAGCTTATATTTAAGCCCTTATATTTCTTTCTTTAACAGGACTGGGAGTTTCCACATTTTATGGGTGATGTTGAAGTGAATCTCCCAGGTTTGCCATCTGCACATATGCAGTTCAAAGTACCTTACTTCCAAAAGATCTTCAAAGAAGAGTATCACATACATATAACTGGTATGTAATGTTACAGTTGTGATACAGTCACACAGTTCACTGTTTCTGCTTAGTAAATGTATGTTAACATGTTCTTAACCACATCCTTTTTTGTCCCCACCCACATACTTGCTATCTACCACGTGCTTTTTGTCCCCACCCACATACTTGCCATCTCTCTGTCTATCCAGCTATATACAGATACAAATGCAAATACATATACACATACAGGTATGTGTACAAAGATCGCAGAAATGAGGAATCTATATCGTATGAACCAAAGAGACCTGCTGTTCTTCATGGATTTCAGCAAATTTTTATGACATTAAGTAATACCTACTGTAGCTTCAGGGATCTTTTATCTAAAACTTCTCTCCAGGGGAATTAGCGGCTTATTTCATTTTCAAATCTCTTATGCTTTCAGATGCCTTTACTATGATTTAAGCTAATATCTTTTCATAACTTCAGTCATTCTCATCTGGCAAAGGCCACTCATAACCACACTTCTATCAGTCATCTAACCAGAAGCAGTCAGTTAAATGACCTCACATAGAATAGGATTGTAGTTATTCAAATGGATGGTAAATATAGATACAAAGGGCCCTATCCTTACATACTGTGAGACACTATTTTAGTAACAGTGGTGAATGAAAAAGAGAAGGTTAAATGGGGTAAATGTTTTGGTTTTAGGTTCAAGCTGTGCAGAAGGATATATTGGTAAGAGAGAGAGATAATCATAATGGATAGAGCAAAAAAAACAGTGCAGGTGTGAATTGACAGTGATCTTTAACTGCTAGTAGAAACAACCATAGGACATGAGACTGTAAAGGGAAAAGATGCATGAGGACATCCAAAGACACCACCCTAGGAAATTCCTGCAGAGCAAGGACAAAAGGAGCATTCAAAGAAGATAACAAAGATAAGGCCAGGAACTAGTAGGGGAGCCACAAGCTCACCAGGCTGCAAAAGCAAAGGGAGGAAAATGCGCCAAGAGGGAAAGAATGATGAACGCAGGACTCAGTCAAGATAGGCTGAGAGTGAAACCTCAGAGAAGGCATTTTTAGCAGAGAAGATAGAAATCTGTGTGATCACACTGAAAACCGGAGGAGCAAACAGGTGCAAAAGTTATCTGCTGGTTATTGGATGAGAGAGGGCAAATGGGCCAGTGGCAAGTACAGTTGGAAAGATTGAAAGTTTTTTGAAGCTGCGTGTAGGAACTCTATTGGAATACTGAGAGAAAATAGACAACCAGCAATAAGAAAGGACTTGGGGATACATATGAGTGAGATAGGTTGAGTAACTGACAGTTTATGGAACAGGATGAAGTGAAACAGGTAAATGATCTCATGGACAGTGACTGGAAAATGTAAAGTGAGAGACAGGATGTGCAGGTGATGGAAGAATACAGATTTTTCTCTCTGAAAGTTAAAATCATGAGCAAAATGGGAAAGGAGAGAAAAAGAGAGTATAAACCTCAGATATTTGACCTGAACTGTAGGCACGAGAGTCAGGGATAGGGAAAAAGATTTGTTTTGCTGCTTTTCAAGACTGAAGCATGAATTTGGAGGGGCTTAGTCCCACAAGTGTCCCAGATGCCCTGCAGTGAATGGATGAACAGAGTAGCATGAACAACAGCCGAGGCATGCTACTGAGGGCTGTGCCGTCAAATATAGGAAGTTAGGATAGAGTTAAAGTAGATGAAAAACAGTGGCTAGTATAAGATGAACTGAAGGACAAAGAAGAACAGTTTTACGCTGTAGAAGAGCTGGGGATATTGATGATGATCAGAGAAGAGCAAAGAATAAGCAACAGCAAAAAACATAAATTAGCCATCGGAAATACAACTGCTAGCAGTGCTGCTGTTTGAAAACAGACCAACTAAGAAAAAACAATATTTACGCATTGTAGAATCCTCTGCAGAGAGAACGGGAGGCCTCTCTGATTTTTTGGCAAGAAGGCATTCTTTAATGAGGATGAGCTAATGAATAGAGGCCTAGGAATATTTTTCCCTGCTCAGCATTAACAAGATCCATTTATTAGATTCACTAGACAAATCAATCCATTTGAGTGCATGTCACGTACTCTGTCTACTGAGAACCTGTTTTATCTCAGTGCTTCACCACTCTTTAGAAGATCTAATAAACAGCCATAACACATGGCACAAGAACCTCCCTTTGGGTAAGTTTTGCTTGAACCATCTGTTCCTGCCATTGGTTCTTGTCTTAGGTTAGGGTATCATCTTGGATCATTTTCAAGCTCTAGTTATTGTGTGGATCTGTAGATACTTGTAATTTTCTATTCAAATCAAGAAGCTTATAAAAGAAAGAACCGGTTCAATATATGTAACAAGGTGAATGTAGTCTAATCTATGAGGGCAGAGGGTGGTGCACGTGAATGCAACTGCACCAGATGACAGGAGGACAAGACGTTGATAATATGAGGAAGGTAAAGCCCCTTGCTTTATTTAAGACTTGTGTAATAGATGGGATCAAGAATGTTAAATTTAAGCGTATTCCTTCTTATTAATAAGAGAGAGGAAGCAAAGACTAAAGCCTGAATATCATTTGTGTTGGTGCTTGCTATAGGGATGAAATCAAGCTGCAGAAATATGACCCATGCCTGATTTCCAAAACTGAACACCCTTTTCTCCCAAATAGCAAGGACAAAGAAAGCATGGCTGAAACACCCACGTAACATCTTTTTCCTGGCAAATTGTATTCTTTATAAGCTTTGTTCTTTTTCAGTCTGTTTTGGTCCCTCTTTGATACAAATAAGAGCAGCCCTGAGCAGTCCTGTTCAGTGCTGGGTTGCTCTAACAAGCAATGGTACCACAATGCTCTAGAATCAGAAGCTGTTTTGAAATATTTGGACTTGTGGGATCTGCCTCAACTGCCCAGCAAATTAGCTCTAAGCAGAGGGGCGTTCAGAGGAGTACAGTACTTTAAACAACCTTTCCGTTGGTGTGTGCTGTGTGTAAGTTCAAAACAGATGAAGGACTTCACAGTTACATGATCTGTGTTGCCAGCTCGCATGATTTTATCACAAGTCTAAAGACAGTTACTTTTCTTGCTTTTTTTCTTCAAGTCCCAGCTCCTGGATTCAGTGACAGTGTGGAAATTTCAGCTTTCATATTTTTTTAAATATACCTCATGATTGCAGAAGAAAAATTAAATGTTCTGCATAATTGTCTAAAAAAGTAGATAAATAAAGCAATGCTAAATATGTTATTTTTAGACCATCTCACTACTTTAAACTAATAACGTACTTTCTTAGGGTTGACTTGTTGATTTCTGAATGTTGCAAATAGGCAGTAATGTTGAAATAACATCCTCAGCCTGTAACTGATATGCTTCAGTGCAATTTTAAATTTACTATCAAAAGACTATCTTTTTACTGGAAACTGAGTGCCTCATGCTCAAATTTCTTTGCATCTAGGAACTTCTAGCAAGCATCTAGTCAGTATTAAATATTTTTATCCTGTTTTCATGGCTGCTTTTATCTATGAACATCAAAAATGACTTGAATTCCTGCATCTGCTTAACTCATCTGGATTTCCCTTGACAGATGGTTCACTGCAGCATGTGTGTTTTCTTTCTTGGGCTGCTGTTTATGAAAATACACAGTCTAGCCTACTTTCTGTAATACCCAGGGAAATTTGTAATACTTAAAAGTAAATTTTGTTACTTCAGATTCTTTCATTGTTGAAAGGCACTCAAAGGCCTGGCTGGTACCCTTTAACAGCAGCCCTGGTAGATCCAAGAGCATCTGCTATCAAGTATGTGGATAAGTTTCAGATAGGAAATGTTAAGGTTTAGAAATCAAAACAGATGGGAGATTTTTTTGGCCCTTTATACACGTGTTTCTGAGTGCTGATTTAGCCAGAGTGCCCTTCCACCTGAAAGAGAAATTGTTCCCTTCGTGGCTATCAAGCACCTAGCAAGGCTGGCTTGTGGAGTTGAGGCAAAAGTGTGTCTAGATCCAGGACAAGCACTGCGTACACAGAGATGGCTGAAGGAGCCTGTGGGCAAAAATAGAAAGGTTAGAGGTAAAGACAAAGCTGTCTCTGCACACACACTTGGCAAAATCTCAGAGGGTTTGCTGCTTAGTTTAAAGGATTTGCTGCTTATTTCAGCTGAGTGGTCTGTATGCATGTATCTAGCTAATAACACTAACATGACAGAAGAAATGAGGAATGTTTCAAAGATTCCTGAACGTGTCTGAATGAACAGAAGTGTCTGAATGTTTTTATATACAAATTGCAATTGAGATAAGAGTTGAAAGTCAGCATTTTCTATGCTACCCCTCTGGATGTGGTTGCACGTTATGAGGCCACTTGAGTCTGACCGTAATAAATGGGATATTCACATTTCCTCTTGACCTCAGGAGGGATGCTGAGGACTGGCTTCTACACAAGACCTGTGTTTTGAGGGTGTGACTGCTCTGTTACTGAGTGGACATACAAAAATAAACATGCTCTAGAATCAGAAGCTATTTCAAAATATTTGGACCTGTGGGATTTGCCTCAATTGCCCAGCAAATCAGTTGCATTTCTGACTGGTTGTTTAACCCCTTGTAGACCTTGTCGGCCTCTTTAAAAATGAGTGCTGTCTAAACATCTTGTTCAGTTCTAGTAGGTATAGATGCCTTTCTGGAAAAAGGAAAGGAAAAATCCATACCTCTTTGACTGTGAGAAAGCCCCTGGCATTCACATACAGTGCACAATTGCTCAGCTTCAATGAGCCAACCAAGGTAGGGAGGGGGACTTTCTTGCCTTTCTAAGCGACAGTCCCCGACAGTCTAATGTTCAGAGCCCATTCCTATAACGTGTCCCCAAACTGACATAGGCGAAGATAGTCCTAATGCCAAGGTTTCCCATCCTGTGAGTGCCCTAGCCATTGGGATACAATGCTCCCCAACAGCTATGTTTTCTCAGAAACCAAGGATGTAGTTTTCATGCTCAAGTAGTGGGGACAGGCTACAAAACCTAGGAAGAGGTGCCTAGGGCTGAGGCTAAACAGCCTGTGTTAGCACCTGATGTTCAGCATATAACTTCCATTGAGGAGCCTGGGTATGTTTTGTTACTGTTTCCTGAAATGTATATTAACCATATTTGACTGGCCTTCCAGTCTTGAGAGCAGATCTTACTGCTACAATCTTCTTCTCAAGCTGTGTTTGTGAAAAAGCCACCTGCTTCGAGAAGGGCTAAATAGTGCTAGGTGTATGACAATGTTCTTGGCCATGCAGACCTCCCAGACCAACCCTAGATCAATAGTGGTACTGATCCGACAGAAAAGTATTGGTTAGGAAACAAATGAAATGAAGACTTCATAGTATGGGGCTCACTTTTCCCTTTCCACTTTTCTTCAGTAATGGAATTTGAAGTACTGTAAAGCAACTTATTTTATTTTTAGGAAATGAGTATCTATAGCTATATATTATATATATTTTATATATATATATATACTGACTCTTTGCAGAACTATAGACTTGAGCTGGGATATGTGCAAGATGAGAAGTCAGGAGTGGCAGTAGCCTTCCAAAATTTAAGATTTCTGATAAACCAAATCCATTTCATATGCTGATCAACCTGTATTTCTTTAGCTATGATTTACTGCCGTGAAAAGACTTAAAGTTTGCTGTAAAACAAAATAACATTTTGTTAAATTTAAGTTGTTTTAGAAAATTATTTTATATACATAGAGAAGTTATACGTGTGTATAATGTTAAAGACAGGTCAATATAATAAGGCTCAAAAATTAATTATACTGGAGAATTATCATCCAATATAAGTTTGTCGGTGGAGACTTCCAGGCCTTTTGGTTCAGTAATGTTTCCAGAAGCATACACGTTGTCAGAGTAGTAAAAAGTGATGAGGGTGTGTCATTTCTACACAGCTATTTGGGTTGCTTGATAGACTGGTCTTACTCGGCTGTCATGCATTCTAGTACAGCTGCACAAAGTCTTGGAACAGGGATAGACAGCAGCAGTCACTGCATTCTAGAAGGACACAAATACTTTCTGTAAGTAACCAAGACAGCACAAGCTCCCAGTAAGTAGTTTTGTGCCTAAGGATTTTAACATAGCTTTGGCTACAGGGAATGCTGAGTAGGAGTAGAAAGATGTCATTGTGATCATATATGGTTCAAAAGAAAAGGAAAAATTAGAGCTCGGAGAAGAGTATGTCAGTGATGCAGAGTGTGTAAAAATTGTCTAGAAATGAGAAACTTAAGGATTTTGGAGTAGGTCCACCACTGAACTTAGTCAGGTCTCAGACAGCTAGATGCCACTTAGACATACAGGGTAAGATTCACCTTAATTAACCTGGGTGTCTTCATCTAAACTGTTTATCTATTTAGGCTGCCTTTATAATCCCACTGAGCTAACTGATAAAATCAGTGGAGCTTAAGGCTGTGCTCCTGCCTGCCTAACCCTCATCTAGGAGCTGAGTGAGGGAGTTTCAAGTTCATGCTTTGAGTAAAACAGGCAAAATATCTCTTTTGTATCAGTCAAGTACTCTAATTCTTGATGTAAGAGGGGTAGGGCCTTCTTAGAATCTGTCTGAGAATAGATTCACAATTACGAAACCACTAAGTAGGACAGATACAACATGAAGCCTACCATCACACACCTAGCTACCTCTATTCAACATTTTTAGCGTTTTTTTCTAGCTTCTTAGTCAACTCCTTGACCAGCAGCAGGCTGCCATGGTGAAGTCTCCTTTGGTGGCTTGCTCTGCATATGTAGTACTTAGGACAACCTGGTCACCCAGCTGATTGCTGTGAAATCCACTAAAGGCCATCATGCATAAAGATGAGGTGCTGCATAGCTCAGTACTGAATCTAAGTGATCTTTGTCAATCATACCTGAAGCCTGCAATCAAGATAACCATAATAGTCCCTTTTGGCCTTTATAAAGGCCATCTCAATAATGTCCCCATTGTATTATGCTTATTGTTTGCCCTTTTCAATTGCCTGTCTTCTCCCTGCACATCTTTACTCTTGCCCTATCAATCTGAATGGAAGCAACAGTATTGGTTCTGCATGAATTTTCCAACTTCCTACTATCTCAGTACCTAGCAGATCTCTCTGGAGAGTCACCTGTCTTGGCTCTGCAGAAACACAAAGTCCCACAAATACATTTTTGATGGAGCCAATAACAGAAGAAGTGGAAGGAAGTTTCTTCAGAGAGGCTGACAATGTGTTTTCCTGGAAAAAGAATATGACTTAAGGAATTAACTTTGGAGTAGTGCCGCAAGGGGTGTTATGTTCTCATTGAAACACGGAAGAATATTTGATGACAAATTATTGTTCCACAAAATGCCCAAGCGCACTGCCTGTGCAAACATAAAGCAGGAAGGAGGTTTTGAATGCAGTAAATCATATTTTCTTTCAAACTGCTTGTAGATAGGTGATAGTTCTAATACTTGTATTTCTTTGTCATTTGTTTTTAGCTTGATTTCCTAAGGAAACGAGGACTATATAATTTTATTCTCTTTATGGGTTAGTCTCACTCTTTATCCATCTCTCAGTTTATCAGCCTCAACTAACTTTTGAACCGACTGCCAATTTCAAAACCGTTTCTCAGTGGGTAGAAATCTGAAGGATAACTACATTCCCATAGTTTGCTGAGACGTGGTGGTCAGGTAGAGGAGAATAATCTAAGCTAGTGCCCAGCTGAGGAAAAAGCAGGTAGAATCCAGCCATTATGTATCCTGTTGGACAGTAGCCAATTGATCAGTGAATGTGTGTATGTCCCAGCCAGGCCATCAACACACACAATGCAACATATTTCCTATCTGTGTTTGTTGAATGGCCATGCTTGATGTGGAAGCTAGGATTATTGTGATGGAGAGAAACATAGAAAATATGTGGCAGAAATCCATAGGAAATAACATTAAACTAGATATTATTATTTTTATTACATTTCATATTTTATTATAATTTCCAGTGTCTTGGTGCTAATTTAAGGAAGTTAAATACTATAAAACAGGAAGATAATCATCTAAAACCATACCTTCCTAAACCCACTTCTTCACCTAATCAATTATAATATTGATAAAAACACAAAATAAAGCTAGAAGAGTTATTCAGGAATTATGTGAACAGAATTCCTTGCAAGGTCTTTTCAGTGCAGTTTGATTTCTGAGTAGTGGTAATAACACAGTGGAATTAACATTCTTACTCATTTTCAGTCTAAGTGTAACCTAGATTGAAGAGGACCATTAAAGAACAATTTCTGAAATACAAGGAGTTACCGTACTAGAGCGTTCTGGTCCATGGTACAACTTCAACACACAGGCTTTCAGGAACTGGAATCCATTTATTCTTTACCAAACTTGTGACATAAATCATTCTATAGATGCTCTGATATGACTATTTGATTTTTCACTTGAAACACAATTAAATATGAGTAAAACATAGACTAATGTCATTCATCATCAGCGGAGACTTTCCTCCTTGAATGTCCTCTCGTACAATGCTGTGATAAGTTGCAGACACAACTTCTCAATTCTAACACATCTTTGATGACATGTAGATTTGGTGCATTTTGGGTGATGTCTGTCATCCCTGCACACATGAGATCTTAACATGTTCGGCTAGTATGTGAGAAATGCTTAAACTATGGAATTTATTTTGTTTTGTTTTTATATAATTTGTTTTGTGGAATCATAGCGTAATTTAGATTAGAAAGGACAGGTGAAGGTCATCTGTTCCAACACCCTGCTCAAAGCAGGGCCAACTTTGCAATTACACTGAGTTTTGCATGCCTGGAGGAGGCATGTAAAAGAGTAAATTTATACCTCTTCAATAATCAAAAGAGAAAGGTTTCCTCCTCCAGTATTGCAGGAACCTAATATTATAGCCTGAGTCACTCTCGGGAGAAGTTTCTTACTACACTGACTGCAGGAAAAGCTAAGCTGACTAGCCTCTCAAGACTAAAATCAGCCCTTGCTGATCTTTTTGCTCTGAGGGAGTAATAGCTCTAAATCACAGTTTATCCAGTTGTGTCCACCTGCCTATGTGTAGGCACCCTGAGTGGTATATTAAACAATTTAAGTATCTACTCTTAAAATTTACATAATTACCGACCCTCAAAAAAGTCTCACCTCAGCCATTCCTGGCATGTGAACAGTTCTATCAGACATGACCTTTTGAAGAATTTCCACCTGAATATTGTTCAAGCCTTGAAATTAATGCCCTTTAAGTTTATTGATCACATCACCTAGTGGTTTAACCAACAGGTCACTTACATACTGCAGCGTAAATTCAGTTGATATACTGCTGTGTGTTACAGAGGTATTTTGCATTACAAAATTATTTTATTATGTGCTCAGATATAATTGTGAAATACGGAGGGAGAGTCAGCATAAATCTGACTATGATGAAAATTTTATTGTAAATTAATACCTCTTTCAATGATTAATGAAAAAATGATTTTTTTTTCTCTGAATAGCATTTACATATTACTACATCTGTCATGCTTCGAAAATGGATATGTCAGCTGACAGAACCTTCTTTTTCCAAAACAGGCAAATGGTTTAACTATGGAATTATCTTTCTGGTTTTAATCTTGGATCTCAATATGTGGAAGAACCAGATCTTTTACAAGCCTCATGAATATGGTCAATATATCGGTCCTGGACAGAAGATCTACACAGTGAAGGACTCAGAAAGCTTGAAAGATCTTAACAGAACTAAGTTATCTTGGGAATGGAGATCCAATAACACTAACCCATTGACCAACAGGACCTATGCCGAAGGAGACATGTTCTTGCACAGCAGATACACAGGCTCCAGCCTTGATGTCAAATGCCTGGCTTTTATTCCAAGTTTGCTGGCTTTTGCATTGTTTGGTTTCTTCATCTGGTTCTTTGGGCGATTTCAGAAAACCGACCAAGGCATGGAGAATTTAGACAAATCATACACAAGAATGAAAAGAAAGTCACCATCAGATATGGGAATGACACGAGAAAATACACAGGTGTTAGTAGAAGAACCATTAAGTTTTCAAGAACCACATCTAGTATCCATAAAATCAGACTTGAGTGAAATTGTTTTTAATTCTTCTCTTCTAACTTCTGAAAACTTGAACGCACAACTGAATGAGCAAGATAGCCCTTTACAGCCAGTACCAGAGTCCTCTGTCCCTAAGAGTAATCCTGTGACCTAGAGCCTAATACCCAGGAAAGTCAATTTAAATAAGCAGTTATTATAAGAGTTCAGTTTTACCTTTTGTAAGTTAAGATTTACGTAGTGGTTAGAATAAGAAACTCAACCTATACCACAAAGGTGCTCAGCATGCTTTTTCTAGGGATTTTGTTTTCTATTTGTATTATAGTACATGTGCCTACTGTATATCTAACATTCCTTTATAGATTGCTTCCCAAAATTGCACAAGCTACTTATTAATACGTTACCTTAACTGTACAGTAGTGTATTAGATGATTACTTGCAGGTATAAAATTCTACCATGGTGGTGCCTTGAGACATTAAACTGTTTTTTAACTGAACACCAGATGTATAGCACAGTTCTTCTAACCTATTTTGCGGAGTTTTTGTACATGGTTATTTCAAGTGTCATTTAACGTCTTAGCAGAGGAGATAAATACAGTTATTCCTAAAGAAGGGTTTCTGTTAGGACATCACGACTTGACTTTGTTGTTTACTCATCTATTGAGTCAGTGACTTTGATGACCGGACTGCAGAGAAGCATGTTGATTACCTTTTAATTTTTGCTGGCTAGCTGCCAAACACAAATACAGATGCACTATGTGGTAAACAGTAGAGTGATAATACAGCATGGGTCACTACTTATGAAAATATGACTTTCTCCATCAGTAATTGCAATTAGGTGATAATGCCTAATTATATTTTTCGTAATTAAAGATAAACTGCTCCTTGATTAAAAATTCTGCCCTTCACCTTTTAGAAACAGAGGTGAAAATACATAGCTGAAGCAACTTTTTCCATCATCACACCAAACCTATGCAACATCAAAGGGCCATTGGAGTGATTACAATAATAGACACAGAGCCTGTTAAATCCAGTATCTGTGCAGTGAAGTATAGATATGGTCTGGGAATCCGTCGCAGTGTGAAACTCACCACACGGGTGGACAGTCTAATTTCTGCAAAGACTGAAGAAATGTGCGGGGGTTTTCATTAAAGCGGATTAGTAATGAATTGTATCGTATCCTTTCTTTTCCCCTTCACCCATTAACCATGAATGAGTGTAACCTGGAAACAAGAATGTGGTGCAAGGTTTTTTTTCTGCTTCTTTGAAGGGGACAGTGGAACATAAATTCCTCTGCTGTATGATCAAACTATATACAGTAAAGAAACTGCATATTAAAACGTTACAGACTCTGATTTGCCTCTAACTTAGTTCTATAAATTGTTGTTGCAAGTTACTAAATAATAAGTCATTTTTAAGTCTGAATTATTTCCCTGTCATTTGCTGGTATTGCTGTATTTTGTCTGTGACTTTTTTATCTCAGTTGTTTTGATCTACCAGCTTTTAAGTTTTCAGAATGCTGAATTTAGTATGCGTAAGAGGACTATGCATTTATTAACCGTCACTTGGGAGCCAATTTTAATAAACATAATTCGGCAATTGTTTATTATGAGGCAGGAATATATCCTGTTAGTTTGGGGATTTTTTTAGCACTTTACCCATGCTTTATCCTATTTAAAATTATAAATATTTCTGACACTGATAGTATCATCGTAATGTCAAAATCAAACATTTTGCTTATGGAACATTTAATATTTCATCAGACAAAAGTTCCCTTTTTAATCAGGCTAAATGTGTATCCATTAAAAATTACAGCTAAAAATAAAGCTATGATTAGGTTCTGCCTAGTGCAGCCTATAAATTTGTTCTATTGACTTAAAATATATTCAAAGCCAGACTATTAATTAGTTTTGGTAGCACACTGTGAGATCCTGCCTGTACTATATAGGAGGTGATTGTACTGATGCTTGACTTTCAAACAGAATATGATTTAGAAAAATAACAGCATTTGGTAAGTACTTACAGATAATGGCTAATTAATCTTGCAGATGTATACTTCTCGGTGTGTTTTGGATACTCTAAACCCAAATACTGAAAACCTCCTATCAATCTCTTTCCTTTTTTTTGTGCATGGGAGTGGTTAAATCTATTAGTAAGTAGGCAGAAAATTTGAGCCTTACTGCCTGCATGTTTACATGACTGAGAAAACAGTTATTAAGCAACTGCGCTGCAGCGAAAATAATTCTGTGACCTCACATAGAGGTCATTACAAGGTCATTACAAGCCTGCATAAAAGAGAGGAAAAAAGTAATCCTAGATTTTGCATGAGAGTTTAAATTAATGGCCAAGCACAGAAACTGCTTATGTCATGAATTCAGAAGAAGCCAAAAGACTCAATATAGCCACCACCCTGGTCAACTCGTCACTTTAATCAAAGTAGGAAGGACTCTCTAGTTGTGTCTCAAATGTAAACACACACACAGATGGGAGAAGAAAGGAGTATTTCCACTGTCTGCTTTAGGTGTCTAATTTGAGAAGCTAAAGTGAGAAGGTTAGTCTCACCCTGAGCCCCTTCTGATGCAGGCAGAGACTTGAAATATGAGTAGCCTAAAGATGATTCAGTGACTGATGTAGACGTTTATGTCTACAGTAGTAAGCAGTGCAACTCAGTAGGGATGAATTTGTTGGTGGTGCTGAGGAGCCAGTGACCACAGTTTGTGCCTTTCATGCTTTTACTTCACCCTAGCCCTACTCTGGTCCTATAAACTGGATGCCCATTAGTGGTTAGAGTATGATTCAGTCAAATCTGGTTTGCGTGCAGACAACACACAGTTTGAACTAGAGTGCAGTAAGTGGGCACAATCAAAACTGTGCTCCTGAGCTGATCTAATAGAGGTTACTAATGCAGATTCATCCTCAGTCTTCTCCTGAAGCAACTTGTCTTTCTCCATGGACTGTAGAAGGGTACACAGGAAACTGGGCAGCTAAGTTAGGGGCCTGAAATTGGTTACCTAAAATAGTCATTGGAAATACTCCTCCCCCAAGCACATTCATAGTTTTCAACTGTTGTTCGTAATTACCATTCTCAAATATTTCCTTAACTCAAAACACTCCTGAAACCCTTTCTAATTTAGTATCCACCACACCTTTGATATAGATGGTTAAGCTCTTTCTTCTGAAAGCTTAACTATCATACAAAGTTTTATCTTTTTTTTTGTTTTTCTGTGGAAGTTGAGGAATCCATGGAAGGGATCAAGCTTGAGGAAGTGTCCAGTCATTCACACACGTTGCACAAGTCTCTGTTCTGCTCTCTATAATAAGCCATTTAACAATTGCATCACTCTAGGGCTGGCCTGTGTCTGCTTTGTCAGAGACTGGACTTGGTACAGTAGCTTTTCCTTTAACATGGCTGTACTGTACAGTGATGGATAATAGATACTCTCTAAATAATATAGAAAGAGGAGACATCTCTGGGCTAAGCACACAAGATTTATGAGCTCACAGGGGCCTATAAATTTCTGTAGCATCCTCAACGATTACCTCTGCCGAGATGAAAACAACATGGAGAACATAGAAGGTAAGTATGTCTGTAGAAAGTGCCTTGAATATAATTTTCATGCATATGAGAACATATATGTACATCTAAAATCCAACTATATATGATATGTATGTGTATTAGGAGCCTAGGGATTGGTTGATTGTCTTGAGGAAACTGCCAGTTCTCCGAAGCAGACAATTCACTACTGTCCTCTGTATTCTACATTGCTCCGTGAATGTATTCCAGATTACTTCATTTCCTCTGCCTCCACTTCTGTTGCCTAGAAAGTACAAAACCAAAATGGAACATGTAATTGCATTATCTGCTTCCCCCACATTAATTTGCTTTAATTTATGGAAAAAGTAAACTTGTTTTATTTTAAAGGTTTCTTTCCTCTGCAGCTAGTAACATAATACTCTGAACTACCACACTGTATTACAATATGCGTTTAATTCTTGCTTTTCCTCCAGTGAATAGCTTCCATCATGACAGCCAGCTGAAAATACAGAAAAGACACCTCTTAGAGACTGGAAAGATAGGAATTCTGATACCTGCTAGACTGGCAAGTTCATTTACCCCCAAGTGCACAGGTTATGGCTTACTATTAAAAGTTGTAACAGATTTTTAACACACTATCGTTAATTTTAACAACTTCCTAGGAGAGGCTTGGCGGGAGAAAACTTTTTATCTCAGGCCATAAAGCTGAAGATAGTTAAGGTCCTGCAAGCAGAGCGTTGCAGCCTTTTAGGTTGCATTTAAAAGTAACTATTTTGGAGCAGATTGCAAGAACCATAAAAATTAGATGGGCCAAGCTCTGAATAAGACCATAAAGTTGATTCACTTGCAGCTGTCCAGTGCAGCATATAGACAAATCACATACTTTTACAGATGTTGGAGTGACCTCGTGCTTGGGATTATGTGTAGTGACATGCAAAGATTCAAACTGTATTTATTAACAAGCAGTTGCAGTCCTTTTCTCGATAAGACATCAGACTTACCAGCTGTTTACCATACTGTCTCTCTGCTAGCCCTCCACTCTAAGTCTCAAATGACAAAGGGAACATTCATCTTTCTTTCCCTGTACACTCAAAACTTTCCTATGTGGAGTCTGGGCTTCCTGAACATGGTGTGGCATGTCACAGTGATGCCAAATACACAAATAGGACAATCAAGGACAGGCAGAAGAATGAAGTCTCCTCTGTGCGTTCCACAGCCTTGAGATGGCTTTGGGGGGTAATGAAGAACCCATTACGTGAGCATTTTAGAGGCAAATTAATTTAAATGGAAGTCCTGTTTCACAGGAAGACGGGGGGAGAAATGGAGAGACTGAGAATTACTATAAATCTGTTCCATCTCCTACACATATTGAAGCAGAAGCAGCAAGTCCCTGTTCCCAAATGCTCGTAAGCCCTTCTCAGCTTCCAGATGACTTCTGGGTGAGTAGCTCTTCTGGGTGACTAGGTTTCAGCACCATCTTATTTTCCTCTTAACACTTTCTCTGCACAGGTGATGTCAGCAGCTTTTCACTGTTTGGGAGAAGGAACTTGTTTTCTGAAGGGGAAGCAGGAAGAAACTTATGAAGGAGAAGCCCCATGGGGCTGGGCTGGGCTGTGTACCCTCCACAGAAACTCCTTACTGGTGAGAATAAAAGTATGAATCTAGCTGGTTTGCAAAGAGGATTCTAGTACCATCAAATCCTTTCAGAAATAAATGTTACAGCAACAGCATGGCCATGAAGATTCTTGTAATCTCATGCTTTTCCTTTGATGTCTGACAACTGGGGTCTGCGGAAGAGCATCTTATCTGATTCCTGCAGGCAGGTTACAGAGCTGGATCTCATACTGCTTTGTGACATCTGGAGCACTCCTCTGCATATGGAATTTCTCCTTTTCTTTCTTTCCTCTGTCTTTTTTTCTTTCTTTTTTCTTTTTTCTTTTTTCTCTTTTCCTGAAGTCTGTTTGGTTCCTCTGTTTTTATTGTTTTCCAAATAATTTTTACTTTTAGTGGCCTAAAACACAGATCACCCACCAAAGGCCCTAATTGCTGCTATTGATAAAATACCATCTGTACACAGGCTCTGCCCAGCCAAGAAGATTCTGCCAAAGAAGCAACAGGTACTTTTCCTAAGGCATCAGCAGTCTAGGGACAGCGCTAGCATAAAAATGGTTCATTGCAATACTATATGTTACATGCAGGAGGGTGTTTTGTCCATGCAGCCAGGTCCATCCGTGCAGTTTTACAAAGGATTATTTGCAGGCAGGGTTATTTTTGATGACTCATTGTTACATTTGTTCAAGAAGATGCATGACTGTACAAGTTCCAAACAACCGTAGCAATGTCTCTGCTCTTAACAAGTAACCTGCCCTGCTCTCTACTACGTTTGAAGGAGACATGATGAGCCAAGTGAACATATCGGATGTGTTTCTCAACTTTCCCTTAATTCTAGCTGTTCAGTGCCTAAGGTAAAAGGGGCCTTAGCCTGCTCATGCACAAAGTCCCAGAGTGCCCTGCCTAGCATAGCTTCAGGGGATTTTTAAAAAAGAGCAGGCTCCTTTCTTCACTTCAGACAGACAAGCATTGCTGCTGTGGCTGGCCATAGTGGCACTCCTACCTATTGCAAAGGAAATAAGAAGAGCAGAGAGGAGCCATAAGAGTCAAAATCAAAATGCAGTATTTATGTCTAAAAAGTCAATACTGACCACATTTTCACAGAATCACAGAATCATTTAGGTTGGAAGGGACCTCCGCACATCATCTAGTCCAACCTCCCTGCTCAAGCAGGGTCCTCTAGAGCATATTGCCCAGGATCACATCCAGACGGGTTTTGAATATCTCCAGGGAAGGAGACTCCACCACCTCTCGGGGCAACCTGTTCTAGTGCTCTGTCACCCTCACAGGAAAGAAGTTTTTTCTCAGGTTTAGGTGGAACTTCCTGTGGTTCAGTTTGTGCCCGTTGCCTCTCGTCCTGTCGCTGGGCACCACGGGGAAGAGACTGGCCCCATCTTCTCAACACCCTCACTTCAGATACTTGTACACATTGATCAGATCCCCTCTCACTCTTCTCTTCTCCAGGCTGAACAGGCCCAGCTCTTTCAGCCTTTCTTCATAGGAGAGATGCTCCAGTCCCCCCATCATCTTTGTAGCCCTCCGCTGGACTCTCTCCAGTAGCGCCATGTCTCTCTTGTACTGGGGAGCCCAGAACTGGACACAGTACTCCAGGTGAGGCCTCCCCAGGGCTGAACAGAGGGGCAGGATCACCTCCCTCCACCTGCTGGCAACACTCTGCCTCATGCACCCCAGGAGACCATGGGCCTTCCTGGCCACAACAGCACACTGCTGCCTCATGCTTCACTTGTTGCCCACCAGCACTCCCAGGGCCTTCTCGGCAGAGCTGCTTTCCAGCAGGTCAGCCCCCAGCCTGTACTGCCGCATGGGGTTATTCCTCCCTAGGTGCAGGACCCTGCACTTGCCTTTGTGGAACTTCAGGAGGTTCCTCTCCGCCCAGCTCTCCAGCCTGTCCAGGTCCCTCTGGATGGCAGCACAGCCTTCTGGTGTGTCAGACACTCCTCCCAGTTTCGCATCATCAGCAAACTTGCTGAGGGTGCACTCTGTGCCTTCCTCCAGGTCATTGATGAATAAGTTCAACAAGACGGGACCCAGGACTGACCCCTGGGGGACACCACTAGCTACAGGCCTCCATCTTGACTCTGCACCACTGACCACAACCCTCTGAGCTCGACCATCCAGCCACTTCTCAATCCACCTCTCCGTCCACTCATCCAACCCACACTTCCTGAGATTCCCTAGGAGGACGTGATGGGAGACAGTGTCAAAAGCCTCGCTGAAGTCCAGGGAGACAACATCCACTGCTCTGCCCTCATCTACCCAGCCAGTCATTCCATCAGAGAAGGCTCTCAGGTTGGTCAAGCGTGATTCCCCTTTGGTGAATGCATGCTGACTACTCCTGATCACCTTCTTGTCGTCCAGATGCTTAGTGAGGACCTCCAGGATGAGCTGTTCCCTCACCTTTCCAGGGATGGAGGTGAGGCTGACAGGCCTGGAGTTCCCTGGCTCCTCCTTGTGGCCCTTTTGGAAGACTGGAGTGACATTGGCTTTCTTCCAGTCCTCAGGCACCTCTCCTGATTGCCATGACCTTTCCAAGATGGTGGAGAGTGGCCTAGCAATAACATCCGCCAGCTCCCTCAGCACTCGTGGATGCATCCCATCGAGGCCCATGGATTTGTGGGTGTCAGGTTTGCACAAATGATCTCTAACCTGATCCTCCTCGACCAAGGGAGAGTCTTCCTTTCCCCAGACTTCCTCTCTTGTCCCCAGGGTCTGGGAGTCCTGAGGGCTGGCCTTAGCAATGAAGACTGAAGCAAAGGCAGCATTCAGCAACTCTGCCTCCTCTGTATCCTTCGTTGCCAGGGCACCCACCCCATTCAGCAGCGGGCCCACGTTCTCCCTAGTCTTCCTTTTGCTATTGATGTATTTGAAGAAGCCCTTCTGGTTGTCCTTGCTATGCCTTGCCAGATTCAATTCCAACTGGGCCTTAGCCTTCCTTGTCGCATCCCTGCACACTCTGACAACGTCCCTGTATTCCCCCCAAGTGGCCTGTCCCCTTTCCCACATTCTGTAGGCTTCCTTGTTCTGTTGGAGTTTTGACGGGAGTTCCTTGCTCATCCATGCAGGTCTCCTGCCCGCTTTGCTGGACTTCTTGCTCAGAGGACCGCACCCATCTTGAGCCTGGAGGAGGTGATGCTTGAGTATTGACCAGCTTTCTTGGACCCCTCTTCCTTCGAGGGCCCTACCCCATGGGATTCCTCCAAGTAGGTCCCTGAAGAGGCCCAAGTTAGCTCTCCTGAAGTCCAGGGTTGCAATCCTACTCATTGCCCTGCTTCCTCCTCGTAGGATCCTGAACTCCACCATCTGATGGTCACTGCAGCCAAGGCTGCCCCCAACCTTCACGTCTCCAACTAGACCTTCTTTGTTTGCTAGTACAAGATCTAGCAGTGCGCCTCTCCTCGTTGGCGTCTCCACCGCCTGGGTCAAGAAATTATCATCAATCCTCTGCAGGAACCTCTTTGACTGTTTGTGCCTGGCTGTGCTGTCTTCCCAGCAGATGTCAGGGTGGTTGAGGTCTCCCATGAGAACCAGGGCCTGTGATCGTGAGGCTACTTCCAGCTGTCTGTAGAAGGCCTCATCGACGACTTCCTCCTGATCAGGTGGCCTGTAGTAAACCCCCACCACCGTGTCACCCATGTTAGCCTGCCCTTTAATGCTTACCCATAGGCTCTCCACTTGCCCTTCATCCACCCCGAGGCAGAGCTCCATACATTCTAGTTGCTCCCTCACATAAAGGGCAACTCCACCACCTCGCCGTCCTGGCCTGTCTTTGCTAAAAAGCACGTAGCCGTCCATGACGGCATTCCAGTCATGTGAGCTATCCCACCATGTCTCTGTAACCACAATGAGATCACGGCCCTGCGACCGCACACAGATCTCTAACCCTTCCTGCTTATTCCCCATGCTGCATGCATTGGTGTACAGGCATTTCAGAGAGCCAGTCAAGCACGCAGGCTTCCCAGGAGAGGTGCAAGAGGATCCTCCATAGCCATGTCCCATGCTGTCTCCCCTGGCTGCATGCACCCGCTGGAGGCACCCTGACTTGAGCGGTGTTTTACTGACTCCCCTGCCACTATACCACTCCCCTTCCCCCATCTTTCCTAGTTTGAAGCCCTCCTTACCGGGCTGGCCAACCTGTTGGCAAAGACGCGCGTGCCCCGCTTGGTAAGGTGGATCCCGTCGCTCCCCATCAGCTGTTGATCTTCAAACAGGGTCCCATGGTCATAGAAACCAAAGCCCTGTTGCCAACACCAGCGGCGCAGCCAGTTGTTAACTTGGACAACTCGTCTACTCCTCCTCCCATCCTTTCCCCTCACAGGCAAGATTGAGGAGAAAACGACCTGGGCTCTGAGACCCTTGACCACCATTCCCAGAGTTCTGAAGTCCTGTTTGATGGTTTCCAGTTTGCCTTTTGTGTCGTTAGTGCCCACATGGAAGAGCAGCAGAAGGTAGTAGTCTGATGCATGGGCAAGCCTTGACAGTCTTTCCATTTTGCTCCCTTTCCATTTTTTTGCTCCCTTTTCCATTTTTTTGCTCCCTTTTCCAATTTGCTCCCTTCTTTTTGCAGGGACATTTTTAGTGGGAACTGTCCTTATTTCCTCAGTTGTCAACTTCTCTTTTTTTTCATCTTTTCTTTTTCCTTTGGGAACCCTTTCCCCATTTGCTACCATTTAAATCTCTTTGATTCTCAACATCCTCAAAATTATCCTCAGTTTCCATTCTGGGCCTTCCTCTCCTCTCTCCTTATATCTCCTTCACTTTCATAGGATCATAGGATAATTCAGATGGGATGGGACCGCCAAGAGTCTCCAGTCCAACCACCTACACAAAGCAGGGTCAGTGCTCAGTTCTGACCAAGTTGCTTAGGGCTTTGTCTTGTCAGGTCTTGAAAACCTCCAAGGGTGGGGACTGCACAGCCTCCCTGGGCAGTCTTTTCCAAAACTTTTTCAGTATTACTGGATAAATGCTGCCCCTGGAAAATAAGAGATTACCAGTAATAATAAGGGGGAATGAGCAGACTATGTGTAAACCGTGACAAGTGACAGAGTGTGAAGACAAAACTATGAAGATGTGAGCTCTGTGTGAGCTCTGCCCTGCCCTGTGGGAATGAATGCATACCAGCTCTCACTGGTGTGAGATACACCATACTCTTATGTTACATAGGCATAGCTGACAGCAGAAAATGACATGTAAGAGTTGAAAAAAAAAATCAAGAAAGTTTATTTGTGATGCTGAAGTAATTGTAATTATATTTCATACTGATATATCTGGTATCTGTTTATTGCGTATTACTATATTTGCATATTGAAGAAGTCAATTATCTCTTCAATTTGCAACCCTTGGCTCATGCTATCACTTACCTTGAGTTAACGTTTAAAATTATTCATTAAGCAGTCATGCTTTATAATAATTCATCTAGAAGAACTAGTAGTGTCCATTAATAGAATGGGTTATTACATTTTTGGAAAAGCTGTTCGGAGGGAGCAGTAGGAAACATACAGAACAGCTGAACTTATGCATTGCCTGAGGAGTCACTAATCTATACAATCTTACCATGATCTTTATTAATGGGAAAATCATTTACATTAACTGAAAGAAAGACTGCTTTCTTCTCACACTTCCATTCATACTGACTTTCCATCGCTAGCCTTATGCATGTCTGCACGCACTGGCATGTGTTAAAGTTTGTTTCCAAAGGCAAAAGCAGAATAGAAAAGGAAAAAGGGAGGGAAGGAAAACAGAATAGAAACCAGTGCCTACAAATAATGTGGATGAAGCCCAAGTTGGTCATGATTTTATTTTGTTTTAATTAAGGTCTACCTAATGAGACTAAGGAGCCCTTCTCTCCTAGCCTGACGCAGTCGAAGAAAGCTGGCCCGCTCCAAGTTCTTGGCCAGGAAGCTGGCAGATTACTTAGAGAAATATTTAAGGACGAGAGAGCTTTGCAGAAATGCCGAAGGTTTAAGAAGTAAAGAAGAGAATGGATGTACAAAGATCGAACAAATCAATATGATTTAATCAACATTTGTGTCTTAAAGCAGTAACTTATCTGAAGAGTCTGGGTAACTGTAAAGCATACAAAGACAGTCAAGGGAACTGGGTAATGAGAAATGTATTAAAAAAGAGCTTTTAAAAAATTATTGATGATGTCTTCCCCTGCCTTTATACAGAGATAAATGGTCGTGATGACTGCTTTTGAGACACTGAATTCCTTCCTGGCTTTTTGGTGGGAATTTTGAAGGGGACATAAAATGAGTCAATTTGCTGGGGGCTGCTAAGTCTTGTGGACAACAAAACACATATTCAAACATGGTCACGATTTCACTGTTTAATCACTTATAAAATTACTGCTGAAAACAAATATAACTGGAGCCAACAGCGGCTAGAGTCGATGCTTTCTAGAACTGCAAGGGCTCCATCTGCTCCAGGTGTTAGAGTACCTTTGTGAGGTTTATTTCTCATTGTCTATGACAGCCTCGTCAGGCAACGTTGCTTAGAAGGCATGTGTGATTTACCTTCTGTGTCATCCAGTGACATCCTCAGGCTAGGAGGGAAGGGCTCCTTAGTCTCACCAGGTAGACCATAATTAAAACAAAATAAAACCCTGACCGGCTTGGGCTTCATCCACATTATTTGTAGACATTGCTTTCTATTCTGTTTTTGCATTTGGAGACAAACTTTAACACATGCCTGTTCTCACAAGCACGAATGATTTCCAATAATCATTGTTTCTACATCTCCATGGTTACTGAAAAGAGAAAATGTACCATTTTTGCTTCATGAAACTATACAAAAATTGAATGTTTTCCAAAATTTGAACAAGCTTAAAATTAAATTATGAGCAGATGAAATAGCCATTTTCCCTTCATATGTCCCATCCTTTCACTCTCTTTCCACCCCTCCCATCATCCACACAAAACCCACAAGATCCACAGCAAAGGTACTTCTCAGAAATAATCCCGAAGGATGCAGACATCAAACTCTTTTCCGATACAGTCCTGGTGAGACTCTAGGCCTCATTCATTCATTCATTCAAAAAAAAAAAAAACCTATCACTTGGAAGGGCTAAAGAGTTCATTACTTATATAAACAGAGCTAGAGAGCAGATGTAACAGAATTCAACAGTAATCTCCTGCTCCATTTTCACAGTAAGTCTCCCTAGTAAGGCCAATGTAGTGTTTGCTGAACCCCTTCAAGTGTGGATAGGCTCAGTATGGGATAGTTATTGAAACCTCCACAGAAATGAATGGAGTTGCACCAAAAAAATGCTCGATTTGCTTCAGTTTTCATGCCCAGGGTATACCTAAATCACATTATGGAGCACAGTGCGGAGTCTTCAATTGGTACCAGCCTGTGCCGACAGGTGCTTGAAATTCTTGTGGGGCCATCTCCGCATGAGTGAGCACAAGCTCAAGTCCCCAGGAGCTGTGTGGCTATTTTAGTTCATTGCACCTGAATGCAATCCCTGCTTCTCTAAAGAGTGTTACAAAGGCACAGCATAGCGCTGTGTGCATAGACTGATCACTCCTGGTTGTAGGGTCAGTATGACCACTAGTTATTCAGAGAAATAATGGCATTTAGTGTCATTGACAGAGTGACATACCTTCAAAGGCAGGTATTTCATTTGGGCATATTTTGGATAGCCCAGATGTCCCTCCTGGTGTTTTGATGGCACCACTATTGCTAGACAGAAATGTCCATCCTTTCTTTGGAGAAGTAAACTAGGCGGTTGACGAGCCTTTTCCAGCAGCCTCTCTGGTCCATCTTCTATGTGGTCTTCTGGAAAAATGTACTTTACTGCAACCGCTCTCTCATCGTATTTCTCTTGTTACTATTTATACTGCAGTAACAAGAATGTGCCGGAGAAAAATTATGCCTGAGACTTCACAGAGGGGAAAGGAACTCCCTACTCGAAGAATTTGCAATATAAAAGACATGCAGAAGTCAGGGAGGAAAATTAAAATGCTAAGACATGAAATCACGTGCCTAAGTTCCCAGAAGTTAGGTATCCCACTGGGTGTATTGTGCTTGCATTATTAGGTTTCTCTAGCTTGTTGATGGCAACTGTTATATTTGTTTCACGAGGCTGACATACACAGGCACAGCAGAAAACATCCCAGGAGTGGGATTAGGTGTATTTCTCCCTGGCATATATTCCATCTGGAGAAATGTAGTTTTTGAAACCAGAAGTCATTTTTGCTAACATAAGATACCCATTATCTCCTGCCATCAAAATGCCTGCCGGGCAACAGTCATGAGAAGTGGACGTACCTCACTTCTTCCTCCGCTGCCTTCCCAAGTTTGCTGACCTCAGTCTGGCTGCAGACATTATGCATCAGGAAAGCAGACTTCGGCAGTGCCTCAAATCACAGCAAGTAACATATAAAAGAATTGTATAGCTGCTCTTTTACTGCCCCCACCCCCAATGTTGACAACCTATTGTTTCTTTGCAAATGACACTTTACAAAAAGGAAGCAGTTAGCTTCTTTTTAACAGTAAATGTAAGGACTGCCAGTATTTATGTGATGGCAGCTTCAGTGTTTTTCCTTCAGCTGTATCAAATGTCACTAAGAAGCAATGTTCAAGTTTAAAAGACAAGCAATGAAAAATATTCTTCTAACATGTCCCTGTCAGGTACGCTGTGAGTGCATTAATTTTTACTTGCATGATAAAACAGGGAGACCTGTAAAACAGCAGTCTCTTTGTAATGGGATTCTGCACGTAGCATCGTGATGTATGGTCTCATCTGAGATGTGCAAGGGCCCTGCCAGTGTCAGTGTGACAAATACAATTTTTAGGGATAAGATGAGGGAAAGCATTAGGCCAGCGAGAGCGCACGCAGGCAGCAGGACCGCGACAAGCGCGGTGCTGTGTCTCAGCCCACCCACCCCTGGCTGGGGTGTTTTGCCATCAACGTCAATCCGGGCACGCACAGCGAGTCACGAAAGGCAAGCTGTGCTGTGTGAGCGATGCCGGACTCTGTCAACGTGCTGTGCCAGTCCGTGCGCCTAGAAAGCTCTGGAAATAGCTGGGGACATGCACAAGCACCCAGCTTGTCTGGCTGCCAACTGGCTGCTGATAGAGCTGCTCCTGCTGTGAATAATCTCATTTCTAAGCAAAATGCAATTAAGAGATCTTATGTCCCATTCAAGCATGCCCTGCCCCTCGCGTTTTGGTTAAAAGCTGCATTTGTCTGGATGGCTCTTTTGGCACTTGCCTTGACGGTGCTCTGTAAGAATGAATCACTGTGTCAGAAATACCGTAAGTCTAGTTCAGCCAATAGATGCTGTTTCTATGTTGAGTATTACTTCTTTCAGTAGAAGGATCAGATTTCCATCAATCCCACTTCTATTCATTCCAGTTACACCCATCCTCCTACATTATTCCTGGATCCCATGCCTTTAATATTACCCCCATCTATTTATAATACAAATTCTGATTTTACTTCTGCACATGCATTACTCTCGCCATAATTTCAGACATGGACATCTGAACCAAAACCAAACCCCAGTGCACATCGATATTGGGCCCCACTTTTAATACTGCTTATGGACATTGCCATTTCTATCTCCATATCTCTCACAATTGCTTAAACTAAAAAAAGTTGGGTTTAACACTGCACCATTGTGGATCATAGGTCAAGCAATTTGACTGCTTGTTGTATTATAATATATTAAATTCTTAAAGGAATCATCTATTGCTCCTGCCAAACCAAAAGCTGTCATAGTAGTTTGGCACTAATTTGGAACAACTGTGGAACGATTTTTGTTTCAATTAAAATTCAGGTTTTATAGCATTCATACCTTCTTGCAAAGTGACCTTGCTTGATTCTATTCCTGTGCCTGTAAATGTTACTAAAACTTGGAGCTGAGTTTTAAGGCCCATTTGGTTTTCTGTGTTGAGACCTTCCAAAATACCTAGAGTGCCTGAAAGGTTTCCTGCTTTTTTGTAAAACCCCATGACCCTTCATCAGTCCTGAAAAATGATCTATTTGTGAGAACGGGACACCCTAGTAGAATATTGTTCATGACTGTGGTTTTGTTAAACTTCATTTGAATAATATATTCACCTGGAGGGCCCATACATACCTCGCATCTTTCTTTTCCTAGCACTAGTGATGGCCAGGTTTTTAAATCAGTCTTTTTAACCTCTGTTTCCCAAATGCAACATAACTAAACTAGACTCGTGTTTTATTGCATTGGCCCAATATCGCCCTTTCAAGCCACCTCCTAAATCTAGATAAACACTCTTGTTAGATTGACTTTCCCTAGTGTTGCTGGTTCTTCCACTAAGGGGAAAGTTAATAACCTTTGACTGATTTCCTCACTATCCCTGTTTCACCCATGAAAGTTATCTCATTCCAGCTGTTCCATCTTTGCTATTGGAGGTGGTGGTGAAGGCGATCCTCCTCTTCGGCTTTGGCTTTGTTGGTCCAAAGATTAGCTGCATTACTCCATTCAGTTGTGGTGCTGGAGGATCTAGCAAAATGTATCCTCCATATGAAACCAAACAGCATCACCCAAAAGGTGGCCGTCTTTCTTTCTCTCTCATACCTCCAAAGACAGACACCTGCTTCCCCCACACCGTTCTGAAGAATAGGTCCAATTATCAGAAACATTCTGGGTTCTTCCATATCTGAATTGCATACATCTTCCTCTTAGCCCTTTGCTAAGATAACATCTCATAGAATCACAGAATCACAGAATCATTTAGGTTGGAAGGGACCTCCGCACATCATCTAGTCCAACCTCCCTGCTCAAGCAGGGTCCTCTAGAGCATATTGCCCAGGATCACATCCAGACGGGTTTTGAATATCTCCAGGGAAGAAGACTCCACTACCTCTCGGGGCAACCTGTTCTAGTGCTCTGTCACCCTCACAGGAAAGAAGTTTTTTCTCAGGTTTAGGTGGAACTTCCTGTGGTTCAGTTTCTGCCCATTGCCTCTTATTCTGTCATTGGGCACCACAGAGAAGAGACTGGCCTCATCCTCTTGACACTCCCCCTTCAGATACTTGTACACGTTGATGAGCTCCCCTCTCAATCTTCTCTTCTCCAGGCTGAACAGGCCCAGCTCTCTTCATAGGAGAAGTGCTCCAGTCCCCTCATCATCTTTGTAGCCCTCCGCTGGACTCTCTCCAGCAGCGCCATGTCTCTCTTGTACTGGGAAGCCCAGAACTGGACACAGTACTCCAGGTGAGGCCTCCCCAGGGCTGAGCAGAGGGGCAGGATCACCTCTCCCTCCACCTGCTGGCAACGCTCTGCCTCATGCACCCCAGGATCCCATTGGCCTTCCTGGCCACAAGGGCACATTGCTGCCTCATGCTTCACTTGTTGCCCACCAGCACTCCCAGGGCCTTCTCGGCAGAGCTGCTTTCCAGCAGGTCAGCCCCCAGCGTGTCCTGGTGCCTGGGATTATTCCTCCCTAGGTGCAGGACCCTGAACTTGCCTTTGTGGAACTTCAGGAGGTTCCTCTCCGCCCAGCTCTCCAGCCTGTCCAGGTCCCTCTGGATGGCAGCACAGCCTTCTGGTGTGTCAGACACTCCTCCCAGTTTCGCATCATCAGCAAACTTGCTGAGGGTGCACTCTGTGCCTTCCTCCAGGTCATTGATGAATAAGTTCAACAAGACGGGACCCAGGACTGACCCCTGGGGGACACCACTAACTACAGGCCTCCATCTTGACTCTGCACCACTGACCACAACCCTCTGAGCTCGACCATCCAGCCACTTCTCAATCCACCTCTCCGTCCACTCATCCAACCCACACTTCCTGAGTTTCCCTAGGAGGACGTGATGGGAGACAGTGTCAAAAGCCTCGCTGAAGTCCAGAGAGACAACATGCACTGCTCTGCCCTCATCTACCCAGCCAGTCATTCCATCAGAGAAGGCTCTCAGGTTGGTCAAGCATGATTCCCCTTTGGTGAATGCATGCTGACTACTCCTGATCACCTTCTTGTCGTCCAGATGCTTAGTGAGGACCTCCAGGATGAGCTGTTCCCTCACCTTTCCAGGGATGGAGGTGAGGCTGACAGGCCTGGAGTTCCCTGGCTCCTCCTTGTGGCCCTTTTGGAAGACTGGAGTGACATTGGCTTTCTTCCAGTCCTCAGGCACCTCTCCTGATTGCCAGGACCTTTCCAAGATGGTGGAGAGTGGCCTAGCAATAACATCCGCCAGCTCCCTCAGCACTCGTGGATGCATCCCATCGAGGCCCATGGATTTGTGGGTGTCAGGTTTGCACAAATGATCTCTAACCCGATCCTCCTCGACCAAGGGAGAGTCTTCCTTTCCCCAGACTTCCTCTCTTGTCCCCAGGGTCTGGGAGTCCTGAGGGCTGGCCTTAGCAATGAAGACTGAAGCAAAGGCAGCATTCAGCAACTCTGCCTCCTCTGTATCCTTCGTTGCCAGGGCACCCACCCCATTCAGCAGCGGGCCCACGTTCTCCCTAGTCTTCCTTTTGCTATTGATGTATTTGAAGAAGCCCTTCTGGTTGTCCTTGCTATGCCTTGCCAGATTCAATTCCAACTGGGCCTTAGCCTTCCTTGTCGCATCCCTGCACACTCTGACAACGTCCCTGTATTCCCCCCAAGTGGCCTGTCCCCTTTCCCACATTCTGTAGGCTTCCTTGTTCTGTTGGAGTTTTGACGGGAGTTCCTTGCTCATCCATGCAGGTCTCCTGCCCGCTTTGCTGGACTTCTTGCTCAGAGGACCGCACCCATCTTGAGCCTGGAGGAGGTGATGCTTGAGTATTGACCAGCTTTCTTGGACCCCTCTTCCTTCGAGGGCCCTACCCCATGGGATTCCTCCAAGTAGGTCCCTGAAGAGGCCCAAGTTAGCTCTCCTGAAGTCCAGGGTTGCAATCCTACTCATTGCCCTGCTTCCTCCTCGTAGGATCCTGAACTCCACCATCTGATGGTCACTGCAGCCAAGGCTGCCCCCAACCTTCACGTCTCCAACTAGACCTTCTTTGTTTGCTAGTACAAGATCTAGCAGTGCGCCTCTCCTCGTTGGCGTCTCCACCGCCTGGGTCAAGAAATTATCATCAATCCTCTGCAGGAACCTCTTTGACTGTTTGTGCCTGGCTGTGCTGTCTTCCCAGCAGATGTCAGGGTGGTTGAGGTCTCCCATGAGAACCAGGGCCTGTGATCGTGAGGCTACTTCCAGCTGTCTGTAGAAGGCCTCATCGACGACTTCCTCCTGATCAGGTGGCCTGTAGTAAACCCCCACCACCGTGTCACCCATGTTAGCCTGCCCTTTAATGCTTACCCATAGGCTCTCCACTTGCCCTTCATCCACCCCGAGGCAGAGCTCCATACATTCTAGTTGCTCCCTCACATAAAGGGCAACTCCACCACCTCGCCGTCCTGGCCTGTCTTTGCTAAAAAGCACGTAGCCGTCCATGACGGCATTCCAGTCATGTGAGCTATCCCACCATGTCTCTGTAACCACAATGAGATCACGGCCCTGCGACCGCACACAGATCTCTAACCCTTCCTGCTTATTCCCCATGCTGCATGCATTGGTGTACAGGCATTTCAGAGAGCCAGTCAAGCACGCAGGCTTCCCAGGAGAGGTGCAAGAGGATCCTCCATAGCCATGTCCCATGCTGTCTCCCCTGGCTGCATGCACCCGCTGGAGGCACCCTGACTTGAGCGGTGTTTTACTGACTCCCCTGCCACTATACCACTCCCCTTCCCCCATCTTTCCTAGTTTGAAGCCCTCCTTACCGGGCTGGCCAACCTGTTGGCAAAGACGCGCGTGCCCCGCTTGGTAAGGTGGATCCCGTCGCTCCCCATCAGCTGTTGATCTTCAAACAGGGTCCCATGGTCATAGAAACCAAAGCCCTGTTGCCAACACCAGCGGCGCAGCCAGTTGTTAACTTGGACAACTCGTCTACTCCTCCTCCCAATCTTCCCCTCACAGGCAAGATTGAGGAGAAAACGACCTGGGCTCTGAGACCCTTGACCACCATTCCCAGAGTTCTGAAGTCCTGTTTGATGGTTTCCAATTTGCCTTTTGTGTCATTAGTGCCCACCTGGAAGAGCATATCTCCTATCCTATGTTTTGTTTAGGATATTCTAGCAGTCCTCATTTCACTTTTTAGCATTCTCTGGGAAACTTTCACGTGACAAATTCCCCAGGAATGCATGACATCAGTGGTTACTTAGATCTCTTGTTCTTTTCCAAAAGTACATTGCAGTTTTGAAAGACTCATTGCAGTGAGTCTTAAGTTGCCTATCAGGTGTTGCAGGGTGGCTTTTGTGGGTTGTGATGGGTGTAGGGCAAAACATGTATTTTTATTTGTCCTCTGAGCATCTGTGAATTGATTTCCTGCAGGGACCGGTGTCAAGAAGAGGTCCCTCTGTTTTTCAGAATGATTGGTCTAAATATGGATAGTGGGCCCTGTTGTCAGCTGATGGTGGGCCCTGTTCTCAGCTACAGTGTCAAATGATGTGCACTGTCCATTGGTCCGTGGAAGTAAGGTGCCTAAGGAGGCCAGCTGCAGCAGTGATGGTGACTATCACACGAGGCATGTTAGATGTTATTGCCTAAATAAGTAAAACGGTAGCATCTGAATGATATATCTTCATGTGACGTGCAATGCGGCAGAGCAGAAAATGAGCAGACGCTACAGTTCCCATGTGCTGTGTAAGTGGCAGGTGCTTTGCATGTGATAACTCTTGTGATTATTATTAATGAGACAGCATATGGTATCTTAAGTGTGGCTGTAGTGACAGAGGTCAAAGTATGAAACCTTGGCGCTCTTGTAGCATGCCCTGTGATTCCAGAGCAAGTTTGCATGGTCATCTGCACTGATGTGGCTCCCTGTTATTGTATAAATACTGTGTATTCAAAATCAAGATAAAGTCAGTCCTGTTTTGAAGGAGGTTTGTGAACATGGGAACAGTGCGGGAGACATCAAAGAAGCAAGCATACCAGAGAGCCTCATTGGCCAGAACAAACCAGCCCTGTGGCACCGGGCATTGCTGCACCATTGCTCCCCAATAACTCCACAGCCTTCACACAACTGCTGCAGCCTGACAAGCCCGCTCCCCTGCAGTCCTGCTGTGGTCTGTAGTATGCTCAATTGCTCACCTTGCCTGGGTGCCGAAGAGGTCCCTAACTGGAACAGGCCTTTGACCCATGTGCTCCCTAGTCTCCTTTGGCTTTCTGCTGAGGGGAAAGCACACAGGTGAGCAGAGGATTTGAAGGAGCAGGACATTATGCTGGGTGCCCAGCGTCAGGCCCAACTCCCTTCCCCACCCTGCAGTGCCTCAGGGTCCAGCATCCTCTGCCTGGGAACAAGGGCGACAACTGCAAGTGCTGATCCGCAGCATTGGGAAGGGTGTTGCTCATCTTCTACAGCCTTTACTGCACTAGCAATCTGCCAGGGTACCATGCTCACCCCTCCGCAGGGTAGACACAAGGAAGAGCAAAGATGATACAAGGGGTGAGGGGAGTATTGCTTGGACCTCTGTCCCTCACTTTAGTCAAGCAAAGTGCTGGGGCTTCCAGCAATCTTTTTGAGTCTCCATGCCGCTGAGCTTAACAGTCCCTTTGCTAGGAGCTGGCCCACAGTGGTGCTTGCAGCTGACAGAAGCTGGTAATCTTTGCCACTGATTGCAGAGGCGATGTTAAGTAATTGTTGTGGAAATAGTTGCAGTGAGAATGCCAACTGTAAGTACTTTCACTGTCCTCTCTCCCCAGCTTTCAACCAGCAGCCGAAGCTGTTGCTGCTCCTTACAGAAGCTTTTCCCAGGGCTGCAGCCTGAAGCCACATGGGGTGGGTTTGTGCTAGTAGTGCCACGCTGGGTGCCCAGATCCTGGAACAGAGCAAGAGAGAGGGGCAGTGGGAGCTAGGGCACGCTCCTGCTTGCTGGGTCTTGTCCTACACTACCTAGCGATTAGCTTTTGTCATCATTCATGGCACGGAAGAGCTCCTAAGTTCTTCTGTAGCCCTCAAAGGGCTACAGCTTTGCTAAAAAATTTCCTTTCCCTCCTGGCCAGCCCCATTGTCTTCTGAAGTCTTGAAAGCTGCTGCCTAGCTCAGGGCACTCTTCTCTTGCTCTGCATCAGCAGACGCAGGCATTGCATATCCCTTGCTGCCTGGCTGCCCTTCTCAGCCTGGGGTTTCCCCATTCCCACTTCCCAGTAGCCGGCCCTGCCACAGGAGCCAGCAGGAGCAGCTCTTGCAAGTCCTCCACGCCTCAGCTGGCCTTATCTGCCCTGCAGCTAGCAGATGCCATCTTCCTGGCCACTCTCCCAGTCATGTGTCTCATCTCGCAGCTGGTCTTCAAATTTCTCATTCTGCACATGCACCCCACGCCAGGGTCTGCACGTCTATCTCATACCTGTAGGTTAGGCTGGGGCATGCTGTCTTCCCAGGGATAGCAGACTGGCCGTTCTCTGGGTATGCAGTGTGTCCTCTGGCTAGGCCTCTGCTGAGTCTCCTAATTTTCCTTATCCAGTTATCAGGACTGATTTTAATAGAATCACAGACTCCCTTTATATTTCTCCCTGACCTTGAGTTTTGGCAAGCTATAGCCCTCTTGTTTTGGGAATCACTGGAGCATCTCGGCAAATGCAGGCTCCTCTTGTCACAGCAGACAGCTAGTGTGCATGAATTTCACAGAAAAATTCTTTATTCACTGGATTTGATTTCAATTGTTTCTTGGTCCTTCTCAGAAATGTCTCTGTCAAGGGTATTCCCCTCTGATTTGTCACCTTCATTTTCACTTGGATTCATGGTGCTTTGCTCCTCAGAGATATTCTCAGGTATTGCTACGATGACAGGTATCCTGCCTACCATGGTGGATGTGGTACAAGGAAGGTTAGAAGTCCCTACCAGCTCATACCTGAATGACATCATTTCATTTTCCGTGAGTGTGCTGGTGACAGGCAGCGGCTTTGGCAGAACCAGCTTGCTGGTGACTCGCATGACCTGGAAGGGGGCCGTGTCTGTCCAGAACTCGAGCCTCGCCACTTCACTTCGGTCTTCCAAGGAGCGTTGTTCTCCCCTGCTGTTGAAGCCCCTGTACAGGACAATGCAGTGCACCGCAAAAACTAGCTTTCTAATGTACTTGCATGTCCTGTTGGAAATATCTGTCATGAAGACAATGGTTTCACCAGGGGAAAATATGTTTTTCTCTAGGTAAATCCGAAGGATCACAGAACCATGACTGAAGCAGCAGAGATAAACTGCATCCTTCCTAGCTTCCACCATCAGTGAGGCCTGCACAGAGGGGGGGAGAGGAAAGGCAATGATGAGTTCTTGGTGAGTTCTTGGTGCTGGATACAGGGTATTCCCTAGTGCTGTGTGCAGAAATCCCCAGCACCACAGCTGAGGCTGCTCAACCCTCCCCATGGGCCCTGCTGTCCACCTACAGGAGAGTCTTTCTTGCTGCATTGAATGTGGTGTGGCTGAATTGTCACAATCTTCCTGAGCACCTGTGCAATGATACACGTGTGCACACGTAAATGTTATTACCTGTAACTACCCACACCCAAATTTAGAGGGAGGCCACAAAATGGTTAAAGTCACTGTGTTCTAGCTGTCTTGATGGTCGGTGACTGACTGTCACAGTTTAGGTAGAACAAAAGTGCCTAAGTAAAAAAGACACTTATTATTTGGTGTGAAGGTTGCTCTAGGGCTTAGACTTCAAAGAAGAATAACATCTCTCTTCTCTCATTTTGGATCTTAAAGTACTCCCTGCATATTACTTTTGAACTTTTACAATGAACTTATGTGCTAGTAAAGAAACGTCTTGGTGCGAGCACTAGGACAAAGATGGCAGAACATATTGAAGGTGTCATTTGAAGACTAAAAGGAAGAAGAAGGTTCAGCTGAGACCTAAAAGTTCATGGACACTCAGTAGCAGAAAATTGAGGCCCTGGATTGAAACAGGGGGAAGCTCTGTGTGTCCCCACCTCAGCTGGTTTGTTTCTCCTTACCATGTCTTTCACATCTTCTCCTTGGTTGCCAAAGGTTCCTTGCAACAGTAAATATCTCTTCTCTTTAGCTAAAACAATTTCACGGCCACTGCAAGTCCCTTGAATAAAGTATGAGATGAGGCCAATTTTGCTAGTGAATGTCGAGGGAAGCCCCGGAGGAAAGCTGAAGTGGAAGTCAAAGGTGTGGACCCCAGAATCCAGCCAGCCATCTGAAAGCCAGACAACATGCTGTTACCAGGAGCCTTTTAAACAGGCAGGATGTTTGTACCCTCCAGAAACCTTGATATTTATCCCAGAATTCGGTATGTCCTTAGCATCTGATGTTTAACCGAAAGTGCCACAAAGGCATGGTATGGGATGGACTGCGAATCGCCTCTGCAGGTCAGCTGCTGGATATACAGGCTCCTACTAGGTGCTAGGCTTGAGAAGTGCTATTCAGCCTCATCTTGTCACAAGGACAGCAAACTGCAGCTCCTCGCAACCTGGTCCAGGCCTTGACTTGTTGACAGAGAGTGCCACAGACTTTGAACTTTGCAAACAAACATTAATAGGGTCCTAGGGAGTAAAACAACGTAATAACTCTCCCTCTTCCATTCTCATTGTCAACCACAGCTGTGTGCAGGATCTGAGCCTTTTGTCCACCATTTTGTTTCACCTATGCAAAAGAGCTCGTATACAGTAAAAATAACATTTGACCCTTCCTCTGCACAACTGTGAGACTGGAAAATCATGGTCCCTTCCTTCCAGCGTCTTTGCTTCTGTCCTGCTTCCTCTTAATCAAATTCAGTTTTCTGTGGGTGAAGTTCCACTGCCTGTAACGAAAGACTATCCCTCCTATGCAGCGATAAATATGGTCCCCTTTGTCCACGTGAGACCAACTCTGGACTCTTCTTCACCCAAGACCTACTTGTTTTAATCACACCTATCTGCTGGCAGTTTTATTGTCCAGACTTAGGTTTCCTTTGCTCCTAATACCTTGTGCCAAAACTCTCTTTGGAACAATATTAGTAGGGAATGTGACGCTTTTAGACTTCTTTCCTGCTAACTTCATCCCTTTGCAGATAAATTCTACAATGCCTCAAGTTTTAATAATCTAAACTGGATGTTCCTGCTGGCAGGAGAGCCCGAATATTGTTTCCTCACAGCATGGGGGATTTGCCAGCTGGCATAACAGTGTTTTCAATCAATTGGCATTGTAACTCTGAAGAAATACCTAAAACAATGTGATAGGGAAGAAACTAAAATTCATCAGCCTCTTGGATAACTGCAATATAGAGAAGTCATGTTTTTTATTCTGACCATTTGTAGAAACTTGAAACTCTCAGGGCCTTATCTCACTTACACCAAGTGCTCTATGAGTTATTTTGGCAATGCTCTTGTTTTTGTGGAAGGGAGGACTTTAAGGTGGGAGCAAATGTACAATTTAACTGTGAAAGAAACCAGCGTTTCCCTCCTGGAATGATCTGGAGCTGGATCCTGGGGTAACTAGTCTATTTTGTAGCCCCAGCTGAAAGGGGTGTAGGTTGCAGCACAGGTTTTGCAATGTGTGGATTGACCGAAAAGTTCAAGTTTATCCATCCCTGCTGCAGGTATGGCCTTAAGACCCTGGCTGTGTGCAAAAATGCTTGCGGGTACTTATTCCAGTGTGTATAGAACTTACTTTAAGCCTGTTTTCTTTAGCCTGTGTTGCAGCACTTTCAAAGAGACTCTCAGAAAACTGTGCTTAACCTCCTGTATAGGTCCTCAGACTAAGAATGACAGTAGCGTTAATCAGTTTCATTGAGTTCACTTTGGAACTGAACGTGCACTTACCTGCCCTGCCTCCCGATTACTGGTGGACATGTGTACCATTGCATAGGAGCACCTGCTCCATCTGTGGCCTCCCAAAACTTTATTCTCCTGAACCACGTGACAGAATTAGCTCCTCTGCAGAAAGTTTCCCTGCAGCTGCAGAGGTGGGAGGGTGCTCCCAGGAGTAAACACCCTGGAGGTACCTAGGGACACTGTGCATCTACTGTTCAGCAAAGCCTGGGAACTTCAGTCACACTGGGAAATTTAAATCACTTCTAGATACGTTATTTTTGTTATCTAACTCAAAAGGAGATCCATCTCTTGTTTCTTGGCTAGGAAGATGATGGCTGTGGCTGTAAGAAAGTGCGAATAGGCTGCCTGTAGGAGCGACTTGAGGGATGACCTTTCTGTGAAGGACACAAGAGGTTTCCTGGGGTTTGACTGACCTTGCAGGGCAGTGTGTGACGAGTTTGAAGTGGTCTGTAGTGTTGGGGAGTTGCTGGCTAATGTTCACTCTGACCCGGGTTTTTTGCTGCTGATGAGGATGGTTACTCATGGTAGCAGTGAAACTCGGCTTTTTGTTTTCTGGCTCTAATAATCCTAGAGATGCTACCGGTCATATTCAACAACTGGCTGGAGTCAGTGCCTTGCATAGTCTTTACCTCACAAACAGACATTACTGAATTCCCTGTGCCATGATGTGAGTTGCCAGGGTTAAAAACAAATATGTTCGTTAGGCACCCAGATTCAGTTATATTCATTTCTTACGTGGACATAAGATGGGACCAAGGCAAGGCATGTGGTAAGGTCAAATACCAGGCGGTAAGGTGCTATCAAGAGCATAATAGCAGCTGAGCGTCAAAAGCTGACACAAGCAGCAACCCATTCAAATATACATTCCTCATATGCCACCTTCAGTGTGGGGCACAGAGTATGCAGGGTAAGAAGGGTCAAGTCTATATCTTTCATAGTTTAAAATGGCTTTCTTGCACCTTGTTATAGCAGTTCTGTAGAGTGCTATGCTGGAAAAAGGAGCATAAAATCCAAAAAATTGTAAAAATCCATTATTAACCTGTCCTGCACTGGCAAATCCTGAGAGGTGTGGGGGCTCAGCTCTTTCGAAAAACAGGACACGTGTATAGGTGACAGAACATGGATTCAAGGGTGTCTTTCAGCACCACTAATTTGAACTTTAGCCTAGAAGATCCAGAAAAGAGATGCTTAATGGGTATTTGTTCTTATAATGGCAAAAACGATTTTTTCCAAAATGATTTCTCCCTGTTCCCCATCAGGGCTGTAACATCCATTTGCCTGTAGGAAGAGTTTGCACGCTGCAGTAGGTCAAGGCTAAGGCAATAATGCATGCGAAAGGGGAAAATGACCTTTGGACGAGGTAGAGCCTTCAAGTCCAGGAAGAAATGAAGCCTGACCGCTGTAGGTTGTAGCTCAAATGCAGTTTTTGTGCACTGGCACACGGTCTAACTTCAGCACTGAACTAACCTAGGGCAGTGACTTTCTCCAGGATTCCCAATAGATCCTAAGAAAGGAAGGGTGAGGAAGAGGAGTGCACCTCTTAGGAGATTTCCAACTGCTAATGCACCCCCTGGAATAATTCACTGGTCTGCAAATAAATACATTTTAGGTCATCACTATATCCCACTGACTTTATTTTTTTGAATACACCTATAAGTTTTAATGGCTAGTTCTGCGTTTATGTGTGTGCATGTTGGGGTGTGTAACCACTGAAAACGTCATACTTTTGCAGGTAGTTTTAGTGCGTGTCTTGGATTTTTCTTGTCTCTCAGTAAAGATACAGCAGTACCCCAATAATGCCTTGACTAAATTTGCAAATATAACAGAGCCTGTATCGCCAGTGCTGTGTAAGTCAACAGGAAACGGCAGGTAAGCATTTTAGATGACCAAAGAATGCTTCAGTGATGTGTTTGTGACTAAAGGTTTTCTACCTGCTGCTGGGAAGGTTGTGGTAGCTTTCTCTGCAGCCACCATTCACTTCACAGCCACAGCCACAGATCTTGGGGGGGGACTAGCACTCACGCTCTAAAATACTACTTCCCGTACCAAAACGCTGCAGTTTATCCCGAGGACACTGCTGTTGTATGACACAGTGAAAAGGAATGTGCCACAGGACAGAAACAGAGCACATGGATATTGGCACAAGAAAGACTTCCTCCACACTGGAAAAGGTCTGATCTCATCTTCACTAGTCCAGCGCTAAGGAGCTGTTATGTTAATTGGCACCTGCGTCTTACCATCTACATGGAAATTCTGTGCTTTGGAGACATAAATAGCCTGGTTCCTGCAGACAGTGCTCCTGCTGTAGTCCAGGTGGGGGTTTTCCTCCTCATTCCACTCCAGGTAGCCTCTTCCCACCAGCTCCACCTTCACCACAGGGTCCACCAGGGTGCTCCTAAGCTTCAGAACCAGTTGACCAGCTATGCTGGAGCCTGCCAGGTACACCTCGTCCTCGGGCAGCACCAGCTTAATTGATTTTACTGTTGACATGACGGATGAGTAGGAGCCAGGCAGTACCCGGGGGCCCGGGGACCCAGCAGCATCGGGGTTTGTGAGGTCACCGCACTGAGAATGGGCACAAGGGCCTCCACCAGAGGTGGCTCAGCCCGCTAGGCTGTGGCCTGTCACTATCAAAGCAGCCTGTCTGTTCATTACCAGCACATAATTAAAGGGCAATCAGTGAGCTACGCATTCAGGTCCATATAACCAATGCAACAGATAAACCCCAAAACTAGCTGGTGAGAGCGCACCCCATGAGCCACGTGACACCCTGAGGTGTGGGTCCCTATGTGTTGCCCCCTATCAGTGCCAGCGCACTAAGTGGATTCAGGCTGCTCAAGGTGTCCACCAGTGCCAGCTGGCAGCTTCTGGCAGCACCAGCGCTGGTTTTGGTGGCTGTTTGTTCCTTCTCCCTTCTCACTCCCAGCTCTCCCCTCCCACCATGCTCTCATGCTCCTTTTGGATTTGTTTCCAGGCTGACTCCTTCTCTCAGAAGTCTCCTGGTAAACCCCTGGCTACTGTTTAACCCAGCTGATGGTCATCTTAGGCAAACTTCACCATTGCTATTTTCCTCCTAGTGTTACCTGTTTTGAGCAACCACCGTCTCCAAAGGCACAGTTCTGGGTATTGTGTTCACACACACTGCATACACACACCTCGCTGTCAGATCAGCTGTTGTTTTCCGGGCATGCTACAAAGAGGGGGCCATGCAGACTTGCCTGCAGCAAACTACTAGCGCTGGGTAGTAAATGCAGCTGATGCTGCCTGCATTAAGGGTGGCCAGAAGACTACAGCAAATGCTAGAGAGATCTGAATGTAGCAGCTTAGGCAACCTGCCGTGACACCATCCCTCTGGGCAGCAAGGTCCTGTAGTTCCGGCTGGGGTCAATGGGCTCTTGTTCATCAAAGCAGGATGGCTGGCGAGATTTTGCTATAGCATAGTAGCCCTTGGTGAGCATGGCTAAAGACAAGTGACTGATGCCAGCGGACATCTGTGAGCCACTGACGAGCTGAGAGCCCAGAGTAAAAGCTTGGCACCTGCTCCACAGAACCTGATTAAAGATACAATGTTCTCAGCTGCAAGCTGGAGGATGTGGGCACATGGTGAGAAATGCTGAAAATTAACTGAACCAGACGGCCAACAGTTTAGGAAACAAGTCACACCACCTTGAACTTCAGACGCTTCCTCCTCCATACTAATTAGTCACTTGCTCAGCTCTGTCAGGATGCTACTTCACTGCCTCTGTACCTTATCCCTGCTTACAATGTTGGGTTTTTTTAAGCAAAAAAGAGAATTGAATTAACATGCTGACTGCAAACTGTCACTCAGTCTCGCTTCTTGGCTGCTGCATTTCTTTCTGTGAGCCTATGCTTGTCTTACTTTATTAAAAAATAAGCTCTCTGGGAAAGGAACTGTACAGCACCCTGGCTTTTAGGGAACAGGAACAGCTTCTCAACTGGCCCCAGAATAACCAATAACAAAAAATATCCTTTTTCTTATTTACACTTGACAGTTTTCAGGAGTCTGCCTTGCACACAAGTTGCGTGGTTATGGGTGGAAAAAATAGCTTATAGCTACTTGCATGAGTAATGATATATCGTCAAGTAAAAAATTATAATCACTGATTATATATGAATTGAATACTGAACTCCCATGGTTTGGTATTCAGGCACTGATTTATGCTTTACAAAAATAGCTTATAGCTATGATCTCCGTGCTACCAGTATACCAAACCAATATTTCATCTCAATCTGTACCTCTCCTGAGAATTTTAACTGCAATTTGAGCCTGCAATCAGTTGGGAAAGAAGGAAGCATTGCTTTTAAGTCACAGTTTGTTCTCTTCTCTTAACTTCAATTGCTGTCTTGAAGTTAGACTAGCTAAAATGAGTTGTGCAGATGTTGTTCCTTTGCAACCTCCCTGACAAGATGATCTTTACATTCCCTTTCCACAAGAACCATATAGTATACTTTTAACAAAAGTAAACTTTAAAAGATACAGTAAAGAGCATCTTATTCTATCTTTGCCTATGCTGATATGTAGTAACATTGATTTTGTGCTTTCAATCGAAATCGGCCAAAGTAGAAGAAACCTTCATCTGAATCTGCTGTGCCTCAGAAGTTACAAATAAAAGGATCACGGATCTATGCCTTGAAATATTTAATTTTGCAAAACAAAACCCTTCTCATTTATTTAAGAAGTTTTATGCAGTCTCATCATGTTTCATAGGTTTGTCCAGGCATCAAGAGGGATTGTGTCATTGTTTGCTGTGACATTCAATGGTTTCAGTTCTCTGAGACTCACGTGAACGTTGCCTTAGATTTAAGCTTCCTGCTTGGTTTATATTTAAAATTTTGAACCTGAAAACTCAAAGGGAAATGAAAGGCCAAGCCCTTGAGCTTGCAGCGTTGCACTTTGATAAAACATATGTCAGTGCAAGATTGTGTCAGCGAGGGTCCAGGACGACAGAGCTCAGTCCAGAAGGGCCCATTGGTCCTCGGGGTCTGCACAGTTCCCGTAGACCTCCGGGTCTGCAGGAGCCGACTATGGCAAAGCAGAGGCAAGACCCAGCCTGAGCTTTTGGGTTGGTGATTGGACTGCTTTGCACTTTAGGAGGATTGAATGTCAAACTGTCCCACGGATCTCATTTGTATTCCGCTGCTTTCCACCGGAATATGAAGGGCTTGCATTTGCACACAAATTCCCTTTGTGATTTGAGTGACTTGAGCTGCCTCTGTAGCTCTCCTAGTGGTGACAGGGGGAAAATGGAGTACCTGCATCTGAATTTTAAATTTCTTTTATTACTGGGGAATTAGGCCCTACCGATAGCAAAGTGCTTTATATACTAAATGCTAGCACTGGCTTTCTTGAAGCTAAGTTTACAACCATCTTATAGCCAGTGACATAGCTATGAAGAAACAGAGTCGTGGAGGACTCTTCCTAAGCTCAGCTTGCTAATAGAAAGGTTTTACTGCAGATTATGAATTGGGCAAAGGAATTCAGATTCTCTTTGCCAAGCATCCATTTTCTGTGGGAAAATAGTGTGTGATAAGCACTGTGAGTGAAATGGCCAACCTGAGCTAAGGGGATAATTCTTCTTTGGCATTCCCATGCAATGAGTGATTCACTTGGCAATCACAAGGTTCAATTATCTTTTAATACTCTTTTTTGCATGTGATTATGATATATTGTGCGTAGAAGTAGACAATCAACGACTTCACTAATAATGTTTTTAATTTTATCAGCAAGAGCATGGCAAAAAGAAACTTTCTCCAATTCTCTTCAAACTTTTAAGATATTTTATTTATATGAATATTAATATTCTACCTAACCCTGATATTAAAAATTATATATTATTTTAACATGTTCCATGATATCCACAGATCTGGAAAACGCTGTTTTTACTGTTGCCAGTTGATTTTCCACCAACACGTTTTGCAACAGATTTAAAGAGCTGCACCCACCATATAGCCATACAATGAAAACAATTTCATCAAGAGGTATGAAAGTGTAATTGCCAGATTTTGTTAGCCGTACTCTGATGACAACTTTTTTGTGGGGATCAGCACAAATCAGACTGACTGTAAATTCAGACCACCTCTTTTATTCCTTGGCTAACCTCAGCATTTAGGGAGCTCATTCAAAGGTAAGAACCAATTTAAAAATTTATAACTATACTTGGGGATTGAGGGGGGTAAAGAAATACAGCAGAGCCAGCAAGACTTTAAAGCTTTGCCATGATAGATATTACCTGGAGAAAGTACTGCAAAGCTGTCAATAGCTGCTTGTAAACAGTAGAGCTTGAAATAGGGAAAACATGTTTTCTCCCTGTCAGAACGGCACAAAGCATCGGCTGAAGCCCTTGCCTGGCCTATCCATCTGGCTGATGTAAGAAATGAGATATCGATTTTTCCTACGGCATATGATCAGAAACTTAGAGGAGCCACAAAGCTAGCAAGCAACACAATTTATTACATTCTAAGTGAGATGTTAGAAAACTTTTGCTAAAACACACATCTTTCTATTTAGCAAATGCAATTTAAGTCACAGTATTAACCAAGGAACTATAGAACACACCCTGCTAGATTTGCTGCTGATAGAGCTAGGAACTGGCTTATGTGCTGCAGTTTCCCGTGTTATAGATAACCTATTCACTAAAAAAAATTCATTTGTCAGGAATAAGCTGTGTCAGAATCACTCCACAAAATTGGAAGCACTTGTCTACAGTAGCTAAAACACAATATTTAACATCATTAGCAAGTTTCTGTTATTTTATCACTGCTAAAGAGACATACTAGTTTGAAACTTTCCTAATAAGCCAAAGAGTCCCAGATGTCTGGATTATTCCGTAGGAGGTCTTTTAATGATGGCCCAGCGCTTGTGCCGTAAGCATCTGTTCTGCTGACTGCCATTGCTTTAAATAGCTGCTCAGTTTGTCTGCATTTAAATCAGGAAGTGGATAAATAGGCCTGTTTTGATTTCAGAACTTTGTTGCCAGTGAGATGGACAAAACACCAGCTGGATGGCCACAGTGGATGACATAAGCCCAGGTGGAGCAGCACACCCAAAGCCCTATAGCTTGGTCATCTTAAATGCTGCAGGCTGACAACTGATTTTTTAGCAGCACAGAGGAAAAGTGGTGCTGTTGCTGACAAGAAGAGGTTTTCTGGGTTTTTTTTCAAATTGAGCCTATTCAGAAACTGGAACTACCCACTCAGCACTCTTCCAGATCAGTCTTGCCTCTTATCACTCGAAAATATGAGTGGAGGTCTGTGAGTTGAGGCTTCTCTCATTGGAAAGGACTAGGCCAGTTACTGATGCCACATTCCTTGATAGTCCCCCCAAAAGCCAGCAGAAACACAGACTAAATTTGACTCCACAATAATAATGAGAGGAACTAAAGCAAGGAAAATTCAAGCCCAGCAATTAACCTTCATGGTAAAGGGTCAGGAAACAAGCCTGCTCATCTATATCAGTATTTAATGTGAGGAACATTTATAAGACAGATCCAACTATGAATTAGCACTGAGTTGAATCTACAGAGCTTGTGCAAGTTGCCTTTCCTTCCTCTGAAGTTTCTCATTCACTGCTTCTTTTCTCATGTTGCCATCTACGCTGTCTAAAAAGGGTCTGTGCATGCTTCTGGAGCACATGATAAAAAGACCTTCCCTCTCCTACAGTGTCTTCAGAAAATCTACTGCCCCTCCAAATCCTGCACCCTTCTGTGCTGGGCACTCTCCGCAGTTGCAGTTTTGGTCGATGCACCATGCACGTACATCTGTGCTCATCACTCCCTTCCGGCGCTGTGAGTATCCCACCCATCCTCAACACCTGTTCACACCTGGTGCTGTGTTCACAAGCAGGGTGCAAGGGTTACGGCAACCAGCGCTGGGGAGCCTACTTGTGCCTAAGGCCATGCTGCCTTCTGGAGCTCACAGCCACACTAAGCGCTTATACTCCTTGCACAAGACTTTGGAAACGCTATGTGCCCAAGGATGGTATCCACACAAAACAGCTTCCTGATAGACGAAAAGGCTGACCTGGATACAAATGAGTGTCAAGGGGGAGGGAGGTAGGAACTAACCAATGATTAGTTAGTGCAAGAGGAACAGCTTACTACTGTCTTTCAGGGCCTGAGATGCCTATTCTTAGCTGGAATTCACAGTTTTGTTGTCTTTTTCGGAGGTAAGCCCTTCTGTCAAAGCCAGGGTGGATTAGGGCTTTCCCATGAAAATGATGATAGAGCTCCTCTATTTTTTTACCTGAAATACTGTGTCCAAAACACTTGCTACATCTGCACGTATGCCTTCCATTATACTTTGTCATTCAGCAGAGTAAAGCTATTAAAAAGCAGTCCATTCTCAACTGGAAAGCTTCCCGGGAGCTTAACACTCTTCATTCTACTGAAGCATTTCCTCCTTGCTTTAAATATTCATTATAGCAAGGAAAGGTGCAGGAGAATGACTTTTCTGACTGATTTTCAGTTCCATTCTTTGCCGATGCGTAGTTTATTATAATCAGCATCTGACGAGAGCTCGTCGTTCCAGGATTCCCTGCAGGACGTACCCACAATAACCATGTGAGAACTCACTGAAAACCCCTTCAAGCCAGCAGTCACCTGAACCTCACCCAGTTCCTATTCTTGCCAGCATGCCATTGGATAGGTGATGGTAGCGAGCGCTGCCTCCAGCCCTTGCTTCCAAAAGCTGGACAAAGACATTTTGTGGTTGTATCGATCAGATCAGACATAAGTGATGAGATATTTAGTTTTGGGTCCTATCAAGTTTTCAGCAGATGCTGAGCTATCTAGTACATATAGTCGTCAGACTACACATACAGGTTAAATCCAGTCTGTTTGTCTGGGATGCATGCATGTGTTTGTATGTCTGAGCTGTACATCTAAGCAGCATATTAAAAAAAGATCAGGACTGTATAGTTTCAATTGCACACTTCAAATAATGTGAAGAATGCCTTGTGTTCTACACCTTCTCCCCCCAACGACTTGTAGTCCAGTGAAGGCAGACCAGGGAGGTTTCTCCCTGTTAACTTTAGGGAGCCTGTATACCCCAGTCTGGCGTTCCCCACTTCTATTGATTTGCGATGCTTAGTTTTCTCTTCTTTTAGCTTTCAGATTCAGGCCTATAAGCATATTTGTTCAACTAGATTTGGGGTTATAAATAACTCAAATGCACTGAAGTGGTAGTTTGGGTTGGCTGATTTATATGTGAGCAAAGTAAAGTGGTTGTGACCTTCTGGCTCTACCTTTGGCAATCACAAAATTGGGAGACAAAAGATAGGCTCACCAATATGGCACTGCATGGGGAAGCCAGCCACTTTTGCTTATGAAGGCATGATGTTGGTCTTCTAAACTGCCTGTTCATTTTTTAGCAGCCCTGTTGGCTCTTCCAGGGATGTTGGATGTTCCTCAGTGTCTTGTTTTGTTTTAGTGGTCAGAGAGTTAAATAGGAAAGCAATGCAGGCCTGATGAATAAAATCATCGTGCATACATCGCCAGGAACCTCTGCAGACAAATCCCAGTAATACAGAAAAGCAAAAGAAAGGAAAGGAAAAGGGAGAAGGAAAAGTGCCCAAGCTGGGCCATTGGCTTCTTCTTCTGTCCCATTAGTGATGCTCAAAGAAAAGAGAAAAGTCCTTCATACACAGTTTGAACACCACTATTTAAGTGAGGGGATAAGTTTCTTTTACTTAAATTAACTTCCTTCTTGGTCAGTCAAGCTGCCTGTGTGAATTCATGCCTTCCACAAGGATTCACTGACTTTAATTCTTCCATGTTAGTGCAAATCAGTTGTGATCAAAACGGGAGAACTGGGTACATTACCCATCTGTTATAACTTAAATCTGAGAGGGACTCTACTATGCCATGAGATGCCATTGTTTCTGCTCTTCTGCACTGACCCAATGCTTTCAAATGGTTTATTATTTATGCAGACAATTGTAGCTCTAATGTAAAATATGCTGTTCTTTTTGAAAAGTCAAACCACACTATATTAAGCATGAATCACATGGAATTTTTTATACTTTTAGATCTTGATGAGTGCTACGAAATGCACTTTGTATCAATCCTTGCAGCCGTTACAGTTGATTTTTTATTAATGCTTCCCTTGTAATTCTCTATTTGCTTCTAGAGTAGACAGGGAATAGAATGGGAGCTCTCCAGTGACTAATTTAACATTTTTGAAGTCCATGGATGTTAACAAAAGACTGTGCAGTCCAGTGAATAAAAGGTATCTAGTAAGTTAAAAATGACACTGAGATTATATCCCCCATGGGTTGTTTTTTTATTAAAAGTCATTCATTTTATGCTTGTTATTCTCCTGCAAGACAATATTTTCGAAAAGATTTAGCAGTGCATAAATGAAACGGGCAGCTTCATGATCAGCTGTCACTCTGTTATTTGATTAACTCTAAATCTGTGTGGGCTGTGAGTGCTGAGAAGCTGTGAGCACTGGGCCCTCACTCTGCAGCGTTCAGCTTTCCATCTCCGACGGGCACTTACTAAGTGGCGTGTGAAGGCCTGAAGTGCAGGGCTGGGGGGGGTGCGCCCACAGCGGGCGCTTGCTCTCCCTTCACCGCATGTCTGGCTGCAACTGAGCATCGAGGATGCAAGCGTCCCAGGCAAAACCGAGAGCCAGCAAAAGGGAGCATGACAAGGCTCTATGCAGCATCAAAGGAGGTTGTGTCACACATCTCTGGGTGCGTCCAGCATTGGTCGTTGCTGCTGTCATTTCAGCAAAATGAAGATGAGAGCCTTATACGTTCTTCACATTACTGTGGTGGGGAAAAGGAACAGGTCCCAAACCCAAAAGGAAGAGGTCCCAAGCCCAATGAAGCAGAGAAGGGACCTAAACTCAAGGCTCCCACAGCCCAGAAGGGCACCGAAACGTGCCGCTGGGATGGAGTTGCATGTGAGCATAGCGTTTTACTTAGGAGAGTAACTCTAACTTGGCCTAAAGAGCCCTTGAAATAAAGCGCTCACCTGATTCATTACTTCTCTGTGAAAACTCACAATTTGAAGGAAATGCTTCAGCAAAAAATTCTCAAGTTCTATTTATTTCTTCAGGCTAAACATTTTCTGGTATATAACTTACAGATTCAGGCCACGATAAACAATATTCTTCAAAGACAGAGTCTGAAGTGACATATTATTGCACCATCGCACTTAAAAATTCAGTTCTGATGATACACATTATCCACTGATCTTCTACATATATTTTCATCAATTGTATGGAAAAAAAAGTTTGTTACTTTAATGGGGTACATAGACAAAACTATATCATAGACCAAGTACGAAAGAAATATAGAGCTGAAGAACTGTTACTGTGTGGAACTGAAGGCGATTAACAGGAAAAATTCTGTTTGGAGTTAAAAAGCAGTTTTGTCTCAGTATAAATATAAATGAGCTTTCCACTGCTTCTGTTCTGATTTTTTTGTGTGTGTGGTTTTTTTTTCTGGGATAGAGGCTATTATCCGAACCAAAAAGAAGTGAGGGAAATGATGAGTAGTAGTTGTACAAATAGCATCAAAATTTGTTCCATTTGAACTTTTGCCTATGAACTAAATAGGATGTGGATTAGCTCAGGCTACAAATCAGAGCCGAGTTAGGAAATGTCAGGTATGTTAATGAGCAAGGAGACATTTATCAGGGAGCCGCTGTGAAAGTAATCTTCCTGCTAAGCCTTTGAAGATATGCGAACAGGTTGCGTGTGTAATTGGGGGCACCAAGGCGCACAGTTAGCCAGACTAGACCCCTCTTTTCAAATGAGTGGGGTCTCAGCCGCGTGTCTGCAAGTCATTCTCCCTCTTTGTGTGTGTAATTTTTTGCATCGCTGCCCCTAATTGTGCAGTCTTTGAAAATCTTGACCTGTATCGAATGGATCCGAAAATCTGCAGCACTTACAGGGACACGGTCAGGTCCTTCCTCATGTTACCAACACCAAGCTACTTCTCAAAAAACAAACTAGCTTTACAAGAGATTTGACATTTTAGTTTTTGTGCCTCAGACAATCAAAATAGAATAGCATTATTTCTAGCCAGTGTCATCATTTGCAGGTTGATATATTTATAGTGTCTTTGAACTTCATCCTTGAGCAGAAGGCAAAGGAAAGAAGAGCACCTTTGTAGCATGCCAGATGCGATGGGCGCACGCTCAAAGGCCTTACAAAAAACCACAGGCTTAACTGAGGTCATCAACTCTCTCTCATTTAGCAAGTGTATGAAGATTTTAGGGGTTGTGGCCCCATCAGTGACAGGGAGACGAAGGCTATGCCACATCTTAATGCTGGGAGGTTTCTGTTACAGATATTTTCCTTTAAAATTAGGTGCATTTAAACTGTATCTATTCTAAGGGTGTGGGTAGATGGTCATAAGCCGTGACAATAATACAGGTCAATAACTTTCTGAAGAACTTCAGTCAAAATTCAGTAGCTGTCACGCGCACACTCCTTGTTCACAGTAATGCGAGGAAAGAGGATTCATTTGTACCACAGCAGAGAGGAGGTGACAGCATCCTGCTATAGCCCTAAATTGCTGCCCATCATCACGTATGTATGCCATGCATTCAGGTGTGTTCAATCAGCCGTTGAAGCTCAGCAGCAGAAGCTTTTGGTCCAAGCACTTTTTCATCCTGAGAAAGTTTTTTAACAGATGACCAATATTTGAGCTATGAGGTTAGTGCCGTCTCAGGATTTTCTGGTTTAGAGCAGTACATCACTCAGTAAATATACTATAAATTCACATTTAAGCTCTCACTAAACCAGAGAAAAATTTATTACCTTATTCACTTGAAACCATTCTGTGTATTTCTTTTTGTCCATGAAAAGCATTTTGGTTACAGTGAAATCTATTCTTCTATATAGTATTACAAATGTCCCCTTGTCTAAGTTTTGACTCACCCAATGCAAGAAATGGCCGCAGTTGACCTTGTGTTGATTGATTGCTCAGAAATCCAGGTTTATATTTGTAAACTGGATTAGTGCAAAAATGCTGGAACAAAGCTGAAGAACATAATAAAACACAGAAACTATTTGAAACACTAAATCAAACAAAAGTTTGACTTTGCTTTTATGCACACACGCCAAATTCAGCTCTCTGTAGGATTTGCATTGCTGACCAGCCATTCGCCAGGGCGTGGGATGTGTGAACCTAAAATTCTAATAGCTTAAAAAAAAAGTGCAACAGCTGAGAGGCTTTATGTGCAAATGGATATTACCCATAAGAAGCAATTCAAATACATGAAGCATGCAAAAATCATTTGAAAACTGCATGAATGAGGAAAACTTGCTGGATAAGAAATAAAAAGATCACCTAAGTGGCCTATATAAAAGTCTGAATATCTACAGCTTTCCTGGGAATGATGAAGCATTTTACATTTTGGTGAGAGATGACTGAAGGATTTAGACCTGTGGGAGTACAGTGCAAATTGGCCTTCTGGGCTGCAGATTTTGAAAGCTCTTTCTATTAAAAAAAAGGTGGGGGGAACCTTGATATGCTATAATCCTCATTCATGAGAAAACACGAAGATAATTAAGATTTCAGCAACCAATTTCTCAGCCTCGTTCAAGTCCCAAAGCAATAGCAAGCACAGATGAGTCTAAACTGTGAAAACTAGGACTAAAGTAAGAATTTAATTCCAAACTTATCCAAATTTAGTGAACGTCAGGCAATGCTAATTGTACAGCTCCTTATGAAGATTTACAAATGTACAATGGGACTATATATATTAGCTTTTGTAAAGAGATGTTTAACACTGACTGAAACCTCTGTAGCAGCTCTATTGGTTTCTAGCACTAGAAGTGATAAATTCAGTTTACGAATGCTTGAAGGCCTGGCACGATAACATGATCTGTTATGGAAAACAGCAGTGCTGGGTTGAGACAGGCTGGGACTGAAAGTGATCTGCCAGGTATTGAACTTTATGTTCATAAGGGAGAAATAGGAGGGAACCACACACAATTTTCTGAATAAACTATGAAGCAGGGGTAATATAGCCAGCTCTCTATAGGAGTTACAAAATAGTCCCGTTGCCATCTCTTCAAGGTGTTTCCAGCCAGGGGAAGGCAATGCAATAGTTTTGTGGTGAAGGAGTTAATCTGTGGTGCCGAGGTGTCGCAAGCAGCTCCTGCTGCTCCCAGGGTCGAGGACGCTTGCTGCCTCCAGCGCTGAGCCGGCGCCAGGCGTCACCTGTGCTTCTGCTGAGTTGGGCTGGCTTCGCCAGGATCGCAGGCGCCAGGGGCTGCAGCTCGCCCTCCTTTGAAGGTACCATCAGCTGAGCTGCCTCTCGAATTTCCCAAGTGAAGAAAGTGAATTATTTCTTCCTCGCTTGCTGTGTTTTTTTTGCAGGAGCATCAGGGCCCGTCGAACACAGTTATTACCCAATGGAAACGTAGAATGGCAAAACAGACTAATTAAAAACATCATTTAAGCTGTGTCTATACTGTCCCCTTACAGAAATGTAAGAAATCTCCCCACTAAAGACTGTGCAGTGAACGAACCGGCCGTGGGGAGCGGGGGTCAGCAGTGAGCTCTCCCAGCAGTACCTCTGGCACAGGGGCTGCAGGCGCACAGATGGGGCTCCTGAAACCAAACAGCTTCTCCAGTCCCACCTCTCCCTCAGCCACCCTCCTCTTCCCCCCATCTTCCTGCACCTCCCAAAGCCACAGCTCAGCCACCCCTGGAGAATCCCAGTCCAAAACGTCCCCATGCTGCTACCTTTCAGGGCCACTCGTGTTTGGTCTGGTGCATGCACATGCTGGACAAATGGAGAAAGCCAAGCTGCTCTTTTCCATCGCAAACCTCTAACCAAAAGCCTGGCATGTGGCAGCCCCTGAGCCCCACCCAAAGGCCTCAGGACCAGGGTTATTTTCTTGAGATTGCCTTTATTTGGAGGCAGCTTTGCCACAAGACTTGGGCAGCTTAGGCCTAGGTCCCTTCAGCTCTGAAGAACAACAGTGTGAGCAAGGACATGGTCCCTCTCCTTGCTCTCATTCATCAGAACAACATCTATGGAGCCTAATGACCGCACCAGTGCTATAGGGGGGCTGCCCTTCGAGGCTTGATCAGAACAACCTGATTTTTTTCCACAGTCAATGTGAATGATGTGAACAAAGGGATTTTTCCTTGGAAAAACAACTGAGAGACTGGTTTCTTGCTTCTTCCCAGGGGGAAAATATTTTCCAGTTCATGAGACCCTTTATTCCTGACATGGAGGCTGGCCTTTGCTCCCAAAGCCTTTGTGGCCGTGTGACAGTGAGCTCTGCTGATCCCATCCAGGTTAGTAGGCATCTCCTGGCACCTGGGCAGCATGGTGGGGTCACAGAATCACACAGAATCACAGAATGGTTCACATTGGAAGAGACCTCAGCAGATCATCTAGTCCAATCCCCCTGCTCAAGCGGGGTCCTCTAGAGCATATTGCCCAGGATCACATCCAGACGGGTTTTGAATATCTCCAGGGAAGGAGACTCCACTACCTCTCGGGGCAACCTGTTCCAGTGCTCTGTCACCCTCACAGGAAAGAAGTTTTTTTCTCAGGTTTAGGTGGAACTTCCTGTGGTTCAGTTTGTGCCCGTTGCCTCTTATTCTGTCACTGGGCACCACAGAGAAGAGACTGGCCTCATCCTCTTGACACTCCCCCTTCAGATACTTGTACACGTTGATGAGCTCCCCTCTCAATCTTCTCTTCTCCAGGCTGAACAGGCCCAGCTCTCTTCATAGGAGAAGTGCTCCAGTCCCCTCATCATCTCTGTAGCCCTCCGCTGGACTCTCTCCAGTAGTGCCATGTCTCTCTTGTACTGGGGAGCCCAGAACTGGACACAGTACTCCAGGTGAGGCCTCCCCAGGGCTGAGGAGAGGGACAGGATCACCTCCCTCGTCCTGCTGGCAACACTCTGCCTCATGCACCCCAGGAGACCATGGGCCTTCTTGGCCACAAGGGCACATTGCTGCCTCATGCTTCACTTGTTGCCCACCAGCACTCCCAGGGCCTTCTCGGCAGAGCTGCTTTCCAGCAGGTCAGCCCCCAGCTTGTACTGCCGCATGGGGTTATTCCTCCCTAGGTGCAGGACCCTGCACTTGCCTTTGTGGAACTTCAGGAGGTTCCTCTCCGCCCAGCTCTCCAGCCTGTCCAGGTCCCTCTGGATGGCAGCACAGCCTTCTGGTGTGTCAGACACTCCTCCCAGTTTCGCATCATCAGCAAACTTGCTGAGGGTACACTCTGTGCCTTCCTCCAGGTCATTGATGAATAAGTTCAACAAGACGGGACCCAGGACTGACCCCTGGGGGACACCACTAGCTACAGGCCTCCATCTTGACTCTGCACCACTGACCACAACCCTCTGAGCTCGACCATCCAGCCACTTCTCAATCCACCTCTCCGTCCACTCATCCAACCCACACTTCCTGAGATTCCCTAGGAGGACGTGATGGGAGACAGTGTCAAAAGCCTCGCTGAAGTCCAGGGAGACAACATGCACTGCTCTGCCCTCATCTACCCAGCCAGTCATTCCATCAGAGAAGGCTCTCAGGTTGGTCAAGCGTGATTCCCCTTTGGTGAATGCATGCTGACTACTCCTGATCACCTTCTTGTCCTCCAGATGCTTAGTGAGGACCTCCAGGATGAGCTGTTCCCTCACCTTTCCAGGGATGGAGGTGAGGCTGACAGGCCTGGAGTTCCCTGGCTCCTCCTTGTGGCCCTTTTGGAAGACTGGAGTGACATTGGCTTTCTTCCAGTCCTCAGGCACCTCTCCTGTTCTCCAGGACCTTTCCAAGATGATGGAGAGTGGCCTAGCAATAACATCCGCCAGCTCCCTCAGCACTCGTGAGTGCATCCCATCGAGGCCCATGGATTTATGGATGTCAAGTTTGGACAACAGATCTCTAACCCGATCCTCCTCGACCAAGGGAGAGTCTTCCTTTCCCCAGACTTCCTCTCTTGTCCCCAGGGTCTGGGAGTCCTGAGGGCTGGCCTTAGCAATGAAGACTGAAGCAAAGGCAGCATTCAGCAACTCTGCCTCCTCTGTATCCTTCGTTGCCAGGGCACCCACCCCATTTAGCAGCAGGCCCACATTCTCCCTAGTCTTCCTTTTGCTATTCATGTATTTGAAGATGCGAGGTTGGAGCTCGCAGCGGGTTCCCAATCTATCCCCCAGTTGACTTCCGGAGCCCAGAGCAGAAAGGGGAGTTTTTACCTGGGGCGGTTGCAAGAGGAGCCAGTCTGAGCTGGGTCATTCTGGTCACAGCTTGTGGAGGAGCCAGCAGCAGGTACCCAAAAAAAATAGCAGAAGTGCTCAAAGCTGCCTGGAGCTGGCACACTGCTCCCGACCTGCTCCCCACAGTGCCAGTGCCAGCTGAGGGCAGGAGGCAGTGTCTGCCTTGCAGTTTCGCGCTTCAAACTGGGCCAGTCCCAATCTTGGGAAAAAAATGTTTGCATTATGATGGTCCTAAACTTTTCTGATATTTTAACCAGACAAGGTCACTAAGAAAAAGAGTAAAGGGCGGTGGCCCACTAAGTCAGATGAAATATTCAGAGGCAGCATCAGCAGCAGAGCTGCTTATAAAAAATAAGGTAACCATGCAAAAGGCTGCATTTTAAATTCCTATTCTCACTCAGATCAGCAGTCATTAAAAGCAGGGAGAGGACTATGTTAGCCTCAGTGGAATTGTTGGTTGTTTTTCCTGTTCTGTTTTGTTTTGCCCCGCCATGAGATTGCACTTGATTCAGTACCTGGTTTCTGCTCTTCTGTTTAGCACGATGCTCTAGCTGCGGTGATGTTCTTCTAGTTATTTTGGTTTTCAGCTATGACTCAGTCCTAAAAATAAGTTCTTAAAGACTTTTATTTTACAGTTCCAAGAAATGACATCCTGGGAGTTACATCTGAAGTCCAAAACTGTAAAATGATATTACTTATAAAAATAGATTTTAAGATGAAACATAGTAATTGAGTTTGGCTATTTTATGGATGAAATATAATGTGATCAATAGATTATTGTGCTTTCTAGAAGTTACAGTTCTAGAAGTTTTATATTATAGAAATGATCTATGAAAACTATATTGGTAGAACATAGGGTGCAAATCTCCAGTTACATTAAACAATTTCTATCTGGCATTTTGCTGTGTAAACTCTGGCAATAAGAAAATGCTAATCAGCATGGCCTTACCCGATAAGTTCTAGTACAGGACTTTATGAATAATTGATTTTAAATAATTGATTTTTTTTCTTGCATCAGAACCATGAAGAAAACAAAAAGGTGAAACTGACAGCCTACCTGCCATTCACGTAGCTGATGAACAGCCAGAGTGCAGAGATCTGAGCTTAACTCAGAAACGGGGTTTGCAACATGGTCTTTTCCTTTTCAAGCCCTTCCTAAAACAGTTCTTCTTACTCAAAAATCCAGTGGTGCTCTGTGTTTCTCCTTTCCAGGTCAAAGATTTGGCCACCATGCTAAAGTATCAAGAAGTTTTAAATATTTAATTAAAAATTAAAATAGCAACAGAAGAGCTTGCCAGAGTTGTGAATATGGAGAATAAGGAAAAGAAAACCTGCTGCTCTAACTGGGGCAGAAGACATCGCCGCAGCAGGCTCACCACCGCACTGTTAGGACAGACTCCTCTGCTGCTCACACATTCCAACAATGCCACAACCATGATACTCTGCTTATTTGTATTACTCTAAAACATTTTCATCATATATTTAGCAAAAGCTATTTGGTGATTTTAACTTATTAGCTGGTTTGGGGGCAAACAAAACTGTATTTGTCTGGAAATAAATTACAGCATTTTAAAAGAAATTAGCTGAGTCCTATTTTAAGGCTATTTTAGCTGTGAAATCAAGGGAGTCCCTGTTGTTATGCCTGTTTAATGAGGCCACGAGGTGAGTGCTGTCAATGCTGGTTGCCCAGTGCATCCTGACCTTGCTGCTGACCCTTTCTTCCAGAGCATGGACACAGGCAAACCATCACGGTGAGAATTGCTGTGTCCACGAAGGAGGAGAAAGCTGGGTCGGTGCCGCCTCATGTGCATCCTGCATTGAGCCAGCAGCTGTTGCTGCTATACCAAAGTGGGAGCCAAGACCTGGGCTCATGAAGCTGAGTTATTCTGAGGTGTCCTCGGCTGAATCTGCCAGAAACCCAGTGCCATTCACGGAAAGGCTCTGTGCTGGCACTGAGGGACGGCAGTTCTATGGTGCTTCCTGCCAAGCACCCACTTTTAGGTATCCTAGAAAAAAACAATGACTACTACTTCAGCTCTAACCCAACAACCATATTTCAGCGGTTGGGCTGGATAAAGTGGAGCTCTCACGGAAGACAAAGATACGTTCTTCACCGTAAAGCACTCCAGCTAGTTCTGAACTAGATCTTTCCAATAATGAAGAATAACGTCAATTTTGACATCTTTCAAGCTTTAGATCTTCCCCTTAAGTTTTATATCTTCCCATCAAGCTGAAATTTGTGGATGTTTGTTAGTACAGCTGCTGTGGGTTAAACTAACAGCCCAGCTATTCCAGTCTGTATGGCAACAGTGGCCTAAGTGATTGCCTCAAAAAGCACCTAAGAGGAAAATAATGTCTCTACCACTCCAATCTACCTCTCTTTTCAGACCAGGGTAGTTCCTGAGCTGGGTACGGTCCCTACGTATTTAGTAATGTGTGAAACCAGGACTTACATGAATCGGTCTGGTCTCCCTTTGAACTCATGCAAACTTGTGGAGTCCTTCTGCACCAGTTATCTAGTGCATTTCTGCACACATCCATGGACATGCTGGTGATATCTGTGACCAAAATTCAGCTTCTGTGAAATAAACCTCCTGAGCAACTAGTGATGTTTCCTTTGAGGACTCATGAATGTGCTTTGATTCAGTCGTTTCATGCCAGCTGTGAGAACTGCGACACTGAGCTGTGAGAACCTGTTCTTGTCCTATTTGGCAAATTTGTGAGTACCAGAAACTTGCAGCTGAAGAGTTCAATTTTCAACAGTTTCCAATGCTGCTGGTTTTTGTCAACTTGTTTCATCATTGACTTCATTTCAGCGTAATGAAAACACTCTGCCTTTATATCTGTAGGTCTATTAACTTAGGGCAATTACTCTGCAGAGAGGTGATAGTTCCTTTATGGAAGTTATTGAATTTCAGTACTGAAAACAATGCATCAATAATGAAAGGTTACTAAGAGAACACAATATACCTGTTTCACTCTAAGTACATATTTTAGAAAGATAGAAATGTAAATTGTTTTTTATGGACGCTATTGGCTGCCATAGATAATTTAGGCCTGAAACTCAGACATCAATTTTAAATAATATTTAAATTTATTTTTTAAGGAAAATTAGAAACATAAACTACTAATTACTGGGTTGACTGAACAGAAGGGATATGGGAAGAGGATGAAAGTGAGGGTCAGCAGGATGTCTCACTGGAGTTTGTTGACCTTTAGAAGAACTCCCAATTCATTAGTAACCTTGAACATTGATAAATTAGATAATATTCACTCAGCTCATTCTCGTTTTTCATTCAGCAGATAATTTCAGCTTTGTTCAGCAGAATAACTCCTCTACATACATGTAATATTGACTAACCCTCCAAGGATTTAATTCAAGGTTTAACTATTATGTCTCAACTCTTCACTCTTTTTAGCCTGTTCTTCGTGTTTTGCACTGCCCCTGCTAAAACCACAATAGCAGAAAGACTCTACAACACTCATGTGAGGATAGGAGAGGAAAAGCGATGCTTTTTTTCCACCCAGCCATCTTTTTAGTTTTGAATAAAAACAGGATTAATGGAGATACTTACAGCTATGCTGTGGATATCTGACCTTCCCTGTGCCAGCTCCACTGCTTTCATTCAGGGCTGTCTACAGTCTCTAACAGAGACTGAGTATTTTGCCCTTGAAAAATGTTTGCTCCTTTTGTGTATCTATCTTTCAAAAAAAAAGGGGGCTAGTTTTCATGCATTACCTATAGCTATCTTATACCTATTCTTTAACGAAATTGAAGTGCAATTCCTACCTAAATGGTAGTATCTTCTGTTAAACCTTTCCACAGAAGTAGGTATGCAGCTGCCACTGACATCAACTGGAGCTGAGCCTCTGTGTCTGAGGGCAAAGCATGACCTCTAGACAATTAGGAGGAGGCAGAGAAACACCGTACAGAAAGCGGCCTCTTTTTCAAGGAGCTCACATTCTCCTTAAGGAACATTGATTGCAGCTTGCCAGAAACCAGACAAAACAGTAAATCCCTTGAGTACCTGCTATTTATGGACAAGGTGTCAAAGAGGAAAAAGGCTTATTTGGGCTGAAAAATCTTTATAGCTTTAACGGTCCAATGTAGAATATCAGTCTGGGCCTTTTTTTTTTTCAGTTTTTTCAGATTTTTAGTTTCTTGTTATCTGTATTATTTGCATTCACTGACCAGGCAGCTTTGTATTTCCCGCTCCAAAAACATCCAATATTCCGTAGGACTAGGGTGCAAAAGAATACTTATCAATCAGATTCGTGTGGTTGCATGGCATTCCTTTGATCTTCTCCTATATATGAAACACTGCGAAGTAGCATCTGTTTGAGGGCAAATATTCTGTGTGGTGAAAAATATATACACAGATTTCCCTTGCAACCTAGTAACATCAAGAGGCGATATTAGCAGAAGTTTTGCATGTCCAGGTTGCATGATGATCTATTAAACTGGTAAGAAAGATGCTGAAGAGAGAAGAGGCACCTCGAAAAGACAGTATTTAAAAGGATGCTGCCATTCTGGGTGGTTTCCTCCTCTCAGGCTTTGTCTGCACTGTTTGTGATGCATCCCTACACATCCAGCCTTTGCATCCCTTGCTCTGCAACTACTGCTTTATTCTTTATTTCCTTCCCAGAATAACATGGATTTGGTTATGTAGCCTCTTTTATTTATTGTCACAACAGTACCCTTGTGAAAATAGGGTTTGCACATTTAAGTGATCCCTCCTAATGGATGATGGCCTCTTTATCAGTAAAAATAAATACACGGAAGTGATTCTCATGCATTGAGAGACTTTACAAAAACAACCAGAACAAAGCTGTGGAGCTTACAGAAAGACAAACCAACCTACGGCAGCTGGAGAGACCAGGAGTCTAGAGAACATCCCATGTAAACCAGAACAGATGCAATCACACACAAATGGTGTGTACCTAGTCTGGGTGACATCTGGATGGCATGTAGGGTCTGATCTTTAGGCATACAAACTGTTTTTTCCAATTCACTGTAATGTCTCCCATGTGTGAAGTTACTCATGTGCTCTCAGAAGAACAGCAAAGATATGAAATGATGGGCATAGTGTGCCGGGCAGAAACTCCCACATGTATAGGAGCTAGACAGAAGATAAACATTATCTGTAAAGTATAGCTGTCTAGCTATGTTGACAAAGAAGGAACAATAACAATACAAAAATGACATCTCTGAAAAGGAAAGGTGACACAAAGAAACATAAGATAAGAGAAATATTTATTTAAATTTGCACAATAACAAGCTTATACTGAACAAATTCAATCAAGAAATAATAGTAAGTGCAGTAAAACAAGGAAATATTGATGACTTTTCCCATCAGAAAACATTAAGAAGCCATGCCTGTGCATCACGGTTTTTGTGGTTTTTTTTTACAATAACTTGTATCTTTTTTTTTCAGAGCACATACTGTACATAACACATCTTAGCTGCTATGTTCTTTATTCCTGCAGGCCTCATCCTTTTACTCAGACGTCTGCTAAATTCTGCAGTGAGCACTAAAACACATTTATGCAGATCCAAATATGATTAGGTCAAAATCTCTGCACCTCGTCAAGTGTTGGACTCTCAAGCTTCGGAAGACCCCGTAAGCACTCCTACATGATTTTTGATCTTGACATCGTTATGTACATCATTACAATGTGTCATTTTATACTAACCTAATATTCTGCATAATGATGTCAGACAGACAAATAGCCAGAAGTTGGGCCTGACCTCACACAAAGGTTTACACATCTGAGACTTTCTGAGTCCCATAAATTTCACTCTGATTCAGGTAAATGAGTTCATCACGTTCCTGCACTTTAGATGGATAAAACCAATCTAATTTCAGTTATGATTTTGTACAATTTTTGGTCTAAAGGTCTTTTTTATGAAGGAAATTCTTTAACCAGAAACTGCTTGTGAGAGATGGTCGTTAGCATCACAGTTCCTGAAGGCACTGTGGATCCACTGAGCAACAAACGTGGCCATTCTAAGGGAAGAAACAACAAAAAGAATTGAAGTAATTAATACAAATTTATACAAATACAGTCAATTTAAGATCAGTCATTTGCAAACACCCATCAGGCTTTAATAGACAGATTTGTAAAATCTGAGAAGTGTACCGATTTTGATCTGATTCATGAAATTGTCATCATGTCCTTCCCTCACCCCAGGGAATGTATGTGATTCTTCTAATTGCACAGTTTGCTGTTGTACCACAAAGCTGCAACAATCAAACTCAAAGAAGCTGAGATCGGTGAAAGTCATTCAGCTGCTGTAAAGGTATCAGGTATTTGCCCACAGTACACATTAGGCTGCTGAACAACACGGGGCACTTGGCGTTTTATTTAGATTAGACAGAAGGGACTATGAGTTTTATTTAGCACTAAGTGCTTCAAGTTAATACATCCAGGCTATAATACCGGCAAAGGTTAATCCGTAAGGTTTTCCCTGACAGTCTACACTTTTTTTTGAGAATATTAGCAATTAAGGGAACAGACTGCCTATGACATGATTAGAGTACTGGAGAAAACACGTTTTCTACATTTCCACTACTTCTTTTCCTCAGTCTGATTCTTACAATGCAAATAAAAAGTGTGCATTATTTTTAAATTACTCCAAATATATTTAGATGACTGAACTGCCAGGACTGATTAAAGACCAAGGTCTGAATCATTCAAATGTTCTCTTTCACTCTTTCTGTAACAGGAGGTTAGACAATCCTACTGTTCACCTTCTTGTGATTTGAAATGGTTTTGTGGCTAAGTCAGCTTTAGCTGATGCCTGGCTTTCTGAATTCTTAAAGGATTGGTGTAAACCTATTTTGCTACAGCCTAGGTTAGAGAGGCTTATCCCAGAGCTTTGACCTTCCATGTGATGCTCTGCAAGAAAAGAGTCGGGTGACACAGGATGAATGAGACAGAACTATACAAACTGAGCATAGCATTAACCTGATCTGGAGGGAGCAGGCTGCTTGCATGTAGAACTAAAATATTAAAATGCCACAAACGTGAACAGATATTGCATTTCAAAAAGAATACTGCTCTGTAAAGAGAACTGAGTAAGATTTTGCTTGCGGAGGGACAAAGTGGTACATCTTCACTGTTAAGCATCACTGCTCTGTTGTATGTTTTGCACTGTGATATTCAAGAATCCATAATGTGCAAAACACAGCTACATACTGAAAATCTGATAGCAACAGATTTTAATAACATGACGGTGCACTGCCAAACCTCCTCTTGAGCAGGGACGCTTCTCAAGGTTACTCCTCAAGGTCGAGAGATTCCTTACCTGCGACAGATCCTTGGTAAGTGACACTGGTAGCATGCTAAAACTTTGTAACTTTGTTAAGTTACCTCTCTGACTGATTGTGTGCATAATCACTAGACACAAACCATTGACCAGCTCTGGGACTAAGATTGCATCTAGCCAGAGGGTCCATTCTGAACCTTGTGACTCAATGGGAGGGTCTCCTCGCTCACTGACTGTGCATATAATCCTTAGATATAAACTGTTGACCAGGTCTGGGACTAGGATTGGATCCATTGGGTCCATTCTGAAACTCATGACTCAACAGGAGGGTCTCCTTGACACTATCGCCTGACCCTGTCCTCCACGCAGGAAATAACCCAGGCGAACCTCACCATTCGACCCTTGTTAAATCACTGTCTTATTTACGATTGTACTCTGTTAAACCACTATCTTACCTCAAAAAACATATTGCTGCTTCTCTCTAATGAGTGAAGTGCATCACACCTCCCCACTTATCCGTGACAAGTAATCTATTAAACGAAGGCACAGAAACCTCAGCAACTCGCCCAAGCCCAGATAGTGCTTTAAGTGCCCTATCTGGTGCTGTGCCTAGGGCCTTCCCCCCACAGTGCTGTACCCACCTCCCGGGCTGCCGTGGCAGTGACTCCCAGAGCCCCACGTTGTTACTGGGCTGTTTTTTCATGCCCTGGCATCTAGAAATCCCAGTAGCAGCGTTTTCAGAGGGCCTTGTGGGAAACAACTGGGCCAGCGTGAGAATCGTCCCTTCCCCATCCCTTGGCTGCAGCTTTCATTTGTTTAATTTTTTCCCCCAGAAGTAACTTTCACCGTTATAATTGGTGTATGGCACCAGCTATGGACCTCACTAATACAGGTTTGTGCTCATAAGCCTGTCTCAACATCCTTTGTGCAATAGCTGGCTTTGTGCAACCACTGGCCACCATGTCAGATCAGAGCATTTTCTCCTAACCATAGACCCACTCTGACATCAAGACAAATGCCCACACTTGATTTGGCACATACCGCTTGCCTAGTAAAAGGACTACATTCTCAGCAGCAGTGACAACTGCTCTTGTGCACGGTATTATGTCAGGCAATCCAGAGAAAGAAGGTTAACAGCTTAACAGCTTCTGCTACATGATCAGTTACTCCCCCTCTCTCCCAGGCAGAGGTAGCAAACTTATGCTATTTTTTATGTGCACCTTTTCAAAGTAGTTTATGTTAGCACGTATGAGAGTTTGGGACGTTTCCTCCTTGGGGAGGACATAGCACAAAGACCAAAATCAGCTGCGATTTCATGTAAGTCTATAGTCGTAAATTTTTTCTCCTGAGATAATGAGTTCTTTTGACTATAAAAACTATTAGATGTTCTAAATATTATGCTGATTCTACTATTAATTTTAAAGCAAGAAAACTATATACCTATGTAACTAGTCCCATTATAGAATGTAAAGTATTTGATCATCACAGTCCTCAAGAAGGAAATCAATCAGTTCTGATAACTTTACAGTACCACACAGAACACTTTTTTTTGGGCTCCGATCTTACATACCTGTTTAGTACTGTATACATTTGCAAGATAGCATGGAGCTGTACAGCAAGAACTGCAATCAAATTTGAAATGAGCTATTCTGATGGAAAAAAACAAGCCTTGTTAACTTGTTCAAAGCACACTGCAGCACAAGCTGTTGTCCTACTTCTGACCTGTTAGTGCATTAAAGCCATCATTCCAGTGCATGCAAGAGTGAAGTTAACAAAACTGACCATTTTTAGTGCAATCTCCCCTGGTTTGAAAGCAAGTGTAGACACTGACTATCCATTGACCGGACTCAATGCATTAATATTTATATGGCACAGAACCAGCTAGGAAAGAGGCATTTCAGCTTGACTTTTATGCTCTTTACCTTGCACTGGCAGAGGGTGCACTCTGTACCATGCTTAATCCAAGAAGATCCAGTGAAGCGAATGACATTGGTTTCATCCAGACAGGTTTTAGTGATGTCATTACGAATGGTGTCTGCTTGGCAGGGGTCAGTGACGCAGCGTGGGCAACACTCATTCTCAGGGAGAACACTGAATTCACAGTCCACCTCTGGACATGACAAGGGCCAACAATCAACTTCTCCTTGCTGTTTAAAAATGTTACAAGAACAAGAGAAGATTATTAGCTATTGTTCTGATTTGTTACTTGTTTCATTACCTGTTTCTCTGACTCAGTATTACGTTCCGCAGTTGACCATTTTTTCCAGCTGGTCCTATTCAGAAGCCAGTGCAGAGAACACTAATATTCATTGCCTGTGGGAAACAGTAAGCTGGGTACTTTTTGCTGCATGCTATTCAGGAAGTGCATTAGATTTAACTTATTTGAATGCATCCTGCATCAAACTGCAACTGAAAATTCTCCCTAAACTTCATGAAATACAGCATATGGATCTTTTCTTGTTAAGACCTACTTTTGTGAGTGGCAGAAGCCATAACAGGACTACATTGCAAAAGTGCTTTGATGTTTGTTTCCTCTAGCTCTGACTTCTATTCAGATTGCTGATTTGCCATAAAAAGCCCTCAACTGTTCATCTCTGGGCGGGCTACTTTTTTTTTTTTTTTTTTTTGCTACAGTTACAAACCCATTGGCTCTACTAAGGATGCCAAGCTACCAGCAACACAATTTAGCAGGAAATGACACTGAAAGGACCTCTGCCCACTTACCATCCATTTTCAAAATTATGACCAAATTACCTGATTTCCCATCTTAATCCCACTTTCTGCGCTTTACATGATGGGTTCAGTGCAGTCAGAGTATGAGAAGGTCAAATGAGAGACTTGCAGTGAGCCAGAATATTCTTTGGGGAAGTTACTGTACTCCTGTACACAAATCTTAAGATGTTTAATTATTCACTTCAGTTCCTGGAAGTTAGGGCCAACTTCCATTCAATTCTGAACAAGGGCCAAAGTTTCACATCTATCGGTCAAAGAAAAGATTTCACAGAAGTCTTAAATTCACATTTGTTTTGGAACAGGTCTATCTCTGATCTAAAAATGTATTCAGGTCATTTGAGCACAGAATGAGTAGTCAGGATTTATGAAGGAGGCGGGAAAGAAAAAAGTAGCATTTGACCTAGGAAAGAAATTCATCCACAAAAACTGTATCTGATGCTCTGAGCAATGGTGAGTTAAATGTCTTCAGAGCAAAAGCTGAAAAAGATCCCGTGGAATTTGTCATAGCTCTGACTTTACTCTTCTTGCTGCAGAAAGTATTGTGAAGTTGCTCTTTTATAAAATTCTCATCTGAGTCAATTTTCCTCTTTTTTTGAATCACATGATGCTAAGAACGAAAGCAATCTTAAAACTCGCCACTGATCTTGAACTTTCAATTTATTTCCTGTACTGAAGGACACTATAAAAAGTAAACAAAAAGTTACCAAATTAAATATCCCTGTGAGAGTTAAAGGAAAGTAGGCTTTAGTTTCAGAAGTAGCATCCTGAATAAAGAAGAGACATCCTATTGAGGTCCCAAGCTGCAGGTTGTCTTTTGTTTTGTTTTGAAGACATTTAATGAAGCACTTGGGAATGTATTTCATCAGATTTTAGCAGTGGTAACACTGAAAGCTAAGTTTGTCCACAGGAATTGGTTTCTGGCTGTTATTCGTGATGTTCAGACAAGTGAAAGCTGCTAGATGGACTAGGCTTTACCTTTGGAGATTAACGCGAGGTAAAAACTATTCGTTTTTATCTTGGGATTGTTTCTGTCACAGTAACTTCCTGAGCTACATTATGCAGAAGAGGTTTTGCCCAGATTCTGAAATATATGCCTAGGAAAAAGATCACAAGCTTTTAAAATATCTTTTTCCCAAATCTAATTTCACTATTTGGAAGAATGCATCAAATCTGATTAATTTTTCTGTTACTGGACATGTCTGAATGAATAAATTTTAGTCTATCAACACCTTAAGAAATGATCAGTTGTGATAGTAACTTCATATATATTTAGAATTTCCTTTTGAAGCTTCAGGGGTCTCTGAATTCATGTGTACACTCCATATCCAAATGACCTTCACTCTGCTAAAACAATCTTCATGATTAAATAATTTCTACTATGTCTATTGTGTCTAAATGCATTTTTGACTGGAACTTGATAATACTGACAAATATCCATGAAAACCAGATTTTGATTATACACATATTCCAGAGGGAACTAAATGGATGCTAATGCACCAAAATACACACATCAAAATATCTCACATCCTTTTTTAATTTCTGTCTAGTCTGCTGTAATCAGAAGACTTACCAGGCAGCGACACTGCTGACAGTTCTGTATCCAGGTGTCACCGCTGTTATAGGAAAGCTCCCCACTTTGATGCAAGCACTGACTGCTGAGCCGTGGGTCACATTCAGGGCAGCAAAATAGGTCAACGGTGGGATTCTCACAGTCACAGACCATTCGCCGACACATCACATATCCACTCTATTTTCGCAAGATAGATGCATAACTCCAACAGTAGTTGTACAAAAACTTGATTCGTTGGCACAATTCTAAACCACCGGCAGCTCAAGAAATTGTCCACTATTTAACTTCTTCAAAATTACAGTTTAAACAAAGGCAGAAACCACAGTACACACTGAGTAAGAACCATAAGTTCACCTGCAGACTTAATAGATTGCTACATATTTTCGGTGTCTTGTGTAAATCCTTCATACAACCAATCTTCGGACAGCTCTCAACTAAGGTGATAAAACACAAGGGTTCTTCTCTCAAGGGTCAAATTTGAATGGATTCCATTAACTTTACACTATTCTCATAGGGGTGCTAGTTGAGTCTTCTTTTAAACTGCTAGATCAGTCCTCTCTTGTGTAATTATTCACACAAGGAAGATGATGTGTAGTCTAAAATTAAATTCATACTAATGAAACCTAAGTCTCTGAAACGCTCAGTACTTTGTCAGCAGCGTGTAATAGCCCTTCTTTCTGCATGAACTTCCTCTGCATTTAGCTTGGGATCAGCATCCCACAACAGACATTTGAAAATGCTAAACTGAATTACCCTTCAGATATAGAATCCATCTATATTTATAGCCATCTGCTAGAGGTAATGGTTCAGTCACCAGCGCCAATATGGGTCTAGACAGACAGTATCTTTGAGTGACAATGTCTTTACTCCCACCAAGAAAAGATAGGTTGTCATCTCTGCTAACAAAATAGTACTACATCCTTCTCCCAGTACTGTGTAATAAACTTTCCAAGGCAGCCGCATTTGTGCAGGCTGGAGAGAGGAGGCTCTTCCCAAAACACCCTCTAAAATTCCTCTTTTATGTAGCACTATAGGCACAGCAGAAAGGGCGGCTAAAACAGAAAGTTCACTGGAATCATGATGCTCTTCCCCTCACCCCTACCAGCAGCTTGTGGAAACAGCTAATTTTCATCTCTACTGACCTGGCACGAGCAGACGGAGCATCTGTCGTTCTCCAACACCCAAATCTGACCATTGTGCTTGATTTTGTCTTCATGGATACAGTCTCCAGTGCAGTTCTTCCCATGGGGACATCGACAATCATACCCACCATCCAAGTTAAAGCAAACGGTGTCATTGGCACAGCTATGCCTTCCAGTTCCACATTCATCAATGTCTGCAAAAACAGGCCATGTAATGCTTTTAGACCATATTCAATTAACAAACATGTTCTTGTTGTAGCCCACATAAATGATTCTTGGCCATTAAAAACTTCAGCTGAAAATTAATTTGCACTTCACCACCACAGGGAGAAATAGCTTCCAAGATGATAAAAACATTTTTCAAGCCACATCAACTTTAAAAAGAAAAATACTATATTTTGAGTTTTCCTATATATTTGTCCACACAAATGCTACTGGGTAAGCTAGACAGAATGAGGAAATCACAAGAAATATAAGGAGAAAAATAATACTTAGCGCACAAAGCCCATTAGTTTGTGGCAACCTACATTCATGAGAGATGTTCAATTTAACAAGAAAGCTGCAGAAACTTGTTTTCAAAACCTTTTGCTGGTTCTCTCTAGCACATTAGAGTTTACCTGCTGAGGGGTTAACATGAAAGGTGATGTCTGGCCTGTAAGCTCATTTAAGTAAGAATTGCATCATTTATTAGGGTGTACAGACTAGAATATTTTAACTTGTCAAGTTGCAGTGTTATCTATAGCCTTTGTCTGCAGCATAGAAAATAAAAAACAAAATCAATGTCTCCAGTGAAAAAAGGTAAAAAATTTTGAAACCGTCATATCTCAAACAATTCAAGAGTACCTTTAAAGGCCTACTTTATCAGTCTGCACATAATTATTTTGCAAGGACAAACCAGCAGCATGCATTGCATATATTTAATAGTCTTCATTTAGCTTTTCCAGGTGTCTGTCAGGAGAAAAGTTAGCTGGGAAAAAAGTCAACTTTGAAAGGGCACGAGGAAACAACTATGTTTGATGTAAATAAAAAGTGGAAAACCCTAGAAAAGTAAGTAGAGGCTAGATCTGCGGCACGTGTAAATAGCAAGAGCTCCACTGAGTTCAATTATAAATTCAATTTCATGATAGTCTGGCCCAAGCTCTTTAATTGGAATTCATCACAAAGTAACATTGCGATATTTAACTGTCCAACAGATCAATACAGGACGAAATATGCAGTACAGTCATGCATGTATCTTTCACAATCAGCAAAAAAACATAACATTCAGTTTTGGTTTCAACAATGGAAACGAAACCTTCTCCAATTCAATTCAAGTTTAAAGCAAAATAACTCAATTATTTCAATTCCATGTGGCTGCAGTCAAAAAAAAAAAAAGTAAACAAGTTGCTGACATGAATATGAATTGGGATGAAAAACAGCATGGAAATTATTAGAATTCCCTATATAAATAATCAGCATTGTGGGTTTACTTCAAATACTTTGTACAATAATGGTGGAACCATCTTAAAAAGAAGTATTGGAAAATTACCAGGGCTTCTGGGAAGGATTAGTAAAATCTCATTTGAGATTTTCAAAGAAATTGATTGTTCATCTCTAAAAGGCATCAACCAAAAGGGATATAACCAAAAAAACCAAAAACAAAACGAAAGTCCAGGTGAGAGCTTTTGTTCTCCATATTCCCTAACATACATACAAAAAAGGAGACAGTAAACAAAATTGAAAGACAACAAATTCAAGCCTGACACAAAGAAATATTTGTTCATACATTGCATAAACAATCTCAACTACACTCACAACTACACGATGTTGTTTAGAGAGAAGAAAAGAAATCACACATCCAAATACGTATAAAGCTAGTAAGAATATCCAGACTTGTAATGCTAACATATTTTCGAGGATGACACTGCTTGCGCTAGGGTTTACAGTGGCCTTGTTTACCAATGAGATAATCCAAAATGGGCAGATCCTCTCATATCTCCACACCTCCTACCTCATTATCCTCTGAAGCATCTGGAGTTGGCCATTGTTGTAAGAGGGCAGAGGACAATTGGGATCACGAACCTAATTTAGTGTGGCTGTTCACAGCTGAAACGTCATGGGCATTAGACAGGAATACTCTTCCTTATGGTAAGGAAAAATAATTAGGGGAATAGATGGCTGGAGGGGGCTGAAGAATCTTCAGCCTTCCAGATGTTTGGACAAACATCTAATGGGAATGGTTTGAGCAATGCTGGTCTGGGCAGAGCAGAGGGATGGAAGAACTACTCTCCTTTTTTTTCTATTTTCTCCAACTCTACACTGAAAGTAATACAATTTCGCAATTTGACTATCTATTTGGTTTTAAGTTACACAGTGAAGAGAACAACAATTCCTCCCCCGCCCCCAATTTAAGTATAATGATTAAGGTTAACAGCAGGATTCTCTTTACTATTCAAGCCATTTTTAATAAGTGGCTTTTAGACATTTGTGTTTATTTGCTTAAAATACTCTTTTTTACAAAGCTTTCACATAGCTAGTGCTACAAATAAGTAATATCACTTCTCAGCAAACTAGCCACTCAACTCAAAGCAGCCATATTTAATGAGATCTTTGGGCAAAATTCAGCTGTCATGTAAATAAGAACAGTTTCCTTTAAACAGCAAAGAGTGAACCTATAAACAAGTCTGCGTTTGGTGCTTATGTACAACTACATTTTGCATCTTGTCCACAGGGAAAACGTTTCTGGGGTATGTTTTTCAGAGGAATTCAGTAATGTGAGTGCACTGTTACTGAAAATAATCAAGGATTTATCATTGACTGTGAGCTTATTCAAGCACTGCTGAAAAATCCCAGCCTCAGTTTTTTAGTTGTTTGATTGATGAAAATGAATGTTCTGGATAGGGTGATTTAAATATCCTAAGTCAGAGCAGAAGCTATTCAGATCTAATCTAATCAGAAACAGCAATGCGTTTATCATGCAGCAAGAGAAACACAAACTTACATGCATGAAGTTCTCATCTGCCTCATTCATGCACAACAAACTGCCGTCATCATCTGCAAAGAACTTATGTGCAAGTCCTCCATCCCAAGCAAAACTTTGCTCAGCTCTTTTCCTTTGGATTTCCACGAGATGGTGAATTATGCTACTGACATCTTCTTTACAGGTATAACCAGCTCTCCAAACTCCGTACCTACATGGACTGTGTACAGTGGCGCCTGCACCTGTTGCTGCTGAATGTAACTGGGGATGGTGGAGGATTACAGGTTGCCTATTTTCAGCACACCAAGTCACAGAGGTATATTATTATCACTCCCATACCACTTTTTTTAAAACATAGCAATTCACTTCAGGCTATTTACAACACACTGCCTAGGAATCAAGCAGCTTGAGTGTTTTGACGTTAGAACATTGAGTCTCAAAAGACTTGAAGGTTTGCTTCAGCAAAACAACCAAAATGTCACTAGTTATCTAGTGCTAAACTAAGGACCAATTCTTATTTATCTAATCCATATTAAAAATTGCAACGGCTTTTATCTAGCACATTTTAAAGGATTTTCCTTTTAGCATTATCATCCCATTTTGTCATTGCAATGACAAAAGAGACCCATGGATGGAGAAGCAGCGCTATATATTAAAGAAAGGTAGGAGCTAATTGCATCACAAGTAATTTCATGCCTCAACAGGAAAAATGCAAGACTAGAGGTATACAAAATGGTGACAGTAACTGGAATGACTAAACTCCATTTGTAAGATCTGAGAATCTGAAAGGGCAGATAACTCCATCAAAAATGGAATTTTCAATTGCCCCACATAGACGAGGTTAGTACTACACTAGTGCTACACCTATATTTAACAGATTTAATGACTGTTTCTTGGAGCAGATAGTCAAAGAATCTGAAAGGGAGAAAGCACCATTTGACTTGGCCCTGAGCAGTGTGCAGGCTGTGATACAAACTGTCACTACTGAACAACTACTCTGTTTTGGTGACTAGTAATGACCACAGCGTATGCAAGTTCGATATTCTTTAAGATATTAGAAAGGCTGCAAAAACTAACTGTGATAATGCTTAGTTTCAAAAGGGGAATTATGTTAAAATGGTGAAGCTTTAAAAAATGAATTAGACTAGCAGCCAAAAGCATAAAATGTTTTCAGAGAGAAAGAAGACTGTTTAAAGACACTGTAACATAGATTCAGAGTAAAAGCACATCACTAATTAAGAAATACTTTAAAAAGGGTATCCAGATGATACAATGTACTTTTCTTTTCAGAAACTTTTCATGAGCTCCCTTGCATAGTACATGTTCTTAAAGAAACTAATCTGCCATGGAATAAAAGAGGAGGTCAGCTCACAGATTAATAACTGGTTAATTAGTAAGTAATAAAAGGCAGCAATAAATGGTCAAGTTGTCACAATGGAAAGCTGCCCCAGCGGAGTTCCACAAAAGCCTGCGTTAGAACGTGTGCTGTTCAATATGCTTAAAAGGAATGGATGAACAGTGAGACAAAAAAAGGCTGTTGATAATAAAGTACTAAGGACAAAATACTGTCTGTGAAGATACAGAAATATTGTGTGATATTGACTGAGCAGGCAATCAAATGGCAGATGAGATTCAAGTACAAGCCACATTGGGCAATATTAATTCAAAAATCAAATCAATCTTTTAGATCTGTTCTGGAAAGAGATCTTGGAGCTATACTGTGGATAGATCTAAAAAAAAGGGCAGTTCAATACTCTATTGGACACAAAACCCAAATGCAATATTGATTACTATAGAAGAGAAAACTCTCAATAAATTTGCACGGGATGTAGACAAAGCACAATAAGAAAAAAATGTTTACACCTTCATAGGCGGTGACAAAGAGCTAAGAGATGCATTCTGATATAAGTGACTGAAAGTTTCTACTTTCCCTCCTCTTATAAGCCATTCACACTTACTCTCATGATGTTCTCATAAAGCCAGAAAGCATCTCCCCCAGACAGGGTTTCCTAACAGAATTGTTTTGGTAACAGTCAGAGGGCTGTGCACCTCTATCAAAGAGAAATATGCTGTTGGAAGATGGTCTGGGACGGCGGATGCTTCCTTTACCCTGAAACTACTGAAGTAACTCAGTTATCTCAGCTCTGGGGAGTAGCGTTACTTCAGCAAGGTGGCAACTAAGAGGATACCTGGAGTATTTTTTCCTTAAGGCAAAACAGTAAGGAGTGTATTTGTTAGGGAGCCCAAGTTCTTCTAGATAGAAAGTTTGGTTTCTGTTCTTGTCTATGCCAGAGCAATTTATTGACTGACATAATCATTCTTCAAATAGCAAGTGAATTGTGAATAATTTTTTTGTGACTTCATAAAAGTCACCTGTCAGAGCTCAGCAGATGTGGAAGATGGACTGTAGGAAGACCTAAGTGTAGAGCTACGAATTGATCGTGGTGCTGAGGCAAAGGAAATCTCATGAACATGTTAGCATACTGGATGCACTGTGATATAAATTCAGACAATCTGATGGTAAGTAATTCCACTGCCTTCTAGATCCAGAGACATGAATGCTGAAGTGACCATTTTGGACTTTGTTCATTCAATAAGGTTGGGAAGCATGCCCGTGTCTGTAATCAGCCTCCATCACTCATCTTTGTGGGTTGTGAAAAAATTGTTCAAGGAGAGCCCTCCCCCTCTGTCTGATCAGGTAGCCTGTTCTATCACATACAAAGGAGAGCGATTCTGCTTTTGGAAGTAGTATGGCAGATGCACCAAGAACATAACAGGACATTTCAGCACAGAAATTGTAAACTGTAAGTTCACATACAAATAAACCTCTGCAACAAGAAAGATCTAAGTGCTCTTCTTTTTGAATTAGCTAGGGCATTTTGGATTGATGCTTTCCAATCCTTTCATTTGCAGCTGTCTCATCTAAAGAATTTGATACCTGCTGAGAGTGAAGATATTCTGCTCCTACGTTATATATCAACAACAGCTGGTACCTGTCAGACAATTCTGGTAAGTCCAAAGAGGCTTCATTAATTAGGTGAGCTATTCTTCTGACACAGAAGTGTGCAAAATGTCCAGCAACGGATAAGGTACATCCTGCGCTATTTCTGGTATGAACCAATATGGCCTCTCTCTTCACCTGATCTCAGAAGCTTTTTAGACATTGCAGGGGACAGATTCAAAGGAATTAGGATCTTATACAGACCTGAAGAGTAAGTGGTAACTGGGCCTGAATGTTCCTATTTTAGGATTTTGCCGTCAGAGGTTCCAGTTTTTGAATACAATGAGGCTTGAGGCTGCAATACCTATTATCTCAGCTTAGCTCTCTTCTATGAAATAGTATGCGAGAGACAAGCTTAAGAGCACCAATATGACTGTGTTAAGAAAAGCCATACGGGGCTGAAGAGGAAGGTAATATACCATGCTGAATGCTATACTTACATCTCTACAAAATGTGAGACTCCCAAAACCCATACAATTCACAGAGACAAAGCAGCAGATCTTTTCTGGAAATAAGATGATGCATAACACAATTCTATTTCCAAGGGAGAACTACCAAGCACTAGGGTAAGGGGTTAAAGCCCTGCAGCTGCATTTCACTTCATTTCTCCTGGTCATTGTTATTGAGACTACAGGTCTGCCCAGGAGTATAATGTGAAGCAAAACTAATAGCAAAGGAATCTCTAGGTCTTCGATCAATCGCAAGTGAAATGCGATTACAAATTTTTACATTCAAGTTCAGCATTAGTCTAAATGCTCAATATCCTCGGTTGTGCCAAAGAAGCAGCAGTAACCAAGGTCAATATATGTGCAAAGCAGGCAATTCAGCAACTTATTTCATTGTCAAGCATTGACAAAGTCTGATGCTACCAAGCAGTCCACCTCTAGCTAGGAATTTCTAGCAAGAGGTCCTAATGGGACCATTTCCTGCAAAGTGGGTAAGGGACAGTTTTGGTCTTCTGTTAAAAGAAGGTTTTTAAAGAAATGCTCCTGTGCCTGTGTAATCTTAATAGGGCTGTTTTCCATCTGCATGTTTTAAAAACGGAGGCTTTGCTGAAGGAGACAAGGAGCTGACGGACACTGATCTCAGAAGTGCTCTCTGCAGTACTACAAGCAGATGTCCCAGGGACACTGACAGACCCAGATCTGAGGCAGACTTAATAGAGTAATCAAGAAAGGAAACATCCAAACTTCCTTGGCTTTTAAAACGTTTCTCCAGAGAAAGAGGGAACTTTCTGCAAAGCAACAAATGCTTATAAAAGAAGAGAAGCCAAAGGCAATAAGCTAATTATGCACTCTATATATAAATATAAACACTGTACTGAACTAGTCTTAGAAAGAAAAAAGGGCAAGCCCTTGAAGAAAATTTCCTAAGCCTTTTCCTAAGAAAATTTCATGAAGCCTTACTTCCTTGTTCCACCAAGAAAGAAACCAACGTAGGGCCCGTTTCTCTTCTGTGCAGTTCCGCACTATTCCTTCCACAACTCTGCAAGTTGTAGGGCTGGTACAAGCCAGAGATGCCTCAGCACAGACTAGTCCTGGCCGCAGGAGGGAGTTCATCCAACTGAATATGGAAAACTGAGATTTGAGATTAGCATAGCCTCGAAGCTGCTACCCCGTTACAGTGACTGCCTGAAAGGCCACCCACCAATGTCTCCATCTAATCACCCCCAACCTAGGGGATACCGAAGAAATGACTTAAGAAATGGCCAAATTGTCTTTAAACTCAGTAGGGGAATCTCTCACAGTGGAAAGCTCAGCCAGTGGAGAAAATGATTGCTTTTGCACCACTGTGATCTGCCACTGAAAGTTCAGCTGCAAGAGATTTTAGGCTGTCTCTTCATACCTTTTTTCAGATTTTATTTTCTGCTCGAGACACAACGTCTCAGGCTTCAATGCAACAGAAAATGATATAGTAAGATGCCAATAAAATATCTAACCTTCCTTCCTATCTCAAGCTGTTATATATCCCAAAATTTAGAGCTGCAATCAATCAGACTGAAAACGTTCCATCGTTAGTGACTAGAATTAGCAACAACTTGAAGATAATTTCCTGGTACCTATGAACTAATTCTAATCTCTTGTTAGCCTCTGTGTGTATTTTTTAAACAGCTGCTGGCGCCTTGTGGAAAAGGCCAAGACATACTATTAATTGCCACTTCTGCATACATATAACCATCTTTTTTCCTTGGCTTTTTATTTGCTTAGAAATTGTTGCTTAATTTTTGCTTCTTTGCACACATCTTAGCCACAGACGCACTGCTAGAAGTTTCACTTTGGGTGAGGAAGCATGTATCTCTGAGGGTGGCACATGCCAAACCACTATCTTAAACTCACAAGACCAATGGGATATTGAAGTCGAAGATAAATCTTGGGGTAGGTATTGAGAAGTATTTCCACCAAAGCCTGGCTACAGTACTACCTGTGCCTAGAGAGTGACAGAAGGGTGACCTTACAATCACGCCATCACAACTTCTTCAGAAGTCTTTGCACCTTCCCAATCTAACACCTGGCCAGCTAACACTGACATTTAGTTCATTCTTGACAAAGAAAGCTGGACTTACGAAAGCAGGCACTGATTTAAGATGCTGGTTCCTCCTGGGAATACAGACTTTCAGCTGTGGTGAAAAAGTGCTGAAATAAAGCACTGGTGATGGGGATCCTGCAAAGGTCATTCTTGCTCTCAGTGGGGAACAGTCTGTGTGTCTGCCTTACTAAAATTAATGCAATGCTTTCCATTTGGGATTGATACTGCCCACTCACGTGACTTTAAAAAGCAAGAGATAAAGAGTGGGGAGGCTCACTCAGTGTGAGCACTGAACATATAAGTATTCAGAGAAAGAAGGAAGAAAGACTACTAATTTAATCCTAAGTACTCCATGACAAAATAGATAGGCTTGTTCTCTTTTTTTAGAGTAGCAGTGTGTAAAACCTTGAAAGCAGAAAAAATCTGCATCTGAAAATAACTGTGCACTCACAAAGCTGCTGTTCCCTCTAATGTCATTTGTAAAACAAAGAAAACCTTCCCACCTCCCACCTTGTTACCCTCCCATCCCCTGGACCCCTGCCCCCAGTCCATGGAGCTTCCCAGCTTGTAAGCTTGCTCTTCAAACCGCAGCTTTCTAAAAGCAGTTGGTCTATGCACAGGAAAAGCACTGCAGTAATAACCTGAGTGTGGGTAGGGGTGCGAGAGCTGCATAATCACTCTTTGCAATGGGAAAGATGTTCAACATAGCCTATTTCAGCACGAAAGAAATGAAGTGGAGGAACTGGGATCTGGACTGAGGTCCATTTCCACATGTAAAGAATCTGACATATGACCAGGTTCCTGTGGAGTAACAGATTACAGTGCATGCTATCAGCCCATGGTAAATGGGAGGTCACCTGCATTAGTTTAGCCTTCAGCACAAACTGAAGATCAAATGACTACCTCCTATCATGCTGTAATTTGATCTTGTATCTAGGCTTTCCTTTGCAGCCATCTAGCAGAGAAAAGCCAGCCTTCAGAGAAAATTAAACAACCTTTGCTCCTCTTTTAGGGAAAGAGAGGGAAAAAAAATTCCTCAGCTTTTCTATTTTAGGACTTCAGCTGCGCAAAGAGGATGGGAGGAGACTGGTCAGTGATTACGATCTCCTTTTCCCAGCTCCTTATGCGAGGGCCATGCACAGAAGCAGAGGTAGTGCCAGAGAGATTCTGTTTTAAGCACTGCTCCTGACTTTACGTGTTATCTTTAGCGAGTCACCGAATCTTTCAGTGGGTCACTGCTCCACCTATAAATTAAGAATACTTATATTTTCTTTTTTTGTCTTCTATTTATCATGCTTATTTAGACTATCATTTCTTTAGGTGAAGGTTTAACTTTCATTGATACAATGCCCACTACCAGTTAAAAATGGTAGATATCACTGTAACACAAGTCATAACACTGTGTCATAACACTGTGTCACCTTTTTCAGATACTGACCTTCACAGGATTCTCCGCTTGGTGAAAACATCCCATTGTCATGGTAGCCATCTCTGCACTCACAGTGGTACCAACCAGGCAGATTAATGCAGTTAGCACGGCTGTCACACTGAACAAAGCCATCTGAGCATTCATCAATGTCTGTTTAGTAAGAACAAAAGCAGGGAAAAAAAAAAAAGAAAATTCACATAGAGGAAAGTATTACATTCACCTGACGGAAGAACCATGTCTGCAGCATTCCAGAGTTTCACAGAACTATTTTAATTACTAACGCTTGAATTTCCAGAATTATTTGTTATAAATTTTTCAATCTTTTCCACAGAAGGTCTTGGCTAACTGTGTTGGCCCTGCCAATTGTGGAGGTTCTGTTAATCCCATTTATTGTTTACATATTAGCAATTCATTTTGCCACAACACATGATAGATTATCTGTCAACTGTGTAACTGATAATCTGCCATCTGTGTAGCTGTATTTTATCTCTTATCTGCCCACAGTATGAAAAAGGAGTTAGATTGTGTTTCCAGAAGTTAACCCTTTGATGAGTGCGGGCTGCCTGATAAACCAAGCCTGTTTCTGGGATGAATCTTCATGCTCTCATAACCCTTTTCTGGCCAAGCAAGGACTCAACTAGGAATCTTTAGAATTAAGTATTAAAATAACAATTTGAGACAAGTCTCAAACCGTTAAAAGTACGTCAGCCATTGATCTAGTATCCTCGGAGAGGCAGGTACAAAAAAGAGACGTGACACGACCATTAAAATTATATATATAAACGCATCAATATTCTGCTCATAGTCCCTGTTAGCTCTCATTTATGTCATCTGTTATTTTCATAGGAGAAAGTGTACACTGGCTGCAAAAATCAATTGCGAATCACAATAAGGGAACCGTTTTCTCTCTTCTGAGAATATTAGTGTGTAGATAAAGCATAGCAGTCAGTGCATAAAGATATACTCACTCAAGTCTCCTATGAAATTTGTTCAAAAATAAACTTTTTTAAAAAAGAAAATGTGGCTTCTCCACCCATCCAAAATGCTACATCTCATGTTTGCAGGAAAGAAAGTTATTGAGTATTTGGGGGACACCTGCATATACTGTAAGGTGTTTCCTCAGTCATCTGCATTCGTTTTCAAGTTCTGTTTTTCTAATACACCCTGTGGGGGTGGGAGGTAATCTGTTTCTAAGTATTTTATTTACAAGCCAGTTGGCCTCTGACACTACACTTTTGTATTATGAGGCTGGTATAACCATCTTAGAATGACCAGTCATCTCATCACTGTATTGGGTTTTAAAAACTTTGTAGTTAATTGAGGAAAATTCATTAGGAATTTTCATTACTAAGTCTCAGCCAAATTTTCTATTGACAGTCTCTTCGGCTAGGTGTTCCTGGTTCACGTTATCAGCATTTATCACGATGGAAGTTAGCAGTGCTCTTTTTAGAATACTGCACCAAGCAAATATATTTTTGCCTCTTTGTGTATCAGGAATTAATTAATAGGTATCGATTGGTTTAAAACACAGAATTTTCAACTCCACAGTGAATTCCAGTATAATCATACAATAAGTCCTGCTGCAGGACAAAGAAATGCCACACCTTTACAACCTTCAGCTGTTCAGTGTGTGCGTCTCTAACTCAGTATAAACACTGGCCTTTTTCTTGTGAGCAGGCAGGAGCCAGGGGGACTTCAGAACTGTTTGAGAGATCAGAGGGGGATCAATGAAAATAATGTTGCTGCAGTGAGAAAAGGATGGTTTGCAGTCTATGCCTTATCTGCTGGCTTTCAATTCTGTACCCATAGATTGTTTTAAAAAAAAAAAAAAAAAGGAAATGAAAAGAAGAACGGTATTAGCATAACATTAGGGAATATGCAGTGAGATCGCTTGCTTGGTGGTGCATGATCTAAGTTACTGTGCTAAAGGCTTGAGATCATCTGTTCAACAGAGGATAACTTGCTGGGGTTGGCCAAAGCTACAAGCCCCACAGAATCAATGAAGCGCTCAGTCTGAGGCTGAAAAAGCAGAAAGCTGTTGGTTCAGACCTTTATACTCACTACCTAGTAACATGTATTAAGACACTAGATAGCATATATTTTGTCCTCCTGGAAAGTGGAATTTATTTATTAGTGATGAAGTGGAGGAAAAAGTCTTATTTAGGTCAAAGTAACAGATATGAATTAAAGAAAGCCTGTGTTCCTCTCCTCAGAACAATTTATTCGTGAATCTGTAAGCTTTGTAATTATGATCAGGTGCTCCAGGCACAGGCTGAATGCATTCTGATGAACTCACTGATTATTCAGGAAAACAAACCTTGAATGACATGTCAGTATTGGTAAAGTGACAAACAAAGTAGCTCTTCTGTATTTATTTGCAAACTACCTGACAAACCTATATCACAAGAAATATTACTTGGGATGAAATGCTTTATCCGATGCCAATAAACAAAGAAATACATTCCTTTAGCTTCATTATGGCTGCAGGCAAAGTTCTTGAGTGGAGTTATGTAAGTGCCTACCATAAGGTGCTGATGGCAGCATACTGTTGGTCTTCAAGAAATGTCATATTCTTGACAGATTGTTTACCTGTAAACCACTCCATTGGAACCACTGCTGCATTGGTGTTGAATAGTTCACTGTTCTTTAAATGATTTTGCAGCAAACAAGAAATCCAGGAAACAACTTCTCACCACTAACTTTGTCTGCAAAAGATTTTACAGCACGTGCTGGTGGGTTTCAGAAAATAAACGTTACGTACAAAATTTTGTTCTAACTCTTCCAAACATTGTTGATTGTTAACTCTCATAGAGACTTGTGCTGTAACGGGACAAAATAACTGTTGGAACTCTGTTAAATAAGAAAATGCAGCAGAAACGAGTTTTGCAGAGCTAAAGTACTGATTTCATGGAAAGTTTTCTTGACATTTGGATAAAAGGATTTCTATTTTCAAATGGGCATAGCATGGCTCAGGAAGTGCTGTGAAAGCATCTACAACTGAAAGGCTCTTATTAGTACGGGCAAAGCAGCCAGAAATAATTTTTCTATGTCCTATGGTGAACATTCTTCGATGAATCATCCTGCAGCTGCTCAGTCAGAGGTGTGAGCTGACAGGAGAAGAAAAACTGATTGAAGTTTTGCTTGGCCAGTGGCTATGGTATATCAGTGGACTATATGGAACATTAACAGCACTAATGAAGTCTTTTTTGATGCTGTACTAGAAAGGCACAAAAAACGAAATACTACTCTATAGAAGGAGGTTACTGAAAAGATATTATATTTTCACTTTTGAAAGAAATTAAACAAAGTTTCTAAGTATAAGTAAAGAAGTGATGTTCCTTTTTCAATAGCAAGTGGTGATATTTGTAAGCAGACACACAAAAGGGACTTTTCATTCCGAATATGCAAGCTCTTCTCTTCTACTAGCCGTGGCAAAGGAGAAAAAAAAATGAAAGCATCCCATCTAGGAAGTAAAATAGAGTCTCATCTGTGTGAAGATCCAAAGCATACGGTCTATAAGTTTAATCTTGGTCCCACTGAAATTTATGGCAGAACTCCCATTGACTATCATGGAAGAAGTATCATCTTCTCCATTTTTTTTTTCCTTGGTAAATAAACAGCACAATTGCACATATCAAATCTCCCACCCCACCGGTGTGAGTAGCCAGCTTTGGAACAAAAAGCAATACTGAGGCAGTTCCTGGAAGTAACCTTCCCCACCAAGCCGGACACGAGGACTCCGTCTACACTATGGAATTTGTGAATGCACTCATAGCAATAGGCATACATACCCTATTGCCACAAAATAGGGTAATTTATTACTAAACATTTATGTTGTATACAGTTTACTTTTAAAATATTCAGTTTTTCTCCTGTATGTTTTTCTTGAAGTAAAATCAGCCAAACTGGTTATTTCCATATTACGCTACCCATTTTCAACTGGAAAAAACCCTCAAAGTTTTGTTCCTTGAAGCCCCACTCCAAAAAAATAGTCACAATGCCTGGCTTATCGAAAGTAAGGACGGTATACAACTTGCTCCAGTTGAGATGAAAAAAAGACTTGCTCTTCCTAATCACCTTCTTTGCACCTCTGAATCACTCATTTCCTGAACTGTGGTAACAGTTATAGCTATTATATCCCTTGCTCTCGGGGAGACTGAGAAAACTCTGCTCCCTGAAGAGTCAAATAAGATCATTAGCAAATTATCCACTGGTACAGTATGAAAAAAGAAAGGCCAGCAGTCTGATGAATATTATTACAGAATTTCTGTATAATAAGAGTTTTTGAAGATCGAAAGTGGTATAAAATTGCCCATTTGAAAGATAGCTATGCTCTTTCATCCAGCGATAGGCCCAAGCTCTCTAATGTGGCCAAGCTGCACTCAACAAAGAACCATGGTGTGGGGGAAGAGGAGGGGGAGTTATACCATTTTACATTACTCTCACTTCAAGAATGAAATATTAATCACCAAATCCTGCTCTCAGAAAAGCCTGTATGCCACCATCAAGCACAAAGTTACAGAGAGCACAATTCAGTTTTAAAATCCTTTCTTTCATACACCTCTTTACCAGTTCAATACAAACTAAAGCCCAAAAAGCCCTTTCCATTCAAGAAGAAAACATCCACAGATTCAAAGTTGTGAATATTTAGAATTTAGTTATTTCCATTCTGGAAGTTTTTCTGGGATAGTATAGTATCTAGCAGTCAGCTAAGATTACCAAGTAATCGAGACTTCCAGTTGCAGTAATCTGCTCCAGTGCTAAGAAGGTTATCATCACCAGAGAGGTTTAAAAAGACTAACAAGCAGCCAGCAAATTCCGTAACTTTCAGTCACTACTGAATTAGATTAAGTTTGAAATCTCATTTCAAAGGCAACAGCCTTTCCAGTCCAAGGCCAACCTCCAGAGCCACCCATATCCCAGCCCTAGATCCCAGCCCAGTATAAACAAAGTGCATGTGCTGAAAAAAGTATCATTTAAAACAGATCACTGAAGAAGTAAGTGGTTTGGGGACATACTAACTATGAAGCTGTTTAAAAAGATGAGCCTTCAATGTTTTTTCATTGGTACATTTGGAACACTCAGACTGTAATAAGTTTTTGCATATGTCAATTTACTTCCAAGGATGCTATGTCCAGCTTGGGCATAAAAGACTACATCCCAACTATTCAGACTTATGTTCATGTAACAGAATGCCTGCTAGGACTAAGAGGATGCCTGCATTATAGGATTTTAGTAAGTATGCACACAACAGGGAAAAGGCTTCAGCCTTATTCACTAGGACAAAATCAGAGTTCACTATACTGTATAATGTATCTGCTGTCACAACTCAATTTCCTGGAGTAGCTGTGAAAAGGGTTGATTATTTCTGCTGGAAGTTCTAGAGTCCCATCTCTTTACATTTAAAAAGAGAAAAGTGTTCTGGCTGGTTTTCATGTGACAGCAGATTTCTAACATGATGATACTTGAGAAGACCTTGCTGTTCAATTAGGCCTTTGATTGGAGATCTTCTGTAAAAATCAGGTCCTACTGGAGAAACATAATAGCCTGAAACTGCTTGAATATACTACAGCTATCTAGCTGTTGAAACAAAGTATCAGCCTTTGGGATTTCCATCTCACTACATTCCTATGGCTTGCATGCACATAGACATCATACAGCAGGATAAAAAACAAGGATACAGAAGCTGAGACCACTGAAACAATCCATGGAGATATCAGTTATGCCAGAAAATGAAAGTTGTTTAGAATGCATTTTAAATCTGTTTTATAAAGACTGATGAGCTCCTTTCTTCCAACACTGCTGCTGATGCTGATTCCCAAAGGAACTTTCTTCCGTGATTAATAGAAGCTCTAGAACCTGATTTTCTTTAGAATCTCACTCTGATTTGTTCAGCTTTCAACAACTCTTTAAAGATATGATAACAGATCCTGAGTACTGTAACATGCTTTTCACTGCATGGGCTCTCACTGAATTTCCCACTGAACTACAGAATGTTCTTGAGTTTCACTGTATTTGTATTCCACATTTCATTCAATTCTAAGTTTAAATTACGAAGCACCAGACTACACCTGGCCTGTGGGGTACCGGAAAGAGAAGAACCACCTGTTATTTAATCCAAGTGCAGCATAATTTCATGAGTAAAAGGATTTTCTCAGTACTGCATGAGAAACATTGGCTATCTCAGATAAAGCCTTCAGAGAACAATGAAGACCATGGCCTTTCCTTCCCCTGCTCCCCTGGAAAATGGAAGAGGCCAGTGCAGGAAGAAACGCATCTTGCCTTTGGAGGTGCTGCTCTCATCTCTACACTTCCACGATTTCCAGCAGAAACTCTGGCTGAGTCAGCATAAAACCATAATCTGGCTCAAAGGGCAGGAACCCTAGAGCAAGAGCTATAAAAGTAATTTTTAAAACTACTTCAACAGGTTGAATCAATGCTGCAGATATGCTCTTCACTGTAAGTTTACAACTGTCATGTTGCATGAAAAAATAAACCTATCATTAAAACAAGTATTTTTTTTAATCCTGGCAAGAGAATGATTGCATTTTTTAGAGTACCCTGTCCATGGAAAACTAATTAAGTTCCATTAATGAAAAGGAAGCAAAATGTGATTGAGGATGTAATATGGAATTATAGTTCATTAATTCTTCAAGTATGTAATTTTCCAGACTCCTGATCCCCCATTGATTTCTGTACACCCCCATAGGTCCTGCTAAATGCCAGCAAAAGGAAATTCAATCGTGTTGTTATTTCATGTGTGGCAGTGGCAGCACTCCAAAATTAGACAGAAACACTATGAAAGGGAATTTTCCACTGACTGCTTCACCATGCAGCCCTGTTAACAATTCTTTGTTGTCAAAAATTGATCAATCACAGACCCTACAGATAACTGAAACTATGACAGCTTCTCATTATGCAGCCAAAACCATCAAAGGATATGACATTTGTAACAAATGAAGATGATAATTCAGAACATCTAATTAGCCATGATGAAATAGGTACATGCTTGAATAGTTAAAAAAAAATTTAGGAATATGTATTTCCATGAGATCCTGTGAAACTGGTTATGCCAATCCCCATTAGAGAGTTAGACTAATTGAGACAGTATCGGGTCTCTGTTTTTAGATGTTGACTAAGATGCATGTTTGCTTTCACTGTGGCCATAATTCTCAGTACAGCAGCTCATCTTAAAAACAGTACATCCTTATGTTTCCTTGTTAGCCCTAACTCGAAAACCAAAAATAATTATTTTCCTCAAGATACCAAAACCACTTGCATACCTTGAAATACACAGACAAATTTATTTTAGTTACAGACTAGTTTTTGGAAGCTATGTAGCTCCATTTGCTCACATTAGAAATAAGAGTAATGCACTAGTGCTACTCACTAAAAATGTTGTCAGTTACTGGACAACAATAGCTGAGTTCTAAAGAAAATAGCTAGATTAATCTCTTTGAAAAGAGAAAAATTAGTTTTGGAAGCTGCTCCCTTTTGTAAAGGGTGAGAAGGAAGGCTTTACTTGGACAGTGTACTGAATGAAGACTTTGAATTTTGTCAGGTGAGGAATTAAGTCACTGATAATTGGGAGTTGCAAGAACAACTTCTATATATTTGAGCCAGGGATTCAGCTAGCATATTCTTAGTTTAGTCTGGGTTAAACTTTGCAAAAACTTAGTACAGTTCAGTTCTGGTATGATTTAAACAAAACTGCCAATGACTCAAGTTCAGAGAATATTGAAGGAAAACAATTGAACAAACAAACCAACCCCCCAACACAACAATTCAAACAAGGTTTTGGCTTGGATTTAATTTGACATCTTTATTTGAGCTTGGTCTTCTGTTGCTGGTCAGAGTATCACAGTATGTGCGCATTCATATTGTTAAAAGAGTCTTACCTACATTTTCTTACTGGTGACCTAATTATTACTGTGACTCCCAGCCCACATGCCAGTGACCATTAATCTACATTGCTGTTCTTCAAGCGTAAAATCATGTACAAAACCACTGAACCACACAAATGGAGTAAACACGCTATTTCTTTGCTTGGGCCATAAACATATCATTGGCATATATCTGCAGAGATTGCAGACTCCCTCATGTTGACAGCAAGAGAAAGGGCTCCACAGGGATATGGTGCAATGATTGGCGGTGTTATAGATTTTAATCCCACTAATAGTTGAATGGGTCATAATTCATAAAAGGGAGTACTTATAGTGAGTTATGAAGGTCATCCTCATTTTCCTTCTATAACAGAAGGGAATTTTATTATAATATCGCCAGCTGCACTATTCATGTTCTATTTATAGCCCACAGTATTTTAAGAACCTAACTGAAATTTTAGTTTGGAGATTCTTTCCCATAGTAAAATAATAGCTAAGTTGTGGATGCATTAAAATCCTCCAAAGATGTATTTTGATTTTTGTAATAAAAAACAAAAAAACCTGTCTCCTCAAACTTCTCTTTTAGCACTCTCTTTTTTCTGTTTTCTCAAATGCTTTTTAAAAAGTTGTTACAGATAGGAATGCAGTGTTGCAACAAGCTAAAGTGATACAAAAACATAAGTGTTAGTATTTGGCTCTTCAGCAGAGAAAAAATGTCTTTTGTTATTTAAACTGACAAATACTCTGAGGGAAAAAAGAAATAATATACAATTAAGAAAGTGTGTCAGGCAAGGAAAATGGAAAAAAAAGTTACAAAACAGAAAGGATGATGAAGTAAGGTTCATGCCTCAATCCAGAAAGTTCACCAAATTCATATGGGCACTTTTGCTTAATCGTTGTCAGAATTTTATGAATAAACAGAAGTAAAAAATGTGAAGCAAAGTAAAACTTTCCAAACTTCTGAAGTCATCAGCCATTGTCTCTCTGCTTATTTTGAGCTCATTTCTCCTGTCTCAGAAAAATGCTAGTGACAACTGGGATTAGCGTGAACTCCCCGCCAGACACTGCAGCCAGGCAAAAAGCATCTCATTCACAGAACCCTAGCTTTTCCCTTGGCTTGCTGCAGATCTCATCTGTTTACTAGCATAGACAACTTTACAGCTTTTTCTGCAATTTAATGAGTTAACAATTTTAGCAAATGTCCTTTCTAAAAGTCAAAGGAAAAATATTTTCTCACGTTTCATGAATGGGCTGAGCTTTCCCTTTGGAGTACTATGATATAAAAAAGAGCATATCTTCCCTCGGATGCTGACTTATTTGAACAGAAGAGCAAGAGGGGCAGAAATGAGAGGACCTATATCTTATCTGGACTTTTGCCACTGACTTGTTCTTATGCAAACTTTGTCATCTACTCAACTTGGCTGTGTGTCTTGATTTCCATATCTGTAAAACAGGGAGAAAGTGCTCATATCAGCCATTTTTCCTTTTTTGTTTTGTTTTGCCTACAAAGAGCTCTAGGGGAAGAAATTTTACGAATGGTACCAACCTCGTACATATCACACATGACATTGCTCAGGCATGTTTTCGGGAAAAGCAACAGCCCAGGGAATAGGAACTACGGACAGGACAAAGATGTGTTTTGGGGAGAGGAGCAGGGTTTAGCTGTACAGATGAAAGCTGCACCTCCTGCCCTTACTCCCTTGCCTGCTTTGTTCAGCAGCACAGACATATCGTACAAGTCACAAGGATACTCACTGATACTAATTTGTCTTGCCTTTTTTTTAAAGCAGAACTCTGAACACAGACCACAAGTTTTATTTCCTGTAAAAATATAAAAGTCCCCTGTACAATTCTACCAGTCTCTGAGGATATTTAACTTTATGTATATTTGAAATAGTGACTGAATACAGCACCAGCATGTGTAACTAACTTTATATTACTATGCATGTTCAGGGAAAATATTTGTGGAGAGAAGGAGGTGCAGGAAACTACTTCTTACACCAGCACACTGAATTTTATAATTTCACTTGTATGTGGCATACCTGTATGGTATGTGCCATGCTTCTAAAGCATCTACTGGCTGCATATATCTTTATTTCTGCAGCCTTAATTAGCACTCGGAAAATTGTTAAAATAGAGTATTCCTTGCAGGAAAGTCTCATTCTCCAGGTGTTAGCTGAACTCTTCCCTGCTACAATTTCTGAGATTGCCAATCATGTTTTCTTCTTTCTTTTCTTTTTTTTTTTTGTTTGTTTTTGTTTTGAATTTCCCAACAAATAAGAAGGCTCTGCTTTTACTAGCTGGTAGTTAGCTGAAGTGTGAGGGAATTATCAGTTATAATGCCAGTTCAACCAACAGGTACAGTTGGCTCTATTTTATCTGTGGAATATGCAGTATTTTTTTTCTTCAAAGTGACAATTCTTTTTGAAGCTAAAGTTACTCTTAGACTATGACCATCAAATGCCAAAGAGTTGTAAGCCATCTTATGAACGAAATCCTTCAAATCCCATTATTCTTTTCTTGAGAAAAAACTCATCTGGAGATTCCTGGAGAAGAGTCTCAGCAGAAACTCTGTCCAAGAGCCTCTTGTTCTTTGCTCTCTGAAAAGGCTCTTCTGAACTCATTTAGGCTGAGGGAAGAACACAAAGAAACCAGAGCCAGTTTACACCCTTTATACGAATCAATGGAGAAATCTCAGACAAGTCATACAGGACAGGGGTGCGACGGCAGTCTAGACAACTTGCTTTTGCAACCTACTTCCTGCCAGATTACTAATCGAGTTCTACAGAGCATTTGTAGTTTACTGACTTCCCAACTGGTTAGAATCCCCAACAAATCTGGGATGTTCCTCCTGCAAAATGTAATTATTCATCAGCTTTCATCTTGTGTTGGGACGACTTCTTCAACCTTTCCTTCCACCTTCACTTGTCTGTTCAAGCATGTATGTTTTAGACAGTGTGAGGGACATGCCCTTTGCCACCTACAACTCTTGAGGGTAAGGTTGCTGCTCTGTCACGCATTCCACAAGCTGTCCTGTCCCCTGCCTCTGCTAGACTTCAGCGCTAAAGGAGATGTCAGTTAAAAGAGAAGTACAGCCAGCAGAGAGTTAAAACCTTTGCCTCTACTTAGCTTCTGCCAGTGTGCGCTCTAGTCTCTCTGCCTATGTTCATATGAGCAACTGGTGCCCAATTAAAAAAGCAGAGATTGCAGCAATTGCCTCTTTAGTGCTCAGTGTTCCTTAAGATGTAATATACTAAACGCTTTGCAGTGACTTTAGAGTTAGGCAAATTCAAGATATTTTTCATGAGCACTTTTTAATTAGCTTAGAAAAAGGTACCAGACTTGAGATCCTCATGTGGTAAAGCCTCCCTTGAAAACCAACCCTAGCATGTCTTTTATTAAACTCTGATACGTTTCCTACTTTGTAAAGGTAGGAACATTAGTAGCAACTTGTTTTATTTTTACACATATCGGACCGGGCAGCTATTCACCTAGAATACTAATTAGTTGTGGGGGAGGAAAATGACTTAGGAACAAAGCTAAGAACATATTGCATGTTTTAGTTCCTTTAGCCAGATTCTAGCTTAATAGGACTGCAGCTCACCCAACGTCTCACTTATAGAACTATATTAAAGAGCGAGCACTACAACATACTTCACTGTCCATGTTTTTCTTAGAGGTGGTCAGAGACACCAGAATGATCTTAACCATCAATTGCAAAGTGTCATTTCTGCATCAGTCTAAATGGACATTTTAAAATGACTCATTACAGCTTGTTATTATTGTTTCTTGACAGAGACAAGTAAGATAAACTGGATCATGTGCAAAGATAAAAGGCCAGACATGTGAGAACTTTTATCAATTTGTATCAGTAGAATACCAGAGCTAGTTTTGGTGAGATGAAAACATGAGAAGGGAGGCTGGTTAGGAGAACAATTAGTTTTGTGAGGTTTGTCAAGAAACCAAAACAGATGAGGAATCCAGCAAAAAATGAGGACAAAACAGTCATTAATTCTAAATTACTCTATGCTTTTAATAAAATACCTTTGGCTACTAAAGATCACAAGTAAGGAAAACAAACCGATCATTAGCAGAACTCTACTTGACTCAGTACCAGCTTTTCAGTAATACCTATAGAGCTTCAACCTGTGAGGTACAGAAAAATGACCCCATGCTCAGTCTCAGGGAGCTGAAAACGCACAGAAATCAAGGTCATATTGTACCTTTCTTCTTTGTCTCATCTGTTCCACCAGAAGCATCATATGAACAAAGCTTCTAACTAGCATGGAAGTTGTGAGGACTGTAGCTTCAGATCTCATGATTTTATGTAAAGTATATCATAAAAGTGCAGAAGGAAAAAGGAACCAAAAGCTGCCTTGCACCCACTGCTCCATATCAGTCAAACAAGATTTTTGGAAGACTTTCTAGGAATTTCATATTTGACATAGTACAAACTAGGCCCATCTGGCTGGAACAGTCAGTCAGCCCGGTATTACTGAGGACATTTCTGCACATATATGCCAAAAAATCTTAGTGTATTAATCACCAGTCAGGAATACATACAATTAAGATAGTAGTTAACATATACTATGCCCCAATGAGTACATCAGAAAACTATACTAACCCAACCAAACAATGCATGGCAAGTAAGTAAGCATCATGGAGGTTCAAATTCATAGAATATTGTCCTCAAACTATTTATCTGAATTTGAGGCAAGTCAAAAGAAGAAAAAACTGAATGAAAGCTCTCTCCAAGTCCTGAAAAAACTTGAGGATATGACCAAGATATTGGATTAGATGACTGGATGGTTCATGGGGGCACAGTTCAGGATCTGAATCATTGCTCCCAGGCACTACTTGCCCACAGTTGCTCAGGAGGTAAACCTTAATGGCTTTCACTCATGGCAACACGAAAACTACATTAAGTTAACCATGCAAATTAACATGGGGATTTTAGCCCACACTCTACTAGTGCTTGTTCAAATCACAAGAGTCACGATTTACTTTGAAAGCATTTACAAATTTTGCAACTGCAAGAAGAGTAGAAATGTTATGAATCAGATAACTAAGATGCCGGAATGGCTTTGTAAGGAAACAACTCATACAATCATTTCCTGCTAACTTCTTCTCAAGCCACCAAAAATTATATGTACAGAGGTTTGTTTCTTATTACATAATTGTAGCTCAGTGATAGGAGGGCCAAACAAAGTATTTATTTCAAAACTCAGTAACATGGATCTGTACCAAGGTATCGAAAAATTATCAGTGACATAATATTATTCTTTTGAAGTAGAATTAACTACTATGTTTAAAAAAGACAAAGAAGCTGATGGCATAGGATTCTTCCTATGAGTTTGCCTGTATTTTTACTATCTGATTTTCCTATAGTGAGAGAGCTTTTAAATACAATAATAGAGACAAGAGGGGACATCACTGAACAGACTTGTGGTATACACTGCCTTGATAAACCAAGGATAGCTCGAAGAACACTGCTCCTGCCTCTGAAATCAGTAACTGACATACAAAATTACCAACTTTGAGAAGGCCAAGGCTCTGATACAGTCCTGTTTTTCGGCCCAATCTGTACAGCTGGGTAGTGATTTCATGTAACAAAGCTGAGGAAATGTATTCTTCAGTCGTAAGTTATAAAAAAAGATGTTTCAGCATGCTCAGTAAAATCATTTCATTATTCTTAGCAGCTGGGTCCTGTCTCTTTTTGCTGAAAGGGAAACTACAGAAAATATTAATTAAATGTAGGTGCACACAGTAATTTAGAAGTGCTTTTATTTCAGAGATTCAGCCCCTGAGAACAGAAAGTATGATCTGATATTTACTGTTACAAGTTTTAGCTAAACCAGCTTAAATAAGAAACTGAGAACTATGTATCTTTGATTGGCACCTACACTTGAACTATGGCAGAAAAGGCCAAATTTCCTGAACCAACATGCAACATACCCAAATCTCCATAAGGCAGGGACCAGAAGACATATCAAGGAAGTGAGGAGTGCTCTGGGAATAATTCCTGGATGAGAAATGACTGTGGCTCCCCAGGGCTAGGCTGGGCATGCAGCTAGGTCCCATGACAACCTGGCCATGTCAGCTCCAGCGTCGCTCTACATTAACACAGCTGAGGACCTGGGTTACACAGTGACCTGATGGCATAACCTCAGCACTGCTGTAGTGCCCATCAAGGATGCAGTCCAGCAAGCGAGACAGATCTCAGCTGCCTGCAAGCCACAATTTTGGGCACGGTTGATTACAGCATGGGGTTGTGGATTTTGTTCAAGGTCATTGAGTGGTTTGGTTTTTCTTTACGGGAGGGAGGAAGGGGGTTGTTTTGTTCTTCACTTCAACCAAGGGCAAAAGTTTCAAGCAGCCTACAGACTTTGGAAGTGACTTGTCGTAAGTCGAAATGCCAGCCTTGAGTTACTCTGAAGAGTCTGATTTTCAGAATGTGATGAACCCCATTCACTGCACATTAGTATCTATTAAAATGCTGTACACTGAAGATGAGGCTCAAGTACTATTCGCTTTTTAAAATTTTATCCAGGATCTGTAAATAAATGTAATATTTTCTTACTACTGTAAATTCAAGTCAAGCTTTTAATGCCACTAAGGCATCGCTGGATGAAAGTATTCTCTAAGTCCTAAGCCTCAAACTTGGGAGCCTCCCCAAAACTGGGAATCTGACTTCTCAGGGCACCAGGGCCACAGTTTCACTTCTTCTCACTTCAGGCCTGTGGCACTGGAAAACAAACAAACACACACCACCACCTCCAGCACATGCACTATAAATACCGTCAACTAAACAAAAAATCCCAGAGGGAGCAAGCCAGGCAAGATGTGAAAACCAGCGAGCTGCAGCGGACATTCAAACAGGCAGCGGGACAAAGACATGATCGTCGCACTTCTTCCTACAGCTATTGCTCTGGATAGCCCACCCCTTACTATTCGCTTCACCACCTTCCTCCCGCTCCCCTCTTTTGTTTCCTCCTTCATTAAAAAGCCGAGCAACCCCTTGAGGATTTCATAAATGATTCATCTCAATATGCCTTCTGCTCAAGCAGCTTGTATGCTATACTTATTTATAAGTATGTTATACTTATTTATCCCAGCAAGCAGCCTGCTTGGTCTGGCTAGTCTATCAGTTCTTTAAGGGCACTCCTATTACTCTATTTGTGCAGCACCTTGTACAGTGGGTCCATGAAATTGAGCCTCTTAGCACTATTGTAGTAAATATTGTATTGTAGCAATATTGTAGTAAAATCCCACTATCAGCAATTTAAGTCTTCATTTTAAAAAGTAGAGCTGAGCAAATGGCAGGCTCCGGAGCTGCTGAGAAAGTTCCTGCCATAAGATTTTCCCAACTCAAAGACAGTTTTCATTAGATTAGGGGCCAAGTATTTTTAAGAGTTCTGACAGAAGTAATTCCAGTTCTTTTACAAGGGGTTCAATGGCTTTAAACACCATTTGTCTCACAGTTTTAGCTTTCAGAGACTACCTGGCCACAAGTTGATCGTGGTTGTTTTTGTTGAACACTAGCAACCGAGGGTTTAAACAGAAGCAATTCTCTTGTGATGTTAAAAGTACTAAAATACTTAACCAAGTTTTAGCAGTATCAGCAAAGTTAACAAGCTTTCTGCTTGCTTTGACAATGACTTCTGTTCTAATATCAATAAAACTATTTTCCTAACAACTAGGGTATCAGAATTAAAAGATTTTCACAAGCTTCATTTGGAACAGTAATAATCTGAAGCCTGCTATTACCATGGTCAATGCACAAGAATAAATTAATTTGAATTCGCTGAGAAGAGCAACAGTAACACATGTAAACATTTAGCTTCTACAGAAAGTGGCACAAAACATTACAGATCTGATGTGTAGCAAATAGCTAGCCAAATCACTTATCTAATATTTTGTATTTTAATATTTAATATTGTAATATTCTGTATTTTAATATTTCGAATGACAAATGTTAAGCATAAGTTACAAAAATTTGTTTTAGCTATATTAAATTTTTTCATTTTCCATGAAGTTTTCACAAAGCTTACTTATTTTTGTTTGAGCTTTCCATCCATGAAAAAAATGAAAAATATAGAGAAGAGCCAAATAATGTATTTTTCTTAAATTTGGCTAATTTTTGGCAAGAGGGTGATCTCAAATTCAGTTGTCCATTTCATTAAGCAAACTGTTACTAGTAATTTATGGCTGAATGAATGTAGAGTCTGTAAGTTAAGATGGTTCTCAACAGCTACTTTCAAATATAGTAGTTTTTTGTGCCAGTTTATTTTCGGTAGCTTGCCACAAATTGTTATGTAGTAAATGGACAATATTCTTACGATATCCAAGGAAAGTTCACTATCAGGAAATGCAAGGTACAACCAATTATCTGCAAAAAGGATATGTATTTCCATCCAACTTGTTACAAAAACTTGATCAAAACATGAGTAGTCAGACTTTGCTATTTGCTCTTACATCATAATTAAAAAATGGTTCAGGGAATACTCAAAGCAAAAAATGAGTGTGGGAACTCAAAAAGAAGCTGGCAAAAAGAAAAATTCAGTAGTCTTGCATATATGCATTAGCATATATACATATATAGTAGGAGAAAAATCCACTGTTAAAGCTCTGTCATCCAATTAAAGGGGAGTTACAGCAGTGTCAAGCAGCTCTAACAAAGCCATCTTATGCTGGATTCTCATATAAAACACTTTCCAAATACAATTTAAGATAGCATTTTAAAATGTCTATTGAAGAATTCAAGGTAATAACACAAAGGCAGTAGTAAGTAGTGTATTTTGAAAATGTGTCTCAGACACAAATATTTTCAGATTCCCTTGGTAATCTCAGCTTTCTATACAGCAGAAGACTGTGCTCTACCACGTTAGCTCCTACTGTGACTTGTAAGTCTTGAAAATCTTTTCACACATATTCCGCCCCCTCGCCTAAAGCTGGAGACTGCATCTCCAGCATAAACATTGCCTCAGCCTTCTCCTTCGGGAAAAGAAACAGGAATTCTCCCATGTCTCATTTTTATGTTCTATTACCAATAAAAACAAAAAGTGCTGGAGGCTGAAATACCTGCACGTGACTCTTGCATCTGCTTCCTCATTCCATTGATCCATTTCGACAGGGCACGGGCCACAATTAATCTAAAATCCTTCCAACAGATAAATAATCCTAAAGCTTTGCAACAGCTCCATTAACTGCAAGGCATTCCGCAGAGAATACCTCTTCTCACAGAAATAATATCTGACTAACATACAGTACTAGCTGATTCTCACCCGTATGTTACTGAGATAGTAGTGGTTCCTACTGATACTCCAGAAGCATCCACTGGGAATCAAAAAAATTTACAAAGTGCAATGCCCATCACACTCCTTAGTTACACAAGGCTTCTTTTCTCTTCAAAAAACTGCACCGCATTAGGAATCTGACATACCCTTTCTGTGGCAGCTGACATATCAGTAAGGTGAAGAGTTACAGCTATGCCCATAAACACAAACAGACTTCCAGTGCTAATCCACCAGAACGAGGAAGCTGCTTTGAGTCATGGTTGAATAGGCGTGCCCTGAAATCATGTTCAATCTCAGGACAATTTCTTGTAAGATTTCAGACCTCCCCATCAGAAGCAGGCTGCCCACTTCCCACTCAGCTGTGCCCCATCTGTCACCAACTCCACTCCTCTCCAGTCCACTCGAAAGCTCAGAGGGGCTGCTAGTCTGACCACCTCCAGCCCAATCTAATTTCCAGGCTGTATCTTTTAGCTTCTAAGCCAACAGCTGTAACCAGTTTATCAACTATTCACCTGAAATGGTGCCAAAAGGACTGGTCTATCATCACCAGCCACTGCCATATGCAGCTTTCACAGATGAATGGTGGAATAGCTTATCTTCCCAACTCACACAGTGCCAAGGAAATAGGCCAGGTCTCTGCTGGTCTCAGCCTCACCAAAATTTCAGGGGGTGCTCTGGACACCAGCAATCCCAGCTTTTCCTGTTCTGGTTTCTTCCTGTTCTAAGTCAATGGCCTGGCTCTACAACAGGAGCCTGGGCACTGGTCCCACCAGCAGGGCATCAGCGGGGACAGCATCATCCCTCCCACGCCCAGAGAGGGATACAGAGACACCGTTCAAGCATGCAGGGACAGAGCTAAGCAATCCAAAGCCCATCTGCAGTTGAATCTGGTGGGCGATGTGAAGGGCAACAAGAAGGGCTTCCATGGGTCCTCTGGCAGCAAAAAGACTAGGAAGAATGTGGGCGCACTGCTGACAGGGGCACGGGACCTGGTGACAAAGGACTTGCAAAAGGCCAAGATACTCAAAGTCGTCTTTGCCTCAGTCTTTACTGATAAGACCAGCCTTCAGCAGTCCCAGGTCCCTGAGACCAGTGGGAAAGCTGGAGCACAGAAAACATACCCTGACTGTAGGAAGTCAGGTTAGGGAACATTTCAACAAACTGGAAAGACACAAGTTCATGGAATCTGATGGGATGCACCTGCAAGTGCTAAGGGATTGTCCTTGCAATGACATCTGCCAGTTCTTGAGAGGGAGAGGTTTCTGAGGACTGGAGGAAAACAAATGTCACTGATATCTTCAAGAAGGGCAAGAAGGAACATCCGGGAACTACAGGCCACCCAGCCTCATCTCAATCCCTGGGAACGTGATGGAGTAAATTCTCCTGGAAACCATATCCAAACATACCAAGGACAAAAAGGTGACTGGGAGTAGTAAGCAAGGATTTAGGAAGGGGAAATCACTCTTGACCTGCTTACTTGCCTTCTATGATGAGAAGGCTGGCTCATTCACGAGGGGAGAGAAATGGATGTTGCTTACCTTGACTTTAGTAAGGCTTTTGACATTGTCTCCCATAACATCCTCACAGGCACGCTGATGAAGTGTGGGCTACCTAATAGACAGTAAGGTGGACTGGCTAAATTGCCAGGCTGAGAGTTGTGATCAGCAGCACAAAGTTCAGCTGGAGGCCAGTCCCCCGTGGTGTCCCCAGAGGCTGATATGGGGGTCGATATTGTTTATCATCTTCATAAATGATGTGGACTATGGTGCAGAGTGCACGCTCAGCAACTTTGGAGATGATACCACATTGGGAAGAGCAGTTGACACATCACAGAGCTGTGCCGCCATTCAGAGGGACATGGGCAGGCTGGAGAGATGGGCAGAGAGGAACGTCATGAAGTTGAACAAAAGGAAGTGCAAAGTCCTGCACCTGGGAAGGAATAGCCCCATACACCAGGATAGGCTAGAGACCGACCAGCTGGAAAGCAGCTTTGCAGAAAAGGCCCTGGGGGTCCTGAAGGACAAGTTGGACATGAGCCAGCCGTGAGCCCTTGTTGCAAAGAAGGCCAACAGCCTCCTGGGCTGCATCAGGAAGACCACTACTAACAGCTCAAGGGAGGTGATCCTTGCCCTCTGCTCAGCACTGGTGAGACCACATCTGGAGTGCTGGCTCCAGTCCTGGGCTCTCCAGTACAAGTGAGGCCCTTCTGGAGCAAGTCCAGCAAAAAACCATGAAGATAGTTAAGGAACCAGAGCACCTGACCTATGAGAAGAGGCTGAGAGGGCTGGCATGTTTAGCCTGAAGAAGAGAAGGCTCAGGGGGGATCCTATCAATGTGTATAAATACATGATTGTGGGAGAGGGTAAAGGAGATGGACCCAGACTCTGCTCAGCGGTGCCCAGTTACAGGACAAGAGTTAATGGGTACAAACTGAAATACAGGAAATTCCATTTAAATGTAAGTAAAAACATTTTATCTTAAGTTAAGAACGCCAAGCATCTTCAATAAGCAGTTCTTAAATATAATGCGTCATAAACAGAAGTAAGTAACATACAATTTAAAAATAGACTTGATGTCTTTAAATCAATCCTCCTCCCTCCTTCTATGTGATGACAACTAAAGACGTCTACCTAGAAAGGGTAATATCTTCTTTGGAGATAAAGTGACTGCTCATAAAGCGAAGCTTCCACCGTGACTTATTTTTAATATAAATGGCTTGATCACTTGATCCCAATGAGAAGCACTTACTGCACACTGTCATATTCACAAGGAGTGCACTGTCTGAAGGTTAGAATTTCCTTAGTGTGTGTATAGGGCACCATGTTTATGAAAATTCAGTTTTGGAATTAATCAGCTTTTGTTTTTTTATGAACAGGATAGCTCCTCCATTTGCCACTCCGAGGGTATTTCAGAGCATGTGTTTCAGAGCCACGTGCAAGTCACTCAGAATCCCACTCCTGCACATTAATATCCAAACCAGCTGACCAGATCTACATCCTTTTGACTGACCTCCAACATTATTATTTTTACCAGCAGAAAAAACTACTATATCTTTGTGGAGGTCCACTGGACAACAGATGGGCCCCTCTTGCAAAATTGACCTACAAAATTGGTTTGGGGCTGTCACACTGGCCCCAAATCACAACGGTATAGCTCTGAGTCAAAACTATGATGTTAACCTTATGCTAAATATTGAAATCAGATATTCAGAAAATGTAGTATAAAGTTTTCAAAGGCATTGAGACCCAGGGAACTCTGCCGTCTCCTATACCTCCTATACCACTTCATGAAGGGTAGAGGAGAAGGGCAGTTAGACCACTGAGAAGTGCTTTAGAAAGGTATTTGGGCCTGAATCCACTCAACCTGACTTTAGGCCTGTATCTGAACTTGCTATATTGGGAACAGAGGGGCCATGGGTTCCTTTCTAAACAACGGAGCAGAGACAGGACTTCTAGGGAGCAATTCAGACAAGCTAGTAAGACCTACCTCTGATAGTGGCTATTTATTGACTGTGCAACGAGAACAAAGCAAGTATGTTTCTAATCCACACAAGTCAGACAAGCATGTAAACCTAGGGAAGATGAATCTCAGCCTTGAAACTGTGTGTTCAGTTTGTTTGGCTGATAACAGCAGAATGTTGCAAGAAGCATAGAAGACAAACCACTAAAACAAGGTAGCTATTTTTACACCTGAGCATTACCTTAGCACAAAAATTTTTCCAAGTAAAAACATAACACTACTGTGAAAAGACCTGGTATTCTGCACCACATCAATTCCAGTCTGTGAAATAGTGAGGAATACTTGAAAACTTGCTATTTTGACGGTCTTCTAGAAATAGATCACCAATCAGGATGCTGCTTTTCACATAATACCCCTCTTGTGCACTGAACTAATATCCATTCAAATACAGAAGAATGAAAACAATCACATTTCTCACCTCTCAAATGGACCAGAGAATACAGAACTCAAATCAGTTTGTGTTTTTCATTAAACTGGACATGTTTACAAGTAAGATGAAAGCAATACTTGCTGAAATGACCTCCTTTCCTCTGTTTGTAAGATTTATTGAAGGCAATATAGAATGACAACAATAGTCAATCATAGGTGACAGACTGCCCTTTTATTAGGCATAGTGAAGCCAATTAATCGAAGAGAGCTTTTCTCCCTTCACCTCCTGAAGGCATGTACTGTTAGAACGCATTTGAAAATTCTACGGCAATAAATAAAGGTGCCGGAACTACTCATTTGAACTTTGAGAAATTATTTACAGGTACTTGAGATGCTCAATATTAACATTCTACACAGTCTGCTGAGCAAAGTGCCTGCTACTGTAATTTGCACAGAACTAAGATTTAAAATAAAACTTTAAAACAAGGCCACTCTCAAGGATAATGAGAAAGGAATGCCTGTGAGAGAAAGTAAGAATAATAGGAGCATTGAAACCTGTCTTGCAGTAAGTAAAGACTGCTGAGTTAATCAAAGAAGTCTTTAAATAAGGATGGAAGGGAAGATGGGCTAGTGAACCAGTCACAAGTTTACAGCACAGAAGTAATCAGTTATTTGGATTTAATTCTAGATGCCAGATTACCTGCCATTTGTAGGAGATACCAAAGGCCATTTGAGATGAAAAGCTAATGTCTAACAATCTTCTTAATTATGGAATATCAAGAACTCAAGATGTCGTAACTCATGTTCCAATTTCTGTGGTCAATATGCTTCTAATGAGAACTGTTGTAATATATTCCTTTGGGAGGCATATAAGAAAAGTGAGTAACTTGGTGGCAGCTCCCTTTTTAGGGCACACACTTAAAACATCCCTTTATTCTTGGATTACCTCAAGCATCTTTTCTGGATTACCTTCATCATAAATTCAACTACAATCTTACCAGCTTCGCAGCTGGGCCCAGTGAAGCCTTGTGGGCAGGCACACACATTGGAAGCAATGCAGGCTCCTCCATTTCTACACCCATCTTTGCAAAATGCTGAAATAACAAAAGCACAATATATGGTTAAGAAAGAACTAGCAAAATTACACTCAAAAACTTTGCAGGTGTTCATGGGCCTCTATAGAGTAGAGTGACACAAAACACAGTCCTGTAGTGCTGAACGCAAAGGCTGTTTTCACCTAAGGATAGAGGTCACTAAGAGATGGTTAATAGCTGCCCTGCCTCATCAACCAGATGGACTGACAAGAGGGAGAGGGAGGTTGGAGTAAATCATCTGAAGAAAACAACCCACTTACGTGCTCCTTCCCATACACTGGAAAACAGAGAACCTCTGTGAAAGGGAACCTCTTCCACAGCAACAGAGCCTGCTTAGGGCACGGCTGTTCTTCACTGCTTCCCAAATAAAGGCCCGAACCTAATAGGCACAATTAAGCACTAAATTAACTGGCTACCTGACTCCTAAATTCAGCAACTAGATCAAAATAATAAAAATAGTAAGTTTTGCCCATGGGATTTTAAAGAGCTTTAAAACTTTTACCATTTACAGTTTGAAGTCCAGCCTTGGATTTGTTCTTTGACTCACAGTAGAATCTATTTAAGTGCAGCATTATCCAGATACAGCTGTCAATAAGTGTGTGCCTGTAAGAATCTCTTCTGCTGACACAGAAATGCAACCAGCTCTGACATAAAATATGGCAGCTGTTTAATTGCTTTGATTGTATCTGTACTATAGAGTAAGCCATGCTGCGTTCACAAGAAACTACAGAGGAAAACTGCAGGCGAAACTAGGTGGACGAAAGTTATCACCAACGCAAAGAGTGGAATTCTGCCCCAGGGCACTGGGGCTACCCCTACGTTTGTAAACGGTGACAAGAGATATGAAGTTTGGTGTGCAGCTGCTCCATAAGTCAGCATCACTGCTGAGGTCTGAAGGTGGATCTAAGAGAGAACGTAAGTGTTACGAAGCTGACCTTTCCAACTCAGTTTTGAGGCATTGAGCTTGTGAAGTAACACACCTTCAACAGAAGGACTGGGGAATACTTCCAAGCACAGCAAAGGACTCAGTCGTACACAGACTGGGCGCTCTTCTCATCAGAGTGACTGCGTGTATGTCAGCCTCAGGTGGTTTTTCTCACACCCCAGAAGAGGGATAACGGCATAAATAGGGGTATTGGCTGACATCTCTGCCTCTAGCCATGTGTTTGACTGGAAGTAGGCACAGCTACTGTGTTTTACAAAGAGCTCATATATATTAGGAATACAGAGAAAAGACATACTGGGACTACGGTGAAGGAACAGTTAGTGTGAAGACCTTAATCATGTTTAGCAATTAAAGAAGTACTGGATTGCTTAGCCTTGATAATACACAGCAGCAGAATGCATCTATGAAATATTATCGGTGTTAATTCAGGTCCATTAGATTCTCACACCTAACAGATTGGGGGATTGAGGTGCAGTTTCAGAGAACCCTGGGTATGCCATTGCTGCAGCAATACTTCTCATGTCTGAGCCAACTCACTTACAGCTGTACTACCTGTATGGTCAGATATCCCCTAAATCCTATCCTAGGAGTCTGAGGACTTCTGAGAATTTGGGCCCAAGTTCCAACTATTAATTCCTCTGATGTGAAATACGACAGGAATTATAAAAGTAGCATTGTATCTCTAGAAAAGCGTCTGAGACTATTAGTATAATTTTGAATGTTCACCAGTGAATGGCAGTCTTAGAAAACAGGGCACCAGCTCCTGGGTAGCAAAACTTTTGTGCATGAATGTCTACTGCTTTTCTTATTTACAATGGAGGGACACAACATACCAAACAATTTTCAGTTCATCCAAGCAAAATAGCAAGTGACTGATAGTGGAAAATGTAGATTTGATAATATTTTCATAACTGTAACTTTGTTGGTAATGCTGAGTTTTCTTGAATGGAGTAGCATTTATACAAACTTAAGTTGGGACAGAAATGAAAAGTAGTTACTCCAAATTTTAGAACATACTACTTATATATGCATCATCCTTAAATTACTATGAACACTGTACATTGTAAAGTTTGTCTATCCGCTCATCAAGACTTTTTTATAGGTGCAGAACCTAAATATCTAGCATTTCGACTGTCTTCTTCAAGGTCTGTGAAAAGACTGACATTAACTCATCCAATTCAAAGACTGCTGAACCCCAGGGTCCTCAACAGCTTACCTTTACATATGGTCCCATTTCCTGTGTAACCTGGCTTACAAACGCAGTTGTGCCCACCCACAGTGTTGAAACAGAGTGCGTTTTCATCACAGTTGTGCTGGTTTGTGATACATTCATCATGCTCTGAAAAGTGAAATAATAATCGGATGTTCTTGAATATTGGACAAATTTTTACTTACAACAAAACAAAAGCTTTACATAGGTTTCAATGTAAAAAAGAGACGAACAGTAGTAGTTACTGAAGACAGGGCAAGGTGAACATGCAACTATGGAATAAACAAGGGTATACATTTTTAGCACATACTTGTATATGATATATGTGTTGTAGCACAACTCCACTTCATTAATAGGGAGCTACCATCATGGGCTACAGGGTACTAATAAACATTTGCCAAAAAAATGGATAGCAAACTACAAATCCATATGCTAGATCTACCGTTCAACTTATTCATGCTGATTTATCTTAAGTGGGATTCACAGGGTTTCCTTCGAAAAGCTGACTAATAGCGCAAGTCACACATTCCAAACTGCAAAAAATGTGATTAGCAGAAGGCAGGACTTCAAAATGTAGCCCACGCTTTCCTTCACTTCATTGTGTACACAGCTCTCGTCTTTATTCAGATGAACAATGTAAACTGAAAACAAAGGTCTACCTCCTGCTCAGAGTATAGGACTTTCATCATGGGGTGTTCTAGCACCAGAGCTCAATGGATTTGACTCTTCAGTCTGGTGACTAAACTTCAACATACTGGGGAAATACCACTTTCAGATTAAATGAACAATAAAGACAATAAGATTTTGTGTTAACTCGAAGAGTACTGCTTAATTTGAAACACAAAAATATTCTATAAGTATTTAGGTTACTCAACATTTTGATTTTTTAGCTTATAATTAAAAAAAAAAAAAGAGAAAAAATTTCGAAATAAGATGTTCTAAAGTATCATTTCAAAATGTCACATGAAGTGATCCAGCATTTTCGAAACGAAATACGTTAGTCTGAAAGCATCAGAAAAGAAATGTTTCGGCCTTCCAGAAATCTTCCTTGTGCTTTCTTTAATTCATCTAACTGTAAATAATTCCAGACTCTCTGCAATCTTTAATTTCAGGAAAACTGATCATTTGGGGGAAAATAAAAGTTGTCCATTTTCAATCAGCAGACTAATCTGCAAGTAAGGTTTCCATAGCAATCGTGCTGGCACGGTTTAGTAAATTTTATTAGTGTAGCTTATACTTGTTCTGTCTATCTGACCCAAGTCTTAAATCTGGAATTGGATGTTCTTTCTTCTCTGACTTTAGGTATGTCACATTGCTTTGAAACTTCCACTTTACAAATAAGAGCTGAATCCTACACATACCCCACAGAGTGGTTGTGAAAATTAATTTGTTAACATTTGCAAATCACTATGTAAATGTTCAGCTTGCTATTTCAATAGTGGTCATAAATGATGGGAGTGTAAAACTGGCAAAAGGGACCTACATCTCTAATCCATCAACACCTCTAAATTGACCTCTGCTAATGGCAAATACCCGTTTTTTAAAAGGAAGAAAAATCACCAAAATATAGCTAACTAATTTCAAATACTGCACAAGGGATTTTTTTTTTGTTGGGTTTTTTTTTTTTTAATAACACTTACCTGATACCGCACTTACAAACAAGAACTTAAGTGTCTCTTGTATTACCAATAATGCTGTTATCAGCCCTCATCCCTTCCGAGCAAGTCCCTTACTGAATGCAGCAGAGCATGCGCAGCAGACCTCAGTCCTGAAGCATGAGATTTAATTACTTTACTCTCAGCATGGATAACTAAAATTGTTAATGTCAACCAAATGATCTGGCCCTTTTAGACTCCAGTGAAAATATCTGACTCTGACCTCTTGCCACAGTGAAATCTCTTATGTTGGCTGAAACAGTATTTTTGTTAAATCAGTCCATAAAACAACAAAAAAGTCATGATTACTTAAATTAGCTACAAATGCCATCTGTGCTGTAATGATACTCTGGATTTCTTAGTTTGTGTTTTTATCATGATGTTATTTACGGCATGCTATTTAAATAATAAATATATATTATTTTCTCATTTTTAAAAGTTCTACATAACATACAACAGGAAATTAACTAAGGGAATGTGAGAAACGTTATGCCAAAATATCTTGTGAAGGCAGTATTTCAGAAGGTAGGGTATATACAGCAATATGTTACACCAGTAGACTCAATTCAAAACACCGAATTTGGCAAATTAAGCATCATGCTGAACAAGCAAGTGTAACCACCACTGCATTCCTTGAGGATGCAGCAGCATCCCTGGCACGCACAACACCTCTTTACTGGGGATAAGAGCGTATGAGAGAAAAGCAGCTAATCATAGACTGTCATATTAAAAGGAATGACTCTAAGCACATGTCTGGAACAGCTCTGAAAGCCTGTGAAGGCATCCAAAGGCAGGGGAACTGGTGTGGCCTTTATGCCAACAAACTTACTCTTGGGTTTCTAATACAACAAGGTATTAAAACTATGCATAACTCTACCTTGCAGAACTGTGGCCTCAAAGATTATTTGCATTGTCCTTTGGGAAAAAAAAAAGATTGTTACGCCTGGTTGTGCTTTCATAATATTTAGTCTCTGAGCAGAGACAAACTAGTAAGCCTTTCGAGATGAATTTTTCTTCAAGTGGATGGTATAGATAAAATAAATTAACCTTTTAGCAGTTAGGTAATGGAGCTTGAATTCAAAGACAATATGCCTTGTTCCCTGCTCTGGCAGTAAGAAACTTCAGTATCTCATATCCTCCTGTAAGACAGCTCATGGAGGATGTCTGCCAACATTTCAGCAACGGGGTCCAGCACAAAATCAAAACTGCAGTATAATCAAAATAGCCAGCATTTCTACAACTGTGGCTATCTGCTCAAACTTCAGGTCTATTTTTCTTTTAAATCAAGTATTAGTGACTCATGAAAAATTCACGGTTCTGAAAGACAATTCTTGGATTGAAGTTTACATGTCATTAAATTGGAGGAAAATGTCTCTGAGCAAAAGGAAAATTTGTGATTCATTTAAAGAAATAGACACTTTAAAACAATGGGAATGCAGAAGAATCAGCAATGATATTTTACATCCCATCCAGTAGTTTTACATCATTTGAATTAATAACACAATTAAAAACATTTAAATGTATTGCCTCTTCCTACTCCTTGTTTCAGTGGCAGCTAACAGAGCAAAGAGTCTACTTCTCAAGACTAGCTTTGCTGTGGACAGATTACAAATGGTTAAACTACATCGAAAAAATCCTGTACACAAAGCATCTTACTACGTTCAGCTAAAAAACGTATATGCCACACTAGCCACAGCAATTTTGAAGAGACCATCAGAAACTGCTTTTTCCATAACTCTGTTACAAGGTATGTCTGTCCAGTTTTATTAACGATAGGATTTATTTGTGATAAAAAGGGTGCGTCTGTTGATAACTCTTTACTTCATATCTATTACTTTGGTTTCCCTTTCTAATCAAACATTTGAAGAGTCACTTTAAATAAAGAGGACATTATAGAAACTAAGCTCAGCAATCTTAAATAGCAAACCAGGAACTGCATAAGCAGGTATGAGAACATATTACAAAGAAGTAAAAAAGCAATTTATAAAAGAATTATCTAAAGAGTACCATGAATATGGTGTCTTCTACTTTAAGTTCAAAAAAATAGTACAGAAACATTATTTGCATTGTTTAGAAATATAAATACTGCTCAAATATATTGCTGATGCTCCAAGAAGCAATACTGAAGCTATTTATTTCAAGCATCTTTAGAAATAATGTGACACAGATTTAACAAAAGCCTTATGCTCATTTCACTACACACCATAATGATGATGGGGACAGGCCAGGTACAACAGTATGTTACAGAGTCAAAGAAATAAAAATTACTTTCGCAGAGAGATTTTAATGATTTACACACCTGAATCTGCATAAACACATATTCCAGAAAGACCATAGGTATGGGTTTCAACGATTACTTCTAAAGCTTTATTATCTAATATATCCAAGATCCATTTTGCACTACCCAGGACTCTATGCTCAACAGAATTAAAATTCATAAAATCTCTGGTCTAGGAATTGACTGAAGTCTTAAACACAGTATTCACAGTCGCTAAACTATCTGTTGAATAAGGTCTTGCTAGACGCAAAAAATTTTTCAACTCTAAATAATTTGTTATTACTCCACAGTAAGAACATATGAATGTTTCACTAAATAGCTTTCAAGACACAGACAACTTAAAGAAATGCAAGAAGCATATGCTCACACAATTACTTGCCTATGTGTTTGCGTGTGCAGCAAACAGATCACATACACACACACATAAAAAAGATATATATAACTACACACATACACACACAGATGTGCTTTATTTTACTTTGATTCATTATGAAATATTCCTCCAGAATATTTCACATGGTTTGTCTGACAAAAAAGTTGTTAGTTTATACCAAAAAAGAGACAAGGACATTCTTTAAGGTCTGGAACATAAATTAAGCATGCGGATTCTCATGACAATTAAGGTTAACAAGATGACATTCACAGTGAAGCACTGCATCCTAAGGAGAGACTCTGCTGGTATAAACTGATGTAGACCCACTAATTCCTACGCTGTATGACAATGCCCATCAGCTGGGCCTCTCACCAATTTTACATCTGGAGATTCCTGCAGAACCAAGTAATACGCTGTCCAAGAGGTATATCACCTATCTTCTCATTTATTTTCCTAGTGCTACGCGGCACTCAGCCCCCTGTCCTTCGTAGTGTGTTCTTCATGATTAAAAATAAACAGAAAACCTGCATAGTATTTGCTATGCACTATTCTAATTGTGTACTGTAAGCTTTTGCCAACTGCCGATATTTATCTCACACATCCAAATTTTGTAAACATCCAAGGAAAAAAAAGAAACCAACAAACAGAATCCAATCCAACAGCAAAAAGGATTATACCCGAGTTGCATCAGTTTCTAATGGTAAAGAATATTATGCTGACAGTTTTCCCAAACCATTCATTACCAATATGGGAGATTAAGAGCTAAGACCACACTGAAAACACAGAAATGCATAAAAGTACCCAAATATATAAATAAAACATATTCCTCCAATTGTAATCTTGTAATGCCATCCAAAAGACATTCATTTTTGACTGAGAAATCTGTGGACTACTATTAAATTAAAAAGTTTTTTTAAAAAAGAATATTTTAGATATTTTTTTCTCCTTAAGATGTCTCTGAATTCCTGAATTGCAATTACTTTTTGTCTCCTGTTTCCTTCTGATTGATTTAGAATAATCAATAGAAGTGTGGTGACCTGCTGGCAATCTGACACGGCAGTGAAAACAGGTAAGAGTTATTTTAATTGTCACTATCCTACACGCTTACATACCCACTCATAGTTTATCTAAATTACAAGCTTTTGTCCTCATATTGTTCCTGTACAAGATAAAAATTTGTATTAATTATATGGACAGTTCGGAAGACTTGTTCAATTAAGATCATTTGGGAAGTGACAGATGGTTAATTTCTTTAAAGACTTCACATTAACTTGTTTAAACTCTAATTAGCAGGGTTACTTAAAGTCTCAGTATATTCACTCTATTTTCAAAGAGAACAAATTTATTGATGATATATGGTTTGTTCTTCCATATACTTAAGTTACATTTTTCTACAGATATCCCCAATTTAAATGCAAAATGGAACCCATCCTTTAATTACTCAGAGTTACCATCACACAGTTTACCCTTACTTAATTAATGATTCATGACTCTAGCATCAACAGCCACCAACAGCTGTCCTCAGTTCAAGGCTGGGGATATGAAAAGCAAGGTCTCCCTACAACAGTCTGCTAATCTTGTTTCTTGATTGATTTTCACTTTCATCCACTACTATACATCCGTTATCCATGCTGCTCTTGGTCCTCGTTTTCTACTTCTTTCTTCACTGCAGTCATAAACAACTCTTTTTTGAACTTACGTCCAGAATGTTTCCTACTTTCTTCTCTTAATTATGTTGATAATAAAAATAGCTCTGGCACACGCATGTTCTTTTCTCAAGGGCTGTTTAGAGATCATCCTGCTTTCTGAAATGCTGTTTCTGACTGTAATTACTTAGACCATTGTTGTTCTTCAGGGAGAACAGCTGCCATCATCTCATCCAGATGTCTACTTCTCTCTTTTATTTATTAGCTTATTTACTTATTCTGTACTTGCTGTTAATACGATAAAAAAGAAAAACAAGAAACTGTAACTAAATCTTAGGAAAAAATCCAGTTGGGGGTATAGCCAAAACCCAGTATCCCTTTTCATACTCATTATGAGAAAGCTTGAGTCTGCTTTTGAGGTCAGAAGCGCTTTGGAGAAAGCTCTGAGATGGCTGCAACTTGACACTAGAGACAGACAAGATCGAGCTGGAATCTGGGAGCTGCGCATGGGCAGCTTGATCTATTTCAGTTTAAAATTAAGCAAAGTCAGACACATCATGTGAATTAAACTGGAGCTGTGGGACACGGATTTATCTCAAAGCAGTGCTGCAACAAAACCCCCAAAATTATCTGACTGATGGGCTTTAATCCAGGACAGGGGTTCTGTGGCTGACACCTATAAAAGAGCAGATCAGAAGTATTCACAAATGAGGATATTTTGCTGGCTTACCAAAAAGAATCTACTTTCACATGTCTGCATAGCCCTTGCCCATAAGCCTTTAGTAACTGCTCTGAAGAGCAAGTGGGTAAGGACAGACCAGCTGGACAGACAAACATCAGCAGAGCCACTTCTTCTGGAGACTTATCTCAGCATAAGGGGTTAGCTAAACTACACTGTGAGGCCGAGTTTGGGTCTTGCACACTCCGTGTTATAATTAACACTATGTGTTTAATTATAACTTTAGCTACCTTGATATTTGGTAGTATCTTTATGGGTCTTAACGGATATAATTTTGTTTCATAAACAGAAATCCTTACACTTTGAGTGAGATGGTGAAATTCACCCCTAAAACATCTCCCCCTTCTAACTATGTTATTTTCTCACTAGGAGAAACAAAACTTTTAATTTGTGCCTTGTTCTTTACCAACATGAGAATATGAGAAAGACTCATAGACCAAGAGAAATGCTACATGTTGATATGCAAATACATATTTTTAAAATAAGGAATAGGATATTCTAATCTTAGCAAAGAAGAGTTTTTTGAAAATGTTCTAAGATTTTCATCTTTAAGAATTATTTCACAACAAACTTTCATCTAAAGAAAACACAAGTATTATTTCACACACTAAAGTCTGCAAGAGACAAACATTTTTTTCTACACCCTTAATTATACTTTAAGACTTTTTTGCACATTATGCAAGTGATTTTCATATATTTTTTTGGGTTATTCCAAAACTGGAATTCTGGATTTTCTTCCTAGACTGAAGAAAAATATAATTGCTACCCATAAGTCTTTCTAAATTGTCCACTAGCAATTTTAAACTACATAACTCTAATCATGGATTTTATGGCTCTCAGCAGTGTATCACAGAATCACAGAATGGTCAAGGTTGGAAGGGACCTCGGCAGATCATCTAGTCCAACCCCCCTGCTCAAGCAGGGTCCTCTAGAGCGCGTTGCCCGGGATTGCATCCAGGCGGGTTTGGAATATCTCCAAGAATGGAGACTCCACTACCTCTCCGGGCAATCTGTGCTAGTGCTCTGTCACCCTCACAGTGAAGAAGTTTTTCCTCATGTTCAGACGGAACTGCCTGTGTTTCAGTTTGTGCCCGTTGCCTCTTGTCCTGTCGCTGGGCACCACTGAAAGAAGTCTGGCTCCATCTTCCTTGCACCCTCCCTTCAGATACTTATGTACATTGATCAGATTCCCCCTCAGTCTTCTCTTCTCCAGGCTGAACAGGCCCAGCTCTCGCAGCCTTTCCTCATAGCAGAGAGGCTCCAGTCCCCTCATCATCTCTGTAGCCCTCCGCTGGACTCTCTCCAGCAGCGCCATGTCTCTCTTGTACTGGGGAGCCCAGAACTGGACACAGTACCCCAGCTGAGGCCTCCCCAGGGCTGAGCAGAGGGGCAGGATCACCTCCCTCCACCTGCTGGCAACACTCTGCCTCATGCACCCCAGGAGACCATGGGCCTTCCTGGCCACAACAGCACATTGCTGCCTCATGCTTCACTTGTTGCCCACCAGCACTCCCAGGGCCTTCTCGGCAGAGCTGCTTTCCAGCAGGTCAGCCCCCAGCTTGTACTGCCGCATGGGGTTATTCCTCCCTAGGTGCAGGACCCTGAGCTTGCCTTTGTGGAACTTCAGGAGGTTCCTCTCCGCCCAGCTCTCCGGCCTGTCCAGGTCCCTCTGGATGGCAGCACAGCCTTCTGGTGTGTCAGACTCTCCTCCCAGTTTAGTATCATCAGCAAACTTGCTGAGGGTGCACCCTGTGCCTTCCTCCAGGTCATTGATGAATACCCAGGACTGACCCCTGGGGGACCCCGCTACCTAGAGGCGTCCAACTAGACTCTGCACCACTGACTACGACTCTCTGAGCTTTGCCATATATACACCTACCCAGATCTCAACCTGAAAAGCCCAACGCATAAGCTGAATGGGGAGCACTCCATCCTTCCTGTGGTATCTCTTCAACAAGAAATCAGTGTCAAGATCTCCTGGAACTCAGGGAAGACAAAAAAGATTCTCCAGCTCAGCTACAATGGACAAGGTGATGTCTAAAATACGTATCTCAAGTCAGGTCTACCACTGCTCCCTTCCACCTTCCTCCACAGCTCTTGAGCAAATCACTTAAACCTACTTAAACCCACTTAAGTTTCCTCCTCTTCAAAATTTGCATTATAATTGTGATTTCCCATTTCATGGGAGCAAGATGTAATTTTACCAAATATTCACATTGCCCTCATGGAGGGTTCTACTTTAATATTAATCATTACTACTTCATATAACATCCTATGAATTTTTACACTTTTCAACCATTTAACCAGAGAAAATCTATTGAAGAATATTTAACATAACAGTCAAAATAAAATAAGCTTTAATTTCCTTCATTTCTACCATTTTCTATATTCCTTCCTGAAGGGAAAGGTTCACGGGAAGTGTTTTCTAAGGCACATAGCAGAGGCCTAACTGTTTCCCCTAAAGCAAAGACTAACTCCCACTGATTTCAATGGCAGGACTGTAATGCAAATCCAAAATGATTTTGAAAATCCGACCTTAAGAGACTTCAGCCTAGACATTAGGTCTGCGACCTTGTCACCCACTTCTTTCTTGCCTTAATGCAAACCGATCTCTTAATATCTTGTCTCTTTTATCACCAGCATTTTTTAAACAATGTTTCTATCCTTTAAAAGGTATTTCATCATTTAGCCTGTGTTGCTCCATATATTCCTTTTACTTTCTTTTTTTTTATCTAGATAGATACATTATCTCTTCCTAGGTAAATCTTTTTCAATTCCAGCCTGTACTGTGAAACCTCCCAGGTATTTATGATAAACTGATGCTTTCAAAATCTTCCATTATGTTGTCAAAAGTGACAATGAGCGTGAATTCTGCATCTAGAGATTCCTACTTCCTCTCTAACAGAAAAATAGCCAGCCTAGAACTGTAAATATCCTACTCCAATTTCCTTAGCCAGCTGAAAACTGTTTATTTTACTACTTCTCCTAATGCCAGCTCTTTTAATTTACTGTTTCCTTACTAAAAGACTCCATGTTATACAAGTCTGCTACCAGCAAGAGATATATGTATTGGATACTCGGTCTCCATCTTGCACATCTTTCTTATATAGTGGAACCAGGAAAGCAACTCTCAGACTGCTCCTAAGGCTCATAACTTCCTGCCTGTTCTCATATTTCACTATTAACAACTTAGAGATCATCTACATAACCAGATGGCTCCACAAAAGCTCCTCTGAGCAACAGCAGTTTTTCAGCACTAAGATCACAGAAGGATGCATACATAACGGGACAAGAAAAACATGTCTCAGAAATCAAGTACTGTCTAAAGTTGGTTTGATAAACCATAGAAGTACTCAGAGCTCTCTGGAGACAGTTGGTGCCACTTTTCTACTCTTTTGGGATACCATCATGACCAGAGTTTGCCAGCTCATTATTACAGAGGGCTGCCAAGGAACTTGGCAGGACCACTGCCATGATGGAGGATAGTGCTTGACTGGAGGACAGGTGAAGAAAATGAGAGACACTACTGCAGTAGATGTTGCTTTGATCCTGCTCTTGTTGTCCTCAGGATTCTGATGCAACTTATCTAATCATAAATATTAGGGAACAAAATCTGTCTTCTTATGCAGCAGAGCAATTTATTGATACAGGAGACGGTTTGCCTTAGCTCCCCAGTGGTAGCGGGCCACAGGAATACAGATGACTACAGATGACTCAGTGGTTATCAAGAAGGGCAACTGTAAGTGGCTGAGCTCAGTGGGGAGAGGTCTTCCTCAAGTGTTGCTCACCTAACTTAGGAGAGGGGTCTCTACTTGAAAATGGGGACAGAGATGTCCACAGTGAAGGTTCAGTAAAGCTTCAGTGAAGGTAAAGCAGAATGATACTGGCATTTTGTCCTCATCTCTGCCCTGATACCGTCTCTAGTGATGCTTCTCACTTTCTCTAGAGCTTATCCTCCATGGTAGACTGTAAAAGCACACTGAAATAGCATAGTAAGTGCACACTGTGGCTGCTGCACAACCTCTGCACCCAAGCTGTCCTTCCTGGGAATGAAAGCGCCCAAGGAATAACGGTACAGCCAGTTCTCAGCACATCACAGTGTCAGGGAAGCTCTAGCACACGTACCCACCCTTGGAAGCCGCAAGCACCCTGGCTTCTGCAGTTTAGACACAGCCCTCAATGCCAAGAGCTGGCAGCAGCGCTGCAGAAGCGGGCTTGGCTGCCACAGGATACATCTGTGCTGCTTTTAGCAAAACACAGCACAGCATAGTAACAGACAGGCAATGAAATTAGTTTTCCCATTCCTCCCCCCACCCCGCAACACAGGCTATCTCACTTGTTTCACAGGTAGATTTTGCAGCCCACACTGTACTTTTATTGCCAAAGTTTAACTGCTGCTGCCAAGCAAGCTGACAAATAATGATTTCTGTATTTACATATATGAATATGTATATTTGTGTTTTATATTGATAACTAAATATTTGCATAACTGCATGTTAACAAACTACATATTCGAAAAATTCTGCCATCAAATCTGCTGTCCTATGGAAGGGCACCATGAATTACCCTAATAAACAGAGACAAGGATGACATTAAGTCCTCAGTATTGTTCAGGTATGAAACACAAATTACAAGTTTAGAATTAAACCACAGAGTTAAGAAACAAAGCAAACTTTAATCATATATTCCATTTTTGTAATACTATTGTCACCCCAGGATAAATTTGCCTTTGTATTCCCACCTGTTTTACATGTCTGCCCTTTGGAAAGGGTATGTTCAGATGTGGCAGACAACTTTGCAGCCCACTAACTTTAGGGTGGGTACTAAGTGAATAATCATAGAGTGTTCATAACATAATGGAATACCTGTCCAGGCTACAACTGACCGCATTCTGTTTTTACTTCCCAAATGTTAAAATGATGTAAGTTCTAGCTACATCAGCTATAAGTTACATTGAATTCTACTACATCCATCTCCCCCTTCTAAAAGACTAGAAGGAAAGTAATGAATTCTGTACAGACATACATGTACACACTCCACACTTACTAAAAACATAAGAAAACAATTAAAAGGGATTCTCTTGACAGAACCACCTTTCCAGAAATCAAGAATCGACTATTCATGCCCATTCTGAACCTTGTGAAATCTTTACCTTCCTTATTTTTTTTTTTGTAATGCACTGTCACTAAAAGATTCTACAGTTTTCCAAATCCCTGAACATCAAAGTTAACACTGTGTGACAGCTGCTATGTTCCAAACTCGTCACATTTAGTGGTCTGTAACAGGGTAAATGACACAATTACCTGCTGTAATTACTGTTGCTGACAACATATTCTCCCTGGTGATTGGTTTATGTGATTCAGAGCTGCTTATCTTTGTCAGTCCAATCCAAATCTCCATTTGCACGTGACTCTGACATTAACTTAGTAAGTATTCAAAAATTAGTTCCAATATCTGCCAAGACAGATATTTGGGATGGTGAGGATAGCAAAAATTCATCTTCTATTGCATGGCTAAACAGTCCACCATAGTCCTCTGCTTGAATGTTGTTTTGCATTAGAAAATAAGTATTTATAATAAAAATCTGTTTTTCATTTACATTAACTGGTCATTTGTTTTATTAATATATCGGAAAATACACTTACTGAAACAGGTAAATAAAATGAAGGAATAAAATGCAAATAAATAAGTAAATAAGGTAATAATTAAGTGATAAATATATTAAGATATGCTTTCTCATGACAATTTTAAAGAATACCTACAGAAAACAATAGTGACTTTGAATATAGCAGCATGAGTTACAGGCTAATCAAGCTAGCTGACTGCAAGTACTTCTCTGGAATACATTTCACTTTTAAAATATAAAATAGGTACAGTGCCTTGCTACATTTCTCCTATGAAATATGTATGGCAATGTACAAAGACTGCAACATAAAGGGACTGCAGGAACCTCTGTAATCTTTCTGAGAGGACTTAGAAGCTTATCAGAAAAAAAGGAAAACTTCTATAAACCTTTAGGTAGAACAGCCTCATCTTTTTTTGCTAATCTTGTTGACACAGCTCTCAGTGCAAGAGAAATATTAAGATCTTCACACAGTTTTGAGTGATTTGGTGGGGAGAGCCTCCATTTTTGCACATCCAACTACGTAAATCGTAAAGAGGACTGATTTCAGAATAGTAAATTGAATTGATTTCTGTTTTCAGTTTTCTAGTTCAGATCTGAAGATGCCCCAAAACCACTACTGTTTTCTAAAAAAATACAAGATAGAATACTAATCTATATTGAGAATTGCCTTAAAAAATCAAGCATCTTTCATAGATACAATGTTTTCAGAAACACTGCATCGCTATATGCATCTTAACTAAAAAAAAAGTGAAATGTCACCGAGAACCTTGGGATTATGTTGCACAGGAGCAGTTGTACCTGTTATGTTGTACGGCGTAAAGTGATGCTTCCTTTCACATCGACCTGACTTTTCAAATTAAAGATGATGATTTGGCCAGTCTTCCTCACAGAAGAGGAAGACTTCCTCACAACAACCACCCCCTGAGGATGGGTTCTGATGCATTTTCTCAGTATGGCAGTATTTGTGCCTCCTTGTCAGCCTGCATCTCCCGACTGTCACAGAGAAGCCCTGCTGTCACTTGGGCATCTTTGTTCATGTAGGTGAACTGACAAACTCGGACAGGGCAAGTTCTGGAGCTAGAACTACCTTTAGACAGGAATAGAAAGACAGAAAAAGCATCAATTTACCTTCTCTAAATTATCGGTGCTACGCATTTGTGCAGGACCAGCCATAGTCTGGCTGCAGGATCATCGGCAAATTTCAGGACGAATCAGAATTAACACGCAGAACAACAAACATAAGCCTTTCTTTGGGATTACATGTAGGAACACAGACAACGAGTGAGTCAGTGAAGTGGATAAGCCCAATATGTTTACTTTGTGCGCCAAGACATTTCAGGGTAGATTTCAGCACAATTTATTTGCAAAGACGGACTAGCAAGTACGCTGCTCCTGCTGTGGTTAACAGGTTTTACAGCATGGCTAAGTACGGCCACTACTCCAGGACAAGTTTGTTTGGAAGACAGGTTTGTAGCCCTAAAGGCTAATTCTGAATTCTTTCAGCTGCAGCAATGAGCTTCCAGTTTGTAAAAAAAAACATTTTGATGTAAAGTTTATTTGTTTTAGTAAGTCAAAAATCATCAGTCCAAACGACTAACAAAAGCAAGTATTATTTATAAGATTTGTCCCAGAGACAAGCCTACACAGAATTTCCAAAAGATAACAAATACTAAACTACAATGACTTTCAGTGTTGACTGCCAGTACAAAACAAGAGTCAAAGAAACAATCTGATTTGCCACTTAGCGTAGAGCAGGGTTACTCTTCCAAAGACTTCACAAAAAACAAAGGACAGTTACAAATTGTTTCAGGAGCCACTCCTTACCGGACTTGCCATGTTGCATGCAGTGGAAATCAAATTACAAAAAATTAAAAGTTTCCATACTCTCAAATTGTCTGAACACAAACGATTAAGAGATTCCTATATGTCCAAACAAGAAAATTCTACATAAATTTAAAAGAAAAGCCCATTGGCTATAATATTAAAAGAAAAGGCCTCTGAAGCCCTGGACAAAACTAAAAAATTTCATGTCTCCTGTTACGAGTCTTGGCAGACAGGCAGTTCTCTTTCTCATCCTCAGCCTTTTCTCAGGACTGCGTTACTTTATGATTGAAAATATTTTTCAAAAGCAAGAGTGCCAAAAGACTAAAATATGATGATCGTATACTGCCAACTGTATCTACTACCCTCAAAACCTGTGCTAATTTCTGCCACAGCTATAGTGACCTTGATTTTTATTGTGAATGCACAGAAAACTGCTGAATTGAATACAGCATAACCACATAACCTTAAATAACGCCACTGTTCCTATTTAAAAACTGTCTCTTTTCATGAGCTCTAGAGTGAGATCTAGTCTCTCACTGCCCTTGGCTGGAGCACTTTGAGGACAAGCTAAGCTCTGCCGGCAGGAGAGGATCACCATCTGGCTCAGACAGAGTAGCTGTGAGCTATCCAACTTCCCTGTATTAAACTGCATTCCCTTCTGGCTGGCTCAACAGGACAGCAACAGATTCCCATCTCCTGATCCAAAAAGATCCTTATAACTTCAAAGAAACTGTCCTCAAGGCTACTGTAATGTTTCTCAATCTTTGCAGTCTATCTTTTGCAGTCTGTGATCATTCGTAGAAGGATGAATGAGGAGAGGTTCATCTATGATAGGATGTCATGTTGTGGTTGGGCTCCATAAAAATGAGCCTGCGGGTGTAGCAAATCAGTGAATTCTCTTTTCCTACACTCATTCTAACTCAAAGCCCTACATTCTTCAGGCATCAATGTCCAAAGGCGGCAGGAGACCTACACGGATGAACAAGAGCTATTAGGAAGATTAAGGGCCTGGAGCATCTCTCCTATGAAAAAAGGCTGCAAGAGCTGGGCGTTTTCAGCCTGGAGAAGAGAAGACTGAGGGGGGAGATCTGATCAATGTACATAAGTATCTGAAGGGAGGGTGCAAAGAAGATTCGGCCAAATTCTTCTCAGTGGTGCCCAACAATAGGACAAGAGGCAACAGGCACAAACTGAAACACAGGCAGTTCCGTCTGAACATGAGGAAAAACTTCTCTGCAGTGAGGGGGACTGAGCACTGGAATAGATTGTCCAGAGAGGTTGTGGAGTCTCCATTCTTGGAGGTATTCAACAGCCCTCTGGCTAAGGTCCTGTGCAATGTGTTCTAGGTAACCTTGCTTGAGCAGGGGGGTTGGACTAGATGATCTCCAGAGGCCCCGTTCAACTTCAACCACTCTGTGATTCTGTGACCATTTCCAAATAATGGACTGAGACAGAATTGCATTTGTGTTTGACTGCCACAACCTCCCTCCACATAAACTTGTGACATTTGGTAGGCATTTGCCCTGGGCAATAACAACAGAAGCAGCCACGGTTAGGAGGTGAATTTAGTCAAAGCTGCCCCTGATCAAAAAATTTCTGGGCATTTGCAACTTAGGATAAAGACTGCAAAAAACCAAAAACAACTAAGACAAGTAAGCAATAAATTGATAACTAATGCCAAGTCCTAATAAATTGCAAGTTATTATTGCTTCCATCAGTATTCAGTGTATCATTCACTATAAATAATTTAGCTACAAAGCTATAAAGCTGAACTCCATAAAAATTTATTTGTAGTTAGTACTGTTGATCATCACTTATTTTTATGCATTATTGAGATAGTAATAGGATACAGTTTTATCAGGTAACTAATTACAAAGACAAACATCCACTTCTCTGGTATCAAAGTATGGCTTAGGTGGCACAGGTAATTTAAACAATGGTACCTCTTTGAGGCCCACTGCTATTGGTATTCTGAATCAATACTCTCTTAATCAATATTCTCTTGATCTTGAACGCTACAGTAACCAAAACTATTTCGGATTGCTTGCTATCCAGACTAGCTAACTGCTGGCTCCAATACGCTCAATGGAAAAAGGTACTACAGGAGACAACTGGCAGCCCAAATCCAATCCTCTTTGCCCAGATCAGTTACAATTCCAGTAAAATAAACAGACTAACAGACAGAACGGGTATGTTGAAAGGAGAAAAAGCTTTATTCCATTAGTTTTCAGGTAGCATAAGTCAGAATAGGTCCAGGTTAATGTACTAATCCAGTCACCAAGCCAAGGCAATAATGTCTGGATAAACAAAGAACTGTAACTACTTCATCATTTAAAACTTCAACTATAAAGCCCTAAAATACTTAATGGAAAGGCTACAAATAGTTAACTGACTCCAGAAATTACAGTTTGGATTTTTTTTCTCAAAGATTCTCACATTCCCTTACCAATAGATACAATACTGACAAAAGCAAGAACCATGTTCAGGAACTACAGGAAGTTTCCTTTAGTACTGGCCATCCTCTCTCACTACCACCATACTAATTCCCACAGTCATAACTACCATCCCAGTAGTTGGGATGAACAGATGAAGTAGTCTGGTACAGACAATACACTACATGTACTCTTTGGTCTGTTGGACTTAAAAGAAAATCAACCCTTACCTGAACCTGCTGCAGCTGTTTGGTTGCAAGAAATTCTGGGTGCTATTAAGCTCCAGATTAAGATGCCTAAATACAGATATCTGCTTGTTTGTTATGGGCAGGAGTCCACCACCTAAACACACTCTTATCTAATGAGTAACACCTAACCTGGCACCCTACGGTATCCACACCATCAACACAGGCTGGAAGAATGAGAAGATTCTACAGAAAGGCTGTAACAGCAGCTGGAGATCAGGTAGGATACACCACAGCAGCTAAAATGATACTAGATCTCTGACTGAGAAACCAAATCTAGCTATAGAAATCTAAGTTGCCACTTCAGTTACTGCAGCCTAGAGAACAACTCAGCCAATGTAAAATACATAAGCAGGATTAGATTGAGTTGCCCACACACAGGAGTCTCGAGTCCCCTGAGAGACTGAACTTATTTTGGTTACATCCAGCTGTCACTCTAGAAAGGCACAAGACCAGCACTGTAGGTCTTGCATCAGATCTAGTAATCCCATGACGACAACCCAGGTACCCTGCATCATCTCAAATAGCACGAGGAACCTGTGAGTGGACAACTGAGTTGTGCCCAACTGAATCGTGTCTTTGATCTCTGTTTATTATGTGAGCTTAGATGAAAACATCTACATTTAGGTGTCTTAAACTCCCAGACTGATTGTCACCTCCTGAGTTTACCTCAGGAAAATTCTAACACGAGGATTCAATGTAATCAATAATGAAAATTAATAATTCATTCAGTGCTGTATTGTTAGATTGCCTCATTTCATAATATACTCTGTTAATTTCACTAATTTCACTACATTTTTAATTTTCAATTGTATTGTACTGACAGAGCACATAACTGCATTGTAGAAGCTGTCAAGGGGTAGTGAATGCTTGAGAGCTGGGGAGGGGTTCAGCACACCGAGAAATAGGATGCACACTGGATGTCTGTAGCAACACTATGACAGAAATATTAAGCAATGTTAATGTTTGAAAATGTTAAGTTTCAGAATTTTTAGATGAATGAAAGACTTCACTCCTTTCTGAGCTACTGTTTCAAATTGAGTATATTCTCAAGTAGATATCTGCAGCTTCTTTTATAAATGAACATGAAATACACTCTGTGTAAAACAAAATAATCAATTCTGATGTCTGCCTCTGCATAAATATAGAGTTTGAATAGCATACAGAAGATATAGAAATGCAAAGTAGTTAGAGACCTGCACCTGATAAAATAACTCTTACCATGCTCTGGACAGACTATTCCTAACATCAATAGGGAATCTTGCTCTACTATGCAATTATACAGTGTCACTGAACTGGTCAGTAACAGGCTCTTACATATTTTATAAATGAATCATCTCTGTAAAAGAATTAAACACCCAATATGCAAGATCATACATTCATATATGGATTTGTCAAATGAATACCTGTTCTGTTTATCAACCCAGATCACATTCTATCAAAAACCCTTGAAACGTGTTGGGTTTTAACCAGTTGAGAAAGTAATTCTGCTATAATTGAATAGACAGAGAAACAGTTACTGGGTCAGTAACTGAGAATGAAATGGAACCTAAAACATATGCACTAAAAAGAAAAAAAGTGTGATTCCAAGTTAAAACAGACTCTGAACTAAGATGTCAATGGCAACCTGATTCAATCCGAATAAAGCATAAATGTACAAATGCATAAATGTATATAGCAGACATACAATAATGATTTTCGTCATTATTTTAGTAATGCAGTAGCATAGCACAAGCTCTGTCTGAATGATCAACCCTCTATTAGTTCTGTGAATTATCCTATAGCTTAGGAAGTCAACATTGCAGAACATAGGACAGAATTTCTCCTGAAATAGGCTTGAGTACTTCATGTGAGCTGAAATTCTGCAAAGTAAAAGGAGACTGTGCCCAGTGAGGTAAATTAGAATCAAATGGGTCTTGAGTTGAAAATGTTCTGTGCATACAAGCCAACTTCTAGAGTGTTTACTGCTAATGGCAATGCTGAACGTATAGCAGAAACCATTACCTTAGTGAGTTTTAGATTACACAGAGTTTTATACTGTTTTATAAGGCATGTGTATTCATACTGCTGCTAACATCATTGGTGGGGCGGGGGTGGAAGAAATCACCAATATCAGAGATGGAAAAGATAGATGGTTCATCTTGCCCACATCATTACAAATCCGGAATTGCTGATCCTGTTTTCTCTAGTGATTTGCTGACTAAACCATTTTCATATTCAAGCCATAGTATTTCACTACACTGATGTTACAACAAGCCACTCTCAGTATGCTTATTTATTGCTCTGTCCCTTGCACCATCCTCTACAATCATTATTAGTCTTTATTTAAACAGAGTAAATGAGCTCAGCTGTTGTACAAGCTGCAGAACTTGAGGATAACTTGAAATGCTGGTTTCATAAAAATATCAAAGGAAAAACAGGAAGAAATTAGCCACTTTTTTCTTACTATTACCATGTTTCATATTACTACATTTGAAAATAACAAAGGCTGCTACACTACAATCATATGACAGTAATCTGAAGTCATGATGGTTGTTTTTCTTTTTTAAGTTTCCTTGCAGCAGTGAATGGTATACAGCAGTTGTGAATAAAGTTGCATCTCGTAGCTAAATTTAGATACTTATTCAAATGTGGCCTCGTTTACCAGTCTGGTGAGTACTATCAATTCCTATTATCCTCATGACGACTTGTGGATGCCCTTGTATGTCTGAAAAAGCAGGCAATTTTATACTGTTAATTACATAAGGATGAGCAAGCAACTTTAAGCACAGAATTTGGATGACTTCACTCAACTCTGGATTCCATCACTCTTATAGAAGCTTTCCTCCATGGAAACTTGGGCAATTACACCAATCTAAGAGTGTCATGTAGATGCTAAAATATAGCCCACATTTCTAACAGGTAAACTTTATTCTTGATTTTAAATAAGGAGAGGCATTCCCTTTCATCTCCCCAGAACTCATCTGTAGGAACTGAAACATACATATAGAGCAAAAATAACTAATAAATTACAATATTTTAAAATACTCACACTTCACACAATCACAGAATGGTCAAGGTTGGAAGGGACCTCGGCAGATCATCTAGTCCAACCCCCCTGCTCAAGCGGGGTCCTCTAGAGCGCGTTGCCCGGGATTGCATCCAGGCGGGTTTGGAATATCTCCAAGAATGGAGACTCCACTACCTCTCCGGGCAATCTGTGCTAGTGCTCTGTCACCCTCACAGTGAAGAAGTTTTTCCTCATGTTCAGACGGAGCTGCCTGTGTTTCAGTTTGTGCCCGTTGCCTCTCGTCCTGTCGCTGGGCACCACTGAAAGAAGTCTGGCTCCATCTTCCTTGCACCCTCCCTTCAGATACTTATGTACATTGATCAGATTCCCCCTCAGTCTTCTCTTCTCCAGGCTGAACAGGCCCAGCTCTCGCAGCCTTTCCTCATAGCAGAGAGGCTCCAGTCCCCTCATCATCTCTGTAGCCCTCCGCTGGACTCTCTCCAGCAGCGCCATGTCTCTCTTGTACTGGGGAGCCCAGAACTGGACACAGTACTCCAGGTGAGGCCTCCCCAGGGCTGAGCAGAGGGGCAGGATCACCTCCCTCCACCTGCTGGCAACACTCTGCCTCATGCACCCCAGGAGACCATGGGCCTTCTTGGCCACAACGGCACATTGCTGCCTCATGCTTCACTTGTTGCCCACCAGCACTCCCAGGGCCTTCTCGGCAGAGCTGCTTTCCAGCAGGTCAGCCCCCAGCTTGTACTGCTGCATGGGGTTATTCCTCCCTAGGTGCAGGACCCTGAGCTTGCCTTTGTGGAACTTCAGGAGGTTCCTCTCCGCCCAGCTCTCCAGCCTGTCCAGGTCCCTCTGGATGGCAGCACAGCCTTCTGGTGTGTCAGACTCTCCTCCCAGTTTAGTATCATCAGCAAACTTGCTGAGGGTGCACCCTGTGCCTTCCTCCAGGTCATTGATGAATAAGTTCAACAAGACGGGACCCAGGACTGACCCCTGGGGGACACCACTAACTACAGGCCTCCAATTAGACTCTGCGCCATTCACCACAACCCTCTGAGCTCGGCCATCCAGCCAGTTCTCAATCCACCTCTCCGTCCACTCATCCTACCCACACTTCCTGAGTTTCCCTAGGAGGACGTGATGGGAGACAGTGTCAAAAGCCTCGCTGAAGTCCAGGGAGACAACATGCACTGCTCTGCCCTCATCTACCCAGCCAGTTGTCCCATCAGAGAAGGCTCTCAGGTTGGTCAAGCATGATTCCCCTTTGGTGAATGCATGCTGACTACTCCTGATCACCTTCTTGTCGTCCAGATGCTTAGTGAGGACCTCCAGGATGAGCTGTTCCCTCACCTTTCCAGGGATGGAGGGGAGGCTGACAGGCCTGGAGTTCCCTGGCTCCTCCTTGTGGCCCTTTTGGAAGACTGGAGTGACATTGGCTTTCTTCCAGTCCTCAGGCACCTCTCCTGATTGCCAGGACCTTTCCAAGGTGATGGAGAGTGGCCTAGCAATAACATCCGCCAGCTCCCTCAGCACTCGTGGGTGCATCCCATCGAGGCCCATGGATTTGTGCGTGTCAGGTTTGCCTAAATGATCTCTAAATCCTCCTCGACGAAGGGAAAGCATTCCTTTCCCCAGACTTTCTCCTTGGTCTCTTGGGTCAGTGATTCCTGAGGGTTGGCCTTAGCAGTGAAGACAAAGCAGCATTCAGTATCTTCACAGTTAACTGGAATCCATTTCCTACCAATGTATACTGGAACAAATCCACTTCCAGTCACATGTTAGAACTCTTAGTAGCACTTTTTCTGAATACCTGGGAGAAAAGTTTTAGACATCTGGAATTTTAATTGTCCTATGCCCTATGGACAGACGATGTTCATTTTACTTTCAGCTTCCTACTTTTGATTAGAGGGCTGGAGCACCTCTCCTATGAAGAAAGACTGCAAGAGCTGGGCCTGTTCAGCCTGGAGAAGAGAAGATTGAGAGGCGATCTCATAAACGTGTACAAGTATCTGAAGGGGGAGTGTCAAGAGGATGAGGCCAGTCTCTTCTCCGTGGTGCCCAGCGACAGGACAAGAGGCAACGGGCACAAACTGAAACACAGGAAGTTCCATCTGAACCTGAGAAAAAACTTCTTCACTGTGAGGGTGACAGAGCATTGGAACAGGTTGCCCCAAGAGGTAGTGGAGTCTCCTTCCCTGGAGATTTTCCAAACCCGTCTGGATGTGATCCTGGGCAATATGCTCTAGGTGACCCTGCTTGAGCAGGGAGGTTGGACTAGATGATCTCCAGAGGTCCCTTCCAACCTAAACGATTCTGTGATTCTGTGATTCCTCACAAGCAAATCAACAAAACTTTTTCTTGAGTATCTTTGCCATTAAACATCATTTCTGTTGTATAATATAGAAAAACAGGTGATTTTTCAAATTGTTAGTGTCCCAAATAATTGATGGATTTCCAAGTCAAAAATAAATTAATGAAATCTGCATGGAAGACCAAGATCAGATGCTCTTTTATGAACTTTGGTTTCTAGATGCTGAGAGGAATCATTCCTCTAAAGTGTGCTGGAATACCAAGGTAACAAAAACATGAAAATCAAACTGGAAAGCTATGTGACAAGGACTATACTGTCCCCTCAAAAATGGCTTTGTCTTGCAGGAAGCACAGGGTAGCAAGTAGCGAGCGGGCAAAACCTCTAGTCTAGAGATCTGAATCACAAACATATCACCAACAGTGCCTGTTTACATTTCAAGGTTCTCCAGATACCAGACTGGTTGTTCCTAGGGCTTCGGCGTCTGAGCTTGAGGAATAGCAATGGGCATCAAAACCATCATAATGGCGCAACCTCTGTTTTCTCATGGACGTCCTTGGAAGGCTTGCATTGTAGATAAAGCGTAAACGCAGGAAAAGGAGGTAAGACCCAACTTTTAGCTATACATCACATTACAAAGCTGATACTTTTATTTCCTGGCTGGAAAGATAGTGAAAACTGGGCACTCACATAAAGTAGATTTTATATCACGCGTTCAAAACTAATGCTGAGACTTCCAAAGACAGGAAGGAGAGAAGCCTCTAAAGGTAACTCTTATTTCTGCTGAGGACTATAAGGACACCTTTAACATTTCATGTTCAAAAGCAGTGATGGAAGTTTGGTAGTTCTGATAAAAAACACATCGTCTTCCACTCTCTAGATAACATGATAAGCCAATCATCTCCAGACTCAATGCTAACATGCAGATAGTATTCCTATTCCTTTTTGACATAAAAACAAAAAAAGTCATGTATCAGTACTTAGCAAGATACCAATGCTAACAGATATCTTCCTAATTGGGGACATCCCCAGAGCCCCAGTGCAGCTCTGGGGATGACCCCAGTTAGGGGGGATAATCTGTCTCTCTCCATAGGAGAGATACCACCTGCCCCAGATCTTCAGAACACTACCCACTGACATTAGCTGAAATCTAAGCATACTGTAAGTTTATAAGCCACAGCTGGCTGTAAGAATGGACTAAATAGGAAGACTTAGGAAGGCCACAGGTTTGATTACTGTGAGCAAAGCGAATATAAATAAATCATAATGATCTGGCACGTCAGAAAACCTGAATGAAGACAAAGTAATGTCTGCATGGGAAGAAAGGCACAAAAATAGATGAGATAGCATCATATATTCAAGTACTAAACAGGCTAAATATGACAATTCTTTTTCTATACATAACATTCTACTGTGACCAAGTTCCTTTGTTTCAAAGTCAATCCACAATATCATTAAAGAGCAGTACTGTGTCAGACGTAATAAATTTTGATTTAAAAGTACAGCCCATAGACCTGCAATCATGTAGGCCTTTCCTCTACACTTTCCCATAAATTACTGACATCCTTCAAGTAAATATCAGTATTATTGTTTGTCATATTCCCTACTTTTTGCACATTTGTCATCATTATGTAGGTAAATGTGTAGTTTTCTCTTTAAATCTTTCCCACATGTCAATTAAATCTCCCCAGACCCTCAATTATTTTAACACTGTTCTTGGAATTCCTTCCAATTTGCAACAGATTTGTGATTTAATTTGATCTGAAAAATACGCAGAGTTGCCAGTATTCCAAAGAATTAACATTTCAGGTGTCACTCAGTTTGCTACTGCCATGCTTCCTGGCAATTTATGTGGAAATAATTATTAGACTTCAGTCTACTATGAGAGGCCATTCCAAAAAAATATTAAATGCTACTGAATCTACTGACAACACTCAGGAAAAAAAAGGTTGTTAGAATAATTTCTGAGACATGTAAATGACTTAGATATGCTGAGGGCAGGGGATGTTAAGAGTGAAGTCCAGCTGGATACAACCAGCTAAAGCCCAATGAGTCTGACATACATTTTCCTTTGTCTTCAATAGGCCTTCTCTATGGCCAAGTCAGGGAGAAAGGAAAGAAAAAAAAAGACCAAAGCTATCAATCTACTCCATCCATTCCTTTTATTTCTGCGGAAGTACTTCATCCCTTCTGCTTGTTTAGACTCTGCAACTATGCCTCGCTGAAGAACAATGTACTCTGTAACTACTCCCATCACAGTCATGAAATTGTACATAAAAACCCTTCACAATCTTCTTTGGAAGTCTAGAAAAAATATCCAGAAGCAAAAGCATGACAGTACTTAGCTGTAATGCATAATAGCAGCCTCACAGACTTAGCATCTCCACTTATTTTGCCCTTTCCTTTGACTTCAAAGCTGTTTTTTTCCAAAAGAAAGTAGCAGCAAGAATTCAGCGTCACTTGGCTCAAATGAAAGCAAAAGAGAAAGACAAAATCATGTGGAATGGATTTAGCAAAACGGTTATGAAGAGAGTTACGAAGTCTGCAAGCATTTAAAACATTTATGTAAGTGACTAACTGCACATGGAAGTAGTCCCGTACAGTTCGGAGTAACTGCTGAGATGGGTAAGGTTAGTCATGTGGCTTGGCCACGTTTTGAAGAACTAGGCCACAATTTGCAACACGCCTGAAGTATTTTAAAAATTAATCAGTCAAGACTTCACAAGTACAAAGTACAGTGCAATTTCAAAACCTTGCTGATGTCAGGGAGGGAGGGAAGGAGGAAAGGACGGAAAGAAGGATGGAAAGAAAAGTATAGAAAAGAATCTACCAAACACCAGAGATTATGGCATATACAAACCTTAATTACCAAGGGAGGTATTTACAGAGCCTGGTTTAGATGCTAACATAGTCTATACCGAATGTCTGCTTTGCATTGGGTTGTTCATTATCTTAGCAAGACCACGTGCCCAGAGAGAGTCAGCTGAAGATGTGGTTCTAGGATATTGGGGGTGTCTGCCCTGAAATCAATGGGGAGCCCTGGTGCCATGCTCCAGCATCACTAAGTGTGAAGCACAAAACTGCCTTTGGGAGAATCATCTCAGAAGGCGCCTTCTGGCAGAATGGGTCCCCTTTTCAAGTGGGCTGGAAAGTGAAAAACAGAGTAGGTGGCCCATGAGACAGTACAGAAACAGCTTTAAACAAATTGTCTGGGCCTGGGAAGATCCACGCTTTCTCTGCACCACTGCATGTATCTTTCTCTACCTGAATATGATCTAAGGAGGAAACGACAATAAGAATCTCACAGGGTTTTCTTTCTTCCATTCTCTTTTTGACGGGTTATTTAGATAGGGGAGTGGTCCCAAGGCAGGAAACAAAAGACACGTTCAGAGCAGACTTGATTAACGATCCACTAAGGATATGGAGAAGAACTCACTGTTAGAACAAACTGCGAAAAGAAAGCTCTCGTTTCTTGTCTTCCTCTTTTTCCATTTTTTTAAATGGTGCAGGAAGGAAGACGTACTGTGCTGTTGAGAGCAATGTTCTGCTAGCTGTGGATTACCCAGCAACCTGAAAGACCTGGTGGTGACACTGGCTGAATCCTTACTTCTAGAAGGAAAACTTTTTCTTCAGCTAAGAAAATGGCCTGCACATTTTTTAAAACCTAGACAGAGTTAAGGGTGTAAGTATTACTATTCCAGAAAAATACAAGGGCACTCAGATATAATCAGTGATGGCAGAGCATGGTGCTAACTTCTAAAACTACCCCAGTAGACAATCATGTCATGTTCTGCCTTCCTTCTCCCAGTGCAACACCATAATGCTTTAGGTTTTGCAAGACAAAGCAGAAGAGGAACAAGACAATATGAATATAAAGTATGGTAGCCTAGGGCATATTTTTATGCCTTTAATTTGCAGTTCGTGCACCTATTTGGCATATGAGTGTAGCTTAGCACTCATCTCCCTTTCCACAGCTACGATTGATTTTTGAACATGAAATCAGTCACAAATAATAGATTTCTGTGTAAATATGGTTGTGACTAACTCGGTCTAACACTGTGACACTTGCTTCCAATATGAATACAAATAACAAAATCTTAAATTGATGTCTTCATTACATCCTTTGTTGTGAAAATCAAAACGTAATTCAGATCTATTGTAACACTCACAATAAACATGCCATGAAGAAAAAGTCCTAGCTGCTTCCAAAATAGTCTATATGTGGTCTAAATCAGTCTTTTGTGCACAGGACTCTAACAGAGAGAAATAACACAAATTTCTTTTCAAATGCCTCATGTAAGACCCTCAATGTCACTGATTTTATGCCTCTTTTCTATTTTGATCAATGACTACTAAATTATATATGCATGTATATACGTATTAGAATGGAACAATAAGGCATTTTACATTAGTCTGCCAGCAAACTGCCTGGACATAACTCACATAATACCTGTCTAACCAAGGTTTGCCTATAATTTTTCAACATCTCCTTCCCATGCTTCAGCTACCCTGTGCAAACAATGACATATTAATGCTGAGCTACAAAACGCTTTCTTCCTACTTAGTAACACTTCAAAGGATGAGCTACCTAAGTTTTTGGTCCAGCTTACAATAAATCTGCTATTTCATGCACAGCTACTGTTCCACAACAGGATTTAATTACACAGCTTTACAAGGAACAGTGTGACTCGAGATATACTCAGTAATTTTAACATTTAGGAACACACATAGCCAACTGTTGCTTATTTGCCCTGTTCCTGAACTGTATTAGAAATCTGCCTGCTCTTCGGTTTCATAGATATTTCAGCCAGTAAGTTAAACTCAAATTGCTTGTAAGGTGAACGATGACTTGCCTAAAAACTTTAAATTCTGTAAAAGATAGAGGAAGGCTGAATAACTACATTTAGTTGCAGACATCGGCGAAACCAAAAGTGCACTGGACTCTGTGCATAAGCACTGAGAGATTGGGACAGGACTGCATACTACACAATCACATCAACTTGAATCCTGGGTCTGAGGTCCCTTTTGTAGCATAATTCTAGTACCAAGCTGCCCCTAGGACAGCTCAGGATCCTCTCCGCACACAAGAGGGAGATGTCTGAGACACTTGTACCATGGTTCTTGCCAGATGTTGGCAACAGGCACCTTTATAATTTATAATACCCTTTCAAGGTAGCTGATAGCTTTCATAGCATCAGCTATCTTGGGGAAAACAGAATTTTAAAGATATTTCATTTATCAGTGCTAGAATTGTTTCTTAAATTAACATTCCTTTTACAGACATCTTTCCCACTTCTCATTTTTTTAAAAACATAAACATCAGGTTTTTGTATTCAGAATGGAATACACCAGCTACCATGTGCAGCTTCTACAATAAACCTGACTATTAGAATTAAAAAAAAAAAAAAACTGAAAATTTTCTTGAGGACAGTGCACAGCCTTACTCTCATAGATATGCCAAGTTAAACAGGTTCTTCACAGAACCTTTCAAAAAAGCTTCTTTTTCTGCCGGATAAAAACGTTTGGTTCATTCTCTTAACCCCCACAGCTAGCCCTAGCATGATAAAAAATGAAGGCTAACTAAAGTAATTTCCAGAGGCAGTGAACAGTCCAAAAGCTCAGGATGCACAGTGACGTGTGCTGGCCAAGCTGGAAGTTATCTGGATCCTCAAAGTGCAAAGACTGTTAGTTACTGCTCTCTACAAATCGTAAGGAACAGATGAAAGTGATGGGTCTACATGGAGCAAAGGCATATTTGAGATTTTTTTTCTTGTTTTTTTGGGAGGGAAGGAGATGCTGAAGATTTAAGATCCCTAACACCCACTTCAGTGCCTTGGTCCTCTAATCAAAAACTGTTTGGAAAATGCTTTTTTTTCTCTCGTCCTAGATATCATTTTGTTCGGCTGAATGCCATTAAGGCTCCAATTAAATTTTAAAAAACAAACAAATAAAAACCACAATGAAATACAATGAATTTTTCTCATAAACTGTTTCCTTTATCATAGTGCAGTATGCTTCCCTGTGAGTGACTGCTAGGCAGAGGCCTATAGTAAGAGCCAGACCTAGAGCGCAGCACCCAGAGGCAGTGAACAGACACAGCAGTTTGCACAGCAGTTCACGTAGAAGGATGCCAAAAGGCAAAGAAGGCACCTTCATTTCTCGTAGCAGTGTGTGCTTCCCCAGGTATGGTCACAGCACATCACAGAGCACATTCCCCGGTGGCTACTGGAGTTGCTGCATCACCTGTGTCTGAAGCTTCAACCCAGACAGACCCTCTGACAGGAGAGGTGCATTGCTAGACCTTGTACTAACAAACAAAGAAGGTCTAGTTGGAGACGTGAAGGTTGGGGGCAGCCTTGGCTGCAGTGACCATCAGATGGTGGAGTTCAGGATCCTATGAGGAGGGAGCAGGGCAACGAGGAGGATCGTAACCCTGGACTTCAGGAGAGCTAACTTGGGCCTCTTCAGGGACCTACTTGGAGGAATCCCATGGGGTAGGGCCCTCGAGGGAAGAGGGGTCCAAGAAAGCTGGTCAATATTCAAGCATCACCTCCTCCAGGCTCAAGATGGGTGCGGTCCTCTGAGCAAGAAGTCCAGCAAAGCGGGCAGGAGACCTGCATGGATGAGCAAGGAACTCCCGTCAAAACTCCAACAGAACAAGGAAGCCTACAGAATGTGGGAAAGGGGACAGGCCGCTTGGGGGGAATACAGGGACGTTGTCAGAGCGTGCAGGGATGCGACAAGGAAGGCTAAGGCCCAGTTGGAATTGAATCTGGCAAGGCATAGCAAGGACAACCAGAAGGGCTTCTTCAAATACATCAATAGCAAAAGGAAGACTAGGGAGAACGTGGGCCCGCTGCTGAATGGGGTGGGTGCCCTGGCAACGAAGGATACAGAGGAGGCAGAGTTACTGAATGCTGCCTTTGCTTCAGTCTTCATTGCTAAGGCCAGCCCTCAGGACTCCCAGACCCTGGGGACAAGAGAGGAAGTCTGGGGAAAGGAAGACTCTCCCTTGGTCGAGGAGGATCGGGTTAGAGATCATTTAGGCAAACCTGACACCCACAAATCCATGGGCCTCGATGGGATGCACTCACGAGTGCTGAGGGAGCTGGCGGATGTTATTGCTAGGCCACTCTCCATCACCTTGGAAAGGTCATGGCAATCAGGAGAGGTGCCTGAGGACTGGAAGAAAGCCAATGTCACTCCAGTCTTCCAAAAGGGCCACAAGGAGGAGCCAGGGAACTCCAGGCCTGTCAGCCTCACCTCCATCCCTGGAAAGGTGAGGGAACAGCTCATCCTGGAGGTCCTCACTAAGCATCTGGACGACAAGAAGGTGATCAGGAGTAGTCAGCATGCATTCACCAAAGGGAAATCATGCTTGACCAACCTGAGAGCCTTCTCTGATGGAATGACTGGCTGGGTACATGAGGGCAGAGCAGTGCATGTTGTCTCTCTGGACTTCAGCGAGGCTTTTGACACTGTCTCCCATCACGTCCTCCTAGGGAAACTCAGGAAGTGTGGGTTGGATGAGTGGACGGAGAGGTGGATTGAGAAGTGGCTGGATGGTCGAGCTCAGAGGGTTGTGGTCAGTGGTGCAGAGTCAAGATGGAGGCCTGTAGTTAGTGGTGTCCCCCAGGGGTCAGTCCTGGGTCCCGTCTTGTTGAACTTATTCATCAATGACCTGGAGGAAGGCACAGAGTGCACCCTCAGCAAGTTTGCTGATGATGCGAAACTGGGAGGAGTGTCTGACACACCAGAAGGCTGTGCTGCCATCCAGAGGGACCTGGACAGGCTGGAGAGCTGGGCGGAGAGGAACCTCCTGAAGTTCCACAAAGGCAAGCTCAGGGTCCTGCACCTAGGGAGGAATAACCCCAGGCACCAGGACACGCTGGGGGCTGACCTGCTGGAAAGCAGCTCTGCCGAGAAGGCCCTGGGAGTGCTGGTGGGCAACAAGTGAAGCATGAGGCAGCAATGTGCCGTTGTGGCCAAGAAGGCCCATGGTCTCCTGGGGTGCATGAGGCAGAGTGTTGCCAGCAGGTAGAGGGAGGTGATCCTGCCCCTCTCCTCAGCCCTGGGGAGGCCTCACCTGGAGTACTGTGTCCAGTTCTGGGCTCCCCAGTACAAGAGAGACATGGCACTGCTGGAGAGAGTCCAGCGGAGGGCTACAGAGATGATGAGGGGACTGGAGCCTCTCTGCTATGAGGAAAGGCTGCGAGAGCTGGGCCTGTTCAGCCTGGAGAAGAGAAGACTGAGAGGGGATCTGATCAACGTGTACAAGTATCTGAAGGGGGTGTGTTGAGAGGATGAGGCCAGACTCTTCTCCGTGGTGCCCAGCGACAGGACAAGAGGCAACGGGCACAAACTGAAACACAGGCAGCTCCGTCTGAACATGAGAAAAAACTTCTTTCCTGGGAGGGTGACAGAGCACTAGCACAGATTGCCCGGAGAGGTAGTGGAGTCTCCTTTCTTGGAGATATTCCAAACCCGCCTGGATGCAATCCCGGGCAACGCGCTCTAGAGGACCCTGCTTGAGCAGGGGGGTTGGACTAGATGATCTGCTGAGGTCCCTTCCAACCTCAACTATTCTGTGATTCTCTAAGAGAAATCAGCACTTATGAAAAGTCTGCTATAGATAAACGTAACTGCCTACACTAAACCTATTGGACTCTCTGTGAGGACAGCACAGAACTCTTATCATCATCATTAGCTCTTTCTCGTTATTATTTAGCACTAATTAATTAAAATATACATATTTCAGGAATGTAATGGAAACCAAGTCAGTGTTTTTACTACACAGATTAGTTGCTCTTTTTCAGAACATAGCAAGTTTCTTCAGGATAGACAATGTTAAGCAATTAGGTAGTGTGTGAAACTTTTACAAACTCCATGTTAAAGCCACAGCAATATACCTTCACTGTTTATGTTCATCTTGCCTCTCAGATTTATATCTGGACAAATGAGTGCACATGAAAGACTCAAATTGGGAGCTTTAATACATGGCAAAGCCAGTGACAAGCGCATGCTCAACCAGAGGTGAAAAAACCTATAGCAGTCTTGTGCAATTATATATACTTGCCACCTGCTCAAATACACTGGTATAATTTAAATGCTCTCAGTGCCAGTCATATAGACCAAAACAAGCAAACTGCCATTTCCTGATCAAAGCAAATAACTTTAAGTATCCTGTGTTTCTCTCAGTCATTAAAATACAATTAATTTTTCCATCACTTGTCATTCAGTGGAAATGTCATAATATTCATAATATTCAAAATTCACTATACTTTAACTCCAGAAAAACTCCAAGCAGCATAAATGTGCCAAGAAAATATGCTCCAAAGCACAGCAAGCAGCATCACTCAGACATATGGAAAGACATAACCCCACTTAGAAGTTCCCCTCGCCTGAAGATGTCTTAAGATTTCACTTTCTTTTATTTTAGCTTTTCCCTGTTTGAAGAGGTAGAAAGAAATCATCTTGTCATCTATCAGGCTGATTCCACTGGAAGCTATTATTTACAAGTGTGGAGCCAAACTCGTTTTGGATTGTAAGGTCTGTAATGGATTTCTAGCAAGTTTTACATGGGTTTGATAGAGCATGTCAAGAGCTTTTAAAGTTCATTGAATTTCGTAACAGCAGATTTCAGCAAAAATGGGGGTTGCTGTGTGTGGAGTATTGAGAAATACCTTTATTATTTTTACAGAAATATCAAACGCCCCTTTGTTTATGATGGTTTACTGTTTCTGGAGTTCAATCAGAATGGCAAATTGAGGGAAACAAAGCAGAGTCACACAGAGTCATCACAATGATTTAGATAAGGTCAGTCCTAAAATAATCCCAACATTCATACTCAGCAGGTAGTGAAACAACTGTTTTGCTCAACTGAGATTGTGGAAAACATGAGACAGTGATCAGAAACATAATGGTTGCTTTGGAAGAGATCTGCTGCAAGCAGCCTATAACTTGCTTCTTCAAAAACAGAGCTCACTGAAGTAAAATAATGCTTACCAGTGTGAGAGGAATGTCAAGTACACACACATAAATCACACATATGTGTTTTTAAAACCATGCCCCTGAGTGTTGTGCATGTTTGGGCAAAGAAATTAGGCTAGTTTATACAGAAGCTGTTTATATATCAAGACATACTACTGATGCCCAGTAACATCAAATCAGAATAGACAGAATTAAATAAATTAAAAATGATTTTTACAGTGATATCTCCATCCTTCTGAATATTCTCATCCATTTCTAGCCTGTATTAGTGGATAACATGAACTCCAAGAAAGTTTTACTGAATACACATATCCTTTTATATAAAGAGCTAATGCATTCCCCTGTGCAAATAAAATAGTGGTACTATTTTGTTCACATACTTTTTTCTTCATTGGGAGAATGTGCCACATCTTTGAATCATATTTGCTTTATCTGTCAAGTGTGAAAAAACACATTTCTCCAGGGAACACTTACAGTCATCCTGGCTCTGATATATAAGAGTTTTAAATGCTCAATTTTCATTTCATAAACCTAAAATTCTTTGCCGTAACAGAAGACTAGAACACAGAAAGTCCGTGTGAACCCAATGCTTCCTCTAGAGCATCCAGTGGCAGCAGAGCAGAAGGGAAGATACAGAGACAAGACAGACCGTGTACTCCAGTGGTACAAAGTAGATAGAGTTCCTGCCCTCTGAACTCATGGAGAATTCAGCCAGGGGATCTCCCTGATGTAGGGGAATTCAAAATAAGGAAATAACTATACCTAGGATACAGAAAAATTTAACTCCGTAAGTTTGCAGAGGTGACACTATATTCCAAGTGAAGATGTACTAGGATATCATATGGAAACTGAGTACCCTACAGCACTGTCTTTGTTCTCTTCTTTTTTCTTTCAGTCTCTTGCCTTCACCTTCTCTATCAGCACCCCAAACCATGCACCTATGAGACAATCCAAGCTGCTTTACAGTTTCAGGCAAATGCTACAATATATATATAATCTGCAAAATGTATTAGCTTTTCTGCACTGTACCCTTGTAACTATTTTAGTGTTTATTCTGTTTCACAAAATATCTACATGCAGTTATAAATCTAGCAAAGATTAGCTTTATCTGATTAACCATATCCGAATTACATCAATGCTCCCGAATACTACCATCCTGTTATTTCCTTTCACGAATATACACCTCTTACCTGTACACGAATAATCATCAATGCGTATATATCCTGTTTTGCAGATGCACATAAAGGATCCTGGGGTATTCACACACATGGTATTCTCACGACAGTAGTGTCGTCCTTCGGCACACTCGTCAATATCTGTGAGCGAAGCAAAAGGAAGATGAGTCAAACTCAGTTATGCTCTTCAGTGTCTCTCAATACATTGCACTACTTACTTCCATCAATATTAAGTTAGACTAAGAAATTACTTGAACAGCCAAGCATTTTGGAAAGTTTTTTGGTGCTCCACTTTAAAACAACTGTTTGAAGTGTTCATACATTAGGAGCAGCATAAGCCTTTTGTGAACAGCTGTAAGTGGAGTTACAAAGATTCCACTGGCTTAGATCTTTCCTAAGTCTTTTTGACGTGCCTACGCTGTTATTCTTATGATTTAAATAGGATCAGAACGCAACTAGGGGCCAAAACAGCACACCAACTGCCTCAGGACTGCAATGTTATCAGTCAGTATAGCTGTATGGTCATTGCAGTCATCAATACATAAACACAGTACTATATGCATACCATATGCCTTTGATCTAACATATATTGCTGTTTGAGAAGGAACTATAGTGCGCATGGTAAGTTCTGAAAAGACACTGGACCTTATTAGAAGTTTCTCTTATAACTATAAAGTAACCAATTGGTAATTTCTTTCATATATATGTAGATAGCCATATCTGAAAGGAATGTGAAAGAATTTGATTTATATAAAGATCTGCTCTGATAGAAAAAAATGCAACTTGAGGTATTTGTTGGGATGGAATACGTGCTGTGGTAGTAAGAGTTGCAGAGCAAACTCCAGACTGCAGGCATGGACTTCAAAACCTGACTGGTTTCAGTACTCACTTTGGTTGAAAATTAGGCCTACTTCTTGTAGCAGGCTATACTTAAATGAAAAGACAGAGAAAGCACCACAAACAACACAGCAACTTCTGCACACTATTATCACCCTGCAGAGAAGAAGAGCTCTACTAATTTGGAAGTGATTAATAGCATGCTGCTCCTGTAATACTAATGATAAAGCGAGTATCACCGAAAGGCTCATTACAACTAGTTGTATTATCATGCAATGTGTCACTGAACCTTGCTACAGAAATGGGTTAAAAATCAAAGAGTTTGTTCGGTTTGCTGGGTTTGTTTTGCTGGGTTTGTTTTTTTCCTGCTCATCAATTTTGATTTGCTCCCTGTTTTCAATGATATTTATAGCTTTCAGAGTTGAAAGGAAAACCTCCAGATGGAGAACAGTGTTGTGTTCCAGAGATTGCTGATAGTTAAAAAAATAGACTGGAATTATAAACTCGTATCAGGATCGATTTCTTAACGCTGTGATGCTAAATGTCAACAATGTTAAGTGCTGTATTTTACTCCCATTTACGTCATATGCTCATTTCCCAACTCCTCCTCCTCTTCCCAGCTGCCTTAATGCAACAACCACTTTCCAGCTGCACTCGTTGCCTGCTTTTCCCTTTAACCACATGAAAATTTGCCTTATCAGTATGAAATAATGCAGCACATCATTGAATATTTGTGATTTCAGTTTTGACAAAACCCTTCTATTTTCCAGCCCAGTTTATCTGACCCTAATTTCTCCAGTTCTGCACAGTGCACTGTTCCATGGATTCTGCTAAAGAATCTAGGGGCAGGTTTTGCTTTTTAGAAGATATAAAGGTGTTGACTGAGTGCTCAGTGTTGGGGGCCCAGAGCATATTGTACAAATTCAGAGACCTAAAGGCTCATAGCCAACACAGTTGAGCTATTTTTCTTCCCTTCCTTTTCTTGTACGCTCTACATGTGTGGGGGGAAAAAAATCATATGAATAGGAGGGTGCTGGTTTAGAAAAGTAGCTGCAGCTTTCATGTACATACATACGCAAACATCAAACACTTATTTACAATGAGCATTTTAAGGAAATAAATACATTTTCTGAAAACCAGTGAAGAAAGGTAACAAAAATAAAGCTATCCTAAGAGGCCAACAGAGGCAGCTGTTTTGCATGGAAAGTTGAAAATAGCACAACCCCTCCTGAAGTACCAAAGTTCTGCAGAAACAAATACTGACTAGTTTTGTGACCTGCACATTTATAACATACACCACAGCCACTACCACAAACGATGCAACTCATGTCTTTCCCAATTCCAGTTCACAGCTTCATGCTAAATCAGTGATGTAAACTTACATTTAACATCACCAGCCTTTGCATAATTACTTAGTCTTATACTCTTGGAGTCAGGCTGCCTGTGAGCAGGCTTTGGCATCCTCAGACAATTCTATTTAAAGTTCCAAAGCTTCAAAAATATTGAATTTCTAAAAATTATACTAATGATTCTTTTGGCAAGTAAAAAGCCACAGGAGAACCAAAATTTTAATGTTTGTTAAACATTTTACAAAGAAAAAGCTTTCTTTTTGTCAATATACACCATCTTGAGGTTTTGCAGAATATTTTATTTAAAGTTACTTTTATTTCAAAACTCTTCTTGTTCAATTGCTACAAAAAACTGAACAGGTTAACTTTGCATTGAAACGTTTCATTTGAATGAATGTGATTTGTTTTAAACCGTTAATTTGCAAAGATTTGTCTGCTTTTCTACATTCTCATCAGATAATAAAACTCTTTCCCATATAGCTCTCTAAAATGCCTATAAGAAGTGCAAAGGAAATGATTATTATGGCTATTATTATCATATGCTATTACACCTGTTATAACCTGTATGTTGTTATACTCTAACCAGGTGTCAAAGTAACATTGTCCTACACCACATCCACAAAGAGTTTGCAACCTTAGCATGAAATGACACGTTGCTGCCAGACATAAAAGTATTAAGAGAGAAAGGATAAGCAGTCAAATGTCAACTTGCAGTTGCGCAACTAGACACAGTGAGTGACCACACCGAAAACCCAGTGATTCTGCTCCTCTTTAGTACCCCATATGCAAGTTTCCTATACATTAGGTTTAGGCATTACAAATCAAGGAGGACTGAACTGGGGCAGGGCAGGCACCCAACATTTGTTCTCTTTAAAAGCTACCAGAACAAAAATCTTTTTACCCTGCTTATTGGTTGAAACACTGGTTTAGCTTTTTCTCCACCTTTAGAAACAAATGCACTCAATAAAATAGAGAACCTGATGCTTTTCAAAATCTAAAAAAGTCTACAGTATTTATCTTAATTTTACCCTGCCAAAAACCCTTGCTGACAAATTAATGAACATTAACATCTTACTGTTTAGCCAATAAGATCCTGCAGTCAGTCAGTTCAATAGGATGAATGCATCACTCCAATGGTTCTGCACATGCAACAATAAAAACTTGTTTGCTTTAAGTTTGTGATGTGATACTGAGCCACAAGCTGTGATGTACTGACACAATGCAGTCATGGAGATCATCCTGTTCTATTCCCAGTGGAACAGATGTAAGAGGAATTTCTGGAAGACTGGTTGGTACAGAAGGATTTGGCACTGGTTCATTTATACTTGCAAAAACAACAAAAAGTCTGCCTTCACGCCCCCCAAACACCTAAACAAATTTTATACAAAATATATAACTCGAGAAGAGTTTCCCTTCTTCTGTACGCCTAATGAATCTGCTTCCTCAGAGTGAAATTCCCATTTGTGTTTTATAACCCCGTCAATAAGAAGAAAACTTGACCCGTAATCTATAAATCACTAGTGACCAAAGCCTCATAACACAGATGTTAACAAACGAAGCCTCTCCCCGGGCCTCACTATCCATCACTGCCTTCATCCACCACAAAAGCCTGCCAAAACAAATGAGTCTGGTACTATATCAGTAAATCCGGGCTGTAGAATAAAGGGAAGGCCACTTCCAGAATAATGCCCTGCCTCCAGCTATTTCCTCTAAAACTCAGTGGTGTCTAGCATAAGTGATCTCAGTGGTCACACTCAGAGAGCCACATGATGAGCAGGGAGATGCTTTTGCAGGATTTTAGTAACAGATATCTTCAATTACCTCCTTGAGGAGAGAAACAGAAGCACTGAAAGCTGTATTTTCAAAAATTTCTTTGGGAAGCGTGCCAGAAAGTACCTTGAACCCAAGAGCAGAATAGATTAGACTTACAACTAAAAAGACACCTTTTTTGTGTTAATGAAAGGTTCTCCCTTGACAGCCAATGTGCATAAAGCTGCAGGTTTACCTGCGGAGCAGGCCAGCCCTCTCACCCAGCCCCATCGGCACACCTCCATCCCCACCCGAAGGCTCTGCTGCTCATTGCAAGGGGGCTGTTTGCTCACCTTTCCTGTGCTCTCTTGAGCCTCTCTCCTGAGATTCCCAAAGACGGATGCCAGTAACAACATTCAACATATACAAAGACCTTTCAGATCCAGATTTTTATCACTACTGACCTGATTCATATAGAAACAGACAAGCTGGGAAAAGCTGAGACTTCCTCATCTAGAGCCTGACCCAGAAAAAAAGCATCATAAAATCAGCAGATGCTACTCACCCACTAAGCAATTATAAAAGCAGGGAAAGGAAAAGTGACTGATCATAGCAACTAAAACCAGGGAAAAGGGTAAACATGGCATTTAAAATAATATAAGTCTTTTTAAGGCTATACAGGCAGAAAAATTATTTTGAATTCATTTGTAACTGTCTTAGGACTGGACTACATCTCAGCTCTTCACTTAAGATTGATGCTCATCTCTTATACGTAACCCAGTACAAGATGTAGCCACCCATTTGTGATGGACCACAACCAAGCAGCACACTGCACTGCGGCTCAACAACGTCTCTTGCTCATCTTTAAAGAAAGCCTCACAGTCATGCAGTTTTTGCTTCAGATTGCTTTTCTTCGCCATCCCACCAGCCTTACTTCTTTCCACAAAGCACTGTTTTGCCATCTTCTCTGTAGTTATTTAAAGCCTAGGTGTTTACTGCAAGTTTATAGAAAAAAGTTTAAAGTTATCAAGCTCCTGCACCCTGGACAGGGTTGCAAATTAAAAAAGCTGTCCGTTTTCTTTCTCTGCCTTTCCTTCACCTACAGCAGTCCTTTACCCACCTATCTCTGACACTAAGCCTTCTCTGCTGTTCCCCCCCTCCACTTTCTACCTGACTTACTTCACTCCTGTCTCCAGATCTTACTCATCACATTCTTCCCCTAGTCTCCCCCCTCCCCAGCTCCCTCTCCTTAAAAGAACAAGGATAGACTCTTCTTCCATAGCTTTGAAGTAAGCTCCTACCAGCTCACTCACCTGTGAAAAAAGTTTTTTTTCTTTTCACCAAACACACTGACTCAACCTCAAATACTTTCAACTCCCTCAAGTATCTAGTGCATTAAAACGCCCCAATTCATTGCTCCAATGAAAATGCTCTTAGTAGGGTCTCTCTCACTTCCCCCAACAATATGTCAGAGCTCCTATTCTCTTTGCACTCCCCTCAATTTCAGCTACAACTTTGTTGCTATATCTTGTGTGCTTTGGGTTTCACAACAGTGTGTTTCTGCGTGTCTCTTCTGGTGTGTGCCCTTCTCATCTAAGGGGACAAAGTCCTGTTTGAGAGGTCAAAATTTCTGAGGACTCTGGCACAGACCTTCCCGCTCCCTCTTTCACTACTCTTTCTAGGCTCTTCATCACCAGGCAAACCTACAGTTTCAATATCACTTTTATTCCTGTGAGTCACTGTACTTCTGTTTTGCTTTGCTCTACCAAATCCAGTACAGCAATTTTTCCACCTGACATTCCACAGAGGATGTTAACGTCAACTTAAATCAAAATTGTACATTTTACTCACAGTTTCCCACATTATTTATCCCAGCTGATTGCACCATCGTTGCCACTGCTCGCACCCTCCTTTGACTCTTTTGAAATTTTCCTTCTCTAAGTAGCCCTGTGCTCAACTAATTCGGTGTTTTCAACAGCCAGTAACAGGCGCAGCTGTAACAGCAAAATTACCCAATAGCCAGGGGGTATGTTGTCTATCCCTCTGCTTGTTTTAATTATGTTATCACATAATTTATTTCAGCCTTTTTTTTTGTCTTGTCTTTGTGCAGTTGTGCAATTCTGCTTCCCTAAAAGAAAACATACCACACGCGTAGAAGGACTAAAACCTAACTAATCACAATATAACTAACCTCGTGGATCAACAGAAGAGGGGAGAGGGTAATCCGCTACAAGAATGTACCCCCCTGTATTAGGTTAAAACCAAAAAATAACATTAAGTGTACATAAAACCAAGGAGAGAAAAAGCCTTCCACAAAGAACATCATCTTGCTCCCAGCAAAGAAACTGGGACACAACTCACTGTAACAACATAAAGGAAGGGGAAGAACTTAGCACCAGAGGCAAGGGGCAGTTACTCGTGCCTATTGATTTTACGGAATCATTAATGGTCCCTAAGAGAAACTGAGTGAGCTGGATTAGAAGCATTAGCATTGATGTAATTGGACTAATAAGAGGTTGTTAGAGCTTCACTAGAAGGCTAAAGCATTAATTAGACTAAAAATAAATTTTAATTATTGGATCCTCATATAAGGTGTGTTCCCTTTTTTGCCCATAATGAAGCCGCACACTACACATACACATCCATGCACGGGCACGTATCTTGGTGCTTTTCCCTTCAGAGATCATTACATTTCTGACTTTTGCTTATGTTCATGTTTTCTCTGTTCATCTCATGCAGAATGAGAACAGACTATCAGGACAAAAAATACTATTAAAATAAAGGCAAAGACACTCAAGTTCTACATTCCTTGACACAAGCTCCATATAGTTGTTAAAGGGCACAATTACATTATGGTATTTCACAAATGTAATTTTTAACAATGATTTTAAAAAAAAGTTGGCTTGTTTTCATCTCAAACAGACCCAATTTTGGGAAAGGATGGGTAGACAGACTTGAAATAAAATTGTCTTTATTAAAGTATGCAACTAAGGGATATTGTTCAACAGTTACCAGTTCAAGCGAGACACTTTAAAGAAATTGAAATCTTCATCACAGTGTTATAAAAACATCACTGGACCCCACAGACATTACACTGTTAAAAAAAAAAATTACACAGGAAATCTTTGAAAACAAATATTGTCTGCCATCATGTAATGTTTTACTTGGCAAACTGCATCTTCTTACTATTTAATTTCTTATAATTAATTCATACAGTACTGCATACATGATAAAACAAGTAATTATATATAGTTATCTGTCAGACATGAAAAAATCCCAGGGGGGCTTTCCTTAGGCACCAAATACGCAGCCTGATGTAGCTGCATATCAAGAATCAAAAGGATGCTGTATACGATTAATTAGTGAATTCCAAAGTCGAGAATAACTTACTGAAATTCCAGTTCATGACCTCTCCCCTGCTTCAGCACTGCACTGGGTTAGGAATAAATGCTTAAATTTGAATTGACAAAACAAACTTTTTTTAATATGACAACTTTTCTCAGCATTTTTCAATTATGATTTTCAAAAACCCAGAAAAATTTGCAACTAAGAATAAGGAGAGACTATTTTTATACTGAAACTACAAATATATCTCTGATTCTTCTCAGGAAGAGACAATCTAACAGTGGCTGTATTGTACACATGTATTTCAAAATCCATCATTAGAAGGTACCCATGTAATATGATAGCATCTCTAAGCCGTGGTAAGGGCCAAGGTGGGTGGGTTAGACTGTATTTGAGGACCGGATAGTGTCTAAAGCATACAGCATATTTCTGGAAGCTATCAAATAGAATAGGCCTGTTCTACAGAAATAAATGGACCAACTCATGTAGCTTCTCAAGCGGTGTCACACTAAGTTTGAGTGAGTATCATAATAGATATAATCACTGTGGTTACTATTGCTCTGCATACTTTATGAAAGGACCTTTACTTTAAATCCAATTTGGTTTAACATCTAGCATTTGTGTGCTCATTGCAGTTCTCGGGATCAAGCCACTGTGTATGGTAAGACATGCATGGCACACTTAAGACTGAGGTTTTAAAAGTCATCTAAGGAAACCAAGTAGCCAGCTTTGGGTGATTTTCAGCAGAACGAGAGCATCTAATTCATTCAGTAGTCACCTCCCAGCTACTAATGAAAACTGGAATTAAAGGTAAACAAGAACAAAATTAAGGTGCTTTTTTCTTTTGCTTTAAGAGTGAAGATTTAGGTGATTTCCATGAGAAATTTCACCTAAATTTCTAATTCAAAAGCAAAATGCAACATATGTTTTTATTGCTTGGGGAAAACGATTCTCCCTAGTAAAATAAAACTTTTTTTTTTTTTTAACAAGGCACTAGGAGCACATAACATTTTAAAAGATTTTCCGAGAAGTTCCCTTTATACGATTAGTTTCAATTTTTTTTTCCATCCTATTAACATCACTGTCAGTCCTGGCCATGAGTGGATGGTAGAATCAGGCTGAACATTCTTCCTGTAGAACTAATTAAAATCAAGTAACACCAAATCACATTCTGCAATATGTATGCGTACAAGCTACTCCACTGTTACAGATAGTGAGACTACTGCCAGGAAGCACAATATTCAGGACTATGCTTTACGTACTGCTGTCAGGGATGCTACTTGTACACTGGAAGTAGGGAAACGCTTCATTATCTTCCTGAATGAGAGTCATGACAAACAAGGACTTGGCCCACCCTTTATAATCCACACTGGCACATTAAGACTGGCCCAATAATTACTCATATTTTCATCGTTATGTCACTGAGAAATCTAAATAAGCTGGCAACTACTCCCTATATTCAGAAAAAATAAATATAATTTTTATGTTTAATTACTTTTTAATAGAGATTTTGAAATAGCATTCTGCCCTCCTGGAACAAATGCTTTCCTTTCTACTTGGTTAATTTTCAACCCAGACCGACAAAGTAATCAAACACTGCCAGCTGATAGAGATGGAAACCTTAATTTCGTAGTTACATGTGATACTATTGCCACATCCCACTTGCAAAGCAGAATTTATTTAAGAGGACAGAAGCTCAACTAACCTTCCCAGCTGTAAAAAACTGACAACAGTGCAGAGCTCACACCCAGAGAGGACTCGCATCCAAAGGGTATGGCGCATACCCGGAAAATCACAAGGCTACCAAGCAGCCCAGTATTCTTTAATATAGACTTGCAGGATTTAATGTAATATATTTAAATATTCTGGGTTTTATCTCCATTTCATTTTATCTTCATTTTCTCCATGTCTCTGATTTACTTATGCTCTTCTCAATATTACACTTCTCTAAAGAGATATTGTTGATTATTGTATAACGTAGAATGTAACCAACTCTGTTTCTTTTTATTTTCTGTATGATTACTTCTCTTCACTGCACTCTGTAGAAAACAGACTCATTCTGAAAATTTACTTCGTTTTTGTAATCTGATTAGCCAGTAGTTAAAAACAGAAGAAGTAAGCTTAACAATAGACTCTATATATTACATTAATGATGAAATGCAAAGCTTGCCTACTAGTATTTTTACCCAAACACATGGATAAACGCAACTCCCATTAGTTAAATCTTTCCAGCCAGAATGAGAACACAAACACTGAACTAAGGGAATCCTGACGAAGCCCAGCAAAGTGATTCTTCTGACCTACTTTGGATATTCATTTTTGAGAGAAAAATCATACCCTAAAAACTTCCCGCTTCCCTCAACTGACGATAACTGAAATCAAGACAGCTAGTTCAAATGCAGACCTCTACACTGAACACCATCTCACCTTAAATTAGGCGAGACAAATCTTTGCTCAATGAAGCTGAGGCAATTCTGAAATGTAGACAAAGTCACTCAGTCTGTGGTCTTATTTTAGCTGCTGAGTCTGACACTAGGACAACCATGGTAACAGAAGAGTGACTAGGAGAGTTACTGAGGAAAAGGAGTAAATTAGAGGGAAAAATGGAATATGGTTTCACTGAAGTGTATGTAATAATACTAAAAGTAATGTGAAATACTCCCAAACATTGTTAGCACAAATTAGCTAGGTTGCACACATGCTGTGCAACTAGTACAACAAAACTCCTAAAGATCAGAAAATATGTATGGTTCACACAACCAGAACGTAAATTTGTGAGTTGCAAATGTCAGAGGGCCTAGGCATCAGGCAGAATTCTCTTGATAAATAGCCAAATAATTTGTTTTTCTCTGATCACACTCGGTCCCAGCTTACAAAAGATTACTGCATTCTCCTGTCTTACTTGAGCCTACCCTCCTCTCTGTGTAATCAGTGATGACTGGCAATGCTCTGAAGGGAAATCAGATTTTGCACACAGATAGCTGAGCACTATTATTAAATTAGAAACTCTGGTTTCAAGCACTCCCTCCAAGCCCAATTTCCAAAGGATACAAGCAACACCTCCTACCTAAACACACATCATCTGAGGACAGCCAGAGGTGCCTGCCACGGTGCACAAAAACAGCTTCGATTCAAGAATCTGAGAACACCTAAAGTTGCCAGCAGTAGACTATTTGTTAACCACCCTGTTTCAGTAGATGCCTAGACTTGCTACCTAGCTATATTTCATTCTCCTAGATGCATCAGTTTATCCTGTTGTAGCTGAAAGTCCTACACTTTATGATTAAAAACATCCACATAACTCCACCATCATAAAGTGGGCAATGAACACTATTTCAGATAACGCCCAGTGGGCCAGGGTCAGTTTGAAAGGACTGCAGGTACAGATTTGGGCCAAATAAATTACGCACCATCAGAAGATCCGGGTTTGTGAAATGTTGATGTTAGGTAGGCTATATATGAAGGATGCTGTATTCAAAAGCACCTATATCTGCACAGCACAGCATACTCCATATCCAACCTGTCCATAAGGTAACTTCATATCAATCTGAGGTAGAAAATTGATTTCAGAATACTTAGAATAAGGTTTCTTTTAAGCAGAACTTATTCTCAATATTAACTACAGCAAAACGCTGCTGTAAAAGCATGTAAATGAAGAAATCCCAGCTCCTTAAAGTACGACTTTTAACAGTCCTCCAAGGGAACACTAAACGTGACATAAATATTAACAAATATTATTATTATAAATCAGAAAGGTATCCACCATAGCAGTATCTAGAGACATCACACAGCTTTGGAAAAGCATCAATTCTTTCTAGGACAGAAGCCAAACTCTTCTACCATTCAGATGAAATTCCTGCAGCTCTCCCACATGTATACTGAAACCAGCTTTGAATATTTTTTTTTGTTCTTCTACTTTAAGAAGTTCTTCCAATGGCAGCATTATTAGTAGTATTTACTCTTTTAATTTTGACAGTGCTCGGGCATGAATGAGAAATGTATTCGGCAAAGTTTGGCTCTAACATAGAATCAATAACATCAAATTTTGTAGTATATGTTTAGTTTGTGAAGCACAAACATAAAAGCAGTTATCACGCCCACGGGTCCCAGCCATTACAAAATGTCTCGTCTGAAAGGCCTTGTGTTAACAGTTCTACACTTCGCATTACTAGTAACTAAAGCTACAATCATGGCATTCTGAAGAAAGGGTATGTGTTGAGAGAGGGAGACTGGAACCATTTCAGGCTTTGAAAAGGACGAGGCATTATAGTATTACTACTGCAGCCTTTGCTATTACATTGTTTAATACTGAGTCACTTTCTAGAAATCAAAAAGATTCGATCCCCTTTTAAGAGACATTTGGGCTGGGAAAAGGGGTACAGTACTAAAAGCCCACGCCTGAAGAGACACGGGTATTTCCGTCTCCTTGTTCCCATGCTCCTCCCTTCCAAAAAAACAATCCTCAGGTTCAAATCTGTGAACTTATTTCCCATTTTCCCAGCATGCAACCACTACGTTCAGTCAGGGATGACCAGCCTGTGGTTCTTGAGCTATGTACAAAGTGTGCATAGCTCAAGCGTGATTCCTACACTGTGGCTACGGCACACAACTGGCAGCAAAGCTACGTTTTTCAGCCTGCAGAGCTACCTTCGTCCTTGACGGTGAGAGGGAGCGAGAAAGCTGGGGCTGCCAGGGTCATCCTGCAGTCACGCAACTGAGGAGACTCACTGTCAGCTCCTCGCAGTGAATTACTGAAGCGGCTTTGGTTCCCTGGAGAAGCAGTACATGCCTCCAGGTTCTCATGCATAAGATGATAGAGCGTAAGGCTCACAGGATCAGCAAGGTTGATCACTTGCTAGATGGGAATTATCCCTTTGCCAATAATCAAATGAGGGAAGTGAATGACTTACTCACTGGAGTGTATACAGTTTTGCCAAAAAGCAGCGTTCATCAAGAGCATCTCAGATGAATTGTGAAATGAAATTCACTGTCAAATGAATGAATTTCCAGCAGTTCCCCCCAACCTCCTTTGTTCTTGTGTATGCATTGGGTTTTTTGATTATTTTTTTTAAACAAATAGGACTAAAAGAATAAAAAAGAGAAAGTTAGGAGAGAATTTGCTATCAAAGTTGTTATCTCCGGCCAGGCAACGTGTCTGAAATAATGACAGGAAAACATGAAAGGGCAGAATTACACAGAACTTGAAGAAACATGAGAAACTTCAACTTTATCTTAGCAAAGAAGAAAAGCAAAAGGGAGATTATGAAGGTTGGAGAGAAACAACATGAGCTCTTGAGAAGGAAAGAAGGGGTTCAAGAAACTCTGGTGTTTTTCTTGGGTTTTTGGAGAGTTCTGGGTTTCAGATTTTTGTTGGTGGTGGTTTGGAGGGTTGGGTTTTGGGGCAGAGGGGTAGGCTTTTTCTTTCTTTTTGGCTTTTAAGAAACTTGGGCAGGTGTTGAAGAGGATGTGATAACTCCAGGGATGGAGATAATGAGGCTATTACAAAAAACTTCAGCAAAAGAACAGTGACTGCCAACACTGCAATGATCTACCACAATCTCACAAGGGAAGGGGTACTTCTTACCCACCATTCACTATTTACCTGTCATACACATACATACACACAGAAAATGTATGTATATATGCATATACATAGATACATATATACATATATGTACATACACACAGAAATATATAAAGCTAGTCTATACATTGATTAACAAAAACATAACAAAATCCCTTGTATTGCTTCATCTTAACAGTTTTAACTTTATAAAATTATGGAAGTAAAGAACTGAACTCAAAAGCTGATGTTCCTAAAACATTACTGCTTCTTGAATATTACCAAATAAATTTATCTTTATATTCGCTCTTTGTTGTATTCTTTCTTCTTGCCTCAAGAATTCCTAATAATACGAACTTCTCTAATAAAGACCGTATTTCATAGGCCCTCTTATAAACCCTAGAAGTGACAGATCTTTTCCAGCATTTGTCTTTTTACACTGAAAAGTGTGAGGGAATGCTACAAGATTCACACTTCTTTCTGTAATGAGCTTGGACAACATAATACAGAATAAGGAACTAATGAATGAGGAGCAACAGAAAAACGAAATAGTAGAATTTAGTGGAAACTTTTAAGACAAAGATACGTACATTTGGAGATGTGCCAGATACTTTTAATGTTAATCAGTTTTATATGTTTCTATAAAAAGAGACTAAACCTGGAAAACACTGGGAAACATGTAATGTTCTTATTAAACACTATACCTTAAAAAAAAAACACACACAACTAAAAATCTCGTAGAAAATTCATACCTGTTGAAATTGCTAAACACCCCAGAAATAATGCATATTTGTTCCAGGTTCCATGTGGCAGGACCCAATTTCTCGAGCTTTGCTCACATGGCTATAACTTCCTAGTGGGACTTACTCTCACTGACTTCAATCCTAGTACGTGTTTTTGCATCAGGCCCTAAATCCTACACATTAGGAGAGAATTCTCTGCATCCAGATAAAGTAATCACAAAGATCACTTCTTTAAGTAAATATGCTCCAACCTATTATCCTCTTTAGCAATTTTTTTGAAAGTACTTAGGTAAATTAATAACTACCACAAAGAAACAATGTCATATACCTATACAGAAGCACTCAGGCTAGGAAAACTTCCCAAAAAATCATCATAACGATTCAAGTATTGCACAAACCGGTAAATCCACTTACAGTACAGATGCATCAATCTCACATATGATACTCTACTGTATCCTCATCTAAAACATTTCACCACAAGATGATCAAGCAGCTCCCTATTTTTTGGTTATTACATGTCTGGTGAGTTCCACACGTAGCAACAGGCTCTAAGTGGTTTGAGTGATGTGAAGATCACTAAGAACATGACTTGTTTGCCTCCTTTGTAGTCAGCAGAGTAACAATACAGCTGTGGAAAAAACATTCTTGAAGAGCCTGATTTCACTGTAATTCCATTGCTTTAGTGACCCTTTCAAAAAGGAAACAGCTGATGAGTTCCCAGAAATTCAGATCCAGGCCTAAACCTCTGCTTCATCTCCAAAGACTACATGATAAAGAGTGGCTGATGCTGCAACACAAAATAACCTGTACAGCAAATCCCAGCATGTCTGCTTGGACACGAGGAAGGGCAAGGGATTTGTTCTTGCATGGTTTTTAGTTCTACTCCTGACAACAGGCTTCCACCAAAAAGCTTACGGTAAACATTAAACAGAGATGCATGTGAGGATGAATTAGTTGTACACTCCATTCCTGAAAACAATCATAAATTCTCACATGTAAACTTACATATAAGCACTCCCATTGAAGTTAATGCAACCACTCATTCAAGTGAGCTGCAGGCATCACATTTTGCAGAGTTCAGTCAAAGGAACTGTCTTAACAGGCCCTTTAATCATACCATATAATTGTGCATCACCAGAGAGCAATCCAGTTATTAGATGGGACTACAGAGTACCGTAGACTCTAGTCACAGATGCTTAGCTTTCAATTTAGCAGGCTAAATCTGAACTGAACTTCTTATTGGTAAAAGGCCACGCTGGTGCCAACACTTGAGCTTTACTGTAAGAACAGCTCAACAGCACACCAGTTGTACCATTTGTTTGTAGAATCAGGGTTTCCGCGAGAAAGACACAAACATGGCAGCAGGAGATGGCACAAAAGTGAAGAGTTTGTGTTGTGAGCTTTGGCTTGTTTTGCTGCAGCAGGGATGTTTTTGTTTCACAAGATTATGTGAGCTTCTAAAAAGATGAATTACGGAAGAATCCCTTCCAATTAAGTAGCTTGGTGCTCACTGAAGCCAAAAGAGTCACAGTGGCAAAAAGGCAAACTAAAAGTAAAACTAAAATGTTATTCAAACACGTGACTTTTAGGTTGCCTGAGTATCTGAAAACCATGACAAAGATTTTCCCCTGGAAGCGTACTTCTAATTCAAGAATTCAGTCATTTTAACTAGTAACTTCAACACCAATCATATTTTTAAAAAACTTAATTGGAGAGAGAATTATTTTATCTGATTCCTATGCTGCAAATTTAATTCACTGCATTCAATGGACCCATCACTTTGACAACTCATGAATTAATACATTCTTCACACAGTAATTTATACAGTGGAGCTAACCACCTTTACAAGGTATTACCTTCACAGTAAGCATTGTCCTCTCGAAGGGCTCTGAAACCATCTCGGCAGCTACAGACAGCTCTGTCGTCTAGGTTTCGGCAGACAGAATGCTCCATACAGTTACGTCCTTCAGTACAAAAGTCATGGCCTGTACAGAAACAGATATGATTGAGGGTTAAAATGAATCTAAGGATTATAAAACATCCCTGTCAAAGACAGTCCTATCTTTTTTCAGTTAGGTCAAAGAATACCTTTCTATTGCTCATGAGATATAGAAAAATAAATTGTACCAAGCATGCAGCAGATGAAAGGCCACAAGAACAGACTATCTCAAGGTCTTCAATTCAATCTCAGCTTATGCCATTGATCTGATGGCAGCCAGAGAGGTGGCTTGCTTAAATCCCCTTACTGTGTCCTTCCCACTGTTGAGTACTTTTACGCGATATTTCTTAATTATACATTTTTCTCCATTTTGTTTTTTTTTTTGGTTGGACTTTTTATAAAAAGAGCTGAATAGCTTAGATACTCAGTAGCTCATTTACTAATGGGATTACCTTTTTTTCCTTCCACACTTCATTGAAAGTCTTTGGTTAACATTGCCTTATTTTGCTTTTCTCTTTATCTTTTCCCTTCAGAGTCTTAACACACATACATACTCCACAGATTGAATACTCTTCTTTGATTGCCTCTTCCTTTCCACTTCCAAGAAATTTATTTTTAAAACTTCACCTTTTAGCCAGCCCTCTTTCTTGCATTCAGCTTTTTTCCTCCCCACCTCCCACCCACACACGACTGTTTTCCATTGCACCTTAATTACAGATTTTTGAGATTCTGAACTCCTTTTCCAGACTAGAAGATTTCAAGTGAATTTTTTTCAACACAATAGATGTTTTTAATTCCTTAATTCCCCATTTCTCATGCAATCTAATGCTGCCATATTGCTGAAGACATACAACTCCTCCTTCATTATGATGAATTCAAGATAGCTACGCTAACTGATCTGAAGCTTCCACAACTTCCACATCTGTCTAATGAAGCGTGTGAAGCCAGTCTCCTTCACTGTTTTCTCAGTGACTTTAAATAAAGTTTTCTTCTTTAACTGAAACATAAGAATTGGTCAGGCAGCTAAATCCTATAGCTCATGAGACTCAAAGCAGGCATGGTTCAGAAAGCATTGAAAGTGTTCAGAATGCACTAATCTGACATATATTAAAACTTTCAAGCTACACCAGGCACAATATACACAGAACTACTTTCTTACAGTAACTGCAGACGTTATGGAAAATTATCACCAAAAAAATCCCTTCCGACTGTGATAGATTTCAAGACCTGATCTATCAAATTTTGTTGAGTTCTTTTCTTCTGTTTTTCTCTTATCTCTTTGCTTGATGTCATTAATCTTTGTATTTACACTGAGCAGCACAGAAACCACTCTTCACTGAAGTATATCCAAAGCCAGCCCAAGAGCCTGACATCTTATTTCATGCCAGGCATCAATTTATCATGATCTAACTACAGGAGAAACAGACATAGCCTCTTGAACGTGCAATTGCTCATAGCTCTGAAGGTAATAGTATTAGTCCAGATTAGGAGAGCATGCTCAAGACAGAGCATTTGCTGCATCTCTTCTCTTTGGTAAGGATCAGTCTGGCTGTAACAGAGGTACATAGCATACAAAAACATTCCCCAAATCTTCTGCTTCTAGATACAAAGTAGAAGTGCAAACATGTAAACAAGATCTGTTTATTGCACTCTACGAACAATGGCACAGCACAAAGCGTTCTCAGAAAGAGACATCAAAGATGCTGGGGAACACAAATGTTTCTCCAGTCTCATTTTGTTTGTGCACTGGAATGGAGGAAGGGTAGAAAAATCGCTCATTATGTATCAGGCTTCTTTGGATTTCCACTCCTCTTTTGGCTAGAATGAAACATACAAATGCCAACGAATATGTCCCACAGAATTTACACTATTTCATATTTCATAAACAATTTTCAGATGTCATGATGCAGACATCACGTATTCAACTTTACAAGGTCTACAGTGGTTATAATGTTTAGGAGTGTCCTATTCCAAGTGTTCAGGAAAAAAGTCTATATGACCTGCAAGAGCTGAAAATTACACTGAGCTTAAATGGATCCTGCTATTATCTTACCTTTACAGATTTTGCAGCAACTGTGAGATAAGGGGATCTGTTGCGATTCCGGGCAGTTCAAAGTTGGACAACTGTCTTTAGGAATACGCTGCATTTTGTGGTCCTGTTAAATTGAGGTAATTCATTAATATTGTGGGAGAAGAAAAAAGTTGAATGATGCTTTAATTTTATTTGGTTTTTAGCTTTACAACGTACAAACAAAAAGTTGCCTCTACCAGAATCCAGGTGTCTTTGAGAACCTTTTGAAAGGAAAACTCAGCACAATAAAGTCATCAGGAACTTCCCCATACTTGAACCTTTTAAAGCAAGCAATGCTTTAAATGCAGAAACAGTTCTCACTCTCCCCATACCTTAATTCTCAAGCAACTTGCCTCAACATTTTCTCCTGAAGTAATGCCCGGAAGGGTAACAATTAGTTCTCAGAAACTGAGGCAGAGAGTCCTAGACTCAAGGGTCCTCACACAAATCAAATAAAATCAAGCCTGAACATTTCTGATCTCAACTGCAGTAGTTAGATTAAACAGGCACTGATTCCCCATTAAGAAAAAGAGGGTTTCTCAGTAAGCCTACATCAGGACTCTGGAAAAGGCCACGGCCAAGATCGTATCTGAGTATCTTCAGGCACTCAGTGCGGGTCACACACACAGTCATTGCAATAAGACCACACTGAAATGCCAGCCTTAGCAATCAGATTACCACAGATGCATGGCATTTAGGTTTCCTAGGACTCTAAGTGATGTGTCCCGCAGTGCTCTAGTCACGATACGACAGAGACAGAAGTCAAGGCAAATATCTTCCTAGCTGGCGTATGTCTTAAAATCAGCAATTTCGTTGAAACATGAGCTTACTGAATTCAGGACCTTGTTATTTCCACATACATAAAAAGTGCCCAAAATCATGAGTATGCCACTGCAGGTATTATTACTGCATGTTTAGCATTTAATTTTAAACTATTTTAAAGCATAAAATATAAAGATGAAGCATCATAAACACAATGGCCAATGTCAAAATTACTGCTCAGGCTTTATCTTAAACAAACTTGAAACAGAACCCAAACCGATCCTAACCTGAACACGCAGAAAAGCTGTGTAGCAATGGCTACACTGATGCTTGTTTGTGCACCAGAACAGACAAAATCCAGCATCCTCTCAAGTCAAAGACAAAAAACCCTTCTATATCAATTAGTGTACTCAAGAATGCATTTAATTATTTTACAGACTAATTTGACAGATCTTTTTCTTAATATTTAAACAGATAAGTGCATGCCTATGAAGGGTGCAACTGCAACAGTCAAACAAGAAAAAAGGAAAGCAATGTTTAGGACTACACGTACCTGAAAGCAAAAGAAGAAACTTGTTATGTTGCCTTGCTGACATTGCCAGGAGCCTTTAAGCTTAAAATCAGTACGTGTGCCATTCCCATCAAGTCTCTCTCGAGCAGGGGTCATTAATTATATCCTTTTATGAAGACTGTGGTGGTAATAACACAGTGCCCGCAAAGAGTTTCCTATCTGACCCGCACAGTTCACAGTACACAGACTTTCTCCTCTGACACTAATATTATTCACAAGGCTGCTCATTAGAAGCCATATGTATTTAAGTCCTTGAAAAGTAGAATTTGAATCAGCCAAAATTGCTGTTTAATATTTCAGCCGCTACAGTCAGGCAGCCCAATCGCAAACAAGCACAATCAGCAAAACACACGCCAGCACAGTCAAAGGCTTGCGTTCATACAACACCATACCTGCCAGCTGTAAGAAACACAAGGCAACACCACATAACTTTTGATGGTCCTTAATTTTATATAAATAAATATATATTTTTTTCTTCACTAATCACAGAACTCATGTCCCAAGTGTCATGTTGAAAATGCAAGTTCATTGGCCTGAAAACTGTACAACTGAATCAACAGTGTTTCTAAAATTATTTCAGGGCAGCTGCTTCTTTCCTTTTCCAAAAGGATTTCAAAGTACCTACTCAGAGAATTAAGCTCAAAAAGATTTAAAAAAATATCAACAACAGTAAGGCAACGGTCACCAGTTTACTTCGTAAAATACCTTTTTTCTAAACTGTATAAATAAAGTTTGTCAATCTCCAGAAAAACGGTCTGGTAGGTAGCTCTGACCCACTTTGCCCCAGGATCGGCCAGGAAAGGCACAATATACTTTACACTACAGAAGAGAAAGATCTTTTAGGAGGCCTGAAAGAGGATCCCTGGCCCTGAAGTCAAGGCCAAAATCTGCCACAGCTGTCTGGCCTTCATAGCCAGAGAGGATTTTAATCCACTTACGCTGGGCCTGCCAGTCCGGATTTCCTACAGCCTGGGCCCAGGGGAGCGTGTACGCTGTTGAGTATGGCAGCTACGCTCCTCCGGGGACGCTGCAGCTACAGAACGGGTTTGGGATCGTTCCCCTCTCTCTTTCTCTGCCCTAGAAACATGCAGTTGCTCGGCTCCACACCAGGCACACAGCCCCATGGGGAAGCGACGGTCGCTGCCCGCCAAGGGGAGGCAGAGCTCGCGGCAGCGCTCTGCGTCGTGCCCGGCCTGCGGCTGCGCCGTGCGCTGCCTCCTCCTTAACCTGTGTTTGTTTGCTGAAGGGTAACGCTGCTAGTGCGCCAGGGTAAGGCTGCCTCCGCATCAGCTGTCTTCTGCTCGCAAATCAGCAACCCCACCCAATTTCCAACACTAGAAACATAACCAGGCACCTGACATGCCAGCTTTTTTCCTTCCTTTTCATATATCACTGCCAGTAACAATTATTCCAAACTATGCTCCCATTACATTTGCGCATCCCTTGTAACTGAGTACATAATCGTGAACAACACTGCACATGTGCAAACAGAAACATAATGCAGCCTGGGTGTTTTTCATTACCGATGACAGTCACAATATGTAAGGAGGAGAGAATGCAGCTTGATTGTCAGGTTGCATAATCAAGGCTTGCAACTATGAAAATAAAACTTATTTGCAAAACTTGTGGAACTCAGCAAGACAAAACAAACACAGGACCCTCAGATACCGTCTCTGCTACCACTCCCCAAGGCACACCTCCCTGCATTTCAAGTTTCATTCAGTGAGACTTTGATATTTCTAACATGCAAGAAAAAATGTTTGCAGTCGCAGTGTTCTTACCTTGCACTCAAACAGAACGCAGTCCCCTGAGTTTGAATACACAGTTTCTCTTTGTCCTTCAAAGTAGGTTCTGCCTTCAAATATGCACACCGCTTCAGGAGAAAATAAAGAATATCACTATGATTTTGTCAGAAAGTGCTGGCACTCTGTTAATAAAACTTATAAAAAGATCAATTCAGCTGCAAGAATATTCCAAACCCAGCTGCAGGAGTCCAGATATCACAGGAAAAAAATTCAGAGAAGAAATAAAAGATGAAAGAACTACAAAAACATATGTAAATGAAAGGTGAAGGATGGTGCAGCAATACGGAGCACTGGTAGCTACTGAGAGGACAGAACAGATATGTTTCATGTTATGACTAGCAAGATACAACTGCCGGTCTTGTTAAGGACGAAGCACAGAAACACGGCTCAGACTAGAAGGGATTTCATGGAGGGAAGCTACTCCAAGCAGCCTTGAATGAAAAGCTCAGAGGTGAAGAGAAAAACAGAGATGCAAGAGCAGTTCAAACGACAGATTAATAGATAATAGATAATCAGGTTCTTGATGAACAATGTTGTACGATAAAAGGTAATCACTGAAGCCACATGTTTATTAATGGTTGTCATATGGTTGTCAATGGTTTCACCACCTCACACAGGTATTCAAGAATTCTATATTTGTATCTCAATTCCAAGTTATTTACCATTATTGTTAAAATATATTAAAACCTTTGAATTGTATTGTGCAGGAACTGATGTTACACTGCCACCTCACCAAGTGCCACTCCTGTAACCTGGAAGTACCAAGTTTTACAGCAGTGTGCTGAAAAGCTCATACTAGGTTGCTCACTAAAGTTCTCTTTTGAGATTTAAGGGTTACACAAACTGTCTTCCTTTTTCTAAATGGGTCTCTTACTGCAATTACATTATGCAAAGTATAACGGCTAAGTAGTATAAATGCTAGTGTGGACATTCTGACATCTCTCGCTGTTGCTTAGGACACAGTCAAGGTTCATCAAGTAAGGATAATCATGAAATAACAGCAGCAGGGTACCATTTTAAAGTTCTGGATTACATGTTATAGGCCTAACTGTTAATAATTGATTTGGAGATGTAAATCAATTGCACAACAATTCATACACAAGTAGATTTATCTATTCTATTTAAACAGACTACAATTTGTAGACATTTTAAAAATATCTAAAAGTTTTTATCGCATGAATTATATTAATTACCATTACTGCTGTTACCTTCATTTCTCCTTTATTTCTTTTCACCTGCAGCTCTTTGATTTTTCCAACTTTCTAATACACTGCCAACATGTGAAAAGCCAACTCCTGGAATGGGTCTTGAAAAAGAAGTGAAGGGCATAAAAGTATCTTGCATAATATAAACCTGCACAACCCTTTCAGGTAGTAATACCACAGTGAGCCAGAACACCACAAATCTCATAAATGGCAGAGTTTGCAGTCAGACTTGATAAAAGAAGTATGGAAATTCAAGAGCCACAGAAGCAAGTCCAGGAGATAAGACTAGGGCTAACCAAAGGAGAAAGTCTGTATAACATCCACAAAGACAGGTCACAAAGAGTAAAAAGAGCTCACTACAGTGTCTCTTTCCTCTCCCAGAAAAAGGAAGGACACCCGTCAAACTTCTCCAGAAGGAAGTATGTGGAAAAAGTCTATACTGCCTTTATCAGGCAGTAGCAGACCCTGAAGCTGGACAAAACAAGGCAATTGTCTGAGTATGGAGCCATGGGACTAGGATGGCTAAGGCCTATTTGGAGTTTAATCTGGCAAGGGAGATCAAGGGCAATGAGAAAGGCTTTTTTAAATACATCAGCAACAAAAGGAAGCCTAGGGAGAACGTGGGCCCGCTGCTGAATGGGGCAAGGGCGCTGCTAACAAAGGATACAGAGGAGGCAGAGTTGCTGAATGCTGCCTTTGCTTCAGTCTTCATTGCTAAGGCCAGCCCTCAGGACTCCCAGACCCTGGGGACAAGAGAGGAAGTCTGGGGAAAGGAAGACTCTCCCTTGGTCGAGGAGGATCAGGTTAGAGATCATTTAGGCAAACCTGACACCCACAAATCCATGGGCCTCGATGGGATGCACCCACGAGTGCTGAGGGAGCTGGCGGATGTTATTGCTAGGCCACTCTCCATCATCTTGGAAAGGTCCTGGCAATCAGGAGAGGTGCCTGAGGACTGGAAGAAAGCCAATGTCACTCCAGTCTTCCAAAAGGGCCACAAGGAGGAGCCAGGGAACTCCAGGCCTGTCAGCCTCCCCTCCATCCCTGGAAAGGTGAGGGAACAGCTCATCCTGGAGGTCCTCACTAAGCATCTGGAGGACAAGAAGGTGATCAGGAGTAGTCAGCATGCATTCACCAAAGGGGAATCATGCTTGACCAACCTGAGAGCCTTCTCGATGGAATGACTGGTTGGGTAGATGAGGGCAGAGCAGTGGATGTTGTCTCCCTGGACTTCAGCGAGGCTTTTGACACTGTCTCCCATCACATCCTCATAGGGAATCTCAGGAAGTGTGGGTCAGAGTGGACGGAGAGGTGGATTGAGAACTGGCTGGATGGCAGAGCTCAGAGGGTCATGATTAGTGGCGCAGAGTCTAGTTGGAGGCCTGTAGTTAGCGGTGTCCCCCAGGGGTCAGTCCTGGGTCCCGTCTTGTTGAACTTATTCATCAGTGACCTGGAGGAAGGCACAGGGTGCACCCTCAGCAAGTTTGCTGATACACCAGAAGGCTGTGCTGCCATTACGAGGGACCTCGGCAGGCTGGAGAGCTGGGCAGAGAACCTCATGACGTTCAGTAAAAGGAAGTACAGAGGAAGAATAACCTCATGCACCAGGACACGCTGGGGGCCAAAGACCTGGAGAGTAGCCCTGCAGAAAAGGTCCTGGGGGCCCTGATAGACAATAGGGTGACCAAGCACCAGCAATATGCTCTGGTGGCAAAGGCAGCCAACAGTCTCTTGGGCTGTATTAGGAAAAGCATTGCCAGCAGGCTGAGGGAGGTGATCTTCCCCCTCTACTCAGCCCTGGTGAGGCCTCAGCTAGAGTAGTGTGTCCAGTTCTGGGCTTCCCAATACAAGAGAGATATGGAGCTACTGGAGCGAGTTCAATGAATGGCCAAAGATGATTAAGGGACTCTCATATGAGGAAAGGCTGAGAGAGCTGGGACTTTTCAGCCTGGAAAAGAGAAGACTGAGGGGGGGTCTGATCACTGTACATAAGTATCTGAAGGGAGGGTGTAAAGAAGATGGAGCCAGACTCCTTTCAGGGGTGCCCAGCAACAGGACAAGAGGCAACGGGCACAAACTGAAACACAGGCAGCTCCGTCTGAACACGAGGAAAAATTTCTTTCCTGTGAGGGTGACTGAGAACTAGCACAGGTTGCCCAGAAAGATAGTGGAGTTTCCATTCTTGGAGATATTCAAAAGCCACCTGGACGCAGTCCTGGACATCATCTCTAGGTGATCCTGCTTGAGCAGGGGGGTTGGACTAGATGATCTCCAGAGGTCCCTTCTAACTTTCCAACCTCAACCGTTCTGTAATCCTTTGATCATCCAGTCACATATATCACCTCCTATATGTTACAGGCCAGGACACTAAACTAAAATATATTAAGCTTCAAAGAACTACTGCATGTAACAGGAAAAACAAGATATAGCAATGCCTGAGGACAACACAATGACAAGGGACTGATAAGGTAGCACACCTTGATATGTTTCCAGCAGGCAAACTCTGCTGTTCACAGTAAAGGCAAAAGCCACGAAGGGCACTGTCATTCTGTCCTGGAATAAAACTTTCTCCTGAAGCCAAAATACTCTTAGCATATCAATAGACCACACAGGCATCTAAAACTAAAGTATCCATACTACCCCAGAGCATAGTCCATTGGATACAGTCTCACCATCACCAATAAATCTTTGATTCTTCAGAGAAACTTCGGAAAAAAAAATCATCAAAAGAACACATCAAGCCTACAGTGAAATCAGGAGGGAAATTATTTCTTGATCCTACCAATAGCCCTCTGAAGCCCTGACATTTGAAATTATCGTTATGCAGTGCTGCATTATCGTAAGCATATACCAAAAGCAAGAAAATCAACTCTTTTCCATATACCCTTGAAAAAATATGAACAGAGGTACTCTCAAATTCTAGAGAGGGATCCTGCGAGGGATTGCTCTGCCCATACAGCCCTTGCCGCTCTCCCGGGTCTCCTCATACGCTAGATGAGGATCATTTTTCAAAGGCACAAACGTTGTATGAGAATACATATTTCAAGAGACAAGTTTGTGTGGAACACAAACACCTAAGTCCATACATACAGAACCACCACAACACTTGACCACCACTGCAGCTAGAAAATTACATCTAATTAACTTTATTGCCCTACATAAACACTTCCAGCTATTGGATTTTGCCATCACTTTGTCAGTAAGGTTATAAAGCCTCCAAGTATCAGGGGCCTGCCTATACAGAGTAATCAGACAATCTCTTAAAAAAAAAAGGCAGGACCTATATCCTACGTACGGTAGAAATGAATGTTTTCCCTACCTCCTGCCAGCAGCTGTCACAGCCAGTAGACATCTCACAAGAGTGGTATTTCATATCTTTATTTTCCTTCAAAAATAAAGATATTTCAACAATAGGAACATCCGGACTAGATTTTTGTAATTGGAATGTTCAGTGAAGATTTAATTTCTGCTTAGCTAGGTGCTTCCCAGGACCTCGTGATTAGTTTGTGATGTTTCATCCTTTGATTCTACAGACTGAGTCACACTCAAGAAATTACCTGATGATTGGTTGCTGCAGAATTTGATAGCTATTGGCTATGTAGCGTTTCATCTACAGCTGAATTACATCAACCATTTCCTCTTGCCTTCAAACTTCCACATGCCCCCAGTACCTAAAACAAAGTATATTATTCAAAGCACAGTTTTCTAAGATGATGAGACAGGAAGTCTATGAAACCTGCTAGGGAGTCTGACTAATGGTGATCTATTCGTAAAAAGAAAGTGATCAAATATTACATGACAGGCATTAATACAGTGTCCTAATAACTATTAGCAAGGTACACCTATATCTCCATTGCTAATTTAGGCAGGTGTAGTGATAATACAAATATTCTTTGTAGTATCGTTTAATATGCTATAATGATATGGCATTTTTCCATATTCATCCAGCAAAAAGAATCTTTCAGGAGCCCACTGGTTGTTGTATTTGCTCAGTGAATTATCAGTAGTTTGTCAGATCATCTCTTCTCTTTTACAGCCCCTTTCTTCCTCCATCGGCCTCTAAATGACACTTTCCTTCTGCGTTTCTTAAAATGTCTATGATCCATAAAAAATCCATGATGCAGCATACTCTTCCCTTCTGTTTATTGAGTTTTTAGGAGGTCAACTAGTACATTTTCTCACTTCTGTATTTATCACCTTTGCTATCTAGATTGTTTATGCATTCCTATGAGGATTGCATGTATGTTTCCCTGTGCTGTCTAAGCCGATTCTGATTCAGCCTTATCACCAAGTTAAAGCCAGGAAGCTTAGGATGTTGATGAACTCCTCAAACTGCTCTGTTTTCTTGTATTCATAATTGCTGAGTGAATAGCAAAAATGACTTGAAGTTTTGTGAAATTTGTGAGTAATTATGAATGTATACTTTAAATTTTGCAATTATTTCTAGGTTGTTGCATCTTTGGCCCCATATGCTGGTTCACAAAAAACAAAACTAACGTACAAAAAAAAAACCTGTCTAGTTCTTTTAATTTTTCAACCTCCTCCTTGGAATCTCCTTTGATTACATTCTCCATTGCTCAGAATGGAGGCGTAGGTATTATGCAAGTCCCATTAATCCTATTTTGCAAGCTTACATAGTGCAAAAACTGAGTATTTATCCTTGGAAATTCACGTAGAGATAAGAGTCACCTTTCATGAATTTCTCTCTCTTGCCTGCCATGACACTATTAGGCATGCTCTCACCCCTCTCTCATTTATCTTTCCAGGGATTCAGGCAGTATTTTTTTCCTTTGTTCTTTTCCTGAATAGCACGAGCTCCTCTGTTACTGCAGTTTGTGAGATTTCAGACTTGCTTCATTTCGTGCCATCTCCCTCAACAATTCAAAATGATTCCAGATTTCAAGCTGGAAAATACATTGCTAATTTTTCCAGTCAATCACTGTTGAAAAATTGCATGTATCTGCTTCAGCTTCATCAGTTTTTAAAAAAAAAAAAAAGGTTTGAAATTTCCTAATGATTAGGAATCAATTATCATTTGCATCTTATTTCTTACTAGCTGGAAATACTAAATGCCTCTATTACTTTGAAAACACAAAGTGGTTGTTTTAAAGCACTTTTATGATCAGTTAAAAGTATGTGCAATATCAACCACATCTAAAAATGCTAATGGGCTGCTTAGTCCTATTGGCAAGGAGTCAATCTAAAATAATAAATTCTTCTACGTACTTCCTCTGTTTCTTATATTTCTATCACCTGTTAGAGAGAAATTACACAATTCATCCTGTCCATGTATTCTTGCTAGGCAGTCTTCTGGAGAATTCATCTAAGCCCTATAACGAGGATTCTTTGAGGTATCGTTAAAGGCAAAAAAAGCAATCTGAACATGGAGAAAGCCCATCAAAATGCTAACTGCACTGGAAATTCTGTTGGAGCCAGTTCTGCTGAGGCAAACGCAGCTGACAGATGAAGTAAAGTTTTTAAAGTAGGCTGCAGGACAAAGGGTTTGGGAAACAGTTTGCAACTTATCAAAGCTAACAGACATCCCATGGCACTGAGCATGCAGATGCCCCTAATGAAGCCCAGACCTAAGGTACCAGTATCAGAAGATCAATGGATACAATTTTCTGGGAATCATTCTGGAACAGCATGAAAGAAGCTAACAAGAAATAGAACTTGTTCACATTTCAATGAGTGTGTACATTCCACTGTAGATTTCGTACTATATACTAGCTTTAATATTTAACCACTACAGACTACATAACCAAGTATTCAATCAACAACAGATGAAACTGGAGACTGTCAACAGTTTTTTTATATCAACAGATAATCCCCTACTGAAATAAGGTGACACCGCTTTAAACAAACTGCAAATAAGAAATATGCAAACATTTATATTCCCAGTTGGAAAATTTTTAGACAAGTCAGAGATCCAAGATTTCCTTGTATAGGGATTTAATGTTGTAATTCATGGTAGATTGAAAAGGATTCTAATTTTTCCCTCACATATATATGATTTTACTAATCATGTGATATGCATGAAGTAGGAGAAATACTTTGAAAAGAAGAACACTACTTTTACAGAGAACGGCTTTTGACCAGTAGGGAAGATTTACTTACTACTGAAAGTATATATGCATTGGCTACTAAGAGCAATACTCTTCAATTAAGCTTCTTTTAAGGTGGATGGAAAACTGGCTGCATGGTAGAACTTGGAGGGTTAAGATTAATGGCGCAAAGTCTAGTTGGAGTCCAGTAACTAGCAGTGTCCCCAGGGATCAATACTGGGTCCAATCCTATTTAACATCTTCATTAATGATCTGGATAATGGAACAGAGTGAACTCTTAGCAAGTGTGCTGATAATGCAAAACAGAGTGGCTGATACATCAGAAGGCTGTGCTGCCTTTTACAGGGACCTTGACAGGCAGAGAGGAACCTCATGAAGTTCAATAAAGGGAAGTTCACGGTCCTGCACCTGGCAAGGAATAGCCTCATGTACCAGGACACACTGGGGGCCAAAGACCTGGAGAGTAGCCCTGCAGAAAAGGCCCTAGGGGTCCTCTGGTGAGGCCGCCTCTGGAGTAGTGTGTCCAGTTCTGGGCTTCCCAATACAAGAGAGACATGGAGCTACTGGAGTGAGTTCAATGAATAGCCAAAAATGATTAAGGGACTCTCATATGAGGAAAGGCTGAGAGAGCTGGGATTTTTCAGCCTGGAAAAGAGAAGACTGAGGAGGGATCTGATCAATCTACATAAATAGCTGAAGGGAGGGTGCAGAGAAGATGGAGCCAGACTCCTCCCAGTAGTGCCCAGGGATAGCAAACCCAAACTGAAACAGAGGAAATGTCACCTGAATCTAGGAAAAACACTTTTCTACTGTGAGGGTGACAGAGCACTGGCACAGGCTGCCCAGAGAGGGTGTGGAGTCTCCTTCCCTGGAGATATTCAAAAGCCCTCTGAATACAGTCCTGGGCAGTGTGCTCCAGGTAACCCTGATGGAGCAGGGCAGTTGGACTAGATAATCTCCAGAGGTCACAGAAGCACAGAATGGCCATAGTTGGAAGGGACCTCGGCAGATCATCTAGTCCAACCCCCCTGCTCAAGCAGGGTCCTCTATAGCGCGTTGCCCGGGATTGCATCCAGGCAGGTTTTGAATATCTCCAGGGAAGGAGACTCCACTACCTCTCGGGGCAACCTGTGCCAGTGCTCTGTCACCCTCACAGTGAAGAAGTTTTTCTTCATGTTCAGACGGAGCTGCCTGTGTTTCAGTTTGTGCCCGTTGCCTCTCGTCCTGTCGCTAGGCACCACGGAGAAGAGACTGGCCTCATCCTCTCAACACCCTCCCTTCAGATACTTGTACACGTTGATCAGATCCCCTCTCAGTCTTCTCTTCTCCAGGCTGAACAGGCCCAGCTCTCGCAGCCTTTCTTCATAAGCAGAGAGGCTCCAGTCCCCTCATCATCTCTGTAGCCCTCCGCTGGACTCTCTCCAGCAGCGCCATGTCTCTCTTGTACTGGGGAGCCCAGAACTGGACACAGTACTCCAGCTGAGGCCTCCCCAGGGCTGAGCAGAGGGGCAGGATCACCTCCCTCCACCTGCTGGCAACACTCTGCCTCATGCACCCCAGGAGACCATGGGCCTTCTTGGCCACAACAGCACATTGCTGCCTCATGCTTCACTTGTTGCCCACCAGCACTCCCAGGGCCTTCTCGGCAGAGCTGCTTTCCAGCAGGTCAGCCCCCAGCTTGTACTGCCGCATGGGGTTATTCCTCCCTAGGTGCAGGACCTTGCGCTTGCCTTTGTGGAACTTCAGGAGGTTCCTCTCCGCCCAGCTCTCCAGCCTGTCCAGGTCCCTCTGGATGGCAGCACAGCCTTCTGGTGTGTCAGACTCTCCTCCCAGTTTAGTATCATCAGCAAACTTGCTGAGGGTGCACTCTGTCCCTTCCTCCAGGTCATTGATGAATAAGTTCAACAAGACGGGACCCAGGACTGACCCCTGGGGGACACCGCTAACTACAGGCCTCCATCTTGACTCTGTGCCACTGACCACAACCCTCTGAACTCTGCCGTATCTAGTCAGTTCTCAATCCACCTCACTGTCCACTCATCTAACCCACACTTCCTGAGTTCACCTACGAGGATGTGATGGGAGACAGCTGGAAGGTCCCTTCCAACCTCAACCATTTTGTGAGTCTATGAAGTTGTAGGATCAAAATACTTCGGAAAGTACATTATAATCACGCATCACAGCCTCACGTTCAGAGAGGCTAACTGCAGTGTCCTCATATTACTGACTTCAGTTTTGCTTTCCTCTTTGCTCTGTTCAGCACGCTCAATGCTATTAACATTTTGGCAAACTAATTAAGACAAAATTAGATATTCTGTCTGCCTCTGCAGAAAAAGCAAAAATGCTTTAGAGAGTGTATCTATACGTAGGACATCTGGACAATGCATTTGGTGTCAAGTTCTCTTAAAAACATCATTATATGTTAACTTCACATAGCAACTTAAACTTGGTTAAATACATCAACCAAAATATTGATACTGATAGACATGAACAACTTTTGCTTTAGAGCAATGGATCATATTCTGCTTGCTAAACAGAACTGGGATATTTTGGACTCTAAACATAGGATTTTGAAAACTTGGGCATGACTAACGCAGTCAACATGTCCACCCATTTGCCAAACTATGTTGGCTATCCAGTACCCAAACACTTTCTCAGCAAAATATCAAACAATAAAATCAATTGCTAAGACAAAAGTACAGGAGGGTATCCAGAGAAAAAAGGCAATTAAGGTTAATATTCTTTTATGACTATTGTATTAACAGTTAAATTAAGGTCTATAAATAGCACAACAGTCTATAAGGCCAAACTCCAACACACATGCCTGCTGATAAAAGCAGGATCAGACATTTTTTGATGGGCCCCTTATGTCAGCTGTTCTCAAAAGCAGCGACAATTTTTTCTTACCAGAGGTGCAAATAAATATTGTGCCAAACACTGGCAGCTACTAATAGCAGCAAAGTTTCTACTCCAGTTCCACCTTCTCTGAGCTGGTGTGCTAGAAGCTAACTGTAAAAGGTGCTCTTCTGAGGAACTTTGTTTATAGGAAAATGATGTAACGTAGAGCAGCAAACAGACATCTTAAAAACACCTCATACCCCCATCGAAAAGTTTCAAGTGACAGGGATCCATAAGGCAGCCAGATAAAATCTGATGAAGTAATTTAGACTGAGTGTTAAGAAGGTAATGAAGCTTACATACTTTTTAATCACTATTTTAAATCTATGACAGAGATATAGTCATCACTCAACAGCATTAATTTACTATACAAAAAGCAGGCTGCATATTCCATTGTCATGTCATAAGTTAAGACCACCCATTGGCATGATGAGGCTACTCCTGAAACAGCCCTTATACAGGGTAACTCTTACCCTGTTCCACAGATTCTTCAGTTAAGTAGGGGAAAAAAAAAAAAAAGCATTTTATTTGGATCCTACCTATATTTTTATCCAGATTTACCATCAAAAAATAGAGCGCATCAACTATGCGTAACTTTAAGACACAAAAACCTATTGTGTGTTACCAGTAAGATGGCTGTTTTCTGTAGCCTTTGAGGAAACAGGCCATCATGTTAGCAAATACAGGGTGAGTCTCCCTGAAGGACAGCACCTTCAGAGATTTTTACGTTTTGGTTCATTTGATAGCTCTAAAAAAAAGTTACACAAATAGTGTAGCTATTCAGTTTATCCAAAAAGAGTAATCTGACTAATTTGGGTAAAAAGAATTTGAAAGTGACAGTTCCATGCACCCAAACCAGACAGGCTCCAAAGAGACTTGCTTCTGCTCCAAAAAATTTACAGCTACTGCCAACATTTTATTTTTGACCAAAAATCTGCTCCAGTGCTATTTAAGCATCCATAGACTACACTCATATCCGAACAGCTATTAGGCACCCTACAGCAGCTCCCATGCTCAATCAGATTCTCCTTTGCCCTGGACAATTTCCATTATGCTTTACAGAGGAATCCTGCACTGCAACTTTGACAAACATGCCTCTCAGCCAAAGGTAGAGCATCCTGTCACATGATATCATATAGTTCTATATAGTTCCACCTTTGCCCTTTTTACTATTTTTATTTTCCACCTAAATCTAAGTGTTTTCTCTTCCCCTCTAAATGGCACCTCCTTGTTTATTGGGATATTACACTAACAATCACATATGCCTTATTTGCATAACGGCACAGGCCAGCCTTAGAGTGTAGCGAAGTTCCCAGGAGTGAATTAGCGCACAGATGGAGCACCATTTCTATAGCTGCTGTTAGATCACAGCTCTTTCAAAGCACCTGTACTTCTGCATCTAGGTCTACAGAAGAATTGAGCAGAATTTTACACTATCTCTTCCTCTCCCTATTTTTATTTCCATATGAGAAACCTGCCCATCCTCCTTTCCCTCTTCTGAGATATACCATTTTCCTCAATTGAACTGAAGTGACAGGATTAGTTGGGCATAACCAAACACCCTCGAGAACTGCACTGAATATACCTGAGCTAAGTCCTCAGCAGTAGTTTAGCAAAAGCTTTTTAAAACAGACAGCAAGGTAAACGCATTTTGGAAATCTTGATTAAAGTCAGTTATGCAAATTGGCTTTCCAAATTCGATATATACTCTCTCAACATTCATTATCAAATAGTGTTTAATCAAAAACTAATTTAAAAAAGCAGGTGCTACCAGTAGAATTGGAATTAAAAAAAAAATTTTCAATGAAAACCTACGCATGCCTAATGCCATGCCCCTTTTTCCTCAAGGCTGCCAAAAGTTACAAGCTGTTATTATCTACTGTGCATTCCCAAACAATATAGTACTTCATGCCTCGAGTCAGTTCAGGATTTAAAATATTTAAAAATGTAAAAGTAGCTGGACCAGATGCTCATAGACTTTGCTTTGTCATAGCTAAATTCTCTAGAGTGCATCAAGCTCTTGACGTAAAATAATTTTAGGGGATTTTTAACCAAGTGTTACCAGGTAAACAAAAATAAAATGAAACCTGTGAAACCAGTCAAAATTGTGTTTGAAAAAGATCTAGGTGCATTTTTACCAAGAACAACCAGGACAGTATCAGAATTTTCATTTAAAAGTAAAAGTTATTTATATAATTTCAACAAGGAGTAGGACAAAAAATTAGTCAGCTATTCCATATAGAAAGCCTTAGGTTGGTCAACTACCCTCCTAAATTAGTGGACAGGGCTTTCTTTTTAATGGAAATTGGTACCAAAGAGGCAAAAAAAAAAAAAAAAAAAAAAGTAAAAACACTCTCTAAATTGGCAGAGATTTAGAACAGTGATTTAAATTATGGGAATCATTACAATTACAGTCCTGTGTCTCACTACAGTGAAGAAAGAAAATAAAATAGCTGAAGTTCTTCTAATTCCCCTGACTTCCAAGTCCCCTGAAGAGGACTGCAAAGACTATTTTTAAGGGAACAGATGAGGAAAGTATAAAAGAAAGGACTGTTTACACCATATCTGCCTAGATTTCAATTTTGAAGTTATGTCTCACATGTGCAAAAATTGCCATAGTTTGAGGCAGAATGCATTTTATGAGTCGATGGATGTAGAAGTAGCGATCAATAACAGACTTGAGGGTCTGTACACTATTAGATACCTACAAGCAGTGGCGAAGAAAAGTAAACCAAGCAGTAGGTGATTAAATCCCCTGCAACATTTGGAAACCTTTGCAGTCAAAAAAAACTGCAAACCACTGGTTTAAATCATTATTTTTGTAATGATAAATAAAGGATAGTATTATACATCATTTTATGCTAATCCCACGAAATTAATTTAACATATATTTTACCATCCTTTCCTTATACTCTCACGGAAATATAGATCACAATCCTTAGGGTTCTTAAGGGTTTTTGTTTTGTTGTACTACAGTATTTTGTTTAAAAAAGAGTTTCAGTCTCCTCATCCTTCCCATTTATTCCTCCCACATTACTTATGCAATGTTGAACAACTGTATCTATGGCTTCTTTTACACTCCCATGGCTCCTAACACTATCTTCTCTTGGCCAACTTTCCACATAGATGACCCTTGTCAATATGGTAAATGTGCTGTTAACAGGAGTCAGTGCAGCACAAAGCCTTCTTTGTAAAACTGTAGAAGTCTTAATGAGCTTTTTTGCTTATTTATAGCCTGATCCATCCAGCTCAATGATGTGCTGTGGCCTTTTCCCAATGTTGCAGTTTTGGTGTTTTCACCTAACACCAAATTCTGCCCTTTTAAGAACACATGCCCATTACAGACCATTGTTATTGGTACCACCAAAATACGCAAACTCCACAAAGCAACACCTCCAGGCAGAAACTCAAACATCCAGTACAAGCTGCTTATCTGGCAATGTGCTCCTTGTTAGGGGACAAAAAAAAAATTCCAATGACACAGGTGCAGGGTGACATTAGTCCATTACTGGCGAGCACATTTTGAAATCAATACAGGCACATGAACACCCCAATATCCTATGTGACTTTTGTAATAAGAATATTCTGGTTCAATTTCTAACTATTTCCTAACCACCTCACTAGGTAAATTCTGATGAAATTAGCATTACTAAAGCTGGGGTAGTGACATTAAAAACTGGAACACTGCCAATCTGTCCATTCCCAGTTGTCTGAAAGCCAAAATATTCATATCAACATATGTTAAGGTTGTATTTGCACTGGAAATAAAATAATATGCTGCTACAAGGATTTAATATTTTGTGAGCTCCCTGGTAAGAATGTGATGAAAAGGGAAAGAGGTTCTTTTCCCAGACTGCCTAGACAAAACAGGTTGGGGTGGGGGAGAAAAGAAGAGAAGTAGGCCCTACAGCAAGATTTCAGTGCAGAAATATTTTTAATTCTCTACCAATAAAATAAAATTACCAATATTATGTTTCATTTCTTTAGTGCAGAAAACTATACACAGTCTAATATATTTTAATAAATACGGGTATTTTAAAACATCTTATAATTCATTCCTCAGGCACACAATAACACTAAAACTTGGTTATTTACCATTAACTGGTATTCTAATATATTGACACATTGCCTCTAGATCTTCAGCCTTCCAGTTGAGTTCCAGGACGCACAAAGTCCAGAATAGTTAAAAAGGCAAGTAGCCTAGGAGGGAGCCACACACTTTGATGCATGAAAAGTTCAATTTAGGCACAGTGCACTGACTGCATCGGTTCTCCTGTGCTTACTCAGAACTATAAAACTCAAAGGAAATGAGGAAGGAAGAAAAGAAACATAGAAGATATTCTGGAGAACTCCACTTACTGTAGGCTGTATTTTAATTTATATAATATAACAGACATTCAAGGAGCAGGTTTCTGGCTTGGGGGGGGAACTACAACTACGTACACGTGTAGACACTCGGGTCCCGTCCCATCCCCCCCCCCCCCCCAACATAAGCATATTGCCCAGTTTACAAAAAAACAAAGGTCATTGGAGACTACAAGCTCGGCACCAAAGAGCCCCTATTGATCCTGGCATTGGAAATATGGCAGTCGTAAACTAAGTATATGGTATAAGAATAGTTTGACAACTTCTGCTGCTTTAGAAGGGAAAACGTGGCAGAGAACAGTTTGGGTCAAGGGTCTTTTCACACCTTCATTTCCCTTTGGTGACTGGCCCTGCCTACAGAAACCAAATGGAGTCTTTCTACTGCCTCCAGCTGCCTTTGAATTTGACACAAAAAAGGCACCCAAGACATTCTTTGAGTATCTCAGTGGTAAGCTCCCTGAGATCGCATGGGCTGTGCTAGAGTCACAGAGATGATATATGTACCAGTTACGCTTTTCCACTATGCCTTTGTAAATCTAAAATTACTCCACTGATTTTGCAAATCTGCATGAGTTCAAAGATTTTTCTTCTCTACAAAAATATCTGCAGAAAAATTCATGCTATTCCTAGATTAATAAAAACACTGCCTTTCATTTGAAGACATGTAGCTGCTGAAGTAATAAACCTGTGTAAACAAGCAGTAAAATACAGTGTCATTCATCTCTGCAGTACAAGCTTGTATATAATGCTCTTCATCTGTCATTACAATGTAATACTATTATTGTATGTGATTCAAAGGCCTGAGGAATAGAGTTGATGCGAATCACTTTGGCACAGAAAATCTAGAAAGCAGAGGTTAAAGGGACGCTGCTCTGCTAAAAAGCTAACTAGCATTCAGAAATTCTGCATGCTGAATGCAAGAGGATATAATAAATGGCACAGTTCTAGGGAATAACCCAATGTCAGCTATATTCCAGACCTGTTTTAGTAGTTCGCTGGAAGAAGGCTAATTTATCTGATTTTTCAAAATTTTACCTCAAAATAAAAGGATTTATGCTCTGTTTGCACCAATATTTTAAGAAAGCTAAATAGTAATATTTATGATCAAAAAGCAACCAGTCCTTTGCACTAGACAGAATGCTGCTTGCCTTCTATATTCTAAAATGTCCTTTAAAAAAAAAAAAAAGCTTTAACAAATGAATGAGCTTACTTCACTGCTAAAGAAAAAGCTAGGGCTCAATGCAGCTTCTTCATAGTTTTCATCTACTAAGTAGTCCAACAGCTTAGCCTAAAATTACTGTAGCGAAGCCCCAGTTTCAACAAACTTTGGCCCTCCTTTAACTTAATCCTGACCATGTGAAGAGTTAGAGATGTTTGACACTTCTCCCCCACAAGATTATGCTACAAAAACCTACAGTGCAGTGTTATTAGAAGACTAATGCGTTGAGTCAGGAGCTAGGACTTTAGATGTATGAATTTATAGTTGGAACAGAAAATAGTAAAACTATGTAAATGCAGTCATAAGTTGGCAGTAAAGTATCTGACAGTATTCCTTAGTAGTTTACATCCTCTTTGAAGGATATTGCAATCTGGCATAATGCTACACATATAGGGAGAAGTAAGAACATATACTATGATTTACTTTCTAGGACCTACCTTAGGAAGCACAACAACCAGCTAAAACCATCAATTCTCCTTGGATACCGTACAAAAGCTGCCACCGCTTTGTGACCAATGGTATCCAAAAGTGCAGACTAGTCCAGCCACTACAGGCTTTTCTACTGTAAGTGGTCTGTCAAGGTCCAGTTATCAGCACTCTGCAACTGCTTTCATCTTCAAATCCTACATGTGCTGATTCAAATAATATATTTCAGGTCCCATATTAACTCTATACTAAATTGCAGGGAGCAAAAATGCACAAGTCATAACATGAACCATGTCCCACCCCAACATCATTTTTAAAGAGTTCTCTTCACATGGCTTCTACTGCTTCCGCCACTTTCAGAGAGGTGAGCTCCACTGTCATGTATAAGTACTGCTAATGGTACCCTTCCTCCAACAGATCTTGTTGGCTAGTTATTATTAGTTTTAGTGTTGATGTTCTTGTTGTGAGCTTCATAATCCTCTGCTTTGTATGAGCTGCTTCAACATACTTTTGTCATTTGCTCCTGTCTTTGATTCCATACCTTCTCCCTATCCTGTTTCCCTTGATCATAACTTCCAGTTCAACATTGATTACACTCAGTTTTCTGCCCTACATATGCAGTTTTCCCCACAAACCACAAAAACTCTTATTTCTCTACTACAAACCACAACTCCCTCATCCTGAATGAACAGAGTCCAGCATGGACATGCTGTCCTTGTCCCTGCCTACTGCATGTCTGCCATGCCTACTGAAGCCGGTCTTTGGTTTCCAGGCTGATAGTTCCTCTGACTTAGCTAGTATAGGTAAGATAGCCTGTTCAGCAGGCACAGATGTAATTCAGTGTAAACTAATCCTACCATTCAAACGGATCTCTCTGAACTGCAGCCTCTTCTCTGTGCCACATTAAATGCAACAGAGGCTCCCCTGGCACATGGAAGAGAGAGGCTGAGGCTAGCGTGCTACGCTGCCACAGATGCAAGATGGTACCACTTCTTCAGCCCAGAAGATAGGTACCATTTGGGGAAAAGATGAAATTTAGTGAGCAGTACAAGCTTAAGTCTGTAATGCTTAAGTCCACCTGGACAAACATTAATGGGATTTGCTGCAAAGCTTCATCAATATTCCTTATGTTTCTAGATAAATATTTTGTACCATTGCTGACGGTCAACTGCTGTGCAAGTGAGAAGCAGATGGGCTTTTACAGCTCCTTCTCTGTGTCAGTAGGCTAAAAGAGCTGGGAGCCTGGAGAAGTGTGTGTAGCTTTGGGGAAAAACTGAAGCATTACAAAGAGGAAAGGAAAAATCCTCTTAACTTCCAAGTACAAAATTAAACCTTCCTGCAAGCTAGCAAGATAAATCACCAAATCAGAAATCCATGTCAGAGGTACCGTGTCCATATGTATGTTTTCAACCATTTTACTCCAAAACCCTTTCCAAATCATATAACCCTTTATATGCTCTCTCTCACCATACTTGTTAGCAATGGAAGTATGAGCTGATCCAATACAGTCCTGTGCTTCTAACAGTTGCTTAAGATACTTATGTTAGAGTGCAGATGAGGCTGCAATGTACCAGAAAAACATGAAATGTTTGTTTAAGAAAAAACAGTGCATGGTAAAATCACAGGCTGCATATTTGGACATGACAGCCCAGACTTTCGACTCCAATGAAATTGGCTGGGACATATTTAAATAGTTGGGGATTACATCTGCAAGTGCCTGCAATGTCAGTGGAAGGAGGATAGCGATGAAAATAGAACAACTTCTTCCTGGAAATCAGTCTTTGGGGCTGGGAATTATTACTGTGTCAGATATTGGTACAACGATCACTGCTGGTATTAAAAAACAAATCAGCTGGGTTGTAAAAAAATGCACTGGCTCCATTTAAAAAATACATACATCACATGGCTATTTAAGTGATGCCATAGTGTTAATAACCTGACTAATAAGAAAGTTACCATAAAAAGATTTGCTGACCAAGTACCAATTGTCTCAGCTACTAAGACATTGGCAGCCCTTTCACAATTCACTTAAAATAAATGAACTTGTCCTTGCACTTTTTAAGCCAAGTCCAAGGTGTAAAGTTATATTTTATAGGGTCAGTATGAGCTTAATCTCTCCCTGTTTTGTCTCAGTGCCTATCACCATACAATTCATTTGCCTTTGCAGAGGAAAAGTTAATGGTCTCCTGCATGTACCTTCTCAGTTAGGCTTAAAATTACATTGGGAATAGGAAAGAAAGTTCCCTGCTTTCTGGCTCCAAACAAATCTCTATGGGAGGCTCCCACTGATCTAAGACGTACGTTTTGGTAGCTTGACTAAGCTTTGCGTTGAATAGCTTGCCCAAAGCCGAAACATACATTCAATACCTCGTCCGATGTATGTGCGTCAGAAGATTGTAGCTCCTTTTAACCTACTCTGGCTAACAGGAAACAGCATGATAGTTTGCATGTGTTGTCATTCCCATTGACAGCAGCATCTGTCTTCATAGAAGACAAAATGGACCAAATTTTCTGAATGCCCTCAAAGGTGTGGAGTGTGGGGAGAAGGTGAGCATTTGTTGTCGATTTTGCTCTCTTTCAGCATACACAAAAAATTAAAGTCAATGCAGTATCAGAAATTTTTTATGCAGGATGCCATACTAAATGTTTATCCGTTAAGTAAATACTTCAGAAAAAAAACTAAAAGAGTTAGTTGTGCTAAAGTTCATGCTCTAAAGCTCTGGAAATGTCACCCAGGGAAACATGACAACCTGCATTGCCTAATCATTTAAATACTAGGCTGAAATTAATTTCTCAGGGCTTGGCAGTGTGGTAGGTTCTCACAAGTCTCTTAGCACAACTGCTTAATGTCAGAGTCAACCTTAAATATCCAGCACTTCCCATTCCTATATGCAACACACCTGGTATACTGACATCCATCAGTAACTGATGGAAAGATTAACTTCACTTAACTTTAACTCTCTAAAAGTGTAGTACCCAACTGAATTGTCTGGGCTCCCTGTGTAGTAACTGGAACTAGAAACGTGCACCCACAGAAGGCAATTCAGTCCAACTATTCCAGCCACCCCTTTGAGTAAGGGCCTTCCGGAGGTGCTAATCTCCAACGGGCTGCTGAGAAAGTCTAGAAGGTGAACTGGTGATAGCCATACCTGTAAATGAAACAGAGCAAGGCACAGGCTTAAACCCTGGTCTGTGATCATCCACACATTTTCAGTGTTAGCATGCTTCATGGAAGAGTTTGGATCAACTAGCCCATTTTGAGATGAGGCTAGGCACGGTTTGGGGAACAGCACTAGCTAAAGACTGTCTCCCAAATGGCCATCTGGGTGCAGATATTCTGCTGGGGAAGGGGATGGGAGAGAGTGTATCCATATAGATGTGAGCCACAAAGCACCATGTAGCCCCAAGGTCACAGGACTGTACCTGCCCTGTTTTATTTAGCAGTAAGAGAGAAGAGTTCAGACTTCACTCCTAAATTCTACACGGCTAAAGCTATGTGAAACGAATCTATCCTTAAGCTTAAAAACCACATACACACCCTCCACCCAAAACCCATGATCCACACAACACATCCACCTGTGAATCCTGCTTGCTGGTCACTGTGTCTTCACTACAGTACATTTCTACTCCTATGCCACCCGTCATTAAATCAGACCCTGTTCTTCTCAGTTTGGTGGCTCTGTTAACACACCAGCAGAAGAAAGGAAAGTGAAGAATTTAGCCCTGGGTGCAACAGAACAAGGCTACCACAGCCTAGACAGTTTTACTCAGGCAACAATTTGGCAGAAACAGCCCACCATCTAGTACAAGGTACACAACTAACAGGAAGGAAGCAGAGATAACCATATAAGTTCTGTCTTGCAACAAACATTAAACTCAAAAGAACCATGTATTAGGCATATTATTTTTTCCTCACCCTTTATGAATATCCAGTGCTAATGACAGCAGCTCCTTAGGCAACACTCCCCTATTAGCTTCTTTCTCAATTATAAGCCATCTGTGTTCAGTATACATGACCCAGTCAGATGCTATGTTCCCTGACCCTGTTCTAAGACACAAGAATAAGAAAAGCTGTTTTGAGAAACTACCCAAATGGAAGAACTCAGATCTGACCCCTTGAGCAAGAACTGGTCACTGACCGCAACTAACTCAGGATATGAACTGAAGATGCCATGAAGGCAGAATACAGCTGGCACACATATATGAACTTGTGACAACTCAGCATTTCCACCAAATGTGCCTGGAAAATAAGTGAGGGTCCCACAGTCTGCAATGCCTCTAACTTTCCACTCTTCACACTCTTTGACTGGAAAGTGATCATCTTGTCAGTTTGCACTCTGTTTTCTGGTTGCAGAAAGTCAGCCTCTTGAAACATAAGGAAAAATACATACTAAACCAAAACATTTTACATATTCCAGATGAAATTAGAGATAATTCTTTTGAAAGAAATTTTTATTTTATGATCCAGTCAATTTTCTGGTAGTTTGCCAGAAAGTTTTATGAGTGCATGTTAGTTATAAATTGAATTATGTACTGGCAACAGATTAATAGCACTAGAAATTAAAAAGCTTTTGCTAATATTAAGAACATCAAAAAGGGACTATCAAAGTAACCATCATACTGTGCTGTAGCACAGCTGTATCTTAAACACAAGGAAAAGTACTAGCGCTGTATGACGAGGTCAGTGTCCATAAGCACATTCATCACTTGACCTTTGTCAAGACTCCCAATGAAAATAACATCATATGGAGTCTTTTATGACATGAGCACTTGCCCACTAGTATCTGGATGCAGGTTTTCCAACTCAATTCACATGCACTACATTACAGAAAAATACTTTACAGGATCAAATCTTCAAACTGTGCTGGAATGCTCAAAGATTCAAATAGAGGCCTGAACTCTGTGCATCTTACATCTCGTGTATCTTGCATCCCTGAGTTACCAGTTCCCTTAGCCATCTAATACGCATGGAAAAAATCTCTGTAGCTGGGGCACTTGAATTCTAGTTTCCTTTGAATTAATCTACTTGAGTAACTTAAGGCTTCCTAAAACAGAGTGGCTTGTGTAACTTCCAACACAACTAAATATTAATGAACTCCTGTGGGAGCAAGATCAATGGAGTACAAAATATCTTCCTGAATTTTATCTTACAACATGTCATTTCAACCAGTTATGTATTTCTCTATACTCTGTAATAAGTTTGATATAGCAGCTGAAGGATGATGAAGCCACACAGAAAAGCCTCAACAATTACAGAATTAAGCGTATGCATTTCTTAAGATGAATTTCAAGAATGGCTTCCACCCTAGCTTAAAATAAATATCCATTGCATATAATACTCATCCATAATCAAGCTGAAATATTATATTATATATGGTCCATCTAGATACTGATTAACCTCAAATTCCTCTTCTCTGACCCTAGTTGCAACAAATGCAAAATCCTTTGAAATCAGAAAGGTAATCACCTATCTTAAGTGACAATACGAAATTACCCCTGTTCAATTTCCTGTATAATTCTATTTAACCTTTTGTGAAAGAACATTTCTAGGTGACTGGTTTTTGCTGGTCTCTTGGGCCTAATAAAAGTTTGCTCTTCCCTTAATTATAGAACAAAAATCATGCATCGGAATCTCTATTTCCAGTGCTTTAACGTACAATGGAAAGTACATTCGAGTTAAAGGTTTTAGAAACACTGGTCAAAACAAACGCAAGGCTCTTAACTCCCAAGTCTCTAGCTGTTAGGTCAGATTTCACTAGCAGATAAATTAGGTAACGTCCGCAGAGGTTTTTTTTTTTTTTTTTAATTTTAAATACTAACATTTTTGCTAAACATTCATAGGAAATCCACTTTCAGAAATAGTAATAACTGAACTACAGTAAAATAGCCTCACCTGAAAAATGAAAGCATTTTTGTTATCAATTTTCCAAAATATTTCACAGAATTCCACTGTTTCTCAAACCCAAATATGAAATTCCTTGGCTAGTTCTGTGAGGGATATGTTTACTAAAAGGTTCGTTTTCTTTACAGAATTCAAGGCATTCATTAGAAGGAGGCACCACAATAAAACTTACATTGACATTCTTTGCAGCACTTGCCATCCACGTATGCCAGGGCAGAATTAAGTGGACAATCAGAGAAGGGGCAAATCAAAGCTTCACACTGCACAGTACCATTCTAGAAGAATAAAGAGTGCTTAATTGATAGTTACATTTAGCAAGAGGAGAGATTTTCCTCAAATGTGTGAGCATACAAGCTATTTTTAGATACAGTAAACTCTTACAATATCCAAAAAAACATTTTAACATGGCTTGTTCAATAGTTACAAGAATAGAGACTATACCATTAAAATATCGTTCACAATGTTTTAGATATGCACAATGTGTTTGAGACAATGATTTAAGTGTTTGGTGTTTTTGTTTAAGAGGCACATCTATTTGGAAGTAAAAAAATATTTTCTGCCAGTCACCAGCAAACTGACAGATTAGTGTGAAATATAAAAGTCTTGTAAGCTATACTCTACGTTCTGATTTTTACATAAGAGAATATATTTTTAAAAGATAATAATAGCATAGCTGCAAGTCTGAGACTAAATACATAATGCATTTAAAATGCTTTGAATGCATTTGTTAGGCAGCAATCGGTCAGGTCTGATACCATGCACTAAATCATCTTCTACCTAACTATAACCGCTAAAAACAAAACTAATATCCCTCCAGAAACATACCCAAATCATATTATGCTTAAGGAGAACAGCTTAGCAAAGCACAGATAGCAACAAACTAATCTAAAGTGCAGTACAAGCAACAGCAGCCTTTCCAGCAGTTTCTGATGTCTTCTGGATTAGGCACTTAATGAGTTCAAATGGTATTAATGAGTTTTAAATAAACAAACATTAAGCAAGATACCACGGTTCAGGATTTGAAAGGATACTTGCAACGTGTTCTAGAGTTCCGATATCTTAGGAAGCCCTCCATCCACTTCACGTATTTTTTTATTTGTGATACAACAGAACATGCATACAACCCTAACATTTTATTCTTTATTACTTCCTGAGATATAACCAAAGGAAACTAAATGGAATCAGACAAAAAGGATACATTAAATCATTTGCTAAGAACAAAGCTGTTTGTAGCTGTATAAAAGAACCAGGGAATTACTTATCCAGAGAAACTGTTTGCAATTCAGTACATAGGAATAACATGATAGAAAAATATATTGCATAGCATCTGCCTATGTAGGCATAAAATCTCGGACAGCCACACATGCTGGCACTGCTGAAATAATAGGAAAATATAATCAATTAATAGTACTCTAGATTTAGAACAGATTTTCTAGCACTTTGTTGTTACTATCTAGAGTACACACTGGAAGTCTTCTGATTATTTGGCCTCAATAAAACTGTAATTAAAGCAAACACTAGGGATCCTGAGTCTCCATTCAAACTGTAGCCATACCATGCAAGTGCAGTTCTTACAACCATCTGTCCAGGATTCAAATTCTCTGTAAGTCGTGCCTTTCATTATGCAGGTCCTTTCACAGTAGCACTGATCCAGTTTATTCATCCTCTGCTCAGCTTGAGACAGCTGTATACACAGTTCACAAAAAGTAGGTTTTAGATTTGTAAGTGGTTTCCATGTTATTGTAAACATATTTGGAATTGTCCCCCCTATCATCAAGCATGTAGACAAGAGAATGTATTTATGATACGCAATCAAAAATAATAAAAGTTATTGTCAAATATGAAATGATTAAATAATCAGTCATTCGGAGAAAAAAAATTAAGTCGCAAGATATAATGCATTCCGTCTTTCACCAATAACATCAGAAATAACATGGGATAAAGAGAGTAGGTTAAGGTGGATATGGCCCCTGATTTGTCATCTTTGTATATATGAACTGACCAAGAATCTTGCTCTAAACTACTTGCAGGTAATAGGTTATGCACAAGAGACCTGAATCTGAGCATGGAGTCAAAACTGGAGGTAAAATTAAAACTAACATGCTAGCAATCATTTGTCCAGTTGAACCAACTTTTGGTTTGTGTATCAATTTAGTCAGGCAATAGCATTCCTGAAGATATCTACAGAAGGGACGTTTTAAGAAATGCTTTAAACTAGTATATGTTTACTGGTAGTCACAAACGTTTTCAGCATGATCACCTGAAAGAAAAACAGCTGCTCAGTTGGCTGCCTTGCACATACTTTGTCTGTAAGTTCCCTTGGCAGCTCAATTCAGGAAAATCTTGGACCAATAAACCTTGCTGCAACAAGCACTGTACACATAGTAACTTGTTTCAGTCCAGTTTTATTGAATTGTTAGCCTGATAGATAGGCCTTGAACATTTATGGGCCCTTTCCTTGTTCAGAGATTTGGATTCTGTTTACTATTAAAATATATGATAAAAAATTTTAAAAGAAATTACAATACAAGGAAGTTCTCTGAACTGGATACTAGGCATAGTTAAATATAAGCATATATAAACATACACTTACATATAGGCATATTTTGCACACACTCACATGCACATACGCACAAATAATCTAAAAAGACAGCAATTAAGCCTTAAAGCCTTAAAGTCCTCAGTTCTTCTGTGCCATGCCTCCTAGTAACCATTACCTTAGCTGATGTTTTGGCTAAAATGTCTTGCAGCTCCATAATTTTCTGCACGAGTCCATGGAAGTCATTACAAGTTGGGCATGCTAGAATTACAAATACACATCCATCAACATGTATTCACAATAAGTTCAATCTTGCTGACAATCAATACACTGAAATTCAAAGTTTTCAGAAAGCTTGCAGGACAGAAATTAGGCAAGAAGTACACCTTTCATTTCATGGTATAAGAATTAGACTCACTGCGATTAAGATCTGGGCATTGAGAAATAAATCCTTGAGGCATGACAAGTAATTGCACATCTTGCATTATTCCCTGTAAGTTGAGAGAAAAAAAAGAAAGGATGCATTATTTTTACCTGTCAAAATTATGTTTTCCGTTCACCATGTAAAATATTAAAGCCCACACAGAAAAACTGCCTGATAAAAACAATATTTATGAACATATAGCCTCTTGTCTGGACTCGATGCAGTGATAGAAGAATAAAGAGAAAGTAAAATAGATAGATGTACACATACAGACATACAGGATCATTTTTAAAGACTTAAGATTAAATGTCAAGATGTAATTATGTGGCTAGAGTTTGGTTGTTTTGAATTCATTGTTATTTTTAGTTAGCCACTGCATAAAAGCTTGAAAATGACCTTTAAAAGTAATTTAAAAAACAGTTCCAGTTTCAGTGACTTTGAAAAGCTCTTAAATAAAATGTAAATTTTTCACTAAACTACAACTGTCAGATAGAGGTGAAGATTAAATAAATTTGACTCAGGAAAAACATTCATGTAAACCCTTTGATTTTGATGTGGATCTCTTCATAAAGCATGCAGAATGCTGGGAAACTACATATCTGTTACATAGCTGCAGAGCTGCATGTTGGTAAGAATTTAAGAGAACAGGAAGTTTAGCATGAAATTTAAGTTTGCCCTCTGGAAATGCCCTGTTTCACCCAGAAGAACAGATCACATGCTTACAGGCAGAATTTACATGCATCCTTAGTCATTAAGATATAATTAGCAGCCACTTTGCTCCTCTCCAGTTGTCATGTACCTACAGATGTTACAAAGTACCAGAAAGTAGACAGCCAGAATTGCCCTTTCAGATTTAAGCACTTAAAATGACACAGATACGAATATATCCTAGTGTGAATATGATCAAAATCTTGGCATACTGTTTTAGTGAAGCAAGATTAGGTCCAAAAATTAAATATAGCCAAATAAAGAGTCTTCCAGAGTGACTAATGATTTTTGAGTACCTTAATATACAGACAATTCACTTAGGATACACTCAAAGCAGTCCAATTTTCAGAAGGAACTGAGAACTTGGATCTCTGAAAACCAGATCAGTAGAGGTCCCATACTGGGTGTCTAAAAATACGGACACTCCAAAAGAGTAAGATAGATTGAAAGCCTTTGTCTTCTACACTGATGCATTTTCTTCACAACAGTGCCATGTTTTCAGATGTGGTCAGACCATTTGCACCACGTTATACTGGAGAAATCAATTAGAACATTGTATTTTGGATATATTGATGTTATTTTAACAACTATCAATTCCCTACTGTATCTCTGTTAAATTGGCTTATATTTGCAATTGAGGTACAGTTCTCATTGTATTCCAGTTCATTTCTTCTTTCCCAAAAAAGGAAAGAAACAAATACCATCCATAACTGGAGTATTTTTTCTACACCAAATGAGCTCCTTCAGTGACCATGATTCGGCAAAGAGATTTTAATTAAGCCAAGAATTGGGAAGACACAAATAATAATACCAAAATAATTACACACAGAATAAATGAAGTGTCTGAAATCAGTTTACCCAAATGCAGTAATATTTGCTGATTTTATTCTTACATTCAATTGTTTATTTAAGCCAGAAAGACACTTTTGCAGCTCGTTTACCAGGCATCCTCTCAGTCTTTTGCAGGAAAAGGAAACACAAAGTGAAAAAATAAGAACAAATTCATGCTTCAGTTTTCAAATCTGAGTGCCTCACTCAGCTTCCATACCTTATACATATTGAGAATATAAACTAGCATTCAAGCATAGAGCACAGAATTCAACATCCAAAAACTGATTTTTAACACAGAAGCACAGAATTTGCAGTGAGAATCATAGTCGAAGTGTTTTATCTCAGAAAAGATTAGGAGGTCATATTTAACAAGGTGATTGGGCCTGTGACAGACACCAGTTACAGTTTGCAGCTCAAGTGAAAAGATGCCGATAGGGAGGTAAATGGGACTACAGCACTGCAAGGCATCCACAGGAATGCTATCATTTGTCAAAATGGCTCCAGAGAGATCTGAAGCCAAACCACAGATAGCGGCTGTGACCAATGAATGCTACCTAATGGACTCCAAGGAGTCATAAAATTTACACTCCAGTACAAACACACAATTCACTTCAATCTTGCGACACACAAGGTTGCTGCTATATATACATTAAAGCTGAAACAGTAAGCAAAAAGCATGATCAAACTTTTTCCCTCTAGGGGAAGAAGCATTCTCTTAATTGATGCTAGTCATCTCATTAACGTCTAACCCCAGAAGATGCTGTGATACCATCGTGATTGGTGGGTTATAAGAAAATTAAACCCTACAGAGATAAAGAAACAGAGTTCCCTAGACTGTACTACATATCCATACCCTGATGAAATATTGGCGGGGGGGGGGGGGGGGGGGCCAGGGGGAGGGAAAACACATCTAGCTGTGAAACAGACAATAACCTGACTATTTCCTAGGATTCTATTTCACTTGGCCATTGACTTTTTGCAGGCTTAAACTGTTGCTGGCCATGACATTTGGCAACACTGAGCCTTATACAGCTTTATCTAGTCAGGGAACTCCAGTTTGATGGGAACAACTCAATGAGTGACTGACAAGAAGTTCACTGCATCTGATATGCTATATAACACACCACGGCATCAAGAACCGCATGATGATTAACAATAACTTGTTTTCAACCTACTCTAACAAATTGACAATCCTGTTGATAATTTCTTCCTGATCAATGCAGCTTTATTTCTGCTGAGTCCTTCCAACAGGTGATCCTCCATATACATGACTCTTATCCATCTCTGCTGTGCAAGGTATACTGTTTTGCTCCACCTAAGTGCCTGCTGGAGAAGTAACATGACAGACACCATCTTGTATCCCATCTACATGCCTTTGTGTCAATAAGACTAACCTCAACACTGCTGACACAAAACCAGCCTTGGTTGACAGATCCTTTATATCACAGGGTATTTGCCTCAGGGAAGAACAAGCTGAAGCCATTTTTTAATCCAAATTCACTCTCTTCCTTTCAGGGAATACATACCTTAAAATAACCATGTGCATTATTCCTCTGTCCCAGCCAAAAGGTTGTACCTATAGGTAAGTCCATGAAGGGCTTCTCCACAACTCTTTCATAAATCCTGTTGAAAGGTAAGAAAAAAAAGGTTGCTATTATTTCATTTACTCAGAGCTATGATGATCCAAATGTGACTTCTTATGAATCAACACCGTTTACTTACTTATTGCAGTCCACATGTAAAATCAAGTGAGAAGCACTGATTGCTAAGGAAAGTCTGTGCCACTTATCATCTGCCAAAATATATGGGAATACTTCTGTGTGGGAGCGATGACTGCCCGAACGATAATGCAACCTGATTTCATTTCGATGACCACTGCTTTCCAGCTCTAGGTACCTACACCAAAATGCATCATGTCATGAACCATTCTTATCAGCACAACAACATTTTACATTACATCACTTCCCATTACCATATAGGAAATAATTAAAAGAGGAAATAAAAACAGGAAAGGAGATACAAAGACAGAAGTTGACACTCTGCAGGTTTGTACTGTATCCTCCTCCTGAATAACATGTAGCAGCAGCATCCAACTATCATTTAAGCACACAAAATCCCAAACTAATTATCTTTTTTTTTTTCCTTTAACAGTATTTTCTATAACATGGTCTCACTAGAAATACAGTTATCCTGTTATAAATAATTTCATTATATCCTGAAAGTATAGTATGAATACTCAAAATGCATTAATGCACACAGAAGACAACACTAAGTACTGTGATAAGGACATCATTAGCCATTACTGAGGAAGCAAGCAAGAACAGAGGCTGAACACTTGTTTACTTTTGGATACACTGTATCACCTCTTTTCATAATGAAATTTCTCCAAATTTCTCCAAAGAAATTCAAAAATCAAAAAGTGCTAGACTCTTCAGAACAATTTATATATGCATATAGATATACACACACATTTAGCCATTTTAATACATATATGGTATTTGTGGTACTTACACATGGTTAAAAAAGCATATTGTAGGTATACCAAGATGGGTACACCATATACACCAGATTTGCAGACAATGAATGCAAGCTCTGATGGCAAAAATATTTCTAAATTGTAAATACTCGAGTTTCTCCTTTTAAGTCCCCTCTCCCCAATGTTTTTAAAATAAGAAAAATAAACACACACAGAAGTGAAAAATCTCAACTAATCATATGCATTCTACAACATTCTGCACTTCTACAAAAGTTCGGAAAACACAGTATGTTCTGAAACTCACAAAAATTGGGTAAATGTACAAAAATGAGTTGTCTATTTTTGCTACTACATCTGCAGTCAAGCATGGTGGTGGTTTGTTAATTTGTGTGCACACGTGTTTTAGGATGATGCATTTTATTAAAGAAGAGACAAGACAATTATTGCAGTTTTCAAGAGTGAAGATGAGGACACCCCATCAAAAGTGTCTTGTGTGAGACAGTTGAAGATGAAGAGCTATCTTGTGTAAGAGTTTTGATGTAGTCTCCTCATTAATCAGTCATTATCTGTAGGAGGAAGTTGGGCTGACAGCATCTGTCTTTCCTTCTGGGTCTTTTACAGTGCAGCATGCCTAGCAACAGCATAAAAACTACCACCTTTCTGCAAAACTGCCAAAGGGCAATTTCTTTTTCCTCCCCAAGATTAATAAAGCACTTAAATTCAGTAATAAATTTTACAATCTGATAATTTATCACTTCATCTCCAAAAACAATTTCTGCATTGGCAAGGAGTGTAAACAAATTGAAGGCCTGGCTTGCGGGGGGGGGGGGAAGAGAGGGGGTGGAATTGGGCAACAGTGGCAGGACAGCAGTCAACTTAATAACCTCCTTCATAACTCCAGCTTCAAGGATTTAAAAAAAAAGTCACTTTCAACCTAACAAGAAGGGGAACATTACAGAACTGGAGCCCTCCAGGAACCTTTCTCCATGCAGTTGCAGATATAATCCAGAAGAAAAAAGGCATAGATATGTTTAAATATCATCTCCTGCTACAGCCAAGGGCTAGTTCCCACTCTCTTCAAAGTCTATGGCAAAACTTATCCGAACAGCTATGCAAGCAGGCATGCGGGAAACATACAGTCAGTATAGGAGGTATAAAACAAACACTCATTTCTTCCCCTCATACAGATGAGATAATGAGATCTCAGAATGAAATATGAATCTCCAAATAAACATAAAACATGCCTGCAAGATTTCAGAAATTAAACAAGAACTGTTGAGAGATGATGCTGACATTTAATGATGCTGCAATAACCAAGGCAAACTTCCTACACGAAGCTGTGCAAAAATTCAGGACATGTGGTGTTCTGCTCCAGCTACGATTAACTCACTGTTTTGAGATCTACAGGTAACCTTTTCTGGTTTTCCGTTTGGTAAATTGCAAACAAATGCATCTACCTTCTAACGGCTTGGTGACTGTTAGAGAGAATGTGCCTTCCGTTTAAATGCAGGCAGGATTACATGTTAGCAACCACCTTGATAACACTGCTTTTCACGTGACTTAATGAACTCAATCAAATTTTAAAAGTGACAAAAGTGTTTTAAGTCTCTCTATATGCTTGGGATGATCAATCTTTGAGAGAAAAGAGGGTGACCTTGTTTCCTAAGGGATTTGCTTCCAAAGGAAGTCATCACTACATTGTACTGCAGTCTTTTCCCAAAAGCCTCACTGTTGAGAAGCTGCTGGGGAACCCCATCAACCAAGTCCCTGGTTTCATATCTGTGCCACCCCAACCTGCACCACTCATCTCAGAGAGCAGCCAGAAGATTCACAATACTAACGTCCTTACTGCTTCTCCCAACAGCTCCAAGACATCCTGTTATGCTGGGAAAGATAAACAGCTTTAAGTAAAAATAAACCTCAATGATAAACACTGTGCAACAGGAGAATCTGCTTCTACCTTCACTAATGGCATGTAGGCTTACTGTTTAATCAATACCAGTCTGCCCATTTTCCACCCTGAAAACCACATATCCTTTGGTCAAAGGAATTAACTTTGTAGGGAAATGATACGTGCTTTGGGTGGCTATGTTTGACACACAACGAAGAAAATGCCAACCCGAACAAAGGGTTGTAACATCTCTGCAGATCACTTTGTTCACACACAGTCGTTCCAAAGGCAACTGCCAAGGACAAAGTAAGATCAGGCAATCTGCTTGGAAACCAGCCAGACAGCAATCCCTTATGCTGTAATGCTGAGCCCTACTCTTATCAGAGGAGGTTTTTGTCTCAGCTGCCACGGAGGAAACAGAGACAGACAACAGCAATGCTTTTGCTGCTGCCCCACACTGATCCATGGGAACTGCTGCATGCAGACCCCAAGAGCACAGCTGAGGAATGCCACTGTGCTACTGCATGTCCCATTTAGGGCCACACAGGCTGTCCTCTCCACATTGCACAAACCTCCACACAACCCACGCTCCAAGCTGGGACACAGCAGCACAGAGCACGGCTCTGGAGCTCAAGTCAGGATACACAGCAAAAAGCTAGTTTGGGGAGGTGAAGCAACAGTAGGACTCTTAGGGAAGAGGGAGCTACAACCCTTCCAGCTAACCTCCAACACTGGCTATTTGGGTAACTTCAGGTCTTCAGTGCCTCACTCACTCGTTTGACATCCCTGCTCAGAGAGAAAAGGCACACTAGCTGCCCACTGTTACTCCAGAATAGCTAATAAAAATCTACTTCAACTCAGTATGTAGGCAAATATTTCAGAAACTAAAGGCAAACTGCCATATCTGCTGTTTATGATTTTTTCTCTTTAGTTTTAACTACTCATGTTTATAGGTGCAGGGTTAAAATAGTTTTCCATAGCTATTTGATCTATACTAAGAAGAAAAGAAAGCCAAAGAAATTTGAGGAATAGCTAAAGAACAAAATAAGTAAATTCTCATCTCCATTACTTATAAAGATCCTCACATAAAGATTTTTAATTCAAAGGTTCTTGCTTTTTACTTAGGTATAACGATATGAAATATAACAAAAAAAATCCTGCTCAGTAGACCCTATTCATTGTAAACTATGGTTAGAACAGCAGCAAGCAAATTCTGCTCAATTGGACATGGATGAAGCTGTCAAAGCAATCCACATTGCATGGCCATCATGTTCAGTAATGCACTCTTATATTCCATGGTGTGATAACCAGGCATTTGGGAGACTAAGCCTTTTTTTTCCTAATTGGGAGTTAGAATTTTTAATGTTCTTAAATATTAAGCATGAGTTTTTACTCAACGTTGCATCCCTTGAAACAATACGGCATCAAATTATCCTCAGATGAATTCTAAATGTCAAGCAGTACCTGCATTATAGCTGTAAAAACCTAGTCCTCATCTCTCACTACACTGTCTGGCTTTATTGGCTTTGCCCTTTTCCCTGACTACCCTACAGCTCTACCTAGTCAAGTGATGACTGACAGTTTAGCCAGAGTGATAAATAAAGCACTGGTCTTCACTTTCCTGGATAACTTTGTAGCACTTAATGCTAAGTGCACGGTGAGCAGCAAAGCCATCATTTCAGTTTTTGAACATCCTTTTTCTCACACTGGATGGCTACGAAGGACATACAGCTGGAGAGCAGGAAGGTGCGTTCCTGATGTGAACGAGACCGAGCCTGATGCTGGGGCATGCATCTGGGAACATTGTCCACATCTGGTTGTTCACGTAAGAGATTCGTACATATTCACCTGCGCAAATCCTCCTGGCTATCACACAGCACTGCGCTTTCTCTCTGGTCAGAAAGAATCCCCCGCACAAGGCAGCGGCTGGGGGAGCAAGAGTTGCAATCCATGCTGCACAGGAATCTGGGAAACAATCACACTCCAGGTTGCTCAAGTCTTTGGTCTTCTCTTCCTCAACATCTGTACCTGATTCAAGCTAATAAAGCACCCAGGAGAAAAATGTGTGATAAGATCTTGTTTCTATCAAGATCTTGTAGCCTGCTACCTGGTTTCAGTGGGGCTGCTGTGATCCAGAAGCCTTGGCTAGCTTTGAAGGCTATAACTTGCTTCCTTCATTTGGGGGATCTTTCTACCCATCTCCTAAACTCTCAATTCAGCTATGCACCTAAATCAGGGAGGCAAAAATCCTGCCTTTCCCACCTGCAGAGTTTCACAGCTTCTGCTGAGCTTAGTGCTATAATCCAAAAGCCCCCGGCTGTCACAGAAGCAAGATATCACAGACCCTCTAATCTCCCAGCTGACAACAAGCCAGCCTTCTCCCAGCACTTGCAGGAATGCAGCAGGAGCTAGAAGCAGGAGCCGAGGTCCTGCTGAGCTCCCCGCAGCAGGTCAAGTGGAGCCAGTCTCCTGAAAAGTGCTGCTTCGGGGTTGCAGGAATTCAAATCTGGTGTTATGGTGCATTGTCCACACTGTCCCAGTTTGAGCTGCAAATATGAAATCAAATCAAATTCCAAAACCAGGAAATACTGTCTGAAACAGAATCCTTGCCTTTCAGCAATTGTTCTCATACCTCCCATCTATCTCACTGACCCCATTTATCAAAGTTTCTTCTCCTTCTGTTCTATCACAGTCATATTAACGTTAATCTCACCTTCAAGGCTTCCTTTTCTACCAAAATCAAGGAGCGAAGAGAGTTTCTCAGATCAAGTACAGTAAGAAACAGGAGAAAATATTCTGCCCTCTGTGACTCCATTTCTTGACAGAGTTTCTCCACGGAGAGCAAAATGACTGCAAATCCAGTGAATAGCTGTCCAATGCACAGTAGTAGAAGCAAAAAAACAATTTCACCTCAACTCTTCCTCTTTCTTGCCCTGACACAATAAAGATTTGTTTGTTATTTATTTGTTAAGAGAAACCCTTTCAAACAACAGTAGAAGAATAATGAGAGCTGTCAAGACTCACATTCCAACTATCTATTTCATCTGTACTTTCTAGTGTCATAGGCAGGGACAAATCTTTCATCCCTTATTCAAGTAAATCTGTCACTAGTCTTAAAGACTGAATTCAAACGACAGGGTCTGGTCTCACAGAAGCATTTTGGGACAAACTCTCAACCAAATTACACTGGATTAGTTGGTACTGGAATGATTTACATCAGCAGACAGGCTGACCTAACTTGACTTAGTGAAATTTACAGTAAGGTACTTCTAACAGGGGTGCGTTCACTACTTCGAACAATTTACATCTTATTTTCATATTGGCAGGAAGCATAAACTTAACAGAAGCAAAGAAAACAGGCTAGAGTGACAGAGCATCAATCAATTTAATAACCTCATTTATAAACAACACTTTAAGAAATAAGTCATTCCCAATGTTAAAGAGGTTAAACTGAATATAACACAAAACCTTTCAACTGCCTCACAAACATTTCCATTCAACCACATACTCAAGGATACAAGATACTCTCCCAAATAGAAACAAGGAAGCTTTGCGGGTAAGGGAAAGAGCCCAATCAAACCATCAGTGGCTACATAAAGAATCTTTTGTCTCACACAATCTTTAGCACTAAAACAAAAAAAAAAAAAAGCATCAGAATGAATGAAAAGAAAACACTTTTTTCTGGATACCTGTGATGACACATGAAAACTTTATCAGAAGGAAACACGGTTGACCCCAGGAGCATTCTAGAATGCTACAGCAAGTCAATTCAAAAGCAATTGATTACATTTTAAAGACATTTTAGAAGGTTTTTAAGTATTAGTTACTGTTTCTTACTACTGCAGTAAGACTTACTACAAAAAGAGCACAGAGCACTACAACCCTCCACTCTCTCAAGAAACACAAATACATCCATATATAGTGGTTTAGAAAGCTGAAATAGGCTAATACTTTTTTTTTTTTTTTAGCATGGAAAATAGCCACATACAGCTTAGCATGGGATTAATTTCTGAATGTTATTCCCACCTGATGTAAACTCTGCAAGTTACTGGGGGGGGGGGAGTACCCCCCAGACAAAACCAACATAACAATTACACCATGACTGTAGAGTTAATTCCTTAGCTTTTTTACTCAGTGTAATGTATCCACAGCAAATTTGTGGATAAAGAGAGACTTAATACGGCAATCCAGAAATACAGACACTCACATATCAAAAGGAGGGAACATACAGTTCCAGGACTATTTTAATACAATTTTCAAATGATACAATGAAATTTATGCATCACAAGAGGTCACCTCTGGCAATTTATCTCCTTGTATCCATAAGAAATAATAGTTTCAGATAATTTCCTCCTATACATTGAAAGAGGTCTCAAACCACTGTATAGTACTGCACATTTGACAACAGATAATCACAAGGTGCTGTGAAAACAAATGCTGTGTAAGGCAGTAATTGAATAAGTTAGCAAACATACACAATTAAGTCTAGGGAATGCCTCTCCACAATATTCTGATTTTAGTGCTTTGTTTCCTTTAGCTAATGTTTTTTTTTATCCTGAAAGAATGATTGAATTACAATCCGATGATTTCACCCTTTAAGGTCCCTAAAAGGCAGCATCTCCAAGAGATTAGGTGCATAAAACCATCTAATCATGGAGGGAGGAAAAAGCTTTATTACCTCACTCCACTGTTGCCACTTAAATGAAAACGTATGATGGAACAGCAAGGCCTAACATATTAAAAACTTTTCATAGATTAAAGTTATCTCTCCATTGATTCTTTCATCAAGAAGAAGCTGAAATGAATTGAGAAACAAAGCGAAGAAAATGCAACTTAAACTGAACGCTGAGAGCAAGCAAACAGCAATAAGTGTTTAACAGTGTCTGTACTCAGACTGAAGGCATCACCATTAACATCGTTCAAAATATTTACCGTTATTGTAAAGTACAATGGATTTTAGACACTGCGCTTTATGTCATCAAGGTGATCCTCTCAAGTCAAGTAAACATTCATAACTTCCTGGTTTCAGATATTTCCAGGTACATTTGTGTATGGCATTTAAGTATTTAGCTGCCTGAAACCCATCTGAACAGTTACTGCTGTGCAGTATTTTCTTGGAAGTACCTCTTCCAAGCTGTACCCAAGACTACGACCACCTGAAAACTCTGGGTGCTCTAGTCAGTGGGGGAAAACAGTCTCCGTTGAAGAATACAGGCAAAGTAGAAAGGAATCATTACAAACAATTTCAGATTCTCCCACTTTAAAATCAGTTTGAAAAGACTTGAAAATGTTAAAGAAAAGCATAACGATCATAAAAGGAGAAGGAAGACGGACAGCTTTGATACTCAATTAGTAAAATAAAAATAAGAGCATTTAGTGGAATAGCATAAGATGACTACATCCCCAGTAAATCCTTTATAAAACTACTTTTCATGGTGATAGTAACAGTCCGGTCTCACCAAACACTTAAGTCTCAGATCTGCACGGACAATTTCTGCATCTGATACCCCAGGGACAGCATTCACCACATGAAGAGAGAGGGGAAAATATTCTAAGAGTGATCCTGGCAAGTTCTTAAGATTCAAAGTCTTAAGTTGCTGCATGACTATCCCAGTGGAAGCATTTGTTTTTGGTTATCTTTGAAAGAAAAATCAGCAGAGAGGAACAAAAAAGCCCCGAGGACTATACAACACAGGCTACTCTCAATCTCAAATATATCATTTTAAGGAAAATTACAAAATTAGGAGGTAACTAATTTAGGAGATGTGCTCAGTTGCAGTAAATTAGCATATTTCCACAGAAGTCCCTAGGGCTATGCAAACAGAGGATGAGTTTTTAACTTCAATTCATTTTCCAGAAAGCATAAAGTATCTTCCAAGACACTGGATCAATGAACATACCTTTTTCCAGTTTTCAGACAAATATTTTGATTTTCTTTTACCTTAGGTATTAGACCTTTTAGGTGTTATGAAACCACTGTTAAGTAAAATGAAGGAAAAGCTACTTGTGTAATCATTGATTATATCCTTTAATTATCACTAACTCCAGACTTCCTTGCCACCATCCTATTTTCTCATTGCAGAAAAGCAAGAGCTACTACTGAGCTTTGTAAACCAAGAACACAGCCAGGACTGATTCTATCCCACAACATAACAGTTCAATACTATCGCAACTTTTTTTTTTTTTTTTTTAACTCCAAAGGAGTTGTACCAGGCTAAAGCTGGTGCAATAGAGTAGAGAATCAGGTCTTGCATCGCTGCTTCTCCTTCCAACTGCGAGGACTTACGACAGAGAGAGCTCCCGGGAAATTGTTTAAGAACTAAGGCCTGCTACACACAAGCCCCTGGACAGAAAGGGGCAAGCTCAAAGAGAGATGGAAATGGATGAAGAAGAGATGGAAATCTGATTCTGAAGCAGCAGTTACTTAATGTAACCCTTATGTTTCCTTTTAACTCCTAAATACAGATACCTTTATTGTCATTCATAAAGGAAAATGGAAGCAATAAAAGACGTTAAACGAGTTATAAATGCTAGCCTAATTACAGTATCACCAGCACTGAACTAAGTCAGCCCTCAGTTTAGCACAATAAATTAGACAAATACCATTATGGCACACAGACAATATTCTGTACATCCTAGTGTTGCAGAGCAGAAACTGTTTGTTAAAAGCTTAAAGGACATCTAATTTTATAGTCACAAATTCTGTCTAGCCATATTCTTGTTGAGATTGACCCCATTACAGATAGATGACCTCTGTTATATTTAGTAGATATAAAATCAGATTAGGCCTATCATTTTTAAAATCAGTTCCAAGTATCTTTTCCAGATTACATAATATTCTCCTAGAGAAAGCAAGGAAATATTCAAAAATAGATTGTTCTTTAATTACTCCATCCAAATCTGCCCTGATGAATGAATCCTTATAGGCATAAATAATCTAGCAGGCCCTTTTCTTCCTTTTTTGTTTGATCATCCAAAGGCTTGTAAGGAGCCCTAACAATAAAGGGCACATCTCTAAAGAAAAATTGCAAACAAATACTAGACATCACTTAATAGTATATAACAAGATAAAGAGGCTGTGCTGGCTAAAATAGTGCTAGGAGTTTTTCCTCCAACAAGGCCTAAACTAGGCATTATCTTCAGTTTTCATACATTTTAACTTAGAATCAGGGTACAAAGTTTCCACGTTTAAGAGCAAAGAGACCTCAAAAATACTCAGTGATGCCATTAAGTTATTCATCCATAGTTAAAATATCTACTTAGATAATGCAAACCTGCTGCTTTCAGTTAGGAATCTTGGAAAAAATGTAGGCTTCTAGCTTTCCATTGCAGTCAGATACTAGAAATTCACAGATGCAGATAAACAGGAGGAAGAGATGAAAACTTCTGCAAAACCTGAAAGTATTTAAGTCTTGACTGAGTTTTCTTGAAAAAGTATAAAGGATGCTGTTCCTATATTGTGATAAGCCTAATCACCCATTCCTAAGAATATGCAAATATACATTAATTAGATTTTCAGAGTCCTATTCATCATCTTTTTTCACAACCATGTTTAATAAGCAGATGATACAGTGACTGGAATGTGGTTCAACTAAGTACTATGTTTGTAGGGCCACATGACCTGGAAACCAAAACCGCTTTAACCTCTCCTTTTCTCTATCACAGCTGACAAAACCAATCTAGTATATTCTTGATCCCATAAGGCCAATGGCAGGTCTATTTGTCTAGTCTTACTGCAAGGACTGGTTGTTTTCCCAAGGGATACCCCAAATTCTTCCGTAAATTTTTAATGAAATTTCATTGAACACATTTTTTGTACTTTACTATCACTCTTTTCTACTGACTAGCACTTTTTCCTTCCAGTTGGTCACTGTCCAAGCTCATGTTTGCCAAGTTTTGCTCACTACACTACACATTTTTTGCTCTACTCTGGCATGTCTCCTTCTTTCCTGGCCTCAGGATCGGCATGAAGGTATTATAGCAAGCCTTGCCTCCTTTTAGAAAGGCTATGGTTACTCTTTTCTACATTCTTTCAGAGTTTCATAGTCATGATCTCTTTCACCACTTCCACAGCTACTTTGGCAAACCTGACATGTTAATGTGATAGAGATGGAAGAAGGATGACAGAAAAGGCCCCTTTTGTCGACATAACACAAGGAAAGCTGAACATGTCTGCATGTGCAGCTGAACATGTGAATTCTCTACTGTCCCTGTTCAAAGAGCCACCAATTACCTGTTTCAGTTCATAAAAGAGGAAAAAATACCTGGCAAGAACCTTCCTTATGACAGCACATACCTTCTGGGTGACAATCTGAGTTCAGAACTTACTAAAAATGGTGAGAACTTTGGTTGTGACTTTTAGCCACAGCTAAAAGTCATGTGCTCCTCAAAAAGACTATGTTTACTCTCTTCTCCAAATTCAGTTTCACATTGGTGACCTCTTTCCCCACCTCTGCAGCTATTTGGGCACACAAAGACTTCATCTTGCATTTTCAAATTTCAGTATACAGTTGTGTCAGTCACATCTGTAGCACAACCAACTCTCACCAAGCCATGTTCTTCTCACAAATGTAAAAACAAGCTCTTATAGGGCACAGGTGGCCCTGCAGATTATTCTGTCACAAGTGACAGTCTGACTTCTTCATCTGGGACATTTCTGCACATGGCAGTGCAGCCTGAATTAGAAACTCAGTCACAGCTGCCCAATTCTGTCCATTACACACTGCTCGCTCTTGGAGATGAGGAGCGGGTAACAATTAACAGAGGAGCAACTTGACTTTTCTAAGGTATAAGAAGATCAATAAACATCATCTAGGAGGCATTTAAGCACCTCCCTGCACTGTTTAAAGATGCTTTTATACACTTGGCATAATGATCCTTGGGAACATTTTTTAAACGGTTTTGCAGAAGACTGAGCCTCTGGGAAACAGTACAAAGCTACTAGCGTACCATCTTCCAGCACAAAACTGAGGCCATGCCTGTTAATGAGAACTTGTACACTCATAAGAGCAGCAGCTATTTTGCTTTGCTCAGACATCTGTCTTTGCCTTATTTTTTCTTTTATTTTGCAGTAAGAGTGTCAAGAAAAAGTATCATAGGACTGTACAGAGAAATATAATAGGACCATGAACCAAAAGCAGAGATCATCTGCTGCTTGTGCCAGTAACTGCTTATAAAGTACACATTTTTAAACGCCTTTTTACTCTGTCGCAGAATCACGGAGTGGTTATCTTTAACAGCCATTACTCAGATGGAAATATAAATGATAACTCATATCTCTAGCAGTTGTTATCCTATCGTTAAAGGATTAATCCTCAAATGCTCAGTGTCACTTGCTTTCACCTTTTAAAGCCAGACAGCATTTCCAGTTAAGTATTCTGCCATTCAATGTAGGTATACGCCCACAACCTGGCAGAATTAGAAAAGACCCTTCCTGCCTCCCCCCCACCACCAGTGATCTGCAGTGTTTAAGTACACTTCTCTTCCAGTTAGTTTTTAAGGGCCAGGGCCACAGGCTTTGCAAATCAGTGTAGCTATACTGATGTGACAGTTTTACACCAGCTCAGAACGTGGTCCTTACAGTTATAATTGAAGGGAGCTCGCTTTTCATGCCCTTAGGGGCAAGAGACATTTAAAGAGTGACAGCTGTTCCACTTTCACTTGGCAGATTTGGATTTGTGAATTTTTATGAATCTGTATAATATACTTACACACACACTAAGTATTTGCAAGTGATTTGCTACACAACAGTTTTTCCCCTTAATTTATGTTCAGCTTTTGACTGTACAAGCACATATACTTTCATTTAGCAGCACATAGTACTTACCTGTGATCTAAATGATGAATAGAAAGAATAACCCCTGAATTTAAGTGGGCTTGCTTTAAGGTCACCAAGACTGTGAATTCATATTTATTTCTTAACTTCTGAAAAAAGATTTCAGCTGTTTCTGGAGATGCCTTTACACTTCTTGAAGTATCTAAAAAAAAATACATACAGAAAAGACACTCAGAATAAAATCTTATTTTACTTTACACCCTCAACTGAAAGAGCCAAGAAAATAAAGAGCTACATCTCATTAGCACAATGCACAGACAGGCAAAAGCAGGGACCAAAGTATTTTAAATACCACATCTTACATCAAATGAGAGCAATTACAATTAAAAAAATATATATTTTCTAAGACTTATTTTTTTTAAGATAGTAAAATAGTTATGACCCTATCTCCACGGATGACCATGTGGTACCTTTAACATCTCATCCAAAATACAGATGGACGAGTAGTATAGCTCCTTTGCACTTTATTGCAGTGACAAAACTGGATATGAACCTACACTGTGAAAAGGGACCTCAGCAACTATTTTGAAACATCTACAAAAATGCTATGCTTAATATCTATACAGAATTAATTTTAAAAAACAAAAAGCAGCTGCTCTTGAGGAACAACTTACCTCAGCTTTAAGTAAAAGTTATAAATGAACTTTGAAATTCACCATCTCTCAAAATATATTGTCAAAAATTAATCATTATATACTCCGGTTGTGCAATAATGCTGCTGCTGCTTGCACAGGATAGCATGGACATTTGTCAGAGTAATTGCACACACAAAAGATTTCGCTTTTAGGAGCCCACACACAACCAAGACTGAAACAATGCTTCTGCCGAATTCACATAGAAGATAAGAATGCAAAAGGCCCAACCTTAAGCCCTCTGGAGAGGTAATTTACTAAATAAGATGTCAAGTGCTGGAAAAATAAATTTCCAAGTTTTCCACAACACATTATACTAGAAAAAAGTTTTTAATGCATAAAAATCAATTCATTAGAATGTGTAATCAACTGTGTAGAAACTAAATCAACTCATAAGCTTCTTATCACTGCAATTTGACCATCCGGCTCTAACTCAGAGACGCTCATTTGGGGACAGGAACAAGCAGAGAGCTACCTGCAATAGAAGCATTGATTTTCTGTTGGCAGCACTGGAGCTGAGCTCTCAGTAAGCTTACAACACTGTTCTGAAAACACATTTGTACTTTAAGCCATATCTATAATACTACTCTGTATTAACAGCTAGCAGTTTACTGTGGTTTACTGAACATGAATATTTTGTATTACATGTTTAAGAAAGGCAATAATTTCTACGCTCCAGAAGCCCTCACCAAGCCCCTATAGTGTCACATGAGGCTGACTTGGATCCATTTTCCTTAAGGAAATCCAAAAGTGAAGGGAAAAACAAAACAAAACGGGCAAAACAACAAAAAACCCACATGCTTTAAAGTGTTTTTGTGAAGCTTCAAGTCTTTTCTACTGTGGATTGCGCAACTCCCTCACTGTAGCAGACATCCATAGTATTTTAATGGAATTTTTAAATAAATTATAAGGCAACTCAAGTACAATTACATCAAAGCGCTCATTTTTAGCCAAGGGACACTAACAGAGTGGAATGACATCGGTTTGCATGCTGGAAGATAGTTTAACTGCATTAACAATTTCAGCAATATAAACAGTCCATTCCCACCAGACAGTGGAAGGACACACATGGAACATTCTCCAAGCACTAACACAGGTTCTTAGGCACTCAAGCTCTTAGCAGCAGCTTCCTTATCAAGGCAAAGAACAGAGGAAAATGCAAATACAAAACTCACTTAAAAGCACAGAGAGACCAATTTTTAAACGCAAAGCATATCCTCCAACCCTGTCTGCAGGTTGACTTCTCAGCTTAGAAAGGCTGGCCAACATCCTTTTCTATTGTAGGTTCATCATCATTAGAGTCCTTAACACATTCCGGTTTGGGGCCCACAATCCCATTACATGTTTCCACCGAAACTAAAACAATCTCATTTTGATTGATGACTGAAGATCTGATGAGGTGTAATCAAACTTTGTTTACGTTTGCATGCATAGTCAAAACAGTCTCCGCCCTGATGAGCGGAGCTCCTCTCCCTGAAGGGCTTGCAATCTCAGAAGTCTCAGTCAGGATGAGTAGTGCAAATCAAACTAAATGAAGATGTCAGAACAAAACAAGAGTTTCTTTTGTATTATCTTGATAGAAATATTTTGCTTTGACTTCAATAGAAGTAGAAACCAAAGCAATGAAGTATACACCATGAACACCCTGAACTGTTTCACTCCCTTGCTGAAGGGTGGAGAAGGGCTATGACAATTGTTAGTTGACTTCCATATCATCTCTCTCCCCCTACCACTTATACGGAGCTGATAAAGCACATATCTACACTAATGTGATAGCAGAAAAGCTGCACAAGTCCTTCATTTAACAGCTTCTGTGTTTGGTCCCATAAGTCTTACTCTAAGTTAGAGAGTGAGCATGCAGGAATCTATTGAATCACTGAAGGTACTGAATACACACTATTGCTGTCTATAGATGTACACTGAGTTGGACAAAAAATGTTTAGTGTTTAATATGGCAACAGAAGATGATAGGAGGGAAAGATCAAATGTGAACTTAATAGGAAAATAGGAGATGAGAAGAAGGGAAAGGAAGAAAGTTGGAGGAGGAGAAAAAAGCCAAAGAGAGAAGAGAAAGTTGCATCAGAACGTCAGGAAATAGCAGAACTGCAGAAAATTCTCTAATTGTTCTTGTTCTGCTTCCATTGTCCGAGTCTGACTGGTTCCTTTCAGGTTTCCCTCACCACAGTGCAGTGGCAGTAAGAGGGAAGATCAGAACTGTGGAACGTTTTCCAAGGATCACTAAGAACCTAGAAGACCATCTCTGCACAGCTGTGCTTCTTGGAAGACACTAGGGTGTTGTCACACTACCTGTCAGAATGTTAAACTGCCAAAACACAGAGTTGCTATGGCAAATCAGTCAGTTCATACTTACTGTACCAAACAACCTACAAAGCCCTTTGAAGTTACTGCTAGATTGATGAAGCACAGCACCCTTTGCTCAGAGCCAGTACCAGGTGGATTTCTAAAAGAGATCACTGAAAGGTCCTTGATCCACTAGATCCAATGTTTTTACACTAGCACAACCGCGCAAATTCCTCATTCCAATTGCCACTGAACACTAATGTAGCTGCCTGATAGATCACCAACTATGCTCAATAAATACTGAGGCAAGCTTGTTTTTGACATCTGACTTCCAGCAATCATTTTAAAACTGAAGGAAAATACCTTGCAGGAATTGGACCACTTCCATAACAGCTGTGGAGGGAACACACACCAAACTGGTATATATGATAAAAATTTATGATTGCTCAATAGTTGCATGAAAACAAACGGTTACTGTGAAGATGATACACAAAATTGAAGGCCTAAATCTGTTGGTGTTTATGTATGAAAGTATGGAAAGTTCTAGCAGTATGAATGATAAATTCATCTCTAGCCATGATACCTCCATAATGAATTTACTTTCCTAGAACGTTACATATGCCTGACTTCTAACCTACCACAAAAACCCACAAACCATTAGTGTTAACACCCAGTTTTCAATTTACACAAGAATGAAGTATAAAGTGACAATGAAAGAAACAAAAACCCAGTTTGAAGCTATAATACCTCTGCTCCTTGTTCAATTTAAAGATTATAGAATGCAAATACTCTCTAGAAGGAATTATAATACTCAAGGAGTAAGACATACAGTTAGGTCTGAGACATGCAAGTTAGCAGAAGTACTTAAAACAATGCAATAGACTGGGAGTAGGGGGGCTACGGGCAGGCAGAATTAATATGCAACAGTCTCATACCATGAGAATAATGGTTAAGCGGTCATTAATGATAGGTATTTACCAAGTGTCAGAGCATTTAGTATGAAGTTGAAATTAAACACTAGGCTGCAGTCATATCCCCCTAGAAGGGGCAGTTTGTGATGCCTCATCTCTCCTCATCTCTTTCCCCAGCTGTTTGTTTCTGCCTTTCTTCTAGAATAACTCCCCCATTTCAAGTTCAGCAAAAGTGATCATCTGATTATTTCTTTGTTGCAGTCCAAGCCAGCTGCCGTAATTCTAATTATCCTCTGCTAACTAATTCAGGTAAGTTTGCACACAGTAATTGAGGAGAGTCTACATGATACAATTCCAGAAAGGATGCTGATAAACAGTGCAAGGTGGTCAATCTTAAGCTGCCACAGCCAGTTACGAGACGATCAGCCAGCTGCAGATACAGAAAGCCAAGCTGGTTAAGATAAAACATTCGAGAGCAGCCTGAACACTCAGTGGAGGGGAGGAAAAAAAAAAAAAAACAAAAACACACACACACACACTAGTTACCATAAGACTTAGAGATTCTTGGCCCTTCAGAGGGTGTGCTTAGTGGCTGCTCTGCGCTGCAACTGCAGGCCTAAATAGTAGGATGCTCTTGGACTTAGCACCCAGTATACAATTCATCTCTGAGACAACCTGCACTCAGCTTTGCAGCAAACACCAGAGCCATCTAAGTGTTTCCTGGAGGTGTTATACACCTAAGCTGTAGACACAGCCATTTCAGTCAGGCTTATGAGATACTGTCCTGGCTATAATGCAGTAGTTAAGTCTCTCTGAGTAGGACTCACTCCAGAGGTCCAAAGGCAGTTGCAGCTCGTGCTGCAGAAAGAGGCAGTCCTACCCTTCTTCCTCTTCCATCAACCTTTCATTCCTTCTCCTCTTACTTATCATAGCACAAGAACTCATGCAAACATAGGAGAAACCATAGCAGGGAACTGGGCCAGCTGTAACTAATCCTTTTTGTGTCCAAAAGCACTTGGAAGTAACCAGGAACATATTCCTGGAGGCAAGCAGGAATGGGGCACCACAAGCATGTTAAATTACAAAATGAAAAGACAACATGCAAAAGTGCTTAAGGACAAGTCATTCATTATAGATGTTTTCCAGTTCATAATAAAAACAAGCAGTTATTAAATGGAATGGGTACTAAGAAAGGGTATGCTCTTAAGCGCGTCTAAAGCTAAGCATATAGTATGAACGGAACTATAAAAACTTCAAACTTCTGCAGAAGAACTTCTGAAGGGGGTATTCTAATTAACTGGGCTCCACATTTCCAGTTTCCTGTGCACACAATCAGCTTTTAATAGCAACATCTATAAACCAGTTCTGTATTTGACTAAGTTTGCTGCACTGCCCAAATTTAATTCTAGTGGTTTGTGAGCAAAGGAGAAGGACTGCAGGGTAAACACAGTCTCAAGAACATAAAAAGGCTAGCTCAGTTTTGTTTCATTTTCCTACACTATTTAGAATCAGTGTCATACACAATTCACAGTGTCACTTCTTATTAAAATTTTTGGCTAATGTTTTAACTAGGAATTTCACACAGCCTACAAAGGGTAGCAATATCTGAGACTGTTTACATTGTGCTTTTATCTAAGTAGCTGAAGCAAGCATGGCTTCTCCTAGCTCAAGAGGCAGAATGGGAAGCCAATCCAAGCGTGGACTCTTTACAAGGTTGAAAAGGTACAACCAGTTTTTGAGTAGAGCACAGAGCATCCAAACTCCTGAGCTGCACTCCTGTAATAATGACTAATGAAAGCTGAAAATAGAAAAGTAGTAAAAAAACCTTTATTAGACTAAAACCCTGCAATATTATGATATGCGTTAGATACCTCAGTGGGACAGCTCATTTGTTTAGCTCCTTTATATACCTGACTATTTGAACTGATAGACATTAGTTGATAATACATTTTGAGCTATTTGTCCTACACGTTTGTTCATTCCTTCCCAATATGTTCCCAAACATTTCAGTGTGAAGAGCAAAACAGGAGCAGCTATAATTTTTCAAAACTAACCTGATTTATTTTCTCTAAAGCGCTAGGAGATCAAACGGTAGGAGTTTGGGAAGAGGCATTTTGCAGTTCTACCGTAAAAGACTAAAACGTACAGAGTAAACACTGGCCCTATAAGGGTCCCACTGGGCCCAGAGTTTCACTCCCTTGCAAAAGGCTGTGTGCAACCTGAAGGGCCCAGGAGTACCGCCCAGTTCAAGTCCGGGTGACCACTGTGATCTAATCGTATGCCTGCATCTAGCTGCTGTATTCCTAGACCTATTTGCACCTGGGTGCTCCTTGAACTGGCTACAACCTAGTTTCCACAGAACAAGAGCCTGTGAATGCAGGGAAGGACTCCAGTAAGTCTCCCAGTTTGAGTGACCAGGGCCTTGGGATACCCCACAGGCTGCACCTGCCCTTGCAGGACACTGCCTGCACCACTTCTGTGCACCTCCAGCCTTCTCCCCATTGTAGAAGTGGCTAAACAAAGATGCAGGCAGAAAGAGCTGCAATGGACACAAGGGAAGGAAGGAGGAGGGCAAAATGCACTTAAAGTAAACTAAGCAATCAAAACAAAACTGACTTGAAGTCAAATCATTGCATCAAATAAAAGCAATGGCAAAAAGTGTCAGTTTGTTCTTGCAGGAGGTTCCAATCACCTTTCCCCCCCCCCCCATAGTTTTCTTTATTCTGAACATCAATTACACAGTGGATGTGTCATCCAGCAAGGGCTATCATTCAGCTTAAAACAGGTAGACCTGGGCTATACCTGTAAAGCCTCAAAAGAGCATGTTACAGAGTCACACCATACTGACATAGGAGACTATAGAAGGATCCATCTCTGACAACTTGTGCTTTTTCCCTCAATTATATTGGCTGTTCATACAGATATCCTCAAAAATATTAATCATATTTCTTCCAGCCAAAATTCTGGCTTACCTACAAGCTATATACTTGTATGTTAAATATAGTGTAAAATAAATATTAAAGTCATTTTGGCTTAGCTTGAGAAGACAAATCCAGAGTGGGATAAAAGGGAAAAAAGGTACTTTGTGCCTGGACACACATGCTTGAATACAACTGCAACATTTCTAATCTGAAATAACTAAACCATTACTAAGCATTTAACTCATTTGTCTGATCTGGAGTAACTTGTGTTATTCGCTTAAGTAATCATGATTTTATTCAAAGTACTTCGTTAGTAATATCTTGTTCTCCATAGTCAAAGTCCCCAGGCAATTTTTGCCTGGTTTGTTAAGGGTTTTTAGTTGTTTTTTTTTTCTTTTTAAAAAAGCTACAGGGATATTCAAAATTGCCAACTACATAAAATTAAACAAAAACAGAAGATAGTTAATAGAGGGCAAGGGGAAACCCTCTACCCGATATAGTAGAATCGGATTACTGACTGGCAACAAGCGCTCAATCGCTTCTGCCAGCTCCTGGCACTGACCTGGATGACTTTAGGACAGAATTTGCAAACTCAAGACTGTCCAGGGCAAACTACAGCTGTAATATATTATGCAGTCACTGTAAAACAACAACTACACTGAAAATCTGTTTCTGTCTAGGAGCATTCTGCAAAAAAGATGATTCAATGCTGGTTTAAGGGTTGTTATACTAGTGGCTAGATCAGCCCTCTGAGTTTATGCACTGGTCACTTATGGAAATTAGAGAAAGTCATATCAAGCTGAATGTTTTTGTAATGCTAAGCCTACCTTCCCACAGTCTGACTACTGATTTCCCCTACTAAAAGGGCCTCCTTTTCATCCTTGTGCATCTACAAAACAATTGGTCAGGTATCACCCACTAAAACATAATCACGCTCTTTCAAACATCACCAAATCCCTGAGATAATCTTGGGACTTGCAGTATGAAACAATTATTTGTGGCATAAGCATTTACCTAGATTATATTATGGGGAATGGGGAAGGTGGAACCTTTCTTCCACCCCCTAATCACCTACTGCACAAGCAGAATCCAGCTGTTCCTGTGAAGTTCTCAAATTAATACTGCTGCTAAGGGCGATTCCCTTTCCAGATTACAGATCAGGGAAACACTATTTCAGTAACAGTGAGCCTCAGTTTGTCTTCAGCATGGTACAAACAGCTAGAGTACCTCTGCTTGGTAAGTAGAGACTTACAATACAGGGAAATAAATTCAGAGAGATCAAGTGGCTAGGTCTACATCACTATAAAAAAAAAAAAAAAACAAAAAACACATTTGAGCATCAGGCTGCAGTCCCTTCGGCAAGGAAGGAATTACCACCAGGGCTAGAAGCAGCCTGGCTGCACAGCAACAAGTCATGAGCACTCATTCAGAAATATGAAGGACACACAATCTGAGGGTTCATGACTTTTGGACTCAGCAGTAAAAGTTCTAACTGCAATACCTAAAATAGCATATTTCTATAGGTAGTTTTTCAAGCTTTTGCAAATAAAAGGATGACAAATCTCATTTTGAGAGAGCCTGAACTTTACATTTCTCAAGCTCCAGATTAGAAGTCTGTATTCTTAGCACTGGAGGCTGAAACAGCTGATTTGCTTAACAGTATAGATCCTACTGCTCTAGTCTGTTACTAAACAACTAACTCCCAAACTGTCAAAGAAAATGAACACTAGGTTTATTCACACTGAAATCTACAAGCAGTGAATCAGTAACAACCTACCAGCACTACTGAGCATTTATTTCTGAAAGGAAAAGTAATGCGTGCACCAATGCAGCAGAAGCGCCCTACGGAAGTACTATCAGGCACTTCTACGTGTGTATGTGAAACAGAAAACCATTGTTCCCTGCCTACAAGAAATATTCTTTCACTGTAAATATGTCATCATGCAAGATACTATCACCAGGAGAGAGGGTACTATTCAATGGGGACATATTACATGATAACAAAGTGACAAAGATAAAAGACAACTTCTGTTCTTGCTATAGAAATTCAACTCTTCGAAAATTAAAGTGTGCTGTAAAGCTCTGCATCAGATATTTATTATTGTAATGTTTTCTGGTGATTTATAGTTTCTGGGTTATCAATTACAAGATGCAATAGCATTTTGATTACTAGTTCTCCCCAGTCCGTATTCCAACACTATTATCAATCCCTCTTCAAATTCTGAAGACCTTTTATTCGCTCCCCAGTAGGTAATACCAAGTGCTGCTACTTGCAATGAAGTTGTTTGGGGCCAACACCAATATAAAACCAATTATGTTTGAACAATTGTACAGAACTAGTGAAGAGCGAGTTTGTTTGCCTCTTCATTTTAAATTAGCTTCCAGTTACATTTAAAAGGCTGGAGCTAATATAGCTTTATGAATATACATGTATATACACACATTCACATGCATCCCTTTAGGAACAAAACAGTTTTCTAGATGCTGCTTTGAGAATACCTTGAAACCTGCAGAGAAAAATCAAGCCTGTCTTGTTTTCCTCGCTGTTGCCATCTGTGGTATATGCACCTAGTTATGCTTGACTGCATACTGCCATATGAGCACATTGTGTCAAACTGACCCAACAAACAAAAATATCACACCGAGCAACGCTGTTAAACACTGAGACACAGACTGAAGAGCACAAGAAAAATAGCATATTGTCTTCCATCCCTACTGCTGCTGCATTATAGGCATGACACACCAGAACTAAGAGACGTAATTTATTTCCAGTCCCTAGTCATACAGCACGACCAGGATTTAAGAAGTTATGCAAGTCACACCATTGGGAGAAGGCTGCAGGACAAAGCAATGCTGTTAGCCTGCTTTTTCATTTGGAAACGGCTATCAAAGGTAAAAGTGGAATCAATTAAAAACAAATAAAGTGCACACTAGAAGAAATAACAAACCACAGAAGCAGATTATGCTGGATGTAGATCAAGCTGGATTACATGAACTACCCTCCTCCCAGGAGATACTGCACAATTCAGGCTCCTCAAGTATATCATGTTCCAACACTTGTTGGTTGGTTTGATTTTGGTCACAGCCAGGATGGCACACTGGGTCATAGGATGACCGATGATAGGAGACTAGCAACCAGCAGGGCACCTCTGGATGAGGTTGCTGCTGGGTTGCAGACACTCCTATATCCTCCAAGGAACGCGCCACATCTCTCTCACTTGGTTCTCACTGTCCAAGTAAGACTCTCAGAGACCTCTGATCAGTTATTTTCTCTCAATAGTTCCTCTTCCTGGGACCTGTAAGGCTAGTCCAGAGGAGCTACCACCTGAGGCCTGCATTTGCGGATGCCCTGGAGGGTTTAGCTTTTTCCCTCCTATTAGGAACCTAATGGTCTCTCCCACTGCTATGGGATTATTGTTGGACGTTCTCATTCTAGCTTTTGCTAGATAATTTTTTGTACCCACATCAGGGATGCAAAAGCCTTTGGCTCAAACTAAGTGTTAAAATTGAATTATTTTCAGTCTATGTATACAACAGTAAGCTTAAAAAAAGCATTAATATGAAATAGATCTTTATTTCCCAGATAACCAGAATGATGCAATCTGTTTGAAATGTTAAGTTCTGACTGAAGAAAAGGGTCAGTTACCAACTCAAAAAAAAAAAAAAAACCTACGAAAATCCAAACCTCCATCCCAACAACAGAAACAGCACAGCAAGGCCACCATTGGAAAAAAGATTATGTCTGAACCATGCCAGATACATCCAACAATTCTGTTGCTAGCCACAGGTCTCTGGCAGTGGGCTGAGCAAACAGAAGCAGATGGAAAGAGAAGGTAGGAGATGGAACCATAAAGAGAAATCAGGTACTGGAAGAAATGACGGGGAACAGTGCCAGTGGGCACACTGGTCATGACTAGAGGGAGGGAAACAGCACCCAGGCCACCAAAATATCTTACTAGGACTCTCGGAAAAATCCATGCTAATCTGGTAGTTGTTTGGATGCCAGGAAAAGAAAAAGATTAGAAAAATTTTGGATCGGGAACATCAAAGTGAAGGGATTCCATGCTTTGTGATACACACCGGGACGCAAGCTATAATTCCTAGATGTTCCAGGGAAGCTGAGTTCAGAATCTCCTGCAAGAAATTTCTTTTTAAATCAGAAATTAATAGAATGCATGCTTTATATGAATGTGCCTGCTAGCCCCAGTGAATTAGTCACGGGTTTTAAACATATGCACAATTTATAAACTTGGATAAGTTAAAATTAGAAACGTGTCCAACCCTCAATTTCCTTGCTCTTGTAGGCTTGTTTTTACCCGAGAACCATTAAAATAAACTCAAGAGCACCTAAGAACAGTTTTAGTATTTTAGTATTCAAAGGCACTAATTTGATTTTAATGAGTATTATGTATTTGATACTCCATGCTTCTGAAAATCTCTCTCGATATTGGGACAATCCAGATTTCCAGAGCATAGTAAGACTTACAGGGTCATCTACTATATCTTCAGCTTATTAACTGAATGTCTCACAATGGCAACACAGCTAATGCTTCTTAAGTTTTTTTTTCATGCTTTCTTGTACTAAATCAAAACTATGGATATTTCCACCACTTCCTTTCAGTAGTTATTCCACAATATAAACTAGCTCACTATAAAAGTATCCTTTTATCTTAAACCCTCTCCACTTATAATATCATTATGTTACTTTTAGTTCTAGCTCTTTGAATACTAAATAATTCCTTCATTCTAAACCTCTGAGACTCTAACTTGAGACACTTATGTGACACTTCTGTCTTTGCTTGGACAAGCTGTACATATTTAGTTCTTTCATAATCTGTCTTAGTAAGCTAAGCCTTTTTACTGTATCAGGCTTGTCATTTTTCTTTTCGATATTTTTCTGAAGTGGAGAAACCCAGAAGTGAATGCAATAACACAGACAATTATTAAAAAAAAATTCCAGATCTCTTACTACAACATGCTTTCCTTATACTTCAAATGCTAGCGTTGTATGTGGAGATTCTTAAGAGCATTACTGAGCAGAGTACACAATTTTCCTCAGGTTTATCCTACTCCCTGAACGGGTGCTGAGCAAACTTGGGGACTGTTTCAAGTTCTAGAGATACTAGTTAGTGTTACAGGAAATCTTAGAGCGCCTTTGGAACAGCCACGGCCCATTACACAAATACATGTTTAGGGAGTTATTAAAACACAGATTATTGACCTCAAAACCACAGCAGTTCCTCTGGAACCTTTCCAGTTCATTACGCAGTTGTATTTAGAGACTCAGATTCCAACCATGGAGTCAAGGCTGGCACGTGCCTTCTTTACAGTGACTTTTTTCAATCAGATAAACAGTAAGGACATTACCATTGTCAAGTTATACTTATAGAAGCATTTATATTGGGAAAACAGTACAAACATCACCCAGTCTAACAGAGAACAACTCTAAAACCGGAGGTCTCCGTTTTTACAGGGGAAATTGCCACTCAAATTGCACTAAAAGAGTTCTCAGTTATGGATGACTAGCAATATTGATCATAACAGCTTCTTTGGAAACATCACGGTCCATCATAACAATGTTGTTACTGCTGCAAGTATGTTAATCTGCTAAAACCTTTCTGAACACTATCTTTAGAATATTGAACTTCTGCTGCAAAACTCTTGCACTTCAAAATACTTTGAAAAAAATTGCTGTAGCCATTTTTAATGGCAAAAGAAAAAAAATAGTTTACTCACTGAACGGGATCATGACTTAAATAACATCTTCACAACAAATTTGTCTTAAATTTTTAAAGTCCAGTGACAGCTACCTGAAATATCCAAATGAGCATTCATAATGGCTACTCATCATGGAAAACAATAAATGACCAGGCAAAAAATTAAGCACCCTTATCATATTTCTTCTCAGATTTTCCAGTGAAAAGTTGTTGAATAACACTGAGATGGACAAACCAGTATGTTTTAAACTTTGAGACAAAAATATTGAGAGATTTAGAAAAAAACAGATGGACAGAAATATTCAGTGAAAAGTAATTTTTCCACTTACTTTTTCCTCAAGTTTTTTCTAATGCTTCACCCCATACCCAGCTCTACCTTAAAAATTAAGGTAAGAAAATATTACTGCTTGGTGAATTTGTACCTTGGCATACAACCAAACATGACAACATATAGGGAACTGAAGAGTAGCTGCATGAAAGCAGAGTTTCCCGTGACAGCTATATGTAATCCCCAGCTCTTATCCACTGGTTTTAAATATCTTATGAGCTCAGTTTTGTACCTCCCTTAAGACGCAGCAGAAGCAGCAAAATTAACCATTCTTACTTTTCCAAGCTAGCATCCCTGTGCCCTGGTGAATACAGACTAGAAGAATTCAAGCGGTAAGGGGAGCGTAGGAAACCTATTTGCCAGGGCTTACAAGCAAACGTTAGCGTTGTGTGAAGATGAAGGGAGGAAACAGACATTAAGGCTAATCTAAAAAATGAAGGAACATATCGGAAATGCTGCTGTCCTCTCTGAAACGTCACTGGAGAGCAAACATTGATGCAATAAAAATAAATAAATAAATACAATAGAAACCCTTGCCCAGCCAGTCTCATCCACTCTACACAACCACAGAACTATGTCATAATAAAACAGTTATATAAGGGTAGCAAGACCTCGCCTTCCCACATCACTACCCTTTGCTAATTAAATCCTCCCCCTGCAATATGGAAAGACATGCTTGACAGCTACCCAGCTGCCCAGAACAGTCACTGTCCCCTCCCTCTCGTGACACACTTGCAGCAAGGTGCCAGGTTCTCTCCAGTACCCAAAACAGACGTGGTCTCACTGCCAGTGTAACATTTAACCTCAGCTGAGACCACTGCACTCTGCTACACCAGCAGGAGAGGTTGGCTCCCCTTCTCCAGGCACAAGCATGGGCTCTCCCCCACAGGAAAACTCTTGTCAGTGTGCTGCTATATTTTCCTTCTACATATGCCCTGGGGCTGTACCTCAGGCCTGTCTTCAGCTTCCAAATAAATGTGCCAAGTTGAGCCCTGGGAAAATAGTATCCTAGTTTGGGTTTTGTATTTAAGATATTTTAGAAGAGGCCTGATTTCAAATCTAGTTCCAAGAAACTGCAATTCTGGCTGTTGTTAATCAGTATGAATTGTTTTTGGCAATACTGAGCGTATACATGGGCATGGCCATTTGAGTCAACCAAAACAAAAAAACTGTCATAGGAAAAACATTTTAGACAAACCATGTTGTCCCAATAAAAGAGCGCCCCAGGGACTTCTATTTGTTGCAGATATTTGAAGCAACCTGGCTACGAGGAACACCAGGTCAACAGAACTATTAAAGTCAATGCGACTACTTGCAAAATATGACATTGCGCCTAACAAGAAGGCTCAAACCCTAGCTGATTAATAAATGCAGGTATGAATTTATTGGGGAGGGCAAAGTGGCAGAGGCAGGAGGTTTCAGCTGGCCCTTTAAGCTGAGCCAAAGCTGTGGAAAGCATGTTGTTTGGCATTATTCCCCCTCCCCCCCCCCCCCAAATCGTGGCAGGTAAGTTATGGTGACTGTATCAGCAAGCATGTATCTTCTCTCCCCATGCTTGGTCTTCCTGTGGAGTCTGTGCTGTTGAATACACCAGAAGGTGCCAAGTACCCATAGTGAGACACACGGCAAGAAATGAGAATACCTGCTAAAAAACCCAAGGATTTCAGAGGGAATATTTAGCTTTTGTTTATTTCTTCTCTCCACCTGCCCCAGAAGCCCGCTATAGAAAAATAAATATAGAGCAAAACAAAAAATTTTATGTAAAAATCTCTTCTCTTGCAGTGAACAGTGACACCATTTTTAGAGCCATCCTTAAAACAATATTATTGCTCTACACTTAAGCCTTCACAATGCTTTATATGACTAATGCACATTCTCAGAAACATTACTTGCAACTTTCAGCATTAGACAGTTACAATCTCTAAATGCTACAGGCCAACTTTTCTGTCATTCCTTAACACTATTCTGCATTAACAAGGTATTAATGACTACATATAGGGATTACAAGCTTCTCTTCTCTAGCGATCTGTTTCTTTGGCATCTGCAATATATTAGGTCCATATTTACACTCTACTTCTCAGTTCTGCCCTACACTCTTTCCTTCTTATTCACAAGTCAACAATATTGTTCTTCTTTCAATAGCTTTCTCATCATTTATAAAAAAGCCAGCATGGCAGTATTTAGCATGCAGCACAATATAATCTCCAATATTAGGTATATTTATCTTTATTCAGCAGTAGAGAATGTGTACTTATCTACAGCATAACTATACACGACAGCTCTTTGTGCATGTCAATTCAGCATGGCTCAGGATGGGAACTGCTCACAGGATTCTCACATATCACTGCCTACATGTTGGGCAGACTGTTCAAAGCAGCAAATGCAGCCCAAACACCTCCTCCTGCTACTGCTACCGCCACCAAGAAAAGGCGGATGCAGAGCATTCAGCTCTTACTTGTGTAGTGAGAGGCTGTCTCGCAGCAGCCATCCCCACTTTGCAGACTCCAGCAGAAGCAGGAGTTGCCCAGCTCTACAGCATTCTCCCCTCTAGCATCCACCCCAGCAGTAATCTCAACCCAAGTTGGGCTCTATCCCAATAGCTACTATTGGCAGCAAACACAGAAGCGCAGGCATCTCCTTTAGAAGGTGCAAAAGGTGGAAGGGCAAGGAGGGCAGCAGTGGGATGCATAAGCTGATGCTCCAGGTATTTCGAAATCTGGATCTCTCTGGCTACTGAATTGTTATAGAGTAACTGGTTACACCAGGCACCTCTAGCACTGAAAAAAAGTTTCATTTTAGTAAGTACTAGAGTTATTTAAGTCTTTCCCAAAATTATGGGACAGGAGTTTTCCTTTGTCCCTTCAAAGGGTTCTGGAAATATTCAATATCAACAGGTGGCCTCTATGCTGGAGGTCCCACATTTTGAGGATTCATTGATTCTGAGAGAGAAATCAGACTGCTTGCAAAACAAAAAAGCTGCAGACAGACATTCACTCTACAGTCAGCTATGCCAGTTGGTAGCAGGAGCATCCTCTCCCCCAGCTGTCTGTTATGGCTCCCTCTGGGAGAGAACTCCAGTGTCTAGTACAGCTGGAGAAAGGGGATCTTCTGGGACTCGCTAATGTGCATCGCTGCAGGCAGGCAGCCAGGTTAGCTCCAGAAGCTGGCTGGCTTTGCCATCAGTGGGTTAGGCAGTGCTCATATGATCTCTTGCTTTAGAAGAGTTGTGGGGACAGTAACCTCTAGCTACTGGGCAGCGACGAGCAGCTGGGAAAAGTAACATTTTCAGCAGGCTCAGCTGGAACCAGAATAGAGCATCTGTGCATAGTTTTAGTGACAGGTGGCAAGGAAAAAAGCACGTGAAATGCATAGCCAACCTAAATACTATTTCTGTAATAACAGGGTTTACTCGCATCTAGTTCTAAAGCTTCTCTTCTAGCTCCTTTAGCAATACTAAGAGATAGTACCATGGGTCAGAAAGCAGCGATCCTTCTAAGGGATACTGGATATATTAGCAGGCGAGGAAAAAAAAAAAGAAAAAGCAAGCAAGACAATATTAAGTACTAGGCTAATCACCCAGTCATGCAGCAACATGTAACAAACCATTTATATGAAGTGGCCTACTTCAGTTTTATTTTCGGCCAGTAGTTCGTACCAGTGAGACCCAATTCAAAAAAAAAAAAAAAAAAAAACAGTACTGTTAAGCCCTTTCATGCATCATACTGACAGACTACTTCAGCTCTTTTGTGTTTTATAGCACTTCTTGCTCCCTATCATAATCTACCATACACTGCCTCCAGTGCTGCCCCTCCTCATCAAGATTACGTAAGCATTGTTTATAACCCTGTTAAAATTTACATTTTGCCTAACTGGCAAAAAAACTCATCTGAATACAATATTTGGAACTCATTCTAAAGATAAACAAGCTCCCTCATTTTCATGATTGTCAGGCCCTCTTCACATTTGCCTTAAATAAAAGGTTCCTGCATTTGTAAGTGTCTGACTGTATTACTCTATCCTCCCTTTATGCTCTCTCCTTTGAGGAATATACATTTTCCTTACACATCGCCTTGCTTTCATGTTTACTTTTTGTGCCTCTCTTCACTTGATTTAGAGGGAACCTTCCACTCTCCACAGCTGCTGGAGGTGGTTGAAAGATGTGTCCATTATTGCTCAAGTTCTTTGGGCAAGGCTAGTTTGATTCATGGCATTCATTTGCAAGAGCAATAGGGTGATTCCAAGTGGAACCCAGAAACACTATGTTAAAAAAAGGAAAAAAAAAAAAAAGTGAAATGAGTCTGAAGTCTGGAAGAAGGGTGAGAAAAAGTTACTGCCTAGAGGACAGTCAGAAAGAGACAAAGTTATTATTACAGCCCTTACTTAGATTCACATATTTCAGAGCAGTTTCCTATTACAAGTTGAAACACCTGGCTTCTGTGGGAGTTTGCATATGCTTAATAAGTACATGCTCAGATTTAAATCTAAAACCCTAACACTCTCCAGCCCATTGTTTGTGTTTATGACAATTCAAGACAGTTACATGTGCAATAAGTGCTCTTGCAGCAATCAGATTTTTATATTTTCATAGGAAAATGCCTACATTTACTTTCATCTCTACTTACCTGCTCAAATTGTATTATTGTGGTTATTTACAAAGAAAGTATAAGAATGGCAATAATCGGCATATCGTCAACAGTAATTCAAAGCCTTCCTCAAACACATTAATTATACTTCAATCCACTCATCTGATTTAGGCATTACTTTAAATATTATTCCTATTTTGCAAAGGGAAAAAAAATATCAAGGCATTGAAAATTTCAATAACTTCTGAGAAGAGTCACCAGCAAAGATGAGTTTATGCCATAGATCTTCCGACTTCTGTTCTGATACTCTGGCCAGAAGAGGAATAATTTTCTTCTCAACATATTTTAACATAATAATCTGTTGGCTAAGAAGCGCTGGCAGATGCTCATATACAGCAACACTAACATTTTGGAAGACTTCCTCCTATTTTTTATTCATAATTAGATCTTCCCACAAGCTACACTGGAACATTTTACAATTACTCTGCAAATCACAATTCTACAGCAAAAGAAATCCCTGTAGCTAAATAGGGCCAGATTACAGTGGCATTCAGGTGCTATCATCCACTACAATCGAGGAACATCAGGAATCTAAAGAGATTTAAATTCAAGACCACAGCATCTAATCCTGCGGAAGTCAAAGGCAAAGACTTGTTTCACAAGTCTTATACTTTGTATGCAAATTTGACTGCAGATTTCAAATAGCTAGATTTAGTTCTAAATCAGAAACTGTAAGGAGCACCCTAAGGATTCTTGAATGGACAATAATAGAACAAAAATATCTTCACTGAGGAAGCGTTTACGGTCTAGAAACGGAAGTTCCTTTGAAAATCAATTATTGAAAAAAAAGTATCAAGAGTAGCCAGTTAGACACTAACAATTTCTCATACAGAAAATTGATCCTGCATCCAATTAAGTAATTTCTACCCAGTCAAAACTGCGTTTTCACCTAGAAACTGAAGGAGACTATTCTGCTTTAACTGTAGGTACATTTTTAATTGTCTGATAACTGTTGACAGCTCAACCTGCCACTCTTATGATTACTTTCTAAAATAAAGACCTCCATTTAGTCCTTTTGTATGTTAAGTATACATTGCTCTTCACAAAAATCTTCCTTTATGTATCAGGAATCTGAGTTTCAACCTTTCTCAGGCTGACAGTACCAGGATGAACTTCTGTCCAGTAGCAAGCACAACAACAACAAATCACCCGAAGGGGGATTTACAAATGAAGGATTACACCAGCTGAGAACATGGTCTACGAAAAAGGTCTAAGGGCAAAATAAAGTGACACAAAAATGTATGTCGTACAAGAAAATATTCCAATTGCTGAAGAAAATAAAAAAAAAAGGAACACTAGTTAAAGCTTTGAGAGTAAGTTCATGGACCAATTTAAGCCATTTGTGTCTTTTTGGACAAGCAATTTGCATCTAACAAGTAAGGCTTTGACTTAGGTTAAAAAAAAAGTAAAAATAAGTTGGAAGTCAGCAGTTCATACATTTCAAATTTACACATTGCAAGTACATACACTAAAAAGCATACACTGCAGCACTGTTCCCAAGGTGTTAGCTCTAAGAGTGGAAGAAAAATAACTAAGTGGACCGGTGGTCTGAATGACTACAGAAATTTTTATATTCCTAAATACAAGTTAGAAAATGAAAATCTGTCTGCTCAGTGAGGACTCAATTTACTCTACAGAAGTCAGCTGTCCAATTATGCAGTAACAGGAAAAGTGTATCCAATCCTGGAGGGTGCTTCCCAAGGGATACCCAGCAACTTCAACCACCATTTTAGACCAAAATGCTTTTGTCCTTGTTATTCCCCCTCACACACACATACAATTCCTCTGAACAAAAGAAAAGATTTGTGTGAAAATTTAAAGTCTTATCTTCTTTTGTTATGACTCAATTGGTGAACCATTTAAGAACTATACACTTGTTTTTACAAAGCAAGAGAGACAACAAGAAATAAAAAGAAAAAAAAGAAAAAATCTTTAGTAACCTAGGAATCTTTTTGTCCCAGCGCTGGGAAAATACACAATAAAAAGACTTATTATTGCCAACCTCTATTACTACTCAAGTCAGACAGAGTTTTGGTATTTTCCTTTTCCTATTTAAACACAATAGGGGCCTCACATTAGAATGCCATACCTTATACACTATAGCTATTTTACAATATGAACCGCACAGCCATACAACTGTGCTGCCGCTCTAAGCGGTTGTCCTCTTCACAGAGGTCTCTGTTCTGAAGCAGCAAGTCCAGTTAAGAACAGCATGTGTGAGCGTTTCTGAACACATATGCCCACACATCTCCACATCAGCGTCCGCACTGACACACCCTGGCTGTTCCAGGGAAGAACACCACTACAAAGATCACCTTAAAAAAAAAAAAGCCTTTGGCAACTATTAGCTTCTGATAAATTATCTCATTAACGCAAACATGAAAGAAATTCTCTCTCCAGCTCTTATCTCCCTGAAATTATAACTCCTCTGTATGGGAAACACAGCCTCTTGCCTGTTGCACCAGAAATTCTTCCAGATCAGAGTCGAAAGTCCTAGCATGACACAAGAAACCAATAATCATTGTGCCCTTCTTTTAAAGCTATAAACTGATGCAGAAATTTGTTCTCACTCCACCAGATGTTGAGCCACGTTTCTTAGTCTTATTCAATCAAGTTTCTGAAAATCACTTCATTATCTTTCAGATAAGAGACCTGCTGTTAAAGGTTATTTTTAGGCTTTTTTTTTTTTTTTTTAAGTGAGGACAGAGATTTTTCCTGAAAACATATTCCTGACTCCAGCTTCCTGTAAGATGTGAATACAGCGTTACAGTTCAGTTTTAAAAAATACACCGAAATGAGCAAATAGAATGAGCAGCCTATCCCAACAAGTTCAACTATCAATTGACAGTTATTTTACTGACCCATATCAGTTTCCGCTATCAGGAATGTTTTCTTATTTTGGAATAATCCTCCTAAATACATTTTTGAGAGGTGGAACAAGACCGCTACGTTCTTTTCTTTCCTAGCATATATTTAAAAAAAAAAAAAAGTACTAAAGGCAGGCTAAAATTCATTCCTCGCCTCTCACAGCGACTACGACATTGCGGTTCACCAAGGGTCACTCTCCCTCGGCAAGGGGCAGTACTCGTTCCCAGCCGTCTGCCTGGCTCCTCGGGAGCGCTTCATCTCAGCGGCTCGCTCGGCTCTCACGGAACTTCCAGCCAGCGGAGCCGCGGCCGGAGCCGGAGCCGCGGCCGGAGCCGGAGCCCGCTCAGCGCTGCCCCAGCCAGCCAGGGGAGTGGGTGGTGCTATTAATCATCGCTGCGCCCCACGACTCACAAAACAAGCCATCTGCCATCCCCGTTCCCGCTGTACTTTAATTAAGTGTCTATCAGTCAAATAAAGAAAAAAAGGAAAGAAAAGGGCAGGGAGGGAAGAAAGGGAGGGAAGGCAGGCAGGCATGCAGGCGGGCGGGAGGGAAGGAGCCGCGGCCGGCGGGCCGGCCGTACCTGGGAAGAGGAAGGCTTTGCTCCCGTTGTGCAGCCCCGGCACCTGGCGCACGCCGGCCGCGGCGCCGCCCAGCTGCAGCTCGGACAGCACGTCGATCTGCAGCGAGGGGTCCACGCCGAAACCTGCAACTGACCCACAAACTCCGCGTTACCCCCTCGCAACTTTCCGCCGGGGCCAACCCGCGGGGCGAGGGCGGCGGCGGCAGCGCCGCCGCCCCGCTGCCCCCCGCCCCGGCGGCCGCCTACCTGCTGGGAGGCAGAGGAGGAAGCAGAGCGTGCTCACGCCGATGCCCGACTCCATGGCACAGCGCGGCGCTCACTCCATAGTCCTCCTTCTCCAGCTGTTGAGGGCGCGGAAAACCTCCGGGCAGCGGCTGGGTCCCGCCCCGTCTCTCACCGGGAGGAGCGGACCCCCCGCCGCCCCGCAGCGCGCATCACGGCGGCCGCCACCGCCGGGCCGGAGCACACAAAGCGCGGGGCCGCGGCGGGCGGGCGGGCGGCGCTGCCCTCCGCCCGCGGGCAGACAAAGGGGGCGGCCGCCGAGCCGAGCCGAGCCGAGCGCAGCCGCTCCCCGCCTCGCCACCGGGCGCGGCCCCTTCGCCGCGAAGCAGCTGCAACCTGCCGCCGGCTCCCGCGGGAGCGCCAGTCTCCTCCCGCCGTCCGGCGGGGACACCCGGGGGCGGCGGGAGGGGGCGCCGGTTTATGCCGCGGCCCGCGGGAGACGCCCACCGCCTCCGCCGGGCCGGGCCGGGCCGGGCTGGGCTGGGCTGGGTCGGGCCGGGAAGGTGGGAGGAGGCGGCGCCGCCGCTCCGGGCCCTCAGGCGAGGCGCTGAGGGCGGGCGGCCACCGCCCTCATGTGGGGGGAAGGAGCCGGGCGGGGGGCGGCGCGGCCGCCGGGGCGGCGGGGGGCGCCCTCGCCTGAGGCGCGCGGCGGGGGCGGGCAGGTGCCTCGAAGTTTGAAGGAGACCGTTAGGCAGCTCCGCTCAACGGCTGGGCGGCCGTTAGGCGCTGGGAGGGCCCGCTGCTCGGCGGCGGCAGGTAGGCGGCCTCCCTCCGCCTTGTTGCCGCCTGCGCATGTTGAAGGAACGGCGTTAATTCCCGTCCCGAGATAACATTTTCTCGGCCTGATCTCTGCGGGGAAATAAGCGCAGTTTTGGGGCGGGAGGGCACGGAACGGTGCCGGTGATGGAGGGAGGTGGGAGGGCGCGGGGCGGCGGCCCCCCCCCGCCCCGGCCCCGCGGCGCAGGGCGCTCTGGCAGTCGCGCAGCAGTGCGGTTCCCGGCCCCCCGGCGGTTCCCCCGCAAGTGACGTTGCCGTGGCTTACTTTTTGTGCTTATAAAGGGGGCTAAGAATAGCCTTATTCTTACCTTCTCTGTTGTAAGGGCTCTGGCGCGCAAGGCAGAAGCGCCTTGTTTGCCAGTTTGTCAGATTCTGTGGAGAAATTGGGTTTTTTTCAAGTTTTTGCCAATTTCCCGTGCATGGCAGTAACGCCTTGATGTCAGGCTGTGATTTCCTGTAGTGTTTATTGACCACCCTTAATTTATTCTCTATGATCTTTACAAATAGTAAAACCATGTTGAAGACTGAAAGGAAGAAGGGTTTTTTCTCTTTTCTTTCCCTTGAAGTAGACCATGGGGGTCAGCAGCAAATGTCCTTTCTGGGCTAGGTCAACCGACCCAGATCCTAAGCAGCATAAAGAGCTATCAGCTGCGAATATGAAAGTCACCTTCTTCTCTATGAGGAAAGGGGAGGGAAGAGTGTCTAAAAATGAGAGTGGGAACAGGAAATCCATCTGTCAACCCAAATACACGTCACAGGTTCCGCATGCAGCTCCGACAGCCCACGTAATCTTAGAAGAGATGCAGATGTCTCTTCTAGGTAGTGGGGTCAGTACAGTCACATGAGAGATGCTTCGAAAACCACTTCCTGTTCCAGCTGACCCAAAAACCAAAGCGGGAACACTGCCGGTACCAGCTGCATGTACCTAGTCCCACAATATACCTGGGTTTCTATCCTAAACAGGCATAGGAGATAGTGACATTACAGCCCCATCCGAAACAGACCAGCCCCTCTTCTGCGTGAAAACTTTGTCTCTAGCCCACTAGGGAAGTGGAGCTGCGCTTCCAAACTCAGGAAATCCACCAGCTGTCAGAGCAGGCTGATGGAAGATGTGTTTCGTTGTGGGAGTTAATGGACAAAAGCCACACATTGGTGGCTTCTTTCATGCTCTTTCAATCACATTGGTTACACATAACTGAACCAGAAGCAATTAATTTGGGAAGAAATAGGTTCATAATTCAGAGTGATAACAGTGCATAATGAACCCCACCACCAGTTGAGCCGAGCATGCAAATGAACAGAAAAAAATAGGCAAGCATCTGCATTTAGTTCTTTGACTCTGCCAGCAGCCACGGGCAATTTCCGTCAGTGGCTGCTGCCTGGGTGGAGTAAGCTTGGGAAGTAGCTGGAGCCCTCCTCTGCCATCTCCCCTTTCTCTAGCAGTAGATCTCCGGGGAGCAGCCACTCATCTTCATGTCATGTACACGAGAAGTCACTCACCCAGCTCCATCCAGCCTACTTTATTCCCTGTTAGCATTATGGAGCCACATTATATCCATTACATAGAGCTTCATTTCCATTATGTGAGGTGTGCATAGTGACATAATTCAGCTAACTAAGAGGCAAGTGAACAGCCAGATGAGCATTTATACCAGTAGTAGGAATATATTGTTGGCGAATAGAGAGGAACCTTTCAAAGATTTGCTTAAAACTAATACGTATTTCTACCTGGGGCAATTGCTTTCTGATCTCCCTGGAAACACAGTTTCACAGTCTTGTTGGACATATCACTTTCTAAGTCTGATTATTAGGGAAATACTAAAAAGATACTCTTTGCACTAAGTACTAAATACTCTTTACATCTTCAGTTGGCCAGGATGCTCTTCCCTTTAATGGAAACAATGTATTTTAGCCAGTTTTACGTGCATCACATCAAGGCTCACTGTGATCTTCTCTACGCTTAGCAAAGGGTGGCAGCCCGAAGAAAGCAGTACAGCATATCCATATCCGGTAAGAACCACAAATTGATGAAAGCACAATTTTCCAGTGCTTTCTTTATTAAACAAGGTCCCTGCTTAAAGTAGCCCATTTGAGATATTAACTTGTAAGGCTCTCGGCAGGTTTCAAGGCTCTCCAGAGCCTAGATATCTTAGAGGTATCTTCTTTTTTTGTGTGAATTAAGCTAGTTCTGGTCCGTAGAAACACTAGAGCAAGCGTTACTCAAAGAAAGAGCTGCAGCTAACAAGGCTAATCTTTTGCACTGACTTTTCGTGGGACTCTTCTGAATAACAGCTGGTCAGAGATATTTCCACGCTTGGAGTGAAATGAAAACAATCCTCTTTACAAACATCTAGGACGACATGACATCCTGTAATTCCACAGCAATGAACGTGTCAACAGTGCTACACAGATATAAGTGAAAAGGCTTTCCAAGGCACTGACCCTGGACTCAGGCAGCAAAACGTGCTCAGGGCCCTGGTGATGATGTTCCTGCCCCAGCTGCTCCTGCCCGCCAGGCAGGTGAGCCTGCAGGACTAATAGGCAGACAAACAGGAGCAAATCAGATTGATGTGCTGTAGTACAACTGACTTATGAACAGTCTTCAGGTGGTAAATGTTTCTATTTCAATAAGATTTTTGGACGAAATAAATGTCATGATATTGACCCCAAGACCCCCCTACTAGATTCTAAGAAATAATTAGGTCTTCCAAATAATGAGTAATATTCACAACAATTGTCATGACAAATGAAAAGTTAAGGAATGTCTTACAAGCTCCAAATTCACGAATGGTTTTGGTGCAAGGGGACTCTCATATTAATTATGCTCATATTAATTATATGCTAATAAACTGAACTGAGTAAAGCTCTTAAAACATGCAGATGACAGTCCTGCACTGGGAAAGCATTACCTCTTCTACTGCAGCTTAACTGAGTCTATTTATTTTTAAAGAAAAACATAAATATTTTATTCACAGTAGCTTTAGCCATGTATTTCTACCCCAGAACCTGGAGAGTCCATGTGAATTTAAGAAATACATGAAGAATTGTCACTGACCTACTTATAAAACACTGATGCAACTTTTTTCTTAAGAGTATAGAAAACAATCTTCCTTATATTGCAAAAGACAGGTAGATGTTTACTCAACATTATAGTGCTTTAATGCAGCATTTGTACAGAAAAGCATTTGTAAAACATGATGTTCCATAATTAATACTTTTTGAAGTGGAATAAGGAGAATAGTCTGTTATTAAAAAGCAGCTTTTTAATGTGAGTAAATTTGGTACCGCTGAGGATGAGGGCTCTTACTAGTTACAGTCAGGGAAAATGCAGGCAAACTGTGCTGCAGAAGTTTCTGTTAACACCCTTCATTGTGGACTCCTATCTGCACTATTTCATCATTGCAATTCAGATTTTCCTTATATGAAAAGTACCCTGTGTAAAACCCATGCAGTCATTGTGTGATGTATAGAATGCCATATGGGACTAAGGTGAGATCACAAAACTCATTTTCACATTTTCTAAAGGAGAGTTTCAACAGAAAGAGAAAAATCTCAGGTGCTCTCCTGTTCTTGAATAAACCTCAGGGGTTTATTAGATTTTTTTGCTTACCAGCTTCCTGACCAGCTACGTGAAGTTGACCTGTGGCACTCTCTCCCTCCAACACTTACATCAATTTATTTATATAAATCAGCTGATTTACTTTTGCAACTTCATTAGCCTCTTTATAGTTCCCCCTCTTATATAGTCTTTTCTTCCTGACTCTCCAAGCACTTTCTGACCTTCAGCAGCTCCCTCTCCCTCTCCCTCTCCCTCTCCCTCTCCCTCTCCCTCTCCCACACACAAGTGTGTGTGCACACACACTCCTTTGCTAATCTCCTCTTTGCAATTTGTGAGTCTTGCAATTTCTGCTGGGTCAGAACTGGTATCTGTATTAAAACCCCGCATGTTGCAGGTTTCCCGTCTCCAAAATGTACACTATGTGTCTCTCACCAGGAAAGCCTCAGAGACCTTAAGATTTAAATTTAGCACTTGGCTAAGGCCCAGCAGAGACTGTCAAACTGACTAAGACGCACACCTACCATGACAATACCAGCCCAGTTAAAGAGCCGCAGCATCAAAGGCGTTCCTGTCTAACACACATCCGTTGAAGACACATCACTGATTTCAGTTACAAAGTTATGAAATGTTTCATACAAATCTGCTATTGCCACACTTGTAATTTCAAAAATTACTTACCATCGTAAAAATAGAGTTGTGAAACAAACGATATAGCTATCAAAGGGAAACACTTTATGTCTCTCTAAGTTTCATGTCTTCCTCATTTTATACCATCTTCACTTGGGGATACTTCACAACTTACGGCTTACATCTCAGCTTTGGTAAGTTGAGTGGTGCAGCCAGAAGTGGAAAAGCAGCACATAGGAAGAGTGATGGGAATTACAAGGTTAGAATTACAGGTGCGTTCTTCTGAGAGCAGAAAGAGAAATGGAAGCAGTTACATTAATGAGAGGTAGAGATGAAGGCATTTTTCAGAAGTTTTCCCCAAGATTCTTGTTTGATGTAGGGGCAAGGAAGAAAGGATGGAGGTGCAGGCTTCACTCTGCTTTTCCCAAATTTGAACCTTGATCTTCAGAGTTACAAGGTGCCCATATTAACCTTCCTTGCTAGAGTCTTGTTTTTTATACTAGCTTTGTTTTCTTCCTCCAACAGGGTGCACATCCCTTTGATGTAAGGTAGGAGCGATAGACTGCCCTGCTGACAGCCTTCACACATTATAATGCCTTAAAATGTCTTTTCATAGAAAATGTCTGCTAGAAGTTTTGGCCTTGTATTTGATGTGTGGAACCATACGGAGTAAGGAAAGGATGGTTCACGATCAGGATTTAATTATTTCAGTTCTGTCAAACCAGGCCACAATGACAAGTGTACAAGATTATAGTTAAATTATCTTGACTCAAGCGCGCTCTGCGATTTGATCATTTTGCTGTCTGAAATATTACCCCCTATTAAAAAGGGATCAGCATATCCATCATAAATATTTACGATAACAAAGTTGGCATGGGAAGACTTTACTTCGGTATGTTTTACTTCTATAATAAAGAAAAAAATCTGCACAGTCCTCATTGGAGCCAGACACTGGCTGGAGTAAAAGTCAGTAAAAGAGAGTGGGTGCAACTTTTTTCTTCTTTTGCAATCTAACATAATAAGGTGATTCCATCCACAAAGTGGAGAGATGACTTCTAGTAGTAGAAGACTCTCTACTGTGGAAGATAAAGGCAAGAGAAAATCCAGTAACTGAGAATAAAACATAAAGAAATCCATACTTGATGTCACAACTAGTTAATGACCACGAATTTGTCATTAATTGATGATTTTTCCACCCTTTGTTTTCATCAAAAGCAGACACCATTTTAGGGAACATGATATGCTTACACTTTTGACATAGACATTAAGGGATGAGGTTTGCAGCTTGCTGTGGCAGTCAGAGTGCCTCGAAGGATGACTGGTAAAAGCCGCTGCAGTCTGTGGAAAGATTTCCAGCAACTTTGGATCGAGGCGCCCTTCCAGAGCCCATTCCCAGGCCCTGCTTGCACGGAAAGAGTGGCGGACACTTCGTGGTAAAAGGGTCTGCTTTTTTATTCCTATGTACAAACTACTATTGCCACAAGTTCCCCAAATCCAACATAGACAATTTCAAACAAAAATAATCTGTCCAGTGTGTCGTGAGTGGGACTGCAGTGGAACAAAACCTTAATACCTGTCATCCAACCATTTAGTTTTCAGTTGAACAAATCCAGATTTTGGGTTTTGCATTGTACATAGAGAGAAAAAAGGTTTAAAGTGTGCTTCTGACCTCAAAAGTACAAATTTAACAGTCTCTAGTGTAGTCTAATTACTTCTGCAGTATTGGAAGAGAAAGTATCACAGTATCTCTTACACTGCCTGACAAATAATAGGCTATTCAAATGTGATCTGTGCAGTTTTCAGACTCAAAGGCATATTTATTGGGCAAACTGGAATAGCTTCAATGAGTCTATCAGTCCATCAGGTAATTAAGAAGTACTTCAAGTAGCACCGCGTTTTGTAGCATTACTATATCATCAAACTCTAATTCTTAAATGACCTTGGGTTTCTATTGCCTGGAGTGAAAAATGTAGAAGAAAGGGAACAACGCAAGTGCTAAAGGGCCTGTCTAGACTCTGGGGTGGACACCAAAGCTGTATCTGCCTCCACTGCTGAGAGCTTTGTAATAAAGTCTTGTTAACAAAGGTGCCATGTTGTTAGGACATGCGGGATGGCTTCTGGATCCAGGAAAGAAAGTCTGAACAGCCGCTGTACACCAGCATGGCAAAGTCTGAGGATTTCTGAACCTTGCTTCAGCATACAGTATAATCATGCCCAGTGCCAGCCTCACCAAATCTTCCTTCAGCTGAAGGGAAATCTCTTTATTCGGATCATCATAAAAAAGAAATGCACACTCCGCCTTGGACCAGGCTTCACTGGGTAAGTCTTGCAGATGTAATAGAAAATATTCAATTCCAAGTAGCTAGATCTCAACAGTCTACAGTTCAAAACTTTGATCAGCAGTTCCAGAGTGTTAATGTACATTACGCATTTTAAAAATTGTATGATTTTAACATGGCTTTTATGGCCGCAAAATTAAAAAAGTCTCCATTAACTATTAGAGCTAATTCATTACTAGACATGACAGTAAACATCCCATTATTCCCTCTTTTGAACAAACAAAGGAAGAGAAAGATTTGAACCCATATTTTCTTAAAATATAGCATCTATAGAAAAATTCTAACACGTATTTTAGATACCACTCCTCATCCCCCTAATGGCAAAAATGCATTTAGGGTCAGGAGGGCTGGGTTCATCTGATTACAGCAGATGCTTCATTCTGGGCTATCTCTATTGCTAGTGAGTACTCAACTCTTGATGTGTTTCTAGCAGAAGATTATTTCACTATAAAATGCTTGATTAGTCCTAATCTAAGTGATCTGTTTTTCAAAAGTCTGAGCCCTAGACATTTCTCATGAACATCACTTGTAGTTTTATTCATTACTCAAACACATGTGAAGACAGAAATCTCCTGTTTTAATGTACCTGATTAACTACAGGAGTTAAACTGTTAATGGGGATAGATGACTGTCAGTAACTTCAGCGTCTAACCACAGAGAGGAGAACAAAATTAGAAGCTGGGAATTCTTTACATTATTGATTTTGAGTACTAACAGCAATATAACTTTAAGAAATAAATTAAACACCTAAAATAACATCAGTATTTTATTCTTTGATGAGGAAGGGGAGCCAGGCTGCTAAATTACCGATGTGTAAGCAGCAGAAAGGCGCAGAGATACAGGAGTACAGGTCTACTGATGATTGAGAAAGCACTACCATGTTGGCAAGAAATGAAGGTACTGTGAATAAGTAACCCTTCTTAGAAGGAAACCTCAAGAGATGTTCTGTGGTAACAATTTTTTCTACAGAAGGTTAAAGGTAGGAGTTACAGTGCACCACCTAAACCGTTGACAGGAACTCAGGTGTATTAGTGTGTTTAGTAGGAACTAAGTAGAACAACCCTGTTAGTACACAAATTCTAGATCCTGGAAAAATAAATCCAGTACTGTAAACACTCCACAGACCCATGGATCAAAATTAAGCATGAAAAAGGAGCATGTGTAACGGATTTCATTAGCTTAGTAACAACAAGAGTTGGTTCAGAAAGTATGGTCCCAAACACGATAATTAGGATAAGACTAATTATGATAAACTTATTTACATGAATATATCCCTTCAAGCTGATAGAATGACAAGTGTGGGTAAATGGAATCACATTCTGGCTTCGTAAATCGAGCAATACGTAAAATATCAGGATTCACAGCAAGATGTTTATTCCGGTGAAATAACTATTGAAAGAAAAGTAAAGTTAAAAATCATGATGTATAACTGTAAATGGGAGTTATTTATGACCTGTGCTTAAGGAGATCTCCTCATTTCAGAATGAAGAAAGAAAGGAGAGCATGGGATAATTAAATGGTAAAGTTCAAGAATTAATTTTGGTCCCTAAAGCATCTTTCAGAAATGGATACCCAGTTAAAGCAATGTTAGTGAAATGGAATATTTGGCAGGCAAGGTATAACTGATACAGTAAGCAGAAGCTCAGAAGGTACACAAAAACAGTCAAACACATGATGACAAATAACAAGAAGTGATGCAAGTAATCACATGTGGGAAGTTGATTATTACACATAGGCCTGCTAGACTGCTGAGTGTAAAGGAAGAAAGCACAGAATGAGAAAAAATTGCAGTGAAGCTAAATGATTTATTTGGGAGTCGTAAAAGAGGGGGTGGAGGTGAATCTTTAGTCTGAAGTTACATGTAATGATATTGAAGCCCTGTTGGATAAAAGGTATTAAAATGGTGGTGTAACAACTCAAGAAATAAAAGTTCCAATAATTCATGGGACCAAATGAAATTCACTGGAGATTCTGAAGGAATCCTAAGAATGAAACACAATTCCAGCCTATAATTTATCATTAAAGATATGTAATTTATCATTAAAACAGCCACTCCACTGGATAACTGGAAAATGGCCAACATTGTGGTAATCTATAAAAAAGCTCTTATGGCTCACTCTGAGAACTAAAAACTGGAAAACCTTACTTCAGTAATGGGGAAAATAGTTGAGAAAATCATTTAAGATGGTTATAAAACACCTGTGTAGGAGAGAGAGAAAAAAATCAGGAAGAATAAATTGCAAGTCAGCACAGATAAATTGATATCTCTATCGATGAGGATAAACTGTGCTTTCCTAGCTTGTTCAAATGTTATAAAAAGAGTTAGCAAAGTATTGAATGAAAGAGAAGAAGTGGATACGCATTTGCAGAGATGTTTGATAATATCATTCACGTGAGGCTTTTAAGGAAACTCAGTAACCCTCGGGTAGGAGATAAAGTTTTTGTTATGGATTAAAGGAAAGGGAGAGAAAAGGATGGGGATAAATGGTAGAGCATTGGGATGGAAAGATGGTAGTAGTGTGATGCCAGAGGGACCATACTGGAGGATCACTGCTAGGATTAATTTCACTCTTTCTCCATCCCCATCTATTTATTAATGACCAGGAGGAGAGGAAGTACAATGAGGTGGCAAAACTGCTGACAACACAAAGCTGTTAAATTAGATAAAACTAAGAGATTTGTAAATAACTCTTGGGACTTGTTGCAAAACTAGCAACAGGACAGGATATGGTGTTCGGCGTGAGCGACTGCAAAGATACAGCTCTAAAAAAAGCTGCAAATGCTCATTAATGGGTCCTGAACCAGTTACGGGAGAACCTGGCTAGTTTGCATTTATGAGAGGAGAATCGCTACATTTTGTTGCTTACTTACAACTAAGTGAATAATTTTAAAACAGCAAATAGTAGAAAGTGTCTTCTGTTTATCTATTTCAAATGTTTGAGTCTCATTTTGTCAGAATATTTCCGAATCTCTTAGTAGTGCTCAGTTCACATGGTGATGTAGCACCGCTGCAAAGGACAGTGTCTGCCTCTTTCTTATTATCTGAGCAAAATCTTGGCAAGCGGTTGGCTCTGAGCAGTGCGGCCTGCTAAGCAGTCTGTCAGAGCCGCCTTCCTTCACCCAGCCTCAGAGCCAGAGGACTCCTGCTGTGGGAGCTTTTATATTTCTTCATAAAAAAGACTGATGACACGTTAAAGATAGCCTCTGCTTACTGTGCGCAGAGGAAAATGAACAGCCTGCCTTTATTGCAAGATATTTTTCACAGATTACAGTCCTGACAGGAGAGTTTTCATTGAAAGTTCACGTTGGCCAACCCCCTGAAGCGTTTTCTCTCCTTCCTCTGACCCCAGATGGGACCAGAAGGCATGAAATGAGGGAGGAAGAGGAGGGAAGTCTCTGAAGCAGGCCTGGTGCGTAAGTGTCCCTGAGGTGAACTGAAAATCTTACAGTGTGCGCAGTGTTTCTTTCCACACACTGATGTAAATGTGGAATAGCTCAGACACCCCAGCCGCCAGGGTGTGAGACGGCGGCCTGCGGCTGGGCCAGCACCTCAGTCCCTTGCTGGTGTTGCAAGTACCCAGCCCCACAGCGCGGGTGCTGCTGGCATCCGTCCTACCTGCTCAGCCCCATGGGTCAGCCCCCCTTGAGGGGCCAGTTTGGAAAGATACAGCTGACAGGGGCAGGCTGGTTTCTCAGGATTACAGGGAGACCCTGTGTGCCTGCCCCAGTACCCTCTTGATGCTCGTACAACCTCTGGTGAAGCAGAGGAAGGGAAACCTCCCTTCCCCCATAGCCTAGTTATGCACCAGTGGAAAGGGGAATTCACTTCTTCACCTCTTCAGGTGACTAGGATATCTCCTGGGGATGGGATTAACTCAATCAGGACACTATAAACACAGAGCAGCAAATATTGTTAAGTGCATGAAAGCCTGAGGGGGAGGAAATAAAGGGCACATGGCACAGAAATGCTAATCACTGCTACCCAGTCCGACGTTTCCCGCTTACACATACGTGCCCTGCTCTGCATTTGCTATGGTTTAAAGTATCTTTCGAACACAGGTGAGCAAAGATGTATACGATATTCTGAACCCCGTACTTTTTCCCCTGCTACTAATTCCTTCCTGTCTCCACAGAGAATTCTTTGCCGTAGCCATTCTGGAACGTCAGTAGCTGTTCCCACAGCCGTTTTGCACAGGGGGGTCATGGCCATCCTGCGGTCAGCCAGTTAATTTATCCCTCCTTCCTCTGGTTCATGAACCCCTTTCCTATAGCAAAAGTTCTGGTGATTAGTCTTCAAAGGCATGATTTTGCACTTTGGATTATTAAATTTCATGCTGATCTATTCTGCTATTCCACAAGGTCATCTAATTTTTCCTGCATGATAATCAAGTCTTCCTCCGGTCTGAATTAGCAATATGTATCAGCTTTGTATCATTTGCAGATTTTGTAAGCACGCATCTCATTCCTGGACCAAGGTCACTAAGGAAAACATCAAACTGGCCTGGGCCCAAGACTGCCCTCCCACGGAACATAATTATTACTCTGTACTCCTGTCATCCCACAAGCTCCTTTGACAATTTAAAAATGAATCTCCTATCATCTTTAACTCAAATATTAGTTCCTGTGAGGCATGTCCTGTCTCGACACTTTCCTTAAGTCTAGATAGATTCAATCCCACTTTTTATTTGCTTTCACATCTTTATTTCCTCCCTAAAATCTTTTTTGGGGTCTTAGACAATGCAAAATACAGATCATGGGATCTGTAATTATCTACAGCTTTCATCTCTACTTTTTTATTTTTTCATTTGCTTGTTCCCTGAAGCAGCACGTTTCTCCCTGGGGATGACAGGAAGAGAGATGCCAGCAGGGGACAAATGTTGTCTCACTGTCTGCTGGGGAGAAAAGGAGTCAATGAACTTGTGTGGTGTCAGGCTAGAGAGAAGTAATGTTCAGGGCATCACTATTGGTCCCAGTCTTACTTCTTTTTTCATTAAAATTTAATTTCATTAAAATAGGTTTAACAAGTATGCCTGTTCAATGATATTGGGGGACATTTCTGTCAAAGAGCCCTGAGGGACTTTTAGTGAAGGGAAAGAGCGTTCAGAAAATCTCACAATACTGGCAAGGACTCCATATAGCTCCTGGATGTCCTTGCAGCTTTTCCAAAATAAACAAATGCAAGGGAGTGGAGAGGAAGGTTCTTGAGAAAGGTAGGACTGAAGGCCAGGCTGTGCCAGAAGCAGGGCAAAACTGCAGCCGGAAGATGGACTTAGAGAGCAGATAGGGCAAGAGTAACGAGTGCTGAGAACAGATATCATCAACCAAAAGAGTTAGCAGGACCAGCTCACAGCCACCATCTCTTGCACCCATTGGCAGTGAAAACAGTGCGTAGGACAGCATCAGTGCACATGGAGACAGCAGTAGGAACGATGAGCCCTGCTATTAGGGTAGACAGGGTCAACAACAGCTCTGCTCATGTGCACCCAACACGTGCACTGCTCCCAGCTGTGTCCAGCTGCCTGGCCTGGTGCTGCCACCAGCTTGTCAGACAGACGCAGGAGTCTGCCAGGTTGCCTTTCATGCGCACGCACAACCCTGTTGCACACATGCAGTGCTCCGACAGCCCAGGATTTGTGGAGGTTACTACTATATATATATGTGTGTGTGTATATATGTATATATACATGTATATATATGTACAGCTGTCTTGGCTTCTATAAAGCAGGGAAGCATCAGCTCTCTGGGAACCTCACTATCCCATTTTAAGTGTCAGGCTTGTGGCCGGGGCAGGTCTCCAAGCCTGGACCCCGAGCTGTTCATGCTGAGTGCTGGATGGACAGTGCTCACCTTGCCCCACACAGCTATGAAGAAGATGTGGTCGGGGTTATTGCCTAATGCACAGTTTGGTGGTGGGGAAGTGTCACTCACTGGTTGCCCAGACTGGAACTGAGTTTCTCGGGTTACTGAGTGGACAAGGAAGACAGTGTTACTTCAGGATGTTATTAAAGACCACTAGAAACTGGATGAGGCCTTTTGGGCTGCCGGACAGTGCTTAGTGGAAGGGTTGTTTAAGAGCTATGTTTGCCCTTCTGCAGTCATAAGCCTTCTCAGCAGGGCACATTAGCTCAGTGCCAGCCTTGTGCGAATGCAGCTCTGTAGTGCCTGCTTCACAGCTCGCTCGCACCTGGTCGGGTCACTGCAGTGGCAGAGCTTCTTCATGCCTGACTGCAATAATGCTGCGCAAACATGCCCTCTGTTTTGCTTTTGCCTCAGGAAGGGATGACTTCCATCACACTGCCGTTCTCAGTCATATCCTTGCGCTATCCACTTCCCAGATCCTAGGAGCAGGATTCATTTAGTGTTTGGCCATACCTAGATTAACCTTTCATTTCCATCCGTCAGTAAGCAGTTCCCCCACTTCTTCTCTTCTAGTTCTCTTTTTCTTTCAGTGGCTCTAGTATCTCCTGCTATTTATTTTAATTTTCTTCACCAGGCCCAGGCTCAGTGGCTGGGCTTTTGAACATTCTTAATTTATCTCTGCGTTTTATAACCTTTGAGACATAGCTTTCTTTACTGTCAGTTCCTTTTCCATTAATAGTTCTCCTTACTCCTAAACACTTTCTGTGGGGTTTTTGCTTGCCAGGCCAATCAGTATTCCGTTCCTACTATTTTCCCCTTGCTCTTGGAATACGTAGTCAAGCTATTAAATAATAAGCACTTCTGACTTAAATTAACTACCTGCCTCCTTCACATTAAAATTCTTGAGCTCCTCACTCCATTGAGCCTTATTTCATACATAAAAAATTGTCCTTCTGAATCCAAAACCTTAGTTTCAGACCTATTGTAATTGACTTATAATTACTGGATCAAAGATTATTTTCTAGCGCCAGCTCCTCTGTAAGGATTTGAAGCAGTGTCATCTCTTGTTGGTATAGCAACTCTATAGCAGAAGCATATGCAGACCTTTACATCCAAGAATACTTGGACCTTAAACTTACTGGTAGATAACTTTCTAATCTCTATGTGCAAGTTAAAAACTCCCATAATCTCCCACCAATACGTATTTCTTCCATCATCTTACAGAGATCTCCACCTATATGCACAACTGGGCCTGGGGAGATCCACGGCAGATGGCTCTGATACAAACATATTTTCTACTTTGTGCCTTCTGTTCATCAGAAAGCTTCTGTTCCTGTACCTCTTATTCCCACCATAAATCTCTGGTCAACTTACCAATGCGTTTTCTTACCCTTCATGATTATGCAGCTCCCTTACAAAAAGCCTAAAGAGCAAAGAAATTTGATGGTCATCTCAGCAGCACTTTTTTTTCACACATTTTACTTTGATTTCTTGAGATGTGTGCTATTTTTCTGGAGGCCTCAGTTAGCAGCTAGTAGCAGCAGGAGACTATCAGCTTTCATTAAAGAAAAAAAAAAGGTGTTCATCACTCATATTTGTAGATAAAAGCATGAAAATATGACTCAGATGCACCTAAACACTCTGAAGCTAAAAAGAAAATGAGAAGATACCTGAAGTTCATTTATTAAAAATTCAGGTGTAAGCAATCTCAAGATTTTTGGAGTCTGAGCCATGGTTTCTGAGCATTGGGCTATGTAGCAACTTTGTGATAAATGGAGGGAGAGAGAACTGTACCTTGACCCAGCTTGATGTCAGTGTGCACTGTAGAAAAGGAAAGGAGGAGCCCATACACGCATGAGACTTGCAGAATCACAATTCCTGTATTAAAATTGCAAATATCCTTCTATCATTGCCACCAGGAACTATGGGATCACAGGTTTCACAGTCTGAATGTCTTCTTCTCAAGTACTTGGAAGAGTGGTACAGAACATAGTTTCACCTATAGCAGACTTTTAAGAATACATTATTAAAATAAAAATTGTTTGATCACCTACTATATGCTCCTATGTATGTAGGTAATGTTTACTATAATGTTAAGGTACTCAGAATACAGTATATGGAACATGCCATCTTAAAAGTGAAAATGCTACAATAGTCCAACTTACAAAGCGAATATATAGTAGAAGAAAAACCTGTCTTTGATCTCAAAGCTCTCTGTGGTACACTGTATTTGGAGATGATAAAGGTGCAACAAAATTTACAGGGTTCATTTTTCTGTATATTAAATAAGTCTGAATAAAAGCTGTTAGAAAAAGACATATTAGCATACAGTAGGTGTTGTAAGAGAGAAATGTGAGCTTCTGACAATTAAATGAATTACAGAGATCTTTAAAACGTTGGCAACTAAGAAAGAGCTTATCCAAATATATAGCAATAACATTCTTCCTTTAGTTTCTAACCTAATTTTCAAAAAGTACTTTCTCTCCTTTGTTCCTTTTTTCCCCTTCCTTGGATGTTAATAATACACTTATGTAGTTTTTCAGCTAGCTGTAGAGACCATGTGGATGCCATTTCATCTTACTGTTCACAAGGTTATCGTAAATAAAACAACATAGAACATTAATAAGGAGCAGAATAACATGTAATGCAATTCTGAAGAATTTGCACGACTGTTATTCATCTTCTGTGACCATTTAATAGAGGAGGTGTCTGAGAGGACAGATGGGAATTGAATGCAATGCACTTGGAAGAAAATGGAGATTACAACTATCCCTCTAATAATTTGAAACTGATTCTCAGGCTTCAAAAATAAATGCAGAGCTCAAGGTCAGAAAATACATTACTTGGAATCAAGCATTAGAATGCAGAACAGCCCCATAACAGATTTTGCTGTCTGCAGATACCCTACATTTGTCTTCATCAGTAACGTAGTTTCCAGGTTACTGCAGCTGGCTTGAAGTACTTCACTGAAGTAGTTTATTGATTGCAATGCACAAGTCGCTTTGCAAAGGTAGCTAAGCTGCAAATACCCTGTCCAGCGTCCACTGAGGCACACGTAACACTGCTGATGGATGCTTTGGGTCTGTCCCGCTGCTTTGAAAGCCGCATCTATAACGTGCCGGCCAGCAATACGGTGGGGAAATGTTGCCATAACAACAAGCGTCACTCCTTCCTTTCCCCTCCGCTCCCACTTCTTCCTACCTCCTCCTGGCTCATATTCGTGATAGATTGCTCTGCAACAAATCAGTAGCATGTTAAAGATGTTCTTGGGTATTAGCCCATAAGACAGGAATACTCTGCTGTCTGGGTGGGGGAGGGAAAGCAACCAGGCAGGGTCTCTAATCCTCTTGGAGAACGTAACCAAGATGAAACCGCTGTAGTGAAAGAGCTCAGAAAAGTGCAGAATGATCTTCTATGTGCATCTTCTAGCTCTCAGACTCAGAATTATCCCATAATTCAATATCATTCGGAATAGCATTCTTGAACGTCTTACTACATGGCCTCAATTTCTTCAGGATCATTATTGCATTCTGTTGTTAGGAGAGAAACTTGTCTTCTCTTGGGTTGCTCAGCAGATTTTCTTCCTTGTACTCATCTGTCATCTGTGTTTTTGACCAGCAGTAGTCTCTTTCATATGTTTCTCACAGCTCCGTGGGAAGCAGATGGCAGATCTGAAGATTCAGCTGCCCCCAAATTGTGTCATCTCCTGTGGGAGCGGGGTAGACCGGGAGAGGATTTGCATTCTCACTGCTGTTGCTTGCATGAAGCTAGCAGCAGCCTCCTTAGCAGAGGGGCTTCCTTCCAGGGAGACATCCTGACACAGAGTTTAGAGATGGAGGTAGGCGGCAGCAGCACCACTGCCCTTTTCCAGCACGGCTTCTGCCTCTTTAACAAGACACAGCACTACAAGTTGACCAGCTGCATAAGGAAAAGGCAAAAGTCAGGGGTGCATTATGCTCTAAGTGTCTCCATGCACACTGTGGACCAGCTGTGCTGTCTCTCCCAGCTGTGCTATCTCTCCTCAGCTCTGCGACACTGCCTCCCAGCCCTGGTCCCAGCACTCTGCTCCTCGTTGCAAGGGAGGCGCAGAGAGGCAGCGTCAGTGCTAGGACACTTAGCACTGCAGCTCCAGTAAGGGGAGAAGGGGAGGGAGAGAGTGTGATAAGACTAATTGTGCCCCGAGTCCCTTTTACCACGCAGAAGGTGGCAGACGCCATATGGACTGTTTAAAGAAGCCGGGGAACCACTGCTGTAGTAATAAACAAAGCAACCTGGTCAGACATCAGGACTTCAGGCTAGTCTTTGGCCTGGAATATCTTCCCAACCCATTTCTGCCTCCCCTCATGCCCTGGGCAGTAGCTGCCTTTACTATTTGGACTTAGGATTTTTAAAGATGGAAAGAGAAAGATGGTCAGACGTAATGCCAGCCTCCTCACATCTATCTGTGCTGCAGGCTCCAGTAAGTAGCACATCTGGACCGCAGTAGCTTCTGGCCCATCTAAGTGCAGGAGGACTCCTGGGTTAATAGGGTACATGCATAGTTCAGAGTCCAGAGAAATGTTAATTTCAAATAAAGAGACCTCAAAAGGTGAGGTCTTCAGGATCACAAGTTGTTCCATGAACATTTAATTTGTTTTATGACACTAATCCCAACTTTCTGCTATGTAATTGCAGGACTCATTCCCTGTACTCAGGAGGGATGAGCAGCAAAGGATGCAGCTGAGCTCCAGCCCTTTTACAGACATCTGATGCTTACCAGTGTCTGCTTCTCACCCGAAGAATCACATTCATTCAGCTTCAGGGTGGGCTTCAAAATTTTAGCCTTGACCCCCATTACCTCATCAGACTAGCTCTACTTACCTCCATCAGATGTGTGTCTTTCCAAATATGGCCCTCTGAGAGACCTCCAGAGAATAGCCAAACCTGACATGTGAAAGTCGAAAAAAGAAAGTGACCTCAGGGATTACTGAGCAGAATGGGGGCAGAACATAATGCCAAGGAAAACAAAGATACCTCAGAACTGAATTGGGTTTGGAGGATATTTTTTCATTTACCCATTTCTTGCAATTTTACTAAGTATCTGAAGCAATAAGAAAACAAAAATCAAGTTGTTCCCCTAGAAACTAGTGAGTGTGAAGAGCAGAACCCTAGTGTCATTCTGCGTAACACAATGAAAAAGGTGTTACTGAAATAAATATGGGGCCATATCCTGCTGATCTTATTTATTTTGGCAGTCTCATGAAAGTCGATGGTTCATGTGAATAAACGAGAAGGATTTAGCTTGAGGTGACAGGAGGTAAGCCCTCAAGCAATGGGAGAATGGAAGTGAGACTGCCCAAGATTAGAAATCTAATGTTCTCCCTAGATTAATCTAAATAGGGAAGACTGAAGCTGCGTAATGTTCAGCCTACTGTACAGCAATCCATCATTAAAAATAGAAGAGGTGGAGAAGAAAAATAGGATGAGAAAAAAAGTAAGATTTCTCTGCAGATAGGTTTCTATAAGGTACATTTTTCTAAAAAAAAGGCTGTAAGGATTGCATTTGCATATTTAATCATTGCTTTTTAAAGATCTTTCCACTTCTTTGAAATTTCAAAGCATAAGGAATTTATTAGTAAAATGACATTTTGTATTGAATTTGAATACATTACAGCTTTGATGATAACCTTTATACAACAAGAAAGATTTTTTTGGATGTACTCTCATTTAAAATTAATAGATATACATTCTGTGCAGCCAAATGTTTAATTTGCTACAAGAACTACTACCATTTTTATTTCCTGTAGAAAGTCGCCAGAACTAAGCAGACACAGCATGGTCACCTTTATTAATCCTTTCATAAATAAGCAGTCTTGTTTCATGTAGGTTTTTTAAGGAGATGTGATCTTGCACTACAAATTTTTGAAGGAAGACATGGAATCACAGAGAGACTATTCCATTCACTGACCCACGCCTTAACAAAATACATGTGAAGATCAGTAAATGAGACTGTGTTTTTGTTGTAACCAATTCACCACATTACAAGTATAATGTTGTGCCATAAAGGGCAAAGGGAGCTAGTTTTAGATACCTTATGGTACCTTCACATGGAACAACTGAGCCACCTTGTAGCCTGTCAGGTTCATTTCAAGTGTGCATAGTGTAAACTATACTTTTCCCTTTTGCTATCTATTCCCTATAGTCGTGGCAGGAACAGCTTGCACCAAAACTGTCAGTTTTATAGCAAATATCTGTCAGCATGCAACGCATATTCTGTGCAAAAATGTCAGGGTGCATTTTCCTGATGTGCATGTCATGCATCATTTTCATCAATCTTTTATTTTTAGCAGAGCCGGAAAAAAAATGCTTTTTCCTTCGCACAAGAGAAAAAAAGAAAACAAGAAAAATTCAGTTAACATTCTGTGCAACTTCTATTTTCTTCAGGAAGGAGAAGCTTTCTTTCATCTTCTAGTATATATTCTACATGCTGTACACTTGTTTCTAAAAAATATTAAGAAAACTACATCACAGCATCTCCTGGATGTCCAGATTTTTGCATCTTAGATCTTCTATCTGACAGCTAAGTGTCTATACAGTTATCCACTGTCTGTTTTCTACCTGCTTAGATTTCTAAGTCCTATAAATGTTGCATGTGAGAAAAGAAAGTAAATATTTCTGTGCCTTAGAAAGTAAGGCAGAACTGATTAAAAATCTAGGAGTCATGTCGATATTCTTGTGTAAGCTTATAATGTGTAAGTTTATAATGTTTCATATGAGATTACAATCATTGTTTGGAGTGGGCTGATATGTACAGGGTGCCACAGTGGCACATCATGGAACTCAGATATACTGGCACTTTGTTTGTGTGAGTATGGGATGAACAGGTTGCATAGCAAGACGAGTGGGTGACATACAAAATTCCTTCCCAGAAGGAAGGAATTTTTCCCCCACTGCAACTGCTGAATAACATAATATTTTTTTGTTTCAGTTCTCACATAGCTTGACTTTCCATTGATAAGATTAAGGCAGGTGTGGATTTAGTGGATGGATAGAGGGGAAAGTTCAGAGGGGCTGTAACCACCCTCCTTTGCTATGAGCATGACTTACTATAGCACCCAAGTCCTTGGTCCCAGGGCATAAGATCTTGTGAGATAACACAACTCCACTGCCTGCACTTGATTGCATTTTAGCTTTATCTTCCTGTAGACGAAAGCATGTAATTATTTTCAGTTCTTCTCTCACCAGAAAAGAATTGATCATCTGAATAGATTTTCGTTAGTATGGACCATCACTAACAAGTCAACAAAAAGGTATTGTTCAAAATAAGCTGTTTTGTGTTTCTTACAGAAAATAATTCAAGAAAATCTGAGATTTGAACATTCTAGAGAATTGAGTTCTTATTGCTTTGCCAACCAATGATCTCAAAGACAGAGCCCAGGAAACGCAGTCCAATAGAGTATAGAATTAGACATAAAGTAGAGATGCAATTCCTCTTGAGAAAGCTTGAGGGTGAGATTAATAACATCCAAGAAGACCCTGTTTCTCTCTATAAAGAAAGTCTAGATGACCAGCTCGGATGTAGATGCTTACCTCTCTTCAGTGGATCATAAGGAAGAGCTAGTTTATTTCTAGTGTAAAATAAGTTAGAAAATTGATCCAAGATCCACCAGCAGCTTTGCCTTATGCAATGAGTCATCTGTATTTGCCAGAGATGTATGGCACTGTTCTCAAAAATGTAGTCGTCTTCAAGGGTTTGACTGGAGCCTTTATCATGCAACAGAATTATTTCAAGAACCATTATTTCCTTACACTGAGATCAGAAAACAATATAGTGCTGAGCTTCATTTCCTAGTATCAACTTCTCTTCTCTCTGTGGAGTTTTGGTACCAAGTGATAGTTCACAAAGCTCCTGTGTGAGAGCTTATTTCTCTTCAGTTTTGAATACAAAACAAGCTCCCTATGATCCGGACAGTCACTTCTGCAGCTCAGTTGTCTTTGTAAAACCATTCTCTCCATCTTTCTTACCATGAAAGCTCCAAAACTTTCAAGGTGAGCTAAAGGAACCCTGTTCTGCCACCCTCGATGCTCCCTTCCCCCACACTGGCTATTTTTGATTCCACTGAAAATACCAGCTGTGAATTATGCCCATTCACAGATCCCATAGAAATGTTAACAGATACTGTACTATAAAAAACTCCAAACACTTATAATTCATTCAGTGAAGGACTCTCAGCCACTGTGGGTGAATATCCCAAATGATAGTCACATTTTCAGCTGAATTAATGTCATAATTTCTAATATACTCTTTTAATTCTTTTCCTTCTGGTATGGTTTCATTGACTAGTTTGTATTCTTGCAGCTTGTCACGGATGAGTGCAGCTGCCTTTTTTTTCTATATTTTATTTTTTGTAGATTACCCAGTTTATCCCAAATGAAGATAAGGGGAAGAGAATAGTTGAAGAAAAGAAAAAATGAAGTGGTCAGAAAAGAAAAAGTGAAGTGCTCAGATGTGTTTCCTCAGGCTTTCCACTTTGGCTGTAACTCATTCTGACGGTTAACCCTGAGCCTAGTTTTGTTCCTGCTGCCTTGATGCAGGGGGAAGGTTTGTAGATTTTTTTTAATAGAGCAGGAAAAGCAAAGCAAGCACCAATATGTGCTTTTACATTAACTTCATGCTGATGAATGCCTTCCTCCTTACAACTCCCCCTTCTTTAAGAAGGCTGTGTGTATAGATTGCTGGATTCCCAAGTATTTTATGTTCAACAAGTATTTTGTGACTGTATTTTCCAGATTTCTATTGGCAGGTGACAACCTGCACAACCGGTGGTGCAGCAATGCAAGTACCCTGGTTCAAGGAGAAAAGATGCAGTTCCTCAGAACTTAATTGGCTAAGCTGAATTAATGACCTTCCTGGACCTAATCAAAACAATGCAAAGAAAAATTAAAGCAATAATTATCCATTTCCTGCAAAATCTATCTAAGTGATGCAAACACAGCCATTAATTCCTGAAGCTGTTTTATGATTGGACACACAATAAAAGGCTCTGTAATTTTAGAAACATTTACCCACTGTCTCTGCATATATATTGTAGTACCAGAACCTCAGGAGCTTCTGGTAAAAGGTTCTTCTGCTAGCATAGAAGGCCTTCACAAATGAGAGAAGCAATAACAACCTGACTCAGGTCACCGAGTGTGAATTTTCAGCCTCCAGTCATAACAACTTTGTTTAATGTAGGATTAGGGCTGTAGAAGCTATCATTTTTAAAGTAGAGATTGACAAGAAATAAAATGGAACAAGGGCTTTTCAGGCACTCTTAATCTGTGTGGCTCTGGTGACACAGAGCCATGTTTAAAGAGGACAAGGTTTGATGGGTGACATAACAGCCTGCAGCTTGGTCTGGTGAAAGAGGAGAATACAAAAGTCTAATGATTAATAAACCTAATGATTTTACATGCACGGGAATGGTCTGAGCCCTGGTGAACTTGTCATTATTGCTTGGTAGATATTTATTAGGAGCATAAGGGGGAAAAAAGTCATTAGTAAAACAAATGCATGTTATTTAAATCCAATGTTCTTCTATGTGGGTATTTTCTCTTCATGCACATTAAACATTTCCAAAGCTCAATGCATTTTCTGAATATGATGGGTCATTATCCCTGCTTAGACTCAATCCTCTGCATATAATGTATATGCACAGAGGATTTGGGGGAAAAAATCACTGAGTAATCTAAGGAGAGGTGTGTTTTATGGGGCCTGCATATCTTCTTAAATGCCTGACAAGGAACCTGGGGTTGGAAGGGGAGCATGAGGTCCTGCCAAGCACATGTAAGCTGTTCCTACCAAGCGTGCTCCACTCTATGCTCCCACAAATCCTGCAGAAGGAAGTGTTTGGAAGGGGAGGATGAGTCTCAGAAAGCACAGGTAACACTGCCTTGAAGTGCTGGGTAGCCAATAACTTCAGAAGCAGAGCAGATGGCGAATTTGCAGAGCATTAGGAAACAGCAGAGATAGCTATGAACCTGATGGAAGGAAAGCACATGAGCAACCTTGTATCTTTGAGTCAGACTCCTAGAGCTTGGATACAAATTTTCCCTTTTCTATCAGATATGAGGACATGTGGGCTTACTAAAAAGCAAGGTATCCATTTCTAGTAGGGGAGCTGGCTGAAAAAGGAGGCCATGAGGGACTTTGTGATGTCCCAAACAAAATATAGGGCAGATTATGGAGTGAAGACTAGCCAAGCAGAGTGTGACTGAAAGAGCTGGTCCTCTGAAAAGTAGTTCCTAAATAGCTCAGAAAGAGAGAATACTTTTGTCTTTAATCTTTTATGCTTAATATCTTCATCTGTAAAATGAAGATCATATTACACACATCTTACTGGAATTTTCTGATCAGCCAACAGGTATGGAATATTCTGGTATAATAATAAAAGCTATAGAGGAAATTAATATTTGCCTAAGAAAGGTCTAGAGTGTGCAGATAATCAGGCCTTAGACCTCATCTGTGTGTATTTCTCCCTCCCTGACTAAGGATTCCTTCCCTAACCTGAGGCACCTCTCCTTTGGAATCTGATTTTTATGTTTTTTTTTTTTTTAAAAAGAAATTAATATGAAATTAACGTAAAGAGAGAAATTAATGAGAAAGGATGTGGGACCTTCACTGACCATTTCCTCCAAACCTGCCTTCTGAGCTGTTGCCTTCCTATCACTTTCTTCATCCTGTTTCTTCCCCAGTCCTTCACTAACAAGCGCAAGTGTTTTTACTATTTCCATAGCTCTTTCTAATCTGCTCTCAGGATTCTTTGTTAGTCTCTTTCCTCTCTATTCAGTGCAATCATATTTTCTTTTATAGAAAGTCCCTATATCCACATCTCAAGTTTCTTATCTCAGTTGTAATTCTCTTTCCGGAAAAGTCTTTTCTTCCCTTCAATTTGTCCTCAGTCTTGTCTCTTCCTGCCAAGTAGTATCAAGTCTCAATCTTCACTTTAGAGCCATCTAAGATTTTCACGACGTCCTTGCCCAGTGATTTCCAGCTTCCTCCCCAGTTTCTGGCTTTCTTCCCTAGACTATAGGGCATTCTTTCTCAATGAGTGGTTGAACTGCTTTAGATGAAACCGTTAAAATACTTTCACTGAGAGGCTATTATGGAGAATTTCAAACAATACAGGCTTTAGCTAGGTCATAAAAATCAGTGAAAATGGCCTTTTATAATCAGGAAGGCTTAGTGGTATGTATAGGCACAGTGCCATAGGCCCTGTCTATGATATCAGATACACAGAAAATTCAGTTCTCTAAGATTACTGAAGCAATGAAATCTACTGAAAGCAGTGCACTGTACTGGATACACTATAACTTAACTTACTCCATTTTATACAACAGAAAGTTTCATGGTCAAATACTAATTTTCGCTTGCTACAACATTCAGTTTTATTTCATGCTTCATTAACAAGTAGGTGTTTTGATACTACCTCAGCTCTTTCCCGCTGGGTCTAATGTATGTCAGCCTCTTCCTCATCCAGTGCAAAACAGGGAGACAAGAGGAGTGGTAAAAAAGGTCATTTGTTACTTATAAGCCTGAGAATTTTTAGCTACTGTTGCAGTTAGTTACTGTTAGTTACTGTTTTAGCTACTGTTACTGTTACCTGCACATACACGTGGTGAATCTCGAAATAGCGAATGGCGCCCAGAGTGGCTGGATGGCACATCATGGAGATGTAGGCACACCACAGTGGCCCCTTGCCCACAAGTGCCACTAGAGGAAGCTTCATGGCCTGCTTGCCTGGAAAGGTTTACGCTAGAAAGTATTGTGGCTTATACGCATTAACAGTGCGTGATTTTAATGACCAAAGATAAACTTCATGAAAGCAATTACCTAAACATTGAACTTTTTTTTAATCTATTACAGAGCACGTAGTTGACTGTAATCACTGACGTACGTGTCAGAGTAGCTCCTATTAACCTCATTTATTCCTATTCTTACTGTTGACAGCAATTCGACTAAATAAGAAATCTGTTTATAACACTTTCAATTGCTGAAGAAATGTGTTGCTGTTGTTATAGTAAAATGGTAAGATGAAGTATTCTGAGGAGAAAAGACTTTCCCCAAATTAGAGAGCACCTAGACAAGAACAGCATGTAACACTGAACTAATACAACAAATATGTGAGACAGTCTCTTATCTAACACAAGACCGACAAGGAACTCATAGCCCAGTTAATTTCTTACACCATTTAATTAAGGTGTTAACAGTATTACAGTAGTAGCTGGAAGATGAGACTTAGTGGAGTAAATGCTGTAAATGTGCAGAATCAGAAGCAGTCCCTCATCTAAAGCACTCATGTTCAAGATAGGTGGGATATCTAGATGAAAAAGTGGGGATGAATTGTGATTCTGCTTTCAGAGATGAGGATTGAGACACTAAGGGAGAAACTACTCTTCTTGTTCTGCTCTGCATCTCCTCGATGCCAAGGCCACGCATAAGCACAGACTGAGCAGAACTGCCCTCAGCTCCTTTCGAGTGCCAAGCACAGGCCTTAACCTTCTCATACCTGAAGCAGCTGTTGGAAGTCAATGCTAAAAAAAAAAAAAAGAGAGAGAGAGAGAGATTTTGACATATCTTTTTCTTCTTAATTAAAGAAAATTGTATCTTAATAGCCTTTATTGCATGCTGATTATATACTAATGGCAGACATTGTATCTGAAATTTGTAACAATAAAGCGTTTTTAAGTTAACCTTTTCAAACAATCTGTGAGTGCCTTTGAATGTATGTGTAAAAAGAAATTCTCTGTGGAACTTTCCAATTTACAGAGTTTACCACAAAGTTGCAAAGGAAGCACTTTGAGGAGTGAACTATGGTCCTTGGCACATCTTATTTTCTTACCTTGCCATCTTTGAATCTTTCTCTGACCTGGGATTCTTCATTTCTTCACAGAATTTATCCCTGTTGGCAACTATATGGAAATTTCCGGGCCACTGAGGGAAAAAAACAACAAAACCTAACATCACTTTCAAAGTTAATTTTACAGCAGGGGCTGCTGGAGAAGCTAAAAGTCCCAGACTTTAAGCTAGAGTGGTCTAAGATCTTGCTTCAGCAAAGCATGTAGGCTCATTCAAAAACCCAACCCTCTTCTGGGCAGTGGGAAACTGCAGTTAGGCACATGCAAGAGGCATTCACTGTATTAGGCCTTCTGTATATTGCAACATTCTGTGCTGCGTACAAAGTGTATCACCACAAAATCCCTCATTTACTCTGTGAATCTGTTTAACTGAATTGGTTTTATGTGCTCAGTGATTAAATACAATTGGTCATGTTCAGGTGTAGGGGTAATTATTTTGACTATAACAGCCAATAATAGCAGTTAAAGCACCTATCATGCCTTTTTTTGTTAGACTCTAAAAGCTATTGGAAACAATCTCTTCAAAGAGCTGTTTTGTGCAGGTGCTGTGAAAGTTTGTATCAAGAAAAAGAAAACGAGATGTTCTCCACTGTCCCTTGTGATTATTGAAAGGATAGTAGTGCCATCTTGTGGAAGAAAAGCCATTTAAAATTGCCAGTAGGCTATCATTTGTGGCTATTAAGACAATGAAATAAAAATAGAATCTCTTAAAAATTAAACATATGAGCTGACTTGAGGAATAACTGTCCTACAGTGGAGGCTTTCTAAGAAGAGGTACCCACCAAAAGCTTGGCTGCTCTCTCAGTGCCACAAGCAAGCACTCGGGTGCCTGCCAGGCACAAGCTGCCACTGATGTAGCCCAGATGCTCCTCAGCTTCCTCTTCTGCACACTGACCCTGTCACTAGCTGTCTTCCCTCCTTGCCTGCGGCATCTCCCTGCCTCTTCTTCCCGCACAGACGCAGACGCGTGCACTACTTTGGGTAGGGTATGTTGATGACATGCTTAATTTCCACTTGCAAATTTCTAACCAGGTAGATCTCACACACTTGCTTGCGCAGAATGTCATGCGAGATGTGACAAAAATTGGACTATTATATTGTAGTTGTATTGAGAGTTTTCCTCGTAGTAAGGGTTTTTTTGTTTTGTTTGAGTAAGCTTTTCTTCCATTTAAGAGATTCTGCCAGAGCAGCTACTACTGCGGTAGGGCAATTCCCAGTCGAGGCTATAAGTCACACGAGACACCTGGCATCAGGAAGAACTCTGGAGACTTTTCTGTGCAACTGCCCCGCTTAGAGGCCCTCCCACCTCTCTCACAAAGAGATTCAGACTGCCAGACAGATCTCTGGAAAGCCCTGCTGAGCTCCTCTAGCAGGTGTTCCCATGCCTAATCGCTGTGGGCTAGAAAATCTCATACATACTGGTGTGCCACATCAGTCATGATACTGGAGATATTCCCAACAAGGGTAAGTCCTTACTAGAGAAAGGGATGATAAAACTCAACCATTTGTGCTCACTGTTAGTTCTGCTAAGACTAATTAGCAGTCCGGTGGTCTGGACTAGTCTAGCAGACTAAGTTCTGCTACACTATTAGTTCTGTGGCATAAAGCAGAAAAATCATTCAAGCAAATTGTTGAAATCTTTATTTTAAAGGATCATAAATTTTCTGTAAACATTCAGGTAGCTTGAGCCTGGACCCCTGCTTTGAGAACTGCCCAGGCAATCACAATCTGTAACAATTTCTAAAGGCAGAGACAAAGCATGTGAAGCTGACTAGGTGCAACTGATACACGCAGTAATTTGAGAACACTTAATTGCCACAAGATCTAATGCCAGCATGCTCACAAGCAGATAAAATGCATCACACAATGTTAGCTGTTTAGAGCAATTTTAATTCCTTTCACAGGTACTTAGCAAGAGAGCACAACCTGTGTGATGGTGATGGTTAAATATGTGCTAGAGGCAGAGATAATTGCAGAACCAAGTAATGAAAGGGATAAAGGGAAAAAGAAAAGAAAGAAAAGATAGGTAGAAATGTGGTGGGCTTTAGCAGGTCAGAACTAGAAGATCAGCATCGCAGAAAGCCTACTAATGATAAAACAAGGCTAGAAAAAAAAAAAGAATAGAACTGAAGTTTGGGGAAAGAACAGGTGGATGAACAAGGTAATAACAAAGTTGAAAGACTCTGAGGAAAGCTTTCTTTGGGTTATCATTGTGTATAAATTTGCTCATAAAAACATTCAGCGGCCTAAAGACTAATGCTCTGATATCCAGTTGCTCCCAAAGAAATCAAAGACAATGAGTAAAGTTCCAGCCCTTCAAATACTTACATACATCCCTAATGCTCTGCATAATTCACATAGACAACTATCAGGCCAAAGTAATATAACTAATTGTCTTAACTGAAATATGGTTTTTAGGGAAAAAAGTTCTGGTTTAAATTTTCTGAATTTTTTTCCACATGAAAAAATACCCCGGCTCATCTCTCTCCTTTTTTTTTTTTTTTTTTTTTAAGAAGAATTAGGAAAGATAAATAAAACAGGAATGAAATCCAGCATTTTTCAGTGTTTACCTCTGCAAAGAAAAAATCCTCAGAATTGAAGATTTGGGTGGGATTTTTTGTTTTTGTTTTGGTTTGCTTTGTTTTTTTTTAACTCTGGGATACATTGTATTTTTACCAATTCTCCATTAACTATCTACCTATGTATTTACAAGCTGGAGAAATAAATTTGCAGCAAGGAAACTCATTAAACCATGACCCTTCTCCCAGCTGCCGTTTTGTTTTAACTGTGGTAGCTCAGTTTGAATCTCAATTTCTCCTTTACCTTTCTGTCTTTAAAAATGCATTATCACTAACATTCTAGGCATGTAGGTCATATTTCCAAAGAGCTCTCAACAGGACCTCTGTCTTCTTATCTGAATGAAAAAGCACAGTGCTGACATTCAGCAACTTGATTGCAAACCCAAGCGTTGTCTGTGACCACAAAGCAGTGAGATATCAAAATACTGTTATTTTTGCCATTTCGCTGAAGTGAATTATAAGCACTGAACTATCTAATACTTTTTTCCTCTAAAAACATTTCACACAATTTATAGCTTAAAAGAATACAAACTCTCTGCAAATATCATAACGTATTTCAGGTTACTTTCCCTAATACACAGATTGCTATCTGATAGTTCCCAAAACCTGCCATTCTACAGTGAAAAACCCAATTATTGAAGGGATATGGCAGGAATGTATAGAACTTTTTGACTGATATTTTCCTCAGTAATTGCTTTATGAATGGAAATATAATTTAAATATTTTTCCAAATTAAACAAATGCTAAACTCTTCTGACAATAAGTTTTATTTTGACGTAACTCTTCACCTATGTACCTTTTAAATTTCTATGGAAAAAAGAGAACATATGCACACATTAAACTACAACCTCTTTTTCGTAGCCAGAATGAAGGTTTGTCATGTTTATATTCAGTTAAGGGCCCAGTGTTTGAATAGCTTTTTAATTTGGCCAGATTAATCTTTAGGTTTCCTGTTTAGAAATCATTCTGATTTAGTCTTTCCTTTGTATCAGGAAACTGCCACATTTATTTGCATTTCATTTCTTCTTCCCAGAAGAAGGAAAAAAATGCTATTTTGTTTTCAGCTGCTGAATTCCATGTAATTTCAGTTGGCTTTACCCTTGCATTAATCTCTCATACAGCTTTCATCAAAGCAGGTGGCCTCCCAACTCCTGCAAGCCCCTTGCAGCTTCGCCACTTTCAGTGGCCCACTCTGCTCACGAGGGAGCCCTGCACTTTCTTCACCCTTTGCTGTCTTTTGATAGCGCTTCTCTCTCCAACCTGGCCCACAAATGTTGTTACAAGCTGTTGGAAGATTCCCTCTTCCCACCTTGGGTTTCCAGTGAGTCAGGTCCCCTCCTTCCGATTTCCGGAGGGTCCACGGAGGAGGGTGGCTGACCCCTGCCATGGCAGCCCTCTTCAGCCTGAAGTCTCCGTCCATCAAGAATAAACGGTGCTAGAGACCAGATTTTGTTGGCCTTTCTTCTCATTTGCCACCATAATTCCCTGCATCTTATTGTTACCGTTCTCCCTGATACTGCCTTTAATCAGCTTTAGCGTCACCCGTTCCCATTAAGACGCTCAGTGCTAGGGCCAGATTCAAGAGTAACACGTTGCCATCACTCTCAGCCTTGCCATCATGGGCCTTAATCCTCCTAAAGCTCTTTAAATTGAGTGCAAAATGCCGTGCCACAGTTTTCTGACTTCCGAGACAAGACCTGACTGGAGCGTGGATGAGAGGAGACTGCGCCTTAACTGATCTCTCTGTCCAACACCTACCTCCACTCAATTCACTGATCTCCTTCTTTGTTTTCTCCTTCCAGAGGTGTTATGAAGCAGTTATCTGCAGAAGAGAGAAAAGAACTCTGATCTGCAAGGTAAAAGGATGAAACTCTCCTGTCTGAGTTGGGAGATCAGCTGATATAAGCAAATACAGCCCTACAGAAGTCAGCAACGCTAGTTGCAACCAGTTCCAGCTGCAGCCTGTACCAGCTTTGAAGGGAAAAAAAAAATACATCTTTTCAGACTTGTGCTGACACGGTTGCTTTGTGAGCATATGAGGCACATTCTACCTAGGGACAGTAGTGTTGAAAGCAGAATTTTCATCAGAGAATTATTTTGCACTCAGAACAATGATATTGCTCAGAATCACATTTGAAACTACTGAATGCAACCACTCTCTCTGCTTTTGCTAACAGTCATTTCTTAATGGAGAACCAGCATGTTATACAGAACACAGTGTATCAAATAACTATAATTAAAAAGCTGAACTAACAGTAAAGGCAGCACATATGATATGCAATGGAAAGCACATTTGATTTTAGAAACCTTTATAGTTAACTTTTTAGTTACTGCAAGATAAACCACAAATTCTGTACTATTCACAGATTTATTGTTTATAATTGACATGAGCTTAGTGGCTTCTGGTAGCCTTTAAGTCAAATTAACTTCACTTTGTCATGCAACTGACTATCGCAAATTACTACAAAAGTAGTAAGGCCAGCACCCTGGTCAAAGGATGACTAGAAATTAATTAAGTGTAAAGCTGAAATTCCCTATTGCCTAACCAGAGGCTACTGCTGCGGGTCAAAATTAAGGTCAGCTTACAGAGCAGCAGAGAAAACCCCATGTTATGACCTCCTTCTCTCCAAGAGAACACAAACCCTAGTAAAGGTCATCCTTATTTAACCTTGCATTATGAAGTGACTCATGCTACGCCTCCTAATCATTAAAACCTTTCACATGGTAAGGACACTAGTCAAAAATTAGTTCCACACATGTTCATGCTTGAAGCACGCTTTTAATGATTTGAGCTGCATGAGTCAAATATTTGCTAACGGGCAAAGAGAAGATATTAACTTGTTAAACAATAGGCTGAACTTCTCGAACAGTATTTATCCATTGCCAAAAAAACAACAAGAAGAAATATTTCAAAAGACAAGAGTCCCTGACACCAGCTCCTACTGACTTTCCTATCTCTTTTCTGTTCTGTGCCTTTGAAAAATCATTCCATAAATGGTAGATTGCTTGTGCTGAACAATGTGAACCCAAAACACAGACCTCTCCCATTAAAGGGTATGCAACGCACAGCAGGGAGAAAACGGCAAATCAACATATTCACTGACAGTGTCAACTTTACCAGTACTCACTCCAGTTGATACTCTGTGTTACTTCTCTGGTATTATAAGCAGTCATAACCTGAAATGAAGAGCTCTTTTTAAAACTCTGGCCAGGAGTTATTAGTTCTCTATCAGTCCTGCATGTGAACAAGAATCTCAAGTACAAAGGAAAATCTCAACTGTAAGTATTTAATTTTATCTGCTGCTTCCTAAAATATCAGAGATGGTTCTTGTTCCTTCACACAACCGTGTTCAGTTCTCCACAGCTGCAGAGGTCTTAATGGGGTCTACCCTTAAGATTTCAGGCTTCAATTCAAAATGGTATTCAAGTGTAACTTCAAGTAATCCCACAGATGTCAGACTGATCAGTGCAACTAGCATACATTTGCTTTCATATTCTGCAGAGCTGATGTCCTTATATTCATTTTCTTTGACATCTTTTTCCCTCTGAAGACGTACTCTGCACTCATACATCTGCAAAAAAATAGGCAACCATGTCATTTTAGTTACCTTATTTCAGGCATACCTTTACTGCTACTTAAGCAAATAGTTACTACAACTCAGTCCAGCTCTTTAATCTCACATTTATTGCCTTGTACATTGATAATACTTACTTACAGGATAGACCTAACAGTGGGCGACAAGAGAGGAAAATATTAACATCACATAAGGAGCGAAGAATAATGAAATAGCTATAGTTCAATATATATGTACAGTCAAAATATCAGAACAGTTCTTGCTAAGCTTTGGATTTGTAGCATGATGATTAATGGCCCCACTTAAATAAGAAAGATGATGTGACTCCCTGTAGAAGTCTCCCTGTATTTGGTTCAGTAATTCTAAACTAAATACATTCTTGGCAATTAAGTTTCACTGTCAACATATTCAGTCTGTAGTTTAAAGAAATGAGCATTTGCTAATGAGTCTGCCTCTAATGGTTCCTTCAGGGTTCACATGTTCCACTACAAAATCTTGGACAATTTTTTGCTGATAGAAATTGTCAGTTCTTAAAGACCATTGATAGCTGGTGAAACACAATTATTGCTTATTTCTATAATGCCACGTATAGTTTTCCATGTGATCATGTGATGGAGTATTCGTTTTTGCACACGAACCAAAATACCTGCACACCTAAGAACGACTAAACAACTCCAACAACATATCCATTGGACAGCTCTGAGAAAAAAAAAAATCTTCTCTTTTTTCCTCCTATAAAAATATTTTCAGATTACATTAAAAAAAATAATCAACAATCTTTATAGTCTGCTTGTCAAGTAAATGGGAAATGTAAATCATAAGGGTTGGGAACACAAAGCTTCCTCCAGTCCACCTCAGAGCTCAGGAAAACTTTGCTCACTCTTCCCACATGGTGAGTGACAGACCAGTCTGCATGGTGAGCTTGAAATGCTGAGAATTTTTGCCCCTTGGGATCCTCCTCCTTTCAGCAGGGTAGCCAGCCCCTCAGTTTTCCTTCCTATTTGTCCCATTCCTTTCAGGCTTCCCATTTTTCTTTGTGATGGCGAGGAAAAGCAATTCAAGCCGTTTTTGCAGGAAAGTCTATTAGCTCATTCCAGTTGGGCTTAACTTAGGGCTTTTGTAACACTAGCTCTTTACTTGTTTTTTCCTCACATTTTCACATTTTAATTGGCCCAAGCCAATTTATTCCAGTCATTCTAGACCATTTTTTAACTCATTTCCTGCTTTCATCACCATATTCTTTACCATATGGGATACTCAATAGTAGAAGAGTTGGGTGTTGCTCAGCTATGCCTGGACGCTGCAGAACAGCCAAGCTGGGCCTTTACAGGCTTCTGAATCCCTCCAAAAGGGATGTGACCGAATGGGATGGTCAGACCCCATGATACAAAATGACACATAACTGGTTAGGCTTGGAGTCTTGTAACAACATGGAATTAATCAGAAGTAGGCTTTTCCTTAGTCATATTGTCTCTATTCACTTTGTTTCTCCTCCTATTTTGTTTTGGAGTCAGGGATATCAGCCTGAACAGAAACAGAAGTCAAGAGGGGAAGAGTCTCCGCTGGGCTCCTATTGCATTTGGCGGTGGACCCCTGGGAGCTCTGATTCCCTGTTCTTCTGACAATCCTCATGGTATCTACTTGCAGCTGGAGCAACTCCTCCTTGGCAGTAGATATGGATTAAGATAGGGTGTGTGCTATATAAATCAGGAGCAGCAGTAGGTATTTTCCAGGGAAGAGCATTTCCTAGGGAAGAACTTTTCCCATCAATCACAGCCTTCTTTAGAATATGATTTAAACATTGACATCTATTCAAATAGTACAGGCTCTTGACTTGCCTAGAAGTCCAAGTCTGGACCAAGTACACTCATAGGCACCGGGCCATAGTTCTGATGGAGCAAGGAGAGTACCGCATCGCTGTTAGCTACATCAGATACACAGTGCAAAACAAGTTTTACCTTGTATGACTGCTTCCTCATTTTGGAAGGATATTCCGACTACCTATTTTAAGTAATTCCTGTTCTGGGAATGCAAAGGGTTACCAGGAAACACTGAACTGAAGCTTTAACTTACATTACATTAATTTGGTATTTAATGATTTTCCTTTGCCATGAGTTAAATGTAAACATATGAGCATGATAATATTTATATATATACATATGTAAATGCAATTACTCATTCCAATTTGTTTTATTTTAAATATATCATTTTTCATCCTTGTGAAATAAAACACACAACAGGACCAGCGAATTCTCAGCATTTGGTGGTAGGTTGATTTTTTCCAAGGAGTTTTCACAGAGACACGTGAAAGAGAGACACATATTCCATGTGACAGTAAACAAATTTAGAGAGAGCAGCCTCTATAAATAATCTATGTTCATCATCTTACATAAGAAAGTGGAAAGTTAGCCACTTATTCCAATCTATTAAATGGTTTGCAGCAGTTTGGTAAGAAAACCTGCAGGCTTTCTCACTATCGTTATGCTGTCACATGGCTGCAGTCAGGGAATGATGGAAGGATAAAGCCCATAAGCATGTGACTATAAATGGAAATACACATCAGTGATTTGGAAAAGAAAAAAAAACTCTAGGAAAACAGCATTAAAAAAACAAGAGGGAGTGACTTTTTTTTTTTTATTCTGAATAAGAGTAATTTGCCTCTTTCTATGATATATATTTAAAAGCTACAGGAGTATAATTTGGAACTATATATAAACCACAGAACATAAATGTCAAAAGTACATGCAACAGTCCTGCTTCAGCAAGGAGTACCCAGTCTGTTCAGGAGAAGGATTCCTGAGGTTAGAGCACAGGAAGCAAAAGGCAGGGATTTTATTCCTAGCCAGGAAAAATCCTTGTACCACCTTGGATAAGTCACTTTTCCACTCAGTTTTTCTTCCATCTGTAAATGATTGAAAAACACCTCCTAACCTAAGTGGGTTATTGCATTCTGTTATTACTTCCTATTAGAAACAGATCTGAAACAGGCCTCACCTGGGCCCCTGAATGCTGCTGATGCGATGAGCAGGGACTAGAAAAGCCTTTGAGCTATAGGAGCAGAATTTCTCCAGCAGAGAGATTGTACAGGACAGCTACAAGCTGCCCTATGCAGGTTTCCTGTAAGCTTCAGGACAGGGAATACTAGGTGTATTGCTAGTCCAGGAAAGACATATTTCAGGGAAAATAAGGAAGTGTCCCTGTCACATAAGCAGCCTGGAACATGGCAGGTATCAAATCCTGGGTAGTCTACCCAAGTTAGGAAAGGTTAAGGAAAAAAAAGGAAAGAAATAGGGAAAAAAAGAGAGAGAGAGAGCACAGAATTTCAGCGCAATTTTCTACTAGATTTCAGTTTTGCAGGTATAATGGGGCCAGGTGTCCCAACAGCTTGCTTGCATTTCCCCTTTGAATGAAAGAACTGGAAAGCTGGGGAGAGGATATTGTTTCTGCCCCTTGTTCCCACTCCTCCCGTGCTCACTGGCCAGCGTGCTGGCATCATGGGGGGAATAAACGAGAAAATAGTTCTCATGGAAGGAAGTCAAAAACTCCTCAGCTGCTTCCCCTTCAACAAAGGAAAAGCAGGGAAAGTATCATGATTGAAGAGCATCTTGGATACGCAGCCTTCAAAGATGATTAGGGAAGCGCATATTAAAAATGACTCGTCATCTTTTTCTGTGATTGTTTTATTGTAATCTAGGCAGATAACAATGCTTATCATAAAGGCTTCTCACTACTTTCCTGGTTCCCAGTTCCTTATAGTTTCTCAAGCCTTACATTTTAGGTTGAAATTGTCAGTGTTTGGGATCTAGTGAAGGTTTATTGTTTTTCTGAAAACCAGCCTAAATGGTTCCCTAAAATGTGGGGGAAATAAAAGTTGTTCAAAAAACAATAAACTTTCACTAGAAATTCCAGTACTCTCCAGTCACTTTCCTCTTTTGAGGTAGCTATTTGACAAATGGCATCAGCAGATGATTTCATATCTGGGATACGAACCTTTTATCCGTCTGTAAATCTACCCTCATGTGGCCAAGGTGTAACCCTTTGGAAAAAGGCAAACAGTTTGGAGAAGGCAAACATGCAATATAACCTTCTTCGTGTTAGGTTATAGAGGCAGAGAGGACAACTGGAAGCTAAGTCTGAGGAGAAAGACTACTAGAAAAGGTAGGAAGAAAGGATGCAATTGGCTGAACAAGGTAATCAAAACAAGAAGGCAAGGGAGAGCTGAGGGAAATATCCAGAAATATCTAGATATTAGGCATATTTGGTGAGGAGAGTACCTTCTGTGTTTCCTTGTTTCAGAGGCAAGACTGAAAAGGAGATCAGTTAAATTCGACTACAGCACAGCTCCCTTTACAACTTGAGACAGAACAAAACGTTCCCAGGTCGCACGAAGCCATTGCTGTCAGCAAATATCTGTACCCTTTCCCTACAAAGGGGTGATGACTTACCACTGCTATCAATTTCTTTGCTTGAAAGGCAAAGGTCTGAAAATAGATCTCAGGGTTCCAAGCAGATAGCTGATTCCAGCTAGATAATTTTCCTCATGCTAGGAGAAATGCGTATCAGCAGAGCAGGGACCTGAACAAAAGATTTTTATATCTGAATCATTAAGGGTATTACTGGAATATAACGTTTTCCATTCCTCAGTTCCTCAAGTACACATCATGTCCTTTGTATGTCAAACTGACCATCCAAATAGATTAATAATTTCACTGTGCCTCTTTATTTACCTGTAACATGGGTGTGATAGCATCCCCTCACCTCAGGAATATGATGTGATAATCCATTCATTAATGCTTGTGAATAGCCAGGTATTCAAGAGCAATAGAGAGAATCCAGGAGGAAAATGATAATGTGTTCAGAATGGATCGAATAGCGTGCAGTAAATAAGGCATGGGAGCACACGGGGAACCACAAGAGAAAAACAAAACTGAATAGCTGCTTATTCAGCTGAATACAGTATACTGAACCAAGCAGAAACCCAGTCGAAAAAATACATTCGGTCATGTAATTAAAGGCTATTACACATGCATGCACAAGGAATACAAAGGAAGATTCCATCACATACTTACTATTTTCAAGTGAAGCAAGGAACATTTTATAGTAACAAATTTCTTTATAATATATGAGGCTGTGAAAAGAATGTAGCAGAAATTACAAAGAATTTGACAAAATTCAGAACACGTGCATTTACGTTATTTTCCTCACGAGCCTTGCACAGCCTGAGCTCTCACCAAGTACTTTATGCTGTAAAATATTATTATGCCAGTGGGAAAGACACAGCCTGGCAACATCTGTCACTAGCCAGATGTTAAATGAACTGCTGTTAACGTATGTCCATATTACAGTTATTAAAAGCTTGGAGCTTTGGTACCCGGACGTACTTCTCTTCTACAATGATGATTCCAATGTGGTGGCAGATGGGAAGTCACAATTTAAATGAAGCATCAGTTCAAATCAGTGGACAGGCTTGGAAGGAAAAAAAAAACATAAAAATTGTGCATAGAATAATTCAGTGGTCTTCCTCCCTACTTCAAGAAGCTCTCTAAATAATTTAATTTCTTAAACAGAGGATATAGCATATATCTTCCAATGGCCATTACAGAACTAACCCTGGCAGTTTTGAATTGTGCGTGCCTATTAATACAGACTCAGCGCCTGAATCCGGTCATGCACCAGTAAGAAGCAGCAGTAAATTCATCAAAGTTAGTGGAACTATACCAATATAATGATTTAACCCAAAATTACTAATGTCAACCAAAGCCTGCTATAGATTTCAGTGAGCACTAAGGCATCCCCTGGAGATTCCCTGCAACGCATGACGGAGTTATCTTTATTTCCTTAGAATTCTCAGACCTGAGTAACTACTTTGCCGGCAATTTATCTCTAAATAATTTGTGGTAACAAGCTAAAGAAAGCGTTTTTGCTTCATGCACTTCCACACATTAAGTGTATCATTTTACCTTTATATTCAAAAAAGGTTGTTTCAAGTACAAACCTATCTATCTCCTTTAAAATTTAACATATCCCTTTAGTATGACACAGCCAGTTCTGAAAGAGCAGTGAAACTTTTGATATGAGGAGATATATGGCTGAGCTGGACATGCTTAATGCTATTAGAGCACATCAGAGGTACTATACGGACTGTTCTATATGGGCATTGTAAGGACCAGAAAGTGCTGTGATGCCGTTTTATCGTTAGGATGCAACTTTTGTTAAGCCTAGCTTCTTTTGCTTAGAGGAAAAGGAAGTTCCATTGCAGCATTTCACAATATCTGTAGCTGGTAAAATATGACATCTAATCTCACACTCTTTTTTAGGGCTTTCTCCCTTTTACATCTATTTTTATAGCTTTTTATTTTTATATTTGGGAAATATTTTATATCTGTAAGTGAGTTCTTCAATGAGATTGTACACCTCAGAGTGCAGAGCAAATCCTAATGACTTCATTGTCCAAATAATATTTTATACTTTAATTATAGGTTCTACCTTTTGTGTTCAGCAAAAGGTCAATTTAGGTTATCTAGACCACATTCAAATATTACAGAATCACAGAACGGCCATGGTTGGAAGGGACCTCTGGAGATCGTCTAGTCCAACCCCCCTGCTCAAGAACAGTCACCCAGAGCAGGTTGCCCAGGACCCTGTCCGGACAACTTTTGAATATCTCCAAGGACAGAGGCTCTACAATTCTGGGCAACCTATGCCAGTTCTCTGTCACCCTCACAGTAAAGAAGATTTTCCTTGGATTCAGACAGAACTTCCTGTGTTTCAGTTTGTGCCTGTTGCCTCTCGTTCTGTCACTGGGCATCACTGAAAAGAGTCTGGCTCTGTCTTCTTTTCACCCTCGCTTCAGACATTTAAACATATCAGAAAAATCCCCACTCCGTCTTCTCTTGTCCAGGCTAAACAAAATTGCAAAGTTGAAATACAGACATTCTAAAAAATATATAGAATATACAAAAATAAAATTGAAATAATTAAATTTCACCCCCCAAAACTGTGTAGAATAAGAGCCAAAGTTCAATTGCAAGGTCAGGGCCTCCTACCGCATACTACTCCTTCAAATTGTAGTGAAGGTCACAGTTCTCATAGAACCCACCTTTCCCTATGATTGGATCAGTCCCTCCAAATCATTACGTAAAATGACAATTAGGTAGAATGATGTTCACGTTTCACATGCAATCCCACTGAAGTCGACAGAGATGAGAACAGCAAAAAAAAGCAAATTAAAATAAAATCCAAAGGAAGCATCACTTCAGAAGTGGAATATTGAGACTCTGATTATCCCACTTGGCTTGTGTGATGTTTGTTATGATGGAAATCATTGATTTAGAGTGATATCTCTTTAGCACGGCAATTTTTTGCTCAGACATTCCACATACTCCCAAACCCCTTCTTGCACAGTTGACTCCATGCCCCTAGCAGGAAGTGCAGTGAAAGGTTCCAGAGCTCCAAGAACCGTAATTTGTAACTGGCTTTTTATCTTCAGTTTCACTTAATCTTTATGTGCACATAGTTCTTCCCATAAAGTAGCAGAGCAGTTCATCCTGATGGGCAATTTTTTTTAATATATAAAGCATTTCATTTTGATCTGCTGATCAGTTAAGGAATTAGCCCTCTCCAAAGAGCTGGAACAGAGAAGATAATAGCACATTTCTCCTCACCTGTGTGCTATCATCACTGCAGAAAATGGTATGGAGGATTCTTTCCTGCCTGCTAAAGATAACTGTTATTAACACAAAACACACACACATCTCCAGTTCAAGGTCTCCGAGGCGCTCAGGGAATCAAAATGAAATGCTTTATATATTAAAAAAAATTTTGTTGTTCCTTTTAGCTCTTTTACATTTGAGCTGGGAGTTAAACACCCAAAAGGACATGCTGGGGAGACAAGCTGGTGTTTCCGCTTGGACATACGGAGATCAACATGCAACAGAAAAGCATGCCTCCAAGTGGCAGTAATGAGCAGTAGCTGAATTGTTTTTGTTTTTTGTTTTTTTGCTGATGAGATTGTAAGATGCAAGACAGGGTCCTTTAAAACCTCAGCATAAAACTGGAGAAGAGATGAGGATTCTCTAAATAAGAAATTAGAGAAGTAGCAAGAGAAGCAGTAGAGGATATAGTTACAAAAATGAGGGGAGAACAAGAAAGGCATTACCAATCTTTCTACAGGAGGCTGACAGCTTAAGGGAGATGACAACGGAGAGCTGATTCTGAGTTTTGATCATGAAGCAGTTGTTACAGATTTTAGCAAAAGCAGATTCAGTGAAGATCAAGATAGAGAAACATGACTGAAAAGGATATAAAAAGGAGAGGATTCCAGGTGATGAATGTAAACTGTTCAGTGAGTGAAGAGTTATTAAAAGAGATGGAGAAGGAAGAAGGATTTTGCCTAGAGAGACAAATGGAGTCAAGGATTACTTTTTTAAGATGGGAGGGACCAAAACCAAAGTTTTCAGATCCACACCGAAAAAGGTCACATTTGCCTGAAAGCTTGTTTCCGTTATTTTCCCAGTGATATCAATTGATCCAGTGAAAGCTATCACCTGTTCTCACCTACCTTGTATTGCCTATGACTTTGGATTTTCAAGGCTGCAACAATATTGCCAAAACAAAAGGCAGATTGGTCACCTCAGTGGTGAAATCACTGAGGATGAGTGCCAAGGGCTAAGAGGAAAAGAAAAAAAAGGATTCCAAAGACAAAACTGGTGAGTTTAGTAATTGATACTGAAGTGGACACAGCTCTATTCAAGACAGGACAGAAAGAAGAGCAGAGTTCTGAGTGAGAAGAAAAAAAAAACAGATATTGCTACATTAAACAGATATCGGTTAAAACATATAGTATGAGGAAAACTGACTATCAAGTTGACTGTGTTCTGCAAAAGACAAATATCAGTATCACAACAAACTATTCATTTTTGCAGTAAGATCGTTTGACCTTCAGACACTAATCACAAAAGCAATGGCATTGATTTCATGTTTCTGTTTTTCTATTCCAGAATAGTTTGAAGAGAGCTGTAGCAGAATATATACGAAAATCTTTATGGACTTTCTTTAAGCAAAGTATTTAAGGACTTTGAGGAAAGCAGCTGGCCTCATCCAGCTTGTAAACAGTATGCAGGCGTATGTGCACTTGTGTGCTCAGCCAGCTGAGCGTGATTCCCAGGCAAAAGACCTTGGCAGAACACCCAGCCCAACAGAGGAATAAGTTTTTAGTAACCTACCCAGGCAAACTGCAGATTTTCTGGAAAGTCTAAGGTTTAAGCAGATGTGTTTAGAAACCATTCCTATGACTCTATTTATACACGTAGCAGAAGTGTCTCTTTCTTCATTAGGAAAAGGCTAGGAGAAGAAGTAGGAATAAACACAGACCTGCATTCCAGCCTTCAGAAAATGGCTGGCTCCTTCCAGTGGGTAGACAGCTCTTTTTTCATGTCACTTCTCAGATCCAGGCTTCATAATTTCCATATTATTTTATTCAAGAACTTGTATTATAAACTCTCAGAGCAAAAGAGTATGACTTGCCCCTTCCTCAGCTGTAAAATGTGCATGTTGCTATGTTACAGGAAAAGGGCAAAGCAATAGCAGACAGTATTTGGTTGATACAAATCTTTTCATTTCACCTTTTACTCCTTCGTGCTGTAACTTTAGGAAGGATTTTAAATGTATAATGAACTCCAGCTGGCTTTGCATTAGAGAACCGCAGGAGGCTGGAAGAGGGGAGGTCAGATGTTCCTGCTCGCCCTCCGGCCCGCAGCAGGATGACCCCTATTGCTGGCAGTCTGAAAACTGTCTGAAAGTTTTTAAAGAAAGGTTAGATAATGATGGAGATTTCACAGTGTCCCTGAGCAATCTGTTCCAGTCCTTAGCTCTCCTAACCACTAAGAACTTTCTTCTAATGTCTAATTTAAATCTCCCTTATTGCAGTTTAATCCTGTTACAACTTGTATCTGTAATGAATGTGGTGAATAATTGATTCCCTTCCTCTTTGCTGCTACCTTCTGCATGTTTGAAAACTGTATCTCGCCCCATCTTTCCCTGATAGAGAGTAAACAACCCTACTTCCTTCAGCCTTTCCTTGTAGCTCATGTTTGGTTTTTTTTTAACCTTTGATCATTCTTGTTGTTCTCCTTAGGGCTCTTTCCACCGGCTTACATCTTTCTTGAAATGTGATGCCCAACACTGAACACTATTCTAGCTGAGGCCTTACCAGTGCAAGGTATGGCAGAAGACCTATTTTACATGTCTTACAGACAACATTTCGAAGTACGCACCCCAGTTTGCAAAACAAATGGATAAATAAACAAAGCAAAACAACAGTAAGATATCACTGATTTATGTTCAGCATGTTATATCTTACAAGCTGATCCCCTTCTGCACAACTGCTGCCTAGCTCTGTATTTGGGCAGTTGCTTGCTCCTGTCTAAGTACAGTAATTTGCATTTTTCTCTACAGAACTGTATCCTACTTTTTCCAGACCATTTCTCTAATTTGTCAAGATCGTGTTGAATTCTAAAATGCAAGTGACTTCTTCCAGTTTGGTGTCATCTACAAACTTCATACGGAATCAGTGAAAAGCCAGGAAAAAAATATGTATTTTTTAAAACATGGATATATCATTGGTTAAGAAATGCACTCATGCACTATCTTTTCAACCTTCCTTTAGGCAAAAAGAAATCTAAATCTCCTTCTACTCAATCTGAAAATCGATCTGGATAACAAAGAGCGAAATCCCTAAATGGATGCAAACCTGAGAAACAGAACCAAGGCAGAGAGCATAACCAGCCGAATGGTGGCCCCTACAGGCAGTGACTTCTCCTGGTATTCTAGTTCTCAGCACTAAAGGTCTTCACCTCTCAAAGTCTGGTGTCTGTGCAAGTCCCCAAATGTGTCAGCTTTGACAGGACTTGGAGCTCAGTTAATAGTCATACATACACCCATCCAGAGTCCAGAAACTGATACCTGTCTCCTTGGAGAAGTTCTTATCTTCAAAATAAACAGTTCTTGGGCACTCCATGCAGAATGCAGTAGCAGATGACAACTACTTTTAAGATTTGGCTGGATCGACTCATTTTCTACCAATTGTTTAGCACCTACACAGAATATAAGTGACCAAGGTCAATTCTTTCTTGGCTGAAAGCTAGTCAAGCTCACATCTCCCACCTCCAAAGGGGGTGTCCTAATCATCATGTTATCCTTACAATGTAGGGCAGAGGGACATTCTTCATCCTTCTGGTGGAGGTATGGTTATTCCATTTTCCATAACAGAAATCAGGATTTGGGGCTAGAAAACAGATACATGACTCTAATGTGGCTGTTGTAGTCATATGAGGACATAAACTGTCCTCAGTGACAATTTTATATGAAACATATCCTCATTTCTAAGCAGACTACTCTCTTTGCAGTGAAACACCTTCAATAAGAAGGGCAAAGTGGACCCTTTCCCCATGTCATAAGGGCCAGCAGTTATGGCTGTCTCGTGGCCAGCCTCAGCCTGACTACCCACAGAGATGGTGACTGATTTCAGCGCTCGTAGACCCTGAGCTGTACCCACTGGATTTCGAAGGGGTAAGGTGCCAAACCCCAGAAAACAGAGCAGTAAGTGGTTCTGCTCCATGTCTCCTTTGGTCAGCTTGAAGCTGCTCCTAGTTTGACTCAACAGCAACTGTGAGCCTCAGGACAAACATCCCAACCCTCCTTGCAGGGCTGCGCAGTAGCTCACACAGAAATTAAGGACAGCCACTGAGACCGCAGGACTCGCATTGCTTTGCAGTTCCTGCTCTAACTGCTTTGTCACATTAGTCCCTTTACTTTTTAGCCCAATGGACTGAACTGTCACCTGTCATCAGGCACATTTACACTACGAAACATGCAGTCGCAAGCTATCGGGCCTTTAGTGGTCCTGGTTACCTCTTGACTAGCAGCAAGGGAGCAGGGAAAGCAGATCTGATCTTAACCATCCAATTACAGGGGACCATTCATTGTATGCTATCAGGGAGCATATCAGGGGAGGCAGGATGAGGGGAGGGGAGGTTGGAGGCCGTCGGTGCACGGTGCGGGTCAGGGACGGTCGGTGTGGGGGGAAGCTGGGGATGGTTCGAGGAAAGGTTGGGGGGCAGCTAGCGCGAGACGGGTTAGGGACGGTCGGTGCGAGGAAAGGTCTGGAGGCTGTGGGTGCGGGGGGAGGCTGGGGGGCAGCTGTCAGTGAGGGGGGGGGAGGGAGGCCACTGCCGCCGGGTCCCCCCCCCGGCCGCGCCGGCGGAGCCGGCTCCGCGCGGTTTTGCCCAGGGCAGCGGCGGGCTGCGCACATCGGGGCGGGACCCCGCCGCTCCCGTCCCCACCGCGGGTTTATATAGGCCGGGGCGCGGGGGATGCGCGGCGCTGGCCCAGCCGCTCCGTCCCGCAGCCGCTCCGCGGTGCCATGGCCCGCGCTCGGGCAGCGCGGCGCGCAGGTGAGGCCGGACCGGGCGGCGGGTGGCCGGGACGGGCCGGGCCGGGCCGGACCGGACCGGACCGGGCGGGGGGAGACCGGACCGGGCGGGGGCCGGGGGGGGCTCCGCTCGGCGCCGCGGCGGCCCCTCGACGCCCCCGCGCTCCGGCAGGTGCCGTCGCGGCGCTGGCGCTGCTGTGGCTGCTGGCGAGGGCGGCGGCGCCGCGGGCCGCCTGCCCGCCGGGGGACGCCGGCTGCCGCCTCCTCAGCGTGTCCGACCTCTTCGACCGGGTGATCCGGCACTCGGGCAGGATCCACGCCGAGCTGGTGAGTGCCCCGACGGCCCCTCTCCGCCGCCGCCGGTGGGGGGGGGGAGCGAGCGCCGCCGTCAGTGGGGTTGGGGGGGAGGGCTGCTCCCGGGGTTTCTCTAGGTTTTCTTTCCCCGTAGGAAAAATCCTTTCCTCCCCGCGGAAACCAGCTGGGGAAGCCCGCGCGGAGGTGCCACACGTCCGGGATGCCGACCCCCAAAGGCAAGGAGTTCGCCCAAAATCTCCCGGTAAGGCCGGGCGGAGAGGTCAGGCTGGGGTCTCCTTGGAGGGCTGGCGGGGTCTCGGGTGCCCCCGCCCTGTCCGTAGCCAAGCAAAGGCGAAAAAGTTGCCCCTGCCCTCCCCTTCCCCCCCCACCGGCTGACCCCTAAACTGCTCGCCCGAAAAGGTGGGCACAGTTGGTCTTATGTCTCTGGTGCCTCCCAACAGGTTTGGGGTGAAGTAGCTGTAAGTATTGACCCCCAAGCAGCTGCAGATCTGGGATGCTGCATAAGAAATCACCATTTTGTTCTGTTCAAACAGATGAAAATGGTTAAAAGTCCTCAGTTCAAATTTACTATGATAGTTGCCCTAGTATTTCATCCAAATGACAGACAGGCACCCCCTTGATTTTGTTGTAGCAGTCCGCATGAAACACAAACTTAGCAAACTGCGAATGTGACAGGTAAGCTTGATGAATCAGTTCCACTGCAAGCTATAAAAAACAATCAGTAGAAAAACACAACAGTCATTATCTCTTTGAATCTGTAATTAGGTAAGGGGAAAAAACAGCAAATTGTTTTAGACATGCCATGGCAAAGGGGAAATCCCAAATCAGCTTTGAGAAAAGCAGTAACAGTTTCTTATCTACTTATCTAACAGACAGAGGAAAATCGGAGATTGCAAAGCCAAGGATTCAGCGACAGAAACCTTTGCCTCTAGCAGGGGACAAACTTGGACAAATGTTACTATTTAGTCACCTTGCTCTTCCGTTGTGATGCTACAAACAATTTTGCCCGAGGCGTTTAGAAACTCACCTTGCAGCGTAATGGAAAACGTAGCCTTACCTGCTTTAGAAAGGTTTAATCTTTCAACCTTGTTTCTGAACTTAACCTGCAAGAGAACTCTTATGGCCATATAGTTTCTCTTAGAGAAGAAGCTATCCTGACCACCAGACACTTTTAGAAGCGTCTGCAATGAGTGTTTAACTGACGTAGCTATAACCACTGCAGGCGTGAGGAAATATCTGTATTTCCATACCAATAAACTTCGAAGTCTGGATGAGGGTTCTTGGGTTCAGGAGATACCCAGGAATTACTGATAACTTCTTCAGTAGAAAATAACTTTAACAGGAGTGCCACCACTTTGCTAACGCTAATGTATTCCACAGTCTTAGGTATTATAGAGTCTAGGAGTCTAAGAGAGTTGAAAGGAAGCCACATAAAAACATTTGGTTTTTCCCTTTCTTATATCTAGGCAAATAACCAGACCTGGAGTGCCCCTCAAGTTCTGAATATTTGAAAACTACTGAATTGCACAGACAAATCTTTAGCCTGCCCAGATTTCAGTGAGACTGTCCAACAGCATTCATATGATCTGCACACTAACAGAAAAATCTTTTTTGTTTTTAATTTATAAGAGAGAAGAGCTGACACACTTGATACTGAAACTCTTGCAAGCCTGGAAGGAACCACTTTCTCACTTTAACCAGCATTTTGAGCACCATCAAGAGTTATCTGATGACAGCCTTAGCAAAGCTAAGCAAATCAGCAATATGGTACATGAGCTGAAGACGGGAGTTGAGAAAGTAACAGAAAAGGCAAGATTTTTCAGTGTAGCTCCTATTCATATCAGTCATGATATTGTGGCATCAGTGACTTCTGGGGGCTAATGTCTGCTCTCACTTAGGCTATAACCCGAATATGAAATGAGGCTCTGATTCAGCAATGGACTTAAGCCTGGCAGCTCTTATTCAAATTGCTCAACACCTCCAATCCATTTGAAAAGTTTTTTAGTAAAATAACAATATTCTTCCATTCTTTCATGTTCCTGGAGTCCATGGCAAAAAGTCATGCTAACAAAATATAGTGGACTCTGTTATAGATCCAATTTTTTCAGCCACAGGATGTGACTTAGTTTATGGAGTGACAGAGATGTAGATCATTTTAATATTTTATTGATATGAAATATATGAAAGAGATATATAAGTACCAAGAGTAGGACCATTTACAGTTTCATATATGAGCCAGTATGGACTTAAATTTCTAGGACAGTAAAGGAGATGTGGGTAGACCATGACAAATACTGTTTTCAATTTTTCTGATTCAATTCCAACTAATTCAAGTATCACTGTCTGCTGCAAAGAGCTCTTTCCTAAAGTAACAATTTTATGGATAAGTTCTTCAAGACACAAGACAACGATGGCACCGGATGAGGTTGACCTTCGTTTGCTCCATTCTATAGCCCAAGTCAGCCATAAAATTCTAAACTAACTAGACAGTTATGGTATATTTATCCTGTCTATCCCCCCTCGCCCCAAATACCATTTCAGGCATTACTAAAAAGGAAAGCTCTCCAAAGTATGGCAGGTATGTCCATTTTGACCTGTATGTACTATGGACATGCCAAACAGTAGGAATGTAATTGAAAAAAAAAAATCAAACGGGAGCAATTTGAATTCCCGTATTTTGCAGCTGTATTTTGCCGTAAGGCACTAATTCTAAGCTTGATTCTGTTTTGAAACCAGCACGCCTGAGAGGTGGAAATAGTCTTCACATTTCACCAAGTTAAACAGTACTGGGGAATGCTCAAGTTAGAAGCTTCCCTTGACAAAACTCATTAAAATACATGGCTGCAAGTCTAGAGACTGATTTGCTGTAATACTTTGAAAGGTAATAACTATTATCAAACAGTAATTCCTACTTAAATTCAAATGGTTTTATATTTGTGAACATAAGGCCAATATTCTTGCATTACTAGCATATCAGATCATTTCAGGCTAATCTTCAGATTGCGTAGGCAACTGCTCAAAGAAAATGCCATGTTATCTCTCTGCAAGGAGCTTTACACACCTTCAGTAGGTACGTGAATAGTCCAGAATAGAACAGCCTAACATAAGGATGAATCAGTTGATTTCAGCACTAGTATTTTAAAGATTTTTTTCTTCTATGTATAGTTATTTGTCAAACTGGTTTACCCTCATAAAACACCATGTACAGTTCTCCTGTTTTCAATACAGATGCAGTCAATGGGGATCATCAGCAATTCATTACATGGAATGGCATCATCTGAAGCAGCTGGTTTATCCATTAGTAATGAAGCAAACCTGATGAGTGACTCTGACTTTATTCATTGTTTCAGGAGAGACTCCAATAAAGTACGAAGCTACTTAAAAATTCTTAAATGTAGAATTATGCCAGAAAATAGTTGCTGAGCTTTAGTCTCTTGACAGAGAGTTTTCAGGAGCAGAATTAGATGTTGTTTGTAAAAAGGGAAAAATATAATTTATAAATTATCACATTTACAGTAATTATAAATTAATAGGAAAGTGGTTGTGAAATGCTTTGGCAGCTACTTGACACTGTTAACCTATGCAGTTGAAATATTAAATAAAGCATAATGTGTGCATGTGGCTTAACACACCAGATAAAACAGAGTACTCTAGCAGTAGATAAATGAATGTCCTTGCTTATTACACTACGACAAAGTACATTATGGCTGGTTCACACAGTTTAGATATGCACAGAGTTGAAAGTGAAATTCAGTTTGTTAAATCTTGGTAAAATACATCTCTAAATTATAAATAAAGTATATTTATGTTACTTTTTCCCCCAATTTATTGCCTACAGAATATTGCCTAACACTGAAAAGTGGTACTGCTGTTGATCAGTTCTGAAGTAACTGAAGGCCTTATGGTAGACTTTCTTTATGTTCATGTGACACTTTTTATTAATTTCTACATGCTTTCACATGCGTCCTATAAGCTCTAGATTTTAGCACTTCTATTTGTGTTGGAGGTTCTTTTATACCTGTAATAGCATCACTGATTTCACTGGAAACTCTTAAAAGGAAAAGTTTCTTTATGAAAGGTAAATCAGAATTCTGGTCTAAGTACTTCAGTTTGAGGGTTGAGTATGGCTGATGCAGCAATAAGTCTCTGTTTCCCATAGCACACCCTGACACAGGGCTTGGGCTTTACAGTAATGACGACATGAACTCCATAGCAAAAAAAAATCTGAAATGTCAGGGATTTTTTTTAACAATCACAGTCGGGTGGTGCTTACTGCTGTCTTTAGGACTACAGGACAAAACAACACAGAATTGCAGAACAGTTTGGGTTGGCAGGGACCTCTGGAGGTTACCCTGCTCAAGCAGGGTCACCTAGAATAGCTCGCCCTAGCCTGTGTCCAGATGGCTTCTGAATATCTCCAAGGATGGAGAGTCCATAAACTCTCTGGGCAATCTGGGCCAGCGCTCAACCACTCTCACAGTGAAAAAGTGTTTCCTTATGTTCAGGTGGAATTTCCTGTGTTTCAGTTTGTGCCCGTTGCCTCTTGTCCTGTCACTGGGCACTGCTGAGAAGAGTCTGGCCCCATCCTCTTGACACCCCCCCCTTCACATACTTAAGCACATTGACAAGATCCCCCTGAGCCTTCTCTTCTCCAGGCTGAACAGGCCCAGCTCTCTCAGCCTTTCCTCATATGAGAGATGCTCCAGTCCCTTAATCACCTTAGTAGCCCCCTGCTGGACTCTCTCCAGTAGTGCTATGTCTTGTACTGGGAAGTTCAGAACTGGACCCAGCCCTTCAGATGTGGTGGCCTCACCAGGGCTGAGGAGAGGGGAAGAATCACCTCCCTCAACCATCTGGCAATGCTCTTCCTAATGCAGCCCAGGATACCATTGGTCTTCTTTGCCAAGAGGACACATTGCTGGCCCACATTCAAATTGCCCACCAGGACCTCCAGGGCCATCTCTGCAAAGCTGTTCTCCAGCTGGTTGGCCACCAGCATTTACTGCTGCATACGGTTATTCCTCCTCAGTTGGATGATTTTGCACTTCCCTCTGTCCACCTTTCCAGCCCGTCAAGGTCCCTCTGAATGGCAGCACAGCCCTCTGGTGTATCAGCCACTCCTCCCAGTGCAGTATCATCTGACAACATCTTTGCATCCAGATTCTAAATGAACATTTAGAATCGACTTCATTGATTTATTTTTAATACTCTTGATTATTTGATCCCTGACAGTCTTGCAAGTGCTAGACTACCCAAGATTTTCCCCATGGTGTTTTCATTTACATTTGCAAGTCTGAGGCCATGCTAGGAATGCAGCTACACATTTACTGTGGGGAAACTTAAGAAACTCAAAGAGATGACTCAGAACAGAACAACAACTTTCTGAATTATGTGTTAGCTCCCAAAATCTCATCCATAGCATAGACAGTTACTTTGTCCAGTTAGAACTGCAAACGCTTAACAGTTCAGCCAGCATTTTCTCCACACCTGAACTTTCAGATAAGTAGAAAAGTTCTTATTTCCAGTAGCATAAATGTAAATCATGCTATTTGCTAAATGTTCATTCCAAAATTAGGAGAGGGGCATGTTCAGGCAATGTAGGCGCACCAGTGCTTAAAATAAGAGGAAGTAAGCTGCAGTACTAGTGTGCAGTTTATCTGGCCGTGTGGTTTAATTTTCTTCTTCTCGCAGGGCCCACAGCAGCCATTTGACTTCCTGTACCCTCACCTTCATCTGCCTCTTGTCTTTCCTTGTTCTGCATTGTGTAGTTGATGGGGTAGTACATGCAAGTTTGGTCTAGTAATGCTCTTTTCTGGCCTCCTCTAATCGTCTTAATGGTTGTTGACCTGAGCTGGAGCTCAGGCTGCCAAGAACGGAGGGTAAAATTGCTGATGATTACTTAATATTGACACTGGATTTGGGCTTGACAAACTGAGAGAGCAGGAAAATATTTCAAAGAAACCTTTATGGAGAACAGAGGAAGAACAAAGGAACATTTTCACTCACTTCTCCATTTCCATCATCCTGTCTAAGAGACATATTTTTCCAGCCAGAAGCTGTGACTGTTCACAGTTCATATCTGGTCCCTCTTGTTCCAGGTACGGTAGAGATGCACTAGACTAGAGGTGGACTAGATGGTACCTGCCCTAAAGAGGTTACCAACTGTAATTTCTTAGACAGTAAGATACAACATACAAGTAAGAAAATATCAGCATTAATATGCAAATTTTGAAGAAATTCTGGAAACTAAACGCATATCCAAATGATTCAAATAAAGGAAGGTCTCCTCTGGGCAAATGGTCAGACAGAACCAGAGAGGGTTGTCTACTCTGTCTATATATGTCCGCAATCACAGATGATTTAATAATAAGTAGTGATTATTCACAGTATTCATTTCTGTCAGCCACATAATCTGATTCTGAACACAATTCACAGGTATCACATCTATGTTCTGCTTTACCTCAGGCAGGTAGGAAAACTGGTCATTAAAAATATTGTATCCACGGGTAAGTACAGACCATTTATACCGCCATCTCATCCCACAGTACGTCGGCACTGTAATGCGCTGTGTCCGGCGTGTGTATCCCGTCTCGGTATGGGATTATTCCTGTCTCTGAAAGGCTGGAACTGGGAAAATGCACATTACCTAAGCAGGAAAAAGCGCTAGGATATCGTCCCTACACTTTCCAGCAAAGGCGGTGTTGCTCGGGAAAGGTCGGTAACAGGCAACCTGCATCCCAAACAAAAGCTAACAGATAGGGGAAGGGTATTCACGCAAAAGGAAACCGCTGGAAGAGGAGCATGGGGAACAGGTCTCGGAGAGGAAGGGCTTGGTACCAGCGTGTCAGCTAGGAAAGGAACTGTTTCTGCTACTTTGCTCCGACTGAGTCTTTTGCAGAGAGTATGCGCGCTGTCTGACATGTCACAAGACTGCTTCTACTAAACGACACAGCCCAAAGAGTCAAACGAAAGGAGGGGACGGGCAAGAGGGAGGCAATCGCGCCCCGGCCAAGGCAGGCCCAGGTGCGGGTTGGGGATATGGGGGAGGAGGGGAAGAGGAGAGGAGAGGGATGCTACACTCCCAGCCGCGGCCCTCGACCTTTCCTCTCGCCCGAGGCGATGCCCAGGACACCGGCCCCGGCGTGGAGGCGGCTGCTGGCCCCGGGCTCCCTCTGGCGGCGCGACTGTCCCGGCCCGCTCCCGGCCGGGCCCCGCTGCCGGGCCCCAGCAGCAGAGGGGCAGACGTGCGGCCGCAGCCGGCCTCCCCCGAGCGGCCTCCGCCCCCGCCGGCGGCCCCCTCGCCCTCCGCGGGCCGGGCCGGGCCGAGCCGGGCCGGGCCGAGCGCCCCCGCGCCCGCCGGCCCTGCTGCGCCGCGCGCTGCCACGGGGGGGCGCCACGGGGCAGCCCGGGGCGGGCGGCGGCGGCGGGGGGCGGGAAATGGCGGCGGGGGGCGGGAAATGGCGGCGGCGAAGGGCGGGGAGAGCGAGATAGGGGAGTGAAGGTGAGGGAAAAGGATGGGGTGAGGATGAAGGTGAGGGAGAGGGCAATGGAGGGAGCGAGGGTGAGGATGAGGCAATGCAGAGAGCGAGCGAGAAGGCGAGGGTGAGGTTGAGGATGAGGGAAGGGAGAGGGCAAGGGCTTTCAGGGAAAGTGGGAGCAGCTGAGCCCGGGTTTCCTTCGGGGCTGCAGGGCCGAGCGCAGGGACAGGGGAAGGCGTGCGAGGCGAGGGAGTCCCGTGGCGCCCACACTGCTCTCTGCACCCGGCCCTGGACCATCTGCCCCTTCCTGCTTCTCCCAGCTCGGGCTCAGATAGCGCCAGGAGAGGTGCTGGTGCTAAGATGCTGAATGAGGCTGCAAGGGCGTTTCCTTACGTGGGAAGAGAGACAAGCGCGTTACGGGGCGTCCTGGCGCTGGGGAGACCTGGCGAGGCGGATCCGAGCCCCGCTGGGGTCAGAGTGCAGGGGAGCCCACTGCAGCCGCCGGGGCAGGCGCCACGTGCCGGGGGGCTCAGAGGAGCCACGCACGGCGGTGGGAGAAGGGGCTGCGGCTGAAGGCAGAGTGCGGTGGCAGCTGGCCCTGGCCTGCCCGATGGCCCTGGGGCCTTCGGTCAGTGCTGCTGCCCTGGCGTCGCGTCCCTGTTCTTAATCCGAGGCTGAGCCCTGCATCTCCCTTAAAACAAAAGGGTATTTTAACAAGCTGTGTACGAAAGTGGTTTCAGCCATCACCGAGATGTATAAATGTGTGTTTAAAATGTATTTCCAGAATAGATTTAGGCTGTTGAAGGTAACTGCAGCTCACAGTCTCCAGTAAATTCAAACTTTTGGTGTCTGGGGATGACTTGATGCTATGTATTGGCCATGAATTACATTCTGGCAGTATGATGCACAGCATCTGGGTTTTTTTTCCTCAGAAGGGAATGACTGTGACCTAAAGTGGAGCGTGGCCATGACAGTGATTGACATGACACCCAGGTTCAGGAGACACCATGTCACCCCAGCACAGCCTTTGACAACATAAGGCTTCTTCCTTGTCCGAATGCGCTGCAAGGTGACTTGGCGTGGATCAGGAAAGTGAACAGTAACTGCTACGAGGATCTTGGGAAGATCCTCCAGTGGTTGTAGCTTACTGTTAGATGGAAAACATTTTATAAATGGAGCAGATCATAAAAATAATTCTGCTGTACTTTAAGAGCAAAACTGTGGAAATATTTTCTTGTAGAGAAATATGAAAATACAGAAAATGATAAAGTGGGTGCTGCAGAAGGAACAACAGTCTACCAAAATATTATCCATAGTCATTCATGTTAATTTGCCGTCACAAATTAGTGTTACATTCCATGATTTGCCTATGGCTGAAATGAGGCATGTTGGTAACAAAGGCTTTTCTATATTGCCAGCAACGTATTACGTCCTCTTTTATTGAGAAAACAGTTGAAGAGTTGGTTGAAAAGGGCATGTTTTTCTCCTTAGTGACTGATGCGTCAAATAGAAATATCACTGATGGTTGCTTTTTACACAGGGGAATACTTCATCATCTGTATGATTTTTCTTCAAGGCAGCAGTGAAACTGGTTAGGAATATTTGAAAATGTGAAAAAGTGCACTAAAATCAAATGCTTTGAAATGTAAGATCTCATTTTCATCTGAGAATGCTAATGTTAACTTTAGGAGACACAACTTTGTCTACAAAATAATGGAAAATCAGAATGAATATATTTGCTTCTAATTAATTGTTTAGCTCATATACAGCAATATATAGCAATGTATGTCATAGTCATGACGTAATTTCGGATTCTGCAACAAAATGTTCCTATTAACTTTCCTCATCAGCCAAGCAAATTTAAAAATTACAAATATTTCCTTTGTTCTCCAAACTTTATTACATTAAATGTTGCAGGATATCCCCAGAATAAAGATATTTTTTGTATTGTGCAATTCGTATTTTCAGTTATTAGAATTTATATGTTAGAGGCAGATTTCCTAGTTGTATTTTTTAAGGATGATGAAGGACATGGTAGAGAGACACTCTTGCTTACCGAACATTACTTCTGTAATGGCTTTGATAAGGCATCATAGGTTTAGATCGAATCTGTTGTGTGCTGATGTTTGGCATGATGGAGTAAGTGAAAGATAAGTTACAAGACAGAATTGTGTTATAGTTTAACTCTTATCTTAAACCATATCATAGCAAAGCAGAAAAAAATGGAAACAGACATCTTTGACTGGTATACATAAATTTTTAAATACCTGACATCACATTCTAATGTTGACATGCAAAGAAAAATTGACTTGGAAAACCTTAAGAATTCCTGAGGCACTGAATGTTTATAAAAGGTTAGATGTTTGCATGAATGTTTGGGTGAATACTGGGGGATCACTGTCAACATGTTGCCTTGAGATGTCCCTGTCCATCATGCCCAGCTTCATTGTTTAGAAGTACAGCCAGTCTCTGTAAGAAACCAGGGAGTGGGAAACCAGGTTGTTGGCCAGCAAGTCTACATGGGGAGCATCTTAGATCCAGGTTTATAAATCTAGGTTTCTCTCCTATAGCAGCAGTTGTCAGGCACGTAACTAGAAGCACAGTTGTTGTAGACCTCTACAGTCAATGGCAGTTCAGTCTATTTAGAATGTGAACCTCCTTCTGCAGTGGCCTTTTGGTCTCCCTATGGTCCTAAACTAAATTTAAAGTTAACTGGGCCCTAATCTCTCTCTGGACCTTTCTTAGGGCACTACATTTATAGCTAACTTGCTTTGAACTTGTTTGTTTTTCTAGCTTGTGAAGATCAACAACGTTACTGTTCATAGAAGGTACAGAAGCAAGTGAATGTAATTCATGTCGGTCTTTTGAATGTGGAACAGATTATGTTCGTCAGAGGAATCGTGTGGCTAAGGTGATGGCAACTGTTATTTAAAACCACATAAAAACTAGCGGATAAAACTAATCTGATGTGTTACTGCAGCTAAGGAGTGACATTTGGCTGCTGTGTTATTGTTCTGACATTGAAGTTAGTAATGCAGTTTTGTGCCTCAAAGCAGTCCTGTTTGCTAAACAGATCCTCACAATTAATTCCTGTTTGGCAGAGAATCAAGAGAACTTTTAGAAAAGTATTTTATACTATAAATCTGTACAACCAAAGTTTAAGTGCTGACACAGGTGTAGTCATTATGTCCAGCTTTTAACAATGTTATATGAAGTCCATGGAGAAGCTAGCTTGCCTCTTTTCATGTTCATGATCTCAGAGTTGTTTACGTGCAATGAAACATGACTGTGGCAGTGCCTGATAATCTGCCACTCATTTGTGATTCTGTTTAAAAGACCAAGAGCCTGATCTAGAAATGGACTTTGGCACCTCTGTGTTAAGTATCAGAGAACCTACTTGGAGTCCCTAACCCCAAAAGTAGATTCTGGAAATCTACATTCAAACTAGTCTGGGCAGTCTCGAATCTCCTCCTGTTCCTGACGCTGCTCCACTGTGCAGCAAGATCTGTAGTGTGTCAGCAGGACAGCCTAAGGGAACAGGAGTCTGCAACTTGGATAACAAAGGGAGTACTGAGTCTCAGTCCTTTCTTCCTTTCCCTGTTGTATTTTATATTACATTAGCATTGATAAGTTGCCAGACTAAACAGAGAGGTGCCCAGCAAGTATAAGTATCTGCATTGTTAATGGCACACTGAACAGTCAGCTTTTTGTTGCAGTTCTGAATATAAGGCACCTAAATTCTGCCAAATCCCAGGATCCCAACAAATGTCCTTCATAATATTCTACAGGCTGGAACTATATTGTCTCAAAATGCCGTATATTAAAAAAAATAGCTCAGATGCCCTGTACCCATGCAGCATGATCATCCATCAATTCATATCTTTGAAGTCAAAATAGTATGCACCCAGTTTTAACAGTGAGATGCCATCAGTATATATTATGTCATTCCGTAATACCAAACCAGGTGCATTATATGCCTTACAGCCCTGCAATGGGCATGTCAAAATACTTCAAACACCTGCTGGGGATTTTGTGTATCATTTATGTTCTCTTTGTTCTTTTATAACTAGTGTTCATACCATATTTGAAGAAAACTAATAGTTCTTGATCCATCACACTCAGAAAAGACTGGCACTGTAAGTCTCTCGTATTTTCTGTGTGCATACTGAGTGCTGCTTCTCATTTACCAAGATTTCACAGTATGTTGGCACAGAAGAAATTTCCCCTTTAAAAAGCTTAAAATGAGGGGAATCAGGCTCGTTATGTGTTACAGGCCTAAGTAGATTCTGAGTAATTGAATCATACTATTTTAGGTATAATTCAAAATGCACACATTTCTAAGGTTTTGAAGAAAACTAGATCAGCATTTTCAAGTAAAGAGAGGTTTAACCTGGCATATTGAAACTTTATTCTAGCTATGAAATAAGAATTCTAATAGGAAGTGTTAGAGGTTTGGAGGGCCATGAAGTGGTGTAGCTTTAAATAGGCTACCGTGAAACTAGAACTTGCTCAATTTAAAACATGTGTAACATTATAACTGTGAAACCAATTCTGCATGAGCCTCGCTTGATCTTTGCCTCACTGAGAGGTTCTTCAAATGTGATGTTTAGCACATCAGTGCAGAGTTTTTATAATAGCTCACATTCAGTGCTTGCAACAGCATCATCAACTGAAAGAATTTCACAGTAAGCATCCTGAATCCCATCTGTCACTGTTTCTAACACTGCCACTTGATTGAGTTGTGGCGCGGGAGGCTTAGTAAAAGAATAGAAGTGGCTGTGAAAGCTCTCCCTTCCAGGGCTTCACACCTACACCTGGAAAGTGAGACTGTAAAACCCCAAATTGCCCCAAGCATGCACTGATTCTCTCCAAAATAGGAAGCATTGATGAATACCCCTCCTCCCCAGCCCCCACATCCCTCTACTTAGTAATTTGGTGATAATTTGGAAATCCCTGCATGCCTTTCATTGTAGGCAGCTGCTAACAGATGCTGTTGCGGATGAATCTGGGCCAATAACTCTTGCTAATCCTTCAGATAGTCCTGCCCTGTTGGACTAGTCCCTATGATTTCAACAGGTCAATTAGAAGGTAAATTCGTCCCTGTGTGTGATAAGCAGTCTGTCCATCCATCTCTCCATAAAAGCTCCTGTGCAGAATAGGGGTAGGTTCTGGAGTTTCTACTGCAGGATAGGAATAAATTTCTTCTCACATGAGTAAATAGCATGTAAAACATGGCTTTCTAAATGTGTTCAATAGCCCTCTGAGGGTAGGTAGGTATCTAGGTAGCTTGTGCTAACCGGGGTTTCTAACTTGATGAGGAGATTATTTCTTAATTTTTCTGAAATGTCTTTTTGATTTAAAGCAAGCCTAAGAATTTACATGCAAAGAATGACATTAGTGCAAGATTAGGACTGCACAGCTGAGCACTTAAAGGCAGGACATGCACAGGCTGGGATACAAAACTTGCCTGATCATGCATATTGTTGTGATACAAACTCTGTCACTGCAATTTCAAGTCCAGTACTGCAAATGTTTCTAAACTTTATTCCCCTTGATACGTTGTATTATTTGGGAGGTAGTAGATCATCTTCCAAAGGTAATATTTTAAGTAACAATTGTATGGCTTTGTGAAAGACCATGATATAGTTCAAAAAGCTATGGAGCTCAAGGCAAGAATAATTAGAAACATGGGATGCATGATGAGAGAAGCCAGACGAGATTATCATAATCATTTCTTCTGGCTATAAAATACAGGAATCTGACAGAAATGAAATAGTCCTTATAAAACCTAAATGTTCTTCAAAAGGTTTTGCCTGTAACATAAAATACCTCCAGTCTTTCTCCTCAACGAATGCATTCACAAAAGTATGAGGGAAAAAAACACTTTCTATTCCCATTTGGAGATGGGAATGAGTGGGTGAAGCAAACAAATCATTTCAAGTAAAGCAATTTTAAATAATATTATTTCAGGCTACTTGTATTACATAGAATACTGTCCTGTCTTTGATACAGAAATATACTAATGTGCACTTATTGGCACCAGTTTAAATAGGAGTAAGTCAAGAATAAGACTACTACAGCATGCCATCTCTTTAAGTTCTTCTCTGAGAGGGCTAGGGTCCCAAGGTGTCCAATTATAGTTCTGTTGCTTATTCCATTTGGGCTATAATTCTGCATATTGCCATCACAATTTTAAAATACAGAACAGCATACAAGAGATTGCACTAACAATCTGACAGAAGCCACTGAAATTCAGAGTTAAGAATGCTCTAAGTTTCATCCACAGGAGAAAAGAAAGGAGTTGGTGAATTGCATTTCTCAGTATGAATTCAAATCAAAGTGATTTAAATGCAGGGTATTTTAATAGGGTTGGTTGGTTGTCTTCTAATATTGCAACTTAACTAGGGTAATCAGCTGACTTGTGGCCACGCTATTTAGAACTAACTGGATAATCATGTTAGGTGAGGACAGATGGAGAAACATACTAAAAATTTTTATGTTCATCTAATATGAACCTATTGTGTCATCTTATCAATTTCAAAAAAACATCCAAAGCAGCTTACTGTCTTGGGGGACACAGAGTTATTCTTGTGCACAAAAGAAATTAATTGGCTGACTGCAATGAGAATAAAAGTGAGTCTCTATCAGTGTGCTTTTAATGAACATCTATATACAGCACAGATTTATAAATCAGAGCAAAATTTCAGCTCCATGCTCTTCACTTCCTTTTACTTACCATCAGTTCCTATTTCACTTTTAAGGTCAGTACAAGACTGGAAAAGACAGAAGAAAAGACTGAGTATTCAAGAATATTTCTTAAATCATTAGTTGTTTGTCATTTTAATGGTGTTAGACTTTAGAAAATTGATGAGACATAAACTAGTTAGCTTTACAGTGTCCAAATATTGTTAGTCTTAGAAGACCACCCATTTGAAGCCTGTGCTCTTCACTCAATTTACAAACTGCCTCTTATTTCCTTAGGCTGATGACGTAACTGCCTTATTTGCAGTGTCTTGATCAGGATACAAATACAGTGGGCTCTGTGATGAATTTGCTCTTGGAAGTGGTTGTGTACTAGCCAGTCTTTCAGAAGTTCCTGGAGAATTCTCCCTCCACCTTGTACTTGCCTGCTCCTGAGACACTTCCCAAACAGAAGGGCATGGGGAGGTAAAATTCATGGTGGATCTTGAGAGGTAGTTCTCCTGAAGACTCTCTTCTTGGAGGCACCTGTTTGAAAGCACTTCTTTTTCTTTGGAGTTTCGCCATTTCATCCTTCGGTTCTGAAACCAAATTTTCACCTGTTTGCAAGTTAATGAGAGTTTATCGTCATTGTTTTCTCAGAACAACTTTGTCTTAACAGTTTTTTTTTCTTGCCATACCCTGTTTTACGTTCCCTCCCCAATGTCATAGCAGATTCAGTGAGGCTATCTCATTTACACTGGCTGAGCATTTTCCCATGACTATTTCCGTCAGCTGGGCCAAATGCTCTCCTTGACTTTCCCCTTTTCCAAGAGGTGATTATTTGGCTTAGACTGGAAAGAGGACGCACCAGTGGCTAGGGAGAGCAACCTCCTGTAGCATCCTTTTTGTAGACAGATAAGGATTCTCAGAGTAACATTAACAAAACTAAGTGATAATATTGGCAATGTGAAGGTTTCTATTTGAAGAGGCTGTGAGAACTATGACTGTCCCACTCACAAGCATAGCTAAAGATAGCTTGGCCATATAGCTACAAAATGTGTGTTATGAGACAGAAGTGAGGATTTAAAGACATTTGACGTTTTGTCTTTCTGAATACAGGTGCTCAGGAATTGCCTAGAATCCATGTGCTTTTGAGATAAAAACCATTTTCCAAAAACTCTGAATTGCAAAGCTTGATCTTGTGGGTTTCAAGGTATTTTTTACATAAAGGGAAGAAGTGTGTTGGGGGGGATGAATCAATCAGATTTATTCGGATTACTTTTTTTTTTCCTGAAACATTTACATGAAGTTCTAGTATTCAGATACTTGGTAGGAAGACAGAGGGGTTATAATTTCAAAAGGTTTGAGAATCATAGTCTGAGATGGCAGATTCTGCTCCTCAAGCACAACCAGTCAGAAAACTAAGAACTGACCCTCATGAGAACTATTCTTCCCTTTATGAGAAAAATCTCTGGAGGGCATGATCTAGTCTATCGTTATCATGAAACAATTTTCCTGTAGTGTTAGTTGTTCTCTCTGTCTCACTTCATTATTTCTTATTCCCCTAGGCTCTCCTGAATATTGAGAACAGAGAAAAAAAGCTCAAAGATATAGCCATAATATTAAGAATTTGACTATATACTGAGAAATTTTTAGGCAGCTCAGTGGAGAGCGCAATTGCATATTTTCATTGAAAAGAAATCGTTTATCCTGCAGAGATTACAGCTCTGCTCATCATCCTGAAAAGGGCCACAGCTCCACATTCTTTGTTCTTTATAGTTGCAGTGCTTGAGACAGAGTCAAAGACGCATTCAGGTTGCAAGGAACTGCTGCAGTCCACAAGATCCAACCTCTTACGCAGTGCAGAGCTCATGGCAAAGTTACCAGAAGCTAGATAGCTTCAGCTCTAATTTTCTTAGGCACTTTCAATCCTGCCACATGCATAGAAATACGACTGTACTGCCACTCTCTCACCCTGTTTCAGCTATACTCCGCAGACCTGCATCTCCTCCAGCGCCTTCAGAATCCCACCTGCCAGTTGCGACCACGCTCATTTTCTGCTGTTGCATACCCTCCCAAGCTTCTTTTCCAGGGTTTTTAGAATTTGTGGCCTTCAAGCCAGGCAATTTTCCTTTGCCTGTATTTGCAGCTTGGTCAGGCCTCTGAGATTCCAGATTTGGCTACTGCCTCTAGGCATCATCATTAACACATTCTTTCAGTCAGAACAACTTGCCAGAGGTATTAAACCCTCAGCTAAATTCTGAAGTTCTGCAGTAGGCCAAATCAGAATCATGTGAAAAATCCTATGAAATGCAAATTAGTAAGGAAAGTGGGAGCCTTTTGGAAGGTCACCCTGCAAAATTTTCCTTCTAGGGCTTCTCTCAACTCTGAGGATCTTTTTCCTTGTGGAGCCATGTTTGTTTTTGTAGGGATGGCTGCCCTTTCTCTTGGGGCATAATGACTTCAGAGTGAGTGTGGCTGATTGCAACGTCATTAGCTGCTCAGCAGTGGGTGCAAAGGGTGCTCAGAGGAACGCAGGAGGGCTCTGTGTGTTGCCTTCTGCCTGGATTGCTGCCTATGTGGCAGTGGAAGGGAGCACAATTCAGTTCCCCAAAGCCCCTGAGGGGGGCTGTGTCAGACAGCAAAATGGGAGTTGGAAATGAAATTCAAAGGTCATTTTACTCCCATTTTGTGTTGAACTGGAGTGATCAACTTCTGAATGTACATCTTCAGGGAATGAACTAGGGACAGACACTTGTTCAAGCATTCCTTGGTTAAAACTGCCATTGATTTACTGAGGTCTGAGGCGCAGGGCTGCCCCTAGGCTGTTCAGTTTTCCTTCTGTAAAGCCATTTACAAGATTTTTGCTTCAAAAAGACAGAAAGTCATGGATGTTCTGTCATTCCTCCTTACCTGTGATTCCTTTAGGCCCAGGTTAATGGCCAGTTTCTTCCTGTCTGTTTTACTGATATACTTCTGTTTCTGAAACATTTTCTCCAAAGCTTTTCTCTGATCTTCGGAAAAGACTGCTCTTCTTAATATACCTCTCCGGGCTTTGGAGTTAGACTCCTGGGTTAGAAGAGGCAGGACACTTTCCTCTCCTAGTGGAAATGGATTAGAGTTTCACATAATATCTAACACATATCAGAGAAATATTAAGTGCTGTCTATTAGAGTGCTAGCAGGCTGGTGTCCCACTTCTGATTTCTTGGTGTTGTAAGCGTGTGGTAATGCTTCAGTCACGTTCATTAAGGACTAAATCCTCACTTGGATCTAGAGGTGTTGTCAGTGGTCAAGAGCCTCCCCTTGACGTGATAAAAAGTGAATCAGATGAGTTCATAGAGCAACGTTAACATAGGGCCCGCTCCACTGTAAAATCCAAATATGGTCAGAGAAAAGCTTCTCCACTTTCCTTTGCACATTATTATCACTGTGTAAACTGCAGGAAGTTTTCACAGAAGTTTATTTTCTCCCTGTATGAAATATAGTACCAGATAAAAGTGTTCTGTAGCACAGATTTAAAGGAGCTAAATAGGCTCTATATAGTTTAGTTTTATAAGAAAAGGCTGTCTGCTCTCTCAGAAAAATCACTGGCCATTCACTTATTTATTCTGGAAACTGCAGCAATTTCTTTATTACAGGATTTGGGGAGTACTTGAACTTATTCCTGTCAGCCTGGTCTCTAATCCTATAGATCCTATAGCCAGCCCTGGGAGGGCAGTTTGCAGTGAATTCAGTCATATCCCCTTGATCCATGTCTGGAGAGGGACCTCCTAGAGATCCCCTGCCCTGGTAAATAATCTCAAAGTTGGGGAACAGAACTGCAGCGGAGGAGTTGAGAGTATCCACACTGTCTGTTCATCAGCCTCACACACAGCATGGAAAAACCAAATCCAGATAAATCTCTCACCTTCCTCACACTCAATAAAGCCTAAAGCCATAGTCCCATGCTCCCCCTTTCATAGAAGGATTTGGTGTCCCTGGCAAGGACTGGTGTGCCTCCAGCAGTCCCAGGCAGCAGAACTAGAGGCCAGCTGAATAGGCCCAACACCCAATATTAGATGTGATAATTGCACGGGACGTTGTTACAAGCAGTCCAGGAAAGAGCTACCCTTTCATTCAGACACCCACGCCACGGCTGTAGAGCCAAAGACACGTAGGATCCTTCTGCGAGAGGGCAGTTTTGGTTTGTGTCATGTGCAGTTTAGACTCTAAAGGTGCAATCTGTCCTATTGATGGCACCTTCCCACATACCTGCCTCAAGGCTGCCTTCAAGATACTTCCTTCGTATCCTAATAAAGGTGTACTGCTGTTCAATTTCTGTCAAGGGTCTGATCATTTCTGCATCAAAGCCAATGGCAAAATTCCTATCCAAAGCAGATTTTCTATAAGATTACACATTTTTTCATAAAAAAGTCTATCTGTTCCAGTCAGCTGTAGTGGTAGCGGGGGGAAATTGAACACAGTTGTTCAGTAAATATCATGCTCTTGAAACATTACTCCCATATGTATCCTCTCCAGCTGTGGTCAGCAGAGGAAGAGTATTAGAAGCTGAGCAAGTACAGAATGATCTTTCCCTAAAATACACTCTGGCGCCCAACACTTCTGATTTAGAGACCAGTGCATTTAGTAGCTTCTGCTAGATACAGCTTTCTTGAATTTTCCTAAACCTTAAGAATCCATCTTTATATTTGGCCCCCATAACAGCCTCTGGCAATAAATAATTATTTAAAATTTAAGTGTTACAACATAAAGAAGTTTAAATTTGTATAGACATATTTCAACTTAAAAAATAATATTTGAAAACATATACAAAAATCATAACCTACTGGTTACTGTCCTGGTATTTATCACACAGCAAGACACAGACTCTGTCAAAGCTAAAATAAACTATCTGCAGAATACAAGTCAAAATGTCACATTAGACATTTCTACGAAGGACAAGCTGGGTTCCTATTTCCCTGAAGTTTCTGCCACCCCCCAAAGCCCTGCTCCTGCCCAGGAAGCTTGGGCAAACACTAGCCTTTCTTCCTCAAGCATGTTCTCTGTCCTTCCTGCTGCAGCTCATACAATTTAGGTACATTTTTCCAAATAGCCTCCAGGTGGTTCCTGATGAATCATTAGGACTTTTTAAAGTTTCTTGGAAGGTAAAGTCTGAGAGTGAAAAAGGTTCAAATTGGAACTTCCTTTCATCCCCACCACTGACACCAGGGAGAAGAAAGGCTTAACAGGGCTGGTCCTTGACTCCTGGGCTGAGTTCCACAATGGAGTTGTCAGCCAAGGACAGAGAATGCCAGATTATGAGACCCCTTAAAATTTGTCTTGCCTGGCTGGTTGTTAACAGTCAATCAGCTAAGAAACAACCTCCTGCTGGAGCACTGAAGCTCCAATTAATTCCTATACACGCAGTAGGTAGGTTACAGCTTAACACCTGTGTAATACCGGTGTAATAGTGAAGAATCTACACAGTGTAAAACAATCAATGTAACTAAACAAAATTTAATCACGGGCAGAACACAGACAAGCAATAGCAACCAACTACTGGGTCAACACTGGGTCAAAAATTTTGAAACTTTTGTCTGGGATAATGAGTATTCCTCCCAAATTAATACCACAGATGTTTTAAAGAGTAGCTCATGTTCCAAAATACGTTCTGACTCTGCACACAAAAAATAAGTTTCAATCTGTGAATTAAAGGATTTTTCAGTATGTCAGGGACAGACAGTAGTTCACACATTGCAACAGTTCTATCAAAATGAAGTAAGTGAGTTTGCTCTGAACATGCAACAAAAGGTTTAGTGGTCTGCTGACAGAAATGTGAATCTGTTACCAACTATTTCCTATGTTACTGGTTTGGTTTTTGTTTTGCTTTGTTTTGTTAAAAGTCTTTCCTTCGTATCCTAATATATAGTGATAAATGTCTTCTTAATCTGTGGAACAATCTTCATTTGCCTTCATGGCAGAGACCACCTTGAAGGAGCAAGTAAAAGCTTTAGTCATGGTTTCCATTTTTTCATTTGAATTCAATACATTCTAGTTAAATGGACAATTAATAGGTCACTTCCAAAATAGTAGTGTATCAGTCCTGGTTAATAAACAATCCCCACAGTTGATAATGGGCCTATGTATTCAGCAAGTCCCTGTATACACTCAGCTCATCCACTAAATCCCTTTTCAGGTAGACAGGGTTATATGGGAAGATGAGCTAGAATGAGTCTATAAAAGTCAGTTTCATTCACTGCTTTATTTTTCAGTCAAGTGCTTTAAATGGTGTCCAGAAAATCTCTTGGAATGTGAGACAGGAGAAAAGACTGGCACATAGAGTATTGCTTTATGGCCATACAAAAGGGCAACTGACCCTTGCCCAGGTCTTTTCAATGTGAAATGGTTCCTAAAGTTCATCTGCACAGTGAAAAATTGTGGTGAGGTCGCGTGTGGATGAGTAAAGTGAAAGTGGTGATTGGTCATGGTGCTGTCAGCCATTGTGGGAGAGCCAGGGCCATGTAAAACGCTCTGTGGGAAAGTGTCAGCCCCCTAAAGAGGTGCTCAGAAACTTGCAGCTCATTAAACTGCCAGCATTTGCTGCCTCACTTGTCAAGAATCATTCAACTTAGCAACTGCCCTTCTGAAACATTCATAAAACACATGCACATAGTCAGAAAGGGTTTGAATGCAACTGCGATAAGAAAGTATATGCTAGAGCACGCATTAGCTCCCATTCTGGTTTGGTCTTTTTACTCCATTTTGAAGGACTAGGAAATGCCTCCTCTCTTTGTATTTCTGAGCCATAAACATCTCAAATCACTAACAACACTCTTACACTGTGGCACATAAACTTCACAATCAGGGTTAAATCTAGATGTGGATCAGATGAAAATATATTCTAGATCTTAACCTTGAATAAATAATACTAGCCAAAATTCTCTTCAATTTATGTCTTCAAATTTCTATATTATAATTAAAAAAAAAGTGCATGCGTTTGACTGCTAAGACCAGAATGACTGTTCTATCTAAATAATGCTACTGCTTCTTGAATCCTAATGTATGCCAAGCAGACAATAAAATGCAGCATCCATTTTATGATCTTTCAGCTCTTTTCTTCTCCTATTTGCAAATGTTTATTGACACAGATTTTAAAAAGAGTTACTGATTTTTAAACAATCTTTTCTAGCAAACTGAAAACAAGGAGCTTTCCTAGGCTAGCTCCGTCTGGGTGTCTCAATGCCATTGGAAATCTCTCACAATTGCTCAGTGTACTTAAGTTTGATAAATCTTTGGAAACCTTCTGAATAGGATTGCTGTGATTTTACTAAGGAATTAGCTGCTGCCATTGCATCACCAATTAGTTTTCCAGAACACATTAAATCCTGCTGCTTCGGTTTACAGAGTAACTCAAGCATTACTGATGAAGCATAAAAACTTACTTGGAAAAGCAGTGGGGGATGCAGGGTGCTGACAGGACCCACCGCAGCATGCTGAGTAGAATGGCGGGGCTCGGAGAAAAAAGTGTTTGGAAAGAGCTGCAAAGAAAGCATAGATCTAATTGATTATCCATTGAGCTTAGGTGATATTCATAACAACAGCCTTCCAAAAAGTCAGTGTGTAAAGTCCTGCCCCACAAGTTCTTTTTCCTTCTTTCAAGATGGTGATATTTTTAAGGCAAACAATGATAATCCAAGTAATTGTTCTTTAAATTTTTACAAGGTTAGTTTATATGTATAGCTTAAGCGTTAACATGCAAAACTTTCACAATACATTTATCATGAGAATGAAACCCTGCAGATTCAAAATTTACCTCTGTAATTGCTATAATTATGTTTTTTTCTAAATATTAGGTTTGGACATGTTTAAATAACGAGTTTAATGCATCTGAGAAAGTTATTTTAAACAACTATAGTAGGCCTAATATCCTGGAAAAGGTCCCTTAAAATTAAAAATGAGAACCAAAATCTACAAGTGAATCCTGCCTCTTTTGCTTGTACTCTACTGCTGTTATTAGTACTCAAACAAATGAGGACTTAAATAAATAAGGAACCTTTAAGGAAAAAATATAAAATGCAATGAGATGATCATTGCTGACCTCTATGGAAACTTTTCCACAAACTGCAGGGCCTGATATTCTGCCATCCTGATATTGAACTCTGTCTTGCTGGGCAAGTGTTCTCATGCATTTAAAGAAACCACTTGCTGAAGAAGGCTCTACTTAGTACAATGAAAAAACTGCAAAATCATCTCATTTAATTAGGTAATACTTAGTAACATTTCCACAGATTTTTTTGAACCAATGAATTAGAAGTCTCTGTTATTTCTAAGAAGTGCTTCCAAGTCTTAGAAAAGGCTCATTTTCTAATAATTCCTTAGATTTTTCCATAAACCTCATGGGTTTTTTTTTGCTAATCTTAATTACCTTTTGATTTCTGCTGGTATTAATTGACTATGAAATATGGAATATTTTTTTTCTTTTGAAAATAGAAATATCATACTTGCTAAAACTGTGGCCTTGTAAAATGTGATCAGCATCAAAACACCTGTGTCACTTTCCTGTCTTACTTTAGGCAAAAAATAAACTGCTCTAGACTTTGTACTGTAATCTGTCTAAGTCTCTATAAATAACCTGATTATTTCAAAAAATGTAACTGCATACATAGATTTAAAAAAATTAAGAAATCATCAGTAACTGGGAAGGAAGATATATAAATGCATTTAAGCTATGTTCTTCATTTGCAAAGGTTTTTCAGCTGGAATTAAAAACAAAGATCACCCAAAATTATGTTCCTAAGTACATATTTGGGCATCTTAATAAGCTTTCTGATGTTCGGATCTGCTGATCTCCCAAAGCAATAAAATACTGCTCTAGAAACCTGATACAGAACATTTAAAAAATATTTACCCCTATTTTTTATCTGAATTCACACCAGCTTCAGTGAAAATTTCTTCTACTCTAATTGCAAATTAATGAGCATTTTTTACTACAGCTTTTCATTAACACTTTGCTGTTTCTAATTAAATATTAATATACTTCAAGAGAACTAACTGTCTACATTTGAGCTTGTATGCTTGCAAAACATTTACAAAGAGGAATCATTTATATTAGGCATAGATTTCTAAAGCTTCTGTTTCACATGAGACCATCAATGTGGAACTGTGTCACGAGGAACTTAAAAGCATCAAGAACTCGCAGCCAAATTTTACCTATCTTAGGTATTCAAGGGGCTTCAATGCAACTGGTAGGGTAAATAAGTTCAGAAGGATTAGCCTGTAATTGAAGCAGTACGGGAGATAGAGAAGGAAGAGACTTACTAGATAATCTCAGCCGTCCTCCTGAACATGAGGGCTTTTTCTTGGCAATACACTTGCTAATGTTTTGTCTGCTCCAGCTTTACCAGCTCCCGAGTGAAGAGCTTTTCCTGCATTCCTTGGGAGCCAGATTCCTCATGCTATTAGCAAGTTTCCTTAATAGGCAGGTAAAATTTTCCACTTCTAAAATTACAGCTCAGTATACACAAGGCACCATCCTCAATTTCTTTGTTTCCCTTTTGTTCACATCTCTCAAATAGCCCTTGACTGCTATAATGCCCTGCTCCCCTTAATCATTGCTTTACCACCTTGTTCAGGTCATCTGATCTTTGCAATACATGCCTACCCGTCCTTGATGCTCCCTGGTACAGTTCCTTAACTCTTTCTAGTTTCCAGCTCTTTTTTGACAATGTGATGCACATAATGGTATGTGACATAGCCCAGAGAGATATCTAAATAAATAAGAATTGAATAAGCTGTTGTGTCAGAGAGACAGCACACTCCTGCATGTAAAGACAGAGAAGCAGGATAGGATAGGATAGGATAGGATAGGATAGGATAGGATAGGATAGGATAGGATAGGATAGGATAGGATTTCTCTATTCACTAAATCTCTCAGCTTATATACAAGAGCTGCAAGCATAAAGGCGAGAAGATGGATCAGTATTAAAACTGAAGACATGCATTTTCCTTGAGAAAAACCTAAACGGGGGCACACATTTCCATGGATGCTGCTGGGAATGATTTAGCACACTAGTACAGCACCATGATGAAACAGCAGAGATCTCTAAGGCCTGGTAAGTTGATGGGAATTTTGCTTTTGTCTTCCTTGGGCTTTTTGCTTAATTCCCTCAACTGCTGTTTTCTGCCTGCATGGTGCATATGCCTCCAGGGGAGAACACTTGTTGAAGAAATAAGATGTAGAGGATATCCTCATAAGGTCTGAACCAGGTAGTTCCTGAGACAGTTTCTCAAGATTGATTTATTCTAGATCCTGTGGAATAAACAATGGCATTATGTCACCCTAAACCTATAGCCTAATATCTAGTTTATAAACTTCTTTAATGTGCTCCAACTACAGTGATGCACAAGTGAATTCTGTGTTAGGTATATCAAACCATGTCCCCAGGTGCTATCTGTTGAAGCAGTTGCACTGAAGCTGATGTGTAGGAGTTGCACAGTTACATCAACAAAAAATCTGGCATCACATAGGGATATTCAGCTCTACCTTGGGAGTCCTATGTAGAGAAAAGTGTTAATGCTTCACCCTAGTGTACACAAGTACATTTTTTTGTCCCTGACAGTAAGGAACTTTCATTGTATTAACTGGCTTCCAGTATCTCTGCGAAACCGCCTTAACAGAATGAAAATTGCTGGGGAAAAATGATATATTTAAAGTATATCTATTTCAGAATTATACTCAGTGTGATTATATCTGTAGGAATGACATGATACGTACGAGTGTTGAAGACAAGACAGGGAAAACATTGGCTATGTTTTAATTTTCTGGTCACATACATCATGGCCACTCTACCAATATTTGTTGCTCGAGCAATCTAAAGAAAACATTGTTTGCTATTCACATAAAGCTGAAAATTTCTGAAATGTCAGAATATTAGTTCTGTATTTATTGGCTGGAATGAAGTACACAGTAACCAAAAAGTAGCTTTTATTCCAAGCCATGCGGATTAAACATTAACCATGGGCCAAACCCTAAAAATTCATATTCAAGATACCTACTCCTTTTTCTGCTTAGCGTTCCCATTTCGTAAACACTGTGTGGTACTAAGCATTTCACAAAAGAGTGAGACTTTGCAGGTTTAGCCTCAGAGATGCATGAAAATGAAATACTGGAGTATGATATAAATGCCTTTTGGCACTCCAAAAATTATACTATATACACTATAAAGTAAGTATTCTATGCTTTAAAATAAAATTTATTGTGTCATAAATACAGGAGGATGAAATATCTAAAATGAAATCAATAATTTATTTTCACAATTTAGCGCAAGATAAATTCCTTGACACTGCGGCTGCTTACAAGGTTTTAGTAATAATGTTCATTTACGTTCAACTTTGTGAATTCACAACATTTTACAAACTCACAATGAAAGGATATTAAACATGAAAGTCAAACTCAAGCTCATCCAGTGCTAAAACTCAGAGAGTAGTTCAGACACTGACATTTTAAAATATACTGTAAGCCTTAAGTCTAAATTCAAAAATCCTTCCATAGTAAAAAGTCATACTAACAGAGGGATTAGAAGCTTTCCTTCCAACCCTCCACCATTTTGAGAGTAAGTTCCTAAGTACAATTCAGTTTAAATGGATTTATACACAGACAGAGCTCAGGCTGTGTGAAAACAGGCCTTAAGCTAAGCCCATACGAACAGCTCTCTACAGTGATGCCCAGGCTCCAGCCCTGATAGGCAAATTAAAAATATTATCACTGCAAGTATCACATTTCATCTGAGAAACTTAGATGGTTTCTGTTCATGAAGTGAGCACTAGAAAATTGCCATTTCCCACATTTTTCTGCTCTTGGCAATGACTAAAGCAGACTTTTGCAAAGCTGCAGGAAAGTTTCATCTCATGAACAGCTCCCTGCAAATAGTCCAGCAGCAGCTGTGGCATTAGTGGTTCAGCTGAGCCTCATGACTCTTGCTTCTGCTCCTGAACCGCGAGCCATTGGTCTGGTGATGAACCACAGCCACGTCCCTTGCAGTGTCTCTGTTCAAAGCGCAGGACTTCAGCAGCAGTCGCACACCCTAAAGCTTTTCAGACAGCCATAGGGAAACCCTTGGCAGAGAAGGGGACAGGTGCAGGCCATTGCCATCTCCCACGAGAGGGAGTCACCACCACATGGACTTGGCCACACTTTCTGCAAGAACTTGTGGTATGGCATCCCTCAGAGCTGGGGTTTCCCGCATGCCTCAAAGTCACTGGCTGCTCGCTTTCCATTACATGACGGCATGAATGCTCAAAGGAAGTCAAGTCAAAATGGCAGATGAGAGAGGCAGTTGCAGATTAGTTGTAAAAGGCTGGCAAACGTTCATAGGGTTTTACAGTCCTATGTAAAGTCCTAAAGTGTATTTCGAAATCCTGCACAAAAGGTGGATGAGAGAAGTCGGCTTGCATTCTTATGTTGAGTCTCAATGGGGCTTTTGAAAATTAGCAGATTAGTCACTCCAGAAAAGACATGTCACCAAAAAGTACTTGAAAAGTGTTAATGGCATGATCATCTTTTCCTCACATCTACAGCAGTATAGTAGATGATAGAGTCACGTGGCGGACTAGCTGAGGCCACATGAATCACTGTCTGTTTTCAGAGGCATCATCCTCATGCCTTATTAGTAAGGCATGATTTGATGTATGTGTACGACTTGTTTGTTTTCTTTGCCTGAAGAAACATGGGCAACAGGGTGTCTCAGACTGGTGACAATGCACAGGCAGGCTCTGGTGAGACCGCGCACCTCTGCAACAACAAAAAGCAACACCTAAAAGCCCACACCATTTGCAAAAGACTCCGTGGGTTTCCTGGTGTCAGCAATAAAGGCCACTTCCACCCTGTGGCAGAATCTTCTCTCCATGCCTTCTACAAAGCCTTGCTATTGAGAAGAAAGATGGGGATCTGGAAAGCTGGGGACTTACTGGCTCCATCCCCCTCCTTCGAGTTGCGCATGTGCTAGTGTGCCCACAGCACCTTCTGCTTACCAGTTCTTGTTAAACATCTTTCTCTCTCTCACTTAAATACCTTTAGGGGCATTACTGTCACTTCTCTGTCTAAAAGTTCAGTGTGTTGTCTAAGCTACTTGCCTGGGCCTCCTGCAGTCAATGAGAAGAAGTAAGTAGCTCTATGTAATGATACATCACCTCAAAATAGACGTCTAAGAAGATAAATTCCGTCATCCTCTGGAGGTGCCTCTCTCTGTATTGACTCTAGCTTAGACAAGGTATTTAGACATCTGGATTAGACAAGACACCTACTTTTTTTAAGCAGCTAATGCAATCTGTATTGCCATTAAGGACACTGTAAAAACAGTAATGATAAAATTCAGCCATAAAGGTACTAAAACTATTTTCTTTGATTTTCAACACATTACAATTTGTTTAGAAATAATTTCCTGAAACAAGCTGAAATTAGGGTCACATACTGCAAGAGGGCAGTTTACTGGTTTCTCATTGCTGCCACCCTAATTCAAAATCTTACCATAGGCCAAAATGCACCATTTATCCCAGCATTAAGCATTGCTTAGCTAAACATTCCTAGCTCAACCACAATTTACTAGCTGCAGTATTGCTAGCTCCATCCAGCCCAAAGTGTCAAGGTTGGTTAAACATCATTAAAATGAAAAAATAACAGAGTAGAGTCTTTTTCTTTTCTTTTCTTTTTTTTCTTTTCTTTTTTTTTTAGCCTGTAGGGGTTTTAATCTTTTTACGTGTGTAAGTAACGATACTCATTAAGCGGATGAAACATATTTTTTCAAGGTGAAATCTGGGATGCTTCACATAGTACATGATTCCAGGTGCTGGGACTTTAGCAAAGAACACTAAATTGTCCAAGATTCATGAGAAGCGTGTAAAGTCCTCCACAGACAAGAAAATAACTCAGCAGAATTGCATGCTAGAATATCAGGAAAAGGCAGCCTCTCAAGGGAAATTTTCATGAGGTCTTCAGCATAAAACAAAGGCCACTTATTCTCCAGTCTGATGACCCACAGCCTTGGTGACTGAAAATATTTTTGTGCCTAACTGTAAAATGATCTGGGTCTATATATCTGATATTTGTAAATGCCTCCTACTGTTTTGCATACTTGCACCTGTTTTCATTTTGAAAGGATTATCTCTCAATTCTGCTAAGAGTTATGATCGACCACAAAAGTACCACTTAGAAAAGTTAGAGTAAGAATTAGTTTGCAAAGCTGAATTGTGCAAGAATGATATTTTTGTGGACCACTTTTGGTAGGCAAGTGGAGGCACAGAACCTGCCTTCCAAAATTTAGGGGAGTTTGTTAACGTTAAAAAATCACAACACAATGAAACCCGAAATCTGCATTCAAGAACTAAAGAACTTGTCTGATAAGATTCATCATTGTCTTTCATCTGTTTTCTAAAAAACATGAAAAATATGCTTTGAGATTTCAGAAGATCAGCTCATTCTGCAGTATAAAAAGCATTTTACAGAAATTAATTCCCTTACTGTGGGCATCAATAATTCCACAGCTTCCCCTCTGTGAACTGCTTTCTGTTCCTACAAACCCTGACCACTGGTTGCCTTAGTGCTGCCTTGAGATCTTCTAGCAGTGCTTAAACCTGACTAAAGATCAAACTCAGAAGTCTCTTCCTTTCTCAGAGATGCTGCAGCAAGTGTGGCCAGAGGCAAGAGCACCGTCCGGCCAAAGCTTATATTCCCTCTGAGCCTTGATTGACGGACTGGTGGCCAGGTCGCAGAGTGTAACTGGCACCAGTCTGGCTCTGGCAACCTTACAACAAGGACAAAGATAGCTTTAAAAGCATTCTGCAGCTACTTTTCGGTTATGCTGAGTACCTCAAACTGATTCTAATAAATGGCGCATAAAGGTAATTGGAAGCAGGAAAAGATCCTACATCATGGAGAAATTAACTTCTTGTGATTTCTGATGGTCATAGGAACTCCTCTGTTTCAAAGATGAACGTTTAAAACAATGAAGAAGTCAACACTCCTGGAAAACAGGGCAAAAGAAAAGATGCCGAATAGAGATCTCTTCCCCCCACCCCACCCCACCCCACAAGAAACCTTCTTTTCCCCAGAAAACACCTGCAAAACAGGAGAATCTTGAGGCTTGTTAGTCTGCAACTTGTTGAGTGAAGGAAACAACTTCCAGAGGCTAATGAAAATCTAAAGAGAGCTGAGAGTTAAAAGCACTCAGCTCTTTTCTGCCTATAGTTTTAGTGAAAGTCACAGTGTTACATGTCACTTGAGGACACAGTCTGGCTGCCAGTCAGTTTGTAATCAATAATTAATGAGCCTTTATTGGAATAAGATTCACTAAAGGGGGGTCCCAGATGAAGAAGAAAATCACTTAATTCCAGTAACTCAAATGTGTCCTGGTTGTTATAAGGAATGAAACACAGAGGTTTTACTAAAAGTGAGAAATAAAGTATTTTGACTAAAATAAGAGTGTTGGAAGGCATAATTAATGTCATTATCACATCGAGGGAAAAAGTGATGCTGGTCCAGAGAGTTAGCCTGCAGAGGAAAACTTGGTTTTCTTTCCCTGCATTGCTACTCATTTTCTCTGCTACCTTAGACAAGTCACTTCATTTTTTTTTCCCCTTTTTCCTCCTCTGTGCAACAGAGAGAGGAAGTGTCCCCAGCACATTGTGATGATAAATGCATTAAAATGTGAAGTACACAAATGTTAGCGAAACAGAGGCCACATCCATACCGTAGAATGGATGCTGAACATTATGAGACCAATTTATTTTTAAGTTGTACTTGTTCTAATTGTCTTTGTGTGTTATATGTGCTGTACTATACTGCATTCTATTCTATTTCATTCTGTTGCTGTAGGCAAAAATCCAGTAAGCTCAATTTTTCAGCAAATTTTGCAAGACAATATCTGTTATGTTTGTATTATTTGTTTCATTGTGCTTTTCAGTCTTGTTTCTCTATTACTCTATCAAAATACCAAGATAAAAGCAGAAAGACAGATTCCTGACACGTATGTACCAGTGAACATGTTCAGGCTATAAAGCACTTACTGTCATTTTCCTCCAGGGCAAATTACTTGAGAAGAGCAGAGATTCTCAGAAAGTGATTTCAGGTATCTGAGTAACTGTGTACTTCTCACTGAGGTCACTCTGACCCAGTGTCAGCCAATACTTCTGGAAACCAGGTCACAAGGAAGGATGTGGAATGGACCTCTTCAAAGCCTCTCCTATGCTACAGCAGACTGCATCCCATCATCCTCTGGATGATTTCGCTATGCCGAGGAAAACTGCCAAGTCTTATAATTTATCCAGAAGGTAATGATATCTAGCCAGTGGAGTACAAGGAGAGGGATCAAATCCCAGATTAGTGAGCAGAAACTGAGGACCTCCTCCCCACTTAAAGTCAGGTTTGTTAGTTTGGTCAGAAGTTTTGTCATAAGCTTTCCTCACCCTTGAACAGGAAGTATGAACTATATAGCTATAATATGTTTCACTGGGAAATACTGCTTCACAACAGTGTAATTTTTAAATGTTTCTGCACATTGAGAACACACTCCAGGGGTCCAGTGTCTAAAGGCAGAACCAGTTTCTGCACAGCTTTACTCAGTCATGTCTGCCAATACACACTGTATGCAAAATTCTAACAAAGCAGAAGGCAGGATTTTACATCTATTTATCCATGTAAAAGGTTTTGAAAGAGAAGAATCAGACCCATGGCATAAAGGTTAGAAGAAATCCAGCTCAGTGAGACAGAAACATAGAGCTTGACATATCCGAGGCGGCTGGTGGGACCATAGTTCACCATTCTGTCGCCAGCACTGGTTAGTAATGGTGCTTCAGAGCACGAGGCAAGAAATCCTAACGCAGGAATCCTAAATTGACATAAACTGTCATACCACTGCAGAAGGCAAGTGAGTTTATCACCTGGCAATACTCCTTCTGCTTTTCCTTCTTAACTTTCCTGTAACATGCTGCTTGTTCATGCTCCGAAGTCAGAATAATTTCAATTAATTTTAAAAGACTATACTTTCATTGTATTTAATTTTTAAAAATCAATGTAGCAATGGAAAGTCATGATTTTAATCTTTTACAGACAGCATAAAGATATTTCTTTCAAGAGCGCTCATTATATGAGGTATCTTATGGTGTGATATCTTGTTCAGTTCAGTTTTTTCCTTTATAATAATAAAGGATAATTTTGGAGAAGTGCTCAATATACATATACATGCATACATATACAGATAAACACCTGAAATTATCAAACTAAATCCCTCAAAACTTGTAAATTATGGGAATGGAAACTTGCTGACAGAACTCTGCTGTGAAGGTTACTTACAAAGGAAAAGGCTGCCCTGACCAGATGTCACAGATCAAGAGTGCCATCCCGCCCGGCCTTCTTTGCAGCCATGGATGAGAGTTTACAAAAAATAATACAGGATTTTCATTCTTTAGCACTTTTATAGAGTGTTAAAAGGTATCTTAAACTGGAGTGATTTGTTCATGTTTTTCCTTGGTAGAAGCTTTAGATACATGTTATTTTTGGCACTGCAAAAAGGTTTAGCTTATTCAGTTCAGTCCCCAGTGTGATTTTATATTCTTTGCTTTCTGAAAACTTTTGGTGGCCTCACTGGTATTTTGGGCTGTATCAGCAATACAGATTACTGAACTGAATAATTTTGATTTTTTCAGTTCTACTTTCTACAGCAGCTGTATTTTTTTTCTTTTAAATATCCTGGATATTGCCAAGATATTTTGTTAGAGCATTTTTAGTCCCTGCATGACATATAAGGCACTTGCTAGTTCAGAAAGATAAAAAAAAACAATTTACTTTATCATGGTCAGTAGTCTTCCTAAGGACTCAGGACAAAATATTCCAAAGTGTCATGTGGTTTGGGGGGTCCAAACAGCAGAATGTTTGTTCCTCTTATAACTCAAAAAAAAAAAAAAAAAGTGAATCGAAAACCTTACCTAGTCTTAATTCCTTAGTTAAAATATGTTTCATTACTCCCTAAAGCCTAAAAATTCTTATTCTAACAAAACACTCTTTTGCCCCGTTACTACATAAACAAGAAACATGACAGACACATTGCTTAATTACGCAAGCCTTACTCACAAGTTTAAGTGTCCAGTGTGTGAACAGTTCCACCAGAGTGTGCCTGCTCTAGAGAGAAGAAACTCCTTTGAAACCACAAAAGCTGGCTCGAGAAGGCATTTCTGACCCAATTTATATTTATGAAAGTTCATAATCTTACAGTACTCATCACTTTAGGCCACGTAAGTCAGCTCAGGTTCTATGTGTATTTGTTGCATGTCTCATACGTTAGTGAGAGACTTTTTTCTGAGTGCATAATGCATGAGGAAACCTAGATTTTTCTCTCCGCTCAAACGTGAGGTCCTGGTTCTTCAGATGAAAACTCCCTCTGAAATCCCTGGGAGTTGTGCGATCAGACTGTAAGCCACTAAGAAGATCTGACCTTGCAATGCATTGCTAAATTCACAACTGCCACTTTTGTCCCACTGGACAAAGGAACTAATCCTGGAAGTAAGCGTTCGGAAAACTGGACATTCAGTAGTGTCTGTAATACCTAGAAGAAGTTTACCTATAATCATGAGCGGCAGGAAATCTCCTGTCTCCCCCGGTGCTTTGTAAAGAGAAACACAGCATTATCTTTAGAAGTTTTTGAGAAAAAGAATGTGTGTACCTATTTCTGTAAAGGTGTACTTACCCTGTTTCCTGAGCTAGTCTACACTGTCAACTTATACACAGAAAGATATGCTTAAATAACTGAGATCTGGAATATTCGGAAAAGTTAAAGTACATTTCTTTGACTCAGTCCTGCTTACCCTAACAGTATGTCAGGCAAAAGGAACACAAAATGTTTTGGATTTTGCAGAACAGTTTGTAGGGTTTAATCAGAGTAAAATAAATTATATTTGAAAAGAAAATGACTGTTACTAATTCTGGGTCTAAAATGAGACTTTGGGGGTTATGCCTTAACATCCTCATTCAATAAACATGCTTCTGCTTGTCTTATTTTCATTTAAGCGCTGAAAATACCACAGGAGGCTGAAATAAATCGATATATCATAACGAAACGGCAATATACAATACAGATGGTGAGTCTAACACTGAATTTTATGAATTAAATTTTAAATTGAATTCAAAGCTTCCACCACGGACAGAAATACACACTCCTACAACTGGATTTAAATTATTTTTGTTCAGACCAAATACATTTACATGAAAATTAGCACACTACAGAAATTTCTTTTTTCTTTTTTCTTTTTTTTTTGTAAAAACGCATATGTCGAAATCAGTAATACTCAGCTAAGTGTGGGCCCGCTAGATAAAGCCATAGCCACCGCGTGATGCCCCGAAACCGTGGGCAGCTCGGGTTGCCGGCGCATTGCGTTAACCCGGTACCCGCGGCAAAAGTCTCATGGAGATTCATCACCCCGGTAAAGCACGGGCTTTGCTTTTCACACCGAATCGGATCGCTGATTAGGGATCTTTTACACAGTTGTGAAGTTGGGGGGGGGGGGGGGATTTGGTTTGTTTTTTTTTTTTTTGTGGCGAATATCGTCCCTCCTGGTTTTGTCCAAACTGCCAGCACATCGGCCGCTTCGCCCCAACGGACGTTCCCGGCGGCGGCGGGAAGAGCCCGCTCTGCCGCCCGCGGCCATCCCCGGGGCGCAGGCCACCTCGGCGGCGGCCGTCACCCCCCCCCCCGCCGAGGGCCGGAGGACCCCGAAACCTGCCGACTTCAGACCCTCGCCCTGCGCCTGTCCCTGCCGGCCCTCTTCCGCCGCGGCACCGGGAAGGCGCGGCCGTTCAGAGCCGTTAAAAGCACCGGTCGCTGACGCGCTCCACAGGTGCGCGCGGCGCTAACGGCCGCCCTCCGCGGCAGCGGGCTGAGCCGCGCCCCCGCCGCCCTCGCGGGCACCGTTTCCCCAGCCCGCTCCTCAGCTCCGCCCGCCGCCGCCGCCGCCGCCGCCGCCGCCTCCCCGCCAGGCCGGGGCCGGGGCTCCTCCAAGGAGCCGGGGCGCGAAGGGGGCGCTCCCCGCGGGGGCCGGGCGCGGAGCGGCAGGCGGGGGACACGCTCACCTGTGGCCGCCGGCGGGAAGACGCCGCCTCTGTCCGCCGCCGGAGCCCGCGCTGGCAGGCGGCCGCCGTCCGCCGCCGAGGGGTTGAGCACTTGAAAGGCCCATCTGGTCGGGAAGGGACCGCCCGACGGGCTGATTTGTTCCGCCGCGGGGCACAGCTTGAGGGGGACGGGGCTGGCGGGGAGGGGACGGAGCTGGGCAGGGCTCTGCGGCGCCCCGACCCGCAGCAAGTTCTCGATGAGGAAACTTTTGCCCAGGCTGCCGAAACCCGGCGCCGCCGGCAGGTTGAGCAGAGCCGAGGAACCCACCAGGTCCCAATACAGCGCGCTGGGCAGCATAGCGAGGGCGGCCCGGCCCGCCCGGCCCGGCCCGGCCCGGCCCGGCCCGGCCGCCGCGGCCCCTCAGCGCGCTGGGACGGGGCGGCGGGCTGCGGGGCGCCTGGCTGCCGGGCGGGCGGGCGGCGCGGCGCGGAGCGGCGCGGCCGGGCGCGGAGCGGCGCGGCGGGCGGGCGGGCGGGCGGCTCTGGCGGGCCGGAAGGTGTGTCCGAGCTCATTCATTATTATGTCAGCCGGGCCGCGCGGTGACGGACGCGGCCAACAAAGCCGCCGGGCCCGGCAGCCCCCGGCGGGGTGGCCGCCCCCTCTCTCCCTCCCCTCGTCCCTCCCTCCGTCCCCCGCCCGCCCGCGGGGCCCCGCGCAGCGCAGCGGGCCCGCGGGGTCGCACCTGCGCGCGGGGAGGCGGCGGGGGGCTCCGGGCCGCGGCGGCGGCGGCATCATTTCGACCCCGTGATCTCATGAGGTAATAAGAAGATCGGCATGAGCTCACTCCCTCTGGGCATTTCTATCCGCTCTTCTCTTCCCCTGGATTTTTAACATTCGTCCCCATAAATCTCGCTGAGATCAGCACCGTGCTCTTAATCATGTTTTCCCCGAGATGTGCGGACGGCGCTTTCGGCTTAAACATCTTTTGGCAGGAGTGGTGCTGCCTGTTTCTACTTGTTTGTGTGCAGGTCACTTGCTTGTTTCCTTACAAACCGCCTAACGTGGCAGAGACCTATCGTAATTTGCCTGTTAAAACACACACGCGGAAAGTTAAGTTGAATGCCGTTCCCAAACACATGAAAGTGTCTTTGGGAACAGTGAAGTTAATTTGCACACAAATCCTCTGACTTCAAGCAGCTGCTAACCAGGCTCTTCTGCAAAATCCTCTGGACCAGGCGTGTCCGCTACTGGTGCATAGCAGTAGGGGCATGATCCCAAATTGTGGCCTGGGATGCTATCGCAGGGCAGTCGCTAACTGCAGCCAACTGGAGAAGTGGAAGTGTTTTCAAACTCCAGGTGGGAACGATGTTTTTACTGCTGAGCTACTAGGTAATAGTTCAGGAGAAGTGATTTAATCACTCAGATGTCCCAGGCTTTCCTTCATGTCCTAGGGTGGCACCACCATGTGGGCACTTACATGGTTATCTGAGGTCGGTGCTTCCCTGGGAAGACAAGACTGGCAGCTCTTGCTTTTGCCCTAGGGGCCCGGGTAGTCCACTCTCCAGTCCTCAGCAGTGGCTGTACGTATACAGAAGAATAAGAAGAGGACAAACCTATCCGATACTTTCCCCCGATATACTCCCATTCTCCAGCTCATCTCAGCTCAAGGGATTTCCTGCACTCAAGATCTGAAGGCCTTCATCTCTGTAAACTCAAGATACTAACATAAGTATTTTACCTATAAGCATTTTGAGACTCCTGTGTGATAGGGAGGCATAAAATTTAGCTCACTGCAGCATGGAGTGTATTTGAAGGTAGTAGGTATCACTGTAATATGAAGAAGAAGAAATATATATTACGTTTCTAGAAGAAAGACACAGGTCTCCCCAGGAGAGCACCTGCTTTTTCATTGCAAGTCGCTGCCTTTCTAATTACCCCTCATAAATTTATTCACACTTAAGGATTTATTCTGTCTTTTCTTTCACTGGTCAGATTCTCACAGAGTTCCCAAGGGCCTGAGACACTGAAAACCATAATTCAATGCTTGGGAAAGTGCAGTTGGTCCATCCAGCTGTGCTGTGTGAATAAAAGGTATTCACCATGCAAAAGATAGTTGTCAAAGACAGCAGCTTTCAAAGAGAGGCTTGGAGTTTGGTTTCCTTCAAAGCTGTTTCTCATCCCAAAGTGTCTGCTATTGTGTGGTGACTGTCATAAATGTGCTATATCTGTTAGTCTCAGCTGCGTAGTTCAATAAAGTATGATGAGCAAGTTTCTGTGAAACACAAGGCTTCCAGGTGCAGCACTTGACAACTGCTCTGTTCCGTTGATGAGTGCCATCTATGACACAATGGGTTAACAATTCATGTCAGGTTTAGTCTGCAGTTCCCAGGTACAACTCATTCATGATGATGACTGTTTCAGGAGTTTACTACCTCTCTCCTCTTTTAATCCATCAATGACCTCTCACTCATACTCTGGCTCCACTTCCTTAGCTGTACCATCAAAACACTGCAAACAGGATCAGCAAACTTAATCCGAGTTTTAATTAAGACAATCAACAAAGGTTATTTTTCAAGGAATTCCCATCACACAAATCAGTTGTGTGAGCTTAGGCCAGGGTGGCACTGGAGAATAGCAGAATGAACTCATTAAAGCAGGACAGCCTCTAAGTGCTTCGTTTCAGGGGAAAACATCTCGCTAGCCATGCCAAACAGCAGTTAGCAAATTCTGTTTATCCTCTGGCCATGTGATAATCAGGTACAGTCAGGTCTGGGAAATGTTACCTTTCTAAAGCTGCAGAGAATAGTGATTTAGCAGAAAAGTATAGGTTCCTCATCCTTATTTGGGGTATGAACTGGCCTGAGTGTAAAAGCAAGTGGCATCCCTAAACTCAGATCCTTTTCCATGAATGCCACCTGGAAATGTGTGACAAATGGATCCTTAGCCAGGGACCTGGAAAGTCACTGCATGTATGTTAGCTGGATATATAGAGTGAGCAGAGACGATATTCACATGATGAATATCTCATTTGTTTTCATCTGATTCTGCAGACTTTGAAAGTATTTAGTTCATATTTGGATATTGCCAATTTACTAATTTACTTTCACCTTAACCGGAACAAAAGTTTTCCTTAACTAGATGGATATCTGGCTTGTTTTGGGGGAACAGAGGATATTAACACGCATATTTCTCAGATTTCAGTGTTTGAAAAGGGTTATATGAACATTCATGAAATGCCCAGCACTCCCTGTTATGCCTCCTCATGGGGAGTCCAGGGTGCAGTCTTACTGCCAAGAAAGACGGTTTATTTAACATGTCAAGCGTAGTCAAATCAAAGTCTCCCCTTTCTACATCAGCTCTGCTCTTTCTCAATTGCTTTTCCTTCCTTGAATTGTGGGGTTTCTCTCTTGCAGCTCCTTCCTTGTAGTAATTCATATTAAGCTGAATCCTGCCTCTAGTTCACGCTTTTTCTTACAAAGCTTTCCATTGCTTAACAGGAGGCATGCATGTTAGCTGTCAGACGCTCCTTCTGACTTTCTTTCCAATAACCTCTCACTTACTTGTTGACGTATTTGACTTACTTTTTTAAAACTTCCAATATATGGCTAGTCATTAAGCTGCAGCGGTCAACAACAAAACCCAAACAACAGAACTAATTCTTTATTCTTTAATCATTTCCTTATTTCTCACTCTACCAGATTCAATCAACATCTACGTTATTTGCCAAATTAATATACATTTAATTTTCCTGCCACCCATTTTAACAACCAGAGCCACTCTGGTGAAGAAAGCTGCTTAAGGGTTAGGTCTACGCTCTGGTAAATTGCTCCAAGGTATCCACAGGGTAATGGGGGGCGCTCTTTTATTTTACTGCATAGGCTATATTGGAAGCTGGCAGCAGAAGTATCTTGGGGGAAGATACATTGTCCAGGACCTTGTGCTAGCAGCAAGTTAAAAAGCCTTGTACTTCAAAAGAAGCTTGTAAAAGTCCTACCTAGTCCAGGGCAAATTCACACCTGCTGTTTCTGACTATAAGAGTTTTCCAAACGGCATCTCCAATCAGCATGGGTAAAATGTTCAAAACTGGTTTTAAAACAGATCTAAGTCATTTCAATGCTCTTTACATTCTATTAAATTCAGATACACAGAAGCTTTAGCACAGCTGCCATTTCTACCTGTGAAGACCTCGCATGGTGTGAACCGTCTGCCTCCACACTTCCAAACCATGTTCTTTGGCAGCTGAGATACTCAAACAGTATTACTGCCATTTTATTCAGTATAGCCAAGAACAGGGACCTCAATATAGAAACAGACACACGCTCACAGGAGACAGAGATGAGGTAATTGAATACAGGTCTTTTCTAATGCTCTCTTTGCTTAGGCGTGCTAAAGGCGGCTCTACCCAGTCGTAATTTCAGTGGATTCTGTGCATGACATTTTAGTGACATCTATTTTAACTCACTTACTGATGACTTCCAACTTTGCTTTTCCAGCAAAAATAATGCCATACCCTCTCTCCTTGTCTGCTTGTAGGCTTTGGAGTGACATATTCCGGTCAAAGGAATAATGCATGAATCCGTAGTGTACGCACACTTCCTGGGATTTACCCTGAAGTTCTCTGTCACCAAATGCCCTGGACTTAGGCACCTTAATGCACTTCTAATAACATAGTCATCTGCCATTTTGTGAGTGAGATGCATTTTTCTGCACTTCTTGGAGAAGTGCCTCATATTGTTTTGTCTGTCCTAAGTGCGATAGGTAGCAGTCCGCAAAAGTACAATCTTCAAAATAATACCAAGCTTGCCAAGCAAAGGCCGGGTGTCATCGCTGCAGAACTACTATAGGCTTTTAGCCAGGTATTGCTCCAAATTTCCCCTCCCTGCTGAAAAATGCCTCACCTGACATTTTAGTGATAAGCATATATGGGGAGGCTGAGGGTCACACCTGGAACTCCGTGCGGGAGGCACCCCAGAACGACAGCAGCAGCAGCAACAGCCTAGGTATTCAGCAAGCTAGGAGCAAAGCTGGTATCTGCAGGAGGAGTTTAAGTTTTGGTCATGAGTTTAGTTCTAAGTTCTTGTACCATCCCCAGACTATTCTGGCTTAAAACTGCTGCTTTGGCTACCATGAAGCTTAGGGCACAGTTTAAATAGAAAGCATGGCACCTGCATGATGCACTAAAGCACTAAGCACTAAGTAAAGCACTAAGCTGGTGTGAGCTGACTTCTTAAGCATAGTTTACACCAAAAAATGTTGGAGTAACTTTCACTGGACAGACTTTTGCTAGATGAGTGTCACTTACCCGCACCACTTTATCGTTAGATGTCCCACATGCAGCCCAGGCTTTTCTGTCCTGCTTTCCTTCTGTTTAATTTCTGACACTTACTTCTCTTCCTACCTCCCACTGTTTTTATACAGCCCTGACATCTTGAAAGCGATATTAACTTTGCCAGGTTAGTCAAGCCTTTGAGAAGTTTAGGTTTAACTCAAGCATTTCACAGCACTCCTGGCTGAATGTAAGTGTTCACCAGGAAACTCTGCTGTGCTGAGGAATCACCATCATCCTCAACAAATACAGATGGAATTAGCATTCTTTCAATCCAGGTCCTTAAAAAAACTTTTCAATTTCAAGTGACTAAAATCATTTCCGTCAAATCTGGCTTGGCAGTAGATCTCAGCAAGTTGCAAAAAAATACACAGAAGTGAAATGTTGGAAGTGTGAAAAGAAATCGATTCCCTGTCAGTTATGTTGCAGATGTGCAGAAATTCCTACCACAACGTGCACCCTGGCTTCCAAGCATGATTTTAACACGTGTTGAAATCTGGCTATATGAATGTGACTGGAACATTTAAAACCATGCTTCTCCCTGTAGAAACCACACATGGAAAACTTCTGTCCTCATGGATTTTATTTGATGAATTTCATTTTCATAGTTGGGATTTTTTCACTAATGTGACATATCAGGAATAAAGTGAAACATGTGAAAGAGAGCTTATATGATGCAACTTATAATTTACATTTAATTAAGTAGTAGCAGGATCTACTGTTCCTGCTCAGATACAAAGGATTCAGAAGGCAGCATATGAAAAATACAATGAGCTCTTAGAAGATGACTTATGTTCCTAAGAATAAATCTTATTTCCAACTCTGCTAATGTGTAATACAGAGCTTATCCAATAGTCTGTATAGCATTGCCTTATGTACCTTGGTATGATTTACTGTCCGCACAGCAGTGCTGTTACTTTAGGGATCTGGTGAAATAAAAAACAGAGCAAGGTCCTTTCTGAGTGTCTAGGGTATTTCACACAATTTGTACTGTGTACCTTTGCAGTCCTGGGAAAGTGGTGGTGTTAAAGACTTGTGTAATTGTTTCGGGGAATGTGTTTTGATATTGGATTAATCTGTTGAAATCCATGTAGTGCTCAGAAGTACCAGGTGGTCAGAGCACTGTGATCCTCTCACAGATCGTAGTGTCCAGCTGTTTTTTTTACCAAAAGACTAAGTTATTAAATGTCCTTCTAGCAATTTATAGCTTGAAGTAGTTTAAAGAAGGTGTGAGAATCACCATTTCCTTCTGCCCCCCTCCCTTGCCAGGAGGTTTCTTCTGCCAGTTCTCTCCCATCGTCCATCTTCCCCCTATTTCCTATTTTCTGCTGCTGCTACAGTTTCCAAGGCTTTAGCATCTTCAGGATGGACAAGGGGACAGCACACTGCTGAACTACTCCAGCGCAGGTGGGTCTGTCTCCAAATACAGATGGACAGATGGATGGGGTTTTTTCTATTCCCGATGTATGTTTTAATTAATATACTTTTTTTTTTTTTTTACTGTACTAAAAGAGCCCTACAATAACATACACACAGATAATATTACTGAAAGAGAAATCAGATACCTTCATATTATCAGGTAAAATTCCCCCAAGCTGAGAGTTCCCCCCCAAGCCTGAGTTTTCCTGAGAGTTTTCCTTTCCATGATTGAAATCTTTGGAGTCTGCAGTATAAACTGAGATATGAAGAACTCCACCAATAATCCCTAGGACTGTAGTAGGGAGGCAGTTCTCTATAAGCTTTTAACTTTGCTGAGAAAACATGCTGTGGTTACAGCTTGCATATTAAGTAGGTGCATGTTTCTTTGCTCCTCCATGTTTTGTCTTACCATGATAAGGCTGTTAAGAATAATATGTGCCATTTTGCTACATGTGCCTCCTTCGAAGCAGAATCAATCCAGTTACTTTTTTAAGTAAGTTCCTTAAACATTACAAATAAGTATTTCCCCAAAACAGCACAGAATAAAAATGTGTGTGCATGAAAAAAAGAACATTTGCCCATATATTCTCACTGACTTCATTGATTTGTTTCAAATTTAGCAACATAATTCAGGGGAGCATGTGGAGGTGGGTTACTGCATTCAGAAGTCTTTTACCCTCAGAGGTGAAGGTTCACAATTTGGTTAGGTCCCAAATGGCTGGCTTGGATGACGTCAGTACTTCCTAACTGAAGTGTTAGACAGTATAATGAAATTTCAAGGCAAAGAAAAACACAAATAGTTTCTGCAGTTGTGAAAGGAGTAAAATCTTGAAAGCAAGGTCTCAACCCAGCATTTACAATCCACTTCTGTGGTCCATTAGTAAAGCAAAACTCCCACTCCAGTAACATTGCATAAAAAGTACTGGACTGGTTCCCTGTGGCAGTTTGCCTTTACCACACACCATCATAACATCAAGGATTTTTTTTCCCCCCTGAGGGAAGTCTATTACCACAATACCAAAAGAAAGGATACTGAAATTCAGAGCAAAGAGGACAATAGGATCCGAGCTAGATGTGCTTTTCATGTGGCATACAAGAAAATAGAGATTTGCCAAAATTTTGCTGAAAGACAAGTAGTTAAGTAAATAAGCATCAGTTGTTGAACACAGCCATTCATTTATCCAAAGTCAACATCTTTTCTCTGTCTACAAGTAGAATAACTGCAACCCATTTTCAAAGGAAGACTGGTGCAATTGCCAGTTTGATATTAGTAATGGAGCACTTTGCCTGCACAATTCAGGGACCATCTTTTGTGCAAGTCTAGTCAAGATGTCACTGAAGAAAATAGCAATATTTCAGTCTGGTACTCTTGAAAGGTTCGAGCCCACCCCATCCAGCTAGTTGAAAGGTTACATGCCATGCTGACCATGGCAGCTGAGCACCACTAAAGTCAAGATGGCCATTCAGAAGAGTTAGGCTTTTGGAAAACCGGACCTTAAAATTTTCCAAAGGAAAACTCACTGCTTAGCAGTCAGAATTGTTTTGCTATTTTTCTGCTTACAAAGGAACTTTTCATTTTCATGGTAACCAATAACAGATTGAAGTAAAACTCCCATACACCCAACTACTTAGGAAACAGGCACAAACGCTTCACAAACAATTTGGCGGAGGGGAAGGACTGCGAAGCTGCAGTGAGGGTTATAGTATGCAGGAGAGCAGGTTGGGATTTCTGCTTAGCAGCTGACGAAGCTTTTATTGCAAAAAGCAACGCAGGGACCAGCAGGCTGACCAAGTACCATGACCCAAAGAAAAACAGCATTTCTGCAAACACAGATAACAACACCCAAATCTACTTACCCTAATTTATCCTACTGACTTCACTGGGGCTAACTGACAGACTAAGGCAAGGAAAATTTGGTCCTGCTAAGTAATCTCCAAATTGATATTTTGCATTTAAGTTGTTACTTTCTGGGAAAGTCTGCTCTATGTGTTACAAACCTTTTTTGTTGTTGTGTTTTACTTTGTTTCTCTTCGCCATTGCTGTTTGACGTGCATAGGGCACTATGCCATTTGCATCACATCTTTCCTGCACATGATCTATAGGTCTGTAAAATGCCCCTGTTTTTCACAGGAAGAGCTAGTGATCCAATAAAAACTAGTAAGAGCAGGATTGGAAAAATATTTCAAGACTAATTACTCTTTCATAGTTTATTTAAAATCAAATAGATCTTTTTTTCCTGGAAATTCTTTATATTTAATGAACTAGAGCTATCACAGAAAACCATTAGCATTTATTAAACTTTCTCTGGAAATTTTTTATTTGCCAGACTGTAGAAGAAATGTATTTTCCTGGTTGTTACTGATACGAATGACAGAAAAGACACGTTTACTTCTGTGTACCAACTTCTTACTAATAGTGTTCTTCTCAGTTGTTTCCAAAGCCTGAGACACCTGAATGTTTAAGCACTTATCTATCCGAATACAGTCTTGTCTCATGTGAACGTCTGCCAGGCAGGAACTGGGCTGTCAGCTTCATCCCATCAAAAAGACTTTCAGTGCCATGAGCTGAAGGCAGGTTCCAATTGTTAAGTCATTCTTGCCTGGGCTGAATTTAAAGTCAGGCTCCTGGAGCGAACGGAAGTTGCTGGAGGCAACTGTTCAGCAAAAGGCGTTAAAATCATATGTCTAATAATTATTCTTTTGACTCAATTGCCCATTTACTCTTTATTTTTATATCCAGTGGAACCTGAGGGCAGCAAATACTGCATGAGGGGAACAAATCCTGTATAATAGTTCTTGTTTTGGTACATTCACTCAGTAGTGATTTATTAAGGACTGCTGAATAAGCCTGATTAAAATGCATAAACAGTTCTGAACAGTAAACAACCATGTCTAAGGATGAAAAAATGGGACCCACATGCTGTGCATGGAAATTGCCCTTAACAACATGGCCTATTGTTGAACAGATAGGAAGCCAAAGGTTGCTTGTAATCAAATTTGAAGTTTCCCATCACTTATAAAAGCAACACTTCCTTGTGTAAACGTTTCAATTTGTTGTTGTTAAAAACTGCTTCCTGACTTAATCCCTATAGGAACCCAGGATTTCTTTGATTGTCAGGTAGAAAGACAATTTCAAATTAAAGTAACTTTTGGGTTTAAGAAAGGCAAAACAAATACACTTAGCCCAAGCAATAAAATCTGCATAGTTTGTTAAGATTAATGAGAATAATTGACTAGTTGCTTCAATTTGAAGTTATTCACTTCTGAAAATTTCCTCTGTCTTGCAATTAAACAATAGTACAAAATAGAGAGATGTAGAGCAGAGAGTACAGCAGTACTAACCCACCTGACTTGGCACGGCAAGTAGAAGCTCCCTGCAGATTATTGATTTTTCCCTCAATTAATGGGGTTAATTAATTACATAAATTTGCATATTAAACAAATGATCTAATGTGCACTAAAAAATTACACTCTTCACGTTAATGTCAAGACTTTGAGTCATGCTTAGAGTGAAGAAAAGTAAATTTCAAAAAATAAAAGTTGCTTTTGCATTCTCTGAAAAGTGTAGATTCATCTTACTGACGCAGCTCAGAGCAATGAAATCTGAAGTCCTAAGCTATAAATGCCACTACCTTCCCTCTAGACACAGAGAGAGCTTTGCCACAGGCTTCCAGGGAGCCAAGAGTTCCCCCTCTGTGTTTGAGGTCTCTGTACAAAATGGTGTCTCTCTAATATTGTCAAAACATTTTTTTTTCTGTAACGCAAATAGGACTGAACAGTTTTTAACTGTGCCCTTATATCTAAAACATGACTCTCTGTTATCTCTCTGTCATCTCTGAAAGGGCATAGAGGCCAGCAGAGGTCCCTAACAACTGGAGAAAAGCAAATGTGCTGAAGAAAGAATATTCCTAGATCTTCCTGGAAAACCTCTGCAGCCCTGAGTTAGGGCTCCTTATACTAGGATAAGACAGGACCCACAAAGCCTCAAGTCTTTCTCTATTTAAGTATCCTCTGGTTAAGATGATAGGCTCCTATTTTTGCAGATAGCCTTTGTTAGAGCAAAATCCTACTTTTTGTTTTAGTATATCACAGGCCGTGGCACTGAAGCTGAGCACAGCCAAGAATATGAGGTCTAGGGTACAGGAGAGCAGGCGTTAGAAAAAAACTTGCTCTGTACCTCGCTGATGAGTCCTCATGCTCTGCTGCCGGACTGCTGCTAGATTTTGCATCAGCCAGCCTGAGGCTGTGGAGCTATATTCCTGGCTAATACATAAAAATAGGTATCATCTTTGCCACTAAACTGTGTTTAGCCCTAGCTATTGTGTTTAATCGTAAGCTTTTCCATCTGTTAGATGCGCACAGATTCCACTAAACAAAACAGATCCTTCTAGGGATGTAGGTGAAAAGAAAACTTATTTGTGGGTTGCAGAGAAGGCTTAGGCTCAGGGTTGGCATGGAGGCACAGCAGCTGGAGCTGGTAGCATGGGCCGAAGAGGGGCTCGGACTGGGGAGGGGGCTCAACTGCTGGAAACGCAGGTTTTGTGGTTGCCCAAAAGCTTACATGAAGTCTTGTGGGCTGCTTCCTTGGACACAGGTGCCTGCATCCATACTTAAAAGGTTATATCTGATGAGAATCTGGTTGAAAGCATGCGGTTAAAATTGAAGAGAGTGTCTGTTGGAATTAATCATAGTAGCATGATTATAGTCAGCATGAGAACGCTCATGTCTTTAGGAACAACTATTTTATAACCAATATGAAAGAACATTAATGTTTTTCATCTAACCACATAGTTACACAGGTTTGACGAAGTCAAATATAAAAATGAAAGTCCTGCCTGGTTTACCATTTTATCTTAGCCAATTTTGGCCCTTGATTTAGAAAATTAATTAGTCAAAATTAGGGATCATCGTCTATCTTGTGAATACTTCTTTTAAACCTGAATAGTGTCTGTTGCCTTAGGGTACTGACGGCCATTTCCTGACATGCAACTTTATTTCCAACAGGTGTTAATACTGTTAAGGTTTCACTTAAGGTTAAGGTTATACCTTAACTATTTTAGGATCGACGGGATTCATATAGTCATGGCATGCAAGGCTGTATGATTAAAACTGTGCTGTGATAAAAACACAGGACAGGATATAAGGAATCTTGGTTTTCTTCTTTTCATGTCTTGCAGGTTGGCAGGAAATGAGTTGCTGTTTTTGTAGATTAGAAGCTCCTCAGATGTGAGATACACGCTGTTATTATTAGCTACTCTCCATGCCTTTCTCTTTCTTCAATTGCCTGTTTTTAATGTGATGCCCAATTAGCTTACAAAGCTGTAGATATTCATTTACATTTTGCTCTCCAAGCAAACAAATAGCAAACAACCAAGCTATTTCCTTTCGCAAGTGTTTACAAATATCAAACAATGTAATTGAATTTCTGCTGTTACAGTGAAATCCCTTTTCTAATCATTTTCACAGAAATGGAAAAATAAATTTTGACAATAAATGTCACCTAAGATTCACCACTTTAAAAATATTTGCTCTCTTTCCTAATACTTTCAACTATTCATTTTCTTTCACTGAACCAAAATCCAGCCTTACAATTTTCTTCTGCATTGCACAAATGCGAATATGTTATGCAGTATTTATATATTACTGGAAAAAATACTATACCTAATTGCAATTCTTTTGACTTCTCTCAATTTATACCCACTTACTAGTGCTCTCTTATTTCATTTAAGCCATTTTTCCCCAGTGTAAAATGTCACCATTAATACTGTATTTGATGATGGTACATATCAATCTTTTATGTGATACTAAATCAAAAAGCCTCTTTGTAGTCAACTTAGGATGTCTCCTACTTCACACCTGTCAGTTTTCATTGTCTTTCCCAAGAAGATGTTAATCACATTAGTTAAACACAATTTTCCCTTTATATATCCATGCTGACTAGCGTGTATCTGTTCATACGTTTCCCAGTTATGGTTCTAATTAATCACAGAAATCATTTGTGTGTGGTTTTTTAATATAACAAATCATACCGAGGTAGCACGTTTTAAGGAGAAAATCAGTTAACTGAAACATTGGGCCAGCAGAGAGAAATTATTCAGCATTACATCTCAATGTTAACAAGAGATGTAAACACCAGACAATGAGCCTCTGACATGTTTGTCATGTGTTATTTAACCTGTTAGTGTTTGTCAGTCCATCCTAAATACACAAACTCTGATTCTGCATTAGCCATGTATGAGCACATTACTGCACTCAGTAAACCCTTTTTAACCCTCCTTCCCAGCTCATTGTAATAGAAGTCAAAAGGATGTGCTCAATGACTCGATTAGGTCTTAGATTGCAATCTACTCAGGTGTTTGCATAGCGCCCAGTCCTTTGTGTGCCATTACTTCTTCTCTTTCTTCCTCACACACTCATGTAAGATGTCTTATTTTTTGTTCTGCGGAAGAATGCCCAACATATCAACGACATAGTATAAGAACCGTTCCCTTTCTGTTGTTAAAATCATTAGAGCAGGTCAAACATTTCTGATGAAATGTTTTAGAAAACACTAACTTGAAAATTTCAAAATCACTTTGTCTTAAAATTCATTAACAAAACTGAAAACTTATGTTTTGCTAGTATGGGCACTCAGTTTTGATGATAAAATATATAATATAGTCAATCCTATCAAAAGGTAACGCTCCAGTAAAATCATTTCCATGTTTCAGGGCCAACATTTTCTGAAATTTCCCTTTGTAGGAAATGATGATAACACAATTTATTATTCCAATTGGGAATGCAATTTTGAAAGGTCAGAACTGTTCACAGAATAGATTACTTGCAGGGTTTATGGGCACGTGGTTTTCTGGCTGTCCTCGTGTCAACCTCAACAGGAGCACCATTTTCCATTTTCTCAAGCTGCTTGAAATATGTTGCTGATCACCAACCGTTACAGGATCTTCTCTTTGACAATTCCAGACAATACCTCATCAGCTGCTGTCAATGTGGGTTTTTTCTTACTGCTGTGTCTAACTTACAAAAATGTTATTCTGATGATCTGAGGTCCAGTTACCTTTTTATTTTCTTCTTAGCTACTGAAACCACACCTGTGCATTGATATATTTTCACAACTGTGCTTGAAGATATGTTCTTAATATCCCAGCACCTTCTGCCCTTATTAGAGTCTCAGCCCGACCTCTTGCACCTGATACAACAAATCTCTTTCTTTTCAGATCTCATGTAATGATCCTTTACTTCGGTCTTAGTTAAATTTTCCTTTATGATTCCTTGTCATTTGATACCACTTCACAAAGCCTATTACTCTTATAGTATTATGCTTTCTGTGTCCATCTCATGCCTTTGGTTACTTGATGTTTTTCTAGCACTGCTCTGGAGTCTGTCCAATTTCTTATATGATCCTTTCTCGCTTCTATGCATATAGTTTATTTTTCCTAGAGTAACCCTGGAAAGCTTCAATTTATTTTACACTTATTCTAGTTGTCCTATTATTATTGCTCCTAGCTTATATACTATTATATTACATTATTATTGCTAGCATTATTAGTGTTAATATAATTGGAAAGTCTAGAGATCAGCGAGGTCATGGTCCACTGTGCAAGGAGCTGTACCTGTAGATGTAAACATTAGCATTCTTTTTTTTTAGCCATAAGTGCATTGTGACTATTATAATGATAGCCTTTAAAAACCTTGATTTCTATTTCAAGTAATTAAGTCCAAAGCAGCACTATCATGTAGAGCATGGACCCTTGAAACACAGCAGTGGAGGTCCCATCCTATTTGTAAGGTTTTAATACATTACTACTTTATTTGTACCCATGGTAATGTGCAGATATCACTTGTTTATAGTTTCTCCAGGTTCACCAAGGTCTGCCCTGGATATACGGCAGTGAAATTCTAATGAGCACAATAGAAGCCAGGGTAAAGATGTAGCTTATTCCGAGTAATGATTTTGTCTTATATAAAAATATTACCCTGAAGAATGTTGAAAGAATAATGCACAACCTCTGCCAATTTAAGAATGCCAATAAATTCATACAGGAAGCATTAAAATAGTGAATGACCTACTGGTGATTTTTATGCTACATTTTATCTAACAAGCCTTCAAGCCATATAGTTTTGCTGTTAAAGAGAAATGACTTTTAGCGGATTCAGTTCAATTAACTGCTGACTTAACTTTTTCTCTGTATTGTAATTAAAAGAAACGGCAGCTGGAAGCACAGTTTCCGAATTTGTTTGTTTACACTGCTTCTGAGAGAACAAAGTGAAAATCCTACATTATTGATGTGATGGCTTGAGGGTCCTTCCTGTTTACAGTATTTTGGTCACATCTCAGATTAGCTATATTTGGAGGCCAAAGGCCGAAGTCCCAGGCCACAATCAGACATGTGCTGCAGAAATGACAGGGTTTGTTTAAAATGCTCCTTCGCCCTCCTCCATGCCTCCTTTCTCTGCATCCCCAAAGCGGAGGTGCCAAAATAGATTGTGTGAGTGCTCTGCATCTTCCTTAATCCAAATATCAGCAACATCAGATTAATTTCATCTGCTGTGGAAAGCTGCTTAGGATATACTGGGTGACTTTGCCACGAAGATGGTAGGAATCGTCAGACAAGCCATTCTGAGCACCACTGTTCTGGGTGTGTTGAAATGGCTGTTAATGGGTCGCTGTGGCCCTCCTGCCTGTCTCAGCTACTTTGAAGGCGCAGTTGGCTGGGTTTTTTTGAACAATTCCCTCTTCACACTGAATGTGACCCAGATGACCAGTAATTTCTTCCCTTTTTTACCACCTCCCCTAATGGTGCCCTTCTCAGCATCTCTCTTCACTCTTCTAATTGCCCTTGAAGAAGACACAGAATTTTTTCTTGCTTCTTTCTCCCCACTGTAATTCCTTGCAAAATTATATTAACTATTTTGGCTTAGCAAATGTAAGCTGAGACAAAAAAGGTGGGTGACTAAGACCAACCAAAGAGTGGCTACGTAAATCCCAGGCTTTGGGCTTGTGATGGCTCTCAAATGAACAGTGCACAGGTTTTTCTATGTTATACAATGAGCATGAACAAATCAGACCTGGTTAGCCAGCCAGAGTTCATTGACCAAGAGATACCTACAAACTTCGGCAAATGTACAACATTCCTGAACTGTGTCAGTGACCCAAATCTGTTTTGATGTGGGCAGATGACATTTCCTTAGCATACTATTTTGTTTCTATTTATTTATCTTACTTTGCATCCACTGACTGGGCCAGATTATCTCATGTCATAGCACCGTTAAAGTAGAAAAATTCCACTTTGACTAATGAAGCTAGTTTTGCTGACATTGAAGATATACAGGTGTAACGCAGGGCTGCTTTCCTGTTGCAGATATATTAAAACAGAAAAAAAAATGTGCCATATGTTCATCCATTGATTTAATACCATAATGTACATCAACATAAGGCAATGGGATGAATATCTCATCTAGATTTTATTTATATCCAAACCATAATTTCCTTTCTTCAACTTCCCACACCTGGCAAAAAACAAAGCTGTAGTTATTTCAATGTCAGTTGCCCTTTCTTAGATCAAAAACTTGTTCTATAAATGCGAGAAATCACTATGAATCTATCAGTGTAGGTTCTCCTCAGGGAAAGATATTTTGTGGTGAAATATTAAAAGGCATCCTTGCCAGACAAATTTATCTGCACAACTTTCTTGTTCCCTTGAAAAATAAAAAGCCCTTAAAGTTTGATGTAAAGTGGGTCCCTTTGGTTTGCAAAGAAAGAGAGGGAATTCTGAAAATGATACTAAAGGCTGCTACCCAACAAGCTGCCTTCTATTCCCCAAGGCACTGAGAGCAAGCTTTCAAAGAAAACCTAATGATTTAAAAATCAATACTTTTGAGTTTTCACCTCAGAGTCTTAAATACCAAAGCACAGAGGGAAAAACAGTCAGGACACTACCTGCATTGTCATGCACTGAGGCCGAATATTTCAAAGGCCTTCGCAAGCCAGTGTCTTGTGTAGGAAGATGTTTTATGCTGAACCCAAACCCGGAATGAAGAGTGTTATTGTCCAATAGGCATGCACAGGAACTTTACCAAAGATGCTGACATTTTGTAGAGGCAGGTAGGCAGGTGGACTATGGCCAAGATGCACAAACTTATTTTGTTAATGGCAGAAGAGGAATTCTCTGCTCCTCTCTTTGTTAGGATCAGACTCTGACAGTCTTAGGCAGCTTTAGTTGTGTTTTACTCCTTTAGTAACTCAACTGAAATCCAGGGGAAAAGCAGTATTATTCAAGGTAGGTAAACAAGCCACAACCTGGCCCTTGGTCGATAAGCGATTTGCAGAAAGGCCTTTTAAAAACGTGCTGTGAATGACTGTTTACTTGCCTTGAAGCAGCAAACAAAGACAGCCTCTAAATCGTGTTATAGCAATTGGAAAGTGTACTCTTACCCAGCTATGTCAATTCATTTCAAATATACTGTCCTAAGTGAAACTGGAATTTCAGGAAGCAGTGTTAAAAGATGCTGGTAAATGAATCTCTCCTACAAAGGCTGAATGCTGGATTACAAATGAGCGATCCCTTTAGTTAGCCTGCTAAATTGGTGTGCAGGCCTGGAAAAAGAGAACAATGAGCACCTCCTGACACCAGGCTGTTTGTCTGGTGAGTATCCCTCAGTGCAAATGTTGGTACTGTGTGAGTATTTTTTGTGTTTCTATAAAGTCCTAATGAGCTCCTTGGGTGAGAGTGAAACCCTTTGCTTTTTCACACTGTGCTCAAGACCCTTAAACTTCATGGGGTCAGACCTAAAGAAAGGGTAATGGACCATGAGGTCCAGCTTAATAGACCCGATATTAACACAGCAGCAAGAATGTCACCAAATGCAAAGTTTAGGGCAGGCAATGAATGAAGTATTTGTTACATTTAAATAATATACAAAGATTATAACAGAGTAGTAGCACTATATCAATGTCATCATGCGAGACTTTGAAAATCTCCCATGTATGAAATAACTTTGCCATGCATCCTTGTATTATAATCGCCACAATTACCTGCATGCCCTAAATCATTAATTAAATTAATGTGTGTTAAATGTCATATCTAGCCAATAATATTCATTTGAATTTCTTGCTAATCTTGGACCTCCAAAAATCTAATCTCTCTATTAGATCACAGTAAGAGAATATTTGCGTATGAGAAGCAAATAATTTATTCATTCTGTGGCTGAGATTCCAGTAGTGGCAGATCAGTTCATGACAACAATTTTGTTGGAAAGTGAATGAGATTTCTCATTTTTGATCTAGCCCTGAAATGCTTATTGGTGAAAGTAATGTTGCATGTGATTAATGAAGTGAAATGATAACTCATGCCAAATTATGAACCCATGTGGGACCTATGCCTTCTTGACTGTAACATTCATTTTAATATGAAATAATATAGTAGTATATGCTAATGCAAGCAAAGGGATAAATACAAATATATAGGAACATCAGGATCAGCAATTCAATGCTTATTTAAATAATTATTTCCATAGTCAAACTTTAGTAAGGCCAGAACAGCTTAACACTATGTTTGAAATAGCCCTATATTTAACTTTATTTGTAGATAAGGAGCTTTTATTATTGTTTCCACTTTATCTTGTTAGAAAAATTAAAATGTAGGTGTAAGTAGTGGTTTGATAAGCCTTCTGAAGGGGGCAAAAAGGACATTTTTGGCTGGGCAGGGGTTATTTTCCCTTTTTAATGACTGACTGTGAGAGCAAAACTCTTCCAACAATATACTTTAAGGACAAGCTACTCTGTGAGGAGCGTGTACCATCCTTTTGAAATAAGGCCCACACAGGCGTATGGGGTTTGAAACAGGAAATGGAAAAATTAAGCAAATCAAATATTGGTAAAATTAGTAATAATATTTAATTTGACAAAAATAAAATATTCTTTTGACTGCAGAAAGAAAGAAAATTCCCCCTGTTTAGATGCTTGGCATCACTGACCTGACATTTGCCAGCATCATTGTTGACCTTACTGTTTGCTGGCTCTCATAGAAGTATTCTGTGCCCATGCTCCATTTTTGAAAGTTTGTGATTTAATATTTCATTTTACATCAGTCATTATTCCTGTATTATTGAAAGAAAATTTGGCTCTCTGTGTTTTAAAACCTTGAGCTCAGCGTTCATGAGTGGGTGAGGAAAGCTCACTAAACTCATGCCATCTAGTTTAGTTTCCCAGACTTCCAGGTAAAAGCTTAAGCTGGTATTGCGCAAAGCTTTAGGTGGAGAAGCCATAGGTGAATGAACCTGGTACTTCCCACTACCAGCACTCGTGGCGAGTTACATTAGGAGCAATTCCACCAAAGTTATGGCCAAAAAGGACTGCCTCTGCTAGTCCACCATGCTGAATGGAAATGCAGTTCTAGTACACAAGGAATAAAATTTTTTGGAATGTCTGCACAACTTAGGAGGTTAAATTTTATCAATACTGAGTGGAATTAAAGTCACATTTTCAAAACTGCTTCCCTGACCTGGGAGGCTATTCCATTTTCCAAATAGACTCAGCACTTAAAAAACCAACTTCCTTCATCCACCTATGAGATTAATGCCCGGAGAACCTGGACAGTAAGTAGTTATTTCCTACTGCAGTGTGAGCAAAGTGCCCAGATACTATCAGATCAGAAGGAGAACAAAGCAACTTTCAAATTCATCATCTGAGGCAACTTCATATCAACCACAGTTGGTGAACATATGTGGCAACCTTGAGAGAAAACAACAACAACTCTGCTTTTTATGGCAAATTATGAAGCCCGCAATTCAAAATCAATTCAAATTCAAACTAAACTATTCCAGCAGTCAGTCAAAGAATTATTATAACTATTCTCGCAGAGTCCAGAACTGCTCTTATCCAAGATGGTATATCTTACTTCTGGTGATGTAAAGAACAGAAAAGGGATGCCAAAGCTAGAAGCATGCAAAATTCTAGCTTTATAGGAAGCCTTCCTCAGAAATGATGTAGTGTCTAATATATGTTCTCATGTTAATTACTTGGATTAAGAACATATGCCATTTTACAGTAGTCTGACAGCCAACGAAGTACAGTCTTCCACCTGAGAAAGACGAGAGAAGAAAAATGTAGCAGTAGCCTATTATCCTGCTACATTCCTTTGCAATGACAGGGCTCAGCAAACGCATTTCCAGTAATAGCCTTCACACAAGGCAGCGCACAAATGCCAACAGACAAGGGAGTTGGCAAATAACCATTCAGGGTTGTGGTCCAATTTCTCACCCAGCTGCCACTGAAATCCGGCGTTGTAGCTGCCAATGGCAGAAGAATGGCTACTGTAAGGCTAACTCGATTTCTTTTAGCTCAACTGATAATGGTGAGGGATACAGGTGTGTGACCCCAAACTGAAAGGTTTCCATCTGCTGAAGATTATAGTGTAAACAATGACATTGGCAATACCACCCTTTTCCTGTCATAGGTTGTTTTATTACTGGAAAAGGTGTGATCTCACTACAACGGTACACTGGTATCTCTGCTAACAGCATTTTTCAATATAACAGTGGTAACGAGCTCTGCCCACAAAAGTTTCCAAAGGTAGAGGTAACTTGTGGGAAATCTCTGCCTGTTCAACAGTCACAGGGTCCTAGACTTAGATTGTCTCTCCAGTAATTGTAAGCTAACAACTGTTTGTTTAGACTGAATTAAAACAAGACCAATAAAAAGCTAAGAATAAACACTCCAAGTCTCAATCCTAAGCAAATTCTCAAAACTGTTCACCAGAATAATCAGAATAATGGATCTCCCATTCCTAGTGGGAAGGTGCAAAATACATAACAATCAATATTTTCCCATCTGGTTATATATAGAAGGGTCTCTTATTTCAACACTCCAAGTAGAGTCATGCCAATATATTATCTTTGTTTTGTATTGTGTTAGAGGGGAGCTTCGCTAGGATTCAGAGTGGTGATGTTAGGACATGTGACACCACTTCCCTTTTTTTGTAGCCCTTGAGACATAATTTCCCTTCTAGGCAAAATCAAACATCTAAATTAGTCTTGCGTAGTGGTTGCATCCTGTCTGAATTCCATTTATTTACAAATGGATTTGCACAGTCTAGTGAGCCAGATTAAGTACCAGTTTGTCACAGTGAAAACAGATATCACACTTTTTTGAGTGACTAGGAGTAGAGGAGGGAAGACTGTAAAATATAGAAATACAGTTTGAATCCAGTTACTCTGCTTCAGCACACAGAACTTTGGGAGATTATTATCAAGGCTTATGTATTCACACACATGGACCCCATATCTTCTGTTAATTAAGGTAACTGCTTAAGTGTCTGGCAAAGAAGGGAATGCTGGATAAGGATAACCTCCATTTTTGGATTATTATTTTCTGGCAAGCAAATAGTTCCTTGTTTCAGACAGAGACAAAGGGAAATATGTTAAACTGAAAACATTAGTGAACACACAGCCTCTAAATGCCACTCTCAACATGAAAGGCATGTTGTCTGGGACACTGGATTTATGGTCATAACTCAGTTCCCTTCCAGGAGGAATGACTGGAAACTCCATGAATACACTGCACCAAGACAGCTTCTCCTGTGTTGCAAGGTGACTTCCAGTACACAGTTATCAGGAAGGGCCTCCCTACAACCAACAACTTCTATTGTCACAGATTTCCAGAAACCTGTTCCTCAGATTCTCCCGAGGTGAGCAGTGCTGTTGTTCTACGTCACATCCTACTAGCTGGATTGTCAGTAGTCCAGGTTCATTTGTGCAAGTGAAGGCTTTTCTTTCCTTCCAAGAATTATGTACCAGGCACTGAAATGAGTAACTGGGGGCCAAAATCTGACCAGCACTTGCGTATTTTCTTATGCATTAATCCTCTGAAGGGGAATAAATATCACAGCATCCTCATACAATGTAATTTATGAGTTAAATTCTGTTTGCTAAGGCAACTTACACACAAAGAAAAGAAATCAGTACATTCAAATACAGCATACATGGGGTTATAAACCACACAAAATGTTTTCCTCCTCACATTGTATAGCAAAATTTACATCAAAATGTCAATAAATATCTAATATTTTTTCATTATTTAAAAGCCTCCAGAGCCTTAAAATAGTAATTAAGTATATATTTTTCTAGAGGGAGGTCGCCTAACCTGCTGTGTTTCATAACATTTCCAAAACGTGACCAACTAGTTTAACAAGAGTCATTGTTGTTGTTGTTGTTGCTGTTTTTCTGTTTAGATAACTGCTGCCACTTCTCTGCTAGTTGCTGAGGACGGCAAGGGAACTCTGTTACAGCTGTTGGTTGAGATGGTAAATGAGGCCATGCTGCCACCAGGAGGTTGAATGGTTTGCTCTGTGTTTCACTGCAGTGGCTTGACTTCTGCTTCAAAGGTATCTATAAACAGTTTCCAAATCTTTGACAAAGCCAGTGGCATATAAATAGCAATGAGAAAGAACAAATGAGCTATCCTAGGGCTGCGTATAAATTATAGCTAGAAGTGACCTTAGTTAAGTGACTACTAATGTCTACACTGGGCACACATGAGTGAATGTGTGTTTAATTGCACTAACATGGCTGCCAGGTACTGTTAAATACAGCCATGAAAAGTAATCATTCCCTATTAACAGTGACTCTTTCAAAACAGAATCAGGGAACCAAGAAGTGCCCAGATGAAATAACTGTGTGGTCTTTCTTATAATGTCATTCTGACATTATAAGAAATATGTCATTATGAATTTGGTATTATTAACCATATTCATTAAAAAAGATTGTATTTGTATTAGGATGCTTTTTGGTTACTTTCAGTAGCAATTTAAATTTGTATCTAGATTGCAGATATATTCGCACATACTGAGCAGGTGTAAGTCTCCTAACACAACTGAAGTCATTGGAGCTATCTCCATATATATCAGCTGAGGATCTTTCCCTAAGAATTTAGCAGATCATCTGGGGGCTGACCTGCTGGAAAGTAGCTCTGCAGAGAAGGACCTGGGAGTGCTGGTGGACAACAAGTGAAGCATGAGGCAGCAGTGTGCCCTTGTGGCCAAGAAGGCCCATGGTCTCCTGGGGTGCATGAGGCAGAGTGTTGCCAGCAGGTCAAGGGAGGTGATCCTGCCCCTCTACTCAGCCTTGGGCAGGACACATCTGGAGTGATAGCTCCATTTCTAGGCTCCCAAGAACAAGAGAGACATGGAGCTACTGGAGCGAGTCCAGTGAAGGACTACTAAGGTGATTAAGGGACTGGAGCATCTCTCATTTCAGCAGAGCTAGGACTTTTCAGCCTGGAGGAGAGAAGGGTCAGGGGGATCTTATCAATATGCTTAAATATCTGAAAGGAGAGTGTAAAGAAGATGGGACTAGACTCTTCTCAGTGGTGCCCAGAGACAAGACAAGAGGCAACAGGCACGAAACACAGGCAGTTCCATCTGAACATAAGAAACGCTTCTTTACTGTGAGGGTGGTTGAGCACAGGTTGCCCAGAGAGGCTGTGGAGTCTCCATTCTTGGAGATATTCAAAAGCCATTGGACAGGGTCCTGGGCAACCTGCTTTAGGCAAACCTGCTTGAGCAGGGGCTTTGGATTAGATGATCTCTAAAGGTCCCTTCCAACCTCGACTGTTCTGTGATTCTGGGAATTTCTCTGCTGAAAAGTGCTGGTACTGCAATTACATGCTGTCCTCACATCAGTCTCTGATAATTCATTTAATAATATTTGTGGAAAATTTTATACGCCAAAAAAGAAGTTTTTATCCAAAGCTAATGAGGAGTTTTCTTTTTTCTCTTATTTGATTTACAGAGAATCTAAATATCCAGTCCCAGACTATGCAGCTGACTTTTTCCATAAAGATCCAATATTATAGATACACATAAGCACTCTGTAAATAAAGCATACCACTGTTTTACTGATCTAAGAGTTTGGATTCTTTTTGTGGCAGTTCCTTGGTCTGTCAATCACTTTTCCTGTGATTTTGAGAGAGTTACTTAGTCTGTCAGTGCCTTGCAATCTGTAGATCAAAATCAACTAAATAATTGTGAGGAATTATAAATCTCTCTGGAACTGGAAAGGATTCTTGGAGCATAATGGCCTTTCCCTCCAGCGTAAATATATAATGGCTTTCCATCCCCTGAGATTAAAATAGCATCTGCTTAGACTATCTGGAAACAGCTTGCTTCAAACTATCATGAATGACACTACAAACATGAAGCAGTTTACATATACCAAATGACATTTTTACACATATTATTTCCATGCCATTATTACAAATACCATTTCATAGATTTTAATGACAATTAGATAATAAATTACCTATGATTCCACGAAAAGCCATGCGCAAGTATGTTCTGGCTGCAGAAAGGGAGAAGTGGCTAACTGACAGCGCTGACTAGCAATGTTAGCAATGTGATCCATCTAGACCCTTTAAATACCCAAATATACATAATACCAGGTAAGCTAATTCCAACTCTGTTCAAGAATTGGATCCTTCACTGAACACTGAAACCATCCCTGAGGGGGGCCAACGTGGTGGCAAAAAGTGGAAACGACTGTGTGTTGTTAACGCATGCTGACAGTCAGGGCTGAAGGGTCCTGAGCTCCCCAAAGCAGTAGAAAGGCACTGTTTGCCTGTGTGAACTGCTCTGCCTTCTTGTGCCCCTTCCAAAAGCCACAAAGACCCCGACCCAGTCGGGACTGCTTGATAGAAAGCTCTGTTGAATGAGGAGATGCTCAGATATTCAAACTCAATAACATTTATATGGCAATACCTATTTCAAGTTGTAAATAGGAGCAGCCAAATTTCAAGGGCTGCTCTGTATTGTTTTTAAAACAGTCACCTATTTTCTAGTGTTGCTAGGAGCTAATAGGGAGCCTTTTTTTTAATTTTATAGTGGTTGTATTTATTCTGAGAATATTTCTTCTCCTAAGCTGTTATTCTTCTGTTCACAAGAGGTAGTGGTTCTCCTTTGAATTTCTGAGTGCATTGTACCATTATCCATAACTAAAACAACTAAAAACCATCTGACAATTCATTCTTAATGAAAGCATATATTTAGAAAATTATCATTTTGCTTTGTTTTCTATCTGTACCCTGTTGACGTCAGCACCCTCTTCTTGTATTCTGTACTTCAAAAATGATAAACACATTTTAAATACTAAGTCTAGCCTGGATTTTCAGGGATGAATGCAACTACAGAAAGTTTCAAAGAGCTCTAGGAAATGGAAATTAACTGAAGAACTAACTAGTCCCACAAGGATCAGGCTAACAAATGCACAAACAAACTTCACAGGAGCTCCTGGTCTATGCTTCCAGGCTTGAGCTTCCCACCTACTTTTGCTTTAATAGATAATTTCCATTAGTGATTCATTTTGCCTGCACAAACCCCTGAAGGCCTCCTGCAACAACTACCATTTCCTTTTTTCATACAACGTGGTGTATGGAGTCTCTTTAAACTTTGACCAATTCAGTCAAAAGGATGGTCCCTGGATGCTGGTCCTTTGACCTCACAGGAAAGGAAGATTTTCCTCAACTGTGGAAGCTATGAAGAAGCTTTGCAAATAGCATTGGAGGTGGCTTTCATCAAGGAAGCCCAAGCTACTGTACAGGCAAGAAATCCTAGAATCTAAGAAGAAAGTAATGCTCACACTCAGCTAATGACTGGCCTTGATGCTTCCTTGGTGCTTCCAGGGATGTTTCTATGGCCCACTATAGCTCCCTGCAGGGCCAGAAGAACATCCTGTTCCTGCCCTTCAAGGCTCCAAGAGCTACTCAAAGCTAGTCTGGAAACAGCACTGATCTTCCCAGTGGATGATTCCTCCAGCCTGACTGAGGTAGTAGCACCTGCAAGAAACACCCTGCTCTGCTGGTTAGGCATAGAATTTCTCTGTAGAGAAGTGCTACCACTGCCCTCTGGCTAGATCTCTATCAGCTCGGTATGAAAGAAAAGGAAGAGAAGTTGTCATTCTGAGATATGAAACAGGGGCAGATTATAATGGTGTTTTTCTGTTGTTCTTGTTTCTGTCCTACTTACTATTACACACTTCATTTTACAGCACGCTGAAGGACTTTCACACTTTTTTAGATAGTTACAGTCTGAATTCTGCTCTGCCCGACAGGACCCTCAATGCCTCAGGCCACCTTCTGCACAGAACTGCACTCTGGAGAGCGATACTTTTCCTTTTTGGATACAAACTGCTATTCAGTATTTGGAGTCTTACTGGACGTTCCCTTCAAGAAGAAAAATTGATGTCAAAGTCAGATTTTTTCTGACTTTTTGTCCTATTTACTTACAAAGAGTAAAAAAGTAAGAATCAAATAAAGGCAGGAACTTTCTTTGCAATTTCAACCTCCTTTCAGCAGAGGTCTCACTGAAAAGTATCTCTAACTATAGACTTTTGATGGTGTCACATGCCTAATGCTTGCTGTGGTTGTCTCCCTACTTTTCTGATGTTTCTCTGTCAGTCTCTGTAATATTTTTGCTGCTTCTCTTCATATATCCAGCGCCATCAAACAGTGACCAGCCTTCTGCATTTGTATTCAGCCCAAAGAAAACCTTCTCTTTTATCTGGGATCTTTACAATGGTGTATATTGCTATGTTCTTGGCAAAAGCTCTTTTTGTTTCAGCTATCTTAGTCCAGGAAGGAGCTTCACTGTTTCTTACATTTCATGCTGAATGAAAAACAACTGTTATGACTAACAGCTACAAGAAGACTTTATCCAAGCCCTAGCCTAGTGCACCCTAACCCTCACTGAAGCCATCCTTCAGAATGAAGTACTGACTTTGAGATTTGACCTTTACTAAGGTCTGAGGTTCCCAGAGAAAACTTCTTGCACTAATGGGCTACATCAAAGTTGAAAGTTCAGACTACAGAGTCAGAAATGTTCTTCTTCAACAGAAAGAAATATAAAACCAGAACAAAAATACTGTATCATGTTACTGAAGGGCAGACTTTACAGCAGGTCTGGGAATTCTAGACTTATGGCTGGAGGTAGCTCAGCACCTGAATTTGTTCTAGCTCATGACCACAAGAGTCTCCTGGCTTATACTGGGCTCCCTCCACCATCCACTGACGCATCAATGCATCAGTGTTGGCTCACAGCCAAATAGATGTGCCTGTCTGTAATTTTAAAGAGCAGTGCTGTTTGCTCTCCATTAGCGTGGCAGCACACTCAGATGACTCCTGCGTGTCACAGAGCAATGCCCTCCCTTCCTCCCTAGACGGCCACACAGGGAAGATGATCCCCAGAAGCATCTGGGAAAAAGAGGGTCTAGGGACCTTCATTAGACCTGGAGAGGTGTATCTCCAAGGCCACAAGTACCACAAACATGAAGGATTTTCAGGGCCCTTACTGGAGAGGTGTGCACGGAAGGGGTGAAAAGGGACAGGATTTCCCTTATAGCAGCATGGAAGTAAGCTCATTTAAGAGCTGCCCACCTCCTCTATCCTCGCTGCTAGAAAGATGGATGGATTCTCAGATTTCCCAAGAATTGGGAGGGGGAAGGGAGGAGGAGGATTTACTGAACCTCTTCTCCTCACCGAAATATTGGAATGTTGTTCGGGCCCCTCCAGCATAGACAAATGGGGTGTTTTCTGGCTCCTCTGACCTCTTGCATCTTACAGGGGTTTCTAGATCCCTACATTGGGGGGAGGGGAAAATACTAAGAAGAGCCAGTTTGGGTCTATGCCTGTTTAACTTCTCTTCTGTACCTGATGCCTGTCACTCCCTTTCACTCCAAAAGCTTTAAGAACAACTTGTCCCTCACAAAGTAAAAGGCTTCTCACCATTTGTATTACAGTCAAGAAACAGAGTCCCACTTCAGACCCTGCTATTTGATGGTACCATGCTGCTACCGCTTCATTTTCACAAGGTGGGGGCCTGGCTTGGCCTGGCTTTGAGACACAGAGCCAGCAGGCATAGGTATGTCTATTTTCAAGTGAAACGAAGCTGTTGCAATAATACAAGTGATGCCAAATGACAGACTTATTAGAATCTTCCCTCATTTAGGGAAATCAATCCAAGCCCCCCAAAAACAAAGCAAAACCTGTTTTGTCTGTGCTGAGATGGGCTGAAGACTGTATGGGGGTTCAGAAGAAACTTTCTGCTGCAAACTGACAGAGCAGATCACTGCCAAGACAGCCTACTATTTGTTCATGTGCCTGGCTAAAATGCCATGCTTTTCTTCTCTAACGCCTGACCTTGCGTTAAAAAACTCCTGCCAACCATTGTCAGTCCTGAAATTTGTGTGGACCTGCTAAATTAAAACGTAAATATGTGTTGGCAAATGCAAAGCAGCTCGAGAAATTTAACAGTGCTACATCCACAGAGAGCTGCAATGTGTGCACATTGTTTGATAAGACTTCTTAAGAATTGCCAGTCACATCCTGAAGCACAAAAACAGCATGTAGATACCGCTGAATCCAGAGTGGATTAAGACATTTACATCCAGTAGCTGAGGATGCAATACATTCTGTGGCATTTCAGTGGCTGAGATCTGTCAGTAACAGAAACAATCAGGGAAATTAAAGTTTCCTTTTCTGTTATAAATTATGTAAATTCTGTATAGATAATATAAACTGACTTGCATTACAAACACAAAAGACTGCCGTTGAAAAAAACTTTGAAGTTGTAAGGTCAGGGACCTTCAAGTTAGAAAAGGCGTTTGCAACTTGCTCTGTGGCACTAACTTTAGTTACATTATAACATATTATTTTCTCTGCAGGACTCCTGCTTCCTCCACTGGACAGACTCTGTGATCCACTCAGAGAAGAAACTAGAGTTTTGTTTTAGCTACACTGTCTTACATAGAGCTAACAGTTCTGTGAAGGGAGAACTCGGTTCTGTCTTTCAAACTGTATTTGAGCAATTTTCTCATGGGCTCTGCTCTGACACTCCATATCTAAACTGAGTCTGTCACAAGCACTTATTCATAAGGCCTCCCATTGCAGGGGTGTAATACCATCTTGTTTTAGCTAGCTAAAGCTTGATTCCTGAGCACTATTTATTATGCATGTGGATTGCATATGACTGATGGGAAAAAAGTAGCATGTGATGCTGTTTTGTGGAGCGTAAACCAAAGTACAGATGCTAAGTGATCCCACTAAAGATGTGCAGATAGCTGGTATCAATACTGGCACTTCCTAAATTCTTCTCAATTAATATCACAGCCATTTCATGCTGCATTATTATTTTTTAATGTCATGTTACAAAGACTGACAAATAAAGAAGTTTAACAGGCCACATTCCTACAGCCAAGCCAAGTTCCTCCTGGCTAAATAGCTACAGCAGAAAGCAATGGATATTGAAAATACTTTTAACAGAAATGAATTTCAACAGAATTAATATTAGTTTTGTCCAGTTAAGGGAGGGAGCTTAAGGGAAGCAGATTTTTGCAGGCAGTCTGGGGATAGATAAGTAGAAAGTAGATAATCTCTCAGCAGATAAAATAAATAAATGCTAGTGAGCCAGGCCCAATATTAGATTTTGCTGGAACAGTTTCTACACAGGACAATCAGACTATAAAGAAAAAAAAATCACTAAAAATGAACATCAACTCTTGGGGGGGCCTGAGGTTCAGGAATGGGTCCAATTCTCATCACACCCTGCCCATGGTAAGATCAAGGCTGTGCTGCAGTATTTCCACAGAATGTACTACATCACTTTAGGAACTGAACCTCATAATTAATTTAAGGCTAAAAATGGTGGTGAAATTGCAAATAAGTAGGTAGTGGAAGTGCAGAGAGATGTTTCTGAAGTGAACTTGCAAGTTGGTGTAAACAGAGTTGATTTTCCTCTTGCTTGTTAACAGCAAAGGCTACATAACTCTGTCAAAGACTCTGCAGGGTATGCACAAAATTGATCAACGCACAGGCGAATGCTTCACTTGAGCTATAGTTACTGAAACCCATCATCTGCTTTCAGGAGAAACGATGTTGCTGATGGCAATGCAAATACAGAAAAGCATCACTGGTGTTCTGGAGGCAAATCATATAATGGGGAACCGATCATCAAACAGTAGGTGCCACAAATACATTGCTCTGAGAGTTAGCGTGATTTAATGAGCTATCAAGCATGGACAGAAAGTGCCCCGAACAACCTCAGTTCTGTGAACTGAGTGCTATGATTTAAACCTGTCTTTGAAAAGTCTATAGCAATTGTATTATTTAGGTTCTGCATACTTCAGTACAATGTGGAAAATAACATGAAGGGATAGTTTGGGTTCAAGGGTATATTGACTTAGACAGAGATAGCGATTTGTCATGCTACCAGGGCTATACAGTTTCTGGACTGGCTGGCTGGCTTCTAGTCAGCTCACAGCTTGGAGAGAATAAGCTCAAATCTGTTCACACCCTTCTATGTAAATGCATTTACGGTGATGTGTCTCCACTCACATCCCCATAATGAAACATTACACTTAACAGAAAATGTTCCAGATGTATTTGGCTTTGGTTTTACTGTTTCTCTAATAATTTTGCTCCGGCATGGAAGACTGGGAAAAGTAAGAATTAAGAAGCAGGAGTCGCAGTGATTTGGTGTACCATATCTACTTTCGAGAATGGTCGTATCTCTAAATGGGGAGGAAGATTTCTTTCTTTAAAGTATCCATTTTTGATTGCCAAGAGCAGAGTGACCATTCACCAAACGACCACAACGGCTTAAAAATGCAGGTCTGGAGAATTGCTGCAACATGCTAAATAGATCTTCTAGTAGCCTGCAGGACCACATTTTGGCCCTGATCATTTTGTGCATTCATCAGCAGTCTGCACCCTGCAGTTAGGTACCTTGTCTATGTAAGGAACTGTATGGGTACAGCACCTTTCAGAAAGAAGCTAGCTTTGAGAGGGAAAGGAAAAGGTTACAAACTTTACCCGGAAAAGATAAGGGTCAGTTTCTAGGAGAGCATTATGTATGTGCTATATTTCCCCTGGCTGTTCCTGGCAGGCAGGTTGAATGTGCCATCTGAATCATTTGCTGGCTTCAGGAAAGAGTTGATGTGAGGATGTTTCCGCTGCAGTGAATGTGGTCACAAAGCAGAGGAACTTCAGGTCTTCACATACCAGGTTGAGCAACTTTTCTATATCTTCTGAGGGGGTGTCAACAAGTTCCTCATCTGAATGATAAGCTTTTGATCCTAGAGTGCTTGGCCTAATTAGCTGATTTCAGGAAGCTGGACGTCAGGAAAAAAATCTTTTAATGCTTATGCTATTTCTTATACTTTTCCTATAGACATTCCTAAGCCATTTCTGGATATAGGATACTGGGACAGTCATACCTTTAGTGTGACCAGTTACTGCTGTTTTTGTGTTTTTGTGTACTTTTCACCCCAAACTTCAGATGAATGCTTTCAAAGATTTTTTTCTGCTGTTCATGAATTTTATGTACCTGAATTTGGAGGAGAACAAGATTCTATTTTCATCTTATTTATCTTACTCTTGAGTTTCTCTGGGTTGGTAATGTGTCAAAGAAAAGTTGTTTGGAAGATGTCATTTCACAATTCAGTTGCCAGCATTTTCATATAAAGAGTGCCCTTGTTTACACTCTGCAACTCCAGTGATTTCACTGGGGATTTCATAGAGGAAATAAGGTTAGGATTCAGCTCAAGTCCGATCCTGCTGAACTTACCGAGGCAAAAAGCTCATGGATTTCCTGATACTAATACACAATGCAATAGAAGAAAACATATGCGCTTCTAAGTGACCATGGTAACTGGTACTTGGGTTTCCTAGGTGATTTTCTGGCAAGTGGCCAAAGGAGGAAACTGCAACAAAATGAGATCCCAGGCACCAGAAAGTATGGACATTCCTGGCTATGAGGCTGCCTGTACTGAGGAGTCTGAAGTGACAAGCTGTAGAAACAAACATTCCAAACTCCTCACTTTACAATCATAGTTAAGTGCCAAACACAAGGCAAAGGAAGGTTAAATAAATCTGTGGTCCCAATTTCCTTCTAAAACTATTGAGCCTGAAATGTTTCTTTTCCTTCTTCTGTCTGGTGAATGATACCAATTTTATACAATTAACATCTGAAGGTTTGTGTAAGGTAGTTTTGATAGAAAATAAAAGGCCAAAATGACACAGAGAAAGAAAAAAAGTTGCTTAAAACTGACCTGTAGCTTGAAGTTAGGAAATTCTCTCTCAGACTCTGTATATACATATTTACATTTGAAATGCTTCACTGCAGTAAATAATAGTAACTTTTTGTATTTTATATTTTTCAAGGCATGGAAGATGTGTTAAAAAGAACCAATTTCTCTTTCAAGTGCAACAGAGACATCAGCATTCCTTCTGGGGCTCCAAACCAGCACACAGAAGAATTCCTCCTTCCACATCTCTGAGGGCGTTTCAGGACTCTCCTTAACTGCCTGTCAAAATCATTGCCTCCTGGAGCAAAGGTGAAATACAATGAAAGACAATGTGGCACAACAGAGTAGAGAAGGAAGAAGGACTAGGGGCAAGAACATCTCCATTTCCTTTTGCAGAATAGAGGAAGAAGTGTTCATACATTAACGCAGACATATGTGCTCCTCCAACTCTTGTGCGGCATTAAAGACTGATTGTCACAGAATGCTCTCATACATCAGGAGCCGTGGAGTCTACCAAAGTCTGCAGAGAACTGATGTGCACAGTAAGTACATGACCACAAACAAGTACAGACATAGCATCTGACTAACAGTGGAACAACCCAGAAACAAGAATGTTAATGAAGATTATATTACGGATAGTTGTAAATTATGAAGACCAGCCACAGCAGCAGAACTAACCACGCTGACATAGACAGTCTGATCCGGAAAGCGCAAAAAGCTGTTTCCTTTCTGCTGGAAGAGAAGGAGCCAAAGGAGTTTGAAGCTTCTCTCTACAAAAAGACCACCTGCTGCACCTGTTGTGAGGAACTGCTGAGTATCAAAATCATAAATGTGAATCACACTGTTGCTAAGTGTTTACTTGTGCGTTTATATGCATGCTTTCAGCTATAAGTAAAGCTTTATGAAGGTTGATTGTCAGATTTTTCATTAAAGCCAGAAGGTCCTATTCTCTCCCTGCAGGATACAGTAATTGACAAGTTATTTTAAGATCCTGTTTGGTGGCCACAGGATAAAACCAAATTGGCCTTAAAAGTGAAGTATTTTGAAATTAACTCTTCACTTATGTAATTGTGGGGTTGATTTCATAATTCTTCTTTCTCCCCCTCTCTTCAACTTTTAATGGAAAATCTGTGCTGGCAACTGGTAGGGGAGATGTACAATAGCAGTCACCGAAAGCACTTTGCTTACCACAAACACAGAGCCTTTCTGAAAGCACATGGAGTGAGGACTTGCTTATCCCTCTGGAAGTGCAGTAAAAACCCAAACAATAGCTGCAGTGTGGGACACATCGGCCACCACAGGAAGAGGAAATAGCGATGGTAACAGTGGAGGGGAGGGGATGTAGCCTGCGGTACCCAGGGAGTCTGACTGTGCTATAACAACCCTTCTGACTTCAGTACTTATAAACTCTCATATGCATATTTATCACAAAATAAGTTCTCTTTATGTTCCTCTAAGGATATGGATCTCACTGTTAACACTCGCCAGTGTGAACACTCAGCTATATGCTCTGGCTGTGTATGTTCTCCTCTCCTTCACTTTTCCATCCAGATTGTGCCTGCACTTGGACACAGTAATACTTTACTACATTACTCAAATTATTTTAGCAATTTGCAAGGGGTTCAGGTCAGTTCTAGTGTAGCAGCTCTTTACACATCCTCAAAGCACTAAGACAAAATCTAATTGCAGTCATACAAGTGTGGCACACCTTCTCCAACAATTGAGCGTGATGTCCAGTTACCTCAGCTAATTCTAAGCAGCTTGGTAAATCCCCATAGCAAAGGACAGCACCGTGCAAAGGTACCAGCACAGGTTTGGAAAGCAGCAGTTGTGTTTGTCGTAGTGATGTACTGTACCTGAACTAATAAGCCGGTGCAGGTGTCTTTGCTTTCCATATCATCTACGTGTATTCACATCTGTGGTCTATTGAACTCCAGCAGGGAGAGCTACAGCAGCTGAGAACATGCTCTCTCTTGAACAATGAATAAGATTTGCTAGAGCCTTTCCCATAGATCTAGGGATATCCAGACAAACATGGAACAGAAATGTTTTTGTAAGTGTAATTAAAATATCATAAAATTAGTATAGGATGCTGCAAATGAAATGATTGTATATTATTGTTCATACTTCACCTGAAAAAACAACATCATTAGCTTCCTGAAATTCAAATATTTTGAATCATTCGAGTTGAGACATTTGTGTTGGGATAATACAATGATTTGAATTCTGAGTCTATTATTCTAAGACATACACAAGCCATTACTTTTCCTAAGAGTTAAAAGCTCTATGCTAAACATGTTAAAAATAACAGACATAAAGATTGCCATATTTCTGTCCCACGCTAAGGACAGGTAGTGAAAGAAGGTAAAATGAACACATAGGTAGAAGCCAGTAAAAGATTTGGCAGCATTTATGAGACTGCTACTGCATAAAGTAATTACACACGCCACTGGTCTGAGATCAATTATTTATATCTTTTTTTACATATTGCAACTCACATTTTATTGGCAATTGTTATTACCAATTCACTTCAATAGAGGGCAAAAGAGACTGAAGTTGTCATCTCAGACTAGCGGTTGCATGCAAGAGTGAGAATTAAGAAGTCTGGGAGTATTAAGTACAATTGGAAACATGACCAAAGTAAAAGAAAATACTGGCACTGTACAAGGTTTGAGTAATTTTAATTTCCCCTAGTGCTTCACTGCTCTCCCTATCTGTAAAACATTTTGAAAAAAAAGCAAAAGACCTTAGTGAAACAAAACGAAATTAAGAGTCTTCATGCTAATTTTTCACTAGACGTGAATAGTTTGTAAGCACGCAATTCATAGCACCAGGAAAAATATACGGCTTGTTGAACTGGAAGTATGTTCTCCTAAACTTTATTTCATTGACCTTTAATGCAGTAAATTTCTGAATAATTTGATGTACTTATGGGAATTTCCTGTGGTGGATGAACATTTTATTTGTTTTTATTTTCTCCCTGATTTCATTTCTACGACAGAACAGAGGCTTTTCAGACTATCTAACACAGAATTTCAAACACTGTTTTCTGTTACTGAGTTTCACACTGTTCCAGTGATACTTTAAAATTCACTTAATACAAATCACAAAGGCAAGGTATCCTAGCAATTATTAAAAAGGCTTATGTTTTATGTAACATGAAATAACACACTTTGGTCTCAAAGAGAATTACTTCTTTTATTCTACATAAGAACGCAAATGAAAAGAACAGTGCCTTCCCACTTCTGCAAAGAATTCCGCAGTGGTGGACCACTTTCATTTTCATAGCCTTAAAGAATTCCTCATGTAGTAGTATTTGTCTCCTATTATTCTTTGCAATCTTTAGCATTGAAATGATCTGCTGTATTGGCCTTAACACAGTTTCTTTCAATAATTGATAGCTTTCCCACAAAACTCTTTCCCTCCAAGATTTTTTAAGTGCGTGTGACCTTCCATGCCTCCAAATTTGCTGACTGCTTTCTTGATGATCGTGGTTTTTATTCTGCTATGACTACGGCTTAAGCAATAAGCATTTTGTCCCTCAGCAGCTCAGAAGCACAGTGAAAGAGAAAATTTGGATTCAAAATTATCCTGACAAATGAGAAAGAGCTCATTAAAGTAGGGAATGTAACAAAAACAATGGCAAAAATGCCCACTTAAGAGCTGAAAATCAAATACAGAAATACAAAATAGAAAATAGCCCGACAAAGAACTGAGCTGCAGAAATTAAAAAAGACTTATCGCCGAATGCAATACAAATACAAATTGACAATGTTATACCACTGCAAAAAAGCAATTGTCACTCTACGATTTGTTAGGAGGAGCATCATATTCAAAATAGGACAGCAATTACATTCGGTGTGGATGAGTTCTTACCTGGGATTCTGTATTTGCTGTTGCGCACTGCACCTTAAGAAAGGGTTAGTCAATGAAAGACTTGTAATAGAGATATTAAGATCATAGGAATGAGGTATGAGTGGGTATAGCTGTGTAACGACGAGAAGAAACAGCAGAACAATGTAAAAAAAAAAAAAAAAGGTCCCTATTCATAATCAAGAACACAGTCCACAACAGTAAAACTGAGGAATGTTGCCTGTATCAAGCCCAGATGGCCTGTGCTCCAGTAAGACCAAAGCAGACAATTTGTCAGCAGAAGACCCTACACTAACAACATGAAGAGGGGAGCAAGGTTACAGCATATCACATATGCCACTCCTTTTCCTTTTACCCCAGCAGGAAAAGAGACTTTAGCCGTAAGAAACTCAAAGCGAGGAACACACAACAGGCAGCAGGCTTGCTTAAAAATTCTGATACGAAAGAATCATGCCATAGTAACTTCTGGCTCCTGAGGCATATACAAGACCTGTCCAAAAACTAGTTTGTCATTGCAATCAAGAAAAACACAACAGATGTGATGAGGACTCAATACCCAGTGTCTTTTGTCCTCTGTGTTGCACACAACTGACCCGGTCAGACCACTTGAACGTACATGTCTTGGTTCTTGTGAGGATGAGCGTGTGAGAGTGTGAGTGAATGAAACCATTGAGAAAAAGAGTGTGAGTGGGTAAAAGTAATGTACTTAGAGATTTTGTAAAATATGTATCACCCTCTCCTTCCATAAGATCTCACATTGAGTTTCGTTACACTTATTTTCTAACACAGAAGAAAGCACATGCAGTGATACAGGCTGAAAGGCCGAAAGAATTGGGTTTGTTTAGTCTGGAAGAGAAAAGCTTTGAGGGAAAAAAGTTATAGTTTTCTGTATGTAATACGTTGTTATTAAGAGGACAACAATCAATTGTTCTTAATAGATGCTGGGAGAAGGACAAGAAGAAATCAGCTTCAACTGCAACAAAAATGATTTTGGCTGAGTATTGGCAGGTGTGAAACTACGGAACAGCTTATCTTGGGATGTTAGGGAATCTTCACCAGAGATTTTAAAGAACATGACAAACAAGTATCTGTCAGCAACTGTTTCTATACATTCAAACCTATCCTAGTGCTGGGAGCCGGCCTAGGCCAGTGATTGACAATAAATTGTTGGTGTCTAGTGCCAGATTTATTGTCAAAGGCATTGTGACTCAGAGACCCTGGTGCTAGCCCAAATCTGTGTCAGTCATAGGCTTGGTGCCCACGCCAAAGTTTTGTCACGACTGGACTAAACAATTTCTTGATGTCTCTTCCTGACCTATGTTTTTATGGTTGCTACGAAACCCTTACTCCTGGAAGCAATTTTTCCGCTGGCTTGTGGACTTCTGTTCTGTTTCTCACTACCAGAAATGTTAAAAAATGTTTATTGTTTTTCTCTTTCCTTTTCAATAAAATTGAAAACAGCCGTGCTTGGAGTTGAGAAAAAACAATAGTATCTCCTGCTCTTTTTCATTTCGACTGACTTTTGCAAAATCTATCTGTTGGCTGAAGGTTAGATAACTGCATTTCTTTTAACAGACCTTTTGCTATTATCCGCTTGACGAAAAGATGGCAGCAGGGTGGTGCTGTTGCATCTTCCTCTTCATTTGCTATTTTTTTAATCTCTGCTTTTCAGGAGTAATAAAATCAAGCTCCTGAAGCTTTGGTACTTTGCCAAGAGTACACATAGAAATACTTGCATCAGGTATAAAGTGAAAAAATAAATAGCCACACATTTTCAGAAATTTATGGGAATTTAAGAGACAGAACTTCTGTTGTCTTTTCAGATAACTGTAGCTCTGCCCTAAAGTAATCTATGAAACTGAACATTTAGATACTGAGGCCTGAATGAAGCCTGCAAAATCTTCATGTTCTCTAATTGCTGGGAGAAATTTTGCAGTGAGAGCAGGATTAAGAGGCAGATACTACACGTATATTTTCAGTAACATCAAGTTAAAAAGCCCATCTTGTGTATAGAGGCTATCTTTGAAACGCTCCTCTTTTCTATTGTTTTAATGCACCTTGCAGCTTCTTAACTACATTTTCATTAATGAAATATGAAAATAGGAACTATGTAACTAAGGTAACAATGATGCCCCCGGTGGGTATCAGACAGCCTGTAAATCTCATGTCACAGTTCTAAAACAAACTGTAAATTTTCTGTGACAATCCCTACTCCCCTCCCGCTATTTATGAAAGAAGATCTCACCAGCAGGGCCACATTTTGCAGGGGGCGGCACATACAGAAGGAGGACCTCTGATTATTACTTAATACAGGTATACAAACATGTAGTTACAACCATTTGCTAGATCCTGTGGTGTCTGTAGCTGAGCCAGTCTGATTTAAATGCTCCTAGCAAGGAGCTGCGTAAACCACCCTTTCGTTGTAACCTCGTTCAATCTAACAAGTGGTTGCAACAATGAGGAAGGCACATGCTGAGACCTTTCAGAGGCAGACTGGCTGCATCACAGGTCAGCAACCCTTATTTCAACCTTGGGACACAGAAAAACATGTCTGACCACGTGGCATTTCCCTGTATTTGGCATACCTCCCCCATGGTACTGCTTTTCTTCTCCAGTCCAGATCTGTGATGCTTCATCTGCCTGACAGGGAGAAAAATGCTCAGTGTCAAATGGCGCTGATAACACTAGCTTGCTAATACTGTTTCTTGCATCAATAAGGTTGAGGGAGGAAGTTCCTGTTCTGATGAATTCACTCTTGAACAGAGTTGCTTCAAAACTCCCCAGTTAAATTTCTCAATTTTTAATGTTGCCAGAAAGTGTTGGCTTTTAGATTCACTGTAATTCTAAGCCTTTTGATGGCTCTTACCCCAAGCTGCTTGTGAACATACATAACCATATCAGCAAACAAGACAAACTTATCTGACAAACTGCCTTTGGTTCTGCTTCTTGTTTGTACACTTCAAACATCCTGGGTACTGTGGGCTATACTGTTATCAGCAATAGCCTGGAGAAAAAAAAATAGATTACTTAGTGGACATTTAATGCTTTATGCAGAAAAAGAAGTGTATATTGTTCTTCTCTTCTTTCCCCCAAAACGATCTGCCCATTTCTTCAACCCAGTCTCTCAGTCTTTCTCAGCTAACATTTCTCACTTTACTTTCATTATTTCTAATAGCTTCCTTCTATTCAAGCTCAGCCCAGTTCCTTTTTGGGCTCCCCAAACCCCAAAGGTCCTTCAGATTTCTTTCAGCTTTAAGAATTCTCTACTTTTCCCCTGGATCAATACACGTGAGTAGGTAGGTATATTGCTGAGCAACTCCCCTTTTGTGAGTACTTCTGCCCCCAATAAATTTGCATATAACGACAATTCTGCATTGAATCATTCTGTTTTGTAATTGTTGGCTAAGATGGATATAAGGACAACCTCTCTCACCTACAAAATGGTTAATTGTCTTGAATACTTCAGTAAAGCTCTAGAGATGGACTCTTTATCTCAAGTCCTTGAGCCTTCCCCTTTCAACTTCTGTAACCTTCTCCAGATAACTTCACCAGTACTCACTGACTCTTACTACATACACGGGCTACGCATTTTTAGAAGTATCTAGCGACTACGGGTTCTTCAACTTTCGGTTACAGAATTTGACATACCTTAAGGAGGTCTGATCTGTTTTTTCAGAAGGGGAACAAATGAAAAAAACCCAAAGAAATCTTTGTAAAATCTATGCCATGGATCCTGTTAGGAAAAATTGTTGTCCAATTGGTTTTAAGACAGCACTTACGTTGTTTATGATACGATATGGTCACAAATACGAGTTCCATGATATAGTCAGCTGCAAAAAGGGAACAATGACCACAATGATTAATATAATGTTTTTCTTCCTTTCTCCTTTTAATCATTTAGGATGTTATTAATAAAGTAAGTAAATGCGCCCGTTTACAGTGTACTGTTTTTTTGATGGTCTCTGCCTTTACCTGCCCAAGATCAATAAAGAAGCAAGGCTAGGTCTTCTCCCTGTTCTGACAGCTACAGGTAAATTACAAGCTAGAAGGTGACAATGATGTAAGGGCTAAAGGCTATACGTGCTTCTAGTCTTTAATCACATCTAGAACTCATCACTTCAGGCAGGAGCTGTACCATGCAACAGGACCCGGACCCACAGGCCTCCTTGGGACCGCTGGGCAGCCGTACGCAACCGCAGCAATGCTTCACTGGAGCCTGACCGGTTCCAGCGCAGGCCAAGGCCCGGACAACGGACAACGCCGCCCGCAGCGTGCCTCCCATACAGTGGCGCCAGCCTGGGCGCTCACTGGAAACACATGTGGCTTGCCAACCTCGCAGCTCCCTGCGGTGGCTCCACTTCGCGACTTTCTGGAAAAAGGGTTTCTGCTTGTTTTTACACTTCCCTGGGGATCAGAGAGTGTGAAACGCCGGGCTCTCCGTCCCCAGCGGCCACCACATGCCTCCGAGGCGTCACCGTGCCTCGGGCAGGGAAAGGCCGGCCGCGGGGGGGGAGGAAAGGGGGGACGGACGCCTTCCCCCCTCGCCGCTGCCGCGGCACAGGCAGCCCGCGACAGCCCGAGGGGCTCCCGCCGCCGCCCGCCTCGCCACCACCTTCCTCCCGCCCCCGTGGCGCCTGCCGGGAAGGTGGCGGCGGCCGCCCCGCCCGCCCCACCGCCGCCGGCCCTCCCCCGCCGCCCCAACGGCCCCAACGGCCCGCCCCGCCCCGCCCCGCCGCGCGCGGCCCCACACGCGCCGCGGCCGGCTGGGCTGGGCTGGGCGCTGCGTGCCGGCTGCGGGGCGAGGGCAGCGCGGTGCGGGGCGGCGGGGGGCCGCCACTTGGGGGAGATGAACGTGGAGAACCAGGATGTGCTTCTGGACCTGGAGGAGGAGGAGGAGGAAGACGACGATGGGGAGATCGGTGGGTGAGGAGTTGGACCGCGGCTGGCGGAGCGGGGTGTGTGGGGGGGGGTCATTATTTCGCGGGCGATGCCGCGGCGGGCGGCAGCGTGCGGGCCGGGGGGGGGGGGGCGCTGGGGCGGTGTGGCGACCGCCTGCCTCGCCAAGTTGCTCCCGAGTTGATGTAGCCGGTGCTGGGAGTCACCTGCCGGGCGCGTCGACGGCCCCGTGTCGTGAGGGGCGGCTGCGGCCGGGCGGGGTGCCCCGGGCGGAGGAAGGCGCGGGGGGGGGGGGGGGGTTAGCGGGCCTCCTTCTGGGACACGTCGGATGGTCTCCCCGCAGAAGATGCCTGACCCGTTGGTAGTAGCGAGGCGTGCCGGCTGGCTTTCCCCCGTGGAGCCGCGTTCCTCCTCTCGTGCAATCGGTGCATGGCTAGCGGGCAGAGAAATACGGCAAACTTTTGCCTGTTCACTTCCCTCTCGGGAGGGGGGAGAAGCGCGTTGGACGGCGCGGAGGAAGCACTTCGCAGTAAGTATGAAGCGGGAGGTCCGTGGTGTCGCCGGCGATCGCCGAGCACAGGCGCAGCAGCCGTGCTCCGCGGTGCCTCCTCGCTTTGGAAAACGAGGAAAATGCCATTTCTACAGCGGGGCCCCACGCACTCGGCCTCCCCCGGGCCCGCCGGCGCCCCGCTGCCGGCCTCCGCCTCGGGGCACAGCCCCTTGCTCTCCCTGTCTGCCAGAGCTGCCTGCCTTAGTGGGACAGCCAAGCAAAAGAGAAAACAAATCACCACCACCCTTCCCCCCCGGAAAAAAGGGGAGAAAATTAGCAAAGCATAGAAAGAGAAATTCTGCTGGGGGAAAAAAAGAATGCGTGCTGTGTCTGCCAGAAAGGCAGAAAAAATGCCCAGCGTGTTTTAAGTTCAAAGGGAGTGCGTGTTAGTCGCGTACCAACAGAAAGCAGCCCAGGACAATTACTTTTGTGTTTACTGTGGGAATAGATTCTGTTAAATTATTTCCAGAAAGCAGTCAAAAAAGGCTAGTTCTCAGATGGTTCAGACTGAAGGGATCTATTCATGTCAGTAAAGAGACAGTGATTTACAACAGTTCGAAGGCATTTTCAGCTAGAATACCCAAGTTATTCTGAAGCCTTTTATTTCTGTTTAAGTTGTTAAAATATAATAAACAAGGAATGCAGGCAACTGTCAATTAGACAAACAAATAGAGGATAGATTTGTATGTATAAATTTTGTCAAATAAATAGGCTTCCTGCTCATTATTGTTCACAAGGTAGTGAATAATTTTACTGACAAGTATAGAATTTTGGTAATCTTTGAATATTGGGACTGAATATGTGCACTTGTTAAAAAATCTAGTGCCATTAACTCCCTGATACTCTTGTTGCCTTTAAATACTAGTCGGTAATAGTGGCCACTACAGTTTGCCTCATTTATTTATTTATCTCAGTCCAAAAGTGTATAAAGTTTGAGCCTCACCCAAGGTCTGTGGAAATCAGGGAATGTCTTTTCTCTAGCATCACTAACCTTTGTTTCAGATGTTGTGGGAGTATCCTTTGGTTTATAATAATAATCCAAAGACAAATTCCATATGAAGTGAGACAGGGGAATTGTTTGACTCTGTTCCCCTGATTAAGGGGTGGGTCAGCACTGCAATGTATTAATCACCACATGCCTTTTTCTTTCCATTCTTTACCCCAGAGAACAACTAAACTTTTTCCTGCTCATGACTCTCTATCAGATTTGGGATTGGTTCAGTTCCCAAAGCCAGCTAACTGTGAGCTGCGTGTTCTGCTTGCAGGGTACAACAGTTTAGATCAACACAATGTGTGGTAAAATTGGCTGAAAACTGAGCAGTAGTGGTTTCATAAGTTGTCATGTACAACTCTATCGCATTTGCTGTTCTGCCTTGCAAAATGCATGGGTAACAATGTCAAGGTTTTTAGATTAGCTATAGAGATAATTACAGGAGAGCTAATTTATTAATCTGAGAGACTTGTAGATCATCCATTTGCCTCCAGTGTTATTGTATTACTTGCATCTACGTTTTTACTGGGGAAGCCATCCCTGCTTCAGTAAATACGTAGGACTTCTTTTGGACTCTGCAGTTGAATTCAAGATCAGTCCCAAACCTACAGAGGTCATCAGCAAAACGTTATTATTGCATGTCAAAATTTGTAGTCATGGCAATAAAAGGAGTGCTCTGGCTTGCATTGGCATATAGCTGCTTTTGATTATCCAAGCTGATGAGCAGCAAACCACTCATGTTAGAAGCAAACTTAGGCAGGAGTCCAAAGAAAGAGCAGGACTCATGAATCCAAATCCACAGCAAAGCACCATAACCACTCTGCCATACATAGCTTTGAAACTGATTGTTTCAGTCAGAGATTTTTTTTTGGAAGGGAAGATATCTCGTCCCAAAACTGAATATTTTGAGCAAGTTGAAAGAAACGTTTTTTTCCAGTGCTTAACAAGATGGGCAACTTTTATTTTGGAGTCAGACTGTTTTCAAGAGGATTGTTACATTAGTGACATCAATTTGTTTCTGAGATATCTAGTTACCAGGCAGCAATGGTGGGAAGGACACTGAGCTGTGGTTGCCACAGGAGTTAAAATTCTCCAAACCTATTATTTTCCGCCTAGAAACTGTTAGACAGTTCCATAAACTGCAAAATTTTTCTTTCCCTGGTGCCAAACCTCATACTACATCTAAATTAGTTTGCTTGTGTGTTGGGATTTACAGAATATCTGAGTGGTCTCCCCAGGAGAATTAACTTTTGAAGACAATATCAGAGGCATATACACTTACTAGCCATTCAACATAAAATGCTTTTGTCTTCCTTGGGATATTTTGTTAGCATCTTACTAACTCTTTGTTGTCTTAGTTTTGCACAAATGTAACTTCTAGTTTGTACCCTTGAATCTTGAGTGTGCAGCGTCTTCCTGTGTTATGAAACTGCTGTAATAATCACTGAAACCTCTTTTGTAGGTGACCGATTAATGGATGTCCATATTCTTAGCTTTTTGGTGTCTTGCTATTCAGATAGTGTGCTGATGAGGATTCCAGATCTTCCTTTCGAAAATGTCTCATGCTATTGTTCAACACACATTTTTGCCAACTAGTAGTTCAATTGCTCCTATAATGGGAAGCCCTGCCTTCTTCCTATCTTGACTTGCCCATTCCCAGCCTCACACTCTCCATTCCTTTGCACCAAACCAAACGTTCTGCATGGCAAACTGTCCAGATTGGATTTTATCTGATGTACGTCCTCAGTTTGGTTCACTGCACAGCACACGATTGCTTGTGCCAGTATATGGGAGGTGGTGACATGGTGGGAAGCAAGGAGGATGTGGCAATAAACATTCAGGCTAAGCAGGAGGATGGACTGGTTCTTTCAGTGCTAGTTTATGCAAGTAAAATTATTTGTGGAATCGCAGCCTAAAATCTTCTGTGGGATGGCATTCTTCTCCAGCCTCTTTTCTTCCAATTTTGTGCAGCCTGCTGTTGAATGGGCACCTTGTCCTAAGGAGTGATGTTGTAATACAAATGGTGAAGAACAGGCATAGCTATTCTTCACCTCATTACTTTTGCTTACTGTTCTGTTCTCCTCTGCTTGTTTCCTCATGACATGTACTGAATTTTATTATATTGCCTGCTCAGAGCTTCTAATTGTTCCTACTCACTAGCTTTGTTAACTCAACTTGCTTCTCATTTTCACCCTGCAAATATTATTGATATCATATACTGTACTCCAAACTGAATGTACGGTGTACTCACAGTGTTCTACAGGTTGTTCCAATATATGCATTCAGGATTTTGTAAAATGGTCAATTACATACAAAAGTATTCTAAAGGCAAGGGAGAGTCTAAGTAGTTAGGATTCCTTGACTGAAAAATTTGTTAACTTTGTCCTGCAATTTATTAATTGTAATTTCCCCAGCTGCAGGGTATTTAAAATTGGTCTACTCAGCAGTTGGTGCAGGGATCTGATCTGATAATTTTCTAACATGCAAGGATTTGTAAGGGGATTAAAAAAAATCTGAAAGGACAATGCCTTTCCTTTCATTCTATCTACAGTGTTATGCAGGACTGCCCCAGTCCACTCTTGTTACACCTGGTTTTCTTAAGTTTTTCTTCTCTGATTTGTAATCATAATAGAAATTGCTGTGGCACATTGCAGTCATCCAATGTCCTGAAGAAGCCTGTGGGATGGATATGTCTGATGAGCTGAGAATAAAAAATTTCTACTCCCCGATTCTTTGCTCAGTTGACTGCACCATTCTAGTGAAGACAGACAACTTTGTATACTAGAGCTTGATCTCTCTTCTTTTTTGGTCTTCTCTGAAGCAGAACTGTGAACCAGTTATCGTATATGTGCATTTAGCAGACAAAGAGCACAAATAAGTGGGAACGTAGACTCACTGTCTTATTTATTCTAATTTACTATTGAGACCACAGGGAAATCTTCATCATAAACAAGGATTTTATTCTACCAAGCCATATACCAGTCCAGAAAGGAAATACTAGCCTGTAATGCTGTTCAAAATTTTAACTACCTCTCATGCCTGCATGTCCTTCGTCATATCTCTGTTACATAATGGTTTACAAACATTTCTTTCTCCCTTCTTACTTCATCTTACTTTCTGACTCTTTCTACTCATTTCTCTTTCACTGAATCCAAACTACGCAAGAGTAACAGCCTTGTCACTGAGTATGACTGTATTTGAACGTCTGTGCACGCCTGGTGCCAGTCGCTTTAATTGTGATTTAATGATTTTTCTGCAAAAAATAAGACTACACATAGTACAAAAATCAAAATACACGTAATGAGAGTATAAATATTTAACTACAATATAATTACTGTTTTGTAGCTATTTATAATTCATAAACTCTGGAGGAAATCATAACATTTTTAAGAATTCGACAGGAGCTCGGGAGAATTTGCAAGATTTTTCTCTTTTTAAACTTTTCTACCATAAGGGAATTCCTAGTCCTCCATGATAACCTTGTACTTTGAGAGTATGCTTTGTTCCTGTATGTAACATTTCAGACTTAACTGTGCTGAGAGTGTGAGTTCAGTTTACAGGTAAGTCTGCAGTCTGTAGGACTGAATTGTTATCTGCTGTTGTACTGACTTGAGTCATTTGTACAACTTTAATAATAATAATTTTGTATCTTCTCCTGATTATTGATCAAGTGATTAATTTTGTCACAGGTGATTCCTTAAAGTTTTACCTTTATTTACGCATCCCACAAGTTCTTTTAAAAGGAAAAACACCCTATAAACAATTACATTAAACATGCTGGATTTTAAATTACTTTTCAAGCATTATAATTTTCAAAAAAAGAAAAGTTATCTAAAATTGGTATGTAGGAAACAACTGACCTTGTGTTATATGATACAGGACTCCTGGTTAGCAGTTCCATATTGTCACAGTTATTGAAAGTAATGCCTTACAACTTACCTTAAAACTTGTTGGTAATGCTAGCTCTTAAGACATTGTTTTTGTTTAGAAAAGCATTGTGAGGTTCAGAGATCAGAAATCAGTCCCAAACAGTAGGCATATGTGGAAGCCACAGTCTTATCTTTTTGACTAATTTCAGACAGGTTTACAAAATATTTGCTCAGATGTAGCTTACATTTTTTTTTATATTTTTGTTTGTATGTATATATATATTTATATATATATATGGGAAAGAAGATGGCAGAATTGAGATTTTACTATATATATTGCAGGGAATATTCTATGAAAATAGCATTTTGAAAGAAACTAACTCATCAGATATTCAAGATTAATTATAAGCTAGTCTGTCCACAGAACTGAAACACTCTTTTGGGCCCAGTCAAAAGGAGGATGTTGTTTCAAGAAAATATTCATTAATAGGAAATGACAGATGCTGTTCTATTAAATTAAGTCAGTTATAAACTGTAGTAACCATTAAAAAGCAAGTGATGAGAGTACATCACCCTCAGCATTAAGAGCCTGATGAAACATAAATGGACCTTTCAAAATTAATTAAGTATGGTTTATGAGTAAGACCTGTTATTATATGCATGGGAAGTTCATCTAAGTTGTTATCATTTAAATCACCTCAGCCTAGTATTTCTTGGTACTTGTCATTTCCTAGAAAATGATGGGTTGCGTGGTGTGGCATTGAAGTCTAGTTTGCTACTAGACATGTGGCAAGCCGCAAGGGGGAACTGATACTAAAGCCAGTGTTTTCTGCTACACAAAAAAAACAATAGAAGGATGATTTTGTACAAGAACAATTACCTTTCATAAATTAAATAGTCTTTGTAATGTCTTCCAGCTTTTCCCTTATGAAGAAAGCTATTTTTTCCCTTTTATTGTTTGCTTCGTAGATTGAGATGGTACGTTCTGTACCCCAATAAACAAGTCAAATAAAAAACCACTAGCCTGAGCTTGGGATTAACTGGGGTAGGTCAGAAAAGGGTTGCTTATTTTTATAGCATTAGGTAAAGGTAATGAAACTAAACATGCTATGCTGGATATGAGAAGCCCTTTGAAAAAAGGTGTTGCAGGTGTTAACAATATAGAGCCACTGCAGGTGTGTATTTAACAAGACAATGCATTTAATAGGGTGTAAATGTCAAGGAGAAGCATTGAAGAATGGCTCCTGGGTTTTGGATTGTTTATTGTTCTTGTATTCAGAAAAAAAAGATGGGAACAGAAATATCAAGGAAGTGCTGAACTCTGTAACTTAATGAATAGGAAAAGTCAACTTTCTTTTACTGGGCTGCCATTATTGCTTTAGTGTATGTCTCTGGCATTATCCTTTCCAACAAATATGAAGTATTGATCTATACAATAGATATATTATTAAACAGATATTTGTTCTGTATTTTTAATATAAACTAAAAAAGCATTTCATCAAGGCATGGGCCTAACATCACTTGTAACTTTTTGTAGGTTTTTAGTTGGAATCCAGACCTCACTGTGAATGTAGACAGAACAGTTTTCCCACTGCATAGAGTGTATGTATGTTCTTCTCCTGAATTGGCTGACATGAAAGCCTGTATGTACATTGTTAACTTTTTGTGTTAAGAGCTCAGGTCTGATGAATCTGAAAGTTGAAATGAAAGCCTTAGGCTGTAATGTCAGAAACATGTCAAGGCAGCATAAATTGGCTCAGCTACCAAAGAAGTATTCCCCCCACAAACACTTTACAGCGGCAACTTTAGTGTTCATGGCATTTCAGCCTTCTTATTCATTGGGGTGTATTAGTGACAGCATGGTAGGAATACAAAGCTGTAAAGCACTGCACAGTACCCTTCAAGTTCTTATTGCCATGGTTTTCCATGGGACATTAAAACCTGGCAGTCATACTAAATGTCATCAAATTATAGATTTTTTTTAATAATAAATCTAAGAAAGCAAACATTTGAGTGGAGAATCTTTTGTCTTTTATGTCCTTCATCATGTACTCAAGCATCCCACATTTGTTTGTAACTTCATGATAGGATGAGTACAATGATTGCTTCCTGAGGAATTATACAGTCGTCTGAAATATACTTTTGCTTATTTTAACAGAATTATCTGTAATTGTTGTTTTCACCTGTTCATGACTACACATTTGGTGATAAGAACAGTCAGCATGATTGCCTGTATCTCATTCCTTCAGCAATGAGATCTGTAAGCACCAGCAGGACTAATTAGGGAAACTCCCTTTCACCTCAAGATGTCCAGATTTCATCTTTGCGCAGTCCCCGCTCTTCTGCAGGATTCAGAATTACTCCCCAACTCTGCTCTGTACATGTCAGATACCTTCCCCAAAGCAGTCAAGAGGTGTGCTCAGGCCCCTTGTTTGTACGTACATGATTTAGAACCTCTCCTATGAGAAGATAACTCACCTAAAGCAGTTGTTTGTGTATCAGGGATGGACTGCTGGGTAGCCAATGGCAGGGGAAAGAGAGAGCTCACTTTTTCATTAGTGTCAGGAGCCTGGTACATATTCTATCGCATAATACCATCAAATGTCCGCACCATCCCTTTTTCCCATTCATATCCTGCATACATATCAGGACAGCTTTCTCTTCATAAGGCTTTCAGTTCCAAACCTTATCAGTATAGGTGGTCCATTTCCCATGCAGCAACTGAGCTGTTGAAGGGCATAATGTTAATGAATATGAAGTAGGCAGAGCCTAGTTGGTTTTGTTAATGGAAATAGTCGTATTAATAAAATGTATATGCTGTGTTTGGAAGAGGGTAAGATTCAGACCAACATAGACCCTGTTATCAGGAAGAACCAGCAAGACCAAATGGTTTTGGGAAGAGACCACATATAAATATCTTTAATTAATACCAGATCTAGATTGGAAAATTAAGAAAAATGTATTAAAACACAAATTGACTGAACTTTAAGCAGTGCAGTTACAAGTCTGCTGGAGTGCAAACATTCTTCTTTAATTGATTTTATGCCTCATGTGGCAGAAATTGCAGCTTAGTTTCAAAATATTGTATAAAGGCTGAATAAGACTGAAGCCTTCAATTTAGCATTTACATTAAATACTTTGCAGCTAAACCACTAATCATCAATACTCATTTGACATTACTAGAAATCAAAGTTTTGTAGTAACTGCCACCAATAGCAGATTTTCTTTTTCTTTCACAGTTTTTCTTCCTTTCAGTTTCTTGTGGAGAGATTTCCCCAACCCCATTAATCTGGTTAGTCAGGTTATTCAGCATTTTTTAGCTGTGATTTACCGTGGGACATTAAATATTTGCATAGGAGACTGCTTACAGTACAGTCATCTGAATGAAGTACTACTCCAGTCTTGTAGAAAACAGTTACCACCTCTTTTCTGTCCAATGGCTGTTTGAAAACGGTTGCTGCAGCAGACACCCTAGGTTGAATGTCTGATAACTTGAGTGTTTATAGAGAGTTTCTGTCCTGTGGGCTTGTGGCTTGTGTGGATCTTTTGGAAATGCGTCTGACCATCAGGGTGTCTATGCGAAGATCTCAGTTCTTGCCCTCACTGCTGCAGCAGGAACCATGGACAATTCCTCAACTGTTACTGCTTTGGGAAATTTCTGCCAGATGAGGAAATCTTCACTGGCTAGAGATGGGAAGGATGAGTGAAAAGAGTATGAGGAAGAAACACTTCTGTTAAGAGGTGCTGAGTCTCCTGTGCTGTGTTGGTGCCAGAGCTTATGAATTTTGGGTGGGAGAAGGGAATGTATTTGGTGAATTTTCAATGGGTGGAAAGAGATTATGGATTCTTTGTGGGACAAATACATAACTGAGGAAATGTCATCTGGATCAGGGTGGAAAATATGAGAGCCCACTATAAAACGTTGTCAGTGTAGCAATCCTGCTGCATATGCTGAGGTTTATTGCTGTCATCAGAGCAAGCCTGAAGTTTATGCTGAAGACTAGAACTTGGAGCAGCATAAAGATTTCTATAGCACAAAGCAGGGTCTTGACTGAAGAGTCTGGTAAAATAAGAAGAGCCGAAGAGATGGAAAGAGGTTGTTCTACGCAAGGATATGGAAGTGTCCATTGAGACCTGGGTACACACTGAAAAAGAAAAAAAAGGAAAGAATTGACAGTATTCATAGGAGTCAAACTGACCAAGGTAACCATTCACCTGTTTATCTGGTCAGGAGTTTGTAAGCACTAGAATAATGATTCTTCCAAGTCAGTTCATCAGGAAAATAAGATGCAGCAGGGGAATAAGGTAGTAGAACTGTATGTGTAGTGGATTGGAATAACTGATCTGAGGCATTTTCATGCATATTTTTAATGGATAGTAAAAATCACAGTGTAGCTGTAGGTAATTTATCCAGCAGAAAAAATGGACTCTACCATAAATTATTTGCAGGAAATTTCCACTGCTCTAGGTTTAGCAGTGCAGTTAGAGATAATAACATTTAACAAAACAAGACAGAGATGATGATCCAGAGGGCTCTAACATTGCCAAAGAGATTTATTAGTTTGTGTATAATACTACTAAAATTATTTGTTCTCTCTGTGTATTTCTTAAGTTGACTAATGGAGTTTTTAATGGCACTAATGAACAAAGATCAGGTCAAACAGTGCACATTATCCATATGAGTAGTGCCATTGACTAGAGTGGGAATAGGATTATTTTTGTAAATGCTATTCATAGTAGAGGATGCAGAACTTGTCCCTAATGAAGGTAATATCTTTATTAAATCTTTCATCATCTCAGTGTATACTGATAAATTCTAGGAAAAGTAATTAAACTTATTTAATTATTCTGCTGTCTATAGAAGACACATAGGAATTTACACATAAGGACAGCTTATAAAATGGTGGCTGTGCTTAAGCCAATCAGCTCAGCCAATACCCCTACATTATGTGGTAAGACTAAAACATGTCATGTAGTATTTAAGATAAAAAGTGAAGAAATCAGTGTGACTTGAAGGCTAAATGAGAATGAGTCAATGCTGTATTTTGGGGCTTTTTTTTTTTACAAGTGCCTTTCTACTAACCAAATGAGAAGAGAAAAAGTTTCAAGGACAGTGCAGTCCAGCCAAGTAGAGTTCCATATGTTTTTATAAGGTTATTGATGTTTGCCAGAAAAGTGAAGCTATCTTTTAGACCTCTCATTCACAGAAGAAGGTGGTTTTATGCAGAGGTTGGTTGTCTTGCATGCTGTAGCTGGTGGAAGGAAAATCTGGAGAGTCTTTTAATTGCTAAAACTACAAAATATTTCTTGGCTAGGAAACAAAAGTATACAGTTTCCTTCTAAACTCTTAGGTCTAACACTGGGAACGTGTACATACATGAGCCTGTGCACATACACATGCAAGTGGTTCATAAAAGTCTATAGAGTCAGACTTCAAATTTAATACTTTCATAGTCAAAGTAATTGAAAATATCTTTTTGGCACCCTACTGTATACACACAGCATAACAGTTGAGTGTAGGAAATACTTTACAGCAAACATTCTAAGAAACTCATTACAGACATGCAAATATATCTCCTTTGAGACCTGTAAATTTAAGAGTAATGGGCATAATTGTTAGAACATATTTCAAACTACAAAATTAGATAGCTCATTGATCCATGAGAGTTAAAGTCTAACCAAACATCCATTTGCAATTATAATTTGGCTGATCATTTCAAATCCTCATAAAGAGGTTCCAGAGCTGCCTGGAGGCATGATGCTGGTGATAAACACCATGGGCTCATCTTTGCTGCTAAAAAAAGCTGTGTTTGTAGCTCAGGGCAACTATTGCGCACTGACTGTCCTCCAGTAAAACACATTGAAGGCAAGGCACACTGGGTTTCCATGTAATAGGGCAGTAATCTTGCCAGTATGCTTGGGACTGATCTTGGCAAGTCTCTCTCATGGCAAAAGCAAAAGTGCCTTGCCTTCTTTGTATTTCCTGTGTAAGAACAGCTGGTTTAGGTTGATTGCTCTGAGGTAAAAAAAACAACCAAACAAAAAAACCCATTATTTTAAGCAGTGAAGAAAACCTCTTCACATTCAAGAAAGCACTGTGAGACTGGCAGAAGTCTAGGTTCATTTGTGGAATGATGTACTTCAGCCCTGGAGCAAGTGAAAATAGCAGCTTATCATACTCTTGACTGGAGGGTTAATTATGCTGTCCCTGCTGAAGTGTAGGTCAGTCTTTCAGCAAATCAGTGTTCGGAAAAATGCCTGTTTATTAGGCCAGGTTCTGGGCACCCCTTTGATCTAGACAGGGAAGGTGGAGTGGACAAACAGCTTATGCTGCTTCTTGTTTCTGTCCTTTTTACCTTTTAAAACATCAGCGATATTATGGTGTAATATGAGCTGGGTTAGGTCAGATATCACTAACAACCCATCTGCAATTTGTTAGGGAAAGCAGACACAAAGAAACATTGACACCTTATGACCTAAGTAGTTTAGTGCCTGTAATAGCTGTTACCTTACCAAAATTTCACTTAGTCCTCTCAGTCCATGGTAGGGATGCTGATGTTTACAGGATTACCTACAGTTTGCTCCTCTGGTCTTCAAAAATCAGCATAAACTTTTGAGCTAAAAGATAAGACCAACTAGACAGAAGCAGCAGGCTGCTGTTAATCTCTGTGCACCAGTCTCTGTAGGGACAAATTGCAGGCTTGTTTACACAGACATGAGAGCAATCCCTCTGAGTTAAGTGAAACTGTCAGCATTCATAAAGTTATTTAAGTGTGTAAATGTAGTCTCGGCCCTCAGGGATTGCGTATTGCTGTCCAGAGTGTTTTTTTTTCCAGTGGTTTATCTTTGAAAGTGTAAGTTATTCATGATGGAAGGATGAATATCTATCTAAATAACCGTACTCCATTTATCACCAGTAGTTGGTAGATCCTGATCTTTGTGTCTATTTCCTCTGAGTGGAGGAGTGTATAATTAAGTGTTTTTGGGAGTAGATGTTTATCCTGTACTCTAAGATAAGACAAAATGTGTGTGTCAGAGGGATTTTCTATTTGTTTCACTGAATAGAGTTCACTAAACAAACACAGTGATCTGTTCAAGAGGATTTTTCTTATGAGTACCTCGCATGCAAAAATAAACTGCAGAGCAATCCCATTTCCTTTCAGGAAGAGTCTTAAGTTCTTTTTCATCCCTTTTGCTATTTCCTTCACCTTTTTATTCTGTCACCTTAGACTCAATGATTCCCTTGGCCTTCAGACTGCTGAGTTTGAATCCATAGGAGCTGATCAGGCTCACGCAAAACAGAAATCACTCAGAAGGGACCTAAGTGTCTGAACTGCACAGGCAACATACCAGCCTGCAGCAAACAGTGAGGGAGGAGAGTCATTCCATGATTTCCTGTTTCAGGGACTGCTCCACTTCCTAGATAAATGAATTAAACCAACGTCTGTAGCTAGAGGGAAGGTGACCCTTGAAATCTTACATATATGAGTTCAGCTTGAACATATCCCATCTGTGCTAAGTCCATTACAGGACTGATATGGCAAGTGCTTAGAATTTCTAAGGTTTTGTCTGTGTAGAATACAGGCCATAAATGATGGCTTGATGATAAGTCAGGTTAAAAAGCCTTTCTTTTACATAAGCAGACAGCTTTCTAATTCTAACTGTGCTAATATAGGGAACTGAAGTCTACAAAAGTGAGAAAATATGTATTTGATATTTAAAAAGTTGCTGGCAGTCTAATGACCAAAGTTTACTTTCAGAGAAGTCGAAATGTTGAATTATATGTGTGACTGGGGAATCAGCTCTGCTCTTTTTCTCCTTGTCTCAGAAAGTGTATGAGGAGAATTTTCCACCTTTTTTTTAACTGAACATCTGTTTCACAGAATCACAGAATCGTTTAAGTTGGAAGGGACCTCTGGAGATGATCTAGTCCAACCTCCCTGATCAAGCAGGGACCTCTAGAGCATATTGCCCAGGATCACATCCAGATGGGTTTTGAATATCTCTAGGGAAGGAGACTCCGCTACCTCTCCGGGCAACCTGTTCCAGTGCTCTGTCACCCTCACTGGAAAGAAGTTTTTCCTCAGGTTCAGGTGGAACTTCCTGTGTTTCAGTTTGTGCCCGTTGCCTCTCGTCCTGTCGCTGGGCACCATGGAGAAGAGACTGGCCCCATCTTCTCAACACCCTCCCTTCAGATACTTGTACACATTGATCAGATCCCCTCTCAGTCTTCTCTTGTCCAGACTGAACAGGCCCAGCTCTTTCAGCCTTTCTTCATAGCAGAGATGCTCCAGTCCCCCCATCATCTTTGTAGCCCTCCGCTGGACTCTCTCCAGTAGGGTCATGTCTCTCTTGTACTGGGGAGCCCAGAACTGGACACAGTACTCCAGGTGAGGCCTCACCAGGGCGGAGGAGAGGGGCAGGATCACCTCCCTCCACCTGCTGGCAACACTCTGCCTCATGCACCCCAGGAGACCATGGGCCTTCTTGGCCACAACAGCACATTGCTGCCTCACGCTTCACTTGTTGCCCACCAGCACTCCCAGGACCTTCTCGGCAGAGCTGTCTTTCCAGCAGGTCAACCCCCAGCCTGTACTGGTGCCTGGGGTTATTCCTCCCTAGGTGCAGGACCTTGCGCTTGCCTTTGTGGAACTTCAGGAGGTTCCTCTCCGCCCAGCTCTCCAGCCTGTCCAGGTCCCTCTGGATGGCAGCACAGCCTTCTGGTGTGTCAGACACTCCTCCCAGTTTAGTATCATCAGCAAACTTGCTGAGGGTGCACCCTGTCCCTTCCTCCAGGTCATTGATGAATAAGTTCAACAAGACGGGACCCAGGACTAGCGGTGTACGGGGGACACCGCTAACTACAGGCCTCCAACTAGACTCTGCGCCATTCACCACAACCCTCTGAGCTCTGCCATCCAGCCAGTTCTCAGTCCACCTCACCATCCACTCATCCAACCCACACTTCCTGAGATTCCCTAGGAGGACATGATGGGAGACAGTGTCAAAAGCCTTGCTGAAGTCCAGGTAGACAACATCCACTGCTCTGCCCTCATCTACCCAGCCAATCATTCCATCATAGAAGGCTCTCAGGTTGGTCAAGCATGATTCCCCTTTGATGAATGCATGCTGACTACTCCTGATCACCTTCTTGTCCTCCAGACGCTTAGTGAGGACCTCCAGGATGAGCTGTTCCATCACCTTTCCCGGGATGGAGGGGAGGCTGACAGGCCTGGAGTTCCCTGGCTCCTCCTTGTGGCCCTTTTGGAAGACTGGAGTGACATTGGCTTTCTTCCAGTCCTCAGGCGCCTCTCCTGATTGCCATGACCTTTCCAAGGTGATGGAGAGTGGCCTAGCGATAACATCCGCCAGCTCCCTCAGCACTCGTGGGTGCATCCCATCGGGGCCCATGGATTTGTGGATGTCAGGTTTGCACAAATGATCTCTAACCTGATCCTCCTCGACCAAGGGAGAGTCTTCCTTTCCCCAGACTTCCTCTCTTGTCCCCAGGGTCTGGGAGTCCTGAGGGCTGGCCTTAGCAATGAAGACTGAAGCAAAGGCAGCATTCAGTAACTCTGCCTCCTCTGTATCCTTCGTTGCCAGGGCACCCACCCCATTCAGCAGCGGGCCCACGTTCTCCCTAGTCTTCCTTTTGCTATTGATGTATTTGAAGAAGCCCTTCTGGTTGTCCTTGCTATGCCTTGCCAGATTCAATTCCAACTGGGCCTTAGCCTTCCTTGTCGCATCCCTGCACACTCTGACAACGTCCCTGTATTCCCCCCAAGTGGCCTGTCCCCTTTCCCACATTCTGTAGGCTTCCTTGTTCTGTTGGAGTTTTGACGGGAGTTCCTTGCTCATCCATGCAGGTCTCCTGCCCGCTTTGCTGGACTTCTTGCTCAGAGGACCGCACCCATCTTGAGCCTGGAGGAGGTGATGCTTGAATATTGACCAGCTTTCTTGGACCCCTCTTCCCTCGAGGGCCCTACCCCATGGGATTCCTCCAAGTAGGTCCCTGAAGAGGCCCAAGTTAGCTCTCCTGAAGTCCAGGGTTACGATCCTACTCGTTGCCCTGCTCCCTCCTCGTAGGATCCTGAACTCCACCATCTGATGGTCACTGCAGCCAAGGCTGCCCCCAACCTTCACGTCTCCAACTAGACCTTCTTTGTTTGCTAGTACAAGATCTAGCAGTGCGCCTCTCCTCGTTGGCGTCTCCACCGCCTGGGTCAAGAAATTATCATCAATCCTCTGCAGGAACCTCTTTGACTGTTTGTGCCTGGCTGTGCTGTCTTCCCAGCAGATGTCAGGGTGGTTGAGGTCTCCCATGAGAACCAGGGCCTGTGATCGTGAGGCTACTTCCAGCTGTCTGTAGAAGGCCTCATCGACAACTTCCTCCTGATCAGGTGGCCTGTAGTAAACCCCCACCACCGTGTCACCCATGTTAGCCTGCCCTTTAATGCTTACCCATAGGCTCTCCACTTGCCCTTCATCCACCCCGAGGCAGAGCTCCATACATTCTAGTTGCTCCCTCACATAAAGGGCAACTCCACCACCTCGCCGTCCTGGCCTGTCTTTCCTAAAAAGCACGTAGCCGTCCATGACGGCATTCCAGTCATTGGAGCTATCCCACCATGTCTCTGTAACCACAATGAGATCACGGCCCTGCGACCGCACACAGATCTCTAACCCTTCCTGCTTATTCCCCATGCTGCATGCATTGGTGTACAGGCATTTCAGAGAGCCAGTCAAGCACGCAGGCTTCCCAGGAGAGGTGCAAGAGGATCCTCCATAGCCATGTCCCATGCTGTCTCCCCTGGCTGCATGCACCCGCTGGAGGCACCCTGACTTGAGCGGTGTTTTACTGACTCCCCTGCCACTATACCACTCCCCTTCCCCCCGTCTTTCCTAGTTTGAAGCCCTCCTTACCGGGCTGGCCAACCTGTTGGCAAAGACGCGCGTGCCCCGCTTGGTAAGGTGGATCCCGTCGCTCCCCATCAGCTGTTGATCTTCAAACAGGGTCCCATGGTCATAGAAACCAAAGCCCTGTTGCCAACACCAGCGGCGCAGCCAGTTGTTAACTTGGACAACTCGTCTACTCCTCCTCCCATCCTTTCCCCTCACAGGCAAGATTGAGGAGAAAACGACCTGGGCTCTGAGACCCTTGACCACCATTCCCAGAGTTCTGAAGTCCTGTTTGATGGTTTCCAATTTGCCTTTTGTGTCGTTAGCGCCCACATGGAAGAGCAGCAGAGGGTAGTAGTCTGAGAGCAGCAGAGGGTAGTAGTCTGCTTCATTTCATAATATGTTTGTGCAAACATAATGAAGTTTGCTTCATTTCATAATATGAAGGAAATGAATGTGCTAGTACATTTCTAAATGCATTTTTTTCTGTATCTGCGGACCCTCCTCTAACTTGTCACCTTGATATAGGGCAGTGAGAAGACTCAAGCAAGGCAAGTCCCATCTAAAAGTTTAAACCCCACATTTATATTCCTGCTTTATAGAATGTACATTGCTGTTGAAATCAAAGCATTATTTGTTTGAAGCATAAACATTTCAGTTGTAAAAATGCAGCTTGGAATTTAGCGCTCCCTCCTCAAGTAGTCCTCATGTGTGTGATATTTTTGTTTTTCATTAAGGGCTAGATCCTGCCTTGCAGGCACAGCTCAGAGTTAAGGCTGCCAGAGGCACTCTGCCTGGCAGAGACCCCTCTAAGTCTCCTCGGTACATGATTGCATTGAAGAGGGACTGGCACAACTAACACTATCACCTACTTGCTGTCTCTTTTTGGTGTCTGCTATGAGTCACCATCTGTTCCTAAGGCAAAGATTAAAAGTGGTTGTTCTCTAGGTACTCTACTCCCTCCTTAAGCCCTCTTCTCCTCCTTCTCCATTCTACCTCCCATGTTCCTGGGTAGGGGTTAGGCAGGTTCTTCTGCAGTGTGAAAAGAGAGCAGAATCTAATGTTTTCACTGCTGCAACAGAATATTTATGAGGTTGATTTGTATAATGCAACATCTCCATCAACCTGTTACTTCCAAGAAAACTAATAACCTGGTAGAATGGCTGAATGCTAAATCCCTCCAAATGGAGTTTACATTGTAAACTTAGAGTTATAAGTGTAATGTCACTGTGAGTTCTACTTTATAAATAGAGTTAGGCCTGAAAAACAGCATAGAGTAAAGGGATATTAATTTGTCTTTGGATTCTTCTGCTTGCATAAGTTTGCTTGCAGTGTCTATCTCAAAGCTTGTGTAATTGTTCTGTGGTTTATGAATATATCCATATGTCAAGCTCTTTATTTGTTAATTATATACTTAGCATAACATGTAAACAGAAGATTTCCTTGATGGATTTACTGGATCCTAATTTACTGTCAGCTTCAAGAGATCTCTTTCTTGCTCTTCTGTCACTCTGCAATTCATTGAAATCTTTGGAACTATGAAGTTTCTTCTCCTTCAGCCAGAAGCAACTGGAGTTGACACAAGAGGCAGGAGGTAAAATCCTCTGGCTTATATTATAGAGGTCAGATTGGATGACCTTGTTGGTACCTTCTTGCCTTAGAGTCTGAGATGGATTCACACATTTCAGGTGGTCATTTTTATTCCCCTATACACACGCACATACACACACCCCCACACACGCACGCACACACAAACAGAATCTGCAGTAAAACTGCTGTGGTCACCTCTTAAAAATAAAACAAAACTCAACAGGGCCCACGTCAAGGGATTATGACTAGCCTCCTAAGAGCCTGTCCTGCATGCTTTTTCCTTACTGCCGTAATGAGATCTACAAGTAATCTTACCTAAACTTAAATGAAAAACAGCTCTGCAGAGGCTGCTTTGCTTTTTCAGCTGAGAACTGTGGGTTTTTTCTATATCTTCTCATTTCCACAGTTTTAAACAAATGGATTAGAATCCCAGTAGAACTGATTTTGTGAAGAAGCGTGTGGCTGGGCCTCTCAGCGCTAGTTATAATTTTTTGGAAATCTCCATAAGGTTGAATGAAATGAGCAAGCCCCACATAAGCCCTATGATTGTTTCTATGTTACTGCTATCTAATATGTTCATAACATTGTAAAACCGTTTAGCAGGACTTTTAGATACCAAAGGAAAATGTCTTTCCATGCATTCCAAAGCAGAGCTTGCATTTCCTCTTTTGTGGGGCTGTTTTTAATTCTACGGAATTACACTGTGGTTCAGCTGAGACAGTAGGAAAACAAGAGGATTTCTGTTTGGCTTTTTTTCTCTCTATTTTTTCTGTTATTTGGTTTTGTTATAGCTGAATAGTATCTAAGATTGAAAGGCAGTCATTTTTCATCAGTATCATTATTGTGTACTCCTGAGTTCTTTCCTCCTGAAATAAACTATCAAAATACATATTGTCCATATTTGTATGCTACCTGCCAATCAAATGCTTTTATATTCACCTACATTCTTTCCATATGAGTTCCTGTCTTGACCTTTCTCACTCGGGGATGGCTAATCTTCTAGGAAGGTGCACCAGTTATGCCTTGTGCCTTTTGTAGACTCCTCTAACTTTATGCCACAGTGTCATTTGCTAATTTTACTGGGTCTAAAGCTGCGTTCACTGTCCCAGCTTGGAACCACATAATCACAAGCGGGACAGGTCACCATACTGAAACCTGAAGTATGACATTTCCCAGGGGATGATCCTACTATATGTGTTGTTTATAAGTATAAATCTTTAGGTGACATTATATCTAGATATTCAACATGTTTTTAGCAAACAGCAGCAAATGAATGTAGCATTTACCTCTAAGCTGTCTTGGCCATTGATTTTATTCAGAGCACTCACAAAGCGCTCACTATCTTATGTGCACATATGTAAGCCCATTACATTTGAGAAGATTGTATTTCTACTGTGCCAGCCCCACCTAATGGAGTGGAGGGAAAGCAGAACTTACTGGTCTTTGCTCTTCCCACTATCCAAATGCATAAGAAGCAACTGTGGGTTCAAAAGGTGTTGAGAGCAATTCAGGGATAAAAGAACGTCAGATCATTTAAAATGCTGCTTCTCTCTGAGTATATACTGTGGATGTTTCACTATCTCCTTGCCCTCATCTGGCACTTGGAACATGAATGGTTATTTTGACCTAGGGCACCATTTGCTTTTGGGGACGGGGGACTGGCTATGTGGACCATTGAGATGACCCATAAGAACGTTCTTGTGTTCTTATGTGCCCTTGTTATTCTTTGGCTCTGTGATTAAGCACTGACCTTGTACAAAACTAGTGAACAGCCTTATAGCCAAAAGGCAGAGCAAGAACATGGACAGAAGGCAGACTGTAGGCCAGAGGCTTCTTTATAACGTAAAGCTGAGGTGTGAGAGGAGGCAGGCTGTCCGGGAGCAAGGGCCAGGAGCTGGTGCTAAGACCTGCAAGCTAAATGACCACAGGCAAGTAATGAATTTCCTTCTTACTTCTGCTAGATAGGACAAAACACTAATCAGGCTCACAAGCCGATTTGCAGATGACTGCAGTCAAAGGTGCAGCCTGAAGGTGACATTAGCTTGGACAGCTTGTAGCGTTCTCAGCCCTGCCTAATCTCAAGTCTTGGTGCTGTAGAGGTGCAATGTCTGATCTATGCATTCACATTTCAGCTAAAGCTGTTGACTCTTTACCAGTGACTGAAATGAGATTACCAGGATCTTCGGTGTGCCATTCTCTCTTCAAAGGAATCCACTTAATTTTGCCATCCTTGCCTTGTAAAAGAACTGTAATGACTGTTTTGATCCTTCCTCAACCTACAGGTTCTCAAAGTCTGGGGACAATGTTTGTGATGACTCCGGAGTTTGCTCTTACTGCCTTCATATTTTCCAAATGTGTTTGTATATAGATTTCTGGAGTTGGTGTTTTAATAGGCATATGTTTATTTTTCTTTTGCTATACCGTGGACTTTTCAAAGCCATGCAGCGAGAACTTATTTTCCTATCAGGCTACCCACATCAACATTACTAGAAAGCTGTGTGCACAAGTGCATCCTTCGTGTTGTTGCCTCTTTCCACGGAAAGTAATTTAGATCCCTTGGTGTCTTCAAAGCCACAAACAGCTATTTAGCTGTCAGAACTTGCCTAGCTGTAGTTGCTGGGCATCATGAATTGAGTTGTTATCAGCATCCAGAACTTTTTATTGATAGTGATCACAATAAGCTAAAACACACACTGCTTTTCCATCATGATACTGAATTTCCACCAATTAGATTATCCTATACTGATTTTTAAATCTTAATCAATTTGATGTGCAAGTTGCTAAGGAAAAGTGTCCGTAGTTACTAAGATTACTTTTCTTACAATGCACTTTAAAATTACTCATCAGCAGTGCAGAGTGCTCCTACACATGGAGCACTAATCAAATTGTCTGATTAGGTGAAATCCTAGACTTTCAGCAAAGTTTTTTCATGCCAAATTGCAGTAATAGTTGTTCCATCACTTCTGCTCAAGGGAATCTCTCCAGTGCTTCAGATATAATTTCATTTCTAAACTCACTGCATAATTAAATAATACCATATAGCCAGCAGTAATCTTTCTCCATATTTAAATGTAAATATTACCAGTTACCAACAAGAGCCATAGCATCCTTAATTGGCTGTTGATAATTATATATTACATATAAAGAAAGTTAACATTCAGGTTGCAATGTCAAGCACTTAGAACTTGGGCAATGTCAGAATTAACACTGCCCAGGCAACTTCAATTTTCCTCCCATTTGTTTGCATGCATGATGCTGGGATTTAATTACAGAATCATACTGTTCTTTTTTTCCTCTGAGTCCATTACCTCATTCAGTAAACTGGTAGTAATTGAAGATTTCGTTTTATCTTCCTCTTTAAAAGCATGGCTCCAAGCCTTGTGTAACTTGATTAACCAAACTTTACACAACATACATTTTTATTAATTTACTTTGTGTTTTTATGACACTCTTACCATATCTGAATGCTATATCCACAAGGGATGCGAGTGTATCACTGAGGTGATACGACCGTAAAACGTCTCTAAATGGGATCTGCAAAGGCCAGGTGCTGCACGCAGAGCCTCAGTACCACCAGCAGCAACACCACACATCTACTGCAGGTCCGCCAGAAAAGAATTAATTTTCAAATGCCTCCATACAATCAAGTATTAACACCATCCTGCTTTTATGGCTGATAAACACTCTGCTCCATGCAAAGTTGTCAGAGTGCTCACTAATCACAAATGCTTTAGGATTAATTTTTCTGAAATAAGAACATTTCCATATCTTGGTGTTCCGAGTACTGCTCCATACTTCTCCAGCCAACTTACCACCCGTAACTGACCACTACCCTACTGTAAAAGTGCTGAGTTTTTCAGTTGTAACACCCTGAGGAGTTATCTTGAAAACTTTGCCATGGCAAGCTAGGCAAACTTTTTTAAGTAGCTTGCTCAAGCATCACGTGTGAATTATCTGCAGAAGCTGGGGCAGACACCATTTCTCCAAGGCTGTTCTCAAATTCTTTGTCAACCTTTCACAGTCCTTCTTCCTTTCAGTCTTCCTACAGTCTCTATATCCTCTCCATCTTCTTGGAAAAACGAGGTAAGGCTCTAGACAGACAATTCCTCCTCGTTGACCAGACCTGGAGTCATCCTCAGAGCAGACCCACCTTGAGTACAAAAGTGGGTGTGGTTCTGAAGAAAAAGAGTAATAATCTGGGCTTTATAATGCAACGTTGTATCCTTTGCTTTAAAATCCGCTAGCATCTCCTGTGATAGATCAAGTACTATTGTTGCGCACCGTTTACCTTTCATGTAGTAAGAACCATTTCTGGAATGAGAAGACCATGACCATTCCCTTTCCTTTGTCTCCATTAAAATAAGTATCAATAATGACAGGCAGTCTTGAGACAGAAGTATCTTGATGTGTGTGATTTTGAATTTGGAACCTTACTGATCCGTTGACACATTTGGCTATAATTTTGTCTTTTTGTAAAAATCCATGAAAACCAGATTCTGCCATGTAGAGCAAAGTGGAATGGTTAAAGTTAGTAATTTAATTTACTTCAGTTTCACTCGGGCCATAACAAGTAGGCAACCTGTATCCAGTTTTAATCTTGTTTTGAATTTATATTTAGAAGGCTTTTCCAAGAGAAAGAGGTTTTTCTTGTTGATTGGTGTAGCGACTAAGACAGTAAAACCGTTGCATTCTGTTTGATAATGATGTTGCAACTGAGAGGGCACAATATGGCACACCCAGCCTGGACCCTGGTGACTCACAGGGGGCAATGCCTGCAAGGCATTACAGTTATTTAGGAGGCTCCTGTGAACCCACAGCTGCACACCTGTGGTTTTGGTTTGTAGTTCTGGGCCTGGATGGTTTGATTACTCCCAAATCCTGTATTGTGTGCCTACGTCATTTCTTTAATCCCGTAGACACACATTCATTTAAGGAGACATACAATTCAATGTACATTTACTCAGATTTTAAATTTATTATTGAATGATTATTTCTTGTTTGCTAGATAATAACGATTTACTCTGAGTTCATTTTAAGATACATTTGGTTGGTAACTGGAATTCAGTTAACCACGGAGAAAAAAAAACGTTCAAAAATGTTTATTAGTTGAATTAAGTAAGCTGTATATATAAGAAGAAAGTGCATCTATAAAACACGTTTTGCATTTAAAATAATTTAATAAACAAGGGAAATATAAACTGTAGTTAATGAAATTGATAGATTGGTTCTGGTCACTAAGGACCACATGTTGTGTTTGGTGGGTGTTTGATATAATTTTGCTTAAAAACTGTCAGCGTGCTTGGACACTTTTGAATACCTCAGCAGGAATTTATCTGTAACTTTGCGTGCCTAATACCTTCTGCAAGTCTGTCCTAATATCCTTTGGGTTTTTAGAATTAGTGTATCTCATTCTCTGCCACCTGGATTTTATTCATTACAAGAGAAGAAACACCAGCCTGTTCTTCCTGATCACTTTTTCAACCTTAAATTAATTATTTTAAGTAAAGTTGTTTTTTTTTTTTCTGAAGCTGCTAACAAAACTAAAGATCAGAATCGTCTGTAAGCAGGTGCTGGACTCTGACTCAGCTGATCCCTTCTCTCCTGTGTTCTTAAACAGATTGAAGTAATTGTTTTTCTTAACTCTAGAAGCTGAAAGAACTTATAATTTATTTGGACAGCGTGAATGACAATATTTGCACCCTTGTAAAAAATGAAAGAAATAAAGATTCTGTTTTCAGCATGTTACTCTGTGACATAGTTTGAATAAACGTTGAGAAAGACTCATTTGATAGTCACACTACAGCAGTTTTCTACCTGATTCAGTATGTAATTAAAATGAAGCAGCCATCAAGTCCAAAATTTAAAGAGGACCATTTGTTACATCATTTTAACATATTTAAATTACTTAGTAGATTATTAGAAGATATATGTGGAGAAAAGTGAATGATCATCTTTTCAGGCATTAATCTCGGGTTATGGGCCTAGATCAATCTGAAGCCTCTTGAATTTGTCAGTTTATTCATTTTCAGAATATTTATTCTATTTTCTGAATATTCCATATTCAGAGTATTTCATACTCTGACAAAGAGGTTTTGGGCAAGTGTCCCACTTTCAGTGGAAAGTGATCTTTCGTCTGTTTGAGCTCTGGACATGTAAGAACTGTGTGACAGTTTGGTTACTGAGCCTGTAAACCTCCTAACCCAATGCCTCTTAAGTGTTTAGACAGTGCTATCAACAGAATAACTTCCGCTAAGTCTATCTTGTTATTTGATAATTGTCCCCTAATTACTTACTCTTTTTCTTAAGAGCTACTTTGACACTGAGCTAGCGGCTTCAGGAAACGGGCTGTTAGATTGGCAATATTCTTTATACTATATTACCAACTGAACTTTCCTTCTGTTTAGGGTTAGTCATGAAAGAGTATTTCTTATTGAATGTCATACTGTATGTTCCCAATACTTTGTTTGCACAGCTAAAAGAAAAGATAACTTAATGGAAAGAACAGTCTTTCAAACAAAAAAGAATCATCTTCCAAGACAGCCATTTCGCTTCCTTTCTGATTCAGTAGTATCTGTATAGCTTCATATTGAGTGTGCTTGTACATCTGAAATTAAAATCAGTGCTTTTCTTATTAGGTGGCATAGATTAGGTTTGGGTTTGAGAATATCTGCAGATCTGTTCTGCGTGACTACGCAAAGACGCAATTTATTGACAGCTTGAAAAGCCATTTTAGCATTACTACTAGTCTTCTGTTTTCTCATGTACTGTAAGACTTTAGGGGACTCTAAGAAGAGAACAAGACTTTCACACTGAAGGCAGCTATATAGATCTCTTATTAACTATAAGTAATAGGTCATGAAGTATTGTCTGTATTGTATTATACTGTGCTGTATTATACTGTATTGTGTCATAAAAGTAATTCAATTTCACTTTAAACACGTAACTTCTCACAAAGTGAAGAACATGGGTTTTAGTAGATTGTATTCTTCAGATAAGACCTACAGATACAAAACAGAGCAAGTAATTTAAACACTTCAATAAAATAACTACATTTAAAAGAGTGGATGCTACTAAGTGCAAGCTTATAGTATTTTGGTGGAATTAGGTGAAATATAATCTGTGATCATAATGGCGGGACATATATTTGAATGGAAGAATAACTGTAGCCTGGAAATAAACTAGCCTGCAAAAGTCTTTTCAACCCAAACAGAACCCTAACAATGGAAAAGATCCTGATAATAATGTCAGTACCTAGCAAGGAGTAAGGTGAAAAGATCACACGTACATTTTGGAAGGATAAGCTAAGGCATTCTTTTCTTTACTGTTTGTGCTTATTTGCTACTCTGAGAGGAGAGAGAATTTAGATTTAAATATCTGCCCAACTAAGGAAAATTTGTGGGTTTTTTGGTTAAAATTGGTTTTGTGATTTAATGAAACTACTTTTTGTGTGACTTGATATGTAAGAATCAAGTCCCTCAGGAATATTTTATGTTTAAAACTGAGGTATTTACAAGGCAAGTACATGGAAGAGGTTAATGCTATTTTAGGTGGATCGCATTGTCTCATTCTTTATTTGATTCATACATTCAAAAAGGAAAATAAACATTCCTGCTTTTTCAACTCCCAGTTAGTTTCTAGATCTGAAAGAACTCCTATACATTCAACGAACGTAGGGAATAAACTACAGTAAAGAAATATTCTTCCCCAATAAAAGAGATTGTGGCTGTCAAAAACCTGCATATTGGTTCGACAGTTTCTATTTCCTGAAAAATTTTGCTTGTGCAATGGTTTTACTCCATTTAAAATTTCAGCAAGTTGTATAGCTTGAATATTTATCACATTTAATTGAAAGAATTAAAATAAATTGTGCTAGGATTAGCCCTTAAAATAGATTGTGATCAGTTCTGAGAGTTTAATAACAGTTTTTAGATTAATTTAGAGAAAATGTATTAAAATCTGATATAAATAAAAGAACAGGAAGGAAAGGAGTTGTTTTCTACTCTAACTAGTGTATATTCACATCTTTCTTTGTTCATAGCCCCTGAGCTCATTGTAATGTTTATAATGATAGCTTCACCTTTCTGGGGAAGTGTAAAGATGTGGGAAAGCAAAATCTTTCCTCAGTAGAGAAACTCCTTTGTAGTGTCTGTCCTGCATCTTTGTGATGTTCCAGGGTATTTAAAACAAGATGGCATAAATCTGTCACCACCTTCTCTCCCCAAAAGTCAGAACAGAATTTTTGAACCAAGAGACAGAGGCCTGTACTTCTTAAGAAAGCTGACACCTACATAAAATCCTTCTAAGGATAGTTGCTTTACTTCCTGTCGCAATTGGTTATCAGGGACTACTCCAGCTCTTCAGACTTACCCACCTATTAATCGTACTCTCCCCTCAGTATTAATATTTCCACTGTTTTGATATAGATAGTGGTTGCCATTTCCTCACACGATACTGTCTTGGATGTGTCAATGATCATCCCTTTTGAGAAGAGGAAAGGCTCTGAAACATTAGTCTTATCCCGCAAAGTAACAGTCTGTTCTTTTTGATGAAATAAGGTCAGAGTAATTTGACTTGATTAGATGATGGGGTTCAGAGTAGTTTTTACTCCTTTCAGGACTCAGTTTATATCCAATATTTTACTGTATCCCTTCTTATGGTTTCTGAGTACTTCAGAGGTGGTACTGCTGGAGAGAGTCCAGCGGAGGGCTACAAAGATGATGGGGGGACTGGAGCATCTCTGCTATGAAGAAAGGCTGAAAGAGCTGGGCCTGTTCAGCCTGGAGAAGAGAAGAGTGAGAGGGGATCTGATCAATGTGTGCAAGTATCTGATGGGAGGATGTCGAGAGGATGAGGCCAGTCTCTTCTCCATGGTGCCCAGCGACAGGACGAGAGGCAACGGGCACAAACTGAAACACAGGAAGTTCCACCTGAACCTGAGGAAAAACTTCTTTCCAGTGAGGGTCACAGAGCACTGGAACAGGTTGCCCGGAGAGGTAGCGGAGTCTCCTTCGCTGGAGATATTCAAAACCTGCTCGGATGCGATCCTGGGCAATATGCTCTAGAGGTCCCTGCTTGAGCAGGGGGGTTGGACTAGATGATCTGCTGAGGTCCCTTCCAACCTTGGCCATTCTGTGATTCTGTGATTCTGTGGTGCTTTTTGCTTGTTTGTCTCTCAGTTACCTATGCAGAAGTGACGGTGTCATAAAACCGGTCTGCTGCTGTCATGACTGTGAGTGCTGAGGTGAGGAGACACTACCACCACTTGTCCTTTTCTTAAGGAGCTGTGTGATGCAGATCAGCTCTGTTCAGTTTGTCCATTTTCCTACAGACATGTGCTATGCAGAAGCAGCTCTACTTAGTAAGCAGTATACTGGCAAAGCCTGCAGTCTTTGGATCTTGTCATTTATCCCAACAGACAGGGAGAATCTGACTCTACCTAGTAGTCTGAATCTCTTGGTGGAAAACCGGATCTGATCTTTGAATTTAATTTTCATTAGTTTCATTAGGACAGTTAGACTTCACTGATAAGCTTTTTTTCTGTTCTCATGTGGTGACATTGCTGTCATATAAACATTCTGGGGAAGTGTCAATTCAGATAGGAATTACATGTAAATATTTCCTGATATCTTCCAGTCGGTGGATTATTTTATTATTATATGAATTTTCTTCAGAACCTATTTAGGCCTAAAAGACTTAATTGTGTCTAATTGAGTGCTTACACTTTTACATTTTTATATGAAGTGAAACGCTGAACATTGCTGTCTAAGGCATGGCTACATGAAGGCGGTACTGTGAGCTAAGGTAGAGTGTGGGTTTGAAGCATATCATCTGTTAAGCATACCTTTCTGTTCCCCTTTGGTAAATGCATGTTCTCATATGCTCTCTGCTCACCTTTGCCTTGGGATAACATTGTGCATGCAGCCAGTTAGTGCAGATTAGTTGATGTGCCCTCGCACTGCGTTCTGGCTTACTTGTTTCTTGTAACCACACTCTAAACTTTCTTGTGTACAGAGGACAGACTGTAAGCAGCATGCAGAGGCTAAACAAATATTCTTGGGCACATTGGTATTATGCTTAGGAGAGCACAATGTTCCATGAATTTATTTTTCCCTTGTAAGAAAAGGATTTGGGATTTATACTTTTTAAAACTTCTGGGACAGACTATTGATACTCTCACTCACAAAATACTCTGAGGAAAGTGAGAGGTGATATGACGTTTATTACAAGACAGCAATGCCTGAGGACTCTGGGGGATTCTAGACATCATTTCTTGGCTTTACCTTCATGATTACTCGTGAGATACCTTATTCCCTGACAGGGCTGAGATCTTGTCCTTTGCAATGCCTTACAGGGCTGTTGAGGGAAATGAAGTACCAGAGTACGTTTGGTGTTGTAAAAACCTTTTTTGCTTCTCAGAATAATTCTGTGTCTATTAGTTTGACTTATTTATGTAATTTACAAGCTGAAAGAATGCTACTGCCCTTTTGCACCTTTGATTATTGATGAAAAATTGAAGATAGCCAAGGATTTCTTTAGCACAGTAAGTTTGGCATCTTCAAGCATATTTGGCAATGTCTTTGCTTACAGAGCCAAGCTGAGTGGCCTTTTCGAGTATCAGCTTATCCAATATCTTTGTGGTTTTCTTCTCATTAATGTTTTTTGGGGCAGCATCTTTCTCTCTTTTTTTTTTTTTTTTACTACTTTTCCCCAATCTCAGCCTTTTTGATTGAACAGTCCCAGAAAAACTGTTTCATTCGCTTTGCCTGTACTTTAGGCAGTTGCTCCTATTATTTTATTATTCAGACTCCAAGGAAAGGTTTAATTCTCCTGTGTATTTATTCCGAAGGAAGAGTAGCTTTTGTATCTATCATTGTGCCACTTCCTCTCACCTCTGCCATAGCAATAGGTAGAAATTGCTAGTAATAATGTTCATGAAAGCCTGTAAAATTGAATTATTCAATGGGAAGATCATTGAACATCCAAAACCACTCGCAGTCAACATCAATTAACTAATGCAAAGACTAGACGCTTTACATTGGCTCTCAAGGAATTTTAGGAGCTTTTCTCAATCTAGCAAGAGACGTTGGCAAACCTGTGAGAAAACTAAACCTTTCCTAGGGTCATAAAGCAAACCACTGGTAAAATCAACAATGAGATTTAAGTCTCTTGGCCGAGTCCAAGATATGGGAGGTACATAGGTTATAAAGGAGAAGCATGGGATTAACGTAGACTTATTAATACTCATGTGTAGGCATTTTAGGGGTAAGATGTGAAACATTGACTGTGCAGTTCAGTATCCTGGATTGCAAAACAGTCTGTGGGCAGCTGGGAAAAGATTGTGCCTTATGTAACAGCCTACCTGACATAAATTAGCTCTGGCTGTTATGTCTTGAACTCACTCCTTATCTTAACCTGAATTATTATAAAGTAGGTATTGAATGAAAGCAGTTTCTAGGGCTGCGCTGCCTTAGAATGTAGAATGCTTCAGCACCTGAGAATCTGCACAATGCAAGAGGTCCATAAAATAAGTTACTGGTCCCAGCTGTTCTGTGCAGTGCCTTCCCAGTTTTATCTTTCAGGAACTGGGGTATAAAATCTGGGCCTAGTCTTATTTCTCCAGAGCATGCTTCTAGGTTCCAGTGGGGTTCAGATCCCACTGAGATATCCTTGTAAAGTAGCATGCACGGATTTAGTACTCACAGTTTATACAACATACAGCACATTTTGTAAGGACTAGAGAAAAACCAGCTGCTATCACCATCCACTAACTTAAAATATGCAATTGCAATTCAAACAAATTGGATCAAATGTTCCGACAAAAGCATATGTTACCAGGATTGCTTGAAGATAGAGCTTGATGTATCAGTCACTTACTTAAAATCAGAACATGCCAGCACAAAGCTAGCAAATTTCTTTACTCCCTCATACCTTCTTTGGCTTACTTGGCTGAGTGATTAAAACATAAGCGTCTACTTTTCATGTGCTCCCTCCCAAACATTAACAGGATTGAAAATGCTTCTGAAGAAGAAATAGATGAGCAAAAATATTATTTTAAAATAAAGTCTCAGTGCAGTGATCTTTTTTGGCCGTAACTGCTGAGAACACTAAGGCCAGTCTTACACTCGGAGGAAGCTAGGTCTGGAAAGGACCTCAACAGCTCATCTAGGCTACCCTCCTAAAGTTCGTGCTGGGTTCAGCTTGGCATAAATAGTTTCATAATGTTCATTTAATCTATACAGAAGAAACGCTGGTGTTGAAGATCTGACAGCCTCCCCAGGTAGTGTATTTTACTATCAGAAAATTTTCTGATGTCCAACCCAAAACTTTCTGCTGCAGTTTTCTTTCTTGCCCTCTCTGTTTCAAACTGGTCTTACTGTAACACTGGAGGAGAGGTGCGAGAAGTAAATAAGATGATTTTGGGGATAGGAAAAAGCCTTGTGTGGATGCAGGTTATTTTGGCAAAGCTGAGTTGTTGCAGGTACCATTTCTATCTCTCTATGAGATTGGAATGATCTCTTCCGGCTAAAAGCGTTAACTACCCAAACTGGCATAGCTATTCTAGCAAAGCACTACTAGAACAAATCTGACCTACATACACATTCAGGTAGTGTAAAGGCACTGTATTTAATTTGGAAGAGAGAAGTTCTGGGCTAATGTCCCAGAATAAGTGAGAGTGGCAGGTCCCTTCTGCATGAGTCCTTTCATTGTACCAAAGCTTCAGGGATTGTATTAGGCAATATTTCAAGTGAAAAAGCGTTAAGAGGATAAATGGTGAAACAGTAAAATATTCATGACACTTACTCTATCATGAGGAAGACAAGATGGCAAGAGACACTGAGGCAGAGGCAAATTGTACTCATATATGTGTATTTCTCCAGAGGGTATTCCTAGCTAGCCTCACATCATCAGGATTTGGGAGAATAGGAGTTGTCCTTCCTACTGTGAATGCCCTGCTTTCCCCCTCTCTTCAGTTTTGGCTGAAGGGATTTCTAAGCAGCACTGTTGAGTGCTGTGTGATTACACATAGTGAGTACTTAATGAGGAGGCTGTTTTAACGCAGGATTCTTGTTCTTCAGCTCAGTGGCTGGCATAAGTCTTCTTGTCCGCAGCTTCTGCTTACTGCATCTATTTGCTACATGTAATGACATACAGAGTTTCAGAGCAGAAGTTTTTATTTCAGAGCTTCACCCCGCCCATTATATGTGGACAGTAACATTCCCTCCTCTGTGGGTTTTCAGAAGCACTCTGTATCCAGACAAAGAATAAAGAATGCCCTAGGGAGTGTAAGGTCAGGCCAATTACACTGACATCAGGGATATATATTTGCCCTTCTCACACTAGTCTGAAATGAGCCCATTAAAATATAATGATGTCCAAATATGGCAATCTTATACTAGCTACTGACATATACCCGTATTTTGTAAATCTGTATATTATGGATTCAGCATGTGATATTTGTATGCTGCACTAGTCCACGCTTTCCTACTCTTTTTTTTTTTTTTTTTTTGGAATATTGGCAAATGTTTCTAAAGATTTTAATGTTTTGAGATTTCACTGACTTTGATTATCCAGCTGGGCCAACATGCAGGTTATGACTCAGCTGTTTCTGAAGCTATGTTGATGGAAAAATTCATGGAGTTGTTTTTGCCTCTTCCCTGGGGAATATACCATCACCCCAGTAGAGATCTGGAAACTGATAGTTCAGCATCTGGAACAAAGTCCCTACCAAACTGTATGACATAGTATTTAAGCCAGGGAATTTAGCAGGTTAGAAACCATGATTCTGCTGATTTGTAGAGAGAAATTTTATTGTGCTCTATCTCCAAGTGTTTTGACAGCTCTTCAACTGGCATAAGTAAGCATCATAGTGAAGCAAGGCCTCCTTGTAATTCTTGAGAATCTGGCCACATATCAATGGAGCTTTTAAGCCAAAAAAAAGTTTGGGCATATCAGTGATGTTGGTCCTACCAATGTATATTACAGGCATTTAACTATCCTTCTAAGAGTATTGTCTATTTGATTAAAGAGTATCTTTGATAAGTTGAGCCATACTTTCCAGGTGGCACTGGCATGCAGGCACCCCTTATACCCATGATCCTTTCCTCAATGCCAGAAAGACTTACCTAAAACACTTTTCTGTATTAAGGGTCTAAAAATAGCACATGGAGCCTATCTACCTGCTATGCATGGGTGGAAAGCAGCTTTTCTCTTCACCTGCTTGTCTTCAGCCTCAGGTTGTTGTCTGTCCTTTTCTTAAGACTCAAAGACATTTGTTAAGGGACTAAAACTAGTGCTCTGCAGCAATTGTAACCCTTTTGGTAACTCATTTCCAGTGGCTATAAGGATGAATTTAAATATTATCCAGTGCTTGATCTGATGGCCAGTTTTCCCAATATATAGGAATCTGTTAGACAGCTGTGCTAGGTAATGGTATCAGAGTAGCATACTTCACAAGGTCACTTTTATTTTATACTATATTTGCAGGAAAGAAAGTCAGTTTGCAGTTTTTTTTTTTTTAGGGAGAATCACTCTGGGGAAATGGATGAGAAGTCACTGGGACGCTAATACACATTGAGCTTCTAGATGTGATATTAGGTTACACGAAAATCATTCCTATTATGCAGTGAATGTTACTGCATCACTGTCTATATCACACCCATTCCAGGATTCCTATAGGATTTCCTGGTTCTGTTCTTGCCTGACAGGTAGAGTCAGCATGAGCCAGGGTTATTTGTGCAGCTGAAGCCAGTCCAAGTACCCTTATTCATTGAAAGCTAACGCTAACTACCGCTAGACTGCAGATGAAGTTTTCTGAAACACTAAACGGCACATGCTGACAATGGGATGTTTTGTATCACTATAGCTTTTTGGTAGGATTTCCAAGCTTGTCACCCTGGTGAAATGTAGGCTTTGCTCTCTTGCCACCTGTTGACTGTAACTGAAGCTTGAGACACATTCTTTTGCTGAAGCACTAAACAAGTGCAATAAAATGGCATATCCTCAAACCATTATTTAAAAATCTTATCACATAAAATGTTAAAATGTTTTAATTCTGTGTGTTTATTTTTAGTCTTGGAATTGAACCAGGTGATAATTCCCACTTATGGAACTGTGCCAGATCAGCAAAACCTTCATACTCCAGAATGGGTGGGTACTTTTTTACTTTAACTATGACTACCTAGAATTTTTCCTAGTACAGTTATGCAACAATAGGTAGCTATTCCAAAAGAACAGCATTCTCTTTGCATTTGCGGTGTGTGCAGCTCATTTATGTGATTAAATCTGGAGTGCTATGTCTCCACTTCCCTGAATTTGATTGAAAGTGTCAGGTCACTAGATTTGTTACAAACATATATAAACTGATACACACACATACACTTCCACTGTATATATGCTTATATGAGTATGCATGTATAGGAATTGTGTGTGTATATGTAAGGATACAATATATGAACACAGCCTACATGTGAACACCCGTACCTTATAGATTCGTGGACATTCAAGTATTAGTTGGCTGATGTGTGAATTCATTGGCTTTAGGTGTGCATAGACAGTCTATGTATTCCAGCTACCTCTGTAAGCAGGTCAGTCTTACAGGAGGACAAAGCTTGAAGAAGCAGATTCAGCCGTGTCAGGCATTGCTTGTTGGAGCTATTAGTTTTGAGTACTCACGAGCTTCTTGATGGTTTTCAAGCACAGGAGTCTATTCAAGAAATTGCTGTAATGTTGCACCAAGAAATGAGAGCTGGGCGAGGATCCCGGTCAGCCTTGTCCAAAATATTGAAATTTAAGCTATCAGCAGCAGTAACCAAATAGCTGAAACCCACTAAGTGGGTTTGCCTGTGTGTTTCTGTCATCTCTGTCTACTAGCTACTAGATACCACTTATCCTTTTAGCTCTCATAAGGGAAGTCTGTGTTGTGAGTGTGGAGGTCCAAGTCCTGTGGATTTCTCTGTTTATATGGAAATTTGTTGTTTTCTTCATATAGCTAGGAAAGCTTATCATACAAGAACAGAGCCAAAAAATTAAAAGATGCAAATTCAGGGGTCTGAATCAAGCCTGTCCTGTCTTGTATACGGATATTATGACAGGAGCTGTGCAAGTAATTTATTTCTTGGCTTGGTCACCAAACTGAAAGCTATTCTGATTCACAGTAAACTGAAGTTAGAAACAGAATCATTAAAGAAAAAGCCAAAGAATTTCTGCAGGAAGATGTGTTGTTTCAAAAGCAGTGGGAATGAAGAGGTAGATTACATTTTAACTACACCAAGGGGTACCAGGGCCTTATGGGAGCTGCTCTAGTAGCTTAGCTGGCAAAGTACTTTTCATAGTTAAGGGTCGTGTCGGTTTAGTTCCCTCCTCTGTTGTAGGAAACAAATATCCCAACTACCAGGAAGAGAAATTTCTTCTGCGAGCTGAATATCCCAGCCTTAGCTGACCTTACCTTAGAATATTTTGGCATGATGTTCTCCATTTGACGCTGCTTCAGTTTCTGGAAAAATATTTAAACATTTTTGGAGCATGAAGTAAAATCAAGACCTCCTATTTCCCAACTGAGTGTCATGACTAGGGTGTTACAAAAATCCTTAGACTCTCTTTGTGGTTCAGTGACATTTTTTTAAAATGTATTTGTGTGAAGTGAAATAGTAATGGCTAGAATGTCATATACCTTGTGGTTAGAGCATTCTTCTCTGAGCAGTCTTGTAGAATTTATTTTTATTCCTACTGAAAATTAACCTTCAAAATCAATTTTTATTTTTGGTTGCTAGTGTTTACCAACAGTTGTAATTTCTGGTCAGTTTTAGCAGCATCTTTTCTGTACTGCTCCCTCCATGCCAGGTCCTCCTTCCTGTCCATGTCTGCTGCTGGACAGTTTCAGTGGGTCTGAGGGACCAGAAAGATTGAATAAAATTAAGTTCTATCAATCAAGTCTGTCTGTGAAATGGATAACATGAGAGCTAATCCATTCAGGTGTAACTAGAAATGGAAAATGAGGAGGGGAGTACTGTGCCTGTTATCTAAACTTAGATTATGCTTTCCAGCTAAAAGTATTCTTTGCATTTGATTTGATTTTGCAAGTTGTCCTGGAGTAGCCAAAACTGTGAATAAACTATTGACTAATAAAAATTGCCCCATCCTTATTATGATGCTGTTTCCAATTATAAGATCACATGCTATGTTTGCCACAAGATCCCTGCCTCATTCAGCATTAATTAGACATTAATCTGCACAAAAATCCAAATTCTATGAGGAAAGATTTTGTATGTAGTACTTCAGCAAGGTGTAAATGTGGGAGGTAATTATAGGAAAAGAACGAATGGTCTTAGGACTAGCAAAACTGCATGCTGTCCTAGATGGGAGGATTTCATCCCTGCTGTGGCTATAAGATTTCTGAGAGGTTTCTTAAGTCACTACACCCATGACTTATTTCCTGAGTGTCAAAGGGGAGCATCTGTGGCTTTGTTTGCATTAGCACAAAATAGTCACAAATAGACCTAAAAGTAAGTGTAATGCTCTTTGAAGAGACAGAATTGCTAAGCACACTGGAAGGAAAAAAAGTCTCTAGATGTCTCAAGCTAGAATGCCAAATTTAGGAAACACTCAACAGTTTTGGGCATTTATCTATAGATGCTTCATGTGATCACTGGTAAAATTGGGATTATACAGCTACTTTCCCTTCTGGGGGCTTTGTGAAGTTAAATTTATTAACGTTTGTAGAATATGAAGAGAATTCCATAGAAGTGGTCAGAAGGAAATCAGTATTTTAGGGAGCTGGGCTATTTAGATGCAGTGTAACAAAAAAAAGATATTGAATGAAGAAGATAATAAAGAGTGATCGCTAATTATTACAAGGCACGTGGAAATACAGCATAAGGTTGTGCAATTAAATCTTATCTCATAAGCAGTATATACAAGGAAGACAAAACTGCATGTACAATTTTAATGTAAGCATTTTCTAGGTCTCAGGTAAGCATTTTGCCTTCCTAGTTGCTTTATAGGTAGGTAGTTTGGATTCGGATGTAAACCATGTTTTGAGATTCAGCATATGCAGGGGAGATCTTTGCCAATAACTACAGCTTGTGTATTAGTGCTGCCCCTCAAATACAATTTCTGTACTGAGAAGGCTTCAGAAAATTCTGAAAGGGTGAATTTTCCAGCTTGTGCATCTGGAAAAGGATGAGAGGTGCTGAAAAGCAGATTTTCAGTGGAGCGTTATCTTCACCTTTATTTAAAAGTAAGTATATTTGGTTTCTCTCTAATCAAGAGTAACTGGAATTCCTTGTGCAACCAACAGTTACACACAAACTAAAACAGGAAGTCAAGTGGGTGTCTAACCTAAAGTTAGCACCGGGGACAAGGCATCCCAATGTCTGGCCAGTTACCAACTGTTTTGTGCTGACAGAAATATATGACTGTAATGAAGCCCTGTATTTTTCTGCTCTGTAAAAAAACCTTTAATATCAGTTTATTTCCATTTACTAGATACCAAAAGTGTCTCTCTTTGCATGTTGAGGTACTGAAAAAGACGTATTTTGATTCATGCTTGCTAATAATGTCCCTGTTGCTAAAAACAGAACTAAAATAGTCCTCTGTTGTTATTAGCAAATATGAGTCACAAGGGAAAATGTTAAATGAATAACAGTTTTATTGCCCTATAAACACGCCAACGTTAGCTTCTTGTGGTATGCAAATAAGTTTACATCTTCTAGAAGTAAATACTTCATTGGTCTTAATGTCAGAAAAGTTGTTGTGTATTTTGGTCAGTCTGAATATAAAGTAATAAAGGATCTTTTTATATAGCTGTGATAATAAAGCTTTACTTTTTGGTAATGTTTTCACTAGATGATCTCAAAGCACTTTACAAAATTATGTTTCATGATATCCTTGTAATATCATTTATTTCTTTTAAATTATTAAAGTTGAAGAGAAGGCCTGTAGCAAGAAATAACTATGCTCCTAAGACATCTACTTTGAAATTATTTACCTGCTGATGCCCAGAACTGAAGAAGTGCAGCCTGAAGGAAATGGCGGTTCCTTCCAAGACTGACTCAGTGCTGACATTAGGCTTTTTTGCAGGTACCTGTCAGCAGAGGGAATGTTGCACAGGCAGTTCTCTGCTCTCTTGTTTCCCAGCCCTGACTTGATCTCTGGCGTGCTGCAGGAAGCTGTTCTGAGCTACCTGAAAACTATATGAGGTTGCAGACAAGTAGTTTATCCCTCCCGTAATGATTACATTTGACACTGTTGACAATCACATCAAAAGCTCATGTGGACAAAATAAAGCACTTCTGTCCTTCCAGGTAGATCTCTTGTTATTTTAAAAAAGTCATCTTAACAATACTATGCTTGTTCAGGGTATAGTAAACAAAATAGAACTGCAATTCCTTTGCACGTGTTTTTCTTCATTCTTGTCTCCGTGCTGCCCTTTCATCATTGTCCCCACTGTATTTTAACGTTATAATGCCCTGAGAAACCTGGATAAGTGAAGACAGGTTTCTTTGTAACGCGAGTTACAAACAGTTACAACCAGTTTTTCTGCCCTGGAATAGGGCATTACTATTGCTGAAGGGATTTTTTGGTTAGAGGGGTCTCCTTTCAATTTCTGCTGCAGAGATTACATGTAGCCATGACTACAGGAACTGTCTCAGGAATAAGACACAGCTACTCCCCTTAGATGCTGAGATACCTCATTATAGCATATACCTGGAAAAGAATACACAGCAGTGTCCTTCCTGAGAAGCTCCGACGTCAGTACTGAGGGGCTGAGGGTCAGTACTACTACTGTGTTTTTCTTGCTTATTTGGCAACACTGCCAAACCAGTTACCTCAGCCTTTACATCACTGTTTAGAGGGACAAGCTCATCCTCATTTCCTACTTGTCCCTGATCAAATTGCCACTCGGTCCAGGGTGTTGGGAGAGCAGATGCTATTTACTGATCATTGCTTGTGCTGGATTAGGAAAGAACACGGGAAGCTCCTTATTCATTTACCAGAGTGTTCAAGTTAGGCACTGGAGGCCAGAGTCAGGGAGGATTAAAAGAAGGTGATTGAGCAGGGGTTTGTGTGCATGGCAGAGGGCTGTTCAGGGCTGCACAGAGACCTTCAGTGAGCTCAAGTATCAGAAGCAGTATAATTGCATCAATGCAATACTTCCCCGCCTTGCTTCTCAGATCTGGCAGAGTCCTACTAATTATGTCTACATTAGCCGGCTGTGAGGACCTTAGGAGTGGATCTGTAAAACAATACAGTCGATGCTGAGAACCTGATGTTTGCGTTATACGGGTTTCTGGACTTTTTGTTACTTCAGACTACCTCCAGTCTCATTCCTTGGAGTAAGTATCCATTTGAGGCTGAACTGCGCTGGGTGCACTCCAGGAGAGCATCTTCCAGTTTAGTTTCATCCAACAGGAATGCAGCTCGTGGGCTCTGAGACCGTTCTGCAGTGCAAACCAAAGCACGAACATTGGAGACACTAGGGAGATTCACTTCAAAAATGCCTCCCAATCCGAAGTAAAACACAGAGATTCACCCACACAAACACGTCTGTGCTACTTCCAGGCTAGCTCATATAGACGTACTGTTAAGTGTAAAATTTCAGAAAATTTTATCCACAGTCTTGACCCTCCATTCCTTTAGATTCCTTATGTTAATAATGCAGCTAAGTGTGTGTACGTGCACACACTTGTGTGCATTTCTGTGATAATAATAATTGTAATATTGCCAAATAATTATTATATACTTAAAAAACCACAATATCTCAAAAGAATTATTAACTCCAGTGTACAACGCATCTTTTTGGTTTCCAGTCCTGTTCTCTCCTGCTAATTATGTTGAATATATATGATTTTTCATTACAAATATCCAATAGGGATTATAAGATACACCACACATCTAAGTTAATGTGGCTGTTGGAACCTTAGCTATTACATTCCCTTTATGTTTTACTTCTCACATTTTAATAGAGCAACATTCAAAGTTACATTACAATTGATTTGTGTGGGTCTTGACCTTGATGTCTTAAGTTAATGAGTCAATTCTTTTGTCATTTTATTGATATATAAAGTGCCTACTGACCTTGCCCTAATAATTACAAACAATAAAGATTACATTTAAGAAATTGGCCTCATAAGTGTGAGCTTCTGCATAGCTGGAGTCATACAGTTAAGTAAAATTGATTAATCTTTCAGCTGTATTATATATGTGCATGGTTCCATAAGTATATGAAGGTGTATGAACGTGGTAATATGCATATACTCGTGTATAAACACATGCATAAATTAATTAATGAAACAGAATGCTGACTAATGGGCAGTCACCGCATACTTGCAATGTTATTGGCTGTCTATTAATGCCAGTTATCACAAAGTTACACACTGTTTTTATAAGCTTAAAGGAGAATACATTTAAAGGAAAATTATTTAGATAGTGAAGTCATGCAATTGCAGATTAGGAAAAGCTTAATATTAGGTTTCTTGTCTAATTACCATTAATTTCCTTTCTATGCTGTGCATAGGTCCTGTAGACAAAATAGCTAAAAACTGTAAGAAAAAATCCTTAAAGCTATTACAACTTTCAGGCTTTCAAGTGCTAGAGTTTCACAACTAAACTATCTTCTCTTTAGACTCCCTTCTGGTTTATGCAGTGGTAACACTTCTCTTTATTCACGATCACAAGGTTTGGTGTCTGGGTTTCCAGCATTGCAACACAGAGTGATTTTAGCCAGGGACAGAGACTGCTGGAGTCCCAGAGGAGAGCAGTGGCTGTGGGGGTTGTGCTCTGTGTCAGGGAAGGACAAGGCTGGCTTCAGCTCTCTCCTCACTCTCTTTTGCTGCTGCTGCAGTACCTCCCATGCAGTCTCCAGAGAGTGGCTACTGCTCGTTGTTGGTGGTGAGGCCTCAGCATTAAATCTCTCTCCAGTCTGTCATTACGGCACAGTGCCATTTTGTCTGCAAAACGAAAGTAAGAGGAGCAAAATAGTGACTGTTTTACCAGTTTATGTCAGACTTCTGTCATTAACCTGATTCATATCACATTCCACCAGAGTGGTGCCCAGACTTAGCATATTCCTGATGTAGTGCCACAAGTTTTCCTGAGGCACAAGTATCCATGTTATAAACACAGCTGATTCACCTACTGACCAGCCCTGAATGCAACCCGGGAGCTGGGGAGAGGCATCAGCTCTGTGCTGCAGTCAGGGAAGTTAGTATCTTTGTGCTTTACAGTGCTTTCTGGAAGTCACACTTTCCCTGAGTGTGCCTCCTAAGCACGGGACATAGCGCTCACACTCAGATAACCAAGAGTGGGACTCAGCTCACAGGTGAAGACATATACGGGTGTCCATGTGAGAGCTAAGTGTCTTAAGTATCCTGTTAGTCTGAATTATCTGTAATTACTGGTGGATTATCTGAATTATCTGTAAATACTGGACCGAGTTAATCATTTTATCATTTCTCAAGGTTTTTTAAATAGAAATACTAGTGGAGTAGAACAGTAGATAGAAACTGATTCTGACAGAGTTATCCACTCTACACTGAGCATGACTCTAGTTCTTAGGAATTTAGGAATTCACATCTGTGGTTGCCTTTGGGTGACAGGGATACTCAGTGCCATTGTTGTGCTCTGGTGATGACATCTGAAAGTTTAAAGCATTTTTCCTAGAACTTTATAGTGTGCAGTCGTATGTTGATTTGGTGACTCTGCTTAGGTACAGTTTCTGAATCCTAGCCCGGGTTGTGTGACTACCCTATGATGTATCTGTATATCGGCCATACGTCAGTATATCTTTATATGTAATGTGCATGTATAAATATATCAGCAGCCATTTGCTGTCAGATTTGTCATGAATGTCTCAGCAGAGGGACAAGCTGAAGCACCTTCAGACAGTGGGATTCCAAGGAAAACCAGTCTAACCAAGAATCTGTTCAGACTGTGTAAGCAACTCAGTTGGCAGAACCTTTTTTCAACTGGTCATAGCCCTTGCGCATACCAAGTAAAAAATAATGAGTTTAAGCTCCCCTGAGTTAATTTAAAATATGGAATTTTCAGCATAATCAGAGGAAGGTACATCCTAATCAATGGTTTTGACTCAGCCAACAAACAATAGCAAAATAGGTTACAGGGTGGGGTTTGGGATAAAACTTCTAGAGGCAATTTGTTTTGGAACAGACACAGGTTATTCCAAAGTACTATAAGCTCCCAAGGACTGGGGTGCTCCTGACTGAAAGCTGACATTCATATCAGTTTTATCACAGTTATTGAAGAATAACCATTTCAGACTGCAATTAGGGAGTCTCTGATCTCATAACCATATTTCCATGCACCTTCCTGTGAACCAGACATCCCAGATTCCCAAAACTACGCTCAACCTCATGTTGAAGTCCTCATGTCACTCATGAAGTTGGGTCTGTGCTGACAGGGAAATTTCAGAGCTATGAAACCTGGAAACCTTTTCCATGAACACAAAGGCACAGTATGTCCTGGAGATTACTCTGGGTTATTTTGCCTGGTCTGAGTCCGCCCGAGGCCGTTCTGCATGTCCAGCCATCTGGAAGTCAAGGTGCCAGACATTTCTGTGTGCCACAAGGCATTTCTCTGTGGAAGTCTTGCTATCTTTTGAGAACTTATCTTCTCTAATACAATGCTGAGTCCTCTTTCAGTTATTTGTTATCCACTAACTTTAGTGGCAGTACCCTTATTAACAACATGTATGGGTCTGGCCAAGTATCTTAGGGTTTGGCACTAGTGCCATTACATAACATGACAATCCTGATAACACTACAATTTAAATATTAACTAAAAGGAGGGGTCGCTACATGTGATAGTGCCCACAGAATATTCCAAGAAACTACAGAATCATTACTCGAGCATTCAGATTCCCTCACCATCAATATGTCTATATTGTCACACACATGAAATAACACTTCAAGATGTTATTAGTGGAATTGTCAATCTATCCTGCTTTCCTCCACGGACTAGGTAGTGGCTTATGAATATAATAATCTTCTTGATTTTGGCATATATTATTACATGATGGATGCATGGCATGTAACAATGTTCTTTGGTTGCTAATAAAAAGAAATAAATCCACATATGATGTGTTCCATTTTGAGAGTTCATCTGCAGCCTGGCCCTGTTCTTAATTCTCTGGGCACTGATGTTTTCAGAAATTGGTGTGCATAAAACTACTACTTTTTTTCTTTTTTAATTGTTGAGATGCTTAAACTTCTGGCAGGTAATGGGACAGATGGGAAGGCACAAATTCTGAAGCTCCCATCAGGAGATAAAATATCTTGTAGACAGAACATCTAACACTGTACTCATGACAGCATGCAAATTACTTGACAGATGCCTTATTCAGTAATGGTACTATATCCTAATGCTCCTCCCATTGCCAAAAAATAATATGCCATTTAAAAAAAATAAAATTAGGTCAAAGTTCTGTTGTCCTTATGTCACGCAGAGACCTGCCAAACTTCTCTGAATATGTTTTGTTCCAGTCGTAGAACACAAGTTTAGTGCTAATTTTGTTGTCACTTTAGGCTTCTTGTTATATGTGCCCATAGCTGTTGAATTTCCCTGTTGCTGAAATATTATGTTACAGGAAGCAAGTAAAGAGCTAGCTAGTAAAGTTCTTCATATTAACCTATTCTACCTGCTTTCCAGGCTGATTTTGATAATAAGCCAGACTCCTTGTTCTTCAGCGATGGGCAGCGAAGAATTGACTTTGTTTTGGTATATGAAGATGAAAGCAAAAAAATGACTCACAAGAGGAGCGATCGTAGAAAGCAAAAGGTAAGCGGTTAATACAAATCTAAATCATTTGCTGTCTGCTAGAGCAATGCACAGAATGAGCGCTGTCTGTCAGCGTGCGTTAGGTGTCCTCAGAACATGCTTGCAGGATGGAACGCTTCAGCAGATGCAAGCCAAAAAATGCTGGTTTCAAGATCCTCGTTAGAATCAAGCACCAATATCTTCAGGCTAGGGCAATCTTTTGTAACTACAGTAATTGAATTAGGCCCCTGCTGGAGTTCAGAAATAAGGGTATTTAGGGGATCTTATAAAAGGAGGGAGCTAAGTGGAGTGCTCCAGGTCACTGTTCTGGATATAGCCGCTGACATCCTGCCCACTAAAGTGCCCAAGTCCTTCGTGGCGGATAACTCTAGGTTGATCTGCCAGCAGAACTTCTCCAAGTACCACTTTTTCCCTTGCCATTTCAACAGCTTGGCCCTCCCTAGCGACCTTGCAAAAAATTTCTAACTCAAGCCAGTGACTGCTCAGTGCTTCTTAAACGCAATGAACAACAACAATTGGAGATTATTTTGGAATTATTTTAGTAGGTCTCACAGTGGGTTTCATCCATAATGCAACTAAAGCCGGGAGAGCAAGCTCAGCTCTGTCACTGAGCTATTTCGATTGTGAAGTGCCTGAGAGAGAGCAGCTGGATTGCAGTCTCCTTGGAATCTGTGCTCTCCCACCCACTTCCTTCCTGTGATTCAGCAGTTCTCGTGTTCCAGCAGCCTCTGGTGGAGACAGGCAAGGACAGAGAAGTCAGTGAAAGTAACTTATATACAAATAATGATTTGCCATTAGGAGTGGAAGAATAGGAGTAAAAAGGCCTGTAGCTAAGTTGGTTGATACTCATTACACAGTGTTGTCATTGGCATTGGCACAGCCATAAGGAACATCATTAGTAGGGTTTAAGAGAGTCCTGCAGTGGGTGGATGTTACATTACACATGATCACAGGATCAGCAATGAAAATGAATTGAGAGGTAATTAGAAACACAAAGCTGCCCCTTTGGAAACAATTCTTTTTCAGTTACCAGTTTACATTTGTATTTGTAATATTTGGCTATTGCCCAAATGTATTTGAAAATATAATTAGTGTCTTTTCCAAATAGTGATGGAAATTAAATGTGAGCAATGCGTTAGTATTTTTAGTGCAGCATTAATGTTAGGACATCAGCCAGAACTAAACTATGAATGATTAGACCAGCAGATTGTGGATATTCTGCAATGTGCTTTCAAAAGAGGAGGTTACTTTCCAAGGCCTCAGTCCTGCAAAGATTCTCAGCCAAATTGAGTCTATTTGGGTACTGAAGAAGGGGAAACAGTCTACCTACATGTAGCAAACATAAGCATTAGGTATATTAGATTAACACATAGACTAACATATATAACGTAGTATATTAGACTGACAACCAGATAAGGTGAAGAATGACTGGCTGGGAAGCAGCTCTGCAGAAAAGGCCCTGGTGGACCAGCAGTGTACCCTGGCAGTAAAGAGTGCCCACAGCATCCTGGGCTGCAGGAACAGGGGCACAGCCAGTAGATTGAGGGATGTGATTATTCTCCTTTATGCAGCACTCATTAGACAGCATCTAGATATGCCCAGTTTTGGGCCCCCAAAGCAAGAAAACTGTTGATAAACTAAAGCAAGTTCAGCGAAGGGCCACTATAATCGTTGCGGTACTGGAGCACTTGCCCTGTGAAGAGAGCTGAGTGAGCTGGCTTTGTTCAGCCTGGAGAAGAGAAGGATTCAGGGGTACGCAGCTGCAGCCCCCCAGATAACAAGGAGGTAACCAGGAAGATGAACCCAGATTCTTCCTAGTGGTGCATGGCAGGAGAACAAAAGACAATAGGCATAAACTGAAACAGGAGGTTCAGACTGGATATAAGGAGAAACTTTTTCCCCATAAGGACAGTCAGACATTGGAACAGGTTGCCCAGAGATGCTGTGCTGTCTCCATCACTGGAGGTTTTCAAGCCCGGACTGGATTTTGAAGCCCTAAGCAACTTGATCTAACCCTGCTTTGAGCAGGAGGTTGGACTAGAGGTCTCCTGAGACCCTTTCTAGCCTGAATTGCCCTATGCTCCTATAAGCCTGAGATGCAGCCGACATGTATCCAAAGTGGAGATTAGTCTTTTTATGATCATGCCTTTCAGTATGAGCAGTTTTTTTTTCTATCTGTGTATTTATTTATCTTTCTGTTAAACCAAAGACTATTTTCAATTACCTAGCAACTCTGCCATTACCAGTCTATGAGATCCTAAGGGGTGACATAGATGTGTCAGAAGAAAGCTGACTGTAGTGACTTAATAGCAGTTTCCAGAGCCAGGATTTCCACGAACAAGGAGAATCTGAAACCATAGGAGTCCTGTGGAAGGTATGGGCAGGAATTTTGATACTGAGAACACTTAGAATGTTGAAAAAGCAGTAGAAAACATAGAAACTAGGATGAAGAAGTTGCAGAGCTATGGAAGATCTTCAAGGACAAGAGCAATGGATACAAGTATGGTGACACTGGAGAACTAATGAAAAAATCTAAGGCTGTTCATGAAACAGAGGGGAAGGTACTAAGAGGACACTGAAAGAGGAAGGAAGGAGAAGAGAGCAGCGAAGAAAGGATTTTGTTCAATGAGTCTTTTGTGCTGTGACATGAGCTGAAATAAGTCACCCAGTCATACCCAGACTCCTGTTCAGAAATACTGACTTTCTCCTCCTAATACTTCACATACAGACTTCATCAATTTAGAAATGCACTTCTTTTATCTATTATTCAAGGACCAGCCTCCTAAAGACTTGAGTATATGCAGGTTTTCTACCATTCGAGGATGGGATAGGTGCAGGTCAGCTCAAGCACACAAGCACTTTAATCACCTTGAAGACAGAGAGGGATGATCTCACTGAGATCAACTACTGTGCAGCTTAAGGAAGCTGTGTGTGCTGCAAATCTTCATTCCCTAAGCAAATTCTGCACAGACATTGACAGCATTGCTAACATCTTTCTTCCTGAACTTCCTTCAAAGCAAGGTGCAGGATTCTGCCTTGGGACCTGCCTAACACTCATATTAGAAGTGAAAGGAGAGAGACTGAGAAAAACCAAAAAATAAATGTGAATAGAGTATTTGAAGAGAAGAAACAAAACACATATACCATATGCCTCAGGTGGAAAGGAAGGTGACATTTATAGTGCAGTATTTCAGCCTGGGAAAATACTAATATATAGACGATGTAGTGATAGAATTAACATTTTGGCTTATCAAAATTCCCAGAGAGGTATGGAGATGATGCTGCCCAAGATACATAAAGATTTGACCAGTACTGGCATAATATCTTTTTGATACCTTGTATTTACTGACGTTATTGTTTATTTGGTTATATGTTCTTCTGGTGCAAATGGACTTCTGCTCTTGTGATGATATACAAAGTACCACCCTGAGGAATATTGTCATTTACGATCAACTTTAAGTACTGAACACTTAATTGTCTGTCTCTGATCAATGATGAGCTGAAAATGCGAAATTTCATAAGCAGTATCTTGTGTAATTCAAGGTGAAGACTGAAAAGCTTCCTTGCTCATACTACTCTTTCTTTGACTCCCATGACAGTTTTATAGAGCTATTATCCAGAGGTTTATTGTTCACAGAACTTTCGAACTCCAGCTCATTAAAGGGTAACAGATCCAGTGAAATCTGGTCTCTTAGGGTGAAATCCTCACCTCACTGAGGTCAACAGCAAAGTCTCCATTGATTTCATATTGGCCAGGAGCAATTTCACAGCTCTGTGAAATATAGGAACCCTGAAATGTAGTCACTGGAACAGATTCTCTCTGACTTGCGCTCTACCGCACCCGCTTGCATGGCATGTAGGTTAGGGCAGAATTTAAGTTGTTAGTGGGCATCAGAAGCGAAAAGTTTTGGGTGCTGCACTTGGCCATCCTTTTACATGATATACTGAGAGTGAAGGAGTCCCCATATCAATGGGGATGATTTGAAAATTAGACCTCAAGCTAGCTATCCAATTTACTAGATTCAGAAAAATGAGGCACAGGTCCATATATTTTCCTGCAGCAAAAGAACTATCCGGTCCTAGGACCATCATTATATTTAATTTAAATGGCTTTCTGTCCTTATTCAATAGGATTGCATGAGCATAACTGAGAAAATGGCCCAATGTTAGTTTGTATTAATTAGCATCCTTGAACAAATGCCTCAGAGGAAAGAATGAAATAAAATATCTAAAAATATGTGGTTAATTCAGAAAGAAGGAACAAAAACCTGGGTTTCTGAAGCACTTGAACATTTTTGTTGCTGTTGTGCTACCCTCATTTCCATACGCTTCAGAAATCTGGTTTAAAGGAGCCAGAGCCAACGGGCTGAAATCACATCCTCACAAAAGTTTCTAACATAATTTACAGACTCAAAATTTAGCAGATAAGGTTCACATATGCAACTCAGTTTGAATTCCAAATCTCTTGAAGTTGTTAGACAATCAATTTTGCAATCACTAACAAAAATCAAACTGTGTCAGGAACAGATTCCAGAAATTGTGATGTGCAGTACCTTGCAAACAAATTCCAGAACAGGTGTGTAGCTGTTGTCTGAAATTCAGGTTCCTGCCCAGAGCATGCTTTTCAACCTCATAACTTATAGTACTCCATTTGTCGGGATAGGTTATTGTCAGGATAGAAATTAAGTATCATCAGTCTTTCATAATATGCTCCAAAATGCCGGTTTTATTTGTTGGAGTCCTCAAGCACCTCATTCTTGAAAGCTAACGGGTCAACAGCACAAGGATAAATTCAGAATAAATCAGTGCATAATGTCATTCTAGTCCATCTGCTTCCCTGCAATAGAAATAAACTGACAGACTGTCAATAATTTTGGTAGGAATTTGAGCAGAACCTTCATTTCTAGCCATTAAGTAAGGTACTTTGCAGAAATTTATAGTTTTAAAATGAAACTAAAAACTAGAGTTCCCAGAAAATTTTATATACATTTTTTAAAGTACAATTTTACAGAGAACTTCAGCAAGGCCAGAGAAGTTGTCTTCACAAGCAAACAATGAACAGTTTTTACTTCTAGACTTGTTTAGTGTAGATAGCCAGCAAACAAAAAGCTTGAATAACTTTTAACAAACTAGCTGGACTTCTCCCATTGTTTAGAATGTGTCACACCTGCAGAGAAAGAACAATATTTGGGTTTACAGAAGGAATACCTCTGTGCCATTTTATGCTGTAATTTGACACAATAGAGGATGACAGGCTGTATATGCTAGTGGTGTGCCCAGCTGACCTACCCAGGAAGTTTAATAACAAAGATGAACTAGACCTTTGAAACTGGGAGGAGGGCAACCACACCTGCTCTGAGCTCTGCAGGATGGATTGGTTTTGAAGCAGGAACAGATCAAAATAAATTCTTTTCCTGAAGTAACCCCAAACCCCGCTCCTACTTGTTTGCCTAACAGATAGAAGGAAGGGAGGATGGAAGGACAGACAGACAGGCGGATGGAATTATCTAAATTTAAGGCATGTATTCATGGGATCAGAAATGGGTCTTTCCAAACACAGTGTTTAAAAGTCACTATTGAGGGTAGAGGTAGACTGCAATTTTGCCGATTTTGTGTAGTCGTGAATCGGGTTTAAAAAAATCACTATGCTGGTGTAACATCAGAGTATCTCAAAATATATATATATGGAGGTCTTTGCATTTACTTTTTTGTTTCAGAATCTTCCTAGCATATTCTGCTTCACATTTTTATGATTATCTTCAAACATAAAGGAAAGAAGCGTATATTAAAAATACGACAACAGAAGCAGAGCTTCTCAGTCAATCAGTTGCTTGATGCTGACAGCTTGGGCTTCCAGAAAATCCTCCAATACCACCTAAGAAGCTCAGAGTTCACAACCAATATTGAAAGTGCTCCTCTCCGTTCCTTTTAAGTGATGTTTGTGGGGGAGTCTGTGGGTCTAGTATTCTCTCTCTGACTGACTGTGATTTATCTATTGACTCTCAGATGAGGCAGGGCTATTCAAACACTCCTCTCTCTGTTAGGATTATTCCCCTGAAGCCACACGGAAATTTTTATGGGGAACTTTTCTCTTTGCCCAAAGAAACCAAACAAAGATATGAGTTAACGTTCTTCTATCAGTATATCACAGTCTTGTTAGCCTACTCAGCTTGGCAAGACAACGATCGGCTATTGAAAGCCGTATGGTGAAAAAGCAGCTCCCAAGAGTTAACCCTTCTACATGCCTTTAATATTTCTTATCTATACTGTAGTTTCACTTTCTTAAGATTGTATTTGATTATGTATCTCATACTATCTTATACTATTGGCTAGCCGTTCAGTCATTAAAATCTATGTCAGTTTTACTTTAGCAACATTACCATGTTTACATTATTACTACAACTTAACTTTGCAGGTAGCCTAGCAAAATGCCGGATATTGAAATAAACTTGGAACAGTTTCTGTATTTCAAGCTAATAAGCTATCATATCTTTATGCTATATTCCCCAGTCAACGCAAAACCACTATAGACTCCTCTAGGTAAAAGTCTAGCTGCTCCATAGATCATCTTACACATAATTCAATCATTCATATAAAATAGGAAAATCCCTAATTAGCAAAGGTCCCAGGGGCTTTGATTCTCACTACTTGCATTAATGCATTATGGGAAACTTTATAGTGTCAACATTCCTCTAAGATTTTGAGGGCAAAATTAATCTGGTGAACTCCTTGCCATAATAAATTATTGAAGCAATCTGAATGGTAAGATTAAAAAAAAGTATTGAACGTATATATAACTGAGAATCACCCTGTATCTATTTTTGCACTATTTAGGAAGAAATGAAAGAGGTATTTGGCCTTGTGCCTTTTTTATTTTCTGAAACACAGCAGGACTAGGTGAAATGTTTTCATGAGTCAGTATGATTCATCTTTCAGAGAACCATATGAACACAGAAGATGCAAAAAGGTAGGATTGAATTAATAATTTTTGGCATGGCAAAAGAGTTAATAGTGAAGTAAAAAAGCCTCCTGTGCTGTTTAGAACATTTATTAATGATATGGTAAGCGGAGTCAGTTATGATGTAGCAAAAATTGTGGGGGAGATGGTTATGTAGGTCACTCAGGAGCCAAGATGACTATGAAGCTTTAGCTTTGAGGGTGAATGGGAGCACTATTACCCATGAGATTTTGACAAACACAAGGAAAAATATTGCTGCAAGGAAAAAACTCATTCACTCTTTCTAAGTTAGCACTGTTAGGACAAGGAAAAGACTTGGATTTTGCTGGAAACGGCTAAGATTAAGTCTCTTCATGGTACAGCTGCAATCAAAGAAAGGGCCACTAGTTATTAGGAGGTATTTTATATACAATATATTGTAACTGTATATTATATATATAGACACACAAATATATATATATATATACAAATATATATGCACATACACAATGAAGAAAAATATAAAAACTGTTATACTGTCACCAGTGAACAAGTGGATTAATAAGACATGGCGAGATTCTTTTATGAAGAGTGCTTTCAAAGACTGGGATTGAGTGGTTTTTTTTGTTTTGTTTTTTATTTTTAAGAGAGGAATAAGGAGTGATAAGTGTAGATGACAGAAGAAAACAGACAGAAAGATTTGGCTCTCCATGTTCCTGTCCCAAGAGGAGGATAATATTTACTGGAATAAAAAGGCAGGAAAGACAAAATAGATAAAAGAAATACCTTTTACCAAAATATGAGATTAGTCCATTTTGACCATGACTGCATGCAGATGCAGCAATTGTGAACTAATAGTATAAAAAGAATGGGGTGTTTATATGATTTATCATAATTATTAATTCCAACAGTTGTTAGAGTTTGGGAAGAATTTTCTTTTTTTCTACCTCAGGGGCTTCCATCAGTGTTAAATCTGGGTCAAAATTATGTGGAGAAACAATTCTTGAGGATTTCTGACCCTTTTGCTGAAGCCTCTTATATTTGCCCCTGCAGAGACAGGCTACTCAGTGGGTGGACCTTAGGTCTTACCCTGCAGGCCAGTTTTTGTGTTCCTATCAAAGTTCCTAAGACTTTATCTAAAGGATCATTAATTGACTTTCTACTAAAATCATTGAGTTTGGTCCATTTTAGTTGAAGTACAGAGGTTTTTCTGACTATAGAGAACTGAGCTACAGAAACCATTAGCACACTCTTATTTTAAAAAATCAAAGTTCCTGTAGTGGTAAGCTCAGAATCTCTTAAGCACAGGAGAATATAAACAACTAGAAAAATTGTCCAATGGCATGTCTGTCAATAAGAAAGTAGTATCACCAAGTCACCTCGAGAACAGTGCTGCATGCAGCCTAGCTGTGTTCAGCGATAAAGCAGGAGTTCCCACTGAGTTGTTATCTTCTCCTGGCAAACTACTCACAGAAGCCTCCTCCGTGCCCTGGCTGCCTACAGGTGCCTCCTCTTGTCCGTACTAATATTTTGATACACAATCCTGAGGCCTGGGAGGGCCAGCCACCCTTGACTTAGATGAACAAATAGCTCATTGGGGTAATGCAAGGAGCATGCAAGAACTCATGCAAGTAGCTTTTAAGCTGGACTACTTCACATTAATTTTCAAAATTTCTTTAAAATCCCTTATAGAGTTCTATACTTGGTGTTTTGGGGGAGAAGGTCTGCTTGTGTGTGATTTTTGGGAGGAGGAGTTATGTGTGTGGAGATGGTAAGAGAAAAGGAAATTGAGGCTCACAAAGACATTTCCAATTTTTTGTAAGTGACTAACTGCCTAGAGCTGCCTGGTACTGTGAAGTGAAATTAAAATGATCTGTGAATTACATCTTTCTCAGGGGAAACTTGTTATGCTCTTCTGGGGACACTGAGTGCTCCTAGAACAGCACCACTGATCCTGCAAGTGCTACAGCTGTCAGCTTCCTTTGGGGTGCACAGCCATGGACTAAAATGTATAGGGATATTACAGTTTGAATCATTTTGTAAACTCATATGATTACTATCAAAGAAGAATACAGTTACAAGATGTGGGAAGGAAAGTCGGTATTGATTTTCATGGAAAGTCCTTGAGATGAAGAGTATTTTCTAAAGGGCAGATTAACGGGAAGGAGGAGGCTGCCCTCAGAGGTTCTGTTAGTGGCTAAAGGAGAAGATCACAAGTTTCAAGTATAGTTGTCACAAAGCCAAAATTTGCGCCTCACTTTTGCCTCCGTAATGTGCCATGAACTGAACTGTTTATGAGCCCCCCTCCCCCCATCTTGTAATTGTAATCTAAGAGGGTGAAGTCTCCTCCACAGTGGCATTTGAGGACATTCTTGCTTGTTGGACAAAACTAAAAAAATTCAGCAGTTAAGAATGTACCCACTGCCACAGCAGCTGTCAAGTGGGCTATATAGATAATGACTTAATGAGTCTTCATTTTTGGAAGCAATTCCATTCTTCTATGCATACATGTTTGTGAAATGCATATTGGAAAAGATGTTTTATAATTTTCAATCCCTTTTAACAGAGGAAGAGACAGGTTTATGAGTCCAATCTGATAAATAATGGCTTGCAACTAGAAGCCACAAGATCGGTGAGTACTGTTTTCTTTGTGCGGGGCTGCTTTGTCTGAGAGTAGCTGGCCCTATTTGAGTAAGGAAACAGGATGTATGAATGTACTGTAACTTTTTTCGGCTCTCGATATAGGGTAACTGGGAAGGCTCACCTTTTTTCTGTCAGGGTCTCTTGTGATCTCATGCAAGATTCTTTAAACTTTGTGTCTCTTTCTTGCTCTACAAAATGAAACATGTAGAGTAGGAAGATTAAATAGTTCATGTTTGCTCTCAGCACCTGGAAGATAATAAAAAATTACTGGCTACATTCTGAGGACAGATTCTCTCCCTACATCTTGCTATCTAGGAAGCCAGTGGGTGTCAAGGGCACAATTCCCCTACCGAAAGAACACAGCAGGGCTCCCGTAAGTGACCCAGCTCCTCACAAGGCCTGGCACAGTGGAAGTAGTTGTAACCATCGTGCTTGGTATATCTGGAGCTACAATGTAGCCTGCAGGAAGTTCAAGAGAGCTATTATAGTGTACAACAGCTGCTGGAGCCGCAGACTCTTGCCCTGAGGGTTATTCAGCCCCCACAGTAGTTCAGAATCCAGGCAGAACAAAAATGGCATAAAGCCACTTTTCCTTCCTTTCCTGCAGGACTGCAGCTTTAGGGCTGGGTCTCCTGGGAGATGTACAAGACAATCTGTTCCAGTGTATATTTGTTATTATTCGGTAATTTAATGGGCTCTGGAACAAGAGTCATTTTGCCCCTTTCTCCCGGATTGGACTTGGAATCCATGACCTCACAACATTTATTAGATTTCTGCAGTGAGAGCTCTCATTGCACATCCAAGGATGCAGTCTGGCTCTTCAGATTCATAACAAATGAAAGGGAAACCGGCAAAGACTACCGAGAAAGACAGCACTGGGCACATTTGTTCCCAGCTGTATGCGCAATCTAGCAGCAGCATGTAGAGAGAACCCTGAGAGCTGGAGCTGCTGTCTCTAGCCTGCATAGCAGCTGTAGATCTCCTTCTCCCATTGACTCCCTGAATCTGTGAGCCTCAGCCACATGAAATTACATTATGCAGCTCACTGGCTCAGGAATATATCTCAGATTCATAACAAAGCTGGAAGTCTAACATGGAACTGTTGCTATACTTACATTTTTCAGTTTTCAATAATTCTGTAGTGCTTATGACTGAAAAGCTTTTGAAACTGGAAATTTCTTAAGTTTATATGAGCAATATCTGACAGATTTCATGTGGCTGAGACTGCACATCGTTCCCTTTCTCTCTCCCTATTCTCCATGCAAAACTGGGAATTCAGATTACCCAGAATCATCCACTGCAGGCTTCTGTCAAGTAACATAACCCTGGAGTGGTACTTGAACTGCTGGGGAGAGTCGCTTACAGCTCCAAAGCCACAGTTTGGCCAGCCAGTCTAGATATGCTCCTAATTAATCCATAAAGGGTAAGCTTTGTTAAACTTAACTTGCTTTCTAAAGTAGTCTGCAGAGATGTTAGCAGTAAAGAAACATTTAGCAGTCTTTTTTTTTCATACTATTCTCTCCTGAGTGTTTTCACCTTATGTCAGTACCTTTACAGAAGCTAATGATATACTTACTAAGATGGACAAAGAATGCAGCCTTCAATGGGTCATCTGAGCTTTAAAGAGAAAAAGAAATCTATGTAGTTTAAAAAGTGTTATGAAAAATGCTTTACTTTCATTTTCTTACACATATTTATTTTTAATATTCTCTCATTTTAGGTTTTGGATGAAAAACTTATTTTTGTAAAAGTGCATGCACCTTGGGAAGTGCTGTGCACATATGCTGAGGTTATGCACATCAAATTGCCTCTGCAGCCCAATGACCTGAAAACCCGAGATTCAGCTTTCAACTGGTTTAGTAGACTGTTCAGAGTGGATGAAAATATCATTAAACCCGAGCAGGAGTTTTTCACTGCCCCTTTTGAAAAGGAACATTTGTCCAACTTTTATATTCAAGACAAAGATACATTTTTCAATCCTGCAACTAGAAGCCGAATTGTAAGTACATAGAATATTTCTAGCCTTTAATCTTAGAAAGAAAAGGTTATTATAATTAGATCAGTGCAATTACCTTTATGAAAGCATACTGAAATATTAGAAATATTTGGGAGGCAATAGTTCTGTGCCATTTGTGAAACAGACTGGACAATCTAGAAGGAAGGCATTCCATAACTTTATCCTATCATTCCACCTGAATACAAGCTCAGATTTAAAGGGAAGATTTGAGTGGTTCATACGCCTTGTACCATATAATTTTGCCTACACGGCTAGCCCTTTTCTAACTCAATTATATGTTGAAACAGATATCGTTCTGTATGATTACTTGCAGGTTGCAAGAGACACAAAGCATTTTGTGTGTTTCAGGTTCATTTTATCCTATCCCGTGTGGAATATGCAACTAAAAACAATGTGAAAAAGTTTGGCATTAACAAATTACTGGATGCTGGAATCTACAAAGCAGCTTTTCCCCTTCATGATGTAAGTCCAGTGCTTATAATAGTTATCTAATTAGAAGTAGATGTATGGAGCTTAAGAGAACGTGTGTGTTTTTTTAGAGCGGAAGATACAAGCACTATTGGTTGTCCTTCTCCTTGCCTGCTTAGGCAAGGAGATTTTTTTCCCCAAACGCATTTGTTTTTTTCAAGAAAATGTAGATCTTTGTCAAAAAAAGGATGCTCCACAACTGAAAAACAATGTATTTCATTTAGGAGATGTTAATCTTGTATTCCCTGGGAGATGTAGTTCAGTAAAGTGCCTGGCCAGTAGAGGAAACTGAGGGTACCTGAGTAGTAGTAGTTCCCATGACACACTCTGTCATAATTTCTAAATCAGAGTTTTAGCATAGTTCCTTTTATTAGTATTCAAATTTTCAGTATTAAAATTCCTATCAATTATCAAAATTTTCAATAGAGGTGTAGAATGCAAATCTCATTTTAGGCTGTGTTACAGTCTTACAGAATGAGATACGTTTTCAAAGTTTCCAAACATTGTCGCAGTATCTATCTGCAGTAAAACTCTTTTGCAGGAAGGCTCTGTAGGGCCAGTACAACACTTTAGCAGATGATGTCAGAGTCATATGGAAATATACTTAACAGGGGCGAATTGAACCTTAAAATAATAAAATGCAGCTTTTGTAGTTACATTTCTGAGATAATCTTTTTATTTTTAAGTTATATCATTTAAGGAAGAAAACTATATTAGAATTGTTTTCCGTATAAAGGCTAGTAATAGCACAGAAAAAGAAAATGAAGAAGAAAAAAAAAACAGATTTCAGAGTATTTGACTAAGGAAAAAACCCAGGGTGAGGCTGCAAATGGGATACAGTAAGCAGAGACTGTGATCTGATTTTCTGTATTATATCTACACCCGCACACCTTCAACCCCATCAAAACCACTGTTTTGTATCTAAGGTGTGTTCTGTTGAAAAATGATTAAGAAAATGGGAGATTAAGAAAATGGGTAACTACTTGAGATATTTGGACTCTACTACTTAAAATATTCAGGAGGCCTCCAAAGATTTCAATAAAATGTTTAAGTCAGAATCAAGACAAATTATGCTTCTTGTGAGTAACCCCAAGCTTTACAGGACAGAATAAATAAAATTCATGACTGTCTGTTATAAGTGGGTAAGCGGTTTTCTTTTAAAGATTTAAAACCTGCCTTGCAGGCTATTTCTGTCATGGCACGGGGAATTTGAACTCAGTATGCCTGATAATTAACGACTGTCTCTTCATACAATTAAAAATCTTTATCACCCCTTCTCTGAAAATCAAGAAGAGCCAGTAGATTTCTACAGATGTCACTTGTCTTGTTGCACCACAGATTGAGAATGGAAAATTCCATCAAATAAAATAGGTTTTATTGAAATAGGTTTTCAAACAACCTAGTAAAAAACACATGCATTATCTCAATGTGAGCTCTCTTAAATTTAAAACAGAGACTAGAAGCCCTGTATTTATCCTCCAGACTTTCCACTCTTCATTCCAGTACAATATAGTCCTGAAGCAAAGCATTTTTGCGTGTTACAGCTACTTAAAATCCATTTTAATTTAGTCCTGTTCTTTAGTTAGAATGGATCCTTTTCTATTTCTATTCTTAAGTGTCAAGGCACTGACATGTACTTAGATTTAAGTGTATGATTAGTGTCTATTATTTTTGGCTCACATACGTTAAATTAAGTGCTCGCTTTAGTATTCATTGCCTTTCTGACAACCTTCTGCCCTGAATCCTGACACGCTTTCAGAGTTGCCCTCCTGCTCCTTTCTCTGGCTTGCAGTGAGACTGGGTAAAAAGGCTATTCCACGGTTTCGTGACTTAGGGTCTGGGGAGATGACAGTTGATCTATGCTGGTTAGATTAATTTATCTTCTTCCCATGCTCTTTCTTGCATTTTCTTGCTCTTTTTTTCTTTTGCAGTCTAGTTTCAGGCACCTGTCAACTGATCCTGACTGTCCAAGTGAACGATATCTTCTCTACAAAGAATGGGCTCACCCTAAAAACATTTTCAAACTGCAGCCCTTGGATTTTATCAGGTTGGTGTAACTAGGGCTGGACTAATGCAGAGGAACCTAGGAACTTACATAACAGGTCTGGTTTTGAGGATATGAGAGACACAGCTCAATTCCAAGGGCAGATATGTACACCCATATCAGACCATGCATGGGAGCATCCTTTGAGCTTGATTTTATGACAAACCGATTCATGAAAAGGCAATCAGTTAAAATTTTTCGTTGCAAAGAATCATCTTCCTCTCTTTTTCCTTTCTTTTTTTTTCTGTTCCTATCCTCTCATACAAGCATAAAAGTGGCAATAGCAGTACCTAGAAATAATCAGCAGTAACATTTCTGCAATCCTAAGCTCAAACCAGAGGAATATGACAATGAGGGCTGGTGCAAAATGTGTGAAATGAAGAGCCATTTGAAACAGAAATGTGAATGTATGTGCATTTCAAAAGAAACCTTTCCCCTCCACAGGAAATATTATGGAGAGAAAATTGGAATCTATTTTGCTTGGCTGGGGTTTTACACTAATATGCTGATCGTGGCTGCAGTTGTAGGAGTTGGCTGTTTTCTGTATGGATGTCTGACAAAGGACAACTGCACATGGAGGTATCTGGTCATGCCTACTTTAATATTGCACTCAATTTTGATCAGTCCCCTAATGTACAGAGTTTGCAAGACATTGCATAATAAAGTCAGAGGCAAAATGAAAGAGCCTGAGAACAACAACAGTCATTAATTTGAAGGTAAAGGCATAACATATGGGATAAAAGAGTAATAAATATCCAGGAACCATTACAATAATAGACATTTAAGAGTTTGCTGTTTAATCATTTTCTTCATCCTTTGCGCTAAGTTCACCACACCTAGTGTAGAAAAACAAAGAAAAGAGCGAAAATCAGCTTTCAGTACAAATTGGTGTAACACATCCTTTTCAGTATCGTAACCTGAAGGGATGTATCCAGAGAGCCTGATAAAACCACCAAACTTGGTTTTCTGTAGTTCAAGAGAAGTGAACATGAAGAGCAACAGCATAGTGGGCTCCAGCTGCCCAGGATATGTTGGAAAGAGAAACTGGCAAAGTCATGACACGGATTCCCTTATTAGAGCATGACAGAATTCAAATTAAAAACACCTGAGTCATTGAGCAATGTTCTCTACAGGCTATCACGTTTTAAAGTCCCCTTCCAGAAGGGTGTTTATCCTTATTAAACATGATGAAGGGCTGTTCCAGAGCTCCACTCCTGTGTTGGCTGGACCCAAGCTGATTCATGACCAATTTATAGCCATTTAGTCTGATGCCAGAATTATCTTTCAGATAAATAATTCATCTTTCTTCCTAGTGTTTACCTAGCTGATGTATTTATAGACAGCAAGTACATCACCTTTCAACCTCTACTGTGCTGGGTTAAATAAGCCCAACTGTTTTGCCTTCTCTTAGGAGACAGTTTTGCCATACCTCTTATCACCCTACTAGCCCTCCCTTTCCATGTTGATCCTCTTTAGAAGACCACAGAGACTATGTAGCTGTTTTAGATCTGCTGCTGTTCTGCATTCTGGTAGGCAGTGTTCCTCTCCCTTCCCCTGGGACCTGCTGTTGTAGCTGGTGTGAGCATGCAGGTGTGGGTTTCCTGTTGAGGAGTGCCAGATGAACTAAGACCTTGGAAGAGCTGTTTTATTTTTAGTGCAAGCAGTTTTGAGAATTACTATGAAGTATATGGGCAGAAATTATTTTCCCTCCATGTCATCCATTTTTGAGATGAGGGATAAGAATGGAAATGGGGAGTGTTGAGGGAGTGGGGAAAATTCTTGAGAGTAGATCACTGGTAAATTGTTTCTCAGTTCCTTGAGATTATTGCACTGTCTTCACATGTGAAAAAGGACTTCAGGGGTTAGTGTTGGTGAGTGACTGACTAGTTTTCTTTTTAGCCAAGAAGTATGTGATCCCAACATAGGAGGTAATATCATAATGTGTCCTCAATGTGATAAAGTATGTACCTACTGGAACCTCACCATCACTTGTGAATCGTCCAAGGTAACTAAATTTACAGCTTATAGACCTGCTATTGAACTTCACTTGCACTTTGTTTAGTACCTACTACGTATAAAACAGTGTTGTTCCTCCAGTAGTGTCCTACTGTAAAACTGTGAAAATAGTTGGGCTTTTTGGTTCAAGGGCTGAAGGTTGAAAAGTAAAAACAGCACTAATAATAATTGCTTCACTTTGATCTAAAATTAAAAGAAAAAGAGGTTTTTTTTATTTCAGATTGCCCCCAAATATTTGATACTGGGCTAAACAGAAATTTTGTTTGATCCAAAATGAAATATTTTGTCTTCATTTTGGGGTACTTCTTTCCTTTTTGAAAAAAGTTCAGTTACGAAAGTCTTGATTGAAAGTTAAACAATTTTACTTAAGAAACATTTTTAAAAGTTTTAATATTTCTGAGCTCTCGTGCCTCCCTCCCCAAACAAATTAGCTGAATCTGTACCTTGAATTTGGCCTGAGTTGTCAAGAAGAAGGTAGATACATGGGGAGGCTGATGTTAGCCATGACAGAAGGCGTGCTGGGTTCCTGCTCTGAATTCCTGTCTAGCAGAACCTATCTGTCTTTCTCCATTAACTTGCCTCACTAGGCTGATGTTAGCCTTTGGTCATTCCTTTCCATAGATTCAGTCACTCCAAAATTGCAATTTTTCAGCTATTCATGAAAAATATTTTGCCCAGCTTTAATGAATTATATTACTTCAGCCCACTTAAGATAAAGGGTAGGAAAAAAAGAGAATATAGGGAAAAGGATATGGTGGAAAGAAAATGCAAATTGTGATCACAGAGCTATCTCATCAAAATATGTTCTTACTAAATAGCTTGATTTGTTGTCATCTGACTCATGAGAACCAGATGTGTTCATTGCCTTTTTGTGGCTGTATTAAAAATATGTAACTGTCGAGTACCGAGTTCCAAGACTAGAAGCGCTAGTTTTTCCTCTTCCTATGCAACGGATGGAAGGAATTTTGGTGCTATACTGTTTTACTATCCTTTTTCTGCATATTTGCCTTATACAGTTGATGCCAGTTTTTGCAGTTAATTTCCATAATTTACTGAAAGGTACACAGAGTGAAATTGGGGGAACACTATCAGTAAAGAGTGTTTATTAAACTACAAGAGAGCTAAAACTCAAGATGTTCAGTAAGAAACTTCTATTCTTGGTCAGTTTAAGCTGGGACTTATTTTAAGACTTTTTTTCTTTTCAATTTTTTCCAGAAACTCTGTATATTTGATAGCTTTGGAACATTGGTGTTTGCAGTATTTATGGGAATATGGGGTAAGTCAATTTCAACAACTGCGGTTTGTCATCTAATTTTGGCCAAGCCTAAAGCATCAGCCAAGAAAACATGGACAAATTTACAACTACTTCATTTTCTAATAGTCAGCAATAGTAGAATAGTAGAATAGTAGCAATAGTAGGAAACATATGCATTCACAGTAAACTCTTTTTAGCATCATAAGAAAACAAAAAATGTAGAACTTAAAGGAACAGGTGAGAATGTTGCTCTTCAGTTTCATCCGACTTGGAGAAAAGTAAGAGAGAAGTGATTAGAGCTTCCTCATGTTCATCCAGCAGGATCCACACACTTAAGTATCTCTGGCAAAGGAGCTGTTTTGCTCCAGAGAGTCTTGGAGTTGTTTGTGCCTACTAACAGCTGTGTGACTGTGCAAGGCAGTGGAAAAATACAGTCATTTATTATATTTTCCAGTAATCTTTTGCTCCTGTCTTCATTTAAGAAACTGATTTGGTAAAAATGCAGTAATTGCAAGCACTAGAGATGTCTTGTAGAAGAAAAATGTATATGAAACCAGGATATTTCCTCTGGGTGAAACCACTTAGAACTGGATTCAAGGGATTATGCAAAGTTTATTTTTGCAGAAACAGTTTCATTTGTTCGTATTAGGAACTTTGTTAAATGGCTTTTATTGCACTGTCTCATCCAGAAATTTCCAAAAATAAGTTGTATGTTAGGTCTGTATACAGGATACTGTAGAGAAAATAACTGATACAAAATTTTGAGTTTGCATGTAGGCTAAGAGTATTTAAATTACTTTTTTTTGTAAAACACATTGTATTTTGATCTTCCTATAATGACTTAACATGCTTTAAAGTACCTATATCTTTAAAGAATTATTAGATGAAAGATATAATTTCTAAAAGGTTCTTTCAAAATATATACTAAAATCAACATACCAGCAGGAAATTCTCTAAAAAAATTAGGACAGCTTGTAATGTAGTCTTCTAATGTAATCTTTTTCTGTCATCTGAATAGTTAATTTTTTTGTAATTTGCTTTTTAATTAAAAATGGTGTTTCCTGTTTTGAAGAACGATTCCAAGAGGATTATTTGCAAAGTTAAACTGCATAGTTATAGCGATGGCTGCAAGGTCTATTAGTAACCTCATCATAAGTCCAGTATATAAAGAGGTGAATTGTATTTCACTACTTCAGTCAAAATTGTACTGAATCCAAATGACCCGTGATCCTGGTACAATTTCAACTGTAATTTTCATCCAGCTCTAATACTTTTGTAGACTTACTAATTATGTTTTTTTTCTATATTCCCTTCAAATATTTTGAAGCATTATAAAATATCTGTGAATTTTTCCTCAGGAATTAACGCTCTAGATCAGAGCCTCTGCCAATGCTGCTGTGATGGCATGGCTAGATTAGCAGAGCTCCTGGACAAGAAGCAGCTTCCACTTCACTTGCTGCCATCTCTGGATCCCCTCCCCACACAAGATCAGTTAAACAAAGAAATTTCTCTAGTAGAGGGATTTATTTTGCAGTCTTTGATAACACAGCTTAGGAGGCAGAGCTGCCTAGGCCATATCTGGGTGGCAAGGTTGAGAGACATGCTGAAGGGAGCACTGCAATTCCTATGTGAGATGAAATTAGCACTTGAATCTCCTGATTCTGGAACTTCATTTGTTTTCCTCTGCTAAAAAAAAAAGGCTTTTCAAAATAAAAGGAGAATGTTAAATGCAGCAGCATCTCCTTCCCTATTCTGAAAGATGCAATACAGCTGCTAGGTTGTTTTAGCTAGCAGGAGCGGTTTTCTGTGTCATGGGGCTGTCCGAATGTTATGTGCCCTTCTTCTGCTGTTAGCGTAGAGGCTATCACAGAAGGAGGCCCTGCACTTTAGGACTCCCAGCTGCAAAAGGCTCTGGGAACAGATCAGTATAATACTGTTTCCTGTGATTTGTGCTGGGGCCCCAACCAGCAGTTAGAGGTTCATGCAAGAGCCTAATCTCCTTGCTCTGCAGGCAGAGGCAGTTGTGATCCTCTGGCCCGCTGCTTGGAATGGTGTTTGTGTTTCCCAGCATGAAGCAGCAGAGAAATGCCTGTGAAAGAGACTCTGGAACCGGAGCAGAAGGATTTCCTGAGGTTTTGCCTATATACAGATGCCAAGGTCACCTCACAGCCCATGGTGTTTTCTGGTTTTTAAATGCTTTGGTTTGGGATTTGTTGACCACACCTGATTTTGGAAATAAACTTTAATATTTGGACCTGTAAATGCATGCCATCAATGTTCCATCATTCAGGATGAGGGGCTGAACTAATAAAAAAGCCGCTTTCAGAGTCAATTACTCCCAGATGATGGGAGTAATGGGGAGTGCAGTGAAGAGATACTAACTCCTCCTGGAGGCAGTCCTGCAGAGCCACACCACTCATTTAATCTGTAGGTGCACTAACTTCAGCAGTAAAGCGTCACAGCACACTGGGGAACATAGTACTGACACCACGGTCCTCAGCTTCTGCCAGTCTTCTCAGGTGCGTATATCAGTACCTCTGCTGCCAGGTCTACCTGTGTCATGTACCAGGCCAAGCTAATGAGTTTGACTGGATTGATGTCTATCCAGCATCACTCAGGCATCTGCACACCTGGTTTCCTAGTGCTCTCAGTTCTAGGAGCACAACCCAGGGAAACTGCTGGCCTAGCCCAGAAACCAGGGTTTCTTAGCCCCTGCACCATGCCATGGAAAAAGAGCTGCAGTCCCTTCAGATTAATGCTAGCAGAGGAGGAAAAACAGCTGTGTTTAAGCAGCTCTACACATGAGCTTCTCCTGTGGCAATTTTCAACATGCAGAGTTTTTGTTTTCTAGACATACTGCACTCTCCAGCATTTTATCTTTAACCATCCAAACAAATTGCTTTCTTATGCATCCCATGATTAACTTTTTCAAAAACAGTCTGTAACGTAAAATCTAAACTGTTCATACTCTAGCCTTAAACTAGTGAGCCACGTAGCGCAGGGGATCAAGCAATATCTGACACTCAGACAATAGTGCTGACTTTATCTTTTGTATAGTTACCTTGTTTTTGGAGTTTTGGAAGCGAAGGCAGGCAGAACTGGAGTACGAATGGGACACAGTTGAATACTTAGAGCAGGAAGAACAAATTCGCCCAGAATACGAAGCACGATGCACTCGTGTAGTAATGAATGAAATCACACAGGTAAGGAATATTTTGATAACTGGTCATAGCTACTGCAATAGACATGTTTTGAAAGGACACTGTAAAAATTGTGAATTTGCATTGGATTTGTTTAAATCAACCGTGCTTCAAAGAGAGCTGAAAAGCTGTCCTGAAAATATTGAACTTCTTGGAGGCTCCTTGAGGCTCCTCTGGCATAAGTGAACAAAACCAGGCATCGTACCTGACTTAGGAGACTAGCTCTACCTTACTAAATCCACCAAGTAATTATTCTGTGTTACTTCCAGAAGCCAAGATCACAGAGCATGTGCTATCTTTGCCTAAGAATGCATCAGAAAAACAAGGTGAAAGGGAGGAAAAGATGTTGCATTAAACATAATGCCAAGACTTTTTTTTTTAACCAAAGGCGTTTCTGTTTGAAAGATGTATAAATAGGTACTGTTGCCAAGTGCATGTGGATGCAATTATGATTAATAACAGCAAACTCACAGGGACAGGGATAATCCTCATTTCAATGAAAGAGGATTCATATTTATGAGGATCTTAGTTTAGATCTCTGTTTATTATACACTTTTGTGTAGCTTTAGCTTCTGTGGCGCACTCCAGCTCAGCTTCACTTTTTTATTATTCTGTGTTAACTCTAGCATTTATTTGATCATTTGCATTGCATCCACATTCCATCCACATGATACTAGTGTTTATTAGAGGCCACTTGAAAAGTTTCAAAATTAACTGGCATAGTTGAAACTATCCTATATCTGGTACTGTCGAAATAGAGGGAGGCATTTTTCCAGGGAGATTTGTCCCAGTTGTCCCAAGGGGGTAAACTAAGAAATGCAGAGGCTAAGTCCCAGAATTTTAGTGCCTGCTAATTTTTACTGATGGGATGTGAAAGCCAAGGCCATCTTGGACGCCATGGCCAGCCAAGAAGGATGAGTCCATTCCAAAGGACTGTGCACCCTATCATAAGTGAAGTCACTAAGAGATGAGGACACTCAGCCTCTCTGGAAATCATTTTTATCTTAGAACGGGCACCAAAAAAGACACCCTGAATCAGGGAATAATTTTTTAAAATCATGGATCAATGTGAGTTTCCAGGATGACAAAGCAGGAAAGGAAACAGAAGCAGGGAGTTGCTCTCAGTCTCATAACGTGTTACTTGGATCACACACAAAAAATATGAAAAAAAAGACTGGATGCAGGCTTAATCTCTTTCTAAATCTTTTGCAGCAAGAAGAACATGTGCCATACACTGCCTGTGGCAAATGCATGCGTATGACTTTTTGTACAAGTGCAGTCTTATTCTGGGTAAAGTTCTCCTCTTATTCTTTCACCTTATGAATTCAGTTCTCTAGTAGATGTCTAAAAAAGCTTCTCCTGAACTTTACTAAAGATAACAAAGGAAAGGAATGGGTTTAGCTGGATTTCAATCTGATGCTTAATCCAAGCCCATAAAGTCAGCATCCACATGGACAAGGTAGTCACAGTCACCAGATACTCATTACAATACACAAGGGAGACGCTAGTCTATAGAAAATAGGTAGCAAAATATCCTGTAGCTGTAGCCTGTAAGCAACGCTCGAAAATGTAGTTCATTAGCTTCTCCCTCATTATTTTAAGATCGATGCCTTTGCTTCTAGGAGGAGTAGGGGACAGATTTTTTTTTACACGCTCTCCTCACTGCTAGTTTCTCTCCTACTTGTGCCAGCCATTTGGTTCAATATTGTGTCTCACACTACTGGGCATCTTTCAGGTCTTTTGTTTCACTTAAAAGAGCAAAGCTGGGAGCTCTTTAATCTTCCAGTGCTGCTGTTTTAATTAAAACTAAAACTTGAAAGAAGTCCAGTCATCCATGAAACAATATGTAACATGGTGAGCAGGCCCAGAGAAACCTTGAAAAGCTCAGTGTTTTACTAAGCGGCATGTTCTCCTAGCCTGTAGCACAAACAGGAGCTGGAAAAGAACTCATCCTAGATAATAGGAGACAATGACAGAAGTGAGATAGAGTGGTAGCTGGCAGCCCGGGAGGGGTTTGAAGTTAAGCGTCTGAAGCACAACCAAAAGAGTACTGGCTGGCTGCTGTATTGAACTAATCAGAACTTCAGGCTGAAGGGAAGAGCATAGTGTGCATAGCATTACTATGCATAGTGTGTGGAGGGTGGTGAATTCATGGCAGTTTACAGAGACAGTAAAAAAAAAAGAAAAAAAAAATCCTGGCCCTGAGAAATTTAATCTGAACAATAGCTAAACACTAGCAACAAATAAAATCAGAAAGAGAAGCAAAGATGACAAGCAAAATGGGATGCGTGGAACATTATTACAACTCTTGCAGATCACATGATTTGGCTTAAAACTTGCCCATTTCTTTGAGGGGCCCATATTCTGTAATATTATCACGTGAAAGAGAAGATACAGCCTTCATCATCAGTGCAGACCTGCTAGTACATTTGTCATCCTGCCAATAGCCCAGTGTCAAAAGAGGGAGATTCCTTCCTAACTACCGGATACATCACATGCCTTGAGGCATAAGACCTGTTTACCCATCTCATTATCTTAGCTAGCATAGCTGCAAACCTTGTTATTAATCATAAAACAGACCATCTCTTTTCTTTTCTACAGATTGACTATGCTGCACAAAAAATACTTTTATGGATTCTAAATTTACTGCCTTCTATCTTATTTGAGCATCCTTTTGCACTCATGTGATGGAATAAAAGGCCCATGATCTATTTCCTTTGGTCTGTTGTGAAATGTGTTTCAAATTCGCTGCCTTTCCCAAAGCCAATGGCTCAACATTAACACATTTCTTATATTCTCTTGGCAGATTCTTTTGATTATTGCTTCCGTTATTGGAGTCATTGTCTACAGACTCTCAGTTTTCCTGGTGTTTTCTGCAACATTGTCACAGCACATTACTGGGACGCAATCCGCAATTCGCAAGTACCTAACTCCACAAACAGCTACTTCAATAACTGCTTCAATCATCAGCTTTATAGTCATTATGACTCTGAACATCATCTATGAGAAAGTGGCAATCATGATTACTGACTTTGGTATGCCTCTGTTGTACCTCAAACAGAAACCTTATGTAAAATAGTAAGAAAAAATAGCATTTACACGTATAATAAGAATTCCAATAAATGAATACCTGTACCACATACTTCAGAGTTTTCCAACCAAATCATGTGATGCCATCTAGAATTTTTCAAATACAGATTTTCCCAGTACCAAAGAAATATGATATTCAGCTCTTTGCCTGAAAACTCCTTGTATAGCCAGCATGAAAAATCAATTGTTTACAGTTTTGTGCTTGTGAAGCAGGCAAAGCAAAGAGAATTACTGTAATAACCAAGCTTTATGATCAGTAACACATAACACATTCAATTACATTAGCTTTTGTTTATGGGAGAATAGCTATTTTCTTGTAAATAAATGAAATAAGATCATTGTTCCAAAGTTAGATACTATCCCCTTGTTATTAAATAGATAAACAGTCACAAATATTATTATTCTTTATATCCAGGCTATCAACATTAAAGTAGCTATTTTACTTCAGATGTATAAAGTAGTGTGGTGTTTTAATATTGTTTCATTTTCATCGGTTCAAAGTGTTACATTTACTTCTTTCCTGAGTGTGCTGGATTTGAGAGATTTTTTTTCCCCTGAGTTATCAGAATTTCTGCTTGCTCTTTTTCTTTAGTGTCAAAGAATAAGTTCTTTCCTTTTTATAACCCGTATAGTTTTAAAATTAGCATAATGGCTGCAGTATACATGCACATTTTGTACAATCTAATTTATAATGCTTTCAAGCATATTAAGGAATACAAGGCATACACATACTTTTCTGGCTGAGGCTCCAAAGCAGCTTATAGGTCACTTGTAGGTTGGGGGTTTTAAAAAAATTCTTTTTTTTTAATTACAGAGCTTCCGAGGACACAGACCGATTATGAAAACAGTCTGACCACAAAGATGTTCTTATTCCAGTTTGTCAACTACTACTCTTCATGCTTCTACATAGCCTTCTTTAAGGGTAAATTTGTAGGTTACCCTGGAAATCCAGTTTATTGGCTAGGAAAGTATCGCAATGAGGAGGTAAGAATGTGTCAAAGTATTTGTTTTTAAAATCAGGAGACATTAGTTCAGGTCTTCTGCTGTAGTTATGAGGGTGTAATGCAAATGTATAATATAGTTGTACATATCTAATGTAAGGGTTCAAAAAGTGACTACCTCCCAGGCCACATGCCTTATATAGCAGCCCCTAGCAAAAATGGGATTTACACGAGACCAGTTGGATTAAGAAATGTATTTTGAAGACCCAGACAATCTTACTTTCCCATGGCCCAACCATCTGTAAATAGCATAGAGGGGAATGGGAGAACATCATCAATATCAGTTCTCCTCTTGCAAAGCCTCCCTGTTCTGCTGAGTGTTCCTTGTTTGATGACAGTACAGTACAAAGCTACGTAACTTTGCCTAGTATTTCAGTCCTTTAGTGGTGTCCTGTCAGCTTGCATGGCAATCATTTATGGCCTGGAATTGGCTTTTGTGTAAATTATTAAAAAGGTTTGCCTAAGTAGTCTTCTTGTATTGCTTAAAGAAATGTTATCATAATATACCAGGAATTCATTACTTTAAATGCTCCTGTCATGCCTGAAAAGTTCCCCAGCTTCCAGGTTTCCTGTCTCTCCCAACCTTTAGTGTGATCCAGGTGGATGTCTCCTTGAACTCACAACTCAGCTTGCCATCATAGTAGGAGGTAAAGCAATCTGGAATAACATTCAAGAAGTGCTTCTTCCGTAAGTTCACATTATTAAGTATTCTCCTTTTCATATTTGAAGGGTGAGATGCTGCTTTTGCTTAATGTATGCAGGCATTAGGTCATTAAATCTGATAGGAGCATGTTGTATTCCAAAAGAATAAGACCAGTCTTTCAGGGCCTTTTTAGACAATTTGGATATCTGCAGTCTGATAGTTCTGAGCTCCTGTCTCTGTCGTTCCATTGATTTTGGTTCTAAACAGAAGCGCTTCCCTCCTCTGCAAATCAGGCTCAATGTGTTTCAGGCTGGATACTTAAAACATAAGGCAATAAAAACTCTGAAAATGTTGAACTAAATACTGTTGCTTAATACCAAATGGAATGACTTGTTATACATTGGCCTTTTTAAAATCATGCATAATTTACTTATTTAACTCATTTAGTTTTACAATAATATTGACATTCATAGTCCCCATATATTCTCTTTTAGTGATGCAGATCTCAGGAAGATCTTGTTTTCTTGTAAGCAATAAGGAAAGTGCTAACAATGAATACCCTCCATGTAGTTTAGATGAAGATACTAGCCAGTACTCTGTTCCTACTCCCAGGACTTTTTCTTTATTTTATGCTGATCAGTGACTAGTTATCACATGGAGGAGAGATCTCCCAGTTTGCTTACCCCCTGCTGAACGACCTAAACACCAGGCAACAACATCACATTCCCTCCGGCTGCGGTTCTTCTGAGCCCATGAATTATGCCCCTTTGCTGACAGTGACCCCACTTCAAGGTGTGTCCCAGATACTGTAGAGCATTGAGGCTCGGGTTCTTTGCTGAGATACGAGTTCCTGCACACCCAAATACTCTGTATACGCAACTGGTTACAGGAGAGAACTGTGAACCTCTCCCTCTAGTCAACATCCATTAGCTGGAGGAGGCTTCCCAGAACTTAGCATTCTTGCATCAGCCATAGACAACTGACTCCCCCCATTCTGCGTACAAGAAATACATTCACCTAACTGGCATTCAGAATTGCCTTCCTGAGATGGCAAATAACATTTAGGTGCTGAAATGCGAAGTATCACTTCCGGATCTAGTTCTTGACTAATCTCTCATGCTACATTTCTGTAACTACGAGTAGAAGCATTTTAGTCTTGTCTTTTTTGATGGACATTTCTCCCCTCACCCCTTTTTTTTTCTATTTGAATGTGATTCTTTGACTGCGGGAAATAGCTACACCCAATTCATGTGTTTTCTTAAATTCTCATGCAAGCCTTTCAGATCGGAAGGAATTAATCTTTCTCACCACAGGCCTACATTTGATTTGATTTTCTTAAACTGTATGTGGTCACGCACCTGTACAACATGAGTATAAATTACTGCCATTCCAATATGCTGTCCTTTTGCACCCTTATTTATGGTTATAAATAACTGCATTCAGGATAAAGCAACAGAAAATCATACTCATGTTTGAAGGAAGTTTTCATTAATTCAAGAACTCAAAAGCCACTGTTCAAAACTGTAATGGCACAACAGTCAGATCTTTTTCATTTACTGAACTTTTAAGGTTATTTTACCAATGTTAGTGGTCTTTTTCTCCCTGACTGATAGTTGGGTTAAGAATCTAATCGGAAGATATTGTGCAGCTGCTAGATCAGAAAAAATTGTTCCACGCTGGGAACATGACTACCACCTGCAGCCCATTGGAAAACTTGGATTGTTTTATGAGTACCTTGAAATGGGTAAGTAGCAGTTTAATTCTGCTTATTCTACAATCTGTACTGGATACAAGCTTGCTTTAAAGAAAATACTCATACAAGCAATGCTTAATAGGTTTATAGACAGAGGAGACAAGAATGTTTTAGCAATCTAAGACAAGTTTTGATGAGCCATTATAGACAGCTCTGCTAGTTAGTTTGGCTAGCTTTTATTAAGCAACTAAGCCTCAACTCAATTTGTAACTAAAAGACACAGCAAGTCATTGTACAAGGGGTTGTATTCTTGCTTCTTTTACCCCATCATTTGGAAAACGTATCTAGAAGCCAGAACACTACCATCTTCTAAACCATCTAATACTGCAGCAGCAGATTCCTCTGTCAGGCTGTTGGAGATTTACAGGCACTTACTTGTTGCTCTTTTCTAGGGAGCTGGCAAAACTCAGTGTCGTTGCCACTAGCCATTCTATAATAGAATTGTAAGCACACTTGTTGCAGTGTGAGCACCTGATTCTTGGTTTAGGCTTTCCAACATAGCACTGAGATAGTCATTAAATTTTCAAGTCTAAATGATGAAAAACCATAAGAAAGAAATGGATATTTAAATACTCGGAAGAGTTCCTTCTGATGAGTTCTAGCTTTTCACATTTTCCTATCCCTCCATCTGGCAGTTTTTTTCAGTCTTTTCATTCTCAGTACCTTTCACTATCTTTCCAAACGTTACTGTGTTCTGCTCATATGTCCTCACAACATAGATTGTCTGAACATAAGATTTGCTAGGAACTTAACCACTCATTCTTGTTGCCCTTTCTCATAGTTTAATGTATATATTTTCATATCTGCTTATCTCCATTAAATTAAAACCTCATCAACATGTGTAACGTCTCCCTTTGACAGTTATACAGTTTGGATTTGTCACTCTGTTTGTGGCATCGTTCCCACTGGCTCCTCTTCTGGCTCTTATTAACAATATGTTGGAAATCCGATTGGATGCGTGGAAGATGACAACCCAGTTCAGACGCATAGTTCCACAGAAAGCACAAGACATAGGAGCATGGCAGCCAATCATGCAAGGAATAGCCATTTTGGCTGTGGTTACCAATGTAAGTACTGTGTCAGCAATTCCAAAAGATAAAATACCTTCACTGCAAGTGTTACATCCAAACATGGGAATGCCATGTGTGTCAGTGCGTATCATGCCAAAGTGACTACAGGTGAAGCACTTAAGCTGTCCTAAATAAATTATGATCTTAAGTCCCTTAAAACTTTAGCCCCTGTGAATTAGGCTCTTACTTACTTTTCGGATGTTTTGGAAACAGAACATAGTTACTGTCTAAAACATTATATCTAAATAAAAGAAATGTTATTTAGAATTACCAGAGTCTTCAGAAAAATCTGTGTTACAAATGAAGACTAAAGAGTATCTTTTCTAAAATTATAGCACATAATAGAGAGAGATATTTGGAGAGTCTACAAGTAAATGCATGAATTTTAAAAAAAAGTTGTAATTAAGCTAAGTTATTAATGGTAGTTTTTTCTAATTGTTACAATTATTATGGTCATGTCTTCTTAGTTAAGTTTGGCTTTAAGCAACTTTGCATTCAAAGCAGCAGTTCAACTTCTTTCCTATGTATTAAAAATACAATGTATGCTGAGTCATAGTTTCAGTGACATTCAGGGCAGAGTTAAAGTTGCTTTGGTGGCCTAAAGGTGACTCTGACATGTGTAGGCTTCTCTGTTAGGAGGGTATTTATGCCCCTGCTTTGGATTCTGCAGAATAACGACCCAACAGTAGTTTCAGGTTATCTATCACTATCCATTGACAGCCCAGCTGAGGCTAACTGGAGATTTACAACTTTAAGAAGACTAACCGACTCCAAACTCATATTCCTCCCTACATGATTACATACTTACACCCCTCAGGTGACATCTCTGAACACATGGATTTCTTGATTTGGAAAAGTAGTTTTACATCTTGGTTTTAGTCTCTCTCTGTCCCTGACAAGAACTCCATCCCCATGTTTGTATGACTGTTTACAGCAGGCATGTTTCTTCTAGTGCAGCCTTTTTTGGAGATCTCACATGCTAGATACAGTTAATCTTGGTATAAATGTAGTGCATTTGCCAGTAACATCAGTGACGTTATTAGCATAAAGGATGCACAGGATGAGAGATGGTCATGTTTTCTTTCTTTACCTTTAAATATGTTTTTTTTCTTGTTTGGTATCCAGGATCTACTATAGGCTGTCTTTGCTTTACCATCCCTGCCTTATACTTGATGATTGATTCTTTTCTTAGTACACAGAAACTGTATCTGTTGTTCTCTTTGTAACTGTTACAGCTGATTAGCAATTACACCTTTATATCTTGTATCCTCTTCCCCTTGGTATATTATCTTTGTAACACCTGCTAGGTTGCTAGTAACTTTTGCCTTAAACTATCAGTTTTGAGACTTGCCACTCAGGCACTGGACCTGCTATTGCATGGTGCCAGAGCATCTGTTTTGGATCTGAAGATTAATTTTAATTTGTTATAGTATACATGAAAAACTGCGCTGGATATAGGTTGGGAAGGAGAGAATGCTCTATTTGTTTGTACTTCTGTACTGGATTCTAAAATGCAGCCCACAATTCAGGAGTTTTTCCTTTAAAAGGATGCTGTAGAATTAGCTTTCGCATTTCTGCCTTTGTACCTCTCTGGAGCACATCTGGAGATCATTCCGAAAGAGGGAGAAGGAGACAGAGTTCAGAGTTATGCTTATGAGAGATCCGGGGCCTTGCAAAAAATCCAGTAAGAACAACTGTTAAGTTGTGTAAATACTGTATTCCAGCCTCTTTTTTAAACAATACATAGAAAAAGCAGCAAACTCATTTGGTTCAAAGGGAGAGGGTTTTGTTTTTGCCTTACTGTTTAGTTGATATTGGTTAATTTGTGATCTGCCTGGATGTAAAACTTTATGTGCTAATGAACAGTCGGAAATTATAATTAACTAAAACTTTTTGTTCTTTTACTTAAGTTAAAAATAGAGTAATTTAAGTGTGACATATTTTCCTTGCAACTGCAAGACACGGTAAGAGCGTATGTTTCTTTTCAGCCAAAACCACCTACTCTGCATGTAAATATAAGCAACACACACTTTTAACTTCATTGCACACTGATGTGTAATGCTTAAAAACAGTTTTCAAAAGTGCGTGCCACCTACATTTCAATTAAGCCAAGGTACACTACAAAAAAAATCCTTATTCAAGTACTTATCCTTGAAAATTTTAAACATGTTTATTGTAGCCTTAGGCTGCCTCTCTTTTCTTTCTCACCAGCCGAATTAATGTTCTCTCAATTGAACTGAAACCTAACAATCTTCTGTGGAGCCAGATGAAGATTTTAGACCACAGTCTCATGCTTAAGCATTGTTTCTGCAACTTCTGTCTTATAGTACCTAGGATTTTGCTTGTCAGGTACTTCAAAGTAAGCCAACTTGAAAGATAAGACGTTAGAGTATTGTTCAACATTTGGCAGCAGTGCTACTTGAGGAGGAGTGTGTCTTGCCCCCTTTTCAACATCTTTCCCCCTTCCTTTCTTTCTTTTCCCCTTGCTGATCTCTCTTGGTTTGTGCTGGCACAAGCACTTTTACAAAAGCATGGTGAACCAGACTGGGGAAGAGATCCAGCCAAGTTTCCCAGCCAGATCGGTGCCATGATCTGATCCCCTGCACAGCTGCATGAACACTTGAGCCAGCACAGGGCATAAGTGAATGGCTGTGGGTAAAAGGCAGGAGGGATGGTAGCTATTTAGGCTGACACTGCTACCAAAGTGTTGTTTGAGGAACAGCAGAGAGGTGTCTGCAGATTTCTTCACCCTTTATCCTCTCTCCCCTCCCCTTTTTTACAGCCCTTACAAATACCTCTTCAGGTTGGGGCTCTCCTGCTGGAAATGGTGCACCAGTGTGGACAATTTTTGCCTCATCCCATGAACATAAGGGAATATAGCCTGCAGGAATTGCAGGCTGGCATGACTGGGGATAAAATGCAGATAATCACCAACTCTTAAGTTCTTGTACATCCCATTACTGATTCTTAACTTCGCCCCTTCCTCTGTCCCACACCTATCCTATGGCTTTTTTGCCCCTTTTTATATATCTCTCCCTCCCTCTCTGTCATCCCATCAGCTCCGCGCTTCACATCTTTCTCTTCCATTTCTCTGTATTGGTTCTTTCCGTTCACATTTTGAAGTATTTTTTTGCCATAGGACAAAATACTGCTCTTGGAGCCATGGAGTACAAATAATCACTAAGTCCTAGATGCTAGGTGCTAAAGAAGCCTGTGGAGCTGAATTGGCTGGGCAGCCTCTTGCTAGGCGCTCAGCTGCAGATCTTACCAGTGGAAAGCCTTCCCCACAGGGAAGTCTTCCAAATATGCAATAGCCAAGGAGGATAGTGGATTAAATATAATTAGCTTGTCCTCCAGAATAGGATGTTTTGGGCTGTTCGTGAGTTTAAAAAAGACTTATCACAGTAAAACCACCGACTGGATTTCCTACCTAGTTTGTGACAAGCAGAGTGAGTAGGACAGGGACTCTCTTGGGAGCAAGATAACAACAAGTGGTCATGTCGTATGTAGAACAGCCCTATGCAGTGCTACTGAGATGATAGAAAAATGTTCTTGGCATCAAGAACAGTTTCCACATGTACTGACACTGAAACTTATGAGGCAGCAGCTGCCAAGATGAATTTGGGCTGGCTCTCACCTCAGAAAGAGTGGAATGTTTCTAGAGTCAGAGATGAATCAGCTATATTTACATATAATTTATCTTATTCTTTTACTCAAACTTCAGGATTCCTGGTGAAAATTGGTTTACTATTACTAGAGAACTCTTCTATCATTTTCCATAAGATTCATCAGGCAGGATTTCCCTAAGCATATCACAAGTACATCTGATAGCCAGCATGTTTGCTGAAGGTTACCTTACAGTAGCATAAGCTGAGTTTGGTTGCTGACCTGCATAGCATGTTCATGAGGAAGAAAGCTTATTACGGTGCAACTTTTTAAAGGCATCCATCAGAGGTAGTGTAATTTAAAAGCTATACAGAGTGCACATTCCAGAAAGAGACTGTTTTATGCCTCTGAGTATGCTCATTTACAGAGGGAATCACTGACTGGAAAAGCATATATTTCTATTTTTCTATTTATGGGAAATTTTGAAATAGTATGGAAAAGCTTTGCATATTAAGGCTTGTTTCTTAAATGGTTCTCTGCTTTTGTCTTCTTTTTCTGAAATGCAGGCCATGATAATTGCTTTTACATCTGACATGATTCCTCGTCTGGTTTATTACTGGTCCTTTTCAGTCCCTCCTTACGGGAATCACAGCAGTTACACTATGAAAGGCTATATAAACAATACACTCTCTATCTTCAATATATCCGACTTCAAGAGTGAAAGCAAGCCATTTCCCCCTTTGTTTGTGAACCAAACGACATGCAGGCAAGTGTGGAATAACCATTTTTTCTAATGATAAGAGCAATAAATACCATTCAGTACTATCCAAATAACCTAATTTTGTTAAAGTAGCCAATAAGAAATGTTAAAACACAGTAAAAGGCAGCGTAATTTGAATGGCAGAACTGAGTAGCAGTCTTTGCCCATAAGTCTGTGTTAGTCAGAAAATATTTACTTAATTTTGTTTTCCCCATAATTGATACAGTCTTCAAAAAAACACTTTAAAAGTGATTTAAGCCATTTTTAACGCAGTGGCAATAAAAGGCATTTGAGCCAAATATAGCTCATTCTGCAGATAAAAAGTTTACCCATCACTGAAGTTAGATGCAGCTAACAGTTCCAGCATGCGTTAAGCAGGGACGTGTCTTGCTCCATCCTCTGGCCATAGTGCATTACTGCAGAAATTCCCAAAAGTAGTTCCTGACTTTCCTACTTTGCCTTCAGATACCGTGATTTCCGCTACCCTCCTGGTCACCAGCATCAGTATGAGCATAACATATATTACTGGCATGTCATTGCAGCCAAGCTGGCTTTCATCATTGTCATGGAGGTAAGTGTATGGAGTTTTATTTAGATTCCTCTTCATTCAGGAAATCCTTCAAAGACATTCTGTCCAGGCAGACCTAAAAGCTCTGTCCGAGCTTTTAGTTAGCAATGTCAGCTAGCAGGGACAGGATCTCAGGAGGTGTAAATTAAGTGTAGCATTGTTAGAAAAAAAAGTGTTTGAAGTCATGACATGAGCTGAGGATTGCCTCACATATTTGCAACTTTTTTGCTCAAGAATTGTAAAATGATTTTGAGTATCAGAAATAGAGTCATACCAAAAGTATTTTTACGTGTTCTTAGGGGAAGTTTGTGCACAGCCTCACAAACAGACATGCATAATACATGTGCACTGACAGAGTGAACTGTGTAAAGACAATCACTGAGAGAAGTGAGTCTTTAGATGAGCCTCTTTGGTTAAAAAGCAATTACTCCTTTCTGTGCAGCTGGAGTCTGGGCTTATGGAAAGAGAGGAGTCAGTCCAAGGTCAAGGGAGAGGAATACTAGGTAAATACTGAATTATCAAATGTATTTAGGACCTAATCCAGGGGTTACTGAAGTCATCAGAAACACCTAAATTTTTAGAGCAGAGTTCTGATAGCAGAGAATGTCTGTAGACCCGGGGTCATTTGAACAAACCTGAAACAGTTTTAGAAGAAACTGTATGTAGAAAACATACTCCCATAATGTGAGGGAAAAGGAAAGCACTAAGTACTAGGGTTCTCCCAAATCAAGCAGAGAAGTCAGCGTTAAAATCAGGATTAGAAAATTAGAAATTCTTGCATATTAGTCTATTCCATTAATTCTTGCAATTATTCTATTCATTAGTCATTGCTGCTTTTTAAAATACTGTTCTACTATAATAGCTAGATACTGGTACAAAAACAGACTTTGAGTCTTAAGAGATAATGTGACATTTCATCTGTAATAATAATAATGTCCTTTTCATGCTGACTGACGTTTTTTCATTTTCACCTTCCCCAGCATGTCATATACTTTGTGAAGTTTATTATTTCATATGCAATACCAGATGTATCAGAAAAGACCAAGAGCAAGGTCAAACGAGAGAGATACCTAACACAGAAACTCTTGCATGAGAATGATCTCAAGGTTGTGAAAAAAAACATGGGGAAGATAGCCGACAAAATTTTCAAAGGAGTGGATAGCCCTTTCCGACCTAAAGCTGAATAAGTACTTTTTTATCTGGAATAAAAGTATTTAGCCAGCTTATACTTGTCCACATGTTCGCCACAGCTAATCAAACTCTTTGGATTAATTTCCATTATTAAACACTGTTTCTTGCAACAATACCCTGCACATTTCCCTGTTTCCCATAGGCAAATACAACCACTGAGACTCAGTGAAGAATTAACAAGTTTTTTAAACAGCTTTAGTGTGACATACTTTTCTAACATAAAATGATAAATATTATTTATCAGCATAAGAAGATGCAGATTAATTTTGAAATGCATAGAGTGCTTTCCACTTCATTTAGGCATTGGCTATTTGATCTGTTGTTCAACTAGACTAAAACTTGAAGAACCAGAATTGTTTTCTGTAAGACTAACGCCGAAGAGTTTTGATCACACGTGTAAACACCAAGTATAAAGTGAAGAGGAAAAGCCAAAATATGAAGGAAAGAGAAGGAAAATACAACTCAAAATCATGTTGCTAAGCTATTGCAATTGATACACTAAGCGCTGTTGTGTTCTGCACTGAATTAGATATGCAAACTGGAACTTAAATGGATAGCAAGATATTTCAATTAATCATGGACTTGGATCACAAGAAGCAGCAAGACTGGAAGCCCATCCTGTTCATCAATCTCTGTGTGAACAGGAGAATTGTCTTTGAAATCAATGCCAACAAAATGACTTTACAGCACTGAGCAAGTAGAAAATCGGGCATTTTGTCTTTCCCTAGTCAATGTAGTTTCATTAGTTCACTTGGCCGTTCTGTTCTGAATGAGTGTAGACATGAAGGTCTCTAACCTGTAACAGTAGTAAGTGTTAAAATTCTTTCCATGTACTAAATCAATATTTGTAGAGGGCTCTCTTTTGCATTTCTCCCACACAAGAGGCACCATTCACTTCCCTGGTAGATTTCACCGTGCAAAGGACACGCAGCTGGACCTGTCGTGGTACAATATCATATGATGAATTGAATTTGGACATGACCATGAATCTATTGAAACTGCAGATTGAAATAAACAATTTAACATGCCTTAACTGTGTTATGAAACTTCACATAACTAGGAGGGGGCTAGAGAGGCAGATAAATTTGCTGAGCCATTGGTCATCTTCAAATTAGGCTGCATAACTGCTTGGTGATTTTGTGCATTCCAGATTAAGCATGTATATAGAGCTCAACTTTGAGTATACAGCAGTGATCTTCCAGATTATTAACTTGTTTGTCTTCTAGTGGTTCTAAGGGACCAATTCCTACAAATTCTGAAAACAGAAATCTTGTTAAAAAAAGAAAAGTGTGTCTGTATTCTGTAAACCTGGTGATTACTGAAGGGTTTGTAATTTTGTACTCTTAAATGTAACTCATATACAGAATTCCTAGGCAGATTATTCATATAGCTATTTGCATATTATGAAGTTTGCAGAAACTAAGTAGCATTGATAAGGTGTATTTTATTCCCTCAGTAATCAGAAGGAATCAAACATTTGAATTTTAGAAAAAGTTTAAAATAATGCTGTGTGCCTTAAGCCTGTCCTTTGAAATGATGTTCAGACCTGAATAGGTAGCACATGGCAAGAGTTCTCTCTGTATTCATGATACACAAGCTCTCATTCAGCAAGGCTTTGCAAAGCAATTACATGGAAGAACATGAGAGGAAATCTAGGTTCAAAAATGAAACTAAGGATGTAAGATGAAAAAAAAGAAACTCATAGGTTCAGGAGAAAGCTTATCTTAGAGGCAAAATAAAAAACCAACATAGACTGACTGTAAATGATTGTCAACCAGAGCAGTGCTAGAACCAGCTCTTCTTTTCACAGAAAATTTTACTCTTTGCCAGTTGTTTTGGTTTCCAGTGAGAATCACAAGACTTTAAAATTCCCAAGAATCAAATATAAATTTGGCAGATGGACAGACAAACACTCCTAACTTTCTAAACAGGACGTAATTTCTTATCAAAGTATATCACCTCAGTACTGATTTGACCTTTTCAGAACAAAATGCCAAACTTCTTTTTAAAACAAAATGTTGTCAGAAAGACCATCTCATGGAACAATTCTATTTAAGCCATCAGGATTTTCTTGTGCAAAATGAGTTATGCTAGAAAGTCCAGTCAGCTCCATGCAAACTTGGAGCATTTGATTTTAGCTTTGTACTGCCACTTCTCCTGCTGCAGTAGTATTCAGCTAAGAGATTTCATTTTCCTATCAGTGATCACAATGCCAAAGTGCCTTACATGTCCTTTCAGGTGCAGTGTGAAGGGCTGGGGCAGGCCAGCAGGTATAGTATGATAAAGGCAAAAAAAAAAAAAAAAAACCCTAACAACAACAGCAGAGAATGGACCATCTCAGGTAATTCTTTGGTCTTAAAGAAACACTTAGTGCTCTCTTTAACAGGTAAAGAGACTAGGAAACAAAGGAATTAAGTGCCTTGCTTGGGGTCACACTGTGAACAGTGACAAAGCTTAAGACTGATTTTAAGGAGCGCCTGATTTTCTGCACCTTTTTTGGTTCCTACAGCCTCTCTCTTTGTCTCTTTCTACATCACTTGGCAGCATGTCCTGAAGAGGGTGTTGGTCATGGACAATTTATGTTCTTAACTTTAAAATAGTGATTTAAAAAATTGCTACATCACCAAAGCACGAATCTGTGTGAACTGGGATCCTCCTGTAATAAAAACCTAGTCATCTTTAGGTGTGTGTCTGCATTAGCATTTTTGTTCAGATCCAGAGCGTGTTTTTGAAACTAGCCTTCCACTTATCCCGCTTGCTGCACTTGCTGGGCCATGGTTCACATCACAGCCTGGTGTTAGAGCACAGGAACGCGTTCCTTTCAGCTGAAACTAGACCAGAAGATACATTTCAGATGTGCTTATAATTGTCTCTGACAGTCAACAGGCATTTAGTCCGCAGGTCTAAACTAGAGCTAGTCTGAAGAGAGCAGTGACTACTGAGTGGCCATCAGCTCTTTAACATCAACTTTTTGCTCTAATGATTTGATTCTGATATGCCATGTTAGTTGCTAATGTAACTGTAACCTTTAGTTTCAGAAAGCATTATATCAGGGACTCAGTTCATTTTGCCATAGGCCCAGTGTTATTCACAGAATGAGAGAGAGAGAAGAGGAAAACTACCAGAGTGCCTCGTGACTGCATTTTTAGCAGTTTGATCTCTTAAACTGTGCAATTTATGTAGGCTCTACCTCCATCTGCTAAGATGTGCACTGCTTGTACACAGTGAGTTCTCCTCAGGTTCATCAGGATAAAATGCTTGGGGGGCAGAAGCCAACATAAGAATATTTGTAACTTTTTTTTTGCTACTAGGTCACTTTAAGAACATTTAAAAATCTGCCTGAAGGGAAAATTAACATTTGTTTGAAAATATGAATCAGTTTTACACGTTTTAGACTTCATATGTGGGCCAAACATGTATGTGTACATGTCTGTTAAGTCAAGAGTGAATTAGGGCTAGTCATTGTTTCATTGCCTTAGAGTAAGATAAGAGCAACGTAAATTACAGAACATCATTGCCACTGTTTTAGATTGTGTATGTTGATAAAAATCAGCATGTAAGAATGTATGGTTTGTATTTTCTTCTAAGAATGTTTGCTATTAGTTTCTGAATTTTTTTTATATTTATTGTCATTAAATAAAGTTTATTTTAAAGTAATAATACATTTGATGTTGATTAGCATTGTTTGTTTTTAGATGAATGATACTGCTGCTGCCAAATGCCACATGTAAATTTTTATATCGGGACTGTCTAATTTCAGTATTCCTCCTCTTTTTCAGTTTTTTGCCATTAAACTGTGTTACTGTTACTCAAATTTATCTCCTCTTCTGTTTCTTTTCTGTATCCTCTCGATAGAACTCATTCCTTTCAACACCAAGTCAATGACAAAGACAAGAGGGAGCGTTACATTCTCCTACAAATAAACAGTTTAGATTTTTATACCCTTCCACTCCTATCATGATAAGGCCTGCATTATATTTCAGAGTCATGATTTATTTCTTGATCCGGATCCAGTCTGTAAGATGCTCCCACCTCCAGGCAGTCTAGCTTTTGTGTTCCTTCTCAAGGAACACAGCCCAATCAGCAAGCACATATTGTGTGCCTGTCCTCCACTGGGGAAGGTTAAGGGCTTCATTTTGACTTAAAAGTGATGACTGGCAGAAAGCAACCAAATCTGTTTTCAAATCTCACTCCATTTATCACTCTCTCTGTCTTGCCCTAGCACCCATCCAAACAGTCATCAATTCTCTTCCATTTCTACTCTGATTCTTCCTCTCTACTTTGAGGAATCCCCTTTCCAAGGCTTAGAGAAAAGGGAGATTTGAAAGGCATTTTAAGCAGAGACCTTCTTTGCATTGGCTTTATTCCTCTGGGATTCCCAAGATTTGTTTTAAGTGTAACTCTATGGTAGTTTTACCAGCAGAGAGATAATGTCACCACTTGCTCTACGTTTTCCACTTGCTTAGGTCTATGTGTTAAAAAAGTGCCAGGATCGAATCTATACTACTGCCTTTGCAGAGAGACTTCCTGCAGTGACACGCTCGCATTGATTTGGCTTTAGTTGGAGTGAGAATAACTACAACTTCATGATGATAACAGGAGTTGTTTTCCTGCAAGTAGGAGGATATAGTATAGGCCACATCTGTATGAAGCAGGATGTGATTTTAAATCCTTATTAACTCGTATCTTTAAAACCCCTCTTAGAACAGGTTTTAATATTTTACTAGTCAATATACAAATAACCAAAGTAGCATATTACTTCTTCTGTTGTTGCCTGCTTATTTTTAATTCTTTCTGCCAAAGTGGAAGAATTGCTCTTTTTTTGGATGACCAGTCTGTGCCAGATCAAAGCAAGCTACCTTGCGTCACCTGTGGTACACCCCACCCATTCATTTTACTCTGCCTGTACCTCATAGGAGAGTTCAGCAAAGGTGTCCCTAAGAAAGTATCACCATTTACACCAAGTCTGTATTTTTCTTTGTTATGCCAACCTGTTGTTTCCAATCCAGTAAATAAATGGGCATTTCTTATACAGGGAAGCAGGGCTGGTGGCTGCAAGCTTTATTTTTATTTGCATTTGTATGGACCTCAACCATGGATAAGTAACAGGTACACAAAGCATTGAAAAGAGGGGTATGCGTAAATTCCACATGCTTGGGGGCAATATTTGCCTCAAAAGAAAAAAATAAATCTTAATAGCCTGATAATAGTATTGCATTCTTTTCAGGAAGTTTGAAGAAATAGGGTTTTATTTACAAGCTGGAAGTGCATCAAAACAAGAACCTTTTACAAGTTTTTTCTGCAATGGTTATTACATTCTCTGACACAATTATCCTTTAAAAGCAATGCTAATCTCAGGGTTACAGAAGTGTATGTGTGAACACATATCCTGTATCATCTTTCCAACACACACACATACATACACACACATATGCGTGTGCATGTGTGCTCTGCCAAGTATGAAGAACGTAACTCGTGATGTCTCATAATGCAAGATGCTCTTTTCCAGTAAAGAAGAAAGTCTTCCATCCAGTTGTATCAAGATGTATCATTCTGTATAAACACATAGGATATGTCAATCTCCTGAACGCTGACGTGAAAGAGAAAGCACACAACACACAAACCCTGGGCAATATCTCGCCAAGTCCCATGGTGCAGCGAGCACAGGCCTGGCCACCAAAACAGCGAGAGCTTATAGAAAAAATAGAGATCAGACTCAAATTGCTAAACTGTACAAGATTAGGGAACTTGCAGTCAACTGTGATAACTGTGAATACAGTCTTTTGTTTTTAAAAAACCCATTCAGCACCCTTGTAAGCCTCCCGAGCGGACACGGCCAATAAACAGGCGCTGCCGCTGCCGTGGCCGCAGCCACCTGCCGGCTCTCGCGTTACCTCCCCGGTCTCCGGGACCCAGGTCAGCTCCCGGGAACCAAGCTCCTGTTACAGCCGCATTGTGCTCATTCGCTCAGTCATTCTCTGAACCAGTCCAGCTGCTCTGAGCCAAAAGAAGTACGTGTGAGCCCCTACGACCGAGCTGCTGCAAGAGCTTTGTTTGCTTTTACTCTGTTCCCTGCTGGAGGCTGGAAAGTCAGGGACAAGTAGCGACAAACAGCGTGCAGCTTGCATGTCCATCCACACCACCGAGGCTCGATGACGTTCAGGGTTTGCCGGGTTCTTGGCCTTTACGGCTTGTGAAGCAGCCTGGCCACCACGGGGTGAGCCAGGGCTTAAGGTTATTTGTCTCCTGAAAATATGCAGGTGGCAGCGCTAGCCTAAGCAGGCCCGGCCCCTCCACCTCCTCCCAGCCACCCTTGGGCAGCCTCGCGCCACCGTGTCTGTTTGCGCAGCTGCGTGCGGAGCGGGGAGCCGCGTGGCAGCTGTACCAGCGCAACCGGCAGGATTGTGCCGGCAGGAAGCCGGGCAGGGAGCGGCAATAGCCGCCTTTGGCTGCAACTGCATAACCCCAGCCAAAGAGGGGCAAATCTTGCTTTGCTTCACCTCCCTGACCCACAAAATCTACCAAAACACAGCCAAGTATGTTCTTACGCCATAGTATTTTTTTACGGAGTTAAACACAAGGAGAATTCCCCGGCTGTCCGAGCTGACAGCGCCACCGAGGGGCCCTGCTGCGCCTTCAAGAGGTCTCAGTCTCAGGGCTTGTCTGGGCACCTGCTCTTGGGCTGCTGAATAGCCCTGTTTGGGGAGAGCTCTTGAGCCTGGAGCTCACCCTGCACCCTAATCCAGGCATACTGGCAGGTTTAGGCAAGCCCTCTGGCTGTTCTCTGCCTTTAACGGCATGGAAAATCGTATTAGATTGGGCAAAATTGGCAGAACTGGGCCCTGAACTCTATTTCTAAATGTAGGTTTGAAAAAAAAATATGGCACAGTTTTTGCCGAGTCAACCAGTGCAAAACATAAGCCGGTGTCTGACAGCAACCGGAGGCGGTGGAAGTTCGGCGGCTGTAGCTGGCAGCGGTCCGTTGCGCCGTTCGGACACAAGGGACGGCAAAGGGGATTTTTTTGCAGGAGGTTTTGGGAAGAGGCAGAGGTCGCGGGGTGAGGGGGAGAGCTGCTCCCTTGTCTGTCGCCGAGCCCCGGCTTTACAGCGCTGACACCTATTGCAAAGCCGCAGCTGAAAAATTCTGTCCGTATCTGCTGTTAATTAGTAACTGCTTATTTCGACCTGGGAAAGGCAAACACGGCTTTGCCTCTCCTGGAGCGCGGTACTTCCGGATTAGCGGCAGGTTGTCGACCTATTGCAGCGCACAACAACTTTCCTTTAGAGACGCTGATGTAGCTTTTCCTTCTCTTAAACAGGTACACGCAGGAAAACACATTGCGTAATGTGTCGCTGTTCCCACACGCCGCTGCAAATAGACAAATAAATAAAATGCTACTTTTGTGCTCTTTGTAACTTAAAGCTTTAACCAAGAGGCATAAATCCAGAAAAATAACCTGAGCAGATTTCTTTCCCTGCCAGTCTGCCCCCATATTTTTTCCCCAATGATCTATGAGGAAAAAAAAATGTCACCATCCCCCAAGAGGAGCCATTAACAAAGCCTTTCTTATCTTGCAGCTAAAGTAATGACATCTTATTGACAGCACAGCAGAATAAACAATGTCTTATTAAAAGCCTCAGTGCTGGAGGATTTGGGCTGTCCTGGGGACTTGAGACCAAGTAATGAAAACAGGTTTTGCTACTAAATCAAAGACAAGGGCTGCGCTGGCTCTCCGACGGCCCTTAGCAGTCCCAGAGCCGCAGAAGCGGTACACGGCTCACTGCGGTCTCACGCGCAGTACGAACGAAACCAAACACGGGGACCTCACTACAAGAAGGATGCCCAAGGTGGAAAGCAGTTAAGTGAGATCTGCAGCACATATGGGAGCTGTGCTGCCACTTTTTCTCGTGACTGTACACGACATATGGATGGGCCTGAGAATACAAATCCGTCTGTTCCTTACACCCCGTTTTAGCCTTATATGAGTTTGTAAGTTATTCGCTAATTTTTGTCCCATAATTCTGCCTTCTCAAATCAAGTGGACCAGCTGCAGGCATTTTTGAGGACTGAACCGAGATAGTGAATTGGGGGTTGTTTTTCGTGATTGCGTAAGATCTTATTAAAATTATTAATGTACCTTTGTTCTGTAAGTAGATACTTCTTCACGCAGGCTCCGCTCAGTGTCCTGGGGATAAGGAGATACCGTTGCAAACCAGACAGATATCAGAATTAGGCCCATTGTATGTATATGACATTGTACAGCTGAAAATCAGTCAGATATAAAATGCAACCCTACCTCTCAAATTCTTCCAAGCAACAGGGCGACGCAGACAACAGACGTGCTGTAGAGCAGCAGCCCACAGTTTAAACTGAGCTGAGCCACAGATCACGGCATCCATCAGGCCTGTTGTGAAGAAAGCAGGAAAGTACACACTTTTTTACCTCCTCAATTTTGTTCTGGATCAGTGAGTCCAACTGACTCCCACTGGCCAGACCTTCCCGTTGCAGCAGCAGCACGGTGCAAGCCATCCTCACCCTCACCCAGGACGAGCCGCAGCTCTCGCAACGCCGCTGCCTCGCCGAGATGTGTCCTGCCTTGCCTGTGCTTTTTCTCTCTGGAAGGAAGACGTTATCGCTTTTGTTTATCTGTGTGTTTACAAGCCCATGCATCACTTCTGTGCGACACCAATACATAACGGACTGACAAGGCAAAACGCAAACATACATTAAGAAAGTGGTGGATTTATCAGTATTAAATTTAACAGAGCTCAGATTAAATACTACATTTATCATTGGGCAAACAAAGATAAATATTAAACCCTGTCTTTGCTAGAGCTGGAGCAGAGCCACATGCGATGTCTTCACTTGGGAGCATGCACCTTCGAAGCGCCCCGGTGGGACCAGGAGGAGAGGGAAAAGGGGCAAGATTCAGGTCCCCAGAGGAAACTGAGCACTACCACGGTCTGGGCATCCGCTAAGGAGCGAGGCTTCAGGTCTGGGAAGGGCTTTACGGAGAGGTGCTAACAAGGCTTTCCTCCTCCCCACTGGCAAACAATCGGCCCAGGGTCAGTGCTTCCATTTCTCAGTTTCCCCCTTCAGTTCAAGCTAAATGCTCAAGCTAAGAAAAATCTGCTAAATATTTAAATAGACTTTTTTAATAAAGAAAGAAAATCTTACAATTACTAGGCGGCTATTTCCAGTGGTTCTCCTTCCATTTTTGTTACTGTAGCTCCCAGCCATGGACATCACTGACTCCTCCTAAAGAATAATTGCTGTTCTGGAGGGCAAGGGATAGACTGTGGGCTCAGACAAGTGAACCCAAAGAGACAGTCTTCAGCACGAGGGGCAATACCGACCTCCATCGTCTCCATTCAGGAGATTGCCAGACAAGCACAGTTGAAAGCTCGCTTTAACCCTGAAGTGGATTTCTTGTCCCCTCTTCAGATTCAGGATTGTCAGATTTGTACACATGACCTAATAAGCATATTTTAATTTGTCTTGTTTTTAAAAAAATCAGGACCACACATTTCACCCACTTCCAAATCCCAGAATGGGTTAGACTTGGCAAAAATTTCTGAATCTTTGCTTGCTCCTGGTGTTTCTGGTTTTCACCTCGTCTTGCTAAGCAAGAGGCCACCTATATTTGCAGCTTGTATCTGGTAGCCACAATGGCACCAGGGCAGCTCATCTCCTCGGCCCCACGCTGGTGGGCTCTCATGACATCCCAAAGCAGCAGCACATGCATAAAAATCCACCACCACCAAATCTCAATCCCACATTAGGCCCCGCCAGCCTTAGCCATAAGCCTAAACACTTACTGGTTTTCAGCTCATGCACCTTGTTTGCTTTCTCTTTCCACTGTGACAGGAGTTTCAATACATTCAATATTCTCTAAATGCAAACATCCCCATTTGGTCCATCCATAATTAACCATGATTAGTTTGCTTTCATTTCACAAATCAAACTCATAATTCAACAAGTACAAAATTCCACAAATTAATGCATCACTCCATGAACTTGCTTCACTTATAACTGTTGTCTAGCCTTAAATAGGATTTTGACTTGAAAGGTCAGAGTGCCCAGTGTATAGGCTTTTTGGATTATTCAGTACTGGAAGGGTTAGAAATTTGCATCCACATAGTTTGAAGAAGTTATATACGTCTCAAGAATCTTAAGCACTCAGTTCATGCAACTCCTTAAATCCAGGTTACCGAATCATTTGTCCTGAGCCATGTTTCCAATGTTTGAGTGAAAAACATTACATATGGTTGCAGTTTGTAAAACTGTTAAAGCTGAGCTAAGACTAATCAAATCTATTTGGCAACTCCAACTACAGCAGTTTAAGGTACATCACTGCTTTCTTGATACAGACAAATAGCTTTCCGAAGAGAATATCTCATGGTCAGTATAGCCAAGTATTAAGGCCCACCCCCCGACACATACACTTTTTTTTCTAGCAGAAACACAGCAGTTATTTGCGCTCTGCATTTCTAAAGCAACTTCCTAATCAATGGGGCATTTCCATGAAGGGCAAAGTTCTCCAAGAGTCTCTGGAAATGTATTTTGCAGAACAGCCAAAAAGCTATCTTTGCTTTCCTCTTCTCCAAGTGTCAGTTAATGCCACGGATAGTTTTGGATTTAATAGACGCAAAGAAAACGGGACTGTGCTGCCTTCCAGGTCAAAAGGTTACAGCGCTATTAAGCCATGCTGGAACAGGACATTGGCCTGGATTTTTGTTTTCGTGAGAGAAAAGCTGCACTCAACTTTCTGAACAGGGAAGATAATCCCAATTATTAATGACCTGAAGCTATATTAAAAATATAAACAAAACACCATTTACATGCATTTCTAAACTAATCATAACTAGAGAAAAACAGTTGTTTCACAACAAAACACACCAATGATCTGGTGAGTGGTAAACAGTTGTATGCCTTAGCCTTCAATCGTTAAGGACCTTCTCTCCAAAGTAACACAGAAATATGTAGTCCAAGGTTTTTGAGGTTTTTGTTTTTCACTTCTCTTGTAAAAATTATGTTACTAAATGTCTTAAACTAATGGCTGGGAAAACAAACTTTTCTTCCAGACTAATACATATCTTGGTGCATGTGGAAGCCAAACCGAACATGGACCAAACATGATGCTGCCTCCCTGAGCCATGCTGCAGATGCTGGCACGCTGCTCGTGTTTTGTGCCCGCCCCTTGCCTTTTGGGCATTCCTTGAGCCCGGCAGATAGTGCAACTACTTAAAAGCACAATGAGAAAAAATGGGCAGTGAGGGCAGAAGGAGAGGCAAGCCAGAGGGCCAAGTTTCACCTAAATCAGCATGATAATCACATTTCTCTGTAGAACATTATCCTTAACAGAGGTTGTTCTTAGCCTGATCCTTAATAAAGAGGATAATAGCTGATGAGAACAACAGTCACAGGAGATATTTCTAGTCAGCTTTTGTTCATGTACTTGGCCAGTTTATGTGCAGCCTAAGGGTATAAATAGAGAGACTATAGAGGGGATTAACAGACTTTCTTTGCAGCAGGGCTCATGTGCCAAAGCGATGACTCTATTAGCATTGTTTCCCCTGGAAGGTTTGTTTCACTCTCGCTTTCCTCAACCAGCACAAAGGCACCAGGCGCTTTCCTGAGGCTCCCTTTTCTCCTCTGAAGAGGAGCTCAGCTTCGCCTCTCAAAGCCATTGCAAAGCTAAACACTCTGGGGTTTATCCATCCACCTAGGAAAGCTCAGCTTGATTTTCCACCTCCCATTTGTAGACTATCACCAGGAACAGGTTTTCTGTTTGGACTTTACTCCCCTACAAGCTCCTCCACATCGATGCAGCAGAGTCACTTTTAACTTTGACTTGAGAACACCGAATATTATTTGATGAGTAGAAAGTTAATGATGACTTTGGCCTTTTAATTACCTATGATAAGAAGAGAACATATACAACATCTCCTAGGTACAGTCACACCAGCACCAGGTGATAGAGGATGGGAAAACTGGGGAGTTAAAGGCTGGCCTCACCTCCCCAAGTTTTAGACCTCTGGAGCATAGACATTGATATCTGAGCAAGTGACCCTGGGATCCCTTGGTAAGTAACAGAGAAAAAACAGGCACTTTTCAGGTGTGATCCATCTGGTCCATTTTAATCCACATCGGAATGTGGTCAGTCAACCACACCTGGAGGCAAAGAGGCACTACCTCACTTGTCAGCATGTGACCGGATGAGGTTGTAGTTCAGCTCCAGTCTATCACACACAGGCAATTTAATCTATTGAGCCTTCAGCTTATTAGCCTTTTTTTTTCAAAAACACAATCGCATCTTTGCAAAGTTTCTCAGAAATGAGGCATTCCCTTTGGAGGGCAGGTCTCAGGAAAACACACAAATGTCACAAGAACAACGGGGGTGGCCCAGCAGAAAGGCTGGTCACTCCCCTTAGAGCGAGCGTCCGTCACCGCAGCGGTGGGGTCAGGAGCTCACTGTGTGCTAGGCACTTCACAGGATCCAGCAAAATGCCTGCACATGTGTTTAAACATGATCACAAGTTTAAACGCCTCTTTGGATCAGCTCCGTATCCCCAGCCCGCAGAAGGACTGAGCCCTTACAGTCTACAGCTGACAGCATTTCCAGAGTTGTATCATTAACCAATTTGAAAAATGGACTCTTTTGACTTTGACCATTCAAGCGGCGTGCAAAGTCTCAGTGGCATGCCATGGTCACCTGTACGATCCATTCTGATGTACCCAGCACTAAATTTAAGCAATTAGAAACAACAGTGTGAATTACAGGCTAATAATTTATCCCGGGTGCATTGTGCAACACCAGGATGGAGGCCGAGAGCCGTCTAAACAGCTAAGTGTGAATTACTACATCGTAACTCAAAGTCAGTGGTATCTTTTATTAATCATTTATGGAGCTGCGTATTATTAATATATGCAGAAGCAGCTGTCTCTTTCTCTGGTGGAATCTGCTTTTGTGAGCGATCTAGGGGAGACCAAGGAGATTAAGAAGCAAAAACCCACGATCTTCCCGAACAGCGAGGAGGAGGGCTGCAGAAGTAGGTCACAAAAGCCTCGCAGTAGGTAGACGGGTCCTTCCCTCATTAGTCTATTTTTAAACATACAGGACTGAATCCTTAGCTGATGTGAGGAAATGTGGCTCCACTGACTTATATGTAGCCAAACATTTTGACACCCCTTGAAAATCTGGCCTGGGCTTATTTAAATGTAAAGAGATGAACCCCCAAGCAATTACAAACCCAAAAAATATGTCAAGTGTGCAGTAACACAAATCAGGATGTGCAACGTACTGGAATACCCATAAAACTTGAATATTCTTCAAGACACGGGGCCAAAGTGCTTTTACTGCTGCACAATGAATATATTACAGAGTGGAGCTGTCTCTATGTATTTATAAAACAGATATTGCCTTCTTATTCTCTGGTTCGTGTTCTTTGCTTACTGACACATTAGACCTGCCCTCTAGGACTTCTCCCACTTGAGGACTGAATCTCTGAACCACTCTGGAAGATTAAAAAGCACTCTTGGTATTACAGAAATCAGTTCCTCCTATTTAAACACATAATTAATTTCATGGCAGGCATTTCCCAGCATTTTTTTCTTTTCAGTCTATTTACAGTGCCTGCTGTCTGCAGCGCTTTCCAATACAGCAAGACCAGCTTGTTTAATCTCCTAACATTTGTACATCAATTACTCTGTGAAAAGGCAACTTTCAGGAATGAATTATCAATCTCTCAGCTACCTTTAAGCTCAAGTGAAAAAAGAAAAAAAAAACAGCTTTTTTTTAATAGAGCTGAATAGGGAACATTTTCCTCCTCCAGAGAATTTTTATGATGCCAGAGTGTTTTAGATTCCATAACTAGACAAATCCAAGATCTTGGAAAGTTTTTCACATGCAGATTTAGAAGTCTGGAATAGGAGTAAAGGATTTTCGCCTGGGATTGGGGGAAAGCAGATTGAGGTCCTCATGCCAGTGAGTAATTTCGCTAAAATGATTTCATCAAAAGATATTCAGACACTCCTTCCCAACTCCACCCCTATCCCAAATAGCCCCTGCGCAATTTTTTGGGCCTCCTCCAGTGAGGTTTGGAGCCCGCCAGGCTCCGGTTTGAATCAAGGCTTTGAGCACCCAGAGGTGCACCCAGACACTCCCCACCGCAGCGGAGGGGAGCGAGGAAAGGTCCTCCCCTGCCCCTCACCGCCCTCCTCCTCCTCCTCCTCTGCCTCCCAGCCAGCACCAGAAACTCCCTCCTTTAGCCAAGCATCTTTTTGCAAGGGCTTGTGTGTTTTAATAGAAAACAAAAAACTCATATATTTTGCATGGAAAGATTCGATTCAGATTAATCAGCTAATTGATTTCTATATATTCATTTACAGATCTTTCTTACAGTGAGAAGTGAAAAATTGATATAATTCTAGAAAGTTCTAAGACTAAAGTATTGCTGCTAAAATGAATATAAATCTATAATATACACCGGGTGACCCCCAAAGTGTGGCTCTTCATAGCTTTATCACACGATGTGACTGAAATCTATAGTAAAAATACAGATTTTATGTGACTCTTTCTCATTAGTGATGTTAACGTACGGTTTGAGATCATTTATAGTGTGAATGATGGTATACCGGCTAGGACTGAGGGTTGTAAGTGTCAAAGAGACTCTATTTTAAGACTGTTTTCATTTCCCTTTAAGCTGATTTTCTGGGCTTTCTATCTGCCGAGAAGTGTTTTGAGGTTTTATTCTTGCTGTGAGGTTTGAGGAGAGCCTATGCAGTACTTTATTTTTCACACACGCGCACACACACACACACACACACACACACATGCACACATATATATGCATGTATGTGTATACATATATATAAATATATATATATATAAAGGGTGGGAAAAGTACCATCAGCTTTGTAGGAATCAGTAAGAAAGCTGCTTACAGGCTTTTGAGATTCACACCTGTAAACTTCAGTGTTTAGATAACTTTGTGCTGAAGACATCCAAGTGCTTTGGGATCTGTATCTTCACTGTGTACCAGATGTGGCTAAACACATTTTCAGGATTATAAATGAGGAAAAAAACACTGTAGAAAAATAACCTTGCTATTGTTCCAGAAACTTGAGTGCTTGCTACCTTTACAGACTTCCGTGATATTTTCTGCTGTTTGCTTGACATTTCTTACCGGGGCCTTTTGTAAGTTGGGAACGAAATGGGGCGTGAGATAACTGCACTGAGCGAAGCACAAGGTTGCAGCGCTTTTTAGAGCCTGGGTTTGCTTTTAAAACTACTTCATTCATGGTAGGACCAGATTAAGTTTAATAACACTAGAGTGAGTGCGGCGAGCGGCCTCGCGAGGCCGGCGCTAAGCCCCCTGCGGCGGCAGGAAGGTGTGCGTGTGCCGGCAAGGGCTTCTGGCCCGACCCCGCTCATTTGAAAGCGAGGGAAAGCAGAGCAGGAGCATGGTGTCTTTTTCTCCGTGAGGTACTGGCCATCCTAAGACAATCTTATACTTTTTTTTTTCCCCTCCCCTTTGCACAAAAAGCTCCCATCCTGCAATTAAAATCGCCCTCCGAACTCATCGCCAGCTTACAGCCAACACGGGACCGCCTACAAGACCAGAGCCCCAACTCCCGGCCTCCTGCCGTCGGCCACATCCTTGGAAACCGCCCGTTTTCCCCGGCAGGACGAGAGGCGCCGATGCCCGCCGCGGGCGCCCCCGTTTTGGTTTCCCCTCCCCTGCGCTGCGGCGTTCGCGCTGCCTGTAAAGCTGCTGCTGAGCTGTGGCTGAGGGCACGTCGCGCTCCTGGGCGGCGGGGTCTGCAAGCCCATTTTCTAACCACATGCTCTACCGCTAGCAGGATGAGCGCTCTGGGAAGCCTTTAAACCATCCTGCATACAGCTGACTGGGAATTTTTCAACAACACCTCTTTTTCTTCCAAAAAAAAAAAGAAGCCCCAAACAATTCATCAAAGGGGAAACCTTCAGCAGAAATGCACCCGGTGGAGCAGAGTGGAAGAGAGAGGAAGAAATGGCACAAAGAAAACACCCTTTTTTTCCCTGGAAAAGATGGAATTGCTGGTGAAGTCCAGAGAGACCTGGACCCCCCCCCCCCCAAGACTTTCACCTGCAATAACCATCAGCTCCACAGCTGTGAAATTCATCCGGAAGACCCGGCCTGAGGCTGAGTCCCCCGGGCGGACAGAATCCAAATTAGGTCTTAATTTTTGACAGCCAGGTAACGAGCTAACACCACTGCAGTGGCTAGCTATACCACTAGGCTCAGCGCTGCAGGTTTGCCAAAACATGTCTGGATTCCTGGCTTTAAACTGCCATTGCAAAGTTGCAAGGTTTTCCCTTGCTCCAAAGTTTCTCCTGTATAAATATGCTGGAAGTGATTATCATGGGGAAATTAACTGCTTCCAAGAGCTTATTTTCAGTAATCATTTCAGAAGATTTTTTTTTTTAATGATAGCATGTAAAAATTGCACTGTACAGACACTTTGGCTGTAAGAAATGGAAGGTTTCACAGGTATTCTCATATTACTGATGCCATCAGTCTGGAAACACCAGCATCCGCTCGCACTATGAAGGATGCTCTGAAACAGGAGGCCATGAGGACTAGCCGTGGGAGACCTCTGCCGAGCCGGCAGCACCCGGGCCGCTCACCTTCGGACCCCGCTGCTCCTGGCCCAGCAGCCGCAGCCGCCCCCTGGCAGCGGCCGGGGGCTCCTGGAGTCTTCCCTGAGCTCATTTAACTCACTAAGCCTGCAGAAAAGCAAAGGTGTTCAGCTTGTCCGCCCACGGCTGTACCATGCAGCGTGTCGTGTCAGCGACAGCCCAGCCCTTGGGCTTGCAGATGGGGGTGGCCGAGAGCACAAGCGCTCTCCGTTGCTGCAGGCTGTCCTGACGTGAAGGCAGGCTTTGCTTTGGGTTTAAACCCACTTACCAGTATGCTTTTCTGAGGTTCAGTTGTGGAAAAAGCCACTACCGCAGCCAAGGTGTCATTTGTATATAATAAAGTGATATGTGTAGCACACCTGTACGGTCTATGTACTAATGAATAAGAAGATTTTACAAGGATTTTACAGGGATGTATTCTGATTTTTGCAAGCGCTGCCATCCTTTTTCCAAATTGAAAATCAGGAACGATAAGAGACTGGGCTGTTCTCTTCCACCTTTGTGATACATTTCTTCTGAAACATCTCCCCAGGACTAGTAAATGGTAATTTAATGGGCTGTTTCCTCCAATATCCACCTTTTACTGGCTAAATGCAATACAATTCACCTGTCTGATGGTTTGGGCGAGCAATTCCTCTTTGCGTAACTCAAAGCCCGCAAGTCACACACCAGCCAGCTGCTCATTTAAAGGTGCAGGATGGCGTTTCACTGCATTTGCAATAGACAGGGTGAACAGGAGCCAAGCCGCAACTAAATTGTTTTTCCTGTGCTCATCTGTTTATCTATTGCACTTCTGATTTTAGGTGCTCCCTTTTCACCTATGTGTCTTAGTGAATTTAGCCCTCACCTCATCTCATTTCTTCTTCCCTTTAGCTCAAGTGAAAAGCAGCTTTAATAAAGTTCAAAACTGCCTATACATCAGAGGCAAACCTGCTGTCAACCATCAACACTTTCCAGAATAACCCGGTGCTAATGACAGCAGCCCAGATTTTGCTCTTGGTTGCACAGAGTAAGCAAGGAAAATATTCAACGCCAAGGGCCTCCCTGCTACTATTGCTAGCAAGCAGGCGCAACAGTCTACCCGCACTGCAGCAGTCGCAGCAGTCTCGTAGTCCGAAAAGCTCCAAGAAGGTAGTCTTACAGTTGCACAGACAAGCATTCACAAAGGCAATAATGAAGTTATTTAAGCAGCTTTCATTCTGCCCATTTGGATATATGCAGTTAGGACGTCATCCTAACTGCAGGATCAACAGGGTCTGGTTGTAAAATGCAGCATGTCCTGAAAATGGGGGGCAATTAGTGAACTTATTAAACAGTTATTAGTAACAGCCTTTCAGCTGAGTACTGCAGTACTGCAGTACAGTTAAAGACAAGAGTATTCCCCAGCTGAGGCAGCACAAGTTACATTATACATTGCAATATGCTGCCATGCTGCATGAGTTATATTAAATTATTTTTTCTATATTTAACCTATCAGCTGCTCCTTCTTTCTTTAAACAGAACATTCTCCCATGCAAACTCACTAAAAGCCCATTAACATGAAAAGGCAAACTGCTTTGAATGTTAATAAAATACAAATACATATTGTTATACCTCTCTTCATTCTTTTGTTTTGGCTGGATTCATTTCTAGAGATTGGCTGGTTTCACAAGAGTGTTAAATAACTGTCATTCCTCAGTTCCGGCAAGGCAGGGCAGTTTTCTAATGCTATTATGAAAATAATTTGCCACATATCTCTATACATTAACCTTTGCATCCATATTCTGAAGGGTGGCTTAAGAGTCTTTCGAGTTGGGAAAATCCTATAAGATATGAAGAGGATTATGCCATGTTTTCTATCATTTTCCTGCTCAAGATCACTTGAAACAGTTTTGCTCAGCCTAAAAGCAAGTTATTTTATACTGCAGTTGAACAAACATGGAAGGTAACTACCTAATAGATAAGAGCCAAAGGTTAGGATGATAAATTCTTAATTACAGATTAAATATACATATATATACATACACAAGGCTATATTTTGAAAGTCTGCCTCAAAAAATATTATAGTTGTTGCATGGCGCTATTACTGCTACACTTGACTTTGCAAATGATATTTCACTTCCTCATATATATCAAAATTTAGAGAACTGGTAAATTGATATTTGGGGCCTAAATAAGCTTTCCTGCACTCATTCACTAGAAAGGTCATCTTACATGCAACCAGCTATTTTTGTTTGGATATTCAAATGATGTGTTTCCTTTACATAGTCTTCTATTTTACTATTATTTGTTTCCACATAGATGCTAGTTTTTCAGATAAGCATCCCAAAACACATCATCCCCCCACCCCCGCAAACTGGGATAGGTATGACTGCCTAAATTCCTTACATGAAGTCGCCTAAACCCAGCTGGGATGCACAAGGGCCTCAGAGAACACACAGGGAAGTCGTCACAGAGGGCTAGTGGATAAAAACCATCCCAGCTCCTACTTTACAACTGGCATCTCTCCCCAAATCCCACTGAACCACTGCGCAAACCACTTCCAGCGAAATGACATTACTGACATCTCTCCCCAAATCCCACTGAACCACTGCGCAAACCACTTCCAGCGAAATGACATTAATTGGATCAGAAAAGTGAGGAAAAAAAATCGAATAAATAGTAAAAAACATAGTAAAGGGAATTAAAAAAATAACGCCGGGAAACACGTTCCCATCCAGCTCCAGCTGCTTCTCTTTGAACTTCAGGAAAATGTCCCAGTTTGTGCAAGGAGCTCACCTGCAAGCCTCACACCGCACCAGAGCCAGGCTGAGAGAGCTGGGGAGTCTTTGCAGCAGAGCTTTTTGATATTAAAAATAAAGACGCTCTGCAGGAGGAAAACAGGGAGTCCCTTATACACCTACAAGCTGTTCATTTTTGGGGAGGTTGCTGATATTTTGTTTGAAGTGATAAGCTCTGTGGCTAGGGCTCCATGCTGCATACTTAAGCCAGATATAATTTTTAAAAGCTAACCAGTAACCTCAGCTAGGCAGTGCAGGGGCTAGTTTGGTAGTTTTCCTTCCTCTGAGTGCTTATAAATTTGGGTTTGCTTTTAAAAACTAAACAGTGCTTCAACACACAAGAGATTTTAGAATAAATTTCCCATTAGCAGCTGTTAACAGGAATTATCTATGTAAATCCCTTCCTACTAAGACAAGAACAAACTTATGAAATTCAAAGACTCTCTAAGGCAAAAGGAGACGTTATAAAGAAAAACTACCCGCAGAATCAGACCTCCCAGCTTAAACTGAAGGCCAGTGGCAAGCGAGAAAGCTCCGCCGCCGTCCCATGCTGGGCCCCTGCGAGGCGGAGCCAAGGTGGCACCTACCCTTTGGACCTTCTCATTTACCAGATTGCCCTGTTGCTGCCCAGAGCCCTCCCTGAGGGCGACTGCTGTACGGCAAGGTAATAGCTGGAGTGTCCACCCCAGATGCCACAGGGGCATTTTTACTGCTTTCTGAGCCTTGACCGGCTGCAAATCTCCATATCCAGTGAGCTACCTCCTGGCCCCAGGGCCTGGAGGTGGCACGCGCCACCCCTCCTGTCACAGCCCTGCTGCAAAAAAATAGGAAATCCATAGAAATTGAAAGTAAATTGAATTCCCTGGGAAAGTACACCACCATAAGCCACCATAGCCCGTTCGAGAGAGTCTTGCTGTGCTTATTTCACATAAAATACAGCAGCATGAGGTGGCATGTTTTTAGGACTTGGGCTCGTGATATCTTACCGTCGCCCACAAGGTTACCAAATACCAGTTGAACTGTGGTAACTGTATGCTGCTGGCCTGCTGCAAATTTCTGATAAAATGTGTTTGCTCTGACCCACTTTCATCCCTTTATAAGATACTGTTCTTCATACTGACCACTGGTTAAATACGCACGCTAGGTTAGTTATGGTGGCTCAGATGATGCAGGATAACTGCTTGAATCATGCAGCCTGCTGGTGTGTCTGAAACCTTAGCTACCCAAACCTCTTCTTTCCCGGGGAAGCGCCTTAACCATTCCCTCTTGCGCTTTCTCCCTCCAGCCTGGGGAATCTCGAGCTCAGCAGGACGAGTGAGGCATGCTCCCACGCACTGACGCAGCCTCTGCTGGGTGATTACACACCTTCCTGGTAAGCGAGAGGCAGTTAAGGGAAGTGAGCTTTTCCTTCAGCAACGAAAGCAGCTACACCCAGGTCTCCAGTTTTCCAGCAGAGTGTTATAATCATATTGTATGAAGCAGGATACTCCTTGTCTAACGATAAAAGAGTGAGTCCTAGCACAGTTCTTGGAACGAAAGCAGTGCCCATTTAGCATGAGATTCTTAATCAATAAATGAGTTATCCAAGTCACAGTCACCCTAGGCCTCTATCAGCCAAGGTGAGTGCCCTAGCCAGTGGGCTGCAGTCAGCCAGCTCTGCGTTGTACGTGCTCTTTTGGGACCGATGCAAGCTGCAATGACGAAACTGGACAAATTTCAACTGGGAAAGCTGCATGCATCTCATAGTGTTTCATCACCTGCCTGCTTAGCAGAGCACTTGCAGAAGACAGATACATGGAAGACAGGTATGTGGAAGATAGATAGATTTGGAGATAGATTGGAGGTGATCCTGCCCCTCTACTCAGCCCTGGGGAGGCCTCACCTGGAGTCCTGTGTCCAGTTCTGGGCTCCCCAGTACAAGAGAGACAGGGCACTACTGGAGAGAGTCCAGCGGAGGGCTACAAAGATGATGAGGGCACTAGAGCATCTCTGCTATGAAGAAAGGCTGAAAGAGCTGGGCCTGTTCAGTCTGGACAAGAGAAGATTGAGAGGCGATCTCATCAATGTCCACAAGTATCTGAAGGGGGGGTGTTGAGAAGATGGGGCCAGTCTCTTCTCCGTGGTGCCCAGTGACAGGACAAGAGGCAATGGGCAGAAACTGAACCACAGGAAGTTCCATCCTAAACCTGAGGAAAAACTTCTTTCCAGTGAGGGTGACAGAGCACTGGAACAGGTTGCCCAGAGAGGTAGTGGAGTCTCCTTCGCTGGAGATATTCAAAACCCGTCCGCATGCGATCCTGGGCAATGTGCTCTAGAGGACCCTGCTTGAGCAGGGGGGTTGGACTAGATGATCTGCTGAGGTCCCTTCCAACCTAAACGATTCCGTGATTCTGTGAAATTATCTCAGGCAGAAGGTAAAAAATGAAGCTGGGTATCTGGCGGGTGAAAGTAGCACCCAATGGTCACTTGCTGCACCTACAGCCAGCCAGTTCTAGTTGCCATCCCAGCAGATTACCATTCCTTTTTTTTTGCCATGATGGTGTTTTGCCCACGCAGTGAGTCAAATAAGCTCAACAGAGCCCAAGGCAAACACCAGAGGAAGGCAGAAGGGAATGGCAGGATGCAGAGTACACCTTCGTTTTCTGAAAGCAACAAGCTGCTAGATCAGTTCGAGACATATCATGTCACTTTAGCTTATTTCCTTTTATGGCTTTCAAACCGTGATGAACTTAGTGCTAGTGTAGCCCTTAACTGACTGGAGAATGTACCTCATGGCTTTCTCTGCCATTGAGATGGATGGCCAGAGATGTAACGAAGAAAAGATGGAGTTCAAAAGAGCACAGGAAGACTCATTCTAAAAATATAGAACCCTCTCTAAAACAAAATGATTTGCAAAAGCTTCCCTTCCAGACAACGCATTGCTGTTTTTTTGGATTCAGGCTAGGAGCTATTTCCCTACCGGGAGAGAAAGTACTAATGAGGGAGCCAGGGTAGCCATATGGAGCCACAGAGCGCAGGAGCTGCAGGGGCCATCCCACTGTGTCCACCCCTGCCCCCGACTGCGGGCACCAGGACAATGTTGGGTGTTATGGGGTTCCTCTGCATTAAGCAGGGGTGGTGCGATGTGCCACGTTAGGACTCCTCCTCAGCCCCAATTGCTACAAGCTGTTGAAAACATGCTAACATATCCGTTAGCAATAACCAGGAATAGATTTACTGGAACCGGCTGGGAGAGCAGTAGCTCTCTGATCACCACCACCCTGTGGGCTGCCCCGTCTGGCTCACACGATGGAGAAACAGCTGTGCAGCCTCCTCCTCTCCCCTCCTCACCCTGAAGAGCTGCATCCAGCATCCAGCAACTCTTGTAACTCAGGAGACTCTGGTTACAAAGTACTGCCTCTTCAAGTATTATTCATTTCTTGCCTCCGTGGTGATGACTGCCATTGTACGTTTGTGTATTATGTGGAAAAATATCTCATTTTCCACTGGCTGGCTTGGAATTTGTGTCCTTCCACTTTCTGTGACCATCCCTATATTCATGGGTAGGACAACTGCTGTTCCTGCCCTGCCTTCTCTATACTAATGGTTTTCCGCCTTTTGTACCCCAAAATGTAAAGGTGGTACAAGGGAGAAACAAACCTGTGTGGTCAGCATGAGGAGAGAGAGGCATGTATCATGAGGTTAATTTGATTGCGTTGTCTTGGACCTCCAAAGCTCCTTTAGAGAATCGCAAGCAGTGCATGCATGAGCCCTTCTAGACTGCTTATTATTTTGTCTCCTTTTTTATGTCTCCTTTTTATTTGTCTCATTTTTAAAGGAAACAACTCCAACCTTATCAATCTCCCTTGATATGAGAGTTTTCCTCTGCTCCAATCATGTTTGTCACCCTTTCCTGAACCCTCTTTAATTCTTGTGTTATTACTTTGAACAAAGATGGATGGAATAGCAGAAGCAGAAGCCGTTCTCCAGCGGCACAACTTACAAACTGCAGAAAAACAGGTCAAGGCTAACCTGAACTCTGGAGCAACTCCAGCAAGGTCAATGGAGTAACCTCAAGAATGAACGTACTCCCCTTCAGTTAAGTTTCCAGCCAAATTCAGTTTCTTTCATACTGCTTAGGCTGTGAAAAATAGCTGTTGCTGAAAATGGGTTGTCCATAGCGGGTGAAACTGAAATAATGTCAGACACAGTTCAGCTGGAAGGATACCTATGTACAAGCTATGCTGAACATTTTAGTAAAATCATGACTAAACCCTTTTGTACAGGTTTGCAACACCTGACCAGAGAAAAGATCTGGCTATCTCAGACTTCTGATTTGCTCACTCCTAAATGCAGTGATGAAAAACCTACTACCAAATAATTGGGGGCCTGCATTTTGTCCCTACAGCGTGTATGATACAGTGCTGTCAAACAGCGTTCAAATGTTCTCATTCTCTATTCAAAGATATTTCCTTATTTTTACTTCACTAAATCCTTCATTTTGATGCATCAGTCAATACCAGAAATTAACAATATACCATTCAGGATATGTTGCTTTTCACCTTCATTTAATATTCCCTTATTTTTGTATTATGCACAAGAATAAATAAGAGGCCTTGATTTTCTATAACATTTATTATTTTCTGCCTCTACCACTCCATATTCACTCTATTCATACACTTACTTTTTTGTCTGCTTTCTGAATTAAGCAGCTGTGGTCCCTCCATCTCTCTATATATAGAAGTATTTCCAGGCTTTTAGATGGTGTCTGTTGGTGTGGCAAGATTCCCCTTTGTCCAGCTACTCTGTAACGTAAAAGAAACCTGATGCCATACAACCTGCCTCCATTCAAGTATAACAATGACTTATCTTTGTGTAAATTCTTGGGCTTTAGTGACTTTCAATCAGCCATATCAATCTGAACCGGTATCTTGAATGGTCCATCCTACCCACCACCCTGTAGCCCTTGCAGTGTTTGATTTAATCCCATGGCAGCTGACAGTAGCTATTGTAGCCCTGCTCAGATCCTGGGATGCTTTTCATCCTTTTGTTTAAGAACACTGTAGAAAAGAAGTAAGAACAATCAGATGGAGTGAGCTGAGCAGAGCTACGTAGGGGGACAGTGGTGGAATCACTCTTCAGCAGCCTAACTTACAGTAGCACCTTCAGGTGCTGCAGGCCTGCAAGAGCTTCCCTCAGACAGATATTTTCTATTTCAGGGTGATTATTATTAGTATGTATTGTACAATACGGCAATTTGTATTTTGAAGACATCTATAGAGTCAATATTAATAGAGGAATTACTACCAAAAGGTGAAACAGACAGCTAGTGATATGTGTGTTAGTGATGAGCTCAAAGAGGGTTCTACAATCTGGAATCTCTTCATTAAGAACCAAACAAAAAGTTCAGGGTAACCCAGTCTTGTGGAACAGATCCAGGTTTCACAACCCCTGTAGACAGTCTAACTCTCTAACTACAGCATCAGCCTTACTCAGGACCAGGCAAGCACCCACTCCCTCTCCTATCTCCATCACCCACTGCCGGTACACGGTCACCCTTCCTGACCATAGGGCTGGGGTGGGCTGGACCCTTGGTTACTGCTCAGAGGGCTGTGCTCCTTCCCTGCCAGGGGTGAAAGCAAGGGCTGCTCAGAAGCAACCTGCTGATTGCCAGCTGGATGATGCTGAATAGGATCGTGCCATAAATATCAGTAAGATTTGCAGCCATATTGAAAGAAAGGGATATTCATGAATTCTCACTTTAAATCCAATTCCATGCAAAAATTCTGTCCCCTTGAACTTTTTTTCAGCACTTGCAAACCTGCCAGTTTTTTATCATATTAATAGGAGCTTTTAGTGGGAAAACAGGGACATGATTTTAACTCTGTAGAAATACATTTGATAGAAAGAGATATTTCTCTCTCTCTTTTAGGAGAAAAAGAACTGAAAAGATTCACTGCTTTTAAAGAATGGCTAAAACCCATCTTTCGTTACAGCAAGATATAGGAGGAATGGCTTTGATCCCTCAGTATTATCTGAGCAAAGACAGTTAATACCTGCTTCTAGAGTAGCAGCACTAGCTTTTGTACAGAATTCTTTAAATGAATTCTAGGGCCATTGGAGTCAATTGTAAAACTCCACTGCAGTTACCTAGGCAGAATTTCCCCATCAGAAAATGAGTGCACAGAAGGCTTTAGATGTCGCAACAGCGAGTGCTGCAGTTCTGAATTTTTGGCACGTCTGTCCAGCTTCATCCCACTAACTTTAGGAACCTTAGCTGCGAACATAATCTTGCTAGTCTCCTGTAAAGTCAACGGAAAATTCCAGAGAATAATTTAGGCTGGCTGTTACAGGGGATGTCACGTAATGTACATGCAATGTTACAAGATCTTGGCACCTGCTGAAATGCGCAGCCCTGAGTTATGCTTGTAGGCTCCCTATTGAATACATGGAGCCATCTAGGTGCCTCTGAATGGGGTATAAAAACACCACCAGAAGGCATGGGGAACACCTCAGGTAGCCAGCACTCAGGAGCTGGTGCATGAAAGCCTCTTCTCCCTGAGATCCAGGAAGCTGCTGATGTTATCTTCTTGCTTTCCTTGCTGTTTAGCAGCAACAAGGATACCAGTCCAGGTCTATGGGCCCTTGACTCCACTCTCTTCTCTACCCAAGGCAATTTTAACCTAGACCTTCTTGTGGCCACCAGAACATACGCGGGTGGAGCTCTCTCAGTTTCTCCTGGTGAAATTGTGCCAGTTTTTATGAAACAGTCAAGTGTCTGCTGGGCTAGCGAGCCAGAAAATTACTCTCTAACCTAGTCACTTGGAGTAGGAGTGGAGCAAGACTGCATCCCAGTTTTTGCTGCCATGATCATTAAGGTATTTGATATGAAACATTAACCAGAGATGAAATTAGAACCTTTATTTAGCCAACAAAACAGTCGTGGTTAGGGAAGATCTGAGAATGAGTTGTTAGTCACAGCAATGAGCTGGTGTCGGTCATGTTCACAACCTATCGTTCAAGAAACTGAGGACTTTCCTGGAAGAAACATAGGTAACTAGACACTTAATATCCTGCCAGGGACAGATAGCAGCAGAAAAAAGATTTTAAGTATTTAAATAGTGATCTAACGTCCCCATATGCATGTAGGATATGCTAGAGAAACTGCTGCTTCTGGCTCTCCCTACAACATGAATCTTATGGGGGACTTCAGAGACTGCAAAGAAAGAGGACATCTTAGACTCATTTAGTCTTGTTCCCTCCCCCACATGCAAATGGAGGCATATGTGTAGCCCACTGCCACTAATAATTCTGAATTATACAAACACCTATGTAATTTTTCGATGACTAAAGAAATGAGTTGGCTTGCTATCTACATACTGCTCACCATAGAATACTGGCACGTTTGCCAGATAAAATAAATAAATATGGCTTTACCTGGCGGTCTGAGAAATAAAGCTCACAATGAACAGACCTATTTAAAAAATACAAATATACTACTAGGAGACAAGAGTGTGCCATCTGTGAGGTTATTAATTAAGGTCGTATGTGAGACTGAAAAGAGGCAAGACAAAATAATATGAGGGCCACCACTGAAGGGAATGGAAAATCATGCATTTTAAGCAGGGAAACAGCCAAAGAACAATGAAACATCAACATGAAACAATGAAGAAAAAATAGGCAGAATAAAAAAAAATCAGGAACACAGGAAACAAAAATTATAGGAAAGGAGAAGAGTCATCAAGGTCATCAACTGAAGAAAAAAGTCTCTGAAATGTATGTTCATGCGTATGTGCTCTAGAAATGAGCAGTATTCTGTTCATTTACATGTACTTTTTTTTCTAATTGCAGAGCACTATAAAATGCTTTTGCAGAATATGAAACTCATTTTGTAAAAGCTCTCTTAGCAACTACACGCATGCACACACATACATACTTAATATGCATATAAACATGCTTTATATTAAGATAACTCATTCCTTAACTTCACAGTGCAAATGAAAATGATGTGGCTTTCAATAATATAGAAGAGAATCAGATTCAGGTTAATGAGAACATTTGTCTGATTAACCTCCTCCATAGTCAATGACTTGTAATGGTCCATCAGTCATCCATGCCTAAGTAGTGTTGCCAAATGAATTCAACCCATGCCCAAACATGTATTTATAGAAGCAATCACAGGCCACTAAAAAAAATCTGGAATCACATGTTAGTCCAAGATCATCAGGAACGCCATGCTTAGAGTATTCAAACACCTAAAGATGCACCCTGCATGACCAAATTGTTAGACTTCACATTGCTACCGGTATTAAATACCAAGGGAAGAATTGAATCACCTCAGGAAAAAAGGTCATGAGCAATAAAAAAATCCCTGAAGAATTTAACAAGTTAATGGAAATGATTCAGCATAGTAGTGACTGAAAGATAATAGCGCTTAGCAATTGGCAGGTAACATTCCTGTATGTGCAATTGTTCTTCTTAATCCAGTTAGCAGTGAGAAGGTAGTTGTATTATTAAAACTTATTGTGCTCTGGGCTGAGGGAAGAGGGGCTGGAGTCTGAGAAGCTGAAGTGAGGAGGTAATATAGACTTCATTCGCTCTGTTAAGGCTATGGTTAAACTGTCCTTGTAGAACAGCGTGGGGAAGTTAGTTCCCTTTTCCACTCCTTTTCCAGTATCTGTTATACAGATAAATACAGGCTTTCATTTTCTGAAGCTAGCAAGTAAATACCTGGAATGCCATTAACTCTTCTTTAAAAAACAAAACAAAAACACAGCATGCGGGTGGAATCCAGATGTTGGTCTATAGTCTTGTAGTTACTCAATGGGGTCATTGTGGGAGAAGACATGTGAGACCATTTGGGATTTTTGTTGCCATGCTTGAGGGCATAAATCAGGCATCAACTGCCAGAAGTTAAGAAGAACGATTCCTGTGGGTGAGTTACTACGTAATGTTTTTCACAGGATTTGTCGAACCTTTCTTTGAAACATATGGTACTGGCCACTGTGCAAGACATGGTAATGGACTCATCAGACTAGCAGTCAGTTAAAAAATGGCAGTTCTTCTGTTACTGTGACATTTAATATAGGTAGGAAAATTCATCACCAATAATTTACTAGATAACTGTTGATTTTTTTCCCTTTATGATCTGCTGCTAACAAAGGTCCAAACTTTCAAATATGGCTACTATGTCAAATTACTTCTGATTTCCTCTACAAAAAACTCACAAATATTAGAGTGTCCATTAAGATCAAAAATTTGATAATGTGCACTGCATTAGTAGGCTATATACTACTTCAGGCTCCAGGCAGTTTCATATCTGCAAATAAATATCAAAGTACAAGTTGAAAATACTGAATATTATAAATGAACATATGATGAAAAACTAACTTTTGAAACAAAGTGGAACATAATTTATGTCTTTTGTGCACACCTGTGAAACAAAGTAGTTAAAAAATCAAATGCTTATAAAACTAAACTGTAATATGTGTTCAGCTTCAAATGCCTTATATTCAGCCCTGAAAGACTTCTTGGCCAAATTCTGTTCTAATTCACTTTTCTGCAAGCCAAGCCAGTGGACAGACCCTGCCTCCCTACCCGCCTGGACCTTGCTGTCTTTAATATCAGGGATACACACACATCATCTACAGCCCCACAGTTCTACCACTGCTACTGAGGGAAGCATTTGGCCTGCAACATGTTTCTTCAGCACCACTTTCTTAATTATGTCTTGCTAATTGTGTTATTGACCTTCCTCCGAGGAAGTTCCTCTCTTGTGAGAACAGTATTAACTCAATTAATTTAAAAATGGAAGGTACTTTTTTTTTTTTTCATGGAACAGAGAACATTCTAAAAATGGCATAGAAAGGAATACTATCAGAGCACAAATATATGTGCTGCATGCACGCAGCCATTTCTGACTAATGGAAATTATTTTCATTACTGAAAGTATAGATTTGTGAGCAGAAATGGGTGAACTATCCCTTCTCCATAATAATCAGGGAAGAATAACTGTCTAATGTAGGTCATTGGTTCACTTAATCTAATCTGTTATAAACAGAATATTGTTATAAACAGAATATCTTTTATTATACAAAAAAGAAAGAAAACTATTTGCTCAATATAAACAACATACAGGACAAACTGCTAGGAGGCTGGTAAAGAATAAGCTCTGGTAAGTTAAAAGTAAAACCATAAGGAGGCTGGTCAGAAAAACATTTTGAGAGACAACTGGCTAAAGGTATAAAAACTGGCTAACGTTAGCCAAACCTTCCTCAAACACACCGGAAGCAGGAAGCTTGCCAGATAATCGATAAGGCCTAGGGGACTTTCAAAACGAGAAAAGCTGAACAGACATAGGATTCACTAAAAAGGGTATCTGGAAGATTCCCACATCACGGGCTTTCCTCGTGAGAAGAAAATAGAGGGAATGTCTCAAATTTAGTAGCAGATTTAGGACAGATCAATAAAAGAGGTAGAGATGAATTGGCAGGACCATATAGTATTTTTCCAGGGTCGTCAAAGAACTGCTAACTGTAGTGGACAACTTCCCATTTAAAAGGTGCTAAGGGAAAGAAAAGGCAAATGTGATCCCAGTTTTGGAGAAGAAAATTAGAAAGGGTGCAGAGATCTACAGGCAAGCAATTCTGACTTTATTCCAGGTAAACTGGGAAATTTGTAATAAAGCATAGAACTAAGAGACATATAGATAAATATGATACAATAGGAAAATATTATTATGGCTTCTGTAGGGAGAAAATCTTGCCTTGTAAATCCATTAAACTCCTTTGAAGGAGTCAGTGAGAATATAGATAGTGGTGATGTTGTTGATGCAGTGTACTTCTGCTTCCAAGAAGGTTTTGACAAGGGTCCTTCCCAAAGGTTTTTAAATTAATACAGCTCTCATAGCCAGTCAAAAAAAAAAAGGGTAGAGATAAAAAATCATTTTTCAAAGTAAAGGGAGATTTCCAGTGGAGTCCCACCAGCATCTGCATGGAGCTATATGTGCTCCATTTACCCATAAATCATCTGGAGAAGAGGGAATAGCAGCGTGGCAGAGTTCGTTGATGATACAAAATAGTTTAGGGGGATATAAACAGGAGCTGGCTGCAAAGCGTCACAGAAACATATCACAATATGACACATGGGATTCATCTTACCTAACTATGGACATCTACAGCACAGCTGTTGGAGAAGCTGAGAGTCGCTGGAGGCTCCTTTTGTACTCGGTGGAGAGAAACAGGCACTTTTAAGGCTTGATTCCTCTGATCTGTTTTAGATAATCTACATTAGAATTTGATGACTCACAAGCCTAGAAATGCCTCTTTCTCTCTGCTGACTATAAAGGGAACACATAGTGACTAGCTCAGACTCCGTTTATCTACATTTAGTCTGATGAACCTGCTCTGAGAATGTAGGCAGTAAAATAGGAAATGAAATTCAATGTCTATAAATGTAAAATAATGAATATGGAGGGAAACAACCTTAACTATCCATATATAATTTAATGAATTTTAAATTGGCTATTACCATTCAGAAAAGAGAACTAAGAGTCACTGCTGATAGGTCTATGAAAACCTTGGTTCACTATTCAACAGCAATCAGAAAGGCACATGGTTTGGTGAAATGACTAGTGAAGAGATATGAAAACAAAACATAAATGAATGATTCCATTGTATAGACGGTGGGGCATTTTCCTCTCTTACTGTGGACTGTTCTGGTCCCACCACTTCACAAATCATAGCAGAAAAGGTAAAGGTATAGGAGAAGGACAAGGAGGATGGTCCAAAGACTGGAACACCTTCTAAATGGGGAAAGATTAAATTGACAGGACACATTGATGTGGAAAAGAGATGTCTAAAGTCAATAAAATCATGAATGGCATGAAGTTGATGAACAGGGCACACAGTTACGGTTTGTTGTAATTCTCCCAACTTAAATGGAAGGATGAAAAATTCCAAGTCTCAGAACTGCCTTATTATTACAGATATTTTGACAACACCATTGGTCTGAACTTAAGGTAGGGAAACTAGTGAAACACTGTACTGCACTGCAGCCAGCTCCCTGGCAGCAACGGGTGGGAACAGCAGAAGATGACTCTTGAAGGGAAGTCTTGAAGAGAAACTTCAGATGAAAGAATGAACAAAAAGCCAAAAGTGGGTCCATCCAGTTCGAGGGACCATGCTGCTGGGGCAGCAGGGAACTGCCGAGAGGTGGTGTAGGCCATGAGGGGTTTGGAGAGCTCAGGGAAACATAAAGCTTGACGAAACCGCCTGAACAATGGCAAACAATTCAAATCAACTTTTGGTTTCTTAAACCTTTCTTAATCCTCTGACAGCATAGTGTCTAAGTAGAAAGACAGCATATTCACCAGGATGTCAACAGTGAATCACAGGAAAGTATATTCTGTCACTTTAGTTTGATTACCAAGAGTTTTCTCTAGCATAAGGCCAGTGAGCAATCTCCTGGGGCTTCACTTAACTGACAAAGTTTAAAAAGGTCCTATTCATACACAATGAAAGGGAAAATTGTGACAGAGGACAGGAAGCATTGAAGCACTGTGGTATAAAGTAGGAGATCTAACAGATTCATTAGAACTGTGAGTTTTTCGAACAAATGACCTCAGAAAAACCTTTCAAGATTGAATTATATATATTTATACTTGGTATATAATACGCACTATGTAACTATACAATATCTTAAAATTGTCTGAATACAGGCATTTGGGAACATGTCTAACTTACTGATCAAAGATCGATTCTTAAGAGCTGCCAAACTGCAAATCCAATAATGTGCAACAGAAAATTGTGAATTTCCAGTTTCTGTCTTGGAGAATTTCCAAGCATGGAGATAAGACTATGAGAAATGGCAGAAGAAAAATTAAAAAATATATAAATCTTCCTCTGTGTCCTTCACAATGGATACACAGCAGCCCAGTGCAGGAAAAAAAAAGGCAGAAGTTTTTCCAGGAATTGCAACATTATTAACTGTTTAGAAATGCAGAAAACAATATTCTATGCTGCTTAAAGAGAAATAAAAGAGCTGACACTACAATCAACAAGCCAGTACTGATTTGGGGTTAAACAGTGTTTAAACCACAAACTCCACAGACTTTGGAGAAAAGCAGAGGCAGTCATCTGTCTTGCTGGGAAGAGGCACATGCTCAATATTCCTCATAGACGTCCCCCTACATGTGTTGGTGTTCGTTGTGGGGGCAGGAGAGACGAGGGCAGCTGCAGCAGGTGCCCAGGCCACGTCCACCTCCGTTGTCCCTAGGTCCCACCACTGTGGCTGACATTGAAACGTTCCAGCATGTAGATGGGAATTTGTCCGGCCGCTCCGTGAGGACCTAAAGCATGACATCTCTGCATCCTTATTCAAAACTCATGCTGGATGATCTAAACCTTTATGTTTAACAGCTTATTTAATAAAATATTGATTTTTTTCCCCTCAAGCTTTAGGAAATAAGATCTTCAAGCACTTTGATGAAGTACTGTAGTTTTCTCAAACTCTTTTCAAGGTCTAACTGAAATTCTAAATCCTAAACTGAATGTTTCTTATTAAACTATACCCACATTTCCTACAAGTCCTATAAAAATACAATATGTCCACCAAGATAGCCAATAAAGGAGAACATCACAGCTTTTCCTATTTCTCCAGTAACAGAGGTCCATCTACAGTTACACATGGGAAAATAGCTGGATGTCTTTTGAGAGAAAAACTCTACTCAAAAGATAGAAGAGGGAAGAAATAATATTTTTAATAGTTACTTGCTAACTAAAACTAAATGAAGTTGAAACTAAATGCTATGTGTGTCTTGAAGAACAAAAAAGGTAACACATTCAATTTGGATAGTATAAAGTAAAGTAAGTATAATTAGATAATATATGAAAGAAATGTGTACATTATTTACTTCTGATTAATGATTTTTTAAGTTAGTATTAGAAATGAGGATGTACAAACTAAGACATATGAGTTAAATAATTTGATTGATCTTATTCTAAAATAAAAATTTTGAAAACAGAAATCATCAATATTCTTGAATCATAAAAAATAAGATAATCTGTTGGGTTCTGAAACAGAATGTAAATAAAGACCTTAAGTTATAATACAAATATGGAAGAAACATATGCTTATAGAGAAAAAGTTTCAAAATACACATGGTATTCCTATAAGCATTCATTACAGTGTAGTTAAAATAGCATCACATAAGACTAAGAGCTAAATGTGCTCATGATACATGGGAATTGTAACTACTTACTGATAAGTTCTGAAATGAAGTATTGGCATCTGAAATACTGGCTACGCAAGGGGCATTTTAAATATTTCTTTAAAAATTCTTTCACTGTTAACTTTGCAATTTAAAGTTTCACAAAAAAATTTAGTTTAAATCTTTTCCCCAGAATTTCTAATCTTTTCCACATGAATCCCCCGGAAGTAATAGGGACTTTTTTTTTCCTGAAAAATTCTGGAGTTTTTCTCTATTATCTCTACCTAGAGTGTCAAACAGACTGAGCTACTGCACGTATGCTGGAAGCGTTTCTGAAGTGGTATCTTCAGTTTATCTGCTGAAAAGCATACAGCTGTGTCATGCTTTAACCACGTTTGACACTTCTGTCACTCGAGCAGAAATAAATGGTCTCTTGCCGAGAAGAGCTTGTGATCTTCACTCATCTTTAAACTTTGTTTAAAGTTGAGGTAAACATGACTTTGGTGCACATAACTGAAATCATTTTAAAGTGTACTCTATACCCCAATGCCAGCTTGAATGAGCTGAGGAGCTAGTCAGAAGTATTTTCCAGAGCATTCACACAAACCCTACACAGCTTGCCTGTCTGCATATTTTCAGTATGCTCTGTAAGAGATTTTACTGAAGAAAGTCATAGGTAAATGCCATTATTATCTCCTTTATGTTGTCTGCATTGGTAAAACTCATCCTTTATGCTTTTCTCCTTTCAACTTTACACATAGCAAGGCCTGCAGCTAATAGCAGAGAAATCTGGATAGATAAGAGAAGAAAGTCTAGCACACTATGGTACTAAATAAAACTGAAACAAATGTGCTAAATAGCTAAACCAAAGGAAAGTGAAAAGTATCCAGAATATTGACACTACTGCCAGAGGAAATTCTCATCAACTTTGAAAAGTACCTTCAGGCTACTCCTTTTACTGTGATCTGAAAATAATTAGGAAAAAAAGCTATATATCTACATGGTGTTATAGCAACTGAGCTGCTAGAAGACAAAAGGCTTTACTCATGGCAGAGAAAAGATGAGCGTTAGCTTACTTTACTAAGTTACTTTGAAAAAAGTTTAAACTTAAATGTGTGATTTTTTTAATCCGAACGTTCAGATGCTGACTCTGGGCAAGTTCCCCAACAGTTCTCTCGATTCACAAACTGCAAGTGCATACCCAGCAGCCAAGACTTCCACTCAAATTCACAACTGAGGACAAATTTCATTAGATATAAAATGTGATGGACATGAGGAAACATCTCTAGATCTTCCAAAACCTAGATTAAAGTCATACTTCACCAAGAAAATAAACAATAGCCCTTTTCTGTTTTCCCTTTCTATTTTACTCCTGACTGGCATTACGGACCACCAGAAGGAAGAGAAAAGACATGGCTATGCCAGCTGTATTTAAAACAATGTCTTTGGTTGGTGGATTTTGTGTTTGCAGGAGAGAGGAGGAGAGACAGGGGAAGTAGTTCATTTGGTAAGGGCAACAAGTATGGATCTGAACCGAATGAGCAGAGTTACTTCTGAAGCAAGCCATTTCCCTAGAAGCAAAAAATATTAGTGGTCCTGGTTTGCTAACAGAAGGTAAACTGTAGTTTGAACAGCTCCATAAAGGAAAAATTGGAAAGGAGGTACTCTGCCACGTATCAAAGTGTAAAGCCTCACACACCAATACAGAAGAAGTTTGGTCTGTGACATGCTACTTCTTCACCTATGTCATCTGCTCTGGGCTGAAACTCCGCCTTTAACAGTAAGAAATAATTTCCTGGCACTCATTTGTAAGAGTACTGCTCCTAAGGCTGGTACGGAAACATGCTTAAAATTCCATTGACAAAGATCAAGGATAATATTTTATGTCACACTTATGCTGTGCAGGAGACCTAACTCAGAGGAAACGTCACAGTCTGACCCCAGTAGGGTGAAGGCCCTGCTCCCTGCCTCATGTTGCATGCTGAGGCCAAAGGCTGAGGCATGAAGGGCACAAATCCAGTTCCTGATGGCAGAGCACAGTATTGCTGCAGTATGATGCCCTGTCATGGCAAATGCCAGCGTGCATTTTGCCCTAGGGTTAAGCAGACCAGGAGTTTTCTGATGCCCAGGCTAGCAGGGGTGAGCAGGGCTGGCGGAATATACAAGCAGCGAGACCTTCCCTTTCAGCATGCCCTTGCTGCCTCTCACCCCCAAACTTTCATTTCCTCCTCCAGAGCCTCCCACCCGAACTGCTGAGTTGCAGGGATGACCTCCACAGGACAGTCACCTTGACATGGGTTACAGAGAGCCCTCTGGATATTTAAAGCTTAACGCAAATCCTGACATTTCCCCCAGTCTCATTTCCAAAAGCAGCATCAGACTCCCTCCTTTCTTTCCAGCTGATGAAATATAACTGTTGTAAAGTGCTAGTTAACAGCATTTAGCAAATGGAGATAATAACATAAAAATAAAACTGTACTTACTAAAGAAATCTGTTTTCCAAAACACAGACTTTGGCTAGAGATTGCGTTTTGCTTCAGAGTCTGCCAGATCTGTGGACTGTCTTGTAAACAGTTCTCATACCCTTGTTTGTGGGGAAGACACATGGGAAGGGGATAAAGGACAGATAGGCATATGAAATGTATCGTGAAGAAACTTCAGAAGGAAAGAAAAGTCCTGAGAACTGCTTTGATGGAGGTCTATGAGAACCATGTATGCTAGAAAGAAGATGAATAGGGAATTATCATTCATTGTTTTCCATTACACAGGAACTAGGGGACAGCCAGTGATGTTACTAGACAGTATGTTGGAAACAATCAAAAGGAAGTATACTTCCCACATAACACATAATTTGATCGTGTAATTTAATGTTAGAGGATGCCAAAGCTATAAATGAACTGCAAAAGAAATCAGATGAGTTTGTAAAGGATGGCATCATCAGGACTATTTAGCACAATGGTCTAGGTGCAATCTGCAGCCATCAGTCCAAAATCACTAACCGCTGGTCCAGACAGACCATCCTTAACCTGTCCTCTTTCTAATACTAGAACCATAGGCATCCTTTATTAGTCACTGTAAAATTCAGCCTTATGTGACAGACTTGATTTGACCTAATTTGTTTGTTCTGATATTCCAGAATACAATAAATGGATCTTTCTGGGTTCTTTCTGACCTTCCATTAGCTATAAATCGCGTACAATAAGCTAGAGTTTAAAGTGCTCTGTTCCTCTAGCCCTCACATTTTACTTCCTTTTAAAGAAAGTAAAAAGTTTCTTTTTTCTTTCTTCCCCATATATTTATAGAACAGGCTTGTGGTCAAACTCAGAGATGGCTTGAAGTATAAAGAATGGTTTATTGAATGCTAATTTGTAAACCATTCTTGTATTTTATCAGTTCAATCCCTATTTTTGATGTTTTGCCATGCAGTAAGGGGTAACTTCTTGATACAGGTACTGGGTGGGCCATCCACAGTGATGCTTTCCAGGATCTGCTGTTCACTGACAAGGAAGAACTGGTTGGGGGCATGAGAGTCAGTGGCAGCCTTGGCCACAGTGACTGCACAACAGCGGGGTTCAAGATCCCAAGCAGAGTGAGGAAGGAGCGCAGCAGAGCACAGACCCTGGGCTCCAGGTGAGTAAACTGGGGCTTATTCCGGGTTTAATTGGTAGATGAGATCCTGTGGAGCAGCTCTGAAAGGGTAAAGGAACTCAGGAAAGCTGGCAAGCCTTTAAGGACAGCATCCTCCAAATGCAAGAATGGTCCATCTTAATATTCAGGAAGACAGGTGGACATATCAGGAGACCAGCTTGGCTAAGCAGGAAACTCATGGCAGAGCTCCAGTGCAAAAAGGCAGTATACAGGAGGAGAAAGCAGGGACAGGCTACAAAGGAAACATTGCCCAGGCAATGATATCAGGAAAGCCAAAGCTCAGCTGGAATTGAGACTTACAAGGGATGTCAAGGACAGCAAGAAGAGCTTCAGGCATTACATCAATGACAAAAGGCTAAACAAGGAAAACAAGGGCCTGTTGATGAATGAGATAGGTCAACTGTGACAGTGGACACAGATAAAGGAGAGGTGCTCGGTGCCTTCTTTGCCTCAGTCTTCACTGACAAGGTCTCCCAGGGTTCAAGAGGGAGAACAGCCAGCGGGGGCAAGGATCGAGTCAGCAGGGATAACTTGCACAAGCTTGACCCATGATGTCCCTGAGACCAAATCAGCTGCATCCAAGAGTGCTGAAAGAACTTTCAGACATCCTTGCAAGGCTAGTCCTTGGGAGGTCAGGGAGACCATTGGGGGTCCCCAAGAGCTGGGGCACATCAAAAGTTTTACCTGTCTTCAAAAAAGCAAAAAGGTCAACCCAGAGAACTTCAGACCTGTCAGCCTCATGTTGGTCCCTGGGGAAATCATGGAGCAAGTCCTCTTGGGGCACATTTATTGGCACATAAAGGAAAACAGTCAGCATGGTTTTACCAAGGGTAAATCACATGTGACCATGCTTTTTATGATTTGTAGATGAGGTAAGAGCAGTGAATGTCATTTACCTTGACTTCATCAAGGCTTTCGACACCATCTCCTGCAGTATTCTCATATTCAAGTTAGGACATTACGATCTGGATGGATGTACAACCAGATGGGTCAAAAAACTGATTGGGTGTTTGAGCTTGGAGAATAGTGGTTAGTGGGTTGTACTCTACCTGGTAAAAAATGTCCTTTGTAATATCTTTATCAATGACCTGGAGGAGGTGATGAAGGGCACTCTCATCGAGTTTGCTGATGAAACTAAACTGAGGGGATCACTTGCTATGCAGGACGGCAGAGTTGCCATCCAGGTGGACCTAGATAGGCTGGAGGAATGGGCCAACAGTAACTTTGTGAAATGCAAGAGGAAAAGCATAGTGCTGCCCCTGGGAAAGAATAGCCTCCTTCAGCAGCACAGCCTGGGGATGAACAGCTGGGGAGCAGCTCTGCAGAAAAGGCTCTGGGGGCCCCAGAGGCAAGGAGCTGAGCGTGAGCAGGTAGAGCACCCTGGCCTCAAGGAAAGCCCACAGCGTCCTGGGCTGCATTAGCAGGGGTACAGTCAGGAGAACGTGGGATATGATTATCTCCCATTTCTCAGCACTTGCTAGACCACATCTAGATATGGTGTCCAGTTACGGTCCCACAATAAAAGAAAGACATCAATAAACTTCTCCTGGGAAGTTCTAGCTAGGTGTGTCTGCTGATAATGAGCTCTCTTGCTTGCCCCTGATCAGAGAGAGAGGCGGGGCCTTTGATCCAGGTGGCCCTTGGTTAGGGTAGGCCAAACACCCTGTGAGTCACTGCTTAGCAGAGGCCTATATAGGAGCCAGGCCTTGAGCACAGCTCCCAGAGTGCAGTGAATAGAGGCAACAGTCTGTGCAGAAGGGTGCCGGAAGGCACTGCCATTTCTTGTAGTAGTGTGTGCTTCCCCAGGTATGGTCATGACACGCTTGCAGAGCACATTGCCCAGTGGCTGTTGGAGGTGCTACACCACCTGTGTCTGAATCTTCAACCCAGATAGACTCTCTGACAACACATGCAGCTGTACAGCCGTCAGGCTGCAGGGAGTGCCTGGGACCTCTCCGTGAGGCCTGGGCTGATAGTCAGCCCTCCTGCAGAGGGTGTGCTGTTGGCCAGGTAAAGGAGTTAACGGGAGGAAGTCAGTAGGCTGCATAGCATCTGAGAAAATGAGCAAGAGATAGACAGGGTTTCTCAGAGATCGTGGAGCTCCAAAAGTCTCAGGAAGACTAGGGAAAACGTGGGCCCGCTGTTGAATGGGGTGGGTGCCCTGGTGACAAAGGATACAGAGAAGCCAGAGTTGCTGAATGCCTTCTTTGCTTCAGTCTTCACTGCTAAGGCCAGCCCTCAGGACTCCCAGACCCTGGGGACAAGAGAGGAAGGCTGGAGAAAGGAAGACTCTCCCTTGGCCGAGGAGGATCAGGTTAGAGATCTGTTGTCCAAACTTGACATCCACAAATCCATGGGCCCCGATGGGATGCACCCACGAGTGCTGAGGGAGCTGGCGGATGTTATCGCTAGGCCACTCTCCATCACCTTGGAAAGGTCCTGGAGAACAGGAGAGGTGCCTGAGGACTGGAAGAAAGCCATTGTCACCCCAGTCTTCCAAAAGGGCCACAAGGAGGAGCCAGGAAATTACAGGCCTGTCAGCCTCCCCTCCATCCCTGGAAAGGTGATGGAACAGCTCATCCTGGAGGTCCTCACTAAGCATCTGAAGGACAAGAAGGTGATCAGGAGTAGTCAGCATGCATTCACCAAAGGGGAATCATGCTTGACCAACCTGAGAGCCTTCTCTGATGGGACAACTGGCTGGATAGATAAAGAGAGAGCAGTGGATGCTGTCTACCTGAACTTCAGCGAGGCTTTTGACACTGTCTCCCATCACATCCTTGTAGGTAAACTCAGGAAGTGTGGGTTGGATGAGAGGACAGTGAGTTGGATTGAGAACTGGCTGAATGGCAGAGCTCAGAGGGTTGTGGTCAGTGGCACAGAGTCTAGTTGGAGGCCTGTAGCTAGCGGTGTCCCCCAGGGGTCAGTCCTGGGTCCCGTCTTGTTGAACTTATTCATCAATGACCTGGAGGAAGGGACAGACTGCACTCTCAGCAAGTTTGCTGATGATACAAAACTGAGGGGAGTGGCTGACACACCAGAAGGCTGTGCTGCCATCCAGAGGGACCTGGACAGGCTGGAGAGTTGGGCGGAGAGGAACCTCCTGAAGTTCAAGAAGAGGCAAGTGCAGGGTCCTGCACCGAGGGAGAAATAACCCCAGGCACCAGTACAGGCTGGGGGTTGACCTGCTGGAAAGCAGCTCTGCCAAGAAGGCCCTGGGAGTGCTGGTGGGCAACAAGTGAAGCATGAGGCAGCAATGTGCCCTTGTGGCCAAGAAGGCCCATGGTCTCCTGGGGTGCATGAGGCAGAGTGTTGCCAGCAGGTGGAGGGAGGTGATCCTGCCCCTCTCCTCAGCCCTGGGCAGGCCTCACCTGGAGTCCTGTGTCCAGTTCTGGGCTCCCCAGTACAAGAGAGACATGGAGCTCCTGGAGCGAGTCCAGCAGAGGGCTACCAAGATGATTAGAGGGCTGGAGCACCTCTCCTATGAAGAAAGACTGCAAGAGCTGGGCCTGTTCAGCCTGGAGAAGAGAAGATTGAGAGGCGATCTCATAAACGTGTACAAGTATCTGAAGGGGGAGTGTCAAGAGGATGAGGCCAGTCTCTTCTCCGTGGTGCCCAGTGACAGGACAAGAGGCAACGGGCAGAAACTGAAACACAGGAAGTTCCACCTTAAACCTGAGGAAAAACTTCTTCACTGTGAGGGTGACAGAGCACTGGAACAGGTTGCCCAGAGAGGTAGTGGAGTCTCCTTCGCTGGAGATATTCAAAACCCGTCCGCATGCGATCCTGGGCAATGTGCTCTAGAGGTCCCTGCTTGAGCAGGGGGGTTGGACTAGATGATCTGCTGAGGTCCCTTCCAACCTCAACCATTCTGGGATTCTGAGAAATGGAAACGAGTTCAGTGGAGGGCTACCACGATAGTCAGGGGCTGGAGCACTTGACCTGAAGGAGAGGCTGAGAGACTGGAGCTTGTTCAGCCTGAGAAAAGGCAGTTTCTGAGGGGACCTAGCAGGAGCCTGCCTGTATCAACAGAGATATTAGCAAAAAGACAGAGCCAGGCTCTTCAGTGGTAGATGGTGGCAGAACGAGAGACAATGGGTACTAATTGAAACAAGAGAGATTCACATTCAATATAAAGAAATACTTTTTTCCTATGTGAACAGTCAGGTAGTGGAGCAGGTGTCCCAGCGAGGTTGTGCAGTCTCCATTCTTGCAGGTTTTCAAGATCCAACTGGGTAAAGCCCTGAACAACCTGGTCTGACCTCAGAGGTGACCATGCTTTGAACAGGAGGTTGGACTAGAAACCTCCTGAGGTCTCTTTCAGCCTGAATTATCCTGTGATTCTATGAAATTATGATTCTACGCTAATAGTGACAACACCTCCTTTCCCTCAGTGGCATGGATTTCATTATTTTTTTCTGTCCTCCTGACTTTAGACTAATCACTGTAGTTTTTCAAGGTAACATATTTTGATGTGTATCTTTGTCTGAATGGTGATTACTTTTACTGTCCTAACTTTTGAGCTAGCAATCTTGAAGCCTTGCTATGTAGTACTGCCAATATCAAGTTGAATTGCTGTGTCCAGGTACAGTAGTGGTCCCTGTTGCTGAAGTCCACTGGCTTAGGTAGGAGGCACTGTCCTCTGCTTTTGTAAGACAAGGCAGAGATCCAGCAATTGAAGCTCCAGGCCCAGCACTGAATACTGCTCCAGCAGTGTGAACCTGCTGCTTGTAGACACCCCTTGCAACTATTGTTGGCTTTTCCAGTTCCGCAGGAAGACACATAATCAGGGACTACCTACCATAAAGACCCTTTTCAGGAGGCCTTTGGGACTGCAGAACTTTTGTTAATACAGATTGGGAGTGTGTGCTGACTTTCCAGCTCTGGCGAGGGTCCTGTGCCCTGTGCAGGGGAAGGATACTTCTCCAGTGAGAGCTTTCCCTGCTCGAGCTCGCGAGCTATGCTGTCCTTAGTGAGTTGGCAAAACTCACCCTGGAAGAAATGCATACATATGTTATGTTTCAACTTCTGTACACATTTCCCTCCAATACAGAACCATGTCAGCCATAGGTTATTCATAGGCTGAGAGTAAATTCCTTTTCCTGTCATGCTGATCTGCTTGAATTATATGAAAATAACAGCAATTACCTTTTAGACTATTGTTCATTTCATTTATTTCAGCTGCCCATTTCCCATTCTTTATAGGGCAACTAACAACATGTTTTTATCAGACAGCCTTTAAGAACTGGAATTCACAGTATGCAAAATAGTGTGTTCTCTTTACATTGTTTCCCACTTCTCAGAAGGCAGTGCAGCACACATTTCGTACAGTACTTGCTATACTTTCTTCCTTTCATAGTCTTACTGCCGTGTGCATGGGATTAGTTTCTAAAACATAATTATTTGGCAAACAGATAATGGGCTGTTGCATCACTGATGCAGATTGTTAACATTGTTCTTTGAATTCATGAGGTTTGTGACTAGGTTCACTTTTGATGATGATTTCCTGTTACACCAAGCAATTTGATGAAATCAGATACATGGAAGTCTGCATCTACTTGCATAAGAAATAAGCTGCAAGGACACAAGAATTTCCTGATCATTCAGTGCACCAAGAACTAATGCTTGCTGTGAAATTGCATTTCAAATTTTAATCGTGTTTTAGATTCGTTTTTTTTAATATAATGGTTTGGGACCATTAAGTTTTCTCCCTGCAGGCATGATGCTCCCCAAGCCAGGACCACAGGGCAGCGCGGGACAGCATCCCTGTGCCTGGTCGCGTGCAAGCCCGTGCACAGCCTGGAAGTGGTCCCCAGTGGCTCAGCACTGCAGCGAAAATACAACCTGCTCCCCACAGGCCTGAGCCAGTAACCCTGCGAATCCTCCTTCTGCATGGACTTTTTGTCTTGTTGAGGCAAAAGCTCAAGGACCTCTGTTCTGCTCTTCCGTGGGCAGCATGAACAAGCATTTTGTCCCCAGATAGCCTGGAGAAGTGTTTTGTAGAGCTGCGATCCTCTGTTCTTCTCCATTGCAGCCCCCCCAGACCCGCAGCTCTTCACTTTTCCACACTGCTGGGTATGGTTTGACAGAGCTGCCCAGCTTAGTGACACTAAAGTCATCTCCTGAACACCAGAAGACTAGGCTTACTAAGTGCAGCCAGGCTTTACAGAAATCTTAACAAAAAGCTATCTTCAAAGAGAAGAATGGCAGAAAATCATTAACAAATGTCATGACAGCAAATATATTTAACCGTGAACTTTGCTTGTATGTGACTCTTTTTGGGCCAGAGGGAGGATAGGAAGGAAGAATATTGCAAGATGTCTTAATAAATTGTCTTGACATTAAAAGACTTTTGCTGTGGAATTTAATCCCATTGTCTTTGGATCCATGGGGGTCTTATAAATAAGGAGAAGCTACTGTACATTTTTCCATAGAAAATCTGAATTTATTTAGGCTAGCATATAAAGAAAATTACAGCTCTGCTCAGTTTCTTGCATTTTAGAAGAGAAAGACTTAAGGCGATTACTGCTACCTGTACTTTACAGTACCTTCCTCACAGTGAACGCAGTTCATCCCCATACAGCAGATTGCACAAAGCCTGCGGGACGCTTGCGGACAGTCTGTACTGTGGCACGAGTTTCTGAAATGAGATCCAAACTTGGAAAAGGATCATTTTACAGACATGAATTTGCCCACTGTGTTCCCTTCACCTTTTCCCTCCCTGTCACCTCAGCTCTTTTGATGTTTGTTTATTTTCTGTGGCTTCCTGCTTGTCGAATGCCTAGCCATGACTTCTTGTATTGTACTAATAGTCTGTAGGATTTCCAGGTGGTGTCTCATCCAAGTGCTAGACAGGATTCACACTGCTTACCTCTTATGGACAAGTCTACAAATGCCCAAACATGGTAATATTGTGCTAGAAAGCACAAAGTAATTTTAATTATATTACTTGGTTTGGTCTTCCTTGATGGTAACTGCAGGAGAAAGCAACTTTCTTAGGGAGAGATTCTAATCCAGCTGAAGTTATTAAGCATTATTAAGTGAGTTTTGGGGAAATTCTGTATCACTTCCTTTTCTGCACCACAGGATAGATCTTTTGTACACTACCAAGACCAGTATTATGATCTGTGCTGTATGAGATTTCTAAATACATAAAATCCATAATTTTTATATTTTTTCCTTTGCTTTTTAATGCAATGAAATGGGGCTATGGTATTTTGGACACCAATCCAATTATCTTCGGTATCTAATAAAACTCAGCGTCACTTAGCTTTTTAAAAAGATAGAGGTTTATTCATGGCTCCTTTTGTGCTCCTGATATTAAAGTGCTTGTAGCCTCTCATTTCAAACAGTTTTTCATAGTAATATGAAAGCAACTTTAGATGTGTTTTAGGCATCAGTCAAGAAGTACCCAAGGGATACAATTATCACTTACTATATTAAAATAAAAATAGAAGGTGTTGTAGCAAAAGTATGCCGAGATCAACAAGGATTCTAGAAAAGTAATTGCTTTAAATTTACTTTTTTTTTCTTACCAGAGATACTCACTAGATAATGTGAGGTTATCTTTCTACAGAGGTTTTATTCTTTCTTTTGGAGACATGACTAGCAAATATGAGATATCTTGGACCAAGAGAGATTTAAAATGTTGGAAGATTCAAGAGATCTTCCTTTAACAAATAACTTCTAATAAAACTAGATAATATGTCCAGCAGTGCACAGGGCACATAATGGTAGCCACTGCCATGAGACTCGTACAAGCTGCAATTCCAGTCCTGCATGAGTGCCAGGTACACAGATCCTGTAGCCCACATGGCACTGATTAAATCGTCAGGTCTAAAAATAAATAATATAGACAACATGATGGAAGAAAACCAGCTGAGGCATTGGCACTTGCTGGCAGTAGCTTTGTACATCAGAAACTGCTATAAATTTTCTGATTAGTGTTCATCCTTATCTTTTTCAATTAAGTCATTCTGTAAATTGTTACACAATTCCTTGCTGAAAGGATCCATGACCTGAGGGAGCTGCAGTACTTGCAGCATTGTTATGTTCCCTAATGTAGCCTCACCACAGCTAGTCACAAGACTTTTCACCTACCTTACATCAGGAATAACAGATTTACATATGAAAGACAAAGGTCTTAAATCAGCTTTCATGCCAGTGTTAAGCCATGACTAACTTCATTAGAGCCATGTATTCAGCCAGGGTAGTTTAGATAAAGCTCAGCCCAAAAAAATTCCTAATATTCGAGTCTCAGTATGCCTGATGAATCATAGCCATATTGGTTTTAGATTGGACACAGGTTTTCAACTGAAAAGTTGTTGATAGGTTAATGGATATTCTTTTTCCTTTATAGTTTGCTTCATGTTAAGAGTTGGAGAAAAAGTTCATGAGGGATGATTTGATTGCATGCTATTATTTTATAAAAGTAATACGGGCTACAGAATGCTTTAGCTGGGTAAGTGCACTGTGACCTCAGGTCAGATCCTCTCTACTCCCCACAGGCTGAAAGTGCAGTGAAACTACAGAAAACACACACACATGAAAAAAATTAAAAGGTATCTAGTTAGTTAGGTTAGACGGAACAAACTCAGTTTCCATGGTCTGCCAAAGAGAAGGCTCAGGGGAAACAAGATCACGAAATATAAATACCTTTAAAGGAAGAGGATTATTTGCATTACCAGAAAATGACAAAGCAAAAAGTAGCATCTTCAAAGTCAGGAACACAAAGTGCAGTGCAGTAATTAAGCAGTGAATGGAGGAGCACGGTGCCCATGAGGAACGGGCCAAGAGGGAAGAAAGAGGTCAGGAGAAGGGAAGACTTAACCAGTTGAAGAAAGAGATGATTACAAACATAATGAATTTAGTGTTCGGGAAGCTGTGAGATTAAGAGAAGGTGAGCACAGTATCCTTCCCCTCTCCCGAGAAGAACTCTTAGGCCTGCTCCTGCAAACTGGCCCACAGCAGTAAAACCTCATTGTCTTCAATGGTCTTCTATGTGCAGATACTAGTTGTTAAGGAAGAACTCAGACACAAAATCAGGGCCATCATGTGGCCACAGTGTCTTCTACTTTCACGCAAGTCTGCATCTTCTGATCCACCCTAATTGGGAAGAACCATTTGTGGTCTAATAAAATATTACACTCATCCCACACAGGCAGGAGAGCAGGAGCTCCTAATTCTGTCTCTAACATGCCACCTCTGCTTTGATAATGCTTAAGTTAGCAACAACAACAACAACAAAAGGTTAAAGAATCATCTAAAGTGTCACCGTGTGAAAAATATAATTTAAGCTCACTAATACATAAAGCAAAGACATACAGGAAACTGGTATTGGCGCTATTTTGAAACTTTGAATAGTACAATGACACATGGTGGTCTGCCCAAAGTCTTAAAAAAAAATGGGACGCCTGATTCCTAGAACACCTTTTTGATAAACGAAGGAAATGACCTGACTTGCCCAGCATTCAGAACACAGCATTCAGAGACAAAAAACTGAGGGCAAAGCAGGGGTGCCCCCTCGCAACGCAAATCAAACTGGAGACCAATAAAGTAGCTAGAGTAGGAAAGAAACTCAGGACTCTGCATCCATGTAAGTTCACCTCCTGCATGGATCAATCATTATCTCTTTAATTAATCTACAAACATAGCTTGTTGTCCAAGGAAGGAAGTAAGGGAAGTAAAAAAAAAAAGCCCTTCTTGGTACCCCAGGACCCCTCGAGCCTTGGCAGGGGACTCTGTTGGCCAGCAAGGCACTTACAGGGCTTCAACTCCCACAGCCCTGCTTCTGCAGTAGAAATCTCTTCAATCCATTCACAAAATAGGTTGTCTGTCTAGGAAGCTATGATGGAATTGCTTTCTTTTAACTTCCCACTCCTTTGTGAAAGCTAAAGGTTTTTTTACAGTGTGCTCCGTAAGACTATTTGATTCACTACAGCAAAGCTAGTCCTCCTGTTTTTAACGTCTTACATTTTAAGATTCATTCCAATGCTTTTCCCTTTATGGAGAAATATAGACATGCAAAAATGAATCTCTATCAAAAAAACTCAGAAAGAAGGAAGCAAGTTTTGAAACAAATAATGGAGATAGACAAATTACTATGTTTTAAGACAAAGAAGGATGTCTAGGTTAGTTGATAATATAGAATGACAGTCAGAATGACAGGCACAAGCCTGCAACTGCAGACATTCTTTCCCCCTCAAAGCAATGTGAAAGGTGAAGATGAGTCCATTCTCAAAATCCTTTTCACCTTAAAAGTATTGCTTATGCTTACTGGAAAATGGCTGCGGTCAAAACAAGACACCTTGGGAATATCAAAAGTTGAACTTCCGTTCAAGCAAGGATTATAAATTTTCAATACACATTCATTAAAAAAGGTTATTTTTGGAAATTCTTCAATTAAGTCATTTGTTCTAAAACAGACATAAGTTTAAAATATTGACATGAATTAAAATATGCACTTGCATTTTGACAAATAAAGAAAACTTTAAGAGATGGTAAATTACCATACTCAAAAACTATTTCTAGAAGAGCAATGCCTGATTAGTCCATAGTTTAATCAGGTAAACAGAGGACAACCAATTCTATAAATAATATTGAGTTTTATGTCAGTAAAAATTAGCAGGATGGGATCTTTATTGTCTCAATTGTTTTCAGATTAATTGGAATGCATAACAAAAGTCATCACACTCTGATATTTTGGTGCATGTCTCAGTGTTTCTTGGAAGGAGTCCAGTAGGTTGTCTGTTCGTAACTGACTTAGCGAATAGTGATTTGTCATTTGAAATGGTTCCTTATGAGCAATAAGGAGAGAGCATTTTTCCAAACAGTAAATGTCTGTTGATTTTTACTGAACTCATTTTCTTTTCTGTGCCCTTAAAAGAGATGCTACTGAGAATAAATTACTGAAAAAAAAATCCATGTGTGTTTACCAAAAAAATTTCCATTTTGAAGCTAAAAAGTGAAAACTGGCCCAGTATTTAACAGGCCTGTAGATACTATAGGTTATCTATATACAAATTATGTTACATTAATGGAAGCAGTTTTGCATAGGGGGCGAAACAGCCTGTGCTATGACAGAGCAAGAACTTACTAAAATCAAGAGAGCAAGTCATCTTTTTTTTCAAAGTGGAGCAGAGTTAATAAAGGGAAAGAGGCATAAAGGTAGATTTTAAGACTGAGTGAAATCAGGGCTTGATGTGGTGATGAGAATAATCCTTTACAGCCTTTCGGGCGCTCAGGCAGAATATCAACTCCTTTCCACACTGTCCCTTTAAAAAATGGTGCAGCATAAAAGACGAGGAAGACCCCGAAACCCTCACCTCCACCTTGCTGTGCTACAGGTCACTTATTGCAGCATGTTTTTACTGAAAATGTGAGCTCTGCCCCTCCTACTCGCATCGTAAAATCTGTGATTCAGCCCTTCCCTGGCCACTGGGTGCAGGATAGAGGCCACATGGTGGGAAGGAGCAGGAGCTTAGAAACTATGCTGGGTTTGCCGTTGCCTACTGACTTGGTCCATGCACCTCCGGGCTCAAAATGCTGCTTGTTCTGCTTTCTGTAACACCCCAAAGGCTGAACTCCCTCTGCCTAAGGGCACAGTTATGTTAGACTCGGTAGTTATTTATTTCCTGAACAAATTTCCTGATTGGTTGATATGATCATTTGCAAGATTTATTCTCGATTTAGTATTTTTATAATAGCTATCCCATTTTTTTTTTCTGACCATTCCTTGTATCTTTATTGAGATTCTTGGGTTTTATATATTTAAGTCAGAAAGTAGTGATGGACATGTTTTTTTGTGATAATTTTTGTCTTGGACTATTTTTGACCACTGTTCAGATGAACTAGAATTTTAAAAAGGCACAAAAATTGCTTGTTAAAATTGTTCCCTCTGGTAAACAAAATGATCTTTTATCTGCTATCTACATAGGGAAAATGTTAAGTTGTTAAACTATGCTTTCTTTCAGAATTATTTACTGTACAATATTAATTGGAGTTAGTGAACTGACAGATTGTTCCTGGTCATCATGGGCCTGATTTTCAAAGGTATTTGGTGCCTAATAATGCAGTTATTTACCTTCTGGGAATTCAGAAATACTGCAGGAGGCCAGCTGCTTCCTTTCCATTGAAAGGAGCAGGAATAAGATGCCTAGGTACTTCTGAAAAGCACTTTCCTGCATCCACCCATAGAAGAATATCTTTGTAAACATGACCAGATATTTTTTAGATTTCAGATTCAGCTGATGTTGTTCTTGTCCATTTGGGGTTTTGTTCATAAATTGAAAGATAAAGAATTTTTTTCTGCTGTTTCAACTCATTTTCTCAGCTCTAGGTGAAGTAACCCAAGTGAAGAAAATACACTGTTTGCATGTCACTGCTAAAACTTCCACCAAAAGTACTTCAGGAAAAAGTCTTCTGTACAGAAGAAACAGAAAATTCTCATAAGTTAAACAAGAAAAAGCACTTGTTCCATTGTAAAGACTTATACAAAGCAATATATAGTATCAGAATAAAATGATTTCACTCAGGTTGATCATAGTGATACAGAAGATGCTTTTCCCATTGAAAAAAAAAGCACTTTTCAACTCATGAATATCTGAGAAAAGCTCATTCCTGTAGCATATTTTTTTATTTTACTAATCATAGTAAATATAGGCCTTATAATTGGCTATCACTGCTTAAAATTTAAATAATATTTTTATAGCAAAGTATACTAATTTTAAATCAAATTTAATCAAATCCCAATTTAAAGAAAAAAGGATGGCTTTTTAAAGTTGGCAAACACCAACGTAAAATCTGAGCAATTTATTTGCTCTGTCTTGAGTGCAATCTTGGAAAAACCTTTTGATCATATGTGCTAATGTCCACCAATCTGGAACATATCCAGTGATACGTCATCCTGAGTATATGATATTATGCACCAGACCCCAGTAATGTAGTTATAGATACATGGATAGTCACAGTAGCAATAATCCTTCAACACCAGCTCTTATTATCTCAAGCAATAAAGGACATGACAACAGAGGCAGCTGCTTAGACTACTACAGAAGGAAGCAAAATGCTCAGTGACTGAACATTAGTGATGGTGAGGGAGCGCGTATCTTTTATTTAGCTTGGTGCAGCAAGAGCTGTAGACAGCTAGCTGCCCGTCAGCTCTGCAGGTGAAAACGCAGAAGATGGAGTGCAGTCTCAGGGCTGTTGGGTTTTATGAAGGCAGTGGGACGAGCAGAAGGGGTGGGCACCCCACCACCTTCAAACACTGGTCCAGGCCTTCAGCCCATTTCTCCTTCTTCTGCGGGTGAGGCCGCGGTGTTAACAAGGAGTGCGCGAATCTGAGCAGACCGGAGTCAGTACTGTCATAGGTGCTCCAACACAACTTGAAATGTATTTGGATTTTACAATTTTTCAGTGTGCTTTTACTGTCCTAAGTTTTTTTAAATGTCTCGCCTAAGATTTTTATCACTCTTTTCATAAACAAATACTCATTATAAGGACCATTTTGTCCATTCAAGTTCTGAATCAGAGGAGCAGCTAACATTTTTAAGACTTTAACATCCAGATACACAAGCTACTTAATATCATTTAGATAATGTGTTGGGGCTGAACATAAGTGATAATAAACTCCTGTGGATTCATTATGATGACTCAGAGAAAGAATATTACATTATAAATTCTAGGTAATCTGTTGCTATTTGGAGTGGTCTTGCTATGAAAAATAGCTACCTTAAAAGTTGCTCTTTTGGGCTAAAAAAGTTGTTTGAATTCTTAAAGACAAAGATTACTGAAATGCAGTGAAAAGTCCTCTAAAAGGCTTAAAAATGGGAACAGAAGGAGAAAAAGAGAAAGAAAGGAGATTTTTTTTTAACATGCAAGTTACTTTTTTGCATCCTGTCATAAGAACCTTGTTATCACTTGATTTGGGGTTGCTAGTTAGTAAAACATCCCCCAGGACGTGGACTGTTGTAGGTTTGTCATGTCCAGTCAATTCCGTGTTATCATAACAAACTGACTTTTTTATTTTACCATAACGCATATAGTCAAAGCACGAATGTGCTCATAGCAAAAAATCTGTTTTCTGCAACATACTGGTGCAATCTTCTCAGTCACAAGGAGTTCACTGGGTCATCCCTACAAAGTGCAAAGGAAAAGATCTATTTGCTGCCGCTTTCCCCCACTCCCTCCCAAATACACACAACAACTATTCTGATAATACCTCAGTATACAATAATGTCTTCCATGCCGTATTTTCCAGCTTCTATTGCCAGGTTTCCTAACAGCAGGTTGTAATTGGAATCTGACTGTGAAATAAACAGGTACAAAATGACTGACAATTCCCAAAGATGCAAAAATACGTACATTTTTAACCTCATGCTGTTAAAAGATTTCCTGGACTGATTCTACAAAGTATTGTCTTTACCTGAAGCTGAAGAAACACTTCAAAAGACTGGGCCCTTTGGGTTTTTTAACACATTCTACCAGAATTAGAAGCTTATAAAATAAGTTGTGGTATTGTTGCACGTGGGATTTCTTTGAACAGAGCCAAAGAAACAGCATTTGTACCATAATTACCTAATACTCCTCCTATACTCTTTCTATAAATTATTTGCCCTAACATAATTTTATTTGAGGATAGGGCTGATGTTAATATGATATTACAGTCTGCATCTTTCTCACATCAGACTCACATAATTAAAAAAACCAAACAAACAACTGTGTTTTACTGTAAATACCTTACACTGATTCTATAACTAGAAGTTGTCAACTATACCAGTTACATATGATGGAGAAGTAAGAAAAATAACTTTATTTGCTATTCCCATTCATTCAAGAGATATAAATAAGCTGAAAGATTTCATAACATTCACTATGTACATTGTACATAAAATGCACTTATACTTGTTTTATTACCATATGTTTCTGTATATGTTTTCAGTTGTGTGGGTTTTGTACACATGCGACAAACTAAAGCTGTTCAACCTCTTTATCTCCACGTTTCATTTCAAAAGATAAAAATTCCCAGGTCACACCAGGACTGGGACTCTTGGGGGAATTAAGGGTGGAGGTGAGCTGCACTTCCAAATTGAGAAAAGCAATTACAAACTGAATGGTTAAGGCTTTTTGCAGTCAATGCTGCCAAACACTTCCCATTAGAAACTCTTCATTTCAGTCATTCATAACTCTTCCAGAATTTAACTGTTGGGGCTGAAATTTTCCACGCCTGGTTTCCAAAAGAACGTCAGCATAAACTGTCCAGTTGTTTCCAATAATAAAGTCAGCAGAAAATACATTATTTGCCAATCGTACCAGTGATCACTACAACAGTTTTGTCAATAATCTCTGGCAGGATGATGACGTGAGGCAAGGAAGGGAAATTCGGCATTGTATAGTCCGTGTGTGATGGATATGCCTTTTGTTGTGCATCTACGTGTGTGGAGGAGTATAAAGCTCAAATGTAGCCAAGTTATAAATTATTGAGAAAAATATCTGATTGCATATGCATGGCAGAGGTTGATAAAAAGTATTTCCAAGGATTCTGTCCATGCCAAGCATATTTTCTTTCTGACCCTAGGAAAAAAGAGGCTAAAGCAAGGCGTTTCCTGTAATTGCTGTTCCCAGATGCGCTGACGTGGGAACCCCAGACGAAGGCAAGACTGAGGTTACAGAAGATGGCTGGGCAGATCTAACCACCCCATGCGGGCACAAAAGGCAAGGAGGGAGAAATCAACCTCCTTTCAAGACAATTTAAGTAGCTAACCTCACAAAACCACCTCCCCCCACCAAACTATTACTCTTTACTGATGGATGCATTAGTAGGGAATTCACAAGCACAACAGAGGTCCAGCTTCAGAAGGCAAACGACGCAGTGCCATAAGCTGGTCTGAGCTTCTCTGTTTTTCCCATGGAAATCCTTGAAGGTTTTCAGCAAGTGGCCTATTGTGAAGCCCATTACTAAAATCCTGAAAATGATCAAGGCACTAGAAAACAATTTCCTATCTAACTCCAGGTGGAATGCACATAATACTCGAGAAAAAGAACTGCAGGGAAATAAAGATTGATTTCAAAGTTAAGACAGCTGAATGCTGCCCTGGAGAACTGAATTCTGCCACTGACTAACAGAGCTGCGATGTTAGGCTGGGCGGGTCACTTAACAAAACTTCCCAGATTTTCAGCTCTTAGGCTTTCTTCATTTTCTAGGTTCTTGAATCAAGACCAAGCATTTGTCCTGCAGGATTGCTGAGCACTCACACTCACATCAATGAGGCTGCACTGTGAACAATAAGTTCAATACTCTTTTTGAAGTGTTCAGATAGTCTAATGATGAAAATGGAAGAAATGGTCATAAGGAAATAAATAACTCTGCATTAGAGCAGGCTTGCACAATGTGAAATAAATAAGGCATTGGACACTCACTGAACGTAAGGATAAAATCAAATATTGAATTAATTCATGGACCATCTATATGAAGCACATTTCTGTGCTAGGCATCTGACTTTAAAGAGTGTCAGCAGAGGAGGTCCATCAGCAAGGACAGAAGATCGGCTATGTTCTCATAATTAAAGACTGATCACAACGCACAAACCCAAAGGAAGCAAGTTAAAATTGTACAGGTTAAAATCAAGAAATACCAGAATTAAAGTTAACTGCTTGAATTTCAAAGCTTTGTGTTTTTTTTAACATTTCTTTCAACACATAATGTGAACATCTGCAAATAATAGCAAAATGCAGGATGGCTATGCTGAAAACTATAAATTTACGGCTTTAAATGCTCATATACTTTCCCGAGTAAAGAACGTCATTTAGACTATATGATTTTACAATATGTAAACATCATGCATTTACTCTTGAAACCTAGAAGAGACAAGAACAAGATCAACTTCACAACTCCTACTGAAATCAGGACTTTAATGTAAAGAAATGTAAACAAAACTTGGGATGACAGCAGTGACTTATTTTTAATTTTTTCCTGACAACTTTCTGGGGTTGATGTGCTTTAGGGCTGGAAAAAAATCCAACGACAAACAGTGCAAATCCCTCTTTGATGCAACTTCACAGCCCAGTCTTTCTCCTTAATCACATGCTCCATGAAGGCAGGGTGACGACAGAAAGAAGCTCATGCTATGCCTCTCTTTAGGTCGTCACTTTGGTTTGTCTAGCCTGGTAAATAAGATGACATGAGATGATCCATACTATTTAATTGTTCCAGTGTTTTCCAGAGTAGTTTTGGCCGGTGCCAGTTAGTCCTCTTCCAAGAAATGCACCTTTTGGAGGCCAGCATGTGCCTAGGACAATTCTCAGCAGAGAGCAGGGACAAGGTAAGCTCTGCCTCCACCCTGCACAGCCCCCCCAAAGCTGTATCAGCAGGTTTTGCCCCCTCAGGCCTCCCCCCCATGCCCCATGCCACAGCCCAGGGGACACGAGACATACCTTCAGCCTCACACTACAGAATCACTTCTCTAATAGGCTGCGGCGCAGCCCTCACATCATTTCAGACACTTTGACCTCAAAAAAGCGAATGCAGAACAGCTTTGGGTTAAGACTGTCGGGATAACGCATGGAGTTCAGGAGAGACCCAGGGCCAAAGGCTTTGCAGGATGGACATGGGCAGCCTGTGTCCCATGGCCGCAGGGCCCAGGGGTCTCTCTGGTCTCGTTTTGTTTAGCAGCACAGATGTAGCCCAACGAACTTGTCCCATACAAGGGACCAAACTACTTTGCTGAAAGCTTTCCAGTTCCTCTCCTCTAGTCCATCACTCTTACTCAGCAAGCTGACACCATTGGAGGCTCAGATCCTGCCTTCTCCTCAGCTCAAACTGTCAATAATTGATTCTGGATACAAGCCTTGAAGAATTTCATCCTTCTTGCCACCACAGCCTTCAACAAAAAGGAGGTTTCTGATAACTTTACCTGTCTTGAGTTCCAAGTAATCAGAAGATTCCTAGGACACTATGCACCCCAACGTGTCTGTCCTTGAAGGCCTGTTCTTAGAACAGGGATCTGAAACCCACACTTGAGAAATTAATCCTGTGACTTGAGATAAGAAGATTTCATACACTTCTGTCAGACTCTTTGAAAATTTTCCTTATCATCCATTACCATAAAGTTCTAAATAAGTTCTGTGCCATGTGGATGATATTCATGCACTACACTGGGCTCCGGACAATGCCTTATGCACTTCATAAACCCTTCTACTATGCGGATTTTAAGCGGCATGTGCAAGATAACCTGGTTATCTCAAAAACTGTAGTATAGTTTGGCCTTGCCAGCAGGGTTAACAGACAATTATTATCATGAAGCAAATTAGGCTACAGTGTATTTCTGACTTTAAAATAGAAAATGAGCCTTAACCATCACACTACATTTTTACATCACTTTTTTTTTTCCAAGATCTTCAAAGAACTTTTTAGATATTAAATTTCTCATCATAATTGATTGCATTAGAGCAATCGCATCTTTCGCCTCCTCTTCCAGGTAACATTTACTGAAGAAACAGAAATATGCTGAAAAAGAAACCAAATTATGTACAGGTCGATGGCAAGAAACGCACTCTAAATTTTGAAGTGTCAGTGAATTACTATTTTGAATTTGCTAATAAAATAAATTCTTTTTGATTATTTTCAGGTTAAATATATGCAATTAGTTTTCAAAGAGATTGCTATATTTATTAAGTATAGCAAGTTACTCAGTAGACTGTACTACTGCAATGCCTGAGGCCCCAAGAACGTGCAGTCGGCCTGGATTACTTACTGAAGGCTCAGTCCCGCAAGGTACTAAACAATTTCATTTTCATTTCAGTGGAAGACAAGAACATTTTGCATCCCTTAAGAATAAGCACATGAAAAAGAAAGCTCTAAACTAGCTGAGAAACAGCTACATGTTAAATTTTACATTTGTTTTTAATTAGAAAAGTTATTTCCAACAGAAATCAAGCAGCTATGCCAACAGAGCATTTGGCCCACTGATTCGAGAACTTCTTTCAGTTTCTGAGAAATTTCCCATTCAGAGATAGACTCACTTGTTTTACACTTTCCAATTTTCTTTTGTTTCTTAAGTTTCCTTTTCTGAGCCCCTACCACATTACTGTAAAGTATATTGTTGCAAGATACTATACCAACCAACTAATGTAATTCTACTCTATATGCATTCATTGACATATTTATCAGTGAACTAAAGAGAATTGTTAAGCATAATCCTGAAGTAATATGTTAAAAAAGATCTGTTATACGTTAAGTTCTTAGTAGAATTCTAGTCACTCTAGGAAGGAAAAAAAAATAACGCTACATATTAATAGCAAAGGTATTTGTTTTCTTTGGCTTTCTAACTCCAGCTGAAAAGTGTTTTCTTCTGCAAGTTTGTCTACATACTTGATCAGCATGGGTTACCTAATTTATACACCTCTGCCCTGCTGCGAGTGCCACTGTCTCCTCAGTTCTACAAGAAACATAGTTTCAACAACTGCATTTTCTGAAATAGTGATAATTAACACCTTGCCCCTGTCAGCTTCTGGGTCTGACTAGTGGCCAGCATTGGACCAACCAACCTCAGTGCTGAGTTGCACTTGCTGAAATAGTGTAAGGAAGAAGACATCAGCAGTAAGGGAAGAAAGTATTCAGGTGTCATTATTGCTAGAGCGCAAATCTCTGTATCAGAGTGGGTAAACCAAATATTTTGTCAAAAGTTCAGATTCAATGGGGCTGGATTTTATATGAGCAAAAAGTTACAAACGTCATAGGAGAGAAGAATGACCTTTATTTATCCCTTCTGCAAACAAGACTTCTGGAATTCTTTGAGAATTTGTATTGTTCAAAGCATTTTCATATGAAAACAGTTTTCTGTGCTCTCCAGATATTTTTTAAATCTGTAAGTCCCTCTACAATTTGGCATCTTGAACAGTCAGCGTTTCAGCAGTCATGCTGAGCCGTTAAAAGCAGGCTTTGGTACAGGTCTCCCTTGTGCTATACACAATACCTTAACTCACTCTGTGTTATAACTAAACTCTTTTTCTTTTAAGAGATAACAATGACAAACATTTTCTAAAAAAAAAGTTTATATTAAAAAATTGTTTTTCTTAAACTTTTAATTCCAATATCTTCTTCGAGACCATGTTTAGCACAGACATTCAAACTATATATTTAGTTCCCTGTATTTCTGTTTCTTTCTTAATCCATGTCTTAAAATTCTTCATCAAATCAAGAATACCTATTGACCCAGGAACAAAAATTACTAGGTCACTGGTGCTCTGTTTGCTTATCATTGGTCATTGGTCTTTTTTTTTCAATTCAGTTATCAGAGAAGGTTATTGAATATGAGAGAGTAAATAAAATCTGTTAAGAATGACTTAGACAAGTTAGTTGATCATATCAAATGTGCTGTCTGTCTTACTGTCTTGCTAGTTCTCACAAGCTGAAGAATATATCCTAATTGTGGGGGAAAAAATGGATTACTCCTGCTGCACCACTCATACAGACTGTAAATCTGCCATCTACCATGACCAGAAGGCGGGATGAGCCACACCGTTTCACAGTCAGAGTAAGAAAAATTGCATTGCAATCTAATCATTGTAATCACTGTAATTATCTAGCTCTAGAGCAGTATTGGGGAACTGGTCAACAAGCTCCCTTGGCTGTTAAAAAAAACAGCAGACTCTCTGACATAAGGTAAGGATGGCACCAGTTGTGCCATACGTTTTGCTTCATGCTTCTGGCTGTACCTGCGTGACACTGCTACCAGGAACTCAAGGCACAGAAACCAAATGCTCTGTAATGCAGGATCTACAGCCATTATGAGCGTAAGCTGCTCTCCTGGCTTCCAGTGCTTTGTTAGCAAAGACAAGACTAAGAATGAGTTTGTTATGAATTGAGAGGTAATTGCCAACACTCAACTGCCATTCCCTGAATTTCTGCAGAATATAATGTGCAATTTCTCTTTGCAGTGACATCCCCGTTTAGATAATTTCAGAACCATTCGTCTGCTAGAGTATGTATGTGTTGTATACACCTTTACTCAATCAGAAAACAGCTAATTTCTTTGCTTTGTCAATTATGTCAGCACAAAATATAATATGTTTATGCTTGTTCTTGTTAGCCAGTTTAAGAAAGTAGTTCCCTTTGACTGACTATACCACCTAGTTTCTGATGTTTTGCTGTGGACTACCTAATGATCAGTTCCTAAATTTCTGTAGAGTTGTGCATGTGGTTACTTGCAGATAGCACATGTATCCTCCACAGAGGGGCAGGGTATTGTTTATTCCTGTCTGTATATAACCAAACTGCAGAGTAAGCTATAATAGTATCAGTGCTTGATATTTATTCATTATTTCACATGCCAGTGATTACATGCATTGACTTGCAGCATGAATCACATAATGATGGGTTACATCTGTGATACGCTATCATATAAGCATGGCACAACAGTGGTAAGGGTAAAAATATAGGTACACATTACAAGGAATTTTATGGAAGATATAGTTGCCCACCGTAACTGAGAAGTGAGCTTCTTGCCCCAGGAGATCCTCTCAGCCATATATTCTTAGGACTGAAAATTCAGTTTCCTTTGGAACAAGGGAGCTGCCTTAGTAACTGTACAAAGCTCATTCATTACAACCTATAGGAGATAAAATGAGTTTAAGAGAGAGAAAATGCACCAGCTACTTCAAAAGAGCTGAAGGATCCAGGGACAGAAGGAACAGTTAGATGCTTTTTACAGCTGCAGTAGTGGATTCAAAACTTGGATCAACAATGAGCACAAACACATAAAAAATCAGAAATTATAACAGTCCTGAGTAAAGCTAAAAGTCTCTGTGGGCATCAGTGCAGCCTGATAACACTGCTTCCAAGCCTTGATTTTGGTCCTGTTTTAGCATGCTTCCATGCCATCTTTCGAGTAAGTCTGTAATTCTGGTATGAAGGTGCGTGCGCCAGTTAACTCATAGTTCTACATCATAAGATCATTTTTATCACTTAACAGGATAGAAATTCAATGTTGTTGCTGTTCACAGTGATGAATGCTCTCCTACTCAGAAACCAAGTTTCCTGAGAAGGCCAGGCCCCTGATGGGGGGGTCTGTCTACCTGCTGAGCAGAGCTACGCGGGCAAAGTCGCCTCGTGGAGACGTAGCACTGGCCAACAGAAGAGGTTGTTCTGTGAAAATGACAACATCTCCTCCCAGAGAAATTATTTTGTGTCCACGGAGGCATCTTATGACCATAATCGTATTGCGGCAGGGGGGCTGGTAGCGTCTTCAGGGGCAACTGAAACTTTAGAGCCCAGAGAGCAAAGGGAAGACAGTTCAGCACTCTCCGCCCTGCAGAGGTCTGGGGATTCAGGGTTTTGCTTTTTATGAGGGAGATGAAGACAGGAAGATCAGATAGACAGGAAAAGCAGATAATCCAGGAATTTCAACAATTAAATTGTCTTCAAAACTAGTTCTCCTACTGAGATGAAAGGAGCAGTTCACACATGGCCCAGCTGCAGCTTTACCAGTGCAGCTGTAGATTCAGGCATCCTCTCCAACAGGGATTTTATCATCTACATCTTCTCGAACTTGGTATAGCTTTAGATAAACACAGTTTCATGTTTAAGTAGTATCTACAAGATTTAAAGTTTTATTTCTTCCAGAAATTACATTTCTTCCAGACACTCTGCACTTCTATTCCTATAAAAAACTTCTCTTGAGCAGTTCAGATGCAGGTACCAAATAGTATCCTTGAGAGAAAGTGTCAGACCTTCACAAGATCTGAAGTACCCAAAAGCTGTAGTTTTTCTCAATGGTGTAAGAATCGGGAGGCAGGGGGAGGATGCATTTGCATTCCTAAAGCTGTGGGGTTCTGTCCCGGCACTCACAGGCTGTAAACCTGGAGTCTATCTCGCAAAACAATTGGAGATACTGGCAAGTGGAAGCTGTTACCAAGTTACTGGATTCTTGTTTTGTTGCAAAAACAACAAAACAAACAAAAGAACTAACAGTGAAAGCTACTGAAATGTATATGTTTACAGGTAAGATTTCTGTGTATTTTTTCCGTTCTGTTATCTGCATACATTCACCTTTTATGTTGTCGCTATATCATTCGCTGCATTTTTCCTCCTGTGCTTATTTTTAGTTGCCATAGGAACTTTCTTATTCCCTGTCAGCTGATGCAGTTATTTAATACTATTAATTGTATAAAAGGGTGTTGATGCTGAAGATGCTGAAAAAAAGCCTTAGGAAGGCAGAACACACAGCTCAGTTTACTCAGTCATTTATTCATTTATTTCTATCAACATTTAATTCAAAACGCTAGATACTGTAATAACAGCTGTTATCACATCAGCGTAATCCATAGATCTTTTCCCATCTTTTTTTTTGTCTGTTTCCCTCCCTCTACCAGAAATATATTCATTTGAAATAGCATCTTTTGTCTGTTTCATTTGTAGATTTATTCTTTCTCACTCCCCACATATCCTACTCTATTTTTTTTCTGAAAGAAAAAGTCTGATGTTAAAAGGAATGGGAGGGAAAAGAAATTTTGCCATCATATAAAAAAATATTCTCTGGAAAATACTGGGATCTGAGGGAGGGCTTTGGGCAAAGCCCAATTCTTCTTCTCTTAAATATAATAAGTTATTTTACAAATTATTTTTTCTATTAAATCCGTTGTGTGACCAGAAAGCAATAAAGAATGATTGGAACTGACTGAGAACTACAATAGCTTCCTTTATCCATATCAACTTCAAAATTTCCAGAATTTTTCCCAAGAATTGATAACATATTTGGAGAAAAGGCTTGATCAACCTATGAATTTGCATTTGAATTAGTATTATACAGCAATGCCAACATAAGGTAATTCCAGCCATTCTTCAGAAAAAAATTAGAAAAATTGCAGTAATGGGTACATTTCATGAAGGGTACTTTTCACTCATTTTATAAAAATAAATTCTTTTTTCCATTTCATATCACTGCTTTTCATGAAATCAAGGAAAACTGAGAGCTTGGAATAAAGAAACCAGCAAATAAACTAACATTTACAACTTTAGAAAATAATTCAATCCGTATGACTAAAATTATGCGAACTTCATCTAAGTTTTAACTCAAAGCACATGAAAGAAAAGATGAATCTCTTCCTTGACTTCCAGAGCCTTTAGATTAGTTCCACAATGTTCCCAATATGGTGTGTCTTCTTGCCAAGACAAGCGCTGGTAAGCGTTTTGGTCGCTACAACTCCATAGGCCCCAACATCTGAGGCAAATGGCCTTCAAAATGATCCTCGAAGCTCCTCCACAGAGAAGCCCCCCTGGCAGAAGTCCTTCCCTGCAGCCCCCCAAGCGAAGCAGCCCTCCGCCCCCGACAGGGTGTCCAGCCCCAGCCACGCCAGCAGCAGGGCAGTCACCGCTCCGACTTTGGTCTGCTGAAACGATTAATCCTAGGCCAAGTAGTTCTGCAAACGGCTACGCTGGTTTTGCTTGGGCCCAAATAAATGCAGACAGAATATTTCTGTGATGGCACATGCTTTTATTATTTTAACAAAAGCCAAATGTATTAAACATCTAACTTTCCATCTGAACAGGAAAAAATGAAGGTTTTAGAAATGTGATGTTTATTCTTTTAACTGTTTTGTTCTCTTAGAAAGGGTTTGAAAAAGCAACTTCTTTGGAAAGGAAAATGTACACGCACATAGAAGTAGTTTTTATTTATTAGAGCTATTCTTAGAAAAGATAATCCTGCAGATTACTTTAGGACTGTTTGGGAAAACCAAAGACTTTGGATATTATTTTATGACCACAGAAAAACTTTCTTAACTAGAATATATCTTTAATGTTTTTTCCAAAAATGAGTCTCCTCCTTAACGCAGTAATCAAATAGTTGCCATTTTTATAAAGAAGTTATTGTCCCCTATAACTGGTAATTTCCTATTTATTTTCAGCAATATACTGCAGTGTGATCTATATTGAAATACTGGAGTGTTAATTTATCAGTGCAAGCAAACTGAAGTTGAGAATAAATCCCAGCTTAATTTCATTGATACGCAATGAAACCTGTAATATCATATTTAATTTCAGGGAAATACAAAGGTAACATAGCACAGATCCAGCTTCCCTGACAAAACCACAGCGCAAAATCAGAAGCAGCAGTTCAGATAGGCAGATCACCTGCAGAGAAACTGAGGTGGACATTTGATTCCCATCCCCTCTTCACATAATTGATCAGGTCAGTCAACGCAGAGAGAACGGCAGGGATGCTGCTGGACCCAGGGCATAAAGGAGAGCTGGGTGGCACTGCAGTGAGGGCACCTGGGGAGAGCTGTCGGAGCTGAGCAGTTACAATAGGTGCACCTACCACAGCCACGTCCCCATGGGAAGGGACAGAAAGAAGGCAAAAGGGAGCCGAGTTCACTGAGTGAAAGCAGTGGGAGAAAAGCAAGCAGGAGAGTAAGCCCAAAGCACCACGAAAAATGGAAGGACACAAAGCGAAAGATCAAAATTACCTCTAGAAAGAAAATTGGAGTACTGCTGTTTCTCTTCTTTGTGTCGCCGCAGTGGAGAAGGGACAAGACTGACGTTTGCCTGCCTTGCCATGAGGTTTGCACTGAGAACGAGAATATTGTTTGCTTTCTCCATTGAGCAAACGCTGTGAGCAGTGACTTTGTAAGATTCAACAAAGGATAAAATGAGTTATGAGCACCGCCCTACTAAGATTGAGACTCTAATAACATTATGTGGACATCTGAGGATACCGTAGTACTTACCAGACCATGAGAATCAACATCACCCTCTCTAAGTTACACAAATGAAAGAAGGTTATTTAGCGTCCATCTGTTTTTTGTTCAACAGATAGTTGTTCTTCAAATGTTCACAATGGGGTTTTGATTGCTCTTAGCCGCTAGATACCAGGATTTTTCCTAGCCTACAACTGTCACCTTTCATGTCATCTGAGACCAAAATGAGGCATTCCCACTTTTTATACCTCTTTCATTAAGACAGCATGATTGCTTTGTTTATAGAACATTGACACTAGTGCAGCTCAGGGAATAAAAAATTAATAGATACTATCCAGCAGAGGGAGCACAATAACGAAAAATCTCTTTAGCTGTAAGGTGAAGGACTTCTCCCATCAAAATCCACAATATTTGGCAACCTGACTTTACAGTTTTAACATATGGAACGGAAAAGACAGAATTTAAATAAAAATAGTGAGATAGTAGAGAAGGATATCAAACAAATGAAAGTTACAAAATAATTGATTTTCTGTTATTATCGTTGATAACATAGCAAATGTAACTTGCTGCTGGAAAAATAAAGGTTTAATAAGAAAAGATCAAGGATAAAAATCTTAGGAAGAGGAATGATATTTATTTTAAAATTTTTATTTTAATGATTTTAATTTAAATAGACTGGCTGCTCTGGTTAAAAGATTCAAGTGCTACTTTCAGTTTGACTGTGCACTTCCTCTTGTTTTTAATGAAGTCATATATCACAGAAATAACTGATGTACTCATTCATTCGGTTTATGTGTAATTTTCAGAGTCCAATATGACAGAAATCTTACTAGACATGTTCTCTGTTCTGTGACTGTTACACTTTCTAATCTAATCATGCTCAAATAATTGTGAATTAAAAAAAGAAACAAGAACTAAACACCTATAAGAAACGATCATATAACTGAGAAAGAGTTCTTCACATTTTGACATGACTTATATGAAATACAGTAATTAAAAGAAACGAACTAATAGTTTAAAATTGGAGCCATCTTAAACGCAAACATTTCTCAGGGTGCATTTCATTAATGTATTTATACCACAAGATTTTTTTAATTAGGACATCTAAATTCTAAGCTCTGCCACCGACTGTTATTTGACCTTTGGCAATTCACAGTCTTTCTAAGAGAGTTTCTGTTATCTTTGTAATGAAAATCATATTGATTTTACAGCTGGGAAGAGTGTAACAGCACCTTTGCCTGCTGGTAGAAAGCACTGCTGAAATAAAAACATAATTTTAAAAGCAGAGAGAAGAAAGCACTGGATGTTCTGATCAGAAATGCTAACTACACCTAACTTGCGGAGCGTAGAATATATTTTGTTTAACTTTTACCTGTTTTCTAATCAAGAAGCAAAGCTTGATGAAGACTGATCAGTATTTTTCTGTTATGCAAACGGAAAGTTTTCCCCACGAACTGTCAGTAAGTTTAACAACTGAAACAAAACATCTATACTGCTAACCGTTGAAGATGCCCACATGCAGCAGACTGTTAGCTTTGTTACAAAATGTCCAAAGGAAATGAGGTTTATGTAGTCTTATTACCTATTCAGTTACGGTCGCCTCTTCTGCCCCTCTTCCTCAGTAATTTTTCAACCTGTTGGACAATTTCAACCAAACTGGGCAGAATAATGGAAGTCTAGGAGGTATTAAAGTTTTCTGACCACCAGATCTGACTTGAGATTGAATAAACTTTTATGAACAACTACTTCTTTTGCTAGTCTCCACTTTGACTGGTCATACTAAAAATAAGTCTGAAAGCAAGACATTTCTAGAAGTTTCTTACCCCTGTTGTAGACAGCGTCTTCACCCTAGCAGGACAAGCTGACCAACAGAAAGCAGAGGTATCATCTTGGGAAAAGGTCTGAAGAATTACTTAGACATACCAAAACTCAAACTGTTTAGCTTATATATTTGTGTATTTCCTAGTACTTCAAGAATATTTCATTCCATTAGTTAAACATAAATTCATTTATTTTTACATAACACTATATTAGTAATGTCATAAAGGTCACAAAAATTGGAAATATGTTATTAAATCCCTTTAGAATTAGGATGACTTTACTAAGGTTAAAAAAATTGTTGTAATCAAAACTGAATAACTTCATAAATTTCTTATTAGGAGTTTCTTATTGTTTATATTAAAGCATTCTCCCGATCCTCTAGATATATATAAAGCCAACAAATGAACTCATGGTTTTACTGCCATTTCTCCAATTAACAAATACCTTTCATTAGGCCAGGACAAATCCTTATTACCTCATGACAGCCAACAAAATTTCTAGTACAGGTAGGCTTCTTAAGGGCCAATTATTTTTTATGAATATGGTTGCCACTATCAAACCCTTTTGTGTGGTCAAGAGGTATGAATAGCGGCCAGTAAGTGGACAAGAGAATGAATCCCTGCCACACACGACACACAGTGCACACACATACACGCACATTCCCAGGGAAAGGGAATTACCTGTAACTCAGCCTTTCACTCATTTCGGCAGCAGCAGACAGCTGGACAATCAGCACCTGAAACCCACCTCGCCAGACAACACACGTACAGGTCCAAACCGATTTATTTCCCAGGCAAGCACATAATCCTACCTGTGAGAAGATACCTTATGTGAAATACTTGTGAGAAGAACCCGATGTGAGAAGGAGCTTAAAATTACTGTGGGAATTATCTGAGGGATCAGGGCTTCATCACTTCCACTGCTCACAAATGACAGTTTAATGCAAAGCTCTTTAGAACTTCAGGAGGCATAGGGAAAACACCCAAGTCGAAGGAAACTCTGAAATCCACAAACTTTAGAATATTTAGGCAGTCCGGAACACTCCTGAGGTCAGGAGACGTTGTAACAACAGACAAAACGAATAATAAGCTGGAATACAAGTTACCTCTTTGATGTTCTGTAAAGATTGTATCTGAGGTAGAAAACAGAGAATTAAGCAGTCTTTTGCCTGTACTACACATTAAGCAAGGCTAAAATTGCATTCCCCCATGACTGTGAAAAAGAACCACACCAATACAGTTCATTAGTGGTGTTTTGCAGAAGTTTCCACATCTGCATTTGGGTTTGCACCAGCGCAGGACATCAGTCTAAGTACAGCCGCACTAAAACACAGTACAAAACCCTGAGGCGCTGGACAAGACCTACGCTGGCTTTTGCAATTTGTCATTTTAATGCACATACTTCTAGGAATTACTGCTGCACAAACACATTGGTGTCTATAATGTGCATTATCACCGACAATTACATTTTAGTTTTTTTAAATATCCAGCCTTAAAGTTATTATTCTCATACTCAAGACCTGATGAAAATTTAAAGTCTTCAACTGTGAAGAATTAAGCCATTTAATCCAATTTTCTTTAAAATTTGCCTGTTACTTTTATAAGTCTCATTACGGTTCATGCAAATATGCATCATATATAATCAGATCAAGATATCATGTAGCATATCACAGTAGTTGAACTTATATTTTTAGAATACAATTTTATGTTATTATTAGTAAACCTGAAGACATCCCAGGGGACGAAACTAAGCCCACATTTACACTGCAAAAGTCTTCCTACATACCTATGTCATTTAAGGCACATGTGGGAGGTAGGAGAAATCACAGGCCCTAGTGTACATACCGTGCTGACACAACGGCTCTTCTGAGAGGGTGCTTTTTTTTTTTTTTCCTACGTGAGTCAGGTGGGTGAGATACTTTTGCCAAACATATGTCATGATGAGAGGTGGTGTAACTTCCTCCAAGATTTATTGCTTTTCTTCTCACAGCAAGCCCAGCAGCTCCGCTAGGAGTCTCTGCTGACACAGCCATTCCAGCAGCGCTGCAACGTGAGGCTCCGGGCTACAGAGCAGCCTCAAGGCTCATCCTTAAATCTCAGCTCTGCATTTCCTGGAGCATTTAGTTTCTGTCCTTCCCAGGGTTTTGCACCATGACCATCAATCAGGTATCTCAGTCCCTCCCACTTTAACATGGCATTGTCAGTATTTCTTGTGCAGTAACTCTCTCTCTTTTCTTGCAGCAGTTATATGATCTGTCCCAACGGCGTAAAAGAAATGCATATTAAAAAGAGAATATAAAACTATCTCTTGGAATTCCAACTGATTCAGTTTCAACAGGTATAGCAACAGTCACTTAAAAATCTTTACTATTTGGGAATGTCTGTTCAGTTGATATCAAGGTACATATCCAAGTTTCAAAGGTTTTGATTAGCCGCTAGAACGTACTATGGCTACTAAATTCCAGAGAAACATAAATTGGCAAATGCTTTGTGGCTAACGCTCTTACCATAAAATTCACACAAACCTGCTTTGTAAAACAAAATCTAGAAAAAAGCAAATTCTTACAGACAGATGAATGAAGAAAAACAATTTTTACCCACAGCCCATTATGGATGCACCAAACTGATACTCACTTATCTAGGTTAATGGCCATCATGAACCATCTGTTGCTATGAAACTGCTTCAGATCCATTGTGTCTAGTGAATGTAAGGAAATGTACCTGTAAAACCACTTTGAATACGTGCCTGATCTCCATTAGAGAACATGAATGCCCAGTATAGTGGTGATGGTTTTAAAACTACAAGAAAAATCTGACAGCATTCTTGCTTCCTATAACTATTTCCTTTAGAGCTTCTCAATTAGAACTTAACTGCTTCTTAAACATTGCATTTTTTCATGTGTTTTTCATACAAACACATGTTCTTAAGAGTTAGATCCTTGAGGAGATTTAAGTTCATCAAGAGCTTGATGTACAGAGGTTTCCAGGGTGCTAGGCCACTGCTGATCCTTTTTTTTGCATTACCATGAACTTTTGTCTTGCTAAAGACTCTGTGCTTTAGCATTTTTCAAGGAATTTGCTGTGGGTCACAGTAAAAACACTACCAGTACAAGGTCCTACTGAGCTAGCTTTAAGCATTCAGCTTCAGACAGCAGAAGCGATATGGTCTTGAAAGCCACAGCTTCTTGCTGATAAATTTTTAATGGACAGAGCTCCCCACTACTGAGGCTAGACTGCTTCCAGTACTTGACCAATCTTATTTAAAATTAACTTCAGATAACCCTGTACTGTGCTGAAATCTACAGGACAAGTATGTCTGCAGGAGCTTAGGTATCCAAGTCCAACATTTATACGCTAGTGAAACCTTCAAAATGTTTGCTCTGTTTTCACTTCATTAAATAAGTGGCTACATCTCTTCAGTGCATACATTTCTATTGTTACAGCCTTGCAAAGTCACCTAAATTCTAATGTCACTGAACGCAAACTCATGATAAATCTCATTGGTATTCTTAAACAGAGTGTTTCCTATTTCCTTTGCCTGCAGTCCCAGCTGAACCACCTTTCCCAACAGGAAAGGATACTCTATCATACTCTAAGAATACTTAGAGTAAGATATCTGTTTTCTAATTGCATCTTTTCCTGATTTGGAGCATAGTTTGTACCGAAGGTGCTCATCTGCCCTTACCTATGCTTTATGCAACATTGCTCATCCTTGCCCACTGAGTAGGCCCCGCAGCTATTTTGATGGCAGAAGAGCAGTGCACATCATACACATATATCCATGCTACATTTCTGGTCCTACTTCATATACATACATAACACAATCTAGGTGTTAGGTCTGGCAGTTCATGACTGTTTTGAGCTTATTATGAACATGCTAGACCTCATCATCTGAACATCTTTCCCTCCCTGAGCTGGTCTTGGGGAAAAAATTACGCCTGGGAGTGCGCTGTTGCTGCCAGAATAATTCATAAGTGGTTACTCTATTTCCTCATGGTTGCTCAGAGGAAGACTTCATGCACCAGTGTGAAAGCATGGGATACATGGGGCCCTCAGAAAAGATGTCTGTGATGAGAGAGCAAAAGAGAAGGAGGAGGTTTGAAGTAAGTCCCAGGCTATGTTAAGTGTCCTGGCAGCAACACTCAGTTCACGTGCCAAAGGTTTGGAACGGGTACAGCAGTCTCCCAGGGTCTGCAGCCGAGAAACCCAAGGAAAGCCAATGTTTCCCATAAGCCTGGTCCTAACGGCCTAACTCAGCAAATCTCAGGGGTGCTGGAGGCAGCTCACTGCTCAGCTCTGACTGCTGACCATGCCTTTCTTCCGGACCAAGCTCTCCTGAGCTCTAAGTGGCTACAAGGGAAAGAGGATCCAGGTAGCCGGCACGGTGCCCCGACTTGGGCGTTGTTGGGCTGAATTTGACCCAATTTCTTTGGTTGCGTTTTTCCCCAAAGAAGACTTTCCACAGCTGAACAGATCACATTATTTAAAAAGTAATATTCAAGAAATTGAATAAAATAAACTTTTTGAGACATTCTACAGTAGAAGTGCTACGCCCTAACCACATTACAAGAAATATACACAAACTGCATTGAAGTTATAATGCAAATTGTGAAAAATAAAAAATGTCTAGAATTAAACAAATAAATAAATTTAAAACTCTGTGGGGAGTACGTGTCTAAGAATTGTGATTAATAAGTCTGGAGTCAGCCTTCTAGACCCAGCCATTTAATTCTGGAGGATTCAGTCACAAAGAAAGAAGAGGGGATTAAGAAAGTTCTCTTTGAAATGTCTACACTTCATCCTTTTTCTTTTTTTTAATGGATTTCACATGATACACATAATTTTTGAAAACTAAAGTACTAGCTCCAATATTTCCAGTTAAATGAAATCTTTAAAACAGAAGGAATGATAATATAAAAATCAAAAACTATTATTTAGTATTCTGAATGCAATTAGGAAAATTTTATTCAATTGATTGCTGAAGTTCCCACATGAGTGATCTACAGTGATATCATTCACTGCAACAGTAACAGGTGCTGAAAAAGTGATTTTAAACAAATGAATTTTATCACATTATATGTTTCTCTCCTATTATAGCCAACTTTCTAAGTACTTCTGCTCAATTATCTAAATGAGGGTATATCAAAAAGTACTTTATTCCAACATATATTTCCATTTTTCATTATAAGAAGAACATAGGAGTAATAACATTGTTTACTCTCTTTTCTACAAAAGGATTTTCTCACTGCTTAAAGACAAGAATGAGATTGCATAAGAAGAGTACATGAAGCCTAACTTTTAAACTGTGGCTTACTACTAGAATAAAATATATAGTAGAGCTAGAAGGGAACTCTAGAAGACACCTAATCCATCCTCCTGCCTGCAGGAAGTAGTTATTCAAGTACTCTCTTCTTACAGATCTCCAATGGAGATGGAAACTCCAAAACCTCGCCAGGCAATCTATTCCCTATCCTCACCATTACAGTTGTCTGTAATTTCTAAAATAAATCTTTCTTGCTGTAATTTAAGCCCATTACTTCTTGTTCTATCAAACACAGCGAAGGAAAATAGATTATTCACTTCCTCCTTGGAGCAACCTCTTTTGTTATAATGTCTACTCTTTATCTTTTCTTTGCCAGACTAAACTAACATAATTTACTCAATTTTTCTTGTAGGTTATAATTTCTACACTTTTGATCTTTTTCGTCACTCTCCTCTGGACTGTCTCCAGCTCACTCACTGCTTTCTTAAAAGTGTGGCATCTATAAGTGAATATGGTATGCTAATGCAGTATAAAATCAAGATTTGCTAGTCCCAAATTTCATCTGATTATTTAAATAATTTTGAAGCTGATCATCTCACAGGAGAAGGATATCAAAGCTATCATTCTACTGCATAGTAACTGTCCTGCTGGCAACCAAAGAGTAATATTAATTAAAATGTAATTCAGTGAATATCAATCTAACAAGACTTTTTTCCTTTGGATTTGTGCCTTAAGCCTGATTGCCTTGATGTCTAAGGAAGGCACAAACTCTGATTCAAGTTTTCTGCAGTTGTAGTATTTATGTGGATTTTCAGGTGTCCTCTTAGAGAAAAACTCACATTAAGCCTTTCCCTCAGTGGGGTTTATCTGACTATACTTCCAAACTCATAAAAATAAGAGCAGGTAAGTTTCTGAGGTAACAGTCTCTGGATGAGATCTGGAGTAGATGGGGTAAGAAGCAGCAGGAGGAAACAACAGCTGAGCCAAGCACAGTTGGTACAGATTTAACCACTGATTCAGGAATAGGCCGTGATTTTACAGCTAGCTATGTTGTACCAGACAAAACAGCCTCCAGCATAAGCCTAACTCACCAGCTACTCTCACAAAACCTGTGGAAACTTAGTATCTGAGACCCCTCTGCTTGCGCATGGCTGAAATTGGCTAAATGCTCAAATGCTACTTTCAGGGGGTGGGGTGATACAGATGGGTGAACAGCATGATTTCATAAGCCTTTTTTCTTTAAGAGACCAGGCTAAATGGTTTCATCACTACTCTTGTGAGGTATATAAATAACACTTTATTACATACTATCTTGCTATATTGATTTTAGATCTCCTGCTTAATTAAAACATATTAAAGCTTTAAATGAAACATGCAGGTGAGAACACATCTACTCTGTTTCTTCTTTTCCATCCTCCCTCATTTGACTGTTCTACTCTTTTCCCAAGAGAAAAAAATCCATGCTTTTAGGAGTTGGATCCTGACATTCAACATACTGTCATTTATTTAATTTCTACAGTGATTTTAGAACTAAATTCCATAATACTTAGGTGGAGTCACTCAAGAATTACTTAGCATATTAACTACATGAGACACAAGGTCAGTCTATTTAAACATTCTCAGAGGTCTACTACTTACGTCACCAATGACAATACCAATTCCACAGCAAAGAGTTATGATTGTGATTCTAGGATTTCAGTCTTAAATAAATAAAAGGGTAGTGGTATTTGTATTTGCATAAATTTGAAGAACGTCTTTAGCAGACAACACTTTATACGATCACTATTTGTAGATGCACTTGTCTGGTATTTCAGGTTAGATTGAATACTTAAGATTTCAGGAACAATGGGGTAAAGCTTCAGCAATGCACTAGCTTTAAGAAGCTGCCTCAATCTATTGAGGAAGTGTCACATTTACTTATAGTTATTCTAATTAACAATAACCTTGTAGTAGGAGGTATTTACACTGTCTACTTTGAGTAACTGTCTTTGTTATTATGAACCACCTCTTCAAAGGAGTCTACTTTTTTTCCATAGGAAACCACAGGAACTTTGGAGGATATTTCTACCAGCAGCTACCCAACTTCAGGTACTTAATATGGCCTCTCTTTCTTTCTCTCATAGCTGAGTTAGATACTTACAGTACATAAAATGATCAGTGAAGGGTCGAGGAAGGGAGACAAAAAGAGAGAGGTATGAAATCTCATGAAAAGCCAGAGTGTGTGGAGCAAACGGTGACTGACCTGACAAATAAGCTAGAGCAAGACCCGAAAGGCAGCGGTGAAGACAGATTGGAGGCTGGAGTGGGTGGAAAGAGACAGACAGGATAAGGTGCAAAGAGGAAATCAGCTTGGTTTGGCTAGGTAAGAACAGAAATACGGACTGTGATGTTACAGGAGGAAACGGAAGTGATTGACAAGAAGATTGGAGCCAGGAGCTCCTAGGACAAGGATTTACTAAGCAAGGAGATTAGGGCCTAGATGAACAACCTGATAAATCAAATTAGGATTGGCTATTTGAGGAAGACGGGAATAGGGCACAGAGCCAGGGACAGGGATTAGAGGAGACAGACAAAAGATGGAAAGGGTGGGACAGATGAACACACAGTTGGTCCAAAAGAGTAGAAACAACATCTCAGCCCCAAGATTTATCTGTTGTCAGAAAATGTGTGCATCTCACCAAAACAAAAGCTGGCCTTGTGAGGATAACAGCCTACTGCTTCTAGCTATTCCAACAGATCCAGCTATCATTAAGTTTAGTGTACCCACACATGGCACAGCAAGGCAGAGCTTGTTTGCTAGGAGAATTTTCTTATTTTAATAGCTTTTAGTTGGACATGCAGTCAAAGTTTCTAGAGCTAAAAGCTGCCATTAGGTCCTCTAGCATGGTCTCACATTTAACAAATTCCACAGAATCTCTTGCAGATATGATAATTTATGTTTTGACATCTTGATTTGAAGATGTATCTACTACTTGGCAGTTACACAGATCAAAATTGATTACTCCGCTCCTATTTGAATTTGGCTTTACTTCTCAAATACGGGCACTTGGTATGCTTTTTTTTTCTACATACATAGTATTTTTCCTGATTAAATTATTTGCTCCGTGAAACCAGGTTGTTGTCTTAATAAAATGAATTCCTTAATGTAGACAGACAGTCGGCCAAGAAGATGCAAACTTACCTTCCACGACATTTTTTCTAGCTTTCAGATCTGTTTCTGGGAGTGGGACAAATTCCCAAAGTAGACAAGATAGTGCATAAAGAACCTGTGCAGCTTTGCTCAAATCATGCTAAAAAAAGTGTTTTGTGTTTTACTGAACTTATCTTTACATTGAGTGCATGTAATACAACTCAACAAAATGTGGGACAAATAATCAGTATTTATGTTTTACTGAATGTCATAGTGTAAACAGGATGTAATGTTCATTTATTACAAAACCCACGTTAAGGATATTGTAGAGCAACATTTTTCAAATTGTAATTAGTTAATGGCCACAGAAGAGGCAAGTGGCACATAAGCCTGTCACAGGTGCAAAACCAGATTATTGAATTCGCACAGTGAAAAAATATCCCTGCAAGCATAAAACCTGCTCTAACCTGTTATTATGGGGCACAGTGCTGCGATACTACACATTTTTGCTATTTGGCACCAGTTCTTGGAAGTTTCAAAGGCTCTTCAGAGATTCACCATCTCGGGTCAGTGTCAGTACCCTACTGGTACTGAATCCCTACGAACCTAAGATTTTTTGCCATAAGGCAAACATACCTAGTCTTATTATTTTCACATAGCTTGAACCTTATAGTTCACACCCCAAGACTGAATGAGACTCCCAAAACCGGAAGTTCCCTCCCTGTTTCACCTGTGGGGGCCGAAACATTCTTCAAGCACAACCACTAAGTCAGTGCTTCAGCAAAGGCGGCTGAAAACAAGATTGCTTAGCACCAGCTAGGATATGCTCCTGAGCTTGCCCTGGTGGCACGGTAATTAGGAAACTCCCCTGGAATGCAGCCATTCCCTGCTGACTTGCTTAGACAGCTTCCTGATCAGAGGCTTCTGTGAAGTCCACTCCCACTTCTCCTCCCACATTGTTAACAAAGCCTCAGCACCTAATGCTGGGCTGTGACTTCCTTCAGGGAAAAGGCATCCAAAATTAGGCAGAGGGATACAGATTGGAGCAACAAATAACTAGTTTTTATTATTTCAGTCTTGGACTAAGAGAGGATGGAAGCATATCTGTCATGACCTGACTCAGGAGGAGATCTCAGGAGGAAAGTGTAATTCCTATCCAGATGTCATGCTACTCCAAAAACAACTGATAAAAACCTACAGAATAGCATTTCCTTAAGTTTCATGTTTTTGCTAATTTCTTCCTCTACTCTTCATTCATGCAAAGTAAACATTAGTCAGTGGTGGATATCTGCTTATACCTCCTCCACATACCCATGGCACTTTTCCATTTTTCATCTGCAAGGTAAAGCCTTTAAGGCCTATCTCATCTGTGATGAAATATGGTGCTGATGGTTGCCCTAAGTGCCTAAAATGTGTCAGCCACAGCCCTCCGTTCTTTAATTTTTTTTCCTTCCTACAAGCAACCTGTGAGGGAAGAGGTGGAACCGGGCATTACACAAATAGGCCAGTTGAGATGAAGGACAGGAATATTGTTGAGAATGTTGAAGGGAATTTTGTTCAGAAAAACCTATATCCATGTTGCTCCATCAAACTTTATCTCTGCTCTCTCTCCTTTATCTAAAGTACCTCAGCACTTCTGACTCAATCTGTTGATGTTTCTGTCTATTCCTGAGAAGGGGCATAGGAATAGGAGGTCCAGAACTAACATATAAGGTTGTGTTTCTCTTTTCATATGCCAGTAAACAAATCCAACTGCCAGACAGAATGCATTATATAACAACAGTTTAGTCAGAATTTGTTTCTGATACTTGGTGCAGGTCTTGTACAACATTTGGAAGCACAGCATTCTGGAAGGTTTCCAACAACTGCCAATACCCTGTAGAACCAAAATGGCATAGTTGGATGAGTCGGTCAAAGATATTCATATTAGAAGCGGAATGGTTCCTACCCAAACATTTCCTAGGTATGTCTAATTGGAAATACATCTAATCTAAGTGGTTTTTTTTAGAATCTGTCGGCCAATTTGATGAAAAAATTCTGGAGATATTTAAAAAGAAAATGTTCTAAAGCGTAAATATGGCTCTTAGTAGAGCCAGTTTTTAGTAAAGACCAAATAATGGGAATTTGTTGTATTTAAATGGTAATACTGTCAGAGACTCATGTACAAAATATGAAGAGTTCACATATGCAGCTGGCAGTGCTGCCATGAGCTGGTGATTACAGCTATCTTAGTAAGGCTGAGACTGTGGAGGTCCCAACTGCAACAGCAATGCAAACTTAACCTTCAATTCACACTCAAACAGATGAGCAGAAACATCCAGGGAATGTAAGAGGGGGGATCCATCTCATCTAACCTGACATTTCTTCATCAATGGAGTCTAGAGAGTGATTCATCTGACTAAACATAGATGTCTGCTTTAGAATGAGTTAACTCACTTTCTGGACAATATTGACTGTTTTGACTAGATCCTCATTGAATGTGACTCCAGGCCTATCAGCTGCCTCTACCCTGCTCTAAAATGAGAGAAAGTCAATGAGTTTGACTGAAGGCTAGGGATATTCCAGGACATGATCAAGTGAACTAGTAGCTAATATAGACTACCTTCCAGTTCTCTTTGTAAGAGGAACTATTGATGATCCTACAGAGACATCACCATGGCAGAAATTACACTGAGATAACATGCCCAAAACAGGCGGTAAGTAAAAACAGAAAAAGAGGAGGTAGAAAGAAATGACAACGGTTTCTTTTAATCTCCAATTAGTTTTTTGTTTTTTTTTTTATAATGATATTTTATACTGTGCATATACATAATAGTCAGCACCATTTATGAGTATTAACCATGAATACACCAATTATTTTTATATAATCAAAGTCCTAGTATGTCAGGAAGATTATTTGTTTGATAGTTTTAAGATTGCATCATACACGCTAAACTATAACTTTAAAAAGATGCAGAAAAGATATCTTGAATTTTCAAAGATATTTAAATAGAAATTATTTTCTTAACTAAGTGAAAAAAAGACTAATCAGTTACAGCTCCTTTTGTAGAAGTATATTCTTGTGATCAGTGTTTAAGTGACACTACTAGACATGCTGAAAGGGTTAGGTTTTTTGGATCATGAAACCCCTTCTAAAATAAAACTGAACAGCCACATAATTTTTCTTACAGGGCATGATATAATTTAATCTAAATGTTTAAAATTGATAAATATTTTTTCTTTTCCCTTTGGAAAATCTAACTATTTTATGATATAAAGGGAGGCTATTTTTTAATCAAATTGATGAAGAAATGCTAAATATAAGACAAAATCCAAGTAATGCTTTCTAGATATCAAAGGTTAAAAATATGCTGGACATTTTTCTTTAAGATAAGGGTTGCGAGTATCCACTCCCTTACATTCGTCCCGTTACCTATACGCACAGAAGCTGGTGCCAAATCACAGATCCATACCTATTTTGCAAAATTGTGAATGATTATACAGGGAGAAAGAAAAGTCACATATTCCATTAAAATATATATTGTGGACATTAAATTTTTAGTGGGACATAAAATAGGTTCATACTACCTTCTTATAAAACACACAGAATTTGATCACAGTCATAAGGAGATAGCTAGCATTCTTCCAAGCACTGTGCTTAGAATTTAACAAAAAGATACTATTATGTCAGCTTTTCATTTCATATAACTCTTCTTGGAATGTATAGCTCTGAATATTGCACAAGATTCTGATTCCAGCAACACAGCATTTTCATATAGCTCTGCTAATGTTGAAGTTAAGCAAAATGTTTGGAACACGGGAATTAACACCAGTTAGAAGACAGTTATGATCCATCTCCAAATATGTGCCACTTGCAGTCATGTACACTAGCTAGTACATCTACAGACAAGTATGCATTAACTATTAAACAGATAAGAGACCCACAGAGGAAAACAGCAATTTGCAGTCATATATGGTATTATCCTGAAAGAACAGGGCCACTCCAAACCATTTTTCTTCCATCTCTTAACTTTTAGGACAACAGGAAGGAAAACGTCCCTCAGACTAATCCTGATTCATTATCCTTTTAGGTCTTTCAGGTTTTCAGTGGAGAAGCATGAATTCTCTGAATATAGAGCCACGCTTTTCAAAGTTCAATATTAAGAGCCAGATTCAGCAGGAGATTCAGGCAGATTTTAGGGTTCTGCATTAAAAACCACAGTCCTAAACTCAGCTGTCTTCTTTTGGCATTGAAACGTGGAGGTGCCTCACCTCTGACACTTGAGCTCTTTAATGTGCAGTGGCAAATTTAAATGGAAGAGCAGCAACTGTTGCCATCTGCTTCTCTCTGCCTTGCCCCTTTGAAGGACAGGTTGGAAGTGACCTCTGGAGATCATCTAGTCCAACCTCTCATTCAAAGCTCATCCACATACAGCAGGTTGCTCAGGGCCTTGTCCAATTGGGTTTTGCCTATCTCTTAAGGATAGAAATTCTACTATCTATGGACAACCTGTTCCAGTGATCATCTACCTTCAGAGTGAAAAGATTTTTCTGTACGTGTAATTAGAATTTCCAGTGTTGCAACTCATGTCAATTAACTTTTGTCCTATCACTATATACCTCCACGAAGAGTCTGGAACTCTTCTCTATATTCCCCTCCATTAAGTAGTTGCAGACAGTGGTAAGATTCCCCTGAAGCTTTCTCTTCTCCAAGCTGAACAAGCTCAGCTCTCTCAGCCTCCTCAGCATATGCTTCTAGGAGGATCGGCTCCATAATCTTCCAAGAGACTGAGGTTAGGCTGTTAAGCCTGCAGTTCCCTGGTTCTTTCTTGCCCTTCTTGAAGATGGTTATGACTTTTGTCTTTCTCCAGACTTCAGGGACTTCCCTGATCACCATGACCTGTCAAAGTTCATGGACAGCAGCTTCGCAATGACACAGGCCAGCTTCCTCAGCACCCTTGGACACATCCCACCTGGTCCCACGGACTTGTGTATGTCCTAAAAGCCTAAATGCTCAGTCTTTCTCTGCTGTGGGCACTGTTTCACTCCCACATACTTTGCTACTAGGCTCAGGCCTGAGGGAAAACATTACTAGCTAAAAAAATGCCAGAAAAAGGCATTGAGTATGTCACCCTTTTTCATGCCTTTTGTCTCTACGTCCACTGCCACATTAAGCACTTGACCCACATTTTGTGCCCTTCACTAGTTTCAACTGCCCCTGCAGCTTTAAACACCAGCTGTGCTTTGGCTTTCCCAGTCCCTCCCTGCAGGCTTCGGCAATGTCTCTGTAATCCACCAAGGTAGCTCGTCCCTGCTTCCACTTTTTGTATACTTCGCTTTTCTGTCTGAGCTCAGTCAAGACCTTCCTATTCATCAGTATTGGCCTTCTGCCACTTTGCTCAACTTTCTGCGATTTGGAATGGATCATTTCTGTGCTTTGAGGAAGCCATCCTGAAGATCAATAACCTGTCCTAGAACTCCTTGCTCTCCAGGGTAGTTTCCCATGGGATCCTGCCAAGTATATTCCTGAACAGGCCAAAATCTGCTCTCCAGAAGTTCTGAGTTGCAATTCGACTATTTATTTTGCTCACTTCTCTCAGGATTTTAAACTACAAGCTCTCATGGTCATTGCAGCCAAAGCCGCCCTCAACCTTCACTCCCCAACCAGTCTGACCTGGTTCCTGAGTAACAAGTCCAGCAGAGCACCTCTCCTAGTTGACTCATCAACCACCTGTGTCAAGAAATTGACATCAACACACTCCAGAAATCTCCTGATTTTTTTGCACTTAATCTATGCCTCAAGTGCTGCCATGTGTCTGAAACTCAGTCCCCTAGGATAAGGATTTGGATCGCTACTGCCTTGACAGCAGAAACCTCATTTGGCCTTCAAGATCTGACTATCACCTACCAAAGAGAATCCCAAGGAGAAGGCCTCCTTTAACACAGCTGTAGCACTGAGAAATTCTATGGCTCCAACGCAAAGGGTCCATAACGTATCCTCAGGAGAAATGTGACAGCAGCAGGAGGAGGCTAGAAACATACTGTGCTACCAAGGCCTGCTGCCACAGGTGCTACCTTCATCAACTCTAACACGGCTAGGAGTGGAGAGGGAGAATGAGACATTCTCAGCCTTTTAGGACTAACTATGGAGATAACCAGAGCAGTCCTATCCATGCTGAATAATGATTCACCGGCGTCAGAGGAACGCAAACTACTCTAGGACTGATTAGTGTCAAAGATGAAAAAGATAATATATGCTTGCAGCCACCTCAAATAGGCTTTTACCAGGTGAACCGGTGCATGAGATGACCAGCTGGTGCCACACCACTTCCCAGGGAGCCTCCCTGGTAATCTCATGTGCTGAAGAAGTCTTGATAGAGGGAGGGTGTGAGTTGCTTCCCCTGGGGAAGATTTTTAGAATGGCCTCTAACTGATTCAGTGACGAAGGCTTTTGCCAGTGCACAGCTCCTGCCCATTTACTGTGGCCTTAGGCTTCTGAATCTAGTAATGTCTTCATAACCTTCTGAGTTTGCAATTCTGCTGTTCAAGCTCCTGATCTTTTCTTGTTCTAAAATAATGACAGATTGAGCATTTATCAGAAATAGATCATCTTCTAAGGCAGTTAGGCTCCTCATTTGCATAGCAGAGGATAGGAGCCAGCCTTTACAAATTCTGCTGAGTGAAAAGTAGTCTTTGGAGAAGCCCTGTAAAGGCACATACACATCCTCAGCATTTAATAAACAGAAAACAACTTACTATCTATCTGAAATTAGTCCATCTCAGTAGCGTCACTGAGAGAAACTGGTGTGGCGCACTTCCTGCCTTATATCCTATGCAAAAGGGGAAAAATTCTCTGTTCTTGAGTAACAGGCCCTTCATATATCCTACACGGTGATTACAGATGTAGTCAATCACTTAAAATAGCATCTAGGTTTTATTTGCTGAAGGCTGTAACTTCCCAGGTGACTTATTAGAAACAGGAGGATGACAACTCTTCCTCCTGTTATCTTTCTTAAAAAAATCCATGACTCCTTGTCATATTTTAAGTGAAAGGACAGAGACACCAATCAGGACAGCATTCTAGGCTGTAAATCCCAAGTAAAATAGGAACCTGCTGATAACTTTATACAGCTCCAAGAACCTGTTTTGCAAAAGCCCTTTGTAGCTAGATTAAGCTGTCCTGCTCACTCCTGACTTTCACAGTTCCTATTCTGACAATTATCTTGCCCCCAGGGACAAGGTAGGTTAGACACCAAACTTAAAATGGTGGTGTCTCCTACTAAATGACTTACTACTTTAGAAAGCTCTTTCGAGCATTACAGCTAAGCTTCAAGAATATTTGGGGCAGGATAGCATATCTAAAGTTTTTCATCCACCAGTTGGATACTGTATAGCACTCATTCACTTTTTCATCTGGGTTCAGATTTTCCTTCTCCTTCAGACTAGAATTCCTATTCCTTTGGAAACCAGGTTGCTTTTCAAGTGCAGAATGTTCCCTTTGCTCTCTTCATTGACAAATACTATATACTGTGAATGTTAAAGGATACCAAATTTGGGGTTTGTAGTAAAAAGTAGGAATACAGTCTCTGTATGGCTCTCTTCCACTGAAAAACAAAGCCAGGTTCATGACAAAGGCCATTTTAAAATTCCATTTTTTCTCCTTAACCTCTTCAATCACTTTAAGTCAAGGTGCTATAATACCCGTCAAACTTCATCTAATCGCTAACCTTAACTGTCAATCAAAAAAAAATTTATTGCAGGAGCACTTAGATCCCCCAATCAGAATGTCAGATTGTACTAAGCATCATATGCCCCATATATAACAAATATAGTCTCTATCAGGAGGTGTTTGCATTCCTAAGCCATGCTGCTTGCATTATCTGCATGCACAACTTTATACATGAATAATCCTGTAATGGTAATGGGGATTTCAGAGATATAAAGTTAAGATATTTTTATTTTTAGATTTATTATATTTAGACATATTTATTTTTTCCTGAAAAGGAAAAAAACATATGTAAAAAAAGAGCATGGTATCAGTTAAAGAGTTAGCTCCATATACACTAATTAGCTGTTTCTGAATTTTATTCAGAATTATAAATAGACAAAAGTTTAAGAAACTATTAGAGATAAGAAAATTGAAGGGATTTTTACCATTTTAAGTGAAATAAAAAACTTAAAAGGATGTCAACTGCTTCTGAAGCATCACTGATTACATTTAAGAGAAAAACATAATATTCTCTGTCCAGTTCAGCCACAGCAATTCTGAAGCACCTGGCTCCTCTGATTTTACATGAAATGCTGAACTGGGAGTCGTTTTAGATGGAAACTGAAGTTGTGTGAAAGAGAAATTTAATTATAACACCAAGTTCTTTATATAGTGTTTCTCAATTCCCAGAAAAGTACAGCGGCTGGGCTGGAAGACTGTGAACTTTATCTTTGTAGCTAAAATCTGGAAATTTTACTTTTTAAAAGAAGGATAAACAAGTTATTCTGTTTTTTCATTTCCATTCCTGACTTTCCATATCATCTCCTCTAGCTCACATAATGAACATAGATTTTTACTTTTATAATTTCTTATTGTGCTAAATAAGGTTCTAAACTGAAGAACATGAATTTAGCTCATTTAGCCTGTCCCAAAGATTAACTGCACGCTGTATCTTCTTACTTCATATGCAGAGACATTTGACTTGTCATTCTGGAGCCTCCCAAAGCTTTCAAGCAATTCAAGCACCACTCCTGTGCTGGGACTATAACGCATGATGAGGAGTTGGGTTGTGCTGGTACACAATGGGGTTGTTCCGCGGAAGTCAAATCTCTAGTTGCTGAAGGAAGACACTGGAGAAGGTGAGGCTGATGTTGCTAGATTAACTCGGGCTCCCAGCCCAGCTCCTTTCCATCAGTGACACTTCCATTCTAAGCTGTTAAGAGCTCCCTCTCCTCTTGTTTCTCTAAAGTGTGGCATAGGCTTGATAGGATTGACATGGGGGGGGAAGGCTTTCAAATTGAAAATGAGCAGTTAAAGTCTATACTTAATTTTCAGTTGCTTAAGTTTACCTTTTAGACCATAAAGTCATAATTTAGGTTTAATTTCAATTTCAGTCTTCCCTCTGAACTTCTGGGGGAATCTTTAAGCTCCACACCGACATGCTGCAGCTCCAGCTCCAAAGGGTTGCAGAGAAGACGTGGGGGAAGGCGGAGCTGCAAAGGCTAAAACGTGTCAGAAACAAAGGCTGAGGCTTACCAGAAATTAAAATCCATGGGTCTACAGGAGGGTAGCAGTACTGAGAGTCAACGGGAGACAACCTAGCACTGAAATTCAATTTTAATCAGTATATGTTCATTGAAAACAGTAATCTTACCAAACTCAAGCCTGTGGTATGGGTCTTTTGTCTCATCTGTATGAAGAGGTAGGGGAAGGACAGCCACTCCAGCAACATCCTACATTTGCACTGCTTTAGATGTGAAACTCATTTCATATATGTATATGTCTTAAAACTTATGCCTAGAAAATAGATAGAAAAAATAGAAACGTATAAATATAGAAATGTACATACAGATGTTCCATGTTCCTTTCTTGTGTTTCTTAATGACTGAGAAGAGAAACTTACTTATAAATCCCAGTCTTTAACACATCCAGCAAACATGGCAGCTTCTCTTTAGGCTCAACTTCCCTCAACTCTGAGGACCACAGACTTCAAATTTTAGGTCTTCAGTAACAGTGCAACGTTCTGTGGTACACAGGCTGAAAGCTGGCAAGAGAAGGAAAACATAACAGGGCAGGTTTCCATAGCCAAAATGCTTTTTCTACCTAATTTCTGTATAGTCTATGTCCATCCCACAAGGACATGCTACATGTAAAATGAAAGTTAGTTTTCTATTTCTGTTTTCTTGTAAATACCACAAGATGACAGTTGTACCCCACCTGCCCTGAAAAAGAAATAAAAAGCATAGTTAACTATTCAGCCAGGTGCACCCCCGTTAAAATGCCTGTGGCAACTGGGCAAATTGAACTAGAGAAAAAATCTAGTAGAAGACACAACACCTCTCTCTCCTCTTTTCCTTATAAAGGAAAAAAAAATAAGGCAGGAAACAGCAGAATCACCTAATTGCCTTGGTTTCAGGTGTGTTGGACTTCTTAAATCAGTGCGCACAAAAAGGACGATGCTTTGTCTTGCTTCTGCTATCTGAACAGAGGAGCCTTAGAAGGTGGAAAACGAATAAAACATGAGCCTCGGGGATCTTCACAGCTGAGAATGACAGCAGTTGAGGCTTCCATGCAAAGGGAAAAGTAAAGGGAAATGGAGTGACGAGAGTTGCAGCCACCTTTCCTCTAAACAAGGACATGAAATGAAAGAACATGAAGCATAGAGGAATATAATGGAAAAAAAATGAGCTGAATAAAAAGCTAACAAAAGCAGGGGAGATACTGGAGTGCATCTGAAAAGACATACGTACTTTAGATTACAATTTAACTGCATACAGAGGATTAATGCAAATACAGCTTTGGCCACACCATTTGGTTCTTTGCAACATATCTGAATTACAAAGCTACGCTCCAACTCCTCCAGAGTCCAACAGCATAAAGACCTGTCCTATCCACCAGACTGCAAAACATATTTTTCTTTACACTGTTCTAATACGGTGATAAAGTTTGAACTCCCAAGTGCTCTTCTCTTCATTAGGAAAACTGATTTCTTCATTCCTACAGACAGATTAGTAAAGAGACAGCAAAAAAACAGCACGGATGACCACACATCAATAGAAAATACAACCTGTATGGTATGAAGATACCAAGAAATCTAGAAAGAGAAATGTCTCTAGTTACTTCACACAGAATTGATGCTATTGCAAATTCAAGGTCATAATTTTTACAATTGCAGCTCTAATTAAGTAAATTCAGGCCTTCATTTCTTAATAGCTTGCTGTTAAGTTTGTTATCTAGATTCTCAGACGATATAAGCATGGGTACCTCCACTGAAGACATTTGAGCTTATTTATTTACCTTCAGTCTCAGAAACTGTAGTTCATGCTGCCAAACAGCTAAATACATTCAGATTACATATGGTGAGGAATGGGTGCCCCGACTGGTTCTGTTTTCCGCAATAGGAAACTCCAGGTTACTTCTACGTTAGTAAACTAGCTAAGATGAGAGTAAAACTTTTAAGAATAAAATTTATTTATTCAAAAACCTGTGAATCAGCTGTTTCATTTTACAAAGAGGTGATGGATGAGCTCCGAAGAGGTACACAGACCTGTGACCACAGAGGTAGGCAGCAGCACAGAATCAGATATTGCAGATCTACACATCTGCAGTTCATGTCATGCTGTGAGTGCCCTGGACTACGAGAGCTAGTGCTACATCATGACACAGATACAGGCTGACACACTGACCATAGTTTTGTGTTCAGTTTAATCTGGTACTAAAAGAGGGAGCCCTGCCTTCCCCAAGCCATTTTTTTGTCCATCTTCTCTTGCACTGACACTTCCCTTCACACAGTGAATCTTGTTAGCTAACAATTCCATATAAAAGGTAACTTTGCCCTGTACATTTTCAGCTGGATTGGTCTTGATCAAGGTTGTGGCACAACTGCATGAATACTAATACCAACATGAAGGAAGAAGAGGATAAAGGTGGATGATACCCTCTTTTTCGGAAGCAGCACCAATTTAAGCTGTATTAAACTAATTGTGGAGCTATTTGTTCATAACTCATCACTAGCATTGGCTCCAAAACTTTGCATCTGAGGAAATGAGTTCCAGTCAGTTAGTGCATACCTGTAAAAATCCATTCTGCTGCAGAACCAAGTTACTATCGCTGTTTGGAAACTAGCTACTCAGACTATTACCAATTCACAGGTAACTAGTTTGGCAAGTCAGCTATTCTGTTAGATCAGCAATGTTATTAGATAAATTATTTACCTGCAGGTTTTCAAGATCAGGGACTCATGTGAAATCTTAAGCTGTTCCTAGAGGTAGATAGCACCCCAAGACCCACATTGGTCAAGGGGAGATACGGATACTGAATGTGCACTTGTTCACAACCCAGAGGTGATCCCATGGAACGACTGCCTCCTAGATTATATTATTTTCCAGATTTTGAGGAAACTTTTGAGAAGCTTTTACTCAAAACTTGTCCAAGCTTGGAATTGTCCGTTACATTTTTCTTCCCTGCTCAAAAGGCTTAAGGGCCTCCTAAACTGCATGGAATATTTTTCCCCAATTAATTTTATGGTTTGGGGTAAGCAGAATCTTAAGTTAATACACAAATTGGCAGAGACAATTCAAGAGCTACTTCCTATGGTAGCTAGTTTGTGTTTAATGAGATGTCATTACAGCAGGCTGTATAAATTGCTGGCTCTATTTTTATACGTTAATAAAATGTTTGCATAACTCCTGCTTCTCCTTTCATTACAATTAGGCAGGCAGAAGTTCAGACAACAAAACTTTATTTATTGTTCATGTCTCTAAGTTAAATAACCACTGCAAAGGATAACATGTTTTTAAAACAATGTAACACTGTGCAAATCACTGGTAAGTTGTACTGAAATTGCAGTGCACTTTTAAGAAGTGACTGAAATGTGAAGGAAGAATGCAAGTATCAGCTTCTTACAATTCGCCCATCTCTTCTCCGCACACCCTTATTTCTTGTGCAAATGATGCATCAAGGAATATAATGAGACTGTTGAGGATGATTATATTCTGAGATCAAACACTACAAATCTATATATGTCCAAACACTACAAATGTACATATGTCCAAACTGTATATCTTATATTTATATAAGTCTAGTCAGACAAAAGACTGCATTTTAGTATTAGTAATCCACTTCTCTCTTCCATTCTGCAGAAAATGCTAAAAAGTCTTTTTAAAGAGCTCAAAATATGAAGTATTTTAAAATATCAAAACCTTAGAAAAAAATTAATTGGCCACACTATTGCAGAATATAAATTCAACTGGTTTCTTTGCAAGAATCTTTATGTACTATCTTTGACTAGTGAATTGGCAGCAGCTTTGTCCAATTGACTTTCACAAGAACAAAGCACAATAAAGAGACCTATTTCTCAGCACTTGAGTCCTGACTACTATTATCATCCACAAGTTATTACACAGAATATGAGGACTCTGTTTTTGAGAGGTGATCCAACATTTTCTGAGTGCTACCACTTAAGTGCTGGACTCCAGTTCCAACAGCCTTACATGTAGACACACACCCCTTTTAGGAACTTGAGTTCAGGTCCAGAAAAAAGCTACAGGAGCTGTGACTTAAAGAGCTCCTGCTCCCTTACTGATATGTGAAGGGCATCAGCACAGGGAATGGCGCACACAGCAAGGCCTGCGCAGTGCTGCATTTGATAGTTTGCACTCAAAATGTGCCACCCTAGATAGCTGGCCTGCAGTGCCCTGTTCTCTTGTCACACCCAGGCACATGCACCTGCCTATTTACTACCTCCTTCTCAATGCTAGAGACACCTTTTCCAATAACTTTACTTGCATGTTACAAAGCTGTGTTTTTAAAGTTTAGGTGTTGCTACCCCTATTTAACATCAGCAGGCTTTAATAAAGCAATAATAAATTAAACCAAAATAAGTTTTGTTACTGGTGGCTTTGCTTTTGCTAAATTTTTTTTATGCGTTCCTAATAGCCAGTGAGCAGTACTTTAAGTTTCCTCTTTGGCCAGTGTAACAGTAAAGAACCTCCTTCATCAGCTAGGACAACCCATTTTCTAGATACCTGAACAGAAATCACAGAATCCCAGAATGGTTGAGGTTGGAAGGGACCTCAGCAGATCATCTAGTCCAACCTCCCTGCTCAAGCAGGGTCCTCTAGAGCACATTGCCCAGGACCGTATCCAGAGGGTTTTTGAACATCTCCAGGGAAGAAGACTCCACTACCTCTCTGGGCAACCTGTTCCAGTGCTCTGTCACCCTCACTGGAAAGAAGTTTTTCCTCAGGTTTAGGATGGAACTTCCTGTGGTTCAGTTTCTGCCCATTACCTCTTGTCCTGTCACTGGGCACCACGGAGAAGAGACTGGCCCCATCTTCTCAACACCCCCCCTTCAGATACTTGTGGACATTGATGAGATCGCCTCCCAATCTTCTCTTGTCCAGACTGAACAGGCCCAGCTCTTTCAGCCTTTCTTCATAGCAGAGATGCTCTAGTCCAGTGCTCCATCTTTGTAGCCGTCCACTGGACTCGCTCCAGGAGCTCCATGTCTCTCTTGTACTGGGGAGCCCAGAACTGGACACAGTACTCCAGGTGAGGCCTCCCCAGGGCTGAGCAGAGGGGCAGGATCACCTCCCTCCACCTGCTGGCAACACTCTGCCTCATGCACCCCAGGATCCCACTGGCCTTCTTGGCCACAAGGGCACATTGCTGCCTCACGCTTCACTTGTTGTCCACCAGGACTCCCAGGGCCTTCTCGGCAGAGCTGTCTTTGCAGCAGGTCAACCCCCAGCCTGTACTGGTGCCTGGGGTTGTTTCTCCCTCGGTGCAGGACCCTGCACTTGCCTCTTCTTGAACTTCAGGAGGTTCCTCTCCGCTCAGCTCTCCAGCCTGTCCAGGTCCCTCTGAACGGCAGCACAGTCTTCCGGTGTGTTAGCCTCTCCCCCCAGTTTTGTATCATCAGCAAACTTGCTGAGGGTGCACTCTATGCCTTCATCCAGGTCACCGATGAATACATCCAACAATAGTGGACCCAGGACTGACCCCTGGGGGACACCGCTAGCTACAGGCCTCCAACTAGACTCTGTGCCACTGACCACAACCCTCTGAGCTCTGCCATTCAGCCAGTTCTCAATCCACCTCACTGTCCACTTCATCCAACCCACACTTCCTGAGCTTACCTAGGAGGATGTGATGGGAGACAGTGTCAAAAGCCTTGCTGAAGTCCAGGTAGACAACATCCACTGCTCTGCCCTCATCTACTCAGTCAGTCATCCCATCATAGAAGGCTATCAGGTTGGTGGCATGGAGAGCTGTGACCTTGACATATGCATGATGGATTTTTAGAAGGCCAGCAGCTGCCTAGTGTATTGTTGAATGTTGTTTTGTCAGGGAAAGATTTCTTGAACTACCTAAAAGGCCAGCCAAAACACTGCCATTTTCTCCTTCAAAAATTTGCAAACATCACATCCCCTCACTTTCTGTGAAAAGATCTTGAGAAATACTGAAGTTACTTCAAGTACTTGTTTGAAAACTGCCTCTGTTTCCCTCCACCTGGCACTGAACCACTACAGTGATGCAGAACAGCCCAGGCATTACCACTGGGTGCTTCATGCAACCTGTCATTGAAATCAGCAAAAGCAAACAGGAAAGTCTTCCTTTCTGCACCTTTCCCAGGACCAAAATAGCACCAAAAAGTAGGCTTTTGGTGACTCTTCACAATAACAAATTTTCAATATAATATCCAAATACCTAATGTAATACTTAATAGAGAATTTTTATAGAACAATGTTACTAACTTTAAACCATAAAACTTTTAATTTCATAGTAACTGCTTATGAAGATCACATAAAAGGAACTGTAAAGCTTTCCCTCCACCCTCAGCCATGTTCTCATTTTTACATAACAAGAGCCATGCGACCATGGGCAAGCCCTTTGTGTGGTTTAATTATATTGCTACAAGACATGTACTGAATATTCTGTGAGAATGGGATGGGGACAGGATAAGGACAAATAAAGCAAACTGCTGTGTAAAGCTCTTCTATGGCTTTCACACCTAACTGTAGTCAGTAGCACCACAATGAGGACAAAATCCTCTTAACATTACACTCATTCATCAGACAATCCTTCCTTTAAATTAAACAATTAAAGAAACAAAAAACAGAGATAGCAGGTAGTACTCACTACATCAAGTCTTTGTTAGCTGTGACATCAGCAGAACCCCTTGAGCAGAAAATACTAAACTAAATAGTCCCTTGAGAGTTTTTCCAGGACATCCAGTTAGTTGATCAAACTGTTCCAGACAGTCTGGACTGAGTGAGATGCTGCAACTGCAGTTGAACTGAGGACCGTCCCACCCCCAAATGCCTCATCCTCTGCTTTGTAGATCTCTAAAAAAGCAATACCATAGGCAACACGAAATGTGATGGTCACAGCTCTGCATAGCAAAGGATACACCTCAAGACGCATGAGTTCAGCTAGTCCATTTAATCTATCTGACACTACACAGTTGCTTCAGCTGCTCATAGCCGTAAGCCTGTTTCAGAAAGCCACCACAAAAATCACTGTTTATAGAATATAAGGATATTTTTACTACTTTGATTACAACTACAGCACTTGCTAGACTCCTTTCATGTACTGACTATACATACAGCTGTGTTCTTCTAAGCAATTAGTATTATCTTGGAATGATCTGTGCTATCAGCCTGAACGACTCCAAAATTGCAATTTGCTTCTACTTCTGTGAGTATTAGCAGGAGGATACTAGAAATGGCAGAAGACAAGAGAAAAGGGAGCTGCACAGGATAGCTAAATGCCTACACTTCAGCACAGCTTACAGATATGTTGTGATCACATTACAGATTATATACAGTGACTATAAATGCAAATGGGGCAAAATGGCTACTAAAATATATTTTTAGGACTGAATTTTCATAGGATTTCCGGTTCCAAGACACCTTATTATAAGAAACAACTGAAAATGTTTTTCTGAACTTTTAACTATTTGGGATGATGTTTTCCAGGCCAGGTGTCTGCCTCAAGCTGATGCTTTCAAAAGACACTTTCAACCAGAAGGGATCAGGTGAATGCAAGAACGAAACTGGAGGAAAAAGCTCTCATTTTTACTCAAGCACAAGAAAAACCTTCTTAATGTACTTGAAAGGGCCTATGATTTCTTTACTTTGAAGCCAGAATTTGAAATTTAGTGGGAGAGTAGACTTTGAATCAGGGATATGCCTTTTGGGCAATTTTCCTACTGAACATCAAGATAAAGCAATATGCTTTTGAATCTCATCCTGCACATGCAGAACAAAAAAGGAAAAAAAAAAAAGATCTAAAACTTTTAAAGAAGCCAGAAGCTAAGTTTTCTAAAAATTAGGTGGCATTAAGCAACGCTGCAGGTTGGTCCTGTAACACCTGAGCAATATTACTCCCACCTGATGCAGCAGGAAATAAGGCTGGGGCTCAACTGTTCTCAGTGCTCCCTCTTCTGGCACCCAGCTAGTGGAAAGGATGGACACCTACCTACAACACCAAGAGAGTTAGAAGTAGACCGACCTCGTGGGGGAGGGGAAGAAAAGGTGATGTTTGGATGGCTGGTAAAGGAAATTAATGCTATATGTATACCAAATGCTAATGTACACCAAGACTCTATCCCTGTTTTTTCCAGGGATTTACTCAGAGCAGCAAGTCTCTTACATCTAATTGGTGCCCTCTAATGAAGTGCTTCTCATTCTCCAAATTCCAAATTTGAGCCTCTGGAAACTAAAATCAGAAATACCAAGCACTATCTAGACTATTTATATTGCTTCCACCACTGCAGCTTCTGAGCACTTCAAGCATTTCAAAGAACAGATCATCACCATAGGCTTGCAATAGGAAAGCCCTAATATTACAGACAGGGCAACAGAAATGCACAAGTTAAACAGGACACTTAACAGCTTAATTTAACATAGCTCTAAAGTTATGGCTAGCACCTCCATTTCTGAACTTATTCTTGAATAACCTGTAAATTATATCCATGATATCAAATTAAATGAAGAGCACCCAAAGTTAAGCAGCTATTTTTGTACTGAATGCCTCAGCTTTCTCAGTTTTAAAGTGATGATAATGCTATTATTTTAGTGCGTTGAGAAATCATTAATATATGTGAAGCGTTCAGATACTCTACTACTGAGATTACAGGCTTTTCTAGAATAAGGAAACGCACACATTCTGTACTCAGATCAAGAATTAACATCATGCAGATAAAGAGGCATGCCCTCTTCTTCCTTTTTTTTTTTCTTAATTCAGTAAGCAGTAGCCATCTCAAACTGAATGAAGGATCGAGCAGTGGATGGAGAGAGGGAGTGTGTGACCACATAATTAGACTATCGTAATACACATGCATGATGTCAAACAGATGGAAAGTTCTTAAGCAATGAACACTGAATTTTTCCATCTTAGTATTTTTGACATTGCTTGTATGTAATTATACGTATCTTTAATGTTCAGTTGCAGACAGAGACTACTGGACTTTTATTTAAACTTAAGAGATTATTAATAAATTAAAAAATCCAATGTCTAAACAATTTCTTCTAAAGAAATTGATCCCAATATGAACTTGGCTCCACCAGTAACCCAAACTTTAAAAATGATAATAAAAAAACCCTTCTCTGAAAGCTTAACTAGCATACTTTGGCCAAAGGACAGGATTCCTTAGCACAACGCTTAAACAATGTGGAAAGTTTGCATTATCAAGTGCGTACTGTAACTTTCATATAGGATTGCAAACGTGACACAAACACCTGGATATGGATACACAACTCAGTTTTCATACGTGCTAAGCACAACTAATTCCAAAGGAATGCAATGGGGGCTCTGTAATAGCTTGGCAATCTCTCGAAGGAAAAACTATGACCCGCATTATTTCACTTTCTTGGAGTTAAAACAAAGCAAAGAATGAGCCGAGACTTATTAAAACGCAGGTAGCAGATCAAACACAACATTCTAAGGTGCTCATTCTCAGACAGGCTTACTTCACTTTTATTGTCTTACAAACCTAACTAAACCTGTAGCATTAAAAAATAAAAACCCACCTTGACTTTGTAAACTAACCTTACAGTAACTTGACCACAGATGAAATGACACGGGAAGAAGTTTCATTCAGAGAGACCATATTGCAAGCTCAGGGTTACCAAAAAAGTACCCAGCACTACTATTTGCATTGGGTCATATACTACAAGCAGTTTCCTGAGCAGCACGTGACTTAGGTCACTGGAAATTTGTGTTCAAGCATCTGAAATACCTAATACCTAAAACTATAAAGAAAGCCTTAGGAATACAATCAAGTGTGAATAACTGCAGTACTATATTATTGAATCAGCAAAAGATGGAAATATAAATTGTGCATTAACTGCACCTAAGGAGTTATAACTGAAGCGAAAGTCACTCAGTTCACTGTGGAGAGCCCCTTAGAGAAGTCTGCCCCACTTAAAACTTCCATCAGAAACTTTTTCCTCATTCCCTTGCCTGAGCCCATATTTTCTTTCATCCTCCTTTCTCCTTCTTCAGCAGGATTGAAGGAATTTTTCCAACTTCTGTACTGTTCTTGGATACACAGAAGGGAATCTTACAGAGGGAAGAAACCTTCTCCTGGCTTACATAGCTTCCCAGCTCTGTACACTAGTTAGATAAGAACAAGGCTAAGTATACTATTTCATGCAACACATTTTAGCACTGCTACCTCCAATATTCTGAGACTGCACTTTTGTCTCTTGGTAAGGGATTAGAAAGTTTCAGGGACTTTATGTTCACTCTCCTCTAAACAGTCCTTTGGTACATCTCAGTTCAGACACAGACGTTCTCCTAGCTCAGTGCATTAGTGGCTCTCCAACACAGTGATCCTGGTACAAGCTCTGGAAGATCCAAGACCAGTAATTGAGGGAAGATATACATAAGATCATACACACCCTATTTTTTTTTTTTTACTTTTTCCCTAGGCAACCTTGTTTATCCTCTGTTTGCAACAAGACTCTGGATAAGACACACTACGTTAAGATTCAAAATTCAGAGATAGCAGCAGCTCAGCCTAAAAACTAGGTTTAGAGTAGCTGGATATGAACACACTCATAGGTTCCTCTAAAAGCTTCAAACGCTATCATGTTACTGCAAGCAACAGGAACTGATACTTGACTACATTTGATAGCTCTTTATACGTAAACAATTTCAAAACTGAATAAAGGTAGTGAGAAACAGTTTATGCTAGATGAAAATTGCACTTAAAATACTGGATTTGTATTTATCTGCAGTAGCAAGTTAGGTGTCCCATCAGCATTTAACCAATGCGCTAACTTTGAGATTTCGTTCTCTTTCAGTTAATCTGAAAATACGGATGCTTCCTTTTATCCAGGCAATATAAAACAGCATTCAGTGCAATGTTGCTCATTTATCACAAGTCTGTGAGACAGAATCCCTAAGGAGATTATCAACAGATAGTCTGAGAACCATATTTAAGCAACAACAAAAAATTATCCTTTGAAAAGCGTATCTGTGGGTAACCATACATTTTTCACTGCTTCAAAATACTTGATTAGCTTGGATGACTTCAGTGGCCTAGTCAAAGTGTTGTTTAATCAGTATTACTTTCATTTACTACTTAATTTTTTTGAAAAGTTTTTGCAAAATATATATTGCAATGAATTAACTTGTCATAAATATCATCTATCCACACACTTACAGTTGCATGAGCTACTTCCCTTTTCTTCTATGCCGATATAAAAAGTTAACTAAGGCAACTGCTTACTCAGAGAAATTTCTGTGTTTAGCTGCCTTTGACTGCCACTTAAATTGGTAAAAATACAAAGACAACACAGTGCTACATGATGAGCATATATTGCTGACAGATGATCCGCAATATTGAGAACTCTCCTACAGGGGCATTTTATCACTTAGACTTCCAAAAACATTACTGAGAAGTTATTGTTAGGTTTACAGTTTTTGCTTCAAGAAACTAGACCTCCCCCCACCCAATGTGACACCACCACTCTTACTCTACCAAAACCTTTAAAGTTTGAGCCAAATTTAACCTGATAGTTTCCCTATTTCTGAGCACATTTCCTTTTTAACATTCAAAAGAACTCTCTCAGTTTTGCATTTCAATCAAACTCTCACACATCCAACCTGAAACATGAATCACACTAGGGCTATTTCAGGGAACAAGTACAGCTATAGTGGCAGGGGAGGTGTACCATCTACAAGATCACACAAACACACAGCTAATCACAAACTAATGCTTCAGTTAAGTCATTTATTGACTGTAAATATGTTTCTCCTTTCAAAAACTTGCACCAGTTTGCCATCAGGACATCCATTACTTCTAGTGCGCTGCAGACCAAGACTTGTCAGAACCTCAAAATATTTTCCACCATTCAGGCCCTGATCTGTGTTACAGGTACAATACCCTAGGAAATGAAGCAAGCATTTTTGGACTAAATAAACGTAAGAGAAGGATATGAATTTGATAGTCTTTCTAAACTTATTGTTGAAGTACTGCCAACCCCAAGTGTTCAGAACTCATATGTCAGGACCCACAAAAGAATTATGATTTCAAAAGCACTGCAATTTTGAAATCAAGTGGGAGTGCATTTACGTATTTACTTTTACTTCTCCTTCAGTTGCATTTAGGGTTTTCCTGCTTTGTGTTTCATACTTCATTGCACAACTAAAAACCCTCAGTTTTGAAGTGTCTTTAATTTATAGCCTAGATGATCACAAAATTCCTTGATTCTAACAGCCAGACCTTCATGAAAAAACAGCAGCATTAGAAAACTACAATAAAACTGAAATAGTTACATGTAACACTTAAGAAGGCATTTAATCAATTTACTTAAATATTTACAAGAGTGTTTATGTAGCCCATTTTTCCATCTGTTTTTATTTCCTGAGTAGTAATAATAGAAAAGTAAGTTAAAACAAGGAAGGCAGACAACACAAAGCGATTTAGGAAGAAAATGTCATTTAAATTGACATCTTTAAAAGTTGGTTATTTTCAACATAAAAGCATTCCTTTCTGTTGTTGTTGTATTTTTCAAAGAGATTATCTAGAACAAGCCTGCAATGGTAGTAAGTTCCACTAACTGCAAAGAAAATTTTGTACAAGTGCACAAGTGTACATCTGCTTTCCCACCTTTGCTGTACTATTTATCATTTATTTTTACATATAAGACATTAAATTTATAATTAAATGCTGTAGAACTGATGACTAACCACTCATGAACTATACCAAGTAATAGTGTCTTTAAAAAGAACTAGCACACTAAAGAGTATTAAAAAATTTTTAAATTATTATTCAGTAAGAAGAGGTAGGACTAATATCTTGCTGAGTAAATGCCCCTTGTTAACGAGTACATTTGTCACAGCAAGCTGTGCAAACAGTGAAGTCTTCAGCCCAACATATGCACTTAACTCCAACACTTGTAACATTTGTTATTAAAAAAAGGTTCTGATGAATGTCACTAAAATTCTGTCACTAAGTTTCTGGCTGCTTCTACTCTATCAAACGCTCATCCTGTAATCCTTGTGTTTATTTTCAGATTACACCTAAATTACACAGTACTATCGGCATTCTTAAGAAAGAGTGTATTTACTGTCTTCTCTAGCTCATTTAAGAGACTGCATGTTCTGAAAACATAGGCACACATATACACAGAATAACACTACCTTCAGTTTCCAAGGATTTACAGTGTACTATTTAATGTAAGTCACATTCAGTTAGTGATACTAGTTACTCTAATCAAAATGTAATGTTGCCACAATTCAAGAGAAACAAACAGAAATGAAAATGGAAATGAGCAAGAATATTTCACCCACCACAAAGCAAAAGCAGAGGTAGAGGCACACTGACAAGAGCAATCGTGGCCTGCTCTCTGGACAGCAGCAGTTGGACAAATAGGTAGTAAGTATAAAATTAATATTAAAGATTCGGGGGAAAAAAATGAAACTATAACACAGAGATACAGCTATTAGGAAAGAAAATTAATTTCACGCAGTTATGCCCTTTTTTTTTAAACATTGAATAGTGACAATTCAATTACTGCATCTGCACTGTCTGCAGGAATGCTGACTCCACACGTAACATTTACACAACAAAATTCATTGTATATATTAACTTTATAAACAGTTTATAGTCATACAGATTTTATTGTACATTTTGAATGAATTCAATTTGCAATTACAGGTACTATACAGAGATCAATAAGAGAATTTTTTTACAGTAAGATTTTTTTTTCATTCTTTTAACCTACATTTAATCTATGACTCTTTAATATGCAATAAGAAGAGATATTTCATAACTCTATTATCACAGTAATTTTGGTATATTAAATCATTATTAGCACTTTTACCATAAATAGGTCCATCAGCTTTGTTTAGAACCATTAAAATGCATGCTGATTAAGTCTGATAAATTAGGGGGAAAAAAGTCTTAATTTCACTAGTCCTTTCTCTACCCCCAAAGGGGGAGGAAGCCCTGTCAACATAAAAATAATAAGAGCAGTAGTATAATACAAACATTAGCTTCATAATCTTATCATAGGGAATCTAAAACTATTTCAGCTATAAGCTGAAGAGCCAAGCTACAGGAATCAAGACATCGTTAATGTAAAACAGTAATTATTATCAAGCTGGCATCACAAGATTAGAGCTCAATACAGACATTTTGTACCTTGGTGCTGGATAGAGTTACTTGAAGCATCAGCCTAATAGCCGGTTTATTCATAAGGCACGCACTAAAATGAAACAAACAGTAATTAAGTGCTGACAGTGACCTAGTTAGCTACACGAGGCGCTAGATCGTCTTGTCATTCAGCACAGGTTCGCCAGAAACCTGCAGACACGGTCCCGTCCGCCCGGGCTGCGCAGGAGGGCGAGCGCGGCCAACAGCGCCTCTTCCCCGCGCAGCCCCGGGCTCTCGCTCCCGCCGCACCGCGGCCCGGCCCGGCCCGGCAGCTCCCGCCGCATCCGCGGCCCCCGGAGCCGAGCGAGCAGGGCCCCGGCGAGCAGCGAAGCCGGCGCGGGCAGCCCAAGGGCCGCCTGCCTTCCCCTCCCCCCGCGCCGGAGCACCGGCAGCTCTGCACTGGGATAACGCAGCCTCTGACTCGCTCGCTGCTCGCGTCCCCCCTTCACCTCCCTCTTCTCCCTCCCCCAACGCGCACACTTTATAGAAAGTCTCCTCTCGGCGGCGGGAGGGCGGTGAAATCCTTCGCTCTCCTCCCTCCGCTCTCTGTAACGCGAACGAGCCGCCGCCTTCTGTTCCTCAGCCTTGGCCAAGTCGGCGTTTTGTTGACAGGCTCTGCCGGGCACAAAATGGGGCTGCCGCTTCCATGGGCGCCGCCATTTTGTGAGGAGCCGCTGCGCTAGCTGTAGCCGCAGCCTCAGTAGCGGCGGCAACGGCAGCCCAGGCGCGCCGGAGCGGCGGCCGGGGTCTGTGTAATGGTTGAATAAAGTGACCCCCTCTAGGGAATCCCCAGCTGACAGTTACGTAAGGGACCGTGCGCAATTGCTGTGCTTAGCATGGAAACCCACCTAGCCTTGCTACGCAATTTGCCTATCCGCCCCTCTGCCTCCCACCCCCCCGTCCGCACGGCGGACGGGCAGAGTGACTCACCTCTGCCAACTGCCCCTCGCCCAGGGGAGGGACACCCCCCCCCCCCGCTTTTAAGTAATTTTAAGGCACGATTAAAACCACCGCCCTCTTGCCGAGGCAGGTTTCGCTGTGTATGTGTGGACGAGAGATGTTAAGCCCTCAGTCGCTTATTTGTTTTAAACCTCTCTCATTCATATTATCCTGGCTTTGGGAGTCTTATACACGCTACTGCTGAAATAGCAGAAACTCCGAGTGCCAGAGCCAGGAGCTGCAGATCAGAATCTATTGCTGGTCTAATTTAAGAAAGGGGCTCTTAATGCAATAGTGAACAGACACTCTGCGTTTCTTACGCTGAAACGCACACACCACCACTCCAGCCACACAGAGAGGGCGACTTTCAATACTGCCTGAGTATTAATTTGAAACTGAGGGATTTCTTTGCCTCCTCCCCCCACGATGAGTGTGACCTGAGGGCAAATCTTACCAAGCATCTTACTATATCTCCCTGTCTCTATGGCTATAGTCAAGCTGAAACAGCATTCAAGTCGAAAGGAGAAAAATCTTATTTGAAAAAATGTTTTATTTCCTGAACTAAGTTCGTACATGCAGTAGAAAGGAATTATAGTTTTCCTCTAACTGCTCACTTGGGGCCGTAATGTGCCATTGATTTTAAAACACAGCTCCTTACTGACTTTAATGAGGAGTTCTGCTTAAAGAAAACTGAAGGCCCTGCTACAGCCTTGGATTTCAGCACATTGGTTGTGAGGGACAAATGTTTCTCTGGAGTCCCTTAAACTGGAACAAGTGCTCACCTGCCGCTCTGTTTACTCGTAAGGAAAGGACAGGTGCCCACCTGGATCACCACTTGCTTTACATGAGGAGCAAATTTTAGAGAGGAGGCACCATCTGCTGCGGACACCCTTTCCGGCTCCTGTTCCTGTTGGCTCCAAGCGGAGCGGGTTTCCAGCACAGCCGGAGTGCAGGTATTCTCCTGGGCTCCCATGTGTTGAATATATGCATTTTACAAGTATTTACAAATACCGTACAGATCATATGCAAAGGGGAAGATGGCCTGCAGTGCCCCTTTTGGCAAGTGCCTGTTTAGGGCGAGGGACAAGACCTTCCTCCTCCTTCAGCATTATGCCCTATGTTCCATTCATTGACATACAGAAACGTATATGTGGCCTAGATTCAGTACAGCAGTCCTAAAGTTCTTTAATTACAGGCCACAATATCTGCAAGAGAAAGAAAAAAAAATGTGTATTTTATGGAGCAAGCCAGAGTTCAGTTTCCTGCTGGCATACCTATCCAGATCATCCCTCGCTTGGGAAAGTACTCCGTGTTCTTCTTTGGGAAGTTTTAAATGTCTCACATCTTTAAATTAGGGGTTGCTGCTCTCCTTCCAACACGGCAGTTAACCCCCTGTCGGATCTGGGGAGATTTCCTGCCCTTTGAAACACCTCGGGCTGGGGGACTCAAAAAGTTTTTCAAAAGTCAAAATCCACCAGTGCCCCCTTCAGTTGTTGTTTTCCCTCCCCTTGAACTCGCTGCGTTTGATTTAGTCCAATTAAAATATTCGGCTCAGCTCTCCAAATCCACCCTTTCTGCTCCCCCCCCCCCCCGCGAAGTAAGTAAGGGGAGTGAAGTCGTTCTGTGAAAGCCTGGGAAGAAAGGAACATTTCCCCTGCCCCTAACCCTGGAACAACCGGTAGTAGCCGTTTTTTCCCTTCCCTCTTCTCCTTCTCCCTTTTCTCTTTCCGCCCGGCTTTGTGTGAAGTTTGCGGCACATTGCAGATGAGCCCTTAGCGGCGAGAGGAGCCTATTGTTCCCCGCCAGGAACTGCTTGCTGGGGCTGTGCTGGCTTTTGCCTTTAGAGCTGCCTTTTGCAGTACCGCGACCAGCCTCTGGGGTCCGCTGTGTTGCGCTCTCGTCCAGGCAGAAGCACGGCGGCCTCAGATCTTTTTGTCTGAGAGAGAAGAGAAGTGAATCCCGCTGCCGCCGCCACCGCCGCCGCCGCTGCTGCCGTAGCCGTACAGTGTGTGTGTGTGAGAGAGCGAGCGAGGGAGCGAGCGAGGGAGAGGGAGGCTGCATGGAGCCGCGTCTGTAACACACACACACTGTCAATACCTCACTCCGGCTCCCCCCCCCCCACCCCACCACAACAGTAACCCAATTCATTGTGTGATCCAGCAGCACCATGTTGAGTCTCATGTGCAGGCTGGATCGGTTGGGTTTGTGGTGCTGAGAGAGGCAGCAGCAGCAGGAGGAGGAATTACTGAGAGGTGCCCCTCTCCCTCCCTGTCTCTCTGCCTGTGTGTTGTGTGGAGACAGGACTCGCAATTACCACACTCTCTGGGCTCCCTTATTCCTTTTAAACTTTTTTTTAAACAAGCCCCTCTCCATGGCTGATCCCCGGCCGAGCACGGGCACCTGGGTCTCTTAAAGACAAGGAGGAGCCGGGGATTGTTGTTGTTGTTGTCGGTCGTTTTTTTTTTTTTTTAAATTGGATTTTTTTTTTAAGAAAACCTTTTTTAATACAAAAATGGCAAATTCGACGGGTAAAAACCAAGCAGACCAGCGGAGAAAGGGACTCGCTTTCCTGGACGAGCTGCGGCAGTTTCACCACAGCAGAGGGTGAGGAAAATGGGGAGATGGAACGGGAGGGGGGGAGGCTTTTAAACGGACTAGATCCAACTTCCAGCCCCTTCCCTGAAGGACACGGCAGCCCCAGCGAGGGGAGAAAAGGGGGCAGAGCTGACAAGTTGTGGTGTTTTGTGTGTATCTCCTTTGGCAGGTCTCCTTTTAAGAAGATCCCTGTGGTGGGTGGGAAGGAGCTGGATCTTCACGCTCTCTACACCAGAGTCACCACTTTAGGCGGATTTGGGAAGGTGAGTGGAAGTTTTAATTTGGGTTTCCCTCCCACTAACCTCTTCCCAAAAGTCTCCTCTGACCCCCGGGGGCGGCGGGGGGAGCTGGGGTGGCCGGGAACCGTGCTATTTAAAGCCGGTAAGAGAAGGTGGGGGGTGGAAGAAGGAAGCAAGCAGACAGGCAGGTTGGTGGCTTGGCCTTGTTGGTGGAGCGATGAAGGGGGGATCCGCGGGGGTATAGTGTACGCACGGTGTGTGCTCCCTGCCCTCCTTCGGAGCCCCTTTCCCTTCCCCCCCTTCCCCGCCAGCGGGCGAGGAGCGAGCAGAGTGTGTGGGTCCGTCAGAGGCAGTTTCTTTCGCTTGCGATTGCAGCTCCGTGTGTGTGTCTCTCTCTCACACACAGGGAGAGACAGAGAGGAGAGAGTCTGAGTGCAGTTTTAGTGCAACTCAAAATTAGCGGGCATGTTTAACATCGATAATCGGCACAGAGCATGGGCTAGGAAATGATCCTCGCAGCCGGGGGGGACCCGGCGCTGCCCTCCGAGCCCTTCCCCGAGAAAAATAACAAAAGGGGCACCCAAGACGGTGTGTAATCAAATAGCCATCTTTAGGCTTCAAGGCTAGGGACAGAAATGTAGGCCTCAAAAGAAAGGCCTCTCTGTGTCTGTGGATCTGTCTTGGGGGGGCTCATCGGGACGGCTCCCCCGCTCCCCTGCACCCCGGAGGCCAGGGGGCGCCCCCTCCAAGACTTTCGTGGATTATTTTAAACTTCTTTGGGTTTTTAACGGACCGCGTTAGGATTTAAAAGGGGGCGACAGAGGGACTCCCGATTGGTTATTGTCCAGGCAGTAAAAACAAAAACAAACAAACCCCAAAACAATACAGCCCTCCCGGCCGTTCCCCCCGATTTTTTTTCTTTTTTTCTTTTTTTCTTTTTAATGCCGGTGGGAAGCAGGATTATAGCTGAAGGAAGAATATTAGCGACTGTCAGTAAGAAATGCAGTCCTACGGCCCATATACATTCACGTTTGTATTTTTCTCTCTATTTATCTATTTGCTTCGTGGAAGCTTGTGCTTCTTCGTGGTGTTCACTGTCAACGACGTTTTTATGTGTATGTTGTGTATCTCGGTCTGTGTGTTGTTTTTGACAGGTATCTGAGAAGAATCAGTGGGGAGAAATTGTAGACGAGTTTAACTTTCCCAGAAGTTGTTCTAACGCTGCCTTCGCTTTAAAACAGTATTACTTGCGGTAAGTGCTATCAAGCTCTTGCAGTAGTATTATTGAGTATGGGATTATATTTAGTTTTCAATGTGTGCAGCAATAAAAAGACTGCTACTCTTGAAAAATGCAATAAAATAAAACAGAAAGAACTTCTAATTTCTTACTGGTCTGGTGCAGTGATCAGTTAAAGCAATTCTGTTTTGCAGTTGTTATATTTGTATTTTACATTTGTAAGGCTTAAACTTTCAAGGGATCCCAAGTCTATAAACAATATATGTCAGAGCCATTTTTACTGATTATTTTAGAACGGCAGTACTAAAGGACAGTTACTAGGAGATCATACTAATGTAGTTACTGAAACTTAGTTTAATTTTGGAGCAGTGAAACGTGTTCATATATGTAAACTTGTTTACTACTCTGTGGGATTAGACATTGAATGAAAGTGCATCTGTAGGAAGACAGACTGCTTTGGATAAATCATATTGTTATCAATTTCTGGTAGCATATGTCACTTCTGGGTTTTGAGTACAAGGAGCTAAATAATATATATTTTTTTCTGTTACTTAAAAATACCAGATTTCTGCAATTTTTAAAATTACATTCCTTAAAGTCACACAAATTATATTTTAATGTAGCATGGAGTTTATATTGAATATTTTAAATAACTATATGTGTTACTGTTAAGTTACTAAATTATTTTTTAGAAATTAATTTTGATTAACTTTGGGTGATTATTGTCTGAAAGATTTTACAACTAATTGTTGTATATACGGGGGTTTTTTTAGATGCTATATACAAATAATTTAATTTAGAATGAAGCTTTATGTACATTGTTTAAGGAATCCAATTTTATGTTTCTGAATTGTATATGTGATTTTTTTATTGCAGTCAATGATAAAATAGATATGCAGCATGTACAAAAGATGTATGGGCTTTTGGACTTGTGTTTTGGTGGTCTGAATACACACAAGCTGTCTCAGGTTTGGCCTTCTGAATTAGGAAATGCAGTAATTGTACAGGTGCACTTTCTATTGGTTGTCCTAGATTGACTTCCAGCTTGAAGCTGTAGAGTTCACAGCACTGTAGAGCAGTTATTGAGTTACAATGAAGTCTGGAAAATCTTAGTCAAATACCTGTAGTTACTGAATCTTTGTTTTTTGGTGATGCCATGTGATTTCTTTAATATTCGGACTAAGAAAAGAAATTACCATAGTTAGTAGCTTTAACAAAGTTTATGATTGCTAGTAGGCCTAGGAATGAAGTGGGAAGCTCGGTTTAGGATGTCTTGGGATTCTCTGTTTATTTTCTTTCTGTGATATGTATGTGTATGGAGGGTATTGTGAAAGATATATTGGATTGTAGAAAGTAGTTTTTGCTTTTTTGAGTTTTTCTGTTGGACTATGTAGTCTGTAACTTGACTAGATTTTACATGGAATTTGCAAAACAGTAGATTTTTTTTTGTTTTTACCCCTTCTTTTTTATTTCTGTATTTTAAAAATATTCTACTACTTTCTGCAGTAGAAGGTCATATCATTTGTGTTTCATATGCATTATGAATGTGTTTATATGTTGTGATGCTTCACACAAAATAATGCTAACAGCCATCTAATGACCATCTATTTTAAATAAGATATTACTTTTCAATTTTGAATTGGACCTACAAACATTTTATTGTTAGCATGCTGATATTGACAGATTATTAAAAATACAGTTCTAAAAACATGTATAAATGAGTACATAAGAATAATTGAAAGTTTTAAAAGTTGATGTGGAATTTAGAAAGAAAACATGATAAACAGTTAAGATGAATCTTTTAAAAATGCCTGCTTTCTATAATCTCAGTGATTCAGGCAGGCCATTCTGAAATAAACTGTCAAGGTGGTTTGGCTTTTTTTTGCTGTTGTTGTTGGGCTTTTTTTTCTTTTGAATTACTGCTTTACTCACTGTTGCTTCTAATATAAGTTGGATGTGAAGTGTTTCTCAGCTGAGTTCTCCTCTCTCCATATGCAATAATGAGAGACTGTCTCCCTCTCTCTCTCTCTGTCTCTCTCTGTATGTGTGTGTATATATGTACACATGCGCATAGTTTTATATAAATCTGCTAGATTAACATTAATTTAGCTTTAACATATAAAGTATGTTGGGGATGGTTGGTTAGAGGAAAAGAGGGAAAAAAATGCTCTAATGATGAATTTTTAGAAGGATTTTGTGTATCTGTGTTGGAGAACATAACTTGAGGTTTCCTATAGAACTAGATTTTCATGAACTGCTGGGCAATTAGCCTTGGAAAAAAATGTTCCTGTTAGGAGTCTCAAGTATGACTATAATCTTGGCCTCACTATTGTAATAACTTTGCAAACAAAGCCAAACAAATTGAGGCCTATTAACTTTAATATAAATTTTTATCCGATCATGCATTGTATCCTTGTCCTGTAAAGTGAGGGGCCTGCATGACAGATGAAATCCTGTTGAATTCAGAGGGATTGAGTGGTGCACACCTACATGAATACATTTGCAGATTTGGATCCGTGATAGTTTGTGATGATAGAAAGTTGCTTTTTTCCATGAAACAGCCGGCTTACCATATTGGCTGAGATAAGATCTCAAACTACATGGACCACTTTCTTGTTTCGCTATGTTATCTTTAATAACACAGTCACTTTGACTTAAAATTCCTGGTTAAATAATTTATGAAGCTGAATGATTTGTGTGATGCTAGTAGTCCTGTTGGTTAAATGAGGCTGAATGTTCTGCAAAACAACCGTCTTATTACTGGGCAGTTATGAGGTGCATCTTCTTTTTTGTTTAAATAACTTTTTCATTTTGATTGTTGCGGAATTATGCTGGATCTCTTTGGTATGTTAGTCTTCATTAAAGATGTAAATTTTAAAAATTTCTGATATAATTCTGATAGTTTATACATAGATGATAATTGAATATATGATAGGCAAATCTCATCTGCCCCTTCTCCATTACACTACCCTCTTTTCTCTCACAGAAAAAGTTATCTGTAATAGGGAAAGTCTCAGCCATTCAAAGTTTGTGCTTGCATTGCTTTGAGCTATCTGACAGGTAATGTAATTTATGCACTGTGGTTCTTAGTGAGCAGTCAAAAGCCACAGCGCCGATAACCATTGATAGGCCATACTTGTTAATGTAGTTCTGTAGGTAATTCACTTGGATGTAGTGCAAATTAGATGTTTCATCTCAGCTGAGGTGAATTAGTCAAGCATTTTCCAAATATTTAAAGATTATTTTACAATGTTAATAAAAATACTTAGTATGGAGTAATAAATGTAAAAGCATGCCTACGTTACCAATATTCACATTTTTGTTAATTGGTAAATATGTAGTAGGTGAAAGGGAAGTTAACATGAAATATATTCTGTTTTTCATGTTCATGACTGATTGGGTTGCAGTCCTATGAAAAATTGGTCTGATGTGACCTCATATGTTGGTATGAAGTTCCGTTGGTTCTCATGTAAGCATAAGTGATGCATTTATTTCTTTTATGGGTCTTCATCTGCTCTGTGGGCATGAGGGACTTTATTAACTAAATGTGCAAATGAAGCATGGCTAAGCAAATAAAAAATCAGTTTACTTTTTGATTATATTTATATGCTTTAAGATAAATTATGAGAAAGGAATAATAGACTAAGTGTCAGGTAGCATAAGTTTAATTCTCAATTCTGCAAAGAATTTCTGGAAGATAGGAAGCAAGTGTGTGTTGTAAGCTGATGAAGGCAGCAGAAGTGGGTTATACTAGTTAAAAGTGAGTAAGAATTTGCTTTTGTAACTATTGGAGAGCCAAGGGAAAGCAGAAGTAGAGAGAAAACAGGTCCATTTATAAATGAGAAGGGGAATAAAGTTATTATGAAGAAGGCCATTATGCTGACCTTCCTAAAATTATATATGTTATAGGATGAAGAAGTGTGAGCGATTAAAAATCAGGACCATATGAAATAGTTACTGACAAGAAATAGAGAGGGTACTTGAAAAATATGAAGATACTTGTAAGTCATTTGACTTTTAAGATGCCACTAAGAAATAGAATAATAGTACTGATTTCCAAAAAATAAGCCTGAGCTGAAGAATTAGATAAACTTATGGGGGTTCTAACTACTGTTTCTATTAAAATAATGGACCAAATATTGAAACAAGAATAAGCAGCTTGGAATTTTACAAACAAAACTACCTTTTTAAAAAAAGGTCTTTGTTGTTCTTGTTTAGTGTTTAAAATTAGGATCTGATACTGCAAGAGCATCTGCATGTAGTTCAATGAGTATGGATGAGTACAGGACTGACTTGCCTGCCAGATCTGACTGCAGGATCAAGGCCCTAATGGACGAAGGGAAAGTTGTAGCTGTATTAGTATTTTACATATTTTACTAAAATTCAAATACGTCTCTAAATTGCTCATTGTTATTTTGTTTATGTATATGGATAATCATCTGAATGAAAAGTCAGATGGAGGACCATAATCAAAAATAGAAGAAAGTATGTAGAATACATTTGGTGAGTCACTGCAGTTTTAGGGGCTAAAAGAATAACATCAGCGCTTACGTACGCATATAGTGATACAAGTTTAGCCATTTTGGGCATACCTAATGTCTGCATTGGTGAACTTTATGAGAAAGTAAATAGCACCCTGGTGACATTAGTGAATGATGATAAACTGGGAAGAGTTACAAACAGAAGTGAGGGCAGAAAAATAAAAAACAGTTATCTAAAGAAATTTAGACACATTGTTGGAGAATACAGATGAGATTTAGTATGGAAAATGCAAGCTAAAACATTTGAGGGACGGTAATCCAAAACAGGTATTCATTGTGAGGGAATAACCTGGAAAGCAGTATTGCTGAAAAGGGATAGATAGGAGTGATACTATGGGCCTGATAATCCTGTCAGTTGTCTACACCAGACCCTCTTTCATATGAAAAGTATCTGTGCATGCTTCTGACAGGAAGAACAGGCACCAATTTGCAATATGCTATATAGACTGAGTTTAGGTTGCATCCACAGTGATGTTGAAAAAAGTGGAGATTAATTTTTATGTAAGATTGTGTGATTGTATTTGGTTTTACTTTCAGCACCTTTGCAACAGGTGGGGCAGTTTGAGGTAAGTTTGGAGAAGAGCAACAAAATGTTTAAAAGGCTGAAGGGACTGATTTGTTAACAAAAAATAGTGGGAGGGAAATAAGTATATTTTGCTTGGCTAAATGAGTATTTTGAGTGAAAAAAGGGACATGATAAGCATTTTGAAGGCTCTCAGTACTTAAAAGCGAGATGAATTTAAATAAAATAGGGGGCTATAAACTGAGGGAGAAAATTCACAGCAGATAGCAGCAAAAAGAAAAGATAAGATTAAGATGTACCTATTCAACTACTGAACAGCATGCCAAGCAGAGTAGGGGAAACCCACACCATGGGTCATTCAAAACTAACCTGGTCAGGACCCTAATACGTGTGCAATAGGTAGCGAGCTAGGACTGGCAGAGAAATGGACCAAATGACTTTACAGGTTCTCTTGATCCTCGAATGACGCTGTAATGAGGGCTTTCATCTTGCATAGCTGCAGATGTTTATTGTGACACTACAGACTTCACCGTAGAAAACTGTTGCACTTAATTTTGTCACAAATCCTGTAGTCATTGGCAGGATGGAAAACAAATGTATGGATGACATTTTTATGATCTCTTTTTTTAAATTATTTTTTTCCCTCTCAAGATAAGAACTGTAATGTGTGTTTCAGTCGGACATCTGAGACCTTTTTTTTTTTTTTTAAGGCTTAAGTGAATACTTATGTAGTTGGAGGGGGCATTTTGTTTTAGTTATACTGTAATAATATAATTGACATATTTGCAATCAAGGCTAGTTAGTGTTCAAGCTGTAAAGGTTTATTTTGGGGGATTAAATATATTTGTTGTCAAAAATCTCAAAATATCTCTCAATATGAGTTATTTATTTGGATGAATGTTGTCGTCTTGCCAGAGTGGCTGGGAACCTACTCAAAAGTTAATGCAACTTTTATACTGTGAAATTTGCATTAGGCCTTTTCTAAAGAGCGCAGCAGGTGAAAAGGAACATAGCTGCCACAGAATTGCTCTTTCTTAGAGTTATGTGGTGATACCATGCAGATGAGTTTGGCCTCTGTCGAGTTTCTGAGCTTTTCCTTCTGAGGGCAAACTCCTCTCTTAATGATGAAAAATGCAGTGAAAAATTAGTGAGGTATGTGTTAACACTTTCTCTTCCTGATTACTTTCCTGCAGGCCTTTTGTTAGAAATGATGACCTAGATTAATTACTGCTGCTAAGCTGAAATACATTGGTCTATTTGGAGGCTGGGGAGAGGAGGAGGAGGCAGGGAATGTTATACTTCAGTTTTAATACAGAATTGTAATTGTTTGACTTGTAAGTTTATGTTGTAAGTGGCATTTAGAGAGATGTCAGAACTAGTAACCTAAAAAGAATAGGTTTCTGGAAGCACTATAGTAACTGTTGATGACTTTAAGACCTACTGAATCTTCTAATAATTGGTGGAAAGTTTATATTAAGACCGTTTTCTAATCTTGAACTGAAATAATATCCAAATTAATTTATACTTTATTAATAGCTGTGGTAACCTCTTAAGTTTGAAAAAATGGTCAGCACTTCACAGCAGGGTCAAGAATATGTGTGGATTACAGTGGTATTGCATCTTCCCTAGTAAAGTGGAATAAGCCTGGGCTAGGAAGAGGAGTTGCAGCCTTCTTCAGCCTTCTTTCTTTTACAGCTAATATATTTTAATTACCTTGTTTATTTGCAGCTAAACCTCAATAGATAAGACTTTCATACTCTCTCCCTTCCTGTCCCCTTCCCCGCTTTCCTCAACAGTGAAACAGAGAAGTATAATTTGTTCTCTTTTACGGGTGAGGTACTAGAGATGTATAGAGGTTCAGCCCATTACTATGAGAGTGTACGTCAAATGGGAGTGAAATCCAAATATAGTAAAGCCTTCTTTTATAGTGCTAGAATCCAGTTCTGTCAGGCAAATTTCTTCTTCGTGAGTCTTAGTTAAACCATCCATAAAAGGGGGCTATTACTATTTGCCATCTTTTTAAATTCCTCTTTAATCAATAGCTGAGGGAACGCTGTTTGAAAAATAAAACAGGATAGTGTTGTAACCTGTGATTTGTAAAACTTTAAAAACGAGGTATGTGACAGATCGTGAGGATGGATTGTTCATATTTTGCTTTGTTTTGTTTTTGAAATGTTTGTTTAACAGAGTGTCAAAGTGGTGTCTTTCAGTTCAAATGGAGCTCCTTAGAGTAACTGTAGTATCAGTCCACGTTGTCAGAAGATACATAGTTCACAGAGGGAATTGGGTATAGGCCAGAGATCCCATGAAAATCTTGCTTCTGGTTATCAGTCTGATACGTGCTTATTTTGCGGCCTTAGTTAAATCATTTGCCATCTTTTTATTCATATTTATAAAGTGCATATACTGATGTTTGTTTACCTATCTCAGAGAAGTGTGAGACTGTAAGCTTTTTAATGCAGGGATTGTTTCTCTTCGTGCTTCTGTGTCATGTCTTAAATATTTGAAAATGAATATAAATTAGGAATATATGAGGAGAAGAAAACTATTCGTAATCTGTTTGCCCTCTGCAGAGTGGAGAAGCAGAGAATATAACATAGATGAGAGGAAGAACAATCTGTATTCCTTAGGGAATAGATAAACTTGGGATACCTGAGCAGAGAAATATTGGAATGGTTGGAAGAAAGAAGCTTATCTTAAGGAAGGATAATAAAACAGCAAGATGGTACCCAGAGTAGTGAGCTTAGGCTTCGTCTGAGGTACTAGATTAGTGAGCTAGGTAGGTATCAGATCTAAAATGCAGTCTCCTTGGAGCAATGAGTTCAAGTCTAAGACCCAAATGAGCTCTTTAGCAACAAAGTAGTAACACTGAGTTTTCTACTTTTCGTTGTCATATCTTTAAACTGAAAGTGCATGAATTTATTGTAGCTCAAGATAAATCGGAACAAGCCAACTGTGCTATAAGAGGGATTGTGTGCCATTGTGATTATAACTGAATGGAGTTCTGTTGAATGATGCACTGGAGCATGTTTCTCTTCAACAGTGAACCGTGTTCATATTATTCCCCCTTTTTATTGCTGTGGGAGGGGCAACTATTGAGGTGGGTTTTTAGAATAATTTACAGCCTTAGTTGTCAATCCATAGCTTCCTCAAATACACACACCGTCCTATTTAGTAACATGATCGTTGTGATTCAGAGAGACCTTTTCTGTCACAGTGTTTGCTGGAGATTTTGTATGTTTGTTTGCTTGAAGTTTAGATGGGTCATACTTACGGCTGTATGTATTTCTCCACTGTTACATACTGTGACGTCTGCTAGTTGGCCTCTGCCTTCCAGTCCAAAGGTTGCTGTGCTTCCATGATAATCCAGGTATAGAGATTCTCAACTCTTAAGTCACTAAGGCATATGACTAACTCTAAGTGAGTCGCTCTCTTAAAGTTCTTTTGAGAAGTGTTTTATAATAATGTTATAATGATGTGTATTATTGGGACATGATGTGTTGGGGTAACTTTTCTTTTAGGATACCCCCCAGGGATGATGATAATTTCATTTGGGGGGCAAAGGGGAATAAATTTAGTATGTTCTGAGTATGTTTAGTATCTGTAGTATGTTAGCAATGATTATGATATAGAATATATGTGATTGTGAACTGTGTGGTTTTTTTTAAACTATATTAGTGTTTTTAAAAAAAAACTTGGGAAAAAAATTAAGAACAATACTTTCCTTGCACAATTCCTTTTGCTCAAGAGTATCTGGGTTCTAGTGACCTCGATTAAATGTTGTAGAATGCAGGCAGTGACCAGGTAAACAGTTCTGAGTTACAGAATTTACATGTGTTCTTTGTAATTTCGGGGAAGATAGTAGAGCTTTGGAATACTGGAGGTTGCAGAGCTGTTTCTTGAATACTTTTCTCTCCCCAGTACCATCTATGAAAACCTAGGAAAATTTACATTAAAAATAACACAGACTGTGTTCATATAATGCTACAGTTGCATAGTAAATACCTGAAAAAGTCAGAATTGACCTAATTTAAGTCTGAATATACAACCTTATCTTTGTCTCTAGAGTATATACTTTATAATAGAGCCTTGTGCTCTCTGTGGTAAATGGGAGTAAGTTCCATGGTAATATTAATCTGTTGTATTGCTGTGAGATACTCTCCATTCTCCCATAAATACACATGATTTTGGCTAGTAGTTTAATGTGGCAGTTGATTACTCCTAATATTGGTTATTTCTGAGGATTTCTGGGCATCCTTTCCCCACTGCCTTGGCTTCTATGGTGTTTCCCACTTGGGACAATCAGAAAATCCTTTCCTGTGCGTATGTGCTGAGGGGGAATAATCCTTGTTGGTATACTATTTACCCAGCTTTCCTGTCTCGCATGTCTTTTTGCCTCTTGTTCTCTGCTAATCATCACCTTCTCAGTATTTGGCTACAAGCTGGGATTCAGCTACTGTTCCTTGACCCCTTGATCTCTGTATGTATAGACTGCACATGGAACATTTACTGTAATCAAATAAATTTCTAATTATAAAAAAAAATGAAGGCAAGAAAAGGCATATGCAGGTAAAAGGGCAAGAGGACAAAGCACTAAATGTCAGGTGCATAGCAACAGTGAAATACTGAATTTTGCAGCAAAATGGTAATGGAGTCCATGGTATCTGAAAACAGTTCTGCAACTGTGGAACTGTAGAATTCGCAGGATCCAGACCAATATCTAACGGGTATTTCACACATCTGAGAAATGTGCTTTGGGTACTCCAAAGACCCAGTAAGGCACTGCAGCACTGGTGTGCATTTTATTTGTTCTTCCAAGGTCATTTTTGCGGCTTTAATGTGTATAACTATATCTAACTGTGTATTTATATATTTTTTTTCCAGTGAGTTTTGTTTCTGAGCACAATTCTATGCAAAGGCTGAATCCTGTAGCAAATTATTGTGTTTAATTGGGTTTGAAGAAGATATAGGGCCCTAACTATCATATAGCTTGGAATATTTTTACTAAGCGTATTTCTTCAAATGCTTCAAAATACTTTACTTTCTTCAAACTTTGCTAAACTCCTTATTCTATTTAACACCATGTGCTTCTCTGTATACCATGGGGTAATTTATTAGAAAAAAATTACATTAATCAGTGCATATAGAATCATAATAAAAGTATGCAAGATCAGAAAATCAAAATACAATACTAAGTGACAGCAGCTTCTTTGCATTCAGTAATGTTTCATTAATATGTCTTTTAGTCAATATGTTATTACTGAAATATAGCTACATTTCTAGAAATGTGGTTTCTTAGATGAATACAAGATTTTTTTTCTGTTTAGATCTATTATTTTTACATTACCAGTGCACAAATCTTACTTTTTTATAGCAACTTTCATTCCCCTAATAAGCAGTTTAATTGTATTTCAAAGAAAGTTAGTCAAGCTGTTGAAGGAAGTGTGCCTTAAGTAAGGTCAAAGACAAAGCTGACTTAAAAAATAATCTTACTATTCTTGCCGTAAACAAACAGCTCGCTTCTCTAAATGTACTGATACATCTATGTATGGATATTTGTGTGTGATGCGGTTTGAGATGTTAGTTGTCCACAAATTTAAGTGCTTAATAGAAATCAGAAATATACAGTTGGTTTTATGGAGACTTGATGCTTGTATAGATCCACAGCGAGAGCTGAGTTTGCCCATGTAGAATTCTCTTTGGTTCTGCCTAAGCAGAGTCTTATACCTGTTCAGAGTTGGACTGAAATTGGTATCATTCTGTGTCTGTCCTGTAGTCTGTTTGTAAAGTCAAATGTTTAGGATCTGGACCATGTGTGTTAATACAGAACGTGTCTGCTTTAGCAGGGGGAAAAAAAAGAGATCAATAAAGATACAACCAAAACTTCAGATATCAGAATTGGTATAAACTCAATGTTCATTTCTTTAGTTGTCCTCAGGAGGTCTTTGCACGTAAGTAAAAGTTGCAGACTCAAGGGGGGTGTGTGTGTGTGTGTTTTTATTTTTTTAATACTTTCAATAGGATTTGGTTTTATGTGATTATATGACTTCAAGCATTTTTTTAGCCTGCTTGGTGATTTGGTTAAGTCAGGAAAACAAAAGGTATTGAAATTTGGTAAAGAACCAGTTAATTGGAAGAAATGAAAGAACATACTTTTAGCTTTCAAAATCCACTTAAACCCTATGTTACTTATTCAGTATGGAAATACATATTTTTTACACTGATTGGTACATAGAGGTTGACAATCCAAACTTAGCTTAAAAAGTCCATATATTTCATGTAATTATTGGTGCAAAGGTACTCTTTATCATTATTTCTTATGATCATTTCCGAGAAAAGAACTTTTTTAAAAAAATATATAATTTCACCAGTATAGCGTGATCTGTAGTACTGCTATCTTACCGCACTTGCAATAGCAAAATAAATATGATTAAAAGCTTTTTTATATTCTCAAAATAATGATGGAAAGTTATAGTGAAGTAGGCACAGCATAAATATGATTGTCCGCATACCATATAACATACAGCAACAGTATAAACATGCAGGGATGTTAATCTGGTTGCCTTATTGCATGAAACTTTGAAGAGTATGTTTTGCAGAGCTCTGTTGTAGAAGGCTGCGAGGTAGAAATGGTTCTTGGGGCTTTTTTGGCTCAGAGTTTAGTGTTTGCTATGGTTTAGGGGCTCAGAGACTTCCTATATCTCTTAACTTGGCAACCGCTGGTTGTGAAAGTGCACCCCTCCTAGCTAGGCAGCCAGTCAGTCCAAACGTACAGCTTGGAGGCACCAAGGTGCACATGTACTGGTGAGTTGCTGGCCGGTGGGAAGATGCTCCCGCTCTGATTAGTCAGCTGCCAGCTGGGAGTTGCGCTCCAACCCTGCTTCCCATTGGGCCAAATAACACAGCCTACTTCTAAGCCACCCATAGGCTAAAGAAGAGGAAGACAAGGTGTTTGAAGATATTTTAATGAAAGGGGAGAGGGGACCATCTGACCATAGGTGAGTTGAATTGCAAAGGGAATGGATGTGAATGTAGAGAGCTCTGGGTGTATTATTGCACTGGGTGAGAAGGAAGGAATGTAGGAATATTGATGGAGGAAACCCTTTCTTAGGAAGGATGGATGGGGTAGGTATTGCAGAAGGTAAAAGAGGGTTTATGTAATCAAATGCTGGTAAGTTACCATCTTTAATGGCCAACTCCCTCATTTGAATTGTCCACAGGATGTTATTTGACTTATGTCCCAGATGATGGATTACTGCAGAATGAAGGTTGACATAATCTGTAAAGTGCCGAGAGGTCTCTGGACTTGAGTCTTGGACTATCTGCCTTCTGCAGCTTAGTTTTTCTACAGTGAGGTTCTGACTTACTCGTGTAAAACTTCTAGTGGTTCTTCTGAGTGTGTTTGCTTGTGCTATCAATGCTGCATGAACAAATTATTAATTTCAGTTCTGTTAGTTTATCTTTTTCATTAGCACTGAGTTACCATTTTTTATTCTGTTTTTTTAAAATTACAATTACTGTTATTTTTATCATTATGTTAACATATCATAAAGGCAAAAAATTGCATATGATCAAATACAGGGTTTTCTCTCTTCCTTAAAGAGCTTATGGAAAGAAAAGTCTCATCTTGGAAAAAATATTTCTTTATGAGTATTGCTGTACAGTAAGGGTTTAAATGCTGTTATCAGTTTGAGAAAACTAGTAGAAAAGTAATATTTATAAATATTTTGTATGTCTAGTACATATACAAAATAAATAGATTTTATTGTGTATGTAGCACATACAAGACTGGATGAAGTGACATAAGTTTGGTCAGGTTAAGTTTAGGATAGGTTGTGTGCGGACTATTTTTATCCCGCCTCTAATACCATATATTTGTTACGAATCAATTATACGACAAGAAAGTAAAAAATTTGACTGAGTGAACTTTCAAAACTTCAGAGAGAAGTATTTATATCTATAAACATGAAGATTTAGAGACCAAGTCTATGTCCTAAATGTGGAAGTAAGTACAAAGTACTCATTTTTTCACAGTTTGTGATCATATATGATACGAAACTATTGATTATCCTGGGCCTTAGGCTTGTGTAATTTGGGAAGAGAACTTTTAAACTCAGCCTGCTATAAGCAGAGTGCAAGAAATGGCTGCTGTTTAAAACTAGTCCCAAGTATGGGATGTAAATGGTTCTGATCAAGATGCTTAGCAGGCAGAGGGTAGGTAAAGTAGTCAAAGATGTGGGCAAACTATATTTTTCAAGCAGCTCTGCAATTTCTGCAATATTTTACAGATGCTGTCATGCAGCTACATGTTTTTTGTTTCTGCCATGATTAGAATTATTGTTGCTATTAAACTGATGGGTTTTTTGGCCAAAGACGATGTGAGTTTGTGTTAGTTTGGCAATTGTGCTTATTGCCACTCTTCTGAGCTGTCAGCCACACTGATGTCTCCAGAGAATAAAAGTAATATGTTATTTAAAAGGGGTACATCTCTCCTTTCTCTACCTCTTGCCCTCAGGGCATAGAGGAGGGTGGAAAAAGAGCATAGGTCATCATTCTTTCTTGCCTATGTACATCGGAAATTATTGCTGTTATCTTATGTAGCACCTTGCTGTGTCCTTTTCAAGCAGACAGTACTGCTCTCCCTTGAGTGTCTGCTGGCATTGCCCCTTGATAGTGATATAAACTCTGCTTTTAGGGTTTGGGTAGTTTTTTTGTTTGCTGGTTTTTAATTGTGAAGATCTGCTTTCATAGAGACCTGCGTCAGGGTTCTACTGAGTACATTAGGTGCAGAGAGACATGCTAGCAGATTCTAATCCTGAATTGCCTAATCCTGTTTATTGCTGCTTTTAAGATCAACTTGGGTAAGTTATTCATATAGGCTTACAGCTGATTTTCTGAAAACAGTGTTTTTTGTTTGTTTTCCTTATAAATTTGCGGAGGATGTCACGGATACTCGGGGAAGGCGTGTTATAGTCTAAGCAAGAAGAACGACACGGGCAATCTGTAGAAAAAGGCTCCACACGTTTAGGCGAGTAATCATTCTTGGGATTGTTTGTTTGTTTGTTCCTCCCTGCCCTCCTTTTAACTACATTTTATTACAGTAGATCAAATCTTGTCACTTAGGTGATTTTCGGGGCTAAACAATTGTGTTGTGTTCCTGGAAGTTATTTGTAAATGGAGATAAATAGTTTTCTTGGCGAGTGCTTAAAATGGAGCAGCAATCTAATGAGAATGATCAAACTGGTAAAAAATTCAGAAGATCTCACAGTAGTATGTATGTGGATACTGATCAGGAAGAGAGAGAAAGATCAGAGGATTTTGGGAGGTTTTAAAATGAAGGTACATGATGATGAAAAAGATTATTATTTTTGTGGTTCTTTCAAGAAAGCTGAGTAGGGATATTTTGCCAGGAGTGGTTATAGAAAAGGAGAGCTTTCATAGTTGCAGGTTGCCTGCATAGGAAGAGGTGTAGAGTGTTTGAGTGTACATACATTTTATATGCAAACAGTGTTCTTGGAGAGAATAGTAATGTATTGATGATGTAGGAGGCAATGATAGATAAATGCAATATGGGAGGTGAAAAACAGTTCATCAAAGGATGATACCAAAGTTTACATGTGTTGAGACAGGTAGATTTGTGGAGCAAAGTGAGTGCAGAAAAGACTGAATAATGCTTGAAAACATTTCCCTTGACCGTGAGAAATTCTTGTGTAATCAAGACACTTAATCAAGCAAAATTATGACAGTATCACGAGGCTATTCGGTGAAAGAGAGTACAAATAGCATGGAGTTAATAATAATGACACAAGAGACATATGGTTGATTATAAGCAATGTGAAATTGACAGTTGAGGTTGAAAATGAAATGTAGAGCATAAGGAAAAAAGTATAAAATGCTGCATTTCTAAAGAATTGTTTGTAGCATACCATCAACAGAGGAACAAGAGAATCCTTAATACATATTTGGACGTTTTGTCAGGGATTGAATAGAGAGGTATTTGAAAACAAATACTGTTAAATTAGAATCTGTTGAGCCTCAAATCCTTGATAATTTGGTATCTCCTACAGTGGGAACAGAAATGCTTGTGAAGATGAATTCCAGGAGTCATCTAGTAGGCCATTTGGGGCATTATTTATGTAAAGATTTAAATGTACTTCTTTATAACCAAGGTTGTTTTTATACCATTTGAATGACTTAAGTTTGTCAAAGAATGCACCACTGTATAGTTTCCATTCATTATTTTTAGTCTTTAAGCATAACATATTGCTGTTGCAGACCTCACTTAAATTTCTAGTGCTAATCAGTTCCAAGATCACAACTGTGGTGCCTGGCAGTAATCCAGGTCCTCATACACAAGGCAAGAACATTTGCCCTTAGAGAAAGGAAATCCCATGGAAGATGCTTTTGCAAGATCATGTCAATGAGCAACAGTGCTTACCTGCTGGATGTGCCTGACATTGTTGCTTTACTTTTTTTTTGGTGTGTGTTTATATCTCAATCTTTGTTCTGCCTTTTTCACTGCTATTATTCAGAATCGTGTTTGTTGCTGTCAGCCCTGTGTGTTGCTGTGGATGATAATTATGAGGAGCCAAAGACTATATAGGCTCCTATATATATATATATATATATATATATATATATATATATATATAAAATATCTGTATGTATGTATTTATATGAACAGAGGAGTAAATGTTAATCTAAATGTAAAATGAGATCATCTATAGGACTCATTTTCCCCTCTTAATCATTGTCTCCAAAGATGTCAGACATCTTTTTGAGCAGGTGGTTGGTCTTCCACAGCGTCTTTACGTATTATATTAGTGTTTCAGAATTTTAAAACTGTCTCTCAGCTGTCCATTGCCTCTTGGGACAATCTCTGTAGCACCCTCCTTGTCTTAATAATGGGCATGAAAATATGGTCTCTGTGCAGAGTCTCACTATATTCCATTTTCAGTTGCGTGTACTTTGAATCTCAGAGGACCTGAGGAAAACAAGGTGGTTGTCTGCAACAAATCGGAGGTTCTTAGCCTGAACTGATATAGTTATCTAATAAAAAGTTTGAGAACCGCTACCAGAAGCGTTCCTCACTTTTATGGTAAAATCTTAATCTTAGAAAGTATCTCTAATTCTTGTTTAGTAATGCAATACAGTATGTGAAATCAATCTTCCCCTTTGGTTGGTTGGATTTTTTTGTAAGAACATCATACAAAAGATGTTTGTTTGAAAGGATGGCTATTTTTCTGTACTACAGTTCTCACCCTGCAGGTCTCAGTCCTGTATTCAATTTAACAAAATGTTATTTCTTACATATAGTTGTTGGAGTACTCAAAAGTGGAATGTTGGAGGGATGTATTTTGCAGTTGTACAGTAATGTTTTATATGTAAAAATATTTAATTACAAGAAAGACTTTGGAAAGTGCTCTTCACCGCAAAGTGGGCGATGGCAATGAAAGACCACTTTAGCCACATTAAGAACTTCACTGTAGGCTAGCTATCTCGGCATTCTAGGTATTTGTGTCTGTGAGCCTGTATCTTAAAGGGTTGGATCCAACCAAATTTTCTCACATAGGAGCATTTTTTCAGCTTGGAACTAGGAAGTTTTAGTATTTCCTGTCTTATTACATTGAAGTATTTTCTAAGTTTGTGTTATAATTAGGAACTTCTTTTGTACATGGTAGTAGCTGTATTTTTGTGTGGATAAACTAAATCCTAATTGCTAGTGTCATTATTAATCAGCGATACTGTTATCACCAAATTTTAGCAGGCAGTTTTCCTCTAACCTTTCTCAAGTTTGTCTTTCTCAATCTCCTGCTCCTTTTTATGTATATTCAAGGCCTGATTACATAGCTTTTTACTTGTTTGTAAACTTTCTCCATTGGTATCAGTCTTCACGTATTTAGTCATTTATTTCAGCGTTGGAGTACGCAAAGCTCTCATACTGAAACATAAAAAAGATAAGCAAATCTATTTTTTGTTTTACCATTCTACAAAGGAGTGATTTACTACTACGTAAAGAAAATCAGTTTTAGGCTTTACCTTTTGTAATTATGTCAAAAATAAATAAGAAACTTCACCTGTAATCAAAGAGTAGCTTACTGTTGGCCTGATTTTAATACCCCAAGTTGCTCATGAACACAAGGAATCAGTAGCCTTCCTGCCAAAATGAAGAAGAGGCTACCTAATACAGTACTTAGTACTTTCAGTGCTTTATGAAACATCATAATAAGGACAGAAGTCTTGAATTTACAGCCAGTATACAGCTGATGAGTGATGACAGCTGTGTATCACTTATTAAAATTTCTTACTACTTTTCTAAATTTATTTTTAAATAAAAAATTGATAATACTTAAGCTTCTGCATACTGATGTTTCACATGTCACTTAAAGACCGGTAGCCTGTGCGTTTGCCTTTTGTGTCAGTAAAGTTAATAAGCCTACTTCACGTAGATTTTTTAAATCATGAGTGTTATCCGAGTAGGACAATGAAAGGTTCGTGTTGCCAAATCAGACCTTTTATGTAAGGTGTGCAGCCTAGTAAATCTACATATTACTTATTTTATTGATCCAAAATGTGCTTAGGTTGCCCTTATACATTTGAGATCTACAATGTAGAAGAAAACTTAGCGTATAGAAGAAAACTAATTCTGATAAAGAAATAGTTCTGAATATGCATTTACTACCAAACATTAGATAAGTAATAAGATTTTCCATTTTTTTTGTATCAGATAATATTTATAGAAAATATGCATTGTGTTGGAATAATAAATATGCCTCTCTGAGTTGTATAATTAAGTATGTTGTTGTTTGCAAGATTATGGCTAAACTTATCGTAGTAGAATTTTGTCACAGTACAGTTTTGGAAAGTGTGGTTCTTGCTGTAAAGTTTTTTTTTGTAAATAGGTGGGAGGGAAGATATTCTCAATGGCTCTTAAAAAAAAAAACCTTTAAACTCTGAAACAACTTGGAACATTTCATTTATGTGTTTCAGATATTCTGTTTAATCGCGAATAATTTCCCTTTTTTCCAGAAGTTTTATAAGCATTTATTTTAGAGAGAAATTGTATCATTATGCAAAATTAAAAGGATAAGGGATTTTATTCTAGTCTTTTGCTTTAATTATTATTCATGTTTGTGGACGGGGTAAATTGTTTCACATTTAAACCTTGTATAAAAACTGCTAACAGTTCCTTCCTTACTTTTTCCATTATGATAAGTTCAGATACATTTTTTAACTCCAGAACTGCTTTTGATGGTAGCAGACTACTGCAATTTGGCAGGATCAAAGCCCTTTTAGAGAAGTGTCTTCTGTTTTTCCCATTACGTTACATTCTGCTTTGCATTTTAGATGGTTAAAATTGACTTTCCCTCTGTCGTCTTTATTTGCATTCTTCAGGTTAATTTGACCGCATGTCAAAATGACAACTAAATATGAGTGGCACCTATACCACTATCAAAAGAGCAGGAGTAACATACACTGTAGCCAGGATGACGCTTAAGTTCTGATGGGACGTCAGGAGTAGTTTCTGATGGGACGTCAGGAGTAGTTTCTGATGGGACGTCAGGAGTAGTTTCTGGTGAGGAAAGAACTGAGCCTGGTTTTCCTGAAGGCCTTCCTAGCCAGAGTTTTTTGCAATGGTGCCAGTTTCCCTTTTTTCTCTTTGAGTGCAGGAAACTAAGTACCTGCAGCAGAATTTTTCCATCTCTTGACAAGGGAGAGGGGAAAGCTGGGCTGGGCTCCCATCTTCCTTGACTCATCTTGTGGTACTAATAGGTCATCGTCCTTGTCTGAGATGACTACTTTCTACCTCTTAAGCTCTAGTGCTGTTGGTGAAATCACTGATACACTGCTTTATCTTTTCTGTTTTCCTTCTAGGAAATAAGGTTTACTAGGGGTAAATTCACTTTAAACAAGAAAAAAAAAAAGCTACAGAACTTAGGAAATGTCAGAATTACTTACCTGATTCAGCATTTAAGTGCTTTCTAAAAATGACAGGGTAATGCTTTCCCCACAATGGTAGATGTTAAAAGGGGTAGAAATAGCAGACTGATAATTTCTTAAGAACTTTTGCAAACTACCAAGAACAGCTGGTTTTGCAATACAGTTTAAGTAGTTTTAACATGAGTATTGTTATCAGCATTTTTTCATGTGATATAAAAATGTAAAAATTCTAAATGAGAAAAAATGGAAGACATTTATCTGTTTATATAATGTTCTTTGATACATATTCTGAGAACCGTATTTACGTGCACTGATACAAGAGAAAATTTTGTTTAAAGACAGTACAAAAATGAGTATTTTTTTTCTTCTGCTGTCATCTGTGTTAAAAAAAAAAAAAAAAAAAAAAAAAGTACAGTTATATGCTGGCGCTTGGGCTCCTCACAGGAGCATCATTATTTATACTGTGAAATGGAAGAATATCTACTGCCTTCTGGACAAGTTTGCAGGGGAGAAAAAGGGATAATCATATATTTTATGCATTTTTGAAGTGTATTTTTTAATAAGGAATAATTACAGGAAAATAAAATCCTTGTTAGGATTAGTTTGTTGCCTTTTTCTTATCTAATGCTGATGATGATATCACAAATGGTTCCTGTACAGAGGTGATTATGATACGGTAATTTGGGATTATGATTTCATATGAGAATGGGGAAATGGAGTGTGTCGTATATTTTTCACAAAACATTAGTATTGTGTGTTGATAAGTTGTGATTTAAAAGCAATGGCAAGTTGGAACCAGCTGTGCTGATTGAATAAGTTAGTCTGAGGAATTAGAATGTTGTTACCTTTTCATAGTGCATTTCATTGAAAAAAAAATATTAATGTAACAGTTAAAATGCTAAATTGAAGTACAACAAGGTCTAGTTTATCTGTGTAGTAGTTTGTCTACATATGATACTTTCAAAAATATTCTTTATGTTTTGGGAGATCTTAAATAGCATGTTAGTAAACAATTTTCTTCTTTCTTTACTTAGCTAAGATGATGGGAATTACTTGATTTAAGGCTTCATGATAGACCTTGTTTGTAAATAGTTGTCTTTCTGAATGCAGCAAATTAGGTAGGTTGGTCTTGACTTAAATTACTAATTTTTTCCATGATAGCGGAAAACGCTGAGACAATATTGGTAACTTATGAAAGTGGACACAAGTGCAATTCACTGTTTCCCGTTGAAGATCCACAAATCTGTTTCTGTGTACTTTGGGTTGAACTGGTTTCATCACACCATTAATATATGGCTATAATGGAACAGAACAGAATATCTGTCTGATTGTATTGGTATTAGTGTCAGATTATAGACAGGATGACAAATGCTGCTTGTATGTCTTTTTTTATGCTTAGTTAGCGAGGACACGCCTGTAAGACAGAGCATCCTTCAAACTTGAAACACCTGTATAACTAGTTGTTCAATTATATTCAATTTCCAACAATGAAAGAAGTGTGGTTTTTCAATGACTTCCATTTCTCATTGGTCTGTGATGTGGTTTTGAATACTGCAGGTGAGAGGAAAATAAAGAAGCTCTGCAGTTTTTGTTTTGTTTTTTTTTTAAGATGCTTTATAGTCATGTTACCTATATGAGATATGGTTGAAAGATGACGTTAAAGCTGAATATTGCAGATCTTACTTAAATGTAGACATTATTAAATTGGAAAACCTAAGCTGTACAAAACTGAAATTTTAATCTAGCAAATTACGGCATTGTCACAGCGTCTGTAACTCCGTTTCTTTCAGTGAACTTTTTATTATGCTGTATGAAAGTCTTAATATAAGTTATGGCTAGTTATAGTTGTGACTAAGAAAAGAAACTTTTATTTGCTAACCACTTGTTTATTTTAATTCATTAAATGTCTATCTCAATTTAAAAGAGTTAACATAAACAGCCAAAAAGTCACTGAAGTGCCAAATGCAAAAAAATTTTGTATTAATAAGAAAATAAATGAATAACATTCTACCAATGTTCACTCTAAATGCTTAAGAAAAAATACAGTACCTCTGAAAAATTAACTAATTTTTCTTGAGAGTTAAAACCAAAAATACATCTTATCTCTGTGATGTTGTATAAACATTAATGCATACCTTTTCCTTCTCCAAAGTGGAAGTTAAATTCAGAAAGAAAATCTTGAACATGTGGCAAGTAAAGCATTTAGACTCTGAATATATGCCTTTAGGTTTGTCCTTTAGATATCTTAGCTCTTGCTAAATCTGACTGATATGAAGTAGACTGGTTAGGTTTTGGACAGGTAAACCGTTGTGCCATTTACCCACTGTAAGAAAAGTTACTTGTTAGTTAAGTGGCATTATTATATCCTGAAGTTTCCATTTACGTTTCAAGTAGTGGTGTTCAGTTTGTATCTGTTATTTAAGGTTAGTTTACCCCCACTTAATTTCACATCTTCTGCAGCTAAAATGATAGTTTCATAAATGTCTTACTCGTGTACTTTCAGTATCAATCAAACTAGTAATTGCTATCTAAGGGTTTATTACTGTGTGTGTATGTAACTCAGAATAGTGTCATTTTCAGCAAGTTACAGTCATTCTCCTCTGCCTTTACAAGTATAACATGACATATATTGACATATATATGTTGACAAGTGTGTATGTATGTGTATACCTGTATATGTATACCCACGTATTAGAATTATAATGGCAGATGTTGGCAAATTCCAACAGTGCTACAAGTTTCTTCTTTAGCACTTCCACAGTACTGGTATAAATGGCACTTTTTCCCGTATTTGTTACAGTATTCTCAAACAGTTCAGTCCTTTGTGTTAGGGTTACTGAAATTTATGATTTTTGGGCTGGGAAAACTAGGTGTCCTGGCATTGGAGTAGCATCCACTAACAAAAACTTTTGCATTTGTGTCACGTATTTGTGAACTGGCCTTTACAACTCTTCTTTGGATATTTTGGCTTGCATACCTATGTTAGATAAACATTTTTGGAAGGATAGGATCCAACATACCAAATTCAATAAAATTAAAAAATTGTGTGATTAGTTGTGTGAAGAAGTGGATGATAGCATCTGGCACTATGGCAGTGTATGTTCTTTATAACCACTCAAGCTTTTGCAGTGCTTGGCTACCTTAGTAGTTTTTCGGGTTTTAATGAAGTATACTTTTTACACGACACTTCACTTTGTGTATGCACTGTGTATCCAAATGTATAATCTCAAACAGAGTGTGTTGCACTGAACAGGGAACAGCCTGCCTACTGACTTAGACAAGGCCTTGACTTGGGAGCAAGTAACAGTAGCTTTGATTTACCTTTCTTTTTTGAAACATTTAAAAACATATTTGAAAAGTGTTACAAAGTAATTGATTATGAAACACGGAGGTTGGGTGATAGACTGCACATGATGAAAGAGTGCTCACTACTTTAAACATTTAAAATAACCATTGTTTATTTCTCTCACTAATCCCCACTGCAACTCCCATGTCCTTTTGGTCTCAGGAGACAAGGTGTTACCAGATCTGTCATAGCAGAGTGCTCTAGGGCTCTGCTACCTGTTTTTTGTTGTGGGTTTCAGTGTGCTTTAGTTTGTTTTTAGGGGAAGACAGTTACAAAGTGATAGTCTTCACTACAAGGGTATGATAATACGGAGGGGAAGAGTTAGGCTGTATTTATTTCTAGAAAATTTAAAACCAAGGAGGCAGTTTATCTGTCAATAATTGGCAACATTGCAGGAAATATCTGGGAACAAATCAGGATCAGAGCTTCAGCTGTTTGATCAGACGTTTATTTCCAGAGGATTAGAAGAGAGAAGCAAATTTTACTCCAAGTAATGGGTAGAGATTGCAAGTGTGTGTGTGTGTGTGTGTGTATGTTTTTCTAACTCATGCATTGTAGAAAATAAACTAATGAGTAACTAACATTTTCTTATATTTGGTGCCTTTTGATATTTTCATTAAAACAGTTACTTATAATTTTTGTATGCTTGCTTTTACCTGGAAAATGTGTTCAAACATCATAGTGCTCAATCATTTTGAGTGAGTATTAAAGAACATTACACTACAATTTGCTGTTGGAAGTATCTTTTTTGCTTTTTGGACATAAAGTCTTGGCCTCGTGCTCTTGATTATATGGGTTTTTTTGTGTGTGAACTGCCTTCAAAGAAAATTAAAATAAACTTTACTAAATTGCATAGGAGTTCGGTCAGGCTTTATGAAAAATAAGCTTTTAAATCTGATATTCTGGCAAAATTCTACCTTTGGCTATGAGTGTATAATTTAATTAGGGTTTCCCCCCCCCCCCCACTCATAACTAACAGTGCTGCAAAACGATTTGTCTTTCTGAGCAGATACTTAGGTATCTTATGGTTTATCTCATGATACATGCAATGTTTTTGACATGGAAGTTTATAATATAAGCAAGCTTCATGTTGGTTTTAAAGGTGATGGTACAAGACCTCCTCCTCTTTATTGTCACATCACATGCTTCACCCTTGCAGACTTCCTGCTCCCTACTCTTAGTTTAAGCAGGCAGCAACTGCAAGTGCTTAGAGAAGGCTTGGATGGCTTCTGTCACCTCTAGGACGCAGGCAGGTGGTAGAAATCAGGAGGTGTCTGCAGAGGTGCCTGAGAAACATCCCTTCATATTGTTTGTACGTATATACGTGCATTGCTGCTAAATAATAGTCTTTCTGTGTGAAATCTGCTGGTTATAGCTCTGAAAATACAGTACTTTTCCCAAAACAGGTGGGTATATAATGGTTGAGATATATCCTCCAGCAATAATCATCTTTATCACTTATTTGTAGGAGTTGCTCCAAATGAGCTCTGGTTCCCATTGTGCAGAGTATTGTAAACACACAGTAAGTTTATTCCAAAGCCTTTTTAGTTAAATAAGCAAAGACAGATAAAAGGTGAGACTTGAACCAAAGTGAGTATTATACATGGTTTCATCTTGTAAGTCATTTCAGGGCTCTCTTTATAACCCTTGTTTTTCAGGTCTCCATCCCAAATGCTTGGGTATTTGAGATGAGCTTTTTAGTGCACACGATTGATTTTTAATGTATTAAAGCATCGGCTTTTCAAGATGTATAAGTTAGTGGTAAACATAATCATGAGACAAATGACTGCACAAACGTGTTGTCAATGATTCTTAATATTAAAGCATTAACAATATTTTAATCTGGATTGTAATATAAATTTCTTATATACTCTCATTTAGTTATATCTCATTAGTTGCACTCTGTACTTCTCTCAAGAAAATAGTGTGCAAATTGTGTGTGATGAAGTACTTTTTACTGAAGTTTTAAGTTCATACTTTCTCAGCCAGGATTTTCCTTAAAAATACACTCATGAAAGCTGAGTCTTTTGCTTCCAGAAAGACGGTAACTGAGAACTAAACGTTTGTGTTTGAAGAGCCCTGAGAGCAAGAAAGAGTATAAATACCATTTAAAAATATTATAGTAATGGATTTCCTTGATCTGCCCTTCTCCCTTCTCTCCAAAAGAACCCCAAACAAACCTACCAGCTGGAATGAGGAGGACCAGGAAAAATTTCAATCCCAAAGCAGGAAGTGATTGTTTCAGTAAGTCATAAACTAGAAGAATGACTGAGAATGAAAGTATAATTTTTGGTTATAGCTAGGCACTTCTGCAAGTGGCAACTCATCTCATTTTTCTTATGAAATTCAGTTTGTTTTATTTCCTCCTTGGTAACTTCATTGATTTCTAGATCATAACTGAGCAGTTATGCTATTGTGCACTTCCTAGCACCAGCCTACTTAATGGCTGTTCATGCACCTGTTGGTGTGCAAACAAAAGAACAACATAGAGTAGAGTTCTGCAAACTGCCATCCTTAACTTTCAATCAAAATACAACAAAAAGGGAAGAGAAAATTCAGACTGGGAAACATACTGCGTATCAATAAATAGGTCACTTACAATTTATGTGAAATATTTTAGATGACTAAATGGTTACAGAGTTTTATCTGCATAATTTGTATTTGATATGTAGATCTGAAATTGTGAAATAGCTGTGAGCTGTGAACACACTCTGTTCCTTTTGGGACACAAAATAGAATAGCCTTATAACAGAGAGCCAAATAGTGGGGGAACTCGGAACTTACTGCTTTCGTGAACACCTGTGCATTGGGTTTTGTTTTGCTTTTAATTTGTCTATATATGAAAGTGGTGTAAGCAGCATCTGGTTATTCTTATTTAGTATGCCTACGCTGCCAAAAAATCAACAGATTCCTACTGTACTGCATTTCAGAACTAATGAAGACATAATTATATCCCTGAGCAGGAAGAAGGAATTATGCTTTGTTGGGGACTAGTCTAGAATAGAAAGAATAGAATAGAAAGTGAAAGAGCAAGAGAGTATTTTGAACTAAGTAAGAGAAATGGTAGCTTCTGTCAAAGATCTTGTATTTTTATTTGTTGCAGGTTGACTGAGAAAACAATAATGCAGTAGTGTTTAACATATTCTTGATGAAAAATGGAGCTTGCATTTCTTTTGAAAATATGAATGGCTTATGTAAAGGCCCAGGTTTTTTCCCTTTTAGCTTTATATATCTGTTCACCATTTTTCACGTTGTGCTTGCAACTAATGTGATGATTGGTAGATTGTATGAAGTTCATTATAAATAAGGTGATAATTAGAAGCGGATAGGTTTTTCGTTGCCCTTATTGCTTGTTTTACATATGTTTTTTAAAAAGTCTATTAAAATTAGTGTGTTTGAGAAGTCATTTAACTTCCTGAAAGGTGACTTAATCATTTTTCTAAGGGGAACCTTTTTTTTTTTTTTCTTTTAAGTAAAGGTAAAAATGCATTCAATTACCCATTTTATTGCGGTGTTAGTGCTTGGATTGAGTGGAGTAAGTTAAGAGGGAGCCAGATTCTTCTCAAAGATGCACATCAAAAGTACAAGAGGCAATCCTCACAAGTTACAGGAAAGTTAATTTCAACTAGATATAAAGAAAAAGTTTTCACAAAAAGTGTTTGAGCACTGTAACAGGTTGCCCGGAAAGGCCGTGGCATGTCTGTCCTTGGAGACTGTCAAAACTTGACTGTACAGCTGAACAGCTGTACCTGACTGAAGTTAACTCTGCTTTGAGCAGGCAATGGACTAGGTCACCTCTAGTGGTGTTTTCAAACTAAGTTATTCTGTGATTCTAAGATTATACATAGTTTTATGTTAAAATATTTACAAGGTTTATGTCATCTCTCTAATCAGTCAGCAGTCCTGTATGTGCCAACAGTGGGGGGTCTCATAACTTCTTGCTGTTGTGTGTTCATTTGTTTTTTTTGGACGGTGGTGTGAATTGATCAGGAGGAAATGATGGAGGTAATAGCTGATAAATGTTTCATTCTCAGAATGTGCCAGCTACTACCATGTAGGTAACAAGATTTTGACCGCTCACTTGCGATACGGTTCCCTTCTGACGTGAAAAGGGTAGTTGCCTTCCTCTGGTAACATATCCCCCGTAGCTTCCCTTGCGTTATCACTGGTCCTTGGCTGGTCGGACTGCATTGCTGATTGAACAGAAAGTTATATTTTAGGATTTAAAAAAGTGGTTTTCAGTCTTGTCAACTTGGAGGTGGAAGAAGGTAGAACGGCTTGTTTATGGTCAGTGTCCTCTTCAATCAGTTAAAACTGATAATAGAGCTGTACCTTTGGCATGGAAATAACCACGGTGACAAGGCATCGTGTATCGTTTTAAAACTTCTGAATAAAATAGCTTGAATGACATGTAAGGAATAAATAATGGCTTTAGCAGACAGTACCTTTGTGACTATTGATATTCGCATGGTGACTTTTTCTTGTGGATTCCCTACAACCATAATTTCAGTTCCTGAAAATGAAATAATTTTGCCATAATTTTCATTTGTTTATGAAGATGCAGTTTTTCTATGTGGTAACTTTTAGGTGCTAGGATGGAAGAATCGCAGAGTTTGCTCCTTTAGAGGATATAATTGGTGATGGTGAGTTAAATTAATTGTAGAGATATTTCTTTGTTTTTTTCTGTTTTAACTTTTGCATACTAAATTGCAATATTGGTTAGAGGATAAGTCTTAGAGAACAGGCATTTTGTTGCAGCTTTATAAGGTTTGAGCTTTACATTTTAAAGTTGGATTTCTTTCCTAAACGCGCTCTAATCAAATCTGTTTTGGAACAAGAGACAAGAACGTCAGAGGGGCGGTTTTTACTGACCATCCTACAGCCAAATCCATTGAAATATTATTCATATATTTCACACAGACTTCTGTTATCTTTTAAGGAAGGAATCTTTAAATTACTTTGTGAGCTAAAACAAACAGAATGCACAAATGAAAAACATGAATGTGTTTCTTGGGTATACCTGAGTTTGTCCCACTGGAGAACTAGGAATCGTCTCTGTAACTGAAGTAAATAAAACATCCTGAAAAATAATAGGTTTTCTAAACATTTTTTGGCTATCTGAAACTACCGTTGTGGATTTGGGGATTGGGGATCAAGGTTGAACTTTAAATGGAAAAGAAATGGAAGCATATGGAAAAACTGCTAAATTTAAAAAAAAAAAGTCAAACTTCTCAAAAATAGATTTTGTCTGAAATATTTGTAGAATAAATTTATGATATAAACATGAACTCTCAACTACCTGCTGTTACACTTTACAAAATTCAACTACCTGGGAAAATATTTAACGTGATTAATAGAATCTGGGGAATATAGGCTTTTTAAGATAAAATGGAAAATTTAGTGGTCTAAATTCATAATCTAGGTGGCATAATATTGGTTTAGTTTGGGACAACTCTGCCATTAACAAATTTTTATTTTATGTATTTATTTTTATATAATGATCTGCACATAGATCACTATATTCTGCATTGCACTAAGTGGTGTTTTGATGTGTTTGGATTACAAATTTGTGGTGGGGATGTTCTTTTAGGCTGTAAAATGTGGGTCACACTTGTGGTGTAGTATAGTTAATATTTCAATTTTAAATGTACACCGTTTTTTGAGTTACTAAATGTGTATGAAGATGTATATGAGCAATGTGGGGTGACCTGCTGTAGGCTAGCAATTGCCACAATAGTGGTAACTAAAAGTCTGGTAAAATCTGTAAAGCAGACAAGGTGCTTGAGGCCAGGTGGCCAGCCAGGTCCCTGCAGCAGGACGTGTGCTAGCCGGTTAAGGGGGTCGGCAGCTCTGCCTGGCAGGCATGCAGCCCGAAGGAGTTCAGTGCTGAAGAGATCTTCAGGGACCCATTGAAGGGTAACCTGTAACAGGGAAAACGCAGGGTGCGACTTGCTTCGCTAAAAAGTACACTGGTTTAAAAGCACTGAAATACTACCCCCTGCTGTTTCTGATGGAGCATTGGAATACCTAATACTTATTAGCAAATGCAATTTATACATGGACTCTTTTAATAGCTTGCTTTCTTTTAGCATAATACAAAATAGAAAACTCTGAAGTATAACATGTCTCAAATGTAGCTGGCCTTAGTTGTGGCTCAGTAGCACGGGTTCTGTTTAGCTTTACACTGAAAACAGGGTTTCTGCCCTTGTTTTGAATGGTGAATACCTCATATTCCTCTTCAGGATATGGTACTTCTGGAGTATATAATGACTTTTCTGAGATTTTTGTAAGCAAATTCATTAATTAGTTTGAACTGAAGTGAATGAAGAATTGAATTAAGAGATGTAACTTTCTGTTTCAATATCTTTTTATCCTGAATTAACTTAGTATTAGATAACATGAATTATTCAAAATCTGAATGCAGCCAGAACAAATTGAAATCTTTTATATAGTACCTGTGGAGAATTTAGGTTGTAATTATGCTGAGATGCTGACTGCTGTATGTAATTGTCACAAGTCTATAGCAAAGATTAGATAAGTAACTAAGGTTGTGGTAGCTCGGACAACCTATCACATTGGAAATAATTTCACCAGTTGCTTCTGCAGTTCTCCTGCATATGTAATTTTAGTGGTTGTAGCAAGTCAACCGGTTCTCCTTGGTAGATTAACTCATATGTTCTGTTCATTGGAGATTCTGTAATTTTATGCTATCTCAGCAGTTGAAATACCTGTCTGCTATGGTTCTTCTGAATGCTGATGCTTGTAGGGCAGTTGGCCAGTAAATGCAGATATAGAGATTTAGGAAATAGAAATTCTCCTTTCATCAGAATTCCTTGTCTTTTACAGGAGAGAAAAAAAAAAAAAAAGCTTTTAAAGGTCTAGATTGGGCTATGAACTCTAAAAAACATGAACCAAAATATTAGTCTCTCATTATATTTAATACAGCTTTGTAGGGCAGCGTTAAGGCTATTTTAATATTTATCTGTCAGTTTCTGTGACTTTAAAATACATAGATTTCTGTTGCGTACGTTCCTGGTATTTGGAGTAATTGCAACATTCCTAAAATAGAAAACTTAAAATTTTATTCATTTATTTCTAACTTAAGTTAAGCTTTAACATAGCTTCTTAAATCTTTTTGGATATGATGTGTGAAATGTGATAATTGCTGTTGACATTAGAAGGCTTCTGAAGCGTTAATGGAACTTCACAAAAAACACTGTTAAATGAATATTTTTCCCATTTTGTAGTTGGGGGAAATATACCTCATTCTCGGTATCCTTTGCTTATGCAAACAAATTGTGTAATGTTAAGATACTACTTGAAATAAAAGGGACCCAGAGACATCAGGTGATTTTTTCCTAAAGCATTTGAAGGAATCTATGTGTGAGCTGGAATCAGAATTTATTCTTACTGATATTTTCCTAATCTGACTTCTTTTATCAGTATGGCTTTTACTATAGGAAGACAAATACAAAGTTCAGCAGCAAGGGATCAGGAGAGGTCAAACTCATGCTATCTTTGGACACTTAGCCAAAAAAATCTGACCTTAAGAGTTATCTTACTATTTCATAGCTTCTTGTACTGTTTTTTCTATAATGGTATGAGATCCCTATATAACCATTTTCGTAGAATAGTTTGGACTGGCAGAGGGATTTTTTTGTAATAGAAAACTGAAAGAAGTTAGGTACCTCCTTTTTAAACAGGAAGTGCAGCATGTTTCTTTTCCATAACTGTCTCTAGCCTGTCTTGCCTACTTGACAGTACAGTAACATGAACAACTTATATTAGTTCCAGGACACCTTCATGCCATTTTTTTTTGATTACTTTTGGATTTTGAAATAAGGATCATTTGTTGTTGTGGTTGTATTTTTTTTTTTCCCTCCATGATCCAAATGTTGTTAGGGTATGTTCTGAAAATTTTAGAGTTGTGAAAGTATTTTTTTTTCTTTCTCTACCTTGTGACACTTACTCCCTCCACCCACCTGCCCATATTTCCTGTTAAGTGATCAGAATGCTTGAAAATGTAATTTGAGGAACAGCTGGAAGAAAAATGTTTTGTTTGGCCTACAGAAGGGAAGACTAAGAGGAGATGTGATAATTTTTCTTGTATGTGAAAGGGCCTGCTCTAACACTAAAATGATCTCTGTGTCTGTTGGAGGTAGGGCAAGGAGCAGTGATTATAACAAGTGAAATTTAGTCTAGATGTTGTAGAAAGTTTTGTAACCTAAACAGTGGCTGCTCTACTGTAGAGAACTTGTGGAATCTCAGTCCGTGGCGTTTTTGAAACAGATTAGGTTAATATCTCCCAAGGAGGGATCTCTTCAGATTGCTACCCACAAACAGTCTTGGGGAAAGAGCATAGAGAAGGTAAGTTTTCAAAATTCTTTCCAGCCCTATTTTCTCGGATTTCTGTTCTTTGGCTCATGTCCCAGCTTTTCTAAAACTCTATGGGTGTCGGCGATTAAATAAAGTGATGTGCATTCATTGGAAACCAGCTATGTTAAGGAGATATCGAAAGCCTCTCTCTTTTTTTTTTTTAATCTCTGAATTTGTTTCATTTTAGGTAGAAAACCATTAGTGGATATTTAAGTCTCTATCTTTATGATACACATGTTTGTTTGTTTGTTTTTCTTGTTTAAGTGGGAAATAACTTTTTATTGTCAGAATGTTCTTATGCTTTGTTAGTTAAGATAACCGTGCAAACAGTAATAAATATTCTTGTATGATTGTAGTAGCTCATTAAAGTACGGTACTTTCTTTAAAATAAAAAGTATGACAGTTTCAGCTTATTTGCACTGTGGTATTTTTACACTTGATTGTATAGTTCATAGGTATTATATCCTCAGCATTTTAAGAAAAAAGATATTTATCAGTTAAATATAGCTCAGATCAGTAGTAGGAAAAATACAGGGTTGCCTACCCAGCAGTTGTAACTGTTAACGTGCTTATTGAACTTGCAGTATGAAATTTTAAGTGGAAGGCTGGATGCATGGGAGACATCAATTTAATGTGAAAAAGTGTATTTGGATAACATATGCTTATTTGCACTTGAAATTTACCCAAGTAGATGCCTCAACGTTTAGAATAGTCATTCTGATAAAGTTCTGAGAGTAAACACAGTTTGTATCTGCATTAACATACAGTGTTATTAACCACTTTTAATTCTATTCTGCTGCCATTAATGCAACTCCTGAATGGTGCCAAACTTCCTATGCCTCCTTTGACACGTCACCAGCATTTTTAAGTGATTGCACTAGTAAGACCAGCGCTGCCTGAATAAAATTGGAGTTCTCGTTGTTACTGTCACAAGCGATGATCCATGACTGAAGTGATAAGTCTGAAAGATGCAAGTACAGGCGAGGCTAAGAAGAGATTTTCACAATTAGTAGGCAGGAAGTTAGAAGTTCAAACTTGCTCTGAGGGCAGCAGGAATACTATTTGGGAAATCAGGAATAGACTTTTTAAGTTAGTGCAATCTTCAGATCAAATATATAAATGCTTGTAATTTCTGCAGTGACTGTTGAGAGAAACAAATGTGTAAAATGTGGTTATAAGACAAATGCCAAGTGTAACACTGCTGTTTGGATTGCACTCTTTTTGCATTTGAAAATGTGGCTGTTAAAATTGTAACAGTATATTGCATGTGATGACCTCAGTCTATTTTTCCCATTATTGGCTGTTGGCAGTACAATATGAGTGTGGCATATTATCTTAAATTACCATTATCGTAGAAAAGATCCATTACTTGAGTTGCAGGCAAACAGAAGTTAAATGAATTCTAGCCTCTTGCTCCATGAATGTTTTTTTTGCATCTGCCTCTCAATTTAATGGTTGTTCATGTACGCATTCATTCCAAATTCAAAACTGGTCATCTAACTTGTCTGCTTTATCAGTCATGAATATATTTCTTGTGCTGAGACTAAATATAGTCTCAGTAAAATATTAGTCCAAACGGGTAATGTAATTATTTGTTTTCCATATAGAATGTATGGAAATATGTAAATGATTGTTAATTTCTAGGTTTTTTTTTTTTATTTATTAGTCTGGTTTTATGATGAAAGTTTTTCATGTGATTTCACTGCCTCTCTGTCTTCTCCTATAACTTTAGAACCTGTTGGCCAGTTTCAGCCATGTTTAATGGAAAGAAGTAAGTTTTAAATTCCAACAACTGCTTTGCAAATTGACAGCTAGTAAAGCAATGAGGGGGAGGGTTAAGGACAACTCAGTCTGCATCTGTTCTGGATGAAATGGCTTTTTGACCAGTCGGCCTATGCATCCCAGCTTGTAGCTGTAACACTTCTGGGCCCCCCTTGCCCAGGCAGCTGGGACCACTCTGCAGATTGGTAGTGGACACAGGCAGGAGAAAGCAGTAGCTATTAAGTGTGTGAAATGAGAGACTTGAGGAGAATGTAGAGTATGCTGGGTTATTGTGATAAGATCCTGTTTTTGCCTGGGCCAAAGGAAGGAGTAAATATACTAAGGGAATATGAGAGATGTAAAATGCAAACCTATGCTTCATTTTTTGCATTTCTCATAAAACAATTTTAAAAGCATTTTGTTCACTGTTTCTTCCCTTAGTGAGCTGTTTGGGTTTTTGTTTTGTTGGGGTGGGTGAGTTGGTGTTTCCTAAACTGCTGGGGTTAAAGTACTGAAACAAAATTACAAAAAACTATCTATCCTACTTTTTGGTGTCATGTGGTCTAGATATGGAGATGTTGTATATGTAGTCATATATTATTACTATACATTATTACTATTTATTATCTAAACATTTGGCTTTGTATTTTGAAATGCCGTGAGTAACTGACACATGAAACCAAAGAACTATTAAAACGCAAGTTGCACATACTTGAAAAGTTTTTCCTTTTGCGTACCAAAATTTTTTTTTTGCTGCTAAACCTAGATTTTAAACAAAAACTTAAACTCCACCACTTTACCAGCTTATACTACAGCAAGTTAACAAGTCTTCCAGCAGGGTGCAGTCTTTTCCAAGGTTTTATAACACCTTCAGCTAAGTGTCTGCGTTTTGCATGTAAATATTTTCTATTGCAGCTATTGCAGGCAGACAGTTTATTTTTCAGTATGCACTTGGCTGCTTAACTGTGTTTTCTAATCATGTTTAACACCTGAGAAAAAATTAAATTGGATCAGTTTAGCGATAAATTAATGTAGAATCGTCAGAATCCAAAAGGGAAGAAAAATCTACATGTCTTTCACTTTTCTTTATTCTCTGGAATGGAATCTTTCCCCCCACCCTTTCTCATTCATTAAATAAATTCAGTGTTGCCTTGAGTCTATACCTAGATCCAGACAATGGTACTATACGAGTGAGCTTTTCCATTCAAGTTAATAGGGTACATCAAATACATCAAAGCTTAATTGTGATTTATTTAAATTCTTTACACTTCTGAATGGCTAGTCAAAATACAGCCGCCTGGTTCCTATGGTTGACATTTAAGTAGCATTCTTTTAGCAGTGGGTAGAGGCACAAGTCATAGGATGAAAGCTGATCCATTTCATGTCTACAATAAAAATATTTTAAGCTGTTGGGTTTTTTCTTCATAGAAATATACCAAACTAGCATGACTTTTATTATTTAGTCATCCTGATTCTGTTTCCCACCAGTTATAAATAGTAATGCTATGTAGTTTTCAGTGTAATAGGAGAATGTTTGTAATTCAGCTTGCCTATAGTGATTGGAAGCAACAACTGCTGTAACCAAAGACTGTTTGTTCAAAAGGTTAGATATTCTGTTTTATATTTGCTGTACAGATTTTTCTTCTTTCACCTGTTAGAGGATGACAGAGATTGTTTGTGCCATGAGTCAGACTTACTATCCCCCTATCCCGTTCAATTCCTTTTAGGACAATTCCGGGTATCAGCAAGGAGGTTTCTGTGTTTTAGCATCACATCTGATATTTCAAAAACGCCATTCTTTTTGGCTTCTGGATGTTATTGTTTACTTAAAGAAATACAGTGTTATTTTGATTGCCTGGATGAAAAATGATGTTCCATTTATAGTATGTTCATCTGCATTATGAATATAGATTCACAAGGATTAAACGTGCCTCTACACTGTGCATTAAACGTGCATCTACATTTTACCTGTTTTCTCAGGTGTAAGACAGATGCCTCAATACTTTTAACAGTATAATTTATACCATTTGCTTCACAGCGATATTTTCAGCACTTAAAACTGGATTCTGTGAAATATTGCTTGTACCTAGCATATTTTATCTCACAGAATTTTTGGTAGTACTTGAAAACTAGATGCTGAGTTTCTGTTCCTGATGAGACTGTAGTGTGGGGGTATCAAGGGTGATGAGGGATCAAAAGAATTTCATCAATATATCTAATAAATCTTTTTTTTTTTTGTCTAATTCAAAGATCTTTATTTTATTTTCAAATGTCTAACAAACATTTTTTTTTTTTTAAATCTAGAAAAGAGTTACCCAAAAGTGATGAGATAATCTAATGGTTTAGATTAGGCGAGGGGGGGAACTGTTTCATTCAAGTTAATAGTGTGTTAACATCAAAGCTTAATTGTGGATATTTAAATTTTTTACCCCAAATTCACCACTCTTGTGGAATGAGCTCTTGGTTATTCCGGTTCAGAGCTCTAAGCTCCCACCACTTACTTTAAACTGGCTTTGGCGTTTTTGATATTTTCCAAAGACTTTTTTTTTTAAGTTTATTAATGAGATTTAAAAAAAAACTAATCCAAGAAAGAAAGAAAAGGCAGGGTATCTTGCCAGAGCTTTCGGTGGGTTGGGTTGTCCTGGAGAATAGTTTGAGTGTCAGAGCCATTGTAGAGGATGGGGCAGTATAGTATGGCTGGGAGTGAGTGTGGAAGACGGCGGTGGTGTGTTAGAGTGGGTAGTCTAGAAAGTGTAGCTTCATCCTAACATGAGCTGCTGTTCGAGGACAGTGTAACTTCTGGCTGTTACAGTCACAGCCTCCTTTGTGCCAGCTTCAGTGCTCTTCTGACCCCAAATTCAGCTGCTTCAGTCACTATACTGTGAAGAAACTTCTGTATATGCACACACACATGCACATGCAGTTTTACTTGTCTATACACACACACACCGGCTTTCTTTTTGTCTGTTTTCTGCCACCTTAGTGTGTTGAAATGGCTTGGCACGGGGTCAGACAAACACCAGAGGGAGCAGTACTGCTTTGCCAGGGAAAAGTATCAGACCAGCAGACTCAGTTAGATCTGCTTAGTCTGTTGTGGAACCACATACTCCAGTCTTAGTAAGTAAAAAGGTGAAGAAAAAGCCCAGTCATCTTGCTGTGTGGGTTTTTGCACCCACAATGTTTGTATTTGTGCTCGAATTCCAAGGATATTGAGGAATTTTATCAGCTGTGTATTCTGTAGAACACCTTTTAAGGAAGTATTCCCCCCCCCCCCAAATATACACGCTGTATTGGCTGTGGTTTTAACGAGTTATTTTTGAAGAATATGTAAATGTTTATTTGAGAGTGTAATAGATGATAACTTTATTAACTACTGACATCTCAGTGCATTTTCATTAGGGAGAATACATGGTTTTGCTACATTTTTAGCCATCAGGTAATAATTGAATCAAGGTAAAACCATACTGAAGATAAAACAGTCAGTGATTTTATTTATTAGTTATTTATTTTAAGGCCAGTTAGCACATTGATGCATAGCCTAATTTTAACTCAGTCTGCTAATTTGTGTGGCAGACAAATGTCTGCTAATTTTTTCCTGTCATCTTTGTTACTTTTTAGTGTAATGAAGCCAAACTATGTAAGGGATGGATCTTAACGTAGCGAAGCACTAGAAAACCTGATTAAAGGTTTCACCTCATTAAAGGAGCGCCTAAGGTCTAAGCCCCTTACTTGGATCCAAATGAAGTATTTAGAAGTAGTTTAAAGAGGAAGTATAATTACATTGATTTTTATTCAAGTAATATATTATTCAAATTTCTGCCACCTTTCTGTTGTATTTTTGTTGATTTTTACTATAATAAAACAGTTCAAGTGAGACGATCCTTCAAAGGGTCAATGAAGCAAGGCTCAATGGGAAAAAATGTGTGGTTATAAATGATTTACTTGATGGCATCCCGTTGAGCCTTGCTTCATTGAGCTTTATTCTATTGACATGAATATGGCAATTAAAATAAAAACAGTTAAAAATTGTGAAAAACAAAACCTAATGTAAGCATGTTGTAAACTGAGGTAGCATGACAAAATCATGAGGTAAATCTAGACCGGATCCTAATCATGCTGGTTGGCATGATCTTCCTACTCTTCCCTCTCTTGCCAGTCCCGTAGTCCAGAGTGAATTGCTCCCTCCCTCCCCTAGCTTGAATTTGTTGGTATTGAAGTTGTGTGTGTGGTCTATGTCAACCAGCAGGTTTTGCTTCCACATCTGTGTATCTGAATTACTGTGTGGGCAGCCTGGCTGCACAGAGGTGGTTGCTCCTTGCTGCGTGGATGCAGACATCCCTCCAGGGCTGTGGTTCCTCCTGCTTGGCTCAAGGAAAGTAACTTTGCAAGCAGCTACAGCTGTATATGTTATTTCCTGACTTGATAGGGTGAAATTGTGGTAGAAATTGTAGGTGAAAGAGTCGGAGGATGTGAGCTGGCTACATTCTCTGTGCAGTTGATGTGTCTTGACTGATTTTATACTTGTTCAAATCATTCTAAAAGCTGTGCTAATTAATAAGTAGACTGCAAGGTCATGTAACAGATGTGTGGTATAATACCTGTATTCTGCATAAAACCCAATCGATGTTGTTCGCATCCAGTTTAAATGAGTATCAGTAGGATCTTTCCTGAACAGAGGAAAGAGGCTATTGGTTCTAAGAGGCACATTGTAATAGGTGGAAATTAGATGGCTGAAGCTATTACTATTATGCAGCTGTTATGTTATATTTGTCCCACTTTCCAATTGATGATGTCAGATCTGCTCATGAATCAGCTGTTGAGCCACCTCACTATTTTCAGGTGAAGTTGTCTGTGGTTCCAGTTTACCTTGAATACAGTGGACTGAGAACAACAATGATTCATGAGCTGGTTCAGGAGTGGATCGGATGTCTTCGTTTGGGAACAGCCACATTTATCAGAGGGGAGGGGCAGGCAGCTGGGTGGTGACAGCCTTAATTGTCTTATTTTTATCTGCAAGTGTGTGTCTGTCAGAACCGTATGCTATTTCGCTTAATGCTAAAATTCAGGTCGATATCTGACAAATTGTAAGTGTGCATGTTAAAGTACAATGTGCCTAACCTTAACTAGCACAATCTGATGCCATGCTAACATCATAGTTTAAAATCCTGCTTAGGAATGGACCAATTCAGTTGTAGTATAGATGGGTCTTGAAGTATCAGATTTCTAAAAGGGGAAATAGTGGATACATTTTTCTGTTTTTGCACTAATTCCTGGGGATACAGATCTGACAGGAGAAATAAATTTGGCACTTCGGAGAATTGTGGATGATCTTGAAAATACACATCCAATGCAGCTCTCACCATATAATCTTGATAGTAGGGCTACATTCTATGGCATGTTTTTAATAAAGAGTTTTTACCAAATGTAAGCCATTACATGTATTTTCTTTTGTACTTGGAAAAGCTAGTTAGATAACCATAGTCCCCTGTTACTAGATTAAACATAGGCTATTAGTCATAGAGTTTTTTTGATCCTAGCCCAGTAGGAGGTCAAACAAATTTAAAGCTCTCTTAAAATTGTATTTAATTCTACATAAAAGCCTGTATATGACAGTAGCATACAGTATTGCACGTCTTTTTGCATTGTTAGTGAAAAGAATACTTATTTTTTGTGCTTTATTTTAAGATTTTTTTCCTCACAAAATTACAGCTGTATAATTGATGGTATTTGTTAAAGAGTACCTGATGTCCGCCTTTGTAATGTTCATTTGTTTTCTTGTAAATGGATATCGGCATTTCGTAATACTACATCATTTTGATGTATGTGTAGCTAAGAGTGAAACAACTAATGTTTTAAGCATCTTTATATATCATTTCAAACTAGTGGTGCTCTCGTGCCGTAGGCAGCAATCATATAGTGATGATGTAATCACTCTTATGATAACAGGGATTTTTGTTGCATTGTGAAATTATTTAAATTGACTTTAATCAATTCCTAATTTCAGTTACCAATTGTAAATCTTATATTAAGCAATTTATTTGCATCATATTTTACACTTTGAACTTTTCAGTTATTTTACTAAAAAGAACTTGGGCGCAATATAAGCTTGAAGTCATGGATATGTAGGCTGGATAAGGATTTCCAGAGGTCCTTTGGGCCTTCTGCCTTCTCCAGGGCAAGATAAAGCATAGGGAGAATATCCTGACAAGTGTTCCGTTGTCCCCTAATAATTATTGGAAAAACCTCAAAGTTCTTTACCTGGTCAGGTCCACAAATGCCATGTGGCAGCAGAGCGCTCTGGTGGATTGCAGGACTGGGGGCAGAAGTGTGGCAAAGGGCTAGCAACTGCTTACAAGGACGCTTGCTTACAAGTTACTTGAGAAACTTTTGATATTACTGAATTTGACAGTCTAGAAGGTCATGAGATAGATTAAAAAAAAAACACTTAGAATTATTGCTTACTTTTTTTTTTTTAAAAGTGATCTGGTGCAAACACAAACATGGAAAGATCTGGAGGTTCATTTGATCAGATATTGTTATTGCACAGATTTATGTTCAGTATGCTACTCTAGTTGAGCAATACCTAGGTTTTTTTGGACTTAGGTACATCACAGAGTACTTCGTATCACTGCTCCCTTTTTATAAATGTCACTTTAAAGTGGCATAATTCATGGAAAATCAGCTGGCCCATGGCAAAGCAAGGTTCAGTAATAATGCATTCTTAAGTGTTGGTTCATTGTTTTCAATATGACTGCTGTTTTATTCTTAACTTTTCCTTTTGCCTCTCATCACTGTTTTTAAAGTGAATGGAATTAGTGCTTACTGTTTAGAGAGTATAATCATTAACAGGCCTGGGGAAGAAAGTCGGGAATGCGATCCTCACCTTCACCTGGCAATTTTATTATGCTATTATCATAGTATCTTTTAAGTGTGGGAGGGAGAAATGATTGGGCTCTTTCTCCAGCCTCCTCTCCCTCCCTCCCTACAATTTATAATCTTCCATCTCAGTATTTCATCTTTGCATCCTATTAATCTGCAAAAAGTCTCCTTTGTGCTTTCTGACAGGATCAGCTGCTGCATATATATATACGCTATAGCAAGCCATACACTAAGTTTGACAGGCTGTCATGCCTCCCTTCACTGCCACTGTCAGCAGCCTTCTTGGTTGGGCCTTCGTTGTCCTCTATTCTTTGTCTGACATGTACTTCATGTACTTTTATCCTCATATTGGATGTAGCTTATGGTAACTTTTCTGTTTTCTGACTATAGGAAGTTACATTTTGGTTTGTTTTCTTGATATTCTCCCTCCCCCGCCCCGCCCCTCCCCCCCCCAATGATCCTGGTGTGCTTAAGGGAAAGAGTGTGGGACTGTCCCATCTTCTGTTTACCACCTAAATCAGTGTCCTCCTTCCACATTATTACCCTTTTTTACAGTCTTAAATCCCTCTCTTCAAAATCTTTTCCAGACTTCTGTACCTAAATCCCTCTTCCTATAACATGTCAAAACATTTACATGTGAGAGTATTTTGATAAAATATCACTTTATACATGCACTTCAGAAGGTACTTTATTTTCTTTTTGAAAATCATCTCTTCCCTACAACGTCCACAGCATGTCTTTTAAGTTCCTCTGTGTGTTGTAGAAACTGGCCGTGTAGAAACGGGGTTGGCTGTCTGTTTTGTCGTTGTAATCCATCTGGCATGCTCTTCTCCCTATGAGCTTAATACTTTTGAAAATATTTAATAACACTTTCCATATTGTTTCCCAAAGGAAGCTACCTGGAATACATTTTCGGATTATTTGGGGCGTGATTAGAGTCTCTGGTCCACTAAAAAGAAGCCCAGTTGCATTTTTCTTTCACAGTGAGGGCAGAAGGCAGCTTGCTCAAATGATCCTGCAACTGGATTGCTGACTCTACCCCACAGTCCCATTGGGCAAAGTTAATTCAAGGCAGTTTGTGTAAGACGGATTTCAGACTAGTCAAGAAAAGTGGCTGTTAAACCAACTTTCTCTTAAATTTTAACTACAGTAGTTTGCAATAGTAGTTTGGGATTGTAAGATGGCCTTTACACTAAGGGCATAAACAAACTTATTTTGTATCTGACATCAGCAGTTGGCTGATGATTACCGCTCGCAAGCTGGGGGTTACTGCTCCCTGTACAACTTCCTGACCTGAAGGATCTTTTGTAAATGCTCCTTATCGGTTACAGTACAAAGACAGCTAATTTTATTAACTGCTCTGGTTAGATACTCGCTCTGTAAAACAGCTATTAACAGTTTAAAATTTTACTGCTCTCAACTGTTTGTTGCCTACCTCTGCTGGAGTTTAGAATTGCTGTAGCAGAGTTGGATGGAATAGTTCATTTTGAGTGTTTCCTACTCAGCTGCAGGCAAAATCAGCCAAGTTAGTTTAAATAGTTAAAATGAGTGGTTGAGCTAACGTGACTAATTTCACCCTAAGCGGAATTGGACTTGGCAGAGATTTGGGTGTGCTAACCTCTGTCTGGTAGAGGGCGGTGGCTTTTGCAATTGCTACAGTTGTTTCTGTACTGACTGTGTGCCTTAATGTGGGTTTTCCCTTTTTTCAGTGGGGAGGATACTCTGTATCAGCACAGTGTAACAAACTTTTATTTAGAGTCTTAACATTTTATGTTGAAAATATCGAAAGGCATTTCGTATTTACTAGATAATGACTCTTACTCATATTTTCAGTCAAACTGCATTTGGATGAAAATTGGAATTTCTGGTCTTTTATTAGTTAAGTAAAAGTACCCTAAGTGTACTGGATACATTAAATAGTTTTATTGAAACATGTTGTGACGGAAAAATGAATTTGTTAAACAAGGGAAGTTTTAACTGTAGTTACTGAGTTACAAATTGTTTCTTGTTGTCACAGACCCAATTTTGAAAGGCCTTTAATGATACAAAGAGATGCTAAGTAACGTTTTCTACTAACACCCGAGCAGATTTTGTGGGTTGGGTGATGGACTTGCATTGAAATTAGGGGAGGCAGGTGCCTAAGTGTTTGTGCCTACGAAAATGTTACTTGGCACACATCCAATTGTTTAGGTCCTTAAATACCTTTGAAGATCTGACTGCATGTCTTAGAGCTAGTACCTCTTCTACCATTTTTTCTTCTATTCATAATGAAAACTGGGTTTCCCTTTTATAATTGTCTTTCCATTTCCCAGTCCGTGTGCATGTTTTGAATAAAGAAAATATGCTCCATGCCAACTGCGAGGAAAGGTAAAACCAAAATTACTTAGGCAAAAGTAATTTTTTACCTGAGAAACTGAAAAATGTACATGAGAAAAGTACAATACAAGCAGTCCAGTCATATTGAAGGTGGATGATGTTGCTCTTAAAAGTTCATGCTGTGACTTATGAACTTTAAATGAACTCAAACTCTTTTCTTCCAGTTCTCAATATAATTTAAAAAACAGGATTTCTTAATAAATTAAACAGCTCATTAATGCCCTGTATCATCTGTGTGTGTCGAATAAATTGTAGTAAGCTTAACCTTTAATGAAGACAAATGGAATTTGTAACAAAGCTTTAGATCAATCTATTTTTAGAAAAAAAGTTTTAATTAAAAAAGTTATTTTAAATACGGTTGGAGAAATGCATTTTGATTTTGTTTTTGTTGTTGTTAAGAAGTAAAATTTGATTTGAATCTTTTGGTTTCATACTTGTAATGTTTTTGCTATTAAATTTTCAGGCCGAGTTTGGAAAGGGTGTTCTGTGCATTTGAAGACTCGTATCATAAAACCTTGTGAATTTATGGATGAAGGTGTTTCATTAAGTGGGGAAGACCCATATGTTTGCAGGCACACTTGAAGCTGTGGTTCACAACCAGTGCTTGCATTTAGAAAAATTATGTGACTGTTTGCTGTGTCCCTGTGCTGTATAGATGAATCTTGAAAGTCCATTACTAAGAAGTAATTTGAAGTTCTGCTTCTTGGGTTAATATTATAAAAAATTAGGAAATAGAAATTTCCTTTTTTTTTTCCTAGTGAACTGATTTCTCCAACTGATATCACATTTCTTAAACAAGACCTCTTATTTGTATAGGATAGCATAAAACAGCTTGTAATACCTTTTTTCCTCCTCTTAATAGAAGACTTGTATTATTAGTATGGTTACTGCTGTAGGAATCAATCAAAAAGTGACAGCTGACACTACCATAGTAGAATGTAAAATACTTAAACTGTAATGTGGCCCTTGTGACAGGGAGGCTAAACATGGTATTCTGGGTACTTTTCCTACTCTCAAATCGTGATACTAGTTGGCCTAGCGTTAATGAAAGAGATATGCTAAAATCAATTTGCTACTGAGGTGGCCCAGAACTGGCATGAATTTTATTGCGGCTGTTATTGACTTTATTTACATATTACATGAGGCTGTTTTTATTTTGGGGACTGTATCTGCTTGGTTGTGTGTTAGTTGCAAAGAGTGTTTTTATTGCATTTTTATTCATATTTGAAAAAAAATGATATTATAAAGTGTTTCACTAAAGAACACTTTTCAGTTTCAAGTTTATCTCATGTATTACCAAGTAAGTAACTAACCTAACTTTCAAAAATGTATCATCTTAGAGCTTAGTCATTTTTATATTGTGCTAATTTTCTTTCCACTTCCACTCTTCTCTGAAAGAAGAATATGTGCTTGAAAACAGGCAAATACTAGTATTGAAATAACTATGATAATTATGTTAACATGAAACTTTTACCTCAAATTTTGTACTCCTGAGTCTTCAAGCAAGCAGCGATAGAAAGTTTTGGCTTATAACTTTTCTGAATTTTAGATGATTGAAATTATCCAGAGCCCAGCTGGTTTCACTGTAGGTGTTCCCCTCACTCTGAAAGTGACAAGAGTAGTGGCAATGTCACACTGCAGCTGCTTGAAAGACCTACTACTGTAGGCTGCACCTACAGCTCTTTAAAAGAAAAAACAAAAAATGAAAAATGGCATTGATTAAGGGAAATTGAACATTGCTTAATAGAAAGGACTATATAAAGAGAGAACCCACTGCTCCAGAGATTCTTAGAAGGAGAAAAAAGGAGGCTGGAAGAAAAATGCTTTTTCACCCCTAATTTCTTTTCTTTTTCTTTTCTTTTCTGGCAGGCAGGTTTTAAGTTTCTCATATGTAATAGACAAAGACTGTGAAAACCTGAATCCTTAAGAGATACCTTAGTATGTTGATGGGAATCCCAAAGGGCTTTCCCCCCACCCCAATTTAAATTCTGGTATGGTGCTATCATCACAGTAATGTCTGAGCACCTTCAGGTAGTTCTTAAGGCAGTGCTACATGTCATTAATTCCTTCTATCATGATCTTTCCAAAGAGTGGGGCTTTATTATTCAATTAATGTTTGTTAATGTTACTTAAAGACTTGCTTTTTTTCCCCAGCTGTTGAAAAACAAGATGTTGCGTGTGAAGTAGAAAATACTGAGGATTTGTTCTTAATTTCTTGGGAACCTCTCGTTTTGAGTTTCTTAGGAGGTTTGTTTTTTTGTACAAATGAACACTGTCTCTTAGTAAAAAGTTTCACTGGCCTGAAGAAGAATCATCAAATGTGTCCGAGGCTTCAGGTGATACTAAGCTAGCCTGATTTCAGAATACTGCATACTTGAGGAAAAGGACCAGCACCTTACTGCTGTCTTAGCTGGAAACCAATATGAAGTGTCTGTTTTCTGTGCGAGTACGCTATTGTATTAACCTGTAGCCAGATTTTCTGAAAGCTGCTGACACCTTGACCAGATTTTCTGCATGATCATAGTTGAGTGGAAGGGGGAGGAAAGCTTAATTAACAAATTCAGTTGTTTTATGCTAGAATGATATAGATACTTTCCTTGTTAATTACAGATGATGCACAGTATCATTAACAGATAGTGCTACATGGGAGGTTAGCATCATCCGTAAAGCAAGAGTGTTCCTAAGCCGCACAGTGCATGGTCCAATTCTGTGTAGGTAACTTTAAGTAAAGACATAGTTATATCTAATGCTTTCCTCTACTTACCATCCTGCCCTCAGTCTTTGCTTTAGTTTCAGTGTGTATTATCTATTAGATGTTTTCACCTTATCATTCATGGCATTATCTTTGTAGGAGAAGTATAAATGCATGCTGATGAGGAAATAGGGACATGCCATCTGTGTGTTGCCATTTTTTTTTTCAATACTGATTGGATTTTTGCATCATTGAGAGAGGAAAAGACTACTTTTTTTTTTTTTGTATATTGCACAAGAGTTATAGCAAAGGAGGATCTTGTAAAAAAAAAAAAAAAAAAATTTTTTTTTCAGGTCCTCTTTGTGAGAATAGTTTAGAATCTGCCATGTTTCTCTGTGTGTAGGTGCACGTGCATATATAGTTACTGCTCCTCATTTTATTTTTTCTGAAGTTTCTTTAATTTTTGTTATAGAAAAATCTTCCTGAAATATTTCACTGTGCAACAGAAAACATAAACAGAAGGTTCTTCTTTCAAAGATACCTTCAATGGGTAATATTTTCCTGTAACTTAGAACTAAGTAAAGTGGGAAGGGTCTCAGGAGGCCACCTAGCCCACACTCTTCTTTCTTACTTCAATGTTTGTCTAAAGGACATTGAATGCTAGAGATTTCAGGTCTTCCCTGGAAGTCTGTTCAGTTTTTTTTTTCCCTAATGTCCAAGTTATGGGTCCCTGTCTCTGTTCCTCCCCTCCCCTGCTTCAGTTTGTCATTTAGTATTTCTTACCCACTGTGGACAAAGAAAACAGATTGGTCCATTTCTTGCCACAATAAATCTTGAAGACCGTTACTGTATCCTTTCCCTTCCCCTCCGCCCTGGTCTCTGTATGCTATTATGCCCTAGCTGCATCTTCCTTCTGGTCTAAACATTTTAGGTTCTTTCAGTCCTTCCTCCTCTGCTCCAGTTTTATAGACCTCAGATAATTTGTGTAGCCTTGCTCTGACTCTTTCTCCATTTCATCCACGTTTTTCTTGACGTGCAATGCCCTAGACTGTATACCGTTGTGACTGCGATAAGAGCAATGCTGAACAGAATGGCAGGATTTAATCTTCATTGTTACTTTCTTAGCCATGGAAAAAAAGCACTCTAAATGAGATTTAAAATATTCATTACAGATGACCCTAGTAGAAAAAGGTTGGGGAAAAAACATCTTCTAGTAACTTAATCATGCTGTCATTAAGTGAAAAGTATAAATTCTGTACATTTATTGCTGCCTGAAAGACAGGATTCTTCAAAAACTTGTTAAAACATATTGAAATAAAATACTTTCTTGGATAGCTTTGTTGTTGAAAGTGGTCTGCTGTCTCCACCACTCCAATGCCCTAAGTGCATACACAAAATTTTCTTGATTTCATTCTTAGAGTATATGTAGCATTTAATACTATTCATAATTTACATACTGCCTAGAAAGAAGACGCTTGGAAAAAAGTAACATTTGGATTATTGACCACAAAAATGGATACTTTCTTACTTAATACTTGAGACATATGTAATGATGTGAATTTGGTTTTTTTTTTTTTTTTTTGTATAATTAACTTCCATTTTCAGTCTTAGTTCCTAAGTACTTACTCTCTGCCTCTTAAAAAGACACATACTATATTTATTGTAGAACACTTTTCTTCCCACAAATTATTTCTATTCAAAATAATAGCAGTACAATAAGCTCTACTAGGCTTACCCAGGATTTTAAAAGCCTGGTCAATCCACAGTGAAGGATCAGATTTTATCTCTGCTAAACCCTAGGCCACCAGCAGGGACTCAGTAGCCTCCAAGCCATTTCTAATACTTAATGCCTGAATTCTGTTAATACAATGATCTGGTTTTTAGTCTTTCTGTAAAAGAATACAATTCCTTTTCCAATGTACTCAACACATTCTTAGTATCTGTCTTATTCAGTTTATAAATAAGCTTACAGTTCAAGTATTTTTACCAGATATTTCTGAACAGCATTCTCATTTAGCAATTTGTTAGACAAAAGTATGTTTGTTTATTTTTTTTTAATATTCAAAAATTTCTCTTTCTTCTCTCTTTAAAGCAATTTGCAACCATTTTCTTTAATGCCCAAGATGGATATTTCTCAACAGGAAATCTGATCTTTGGGCTTTGTCTGTGTTCACTGTGCCCTTCTATTCTTCCTCTTATAGCTTTGTATGTGTTCTAATTTCTTTGCATTACAGTTATTCAAGCCAAAGCAAAAATGCTTTTAAATTTTTCATGGTTATTATGTCACTGGTAATTTTAAAATCTTCTACTAAGGAGGAACACTTCATATATGTGTCAGCTTTCACCATTCTGTACCAAAATTTGTGTTAAGTCGGAGAATATCTGTGTAGCATTTCTCTGGATAGATCTGTATTAGTAAATTAGGCGTGCCTGAGCCTAATTGACCCAAAATGGCTTGTGTGCATGCTCTTTGCGCCAAAATAGGGTGGCTGTACCCAAATTTACTGGGAATTTATTTTTTGGGAATGTTCCTTGACCCGGGGTGGCTCCTGAACCACGTCTACGAATTGTTTGAGAGAATGCTGGTTGACTTGGGCTGAATGAAAGTGTTTCAGGCTCCATTTTAACAATTTAATAACATAGGCGGTTTGTTTCCATGCATGGGAATGCTCACAGCACTGTTTATTTTGCTAGTATAGATATGTAGCCTTTACACCTTTAGATAGCTACATTGATATGTTACTTCTTTATCGTCACCTCTAAATTTGTATTTAGCTGTATTCTCAGAATGCATTGGGATACTTAACAAGCCCTGAACAACATGATGTTACTTCTTGATTGAAAGATGTAAAATTAGCCATTAATTATTTTAGTTTGTGTCTGAGCATGTGTGTGTTTAAAACATACACAGCTATCTTCAAGTTGACTGCATTTCTTCTTACGAGGTAGTGTCTGCTGAGATCCCGAGGTAACAAAAGGACTCCTTCCCAAGACAGCTTCTTCCTTTCCCTGTAGAACTTCAAGAATTTATATTCCTGTTGTGCAGAATCCCAGCAAGATCTTCCTATTCAGATATTTGTTTCTCTTCTCACTTTTTTGATAAATATTTGATCCATCTGGTAAAGTGTTCAAGAATTAATTAATTTTCATATTTTTGTTTGATTTACTATATGCAGAAGAGATATGTAAACTAGCACGTTTACTTTGATTATGTGGTCAAAGTGTAGAATGCAGATTAGCAGAGAAATTGTAAATATATTTTAATTGCAGGAAAAGACTGATTCATAACAGGAAGGCAGAAGAGCACAGCTTTTACAATTGTTGAGCCTGTGCAGAATATAACAATGAAATTACAGATAGTTCCATAAGGTGAAAACATGATGTAGCAAAGTATTTAATGTAGATTTTTTTTTTTTTTTAGATTCAGTAAATTTAAGAAACAGCCTACAACCATTAGAAATCAGTCAATGCTTTTTTTTTTTTTTCCTTCCTCATACGCTTTTATTTAGTCACTGTGCTGAACAAGGCTGGAAGAGGTATTGCAGAAGTGTTTACTCTCATGGCTGGAACAATTGCCAGGAATATAGAAAACTTATTTCTAGGCTGCTGTTTGTATGAGGAGATTTAAATCTACAATTACTGTTTTCTAGAATAGTTCCCTTCTAATTACCAGTCTTCTTACAGGAATCCTATCTCCACTTCTTGTCAACGTAGCAGAGTATAGATTAAAAGACAGGAGAAAAAGGAGGGGAAAAAAAAAGAAGAGTCTGACCCTTTTCCACTAATGAAGATACTCTGGCCATGTACAGTCTGGATTTTGAAACCTCATGTTAAAAACAGCCTGTGTATTTTGCATTAAGAGTGTCTGAATGGCTTGCATAAGCAACATTTGTATTTATTGGCATAAAATATGCAAATATGAGGAATTATAGGGTTTTGGTTAGTGCTTTAAGTCATGAGAGTAAGTATTTTTCTGTTTATCTTTTCACTGCAGTCTGAAAAATGTAATTTTCCTGAATTTTAGAAACGTATGTAAGGTAAGTATTTGTAGCTGAAAGGAAGGAAGGATGGCTTTGCAGATGAGACAGACTGCAGTTTAGCAAGCTGTTTTGAGTAAGTGTGTAATTGTAAGTATGTGACTTCAGTGAGAACATTCACATATTTTGTGCAACGTTTTGCTACTTTGGGCATTTATAGGAGAAATTTACTCTGGACAGAGCAGTAAGTCACCTTATGCAGTACTGTAGATATTTGTGGTATTTACAGTTGTTTGATAGAAACTCAAAGACCTGGAAATTCTTGGAAGGAGAAATTATTTTCAGGGCATTATTTCTGTGTCAATAACTGATGTAATAATGGCTAGCAGCCAAAAAAACTGAAGAATTAACATTAAAAAAAATCAAATTCTGGTTTTCCTTAAGACACTTAAGGAAGTACTTCTTTGAAAGTGCACTAGAGAAGGGTTTCTTTTTTTTTGTTGTGCGAATACTATCCTTCTCTGTATACATATTAGTGCAGTTATAAACTAAAGACAACAGGGAATCGCCTCCCTAATTGTTTGTACTACCAAGGCCAGTTTACATCCTGAATTTGGGGAAAAATACAAAACTGGAAATGTTCTCTTTAATGGGAACAATTCTTCAATAAGGTTAATGACAGAATGTTACGAGAAAAGTTGCATTGCTTTAAATGTGCATTCTCTTTTCTTTATCCTCCTTCTTATGGATTAACTGAAAAAACAAACAAGAGCAAAGATCTTTCCCTCTACTTTGACTTTCACAGTAGTGAAATAATAAACATGAGAAGTACTTGACAAGTGGATAGATACCTGTTTATAATGCATATAACTTTCTTTGTATGGTTAATTTAATATTTATATGTCAATTATATAACTTTACACAGACTGTAGGTCTTTCAGTCAATTTTGCAACTAGTTATGTTACCAGTTTTGAAAGTTATGCATATTTGTATTAAATCTGTAAATGTTGTTTTGCATTTAAATGTCTTTATGGACATAGTTGCTTGTCTCTAGAAATACTTCTGGAACAGTTGGTTGTTACATCAGAGGTGATCAAAGCCCATAACGTGTTTATTATACTTCTGATTGTTTTTAGTTATGTAAGTGAGTCAAAATATGTATTAGATCTTTAGCTTTAATATTAAAATGACCGGTTTCTTTCAGAAGATTAGTATTTGGCAAAGTACAAGTCACAGTTCTCAGTGGAAATAAGTCTCCTGCTTTAAAACCTGCTGAAAGTTATTGCACTGTAGGAATGATCATTTATGTTCTGCTTATTAAAAAAAAAAAAGTGTATTATTTTATGCATATATTTATACAAAGATTTTTCCAAAGAATATTTATTTGCAAAAGTACACTATTTTAATAGGTAAATATTTATGTTGTAATCAAAATGCCATCCCCCTCCTGAGATATGGTTGTGAAAGAATGAGTGTATGTAGGTAATTTTCATTTTAGAATTTACTTTGATACTGGACTTAGTGACCTAAATAGTATCCATTGAACACAGGTTTTTATGTTCCATGCAGCTTCTGTATTACAAGCCATGCTGTGTATAACTAGCGCTATATAGCAAAGTGCATTTAGTTGAATGTATTATTATTGTATCACAATACATATTATAGTGTAGAGATATTCACTGTATTGGTACCAGCTTTGCGCTGGATTTAGGAATACTGAAAACTGTTGTATAGACTGTGATAATATAGTGGCATTCAGGATTCCAGGCAGTGCTGCATGCAACTGCCAGCCAGTGGCTGCCTGAAACGAGATGACTGGAGTGGGTAACACTATATTATTGTGACTTGCTTTGGACTAGTCACACTACTCTTAGCTATAATTTCCTGTGCTTGCATACAGTGTTTCCTAACACATTGCCATTTGTATTAGTGCATCTTTGCTGTACAGATATTCTTGTATTCAGGCATTGGAGGGAAATCCAGGTGGTACTGTAGATTGTTTTTCAAAATAGAGTAACTTTTGGAGGTGTCTAGAGTTTGTGAGCATGTTATGCAGATAGCAAAAAATCTAGAGGACTCTGATGCCTTGTTTGAAGAACAAAGTGTTGTGATAGTGACAGGCTTGATGAGCTGTCATCATCAGTGGCAACAGAATGAGCATAATATTAGTAAGATGAATACTTCTGGGAATTGTCTTTGTGGAAATGTTAATTTCCCAGATATAGACTGGAGAATAAACACTATTAATAATGGTACAGCTCAGTTATTCCTGGATGTGAAGCCTATCAGATTTAATGAAACAGCTGCTGAAGCAGTAAGAGGTGATGCTGTTTTAGAACTGTTTTTGGCAAACAGTGAGAATGCGGTAGAAGAGTTAGGGAAACTGACTGTGGACCACAGCCATGGATCACAAGTGGATTCAATTTAAATTAAATTAATACATAAATAATTCTGTAGATGAAGGGTCTTGATTTGGAAAGAGGAGGTGTTACTACATTTTGGTGTTATTTGCAGTGTTGTAGACCAGAATTTGGTTCCTTAACTGTCAAGACTTTGTCAGCTGGGCCCACTTCTTTTGCCACATGGACACTTTCCCATGCCATCTTTCTGCCAAATATGACCAAAGAGATGTCAGGATTTAAGATGTTTTGGGGGAAAGTTAAAGAAATGTAGAAGTAGCAGGAGGTCTGATTTTGACTTTAGCTACTATTTTGACTAACAAATCTTCATTGTGAATGAAGCTTTTCCCTTTTATGTTAAGACTTTTCCCCTTCTCCCGCACAACAACCCAAAGGCTTCTTATTAACTCAGAGACAGTCAAAATACATCTCGCTGTTCTGTTCACAGCGACACAATGAATTATCCAGAATCTGTGGAGTTCCTAATAGTGCAATTTCTTAAGAGGTTTGGATTTTTTTCCCCCTGCTGCCCCGATCTCTTGAAGTTGCACTCCAGCATACACACTTTAGTTGACTGGCAAATGTGTTTTATTATTTTTCTTCTTCATTAGAACATTATGAGAATTAAATTAAAATGTTATTATTTTATGCTTCTTTTTTTTTGCTGTAAAACCTATTTTTAATGACTTTAGTATGTGATTTTTAAAATCTTTTTAAAAATTTATATAAATATATATTATAATAAATTATTTTTTTAAAAAATTGTTTAGTTTTTAACTTAGAGGCATTGATTCTTCTCTCTCTCCTGTTGTTGTAACGTCTAACAAAGTGAAACTTCTGAGATTGCTGATGCTCATAAATTTTACTCCTCTTTTTCTAGCAATATAGAACGCATTTGACCTTAACAGCGTTTCAGAAGTTCATTAAGGAATGTATTTGGTTGTCGTCTTCTTGCAAAGGCTTTCGGTTAGATAAAGAGTTTTAGCCAAATTATGAGTAAAACATAAACTGGGATATCTATCATGTAATTTTACATAGTCTGTGTTACAAAATGTTGTTAACAACATTTAAACTTGAATATATGTAATTTTTGTTGATATGTCAATCCATTAGAAAGTTTACTAAACTAAGTTTAATCTGGACAGGGTCTTCCGAGTTTGCTCACAGTTTGCTTAATATGCGATGGAGTTATGTGTTGGCAGTCAGGGTGGGGGCTGGAGAGTTGGAGAGTCCCTGATATGATGCACGTGCTTAAATGGGGCTGTGTGTGAACTAACCTGTGAACAGGGCTGCTCAGGCTGGAGGACGCTATTCTGCTGCCGAGTAGTAGGGCACAAGGTCAGATGTCTGAAAAGCACAACTGCTGGACTTTCCTGTTGATCTGGCAAGCTGGCCAAGTACAGAGTTAGGGGATTTGATTTGTCAGCCAGTCTTGGTAGCTGGGCACAATAAGCCAGAAATCAAAGTCCTATTGGGATAGAATCACACATAGAGTGCTTCCCAGGGCCTGCAAGGTGTTCAGTTTCTGAGATGGGGAAACAACGTGAAGATGGGAAACGCACAAATATTTTGAAGCATTCAGGTGCAAGCACCCATTATTGTAGTAGTTGGATGTAAGTGTGCAATCAAGTGTATAGTATCCTTGGGGTCAAGGAAGAAAACCCTGAAGACACTGCTGATGACACTGGTGAAACACACACATAGCATCAAGTTTCAGGCAGCTGGTCCATGTATGTTAAAAGGGTGAGCAGAAGCTCGAAGTGCACTGGTGAGTTAGGCATTTCCAGGAACTAGTTATCTGAGAGAAGGGTTTCATAAAACGGCTTCTACGAGGTGAGTAAACCAGTTGGACGTGACTCGAGGTAGCAGTAACAGTAGGCTGCTTGAGTGCTGCCTCGTAGTAAGCAAGCTCATTGCAGAGTGTGGCACCAGGCTTCGCTGCATGTACTGGCAGCAGGAGAATTGAACGTTAAGTGCTCTGGCCCTGCTGAGAAGCAGATATCTCTAGGATTAAAATACTATCTGCTACTATTAAAATTTATAAATATATCAGATGTTCAAAAATAACTGTAGCAAGCATGATTCATGGTATAGGGCAATTATTTATTGTCTGGTAAAGATGTTTCTTTTTAAAAAGGTTATGGCCTTTTATTGGCACTGCAAATTAATGAATTCTTCCTTGTGAAGAATTCACGTGTGGAACTGGACAAACCAAGTGTGAGTGCAAGGATCAATGTGCTGCACATATCAGGGAGGAATGCAATTGGAAGTTTGGGCAGTATTTATTTTTTAAGTTCCAAATCTTACAATAATATGCTATTATTTAATCTCCGTTAGCAACTTTTAGTTTTTTTTCTTTTGCCTCTAATATTTTTTGTTACTGTTTTTGTTTTACTCATTTATGGACCCCTGCTCTGAAAATTTTCTAGTTGGCATAGCCCACCCTGGAATTCCTGAGTCTCTTCAAGGCAAGATTAGGGTCAAATAGGGGCAGAGAGAGACAGTATGCAGCGATTCTCATTTAGGGTAGCAGAAACCAGAAGACAGAGTAGTGTGGAATCCTTATTACATTAAGGACTTTGTCTCATGATTATCTGGAAGGATGTTACTGCCGATAGGACAGCAAATCGGGAGAGGAGACAAGAGAATGAGCAGGAAGAGTATGTCTGTTTTCCTTAATAGTGTTCTAGCAAACAGAATTGGTGTAAGTTAATGTTGTTAGTCCCCCATTAACAATGCTGCCGAAAAGTTTCGGGAAGGATCAGCTGGAGATCTACGATAGGAATGATAGCAGCTTTTCATTTAGTTGAATGCAAAGGTAAGGAGGATCAGAATGTCGGACTGTAACGGGTGATGCTGTCTTCTCTGTTCTGTCAGACACTGGCTTACTAAGGGTCTGGCAAACTTACCGTGTCCTGATATAGTGAGCCAAAATACTGAAATAAGCCAGATGCTTAACTGATATAGAAAGGAGGCTGACAAATAGTAAGCAAGTAAGTAAATAGAAAATATGTAGCTGACTCCAAATTCTTACTCAGAGACCATAGTAATCTAGAAGTCTAGATTCCTTTTGATACAAATTCTCTGTTTTTGAGAGAAGATTCAAAAAGCACCATAAGTGTTTCACAAATCGTAGCTTGAGACTTAATTGTATACTGTGAGCCCATTCAGTATAGTAGTCCTGAATTCATAGTCCTGAATAATTTGGTAGTAAATTTTGCACGCCACTAAGCTTTGCATAGTCTAGGCTTTCCTTTATTAGCATTTTTTCCAAATATATGAAAACAAGCTTGAAGCTTTGACTGAATAAAAAGCTATGATGTTATTGAAGTACGTATTTTTAATAGACAAAAGTATAAGCCATCTTCATAAAACTTACTTTTCTTATGGGCCTGAATGAAACAGAAGAGAAGGTGCCAGCGCATCTTTCAGTTTCTTGAATATTTTGGATCGTGTGTGCACTGGACTAACACTGATTTAAGGTGCCGTGCTAATGGTGTTGGGCACAGTGCCTTCCAGTTTAGGTACAGAAGAATATTCCTCACTATTCCATCCATCCGTTAAGGCTTCAATATAGTATGTAATTTTTTTTCTCAGAGGCCGCTGAAACTTTTATGCACCGTATACATTGCTTATTTCATAGTTTGATTCTGGTCCTTCATTAAATTAATTATATTAGTCCTTTCTCATACATACCAGCTGTATCATTTTTTCAGGGCCTAGTCATTCAGTTGGCATTGAAATTGAAAGAGTGAAAGATCGGCAGATTGAGACCTCTGCTATTACCTATAAACAGCCTGTGACTATGCTGAATTAAAGAAGCAGTCTAAATTTCTGAAATCACTTTCTGTGATCAAAACGTGTATTTCTACTCTATAGCTACAGATCTAAGTTGTTTTTAGCTTGCATAGATGAGATGACTCTTTTATAACTATCTAATTGTAATTTAGGAGCTTTTTGCACAACTGTTTCTTAGTGATGGAAAAGCTTCATTTATTATATTTAAACTGTTCTGCTGTTTTGTGTAGTAGATGTATGCCAGACTGGCAAAATTAGAATTTAAGTCTAGTAAAGCTCGTTTACAAGCTAATTTACCAAGCTCCCTCTCTATACTAAAATTCCAGGTCATTCATTCTGTCTCTACAATAAACAGAAAGAGTGTGTGAAGGATTGAGGTCTGTGCAGTTGTCTGTTAACACTCACTAATTATGCAGCATTAAGGAATCGTTCTAAATTGGTCTATTACAGTTTGGTTATTACAGTTGAAATCCAGTGATTCGGGGTATTGTCAAATTCCATGGATTCAGAAATAAGGAAAAATCCTCTCTCCAAACTAGCAATCTGGAGTATCTTAAGAGGAGTAAGCGTATGTGCTAGAGGCAGAGAAGGACTTTCTACTTGTCATGTGTGAGTGTTTTTTCTTTTTGTCTCTCTCTCTCTTTTTTTTTTTTTTTCCTTTTGTCTCTGTGAAAGATGCTTTTGAGTTCTTTGGTTTGTTTTGCTTTTTTTTTTTTTATTCTCAGCAAACTTTGAGATTAGTTTGAAGTAAGATAGAAACAGGAAAGAGAGGGAGTGTTCTTTGAACAGGTGGAACTTTGGCACGACTGCATGACGACTAAAAGAGCTGAGAACTTAAGGGGGTGAGAGCCCATTGCTTTGACATAGGGATAAATTAGATAATCACTTGAGGTTGATTCTAGTCCTGCTTTTCTATGAAATACTCATCTGACATGTATGATAACTTCATGAGAGTTGTCAACTCTGAAAAAAATGAGTACAACTTCAGTTTGCAAAGGTCTTTTATTTGTATGCATACACATGGAAATTCTCTTCTTAACCCCCAAAATTGCTTAGTCAAACAGAGTAGGAAGCAATGTAATTGTTTGCTTTCTGAAAGGAAGAAGGGGAATGTATTTTTTTAGATTTCAGAGTGCCTGTGACAGAACTGTTTCAACATGTTTTAATAAAGCAGGCATTAACGGAGGAGAATGTCTAGGATATTCATATTATTCACCTCTTCTGGGACATGGGTTTAAAAAAAAATCAGTATTTAAAAATGTGTTTTAAAGTACAGAATGAAGTGGTTTATTTTTGGAGTATATATATAGTATATATTTTGGAGTATATAAGACACATTTTTTTAAAAAATACTTGAGTAGGTATTCGTTCTTGATAGAACGGACAAGTCCAGAAAAAGGTGGGAGTAGACTTAAACTGTATTTGAGTACCATATGAGTTGCTGTATAGAGAATTTTAAGTCCTTTTATTAAATACTTTTATGAAATGTTACATTCAGTGATGAGAGTGTCTTATGCTAAGCTTATGCATTGACTCAGACCAACAAATATGAGGAAATTAGGTCTAACCTCAGCACTCACAATGAAGTTGTATTAGGCAGGCTAGGCCAGTCTAGCTTATGCCATTATTGAAATGGCACGTCCACGTCTCCTTCTTACCATCCTTAACTATATACACCTGCTGCTTCCCTGCACCAGCTCTAGTATTCATCTGATGGCTATTCCACTTGCGAAATCAGCAGAAAACAGAGGAAGAGTTGGTAATTGGCATGTAGATGTACCCAGAGCAAAACCAAAAGAGAGAGCCAAAAATGAATGCATTTGTCACGGGAAGAGGAAGATGCTCTTCAGATTATTTAAAAGCATGGATTCCTAGCTTTCAGAAATGGAGATGAATGTTTTATCCTAGTGAACCTTGCATTACAGCTGTGTTAGGGTATCTACACAGTTATTCTGAAAAACCAATTCAGATATGCTTTGGGATATATGGAGTCATGGGACAAATAAGACTGTGTATTACATTATTCACAAGGGTTTCTGTTTCTGGCTGTGCACTTGAATGTTTGGCTATGCTGCTACAGCTTTATGCTTTTTTTTTTTTTAAATCATTTTATCGTGTATATTCCACACTATGTGTACTGCCTCTCTCCGTTATTTTTAAACTGTTTAATCCTATACTATTTTTAATATTAATCTCACATGCAGAGCTTGAGCTTGGTTCTGAATTCAGCTGTGCACACTCTCCAGCATGCGCATATGTATATATGCACATATATATGTATGTAATAGTTATATTAACTTTTTTTTAAGTTACTATAAAACATCTAAGAAGTTCTTAAGTAAATGATACTGTGGCAAATGGAAACTGTCACATCTAATCATTCTGGGTTTTGTGACTGCCACATTCAGTGTTACAACATTCATTTATAAGATGCTTAATGCCGTGCTATGAGGAGGAAGTGTTTTTTTTGTTGTTTTGTTTTGGATTTTTTTGTATAAACATTGAATAGCAGCAGATAATAAAGTGCAATAAAGCTGTGATATTACTTTTCTAGTAAAATAAAACAAGGAAATAAAATAATGAAACAGTTATGTAAGTACTTAGACCTCAGGCTCTCTAAATAATCATGTTAATGCAACAAAGTCAAATGATTTATAAGGGAGCTGCACTAATTTTTTTCAGTTTACTTGGAGTAGTATTACTGATATTCATATGCTAAGAATCACCATTTGCCATATATAAACTATAAATTGTGTTTGGTTTTAAACTTTGGATTTAAAATTCAAAGGAAGGCAAAAAATTGAGATTAGAGAGGAAGGAGACTGAAGAGAAGAACATTAGCGTTTAGATCTAGAAAGCTGGGTAGGGAAATGTTAAGTTGTAAATTTAAGAAAGTTATGAACAACTTGATTCTCTATGATTTTGGGTTTTTACAGATTTTAAATTAGGATCTAATTAGTATAAATGATGTTTTCTTAGTTCAAACAAAAAAAGAAGAGTATTTGAATAGTTTTTAATCTATCTGAATCTCTAAAAGCAAAATAATATGGCAGTGAATATTTCTGTTGACCCCTTAGCTCAGTCAAAAAGTCTAGGTAATAAAGGGGATGCTATAGCAGTGGGTCACATAACAATAATACATATAATTTCGATGTTACTTTGAATGTCCCAAGTGCCAATCAGACACACATCATAGGTGCATAGGATACAGTGCATCATCATATGCCCTGTTGACCCTTCAATTTTCTTCTTCCTTTAGGCTGATTAAATTCTGTAACATACCCTTTTCTTACCAGAAAGTGTATTTACTAATATTTTAAGGGTGTGATTATGTCACTGAGGCCTCACTTCATGAAGTAATGAATCGTGTAATGCATGTGAAATTTCTCTCAAAGTAACCGAGAATACTATTTTCTTACAGTTAAGTAAATTGCTAAAGTCTTTCTGATTCATCAAGCATTAATAGCTTTAGTGCTTATTGACAAAAATGATGCCAGAAGTTTGTTCTTTTTCTCAAGATATTAAATAGTTTTAGGATAAATGAGTGGGAAGATAAACCTTTTAAATGATTTCCTGATTATGTGATATTTTAAGTATGATTTAATTGACTTGATATTCATCGGTCTTCAATACTATGAACGTTTGTAAATGTAGGCAGCTTTGTGATTTTTGAATGAAAAATATTGAAATTGTATATCAGTGTAAAGTTAAGGCTATGGTGGGTGGGCCTTCTAAGTTTATTTCATAAGTTGGAGTATAATAAGTTCTGAAAATGATACTTTTTAATGCTGAATTAACGAAGTTAATAACGAGTAATTTACCAAGCTGGTTAACTTGTACATACAACTTCTGTTCTTGCAATCTATTCTGGGATGGCCTGTCACTGCATACAGTTTAGTCAGCAATTTTTTTTTCTTCAGGATTCAAGGGATTTCCAGTAGTCATTAGTTGCAACTATGGCTCAGAACCTCTGCCTCTGAATTGTTGCTTTCAGTATATCTAAATTCTTATTCTTGTGTAGTAGCTTGGATCCGGTATGTTCTTTCTCTTTAGGTTGGGCTAGCAGCAGCAACTGTTTTCTTGGGCTGAACCTCAATATGTCTGTTGGCAGACTGTGCAGAATACTTGCTTCCACCTCCAGATTTATCTTGGGTAACAAAAGAAAAATCTGGTTTGGAAAAAATAGGCTTACTCACAAGAGGGCTCAAGGGGTTGTAATTTAGCTAGGGATTATTGTTTGTAAATATAAAGAAATTTCATATATACATCCATAATTCCAGATATCTGCATTTTCTGTATCAACTGTCGTCAGTCTGATTCATGGTCTGTGTTTTATACCAGTTTGATTATTGCCTCTAGTAAATCTCTGTTTGTACAGTTTGTTTCCTTTGGCAGTTCAGCTCTTGGAGGATGAAGCATTTAGTTGTACTATATATATTCAAAAACTTTGCTTTCTTTATTCCAGTTATCTAGAAAAGTATGAGAAAGTCCATCATTTTGGGGAGGAGGATGATGAGGTACAACCAGGCAATCCAAAGCCACAACTTCCTATTGGTGCAATTCCAACTTCTTATAACTACCAGCAACACAGTGTGTCAGGTAAATTTTTGAGGGTGGGGGGAAGCCTTTTTTTCCTTATATATATTGGAACAGGCTGCAGTAAGTAATATATAGTTTAATTTACAGTATTACTGAAAGTATCAAGTCTGTAGGTCACTCAAATTATTAATTGAGTACACACAAAAACCTTTCTAGTGTGAACCAAAATAAAATAAATATAAAAATCCATGAGCTGTTTCAGTTCTTTCCAAAAGTCTCTGTTTCTAATTAGCAGGGCTAATTAGTTACTTGTCTTGAAACAACATATCCTGAAAATTTAGAAGTGTTGTTTCTGTCAGATTAATCGGATAGTCCATTTATGTATTTGGCTCTGCGGAGAAATGCTTAATTAAACTTTAAAACCTCAGGAATCAAACTCATGCATAAGGCAGACAGAATCTACACCATTGTAATTTGCAAATCAAAGTATGAATCTTGAAAAGAACCAATAAACAAATCTGAAGCCAGTGGACTTTGTGGAATGGAAATGTAATTTGTTGTGTAGAAAATAACTCAAAATTACGTTACAATTCAGTTCTGCTTTAATTAAAAGTTTGTATTTTCAAAGCTTTTCTCTTGGAGAACATACTGCAGTATTGCAGTTGGGAGATGCTGAAGGAATTGGTATACAACTAGAAAGGTACACAACTACATGGAATGTACCCAGCATTCTGGCCAAAGACAGATGGAGAAAAGAATAAATACTGTAAAACTTGTTAAAAACCGACAATATCTTATTAATAAACTAAAATTTTTAAAGTATTTATCATTCATCTTAGTGTATCATCTGAATACTGACTTCTTAGTTTAGCTGTGGAAACATTGTTTTAATTCATTTTTTTCTTATTTAGATTATCTTCGTCAAAGCTATGGGCTGTCTATGGACTTTAACTCACCAAATGACTATAATAAATTGGTGCTTTCACTATTATCGGGACTCCCAAATGAAGTGGACTTTGCAATTAATGTATGTACTCTTCTTTCAAATGAAAGCAAACATGTCATGCAGCTTGAAAAGGACCCTAAAATCATCACTTTACTGCTTGCTAACGCTGGGGTGTTTGATGACAGTAAGTATGTAACAAACATTTTTGCAACAGAAAGAGTCAGCACCTTATCTATATCATCTTTTTACCTCTTTCACAACCCTTGATAATCACAAAGTTTATAAATTATTGCACTGTAATGTACTTAGATATCTAGCTTTCCTTTTTACCTCTTCCACAGTCATAGTTCATATCTGATTTGGAACAATACAAGTACCTTTTATTTAAGTTAGGTAATTTAAAATAATATCATGTAGTAGTGTAATGAAATGTAAGAATTAGTTTTTCATTAGTAGAGTTGAATTATGCAAGATGTTCAGATTCACAACATTGGATTTCCACCTGCTTCTAATATATTAGTGTTTTCTTCTAAATTCATAGGGCCGTGTTTTGTTTTGTTTTTAATAGTTGTTTGGTAGCAATCACAAATTAAAAATAAAAAAGGGAGAGTCTAAAAAAAATAACCCCCTAAGAGTTTATCCTGGTACTTCAGTCTTAACTATGGCAAAGTTCAGGAAACAAAACTCAAGGAATAAAAATACCTTAATCTGGGTTTAAGAAATACTTAATATATTGGCACTTTCATTTTTGAGGGGAGACTATTCCACAAAAATGCCTGTATATGGAGGTAAATTCTTCTGTCTGAAGTACTTAGTGTGGTCTCCCTGCCAAGTGGTTCCTTGATCTGTGTTTCTGTCTAGGAGAGAATGAAAAAAACATTAAGCTACAGCATTCTAGCATCATAAAAACCTGGGCCTGTCTCACAGTTGTGGGGAGGAAGTATTCAGTGATTTTATGTCCTGATTTTTGATACTGAATTCCAAAAATTTTTGCTGTAAGAAATTGCTGAAATAAGCAATTTTTTGGCTGAAAAGTATTTAAGCCTGTGAGTACAGGTGATCATATGTGTTTGAGTATAAATCCACTTTGCATGTGTAAGCACGAACAGTGTGTCAGATTCTGTGTTTAAATTGCAGGGAAGAATCTGTTAGATGTTATGTACTCTTTTTTTTTGATATCATTTCCATTTTTACCTAATGATTTGTACTGTTTTTTCTTTTTTTTTTTTTTTAAGAATTCCCCCTCCTTTTTTTTTTTTTTTTAGCTTTACTGTTGCACTGGTCTTCTCCAGCTTTTTTTTTTCCTTCCAGTTTTTAGCTTGTGCTTAAGCCCTTCAGATATGATTAGGTCTTAGTCGTATGATAGAGTCTGTAGCTAGCCCAGTCACAAGAACTTTCAAAGAAAATATTTGAAGGGAAACTGAAGTTAAACTTAGTCCTCCTTATTAGTGATTCTGGGATGCTTGCTCTCTGGATGTTTTGAGTTTGTCATCTCTCCGCTGTTTCTTTGGCGTAACATTTATGGACTTAGGATTTTGTAAGTAGAATTGAAGCAAGTTTTATGCTGTTATTCCATGACTTCTTGAATGATGCAAAGGAAGACAGTGTTTTCTTGAGTTCTAAACTCGGACTCCAAGCACAGACTTTTTGTTGCATAGCTGTCCTATATTAATGTTTCTTATACTGAAAATTGTTTGAGGTAAAGTCTAAGAGGAGTGACAAGCAGGTAATGGACTTGCTCTTTTCTTTCACTGGGGAAAACTTCATTTTCTTCTTATCTGATACATCCAGAGATTTTTATCCTCTGGATAAGCCTAGGGAACATCCTAACAGCATTAGGAGGACTTTCCCCTTGTTCCCTTGGCCTTTGCCAGGCAGAGGTAGTGGAAGGTTTAGTTCCAAGAAATGCTGTATTTTGGCACTGATAGATCTAGGCACATTCCAAGTTCCTCAGCTGTAATCACTCAGATGGGATATGTACTTCTCTGTTCCCTCCTGAAATCTGTTGCTTCTTAGAGCAGAGGTGGAATGTTTTGGTGTTTCTTATAGTTTGGTAAGCCCGTGGATTATTTTTATTTTCATTTTATTTTATTTTTATTTTTTAATTACTTGGGATAGGTTGAGGGGAAGGAACTTGGGAGGGTTAACATTTTTACAGCGTGAAGCTTCAATTTTAATGTTTATGTGCCTTTATATTATAAATAATGATAAATCTGTCAAGTTTGATTAAATAACGTCTGTGGTTAGCAAATTTAAGTTAGTATGAAAATACAGTCATGATACAATAATTTCAGGTGTAAAGAAATGATAGCTTGTTAAGAGTTAGTATGGATTTTAGATCTAGATTATCTGTAATTAAGGTTTTATCATTGTTAATATTGATAATGCAGTGTTTCTAGGTAACAAGAAAAATATAATTTCTTAAGCTTTTTTTCCCCTTAAAGTCTGAGTTGATGGGTTAGAATATCTGTGGTAGTGGCTCCACCAAACATCCAAAAATATCCGTTACACTTCCTGGTTAGATATTGATATTTTCAATTGAGTGATGTCAAAATCTCACTGCTACTCTTCTGGTTTTTAGAAAACATTAGTGAGAGTTTGCTTAATTACTAAAATCGTGTTTACATCTTATCCTGTGTGAATGGAAAATAGTTGCTGATGTGACATTAAGTCATCCTGACTCCTCGAAAAGAAGTATGGAAAAATTTCCCATGGCTTTTTAGAGAGTTCACAAGTTAATCCATTCTTTATACCTCTATTTAAACTGTAAAACTACAGTAACAGTTATTTAAATGACTGTAGAAATTTCAGTGGGTTTATATAATTTACTACAGGGTCCTTTTAAGGAAAGGAGACATTGGAATAGTCTGTAGTGTTGCTGAATCCTTATTTCATTTTATGGATTAGTAAAAAGGCAAACAAAAATGTTCAGTAATTTTTTTTTTTTTTACTGAATTTTCTTTTTATGCTTAAAGCTTTAGGATCGTTTTCTGCTGTATTTGGAGACGAATGGAAGGAGAAAACGGATAGAGATTTTGTTAAGGTAATTTTTAAGAATGTTAAACTATTTTGAACTGCATATGGCAGGTATCAAATCCTTTAAAAAGAGGAAAAAAAGGTAAGACTTACTAGCCCATGTCTTTTAAACTAATCTCAACTTTATTCCTTTGACTTGAATACAGTAGGACAGTAAATCATATTGTAAAACATGTGGTTAAGTAGGAAGAAAGGTACTAAGAAAAAATAGGTATAGAAAAGGGAATAAAGAGGTTCCAAGTTTCTCCTTGTAAGAAAGGTAATGTGTAAGAAAGGTAAATGTTTGCCCAGCATTTATCCAGAAAAAAGAATGCTGGATTTTTGTTTTTAATGCTGGGATCAGTAAAACATTCTGGATTATGAAAATTATTAAGCCCATGACACAAGAAGCACAGTGCAAATTTAAGTTAAGTTAGAAATGTGGGTTAGATTCAGTTAAACTGTTTTTGCACAAGGCTTTTTTAACTTTCCACTAGAGGGCATGATCTACTGTACTAGTAATGAAATGAGTTAAATATATAACCAGAAGCTGTGTTGTGTAAACATTTGCTCTTTATCCTAGATGAGCATTTTATGGTGAATGAGAGCATGAAATATAATACATCTGAAAGAGGTCTGACATTCTAGCATATTTGCTGTAGTGTATAACAATTTCCTTGAATAGAGTTTCACGTAATAATTTCTATGGCTAAAATAGGAGAAAGCTAGATTGAAAACCTCTTTTGATTTGTGCTTTTTGTTTATCAAGCCAAAAATATAAAATGATCTGCTTAACTCCTTATGAACTCATGCTCAGGTTTCCGCTGAATTTCTTAGTCTTCTTATGTACTAGCCTTACCAGTAGTGTAGGGAAATACTAGTTAGAAGTTCTTTTCATCTGTGTTTTGTTTTATTTTTATGTAACTTAATTCTGGGGCAAGTTGGCCAAAAGTTGTGTTAGTTAAATGATAAATATTGCTGAAATATCAGTGAATAGGTTCCCTAACCAAAATTTCCTAGATGAATTTAAGAACGAAAAGGTAAGCTCTCATTTTGGTTCGTATTTGCTTGAAAATTTGGTTTAAGTGTACTGAAGGTGAGTGTCAAAAATAATGCTTCATAATCTTTGTTTCCATTTTCCATTGAGAAATATGTCCAGAAGTGCTGTAGATTTTGTGTTTTGGTTTGTATTTTTAAAGTGCTTAGTGCTTCTGTTCTGACCTCACCCTAAACTGTGACAGACTGTTGCTGATGTAGAGCAGCAGCAAGCACCATGCCTAGGTCTGTAAACATTTAAAGTTACACAGTTATGATTTATAATATGTTTGTTAATTATATAGTCTTAAATAATTGTGGTAGATAGGACAGATGGTTCTGATAAATGTTTTTAACTGAGTGTTAAGTGGAAGCACTGTAGCTGCAGTAAGGTTTACTAATAACAAAACTTGGATGTTCTCCAGGATCTATTTTTGAACATTACAACATGTATAGTACCACTCCGTTGTGAAATACTGCAGAAAGCGTGTCAGAAACTAACACCACATCTAAGAATATCTCTAATGCCAACAATCCAGATTTCTCAGAACCTCTAACTTTGAACGTTTGTTTGACCCGCTACTGGAAATAATTTACTATACCTTGCAGGTGTGGCTCCATGTCAAAAAACAAAGTGGGCAAAGTATTATGGGAGTTTCTTGATGTACAGTGGAGATACTTTATTGGCAGGGTAGAGATTGTGTATCAGATCTTTTATTTATTTTTATTTGCTTTTACAGCTTTAAAATTAACAGAATGACTCTTCAGTGTTTGTATTCCCTCCTTTCTCTATGTTTTCATTATCTTTTTTTAAATTCTTGTTTATTTGGTTATTTTTATTTTGCTGCCAGTTGTTTCTATCTTGTTTTTGTAAGGTCGTCATCGTTCCAATTTGGTTTTCGACTGTAATGGCAGCAGATTAGAAATCCTTGTTGAAAATAGATAAGAGTTGTTAAGTGAGAGAGACAAAAATGCAGAACTAATGAATTAAAAGAGATCGGATTTCGTGCCGTTGCTATCTGTCCTAAGTGAGAGAGATTCGTAGAAAATAGGGGGAAGGGCAATGTCTTAAATAAATGAACTATAAATTAGTAAAAATAGAGTTACTCTATGAAATGTTAGTAGATGATGTTAGTAAGCATCATCTTCAGACCATAGTAGATCTCACGTGTTAGAGTCTTGGGTTTTTTGGTTGAGAAGTATTAGAAATCTTGAAGCTGTTCTGCAAGTGATCCTAGGAGTTAAATTCAGGATTCAGAGCGAAATCGTAAACTTGGGTTCTTTACAGTTGCATGACAGTTTTAAGTGTTAGGAAGCTAGTTTTGTGCAAAAAACACTGAAATCGTAGTTTTTGTTACTTGAAAATAGCTTTTTAAATGCAGTGCAACGAATGCAAATGCTATGTGAGATACAGTTCTAATATGTTCAAAACATCTGATGTCATCTATAAAGCTGCTCTTATTGAATTAACTTTGTTCCAGTCTCCTCCTCCTGTCTACTAAAACATATGAAAATAAACTTGGAAGCTTGGATTTTATAGAGGCGTTTAGTTTTAGTTTCATTTTTAATGTCTGTATACATTGTTTGGGATAATTTAGAATTATATAATTGTATAGTAAACATGCTTTATGGAAGTTTTAAAATAACATTTGCTTAATATGAGCTTGATATTTGCTTAATATAAGCTTCTTCATCTCTTACTCATACTAGTATATTTAAATTACATTTCAATAAAGAAAAATGGCCATATGTTTTTGCATGATTTTTCTCTTCCTTCTGCTGCATCTTTGCAGACACTAGGAGCGGTGGGTGCAGCATCATCATTAGTATTTCTTTCCCCATTAAATATCTAAGCAGTAACTGTTGTTTGGTATTCTGTCAGGTCTTTGAGCTTTATGATTTATCATAAAGATTTTCTCAGTTGCTTCAGCACCCGTACTTTGATTTCATACTCTACTATCCTCCAATTTTGACTTAAAATTATGCTACTTTGCATCTGCACTCTTTCTGAAAAACTCCTTGCTACTGCTAGATTTCTGCTACAGTTTTAAATAATTGAACGTCCTTTCTGTTGTGGTTTTACTATAGTATGTTTTTACCTTAATATGTGTAATGGTTTTATCAGTCTGTTTTCTGTATTTTCTGTGCAGTGGCCAACTACAGTAGATCTCCCTTAAATTTCATCCATCCTTCTCCTTAGTTGGCATTGATCAGGCATTTTAGGAGCATGTAGAAGTGTGTATGTGTATCTTAAACAGTTTTATTACAGCTACTCTATTTTCTCTTTTCTAAATGTAACTATTTAATTTTTCAAAATTCATTGTGAAAATGATGACTGCTTACAAAGCTTCCTAAATAGTGAACAGTGTCATGACATTTTTCAGAACCATTTGCTAGTTCAGTAGTGTCATACGCATGAATAAAGGAGCTTATCTCTTTTGTCATGTCTTCCAACACCACTGGCATTCCAGATGAAGATGAAGATGGAAAGCAATATGTTTCTTTATTTTATACTAAACTTTGAGGGAACCAGTTGCTTAACTTTTCACCAATACTTAGTGTTACAAGACTTTCTAAACCTAGCTCTTCAAAATTTCCATTATCCTATCCGTAGTGTCACATATTTTCTCACTATCTACAGGCTTACCTCTAAACTGAACAAAATGTCTTCATTAATCAGTGAACATGAATACATACTTAATCTCAGTTCCATTAGTTGTCAAAATTTGAATATCATTTTAGCTTTAGCATTGTTTGGAAGCCATTGTAATCATGCCTGTTGTTTTCCCTAATGCTATGTTAATTGGTTGCTTTCTCCCCTTTTGATTTTTTTTTTTCAGGTGCTGCCAGTAAGTCTAAATCCCTAGTTTTTTGGATTGACAGGATGTCCTTTCTTAAAGATTGGAAGAACTGGCCTTTAGCCAGTCATCTTCTATCTCCCCTTGTTCATTTGTATTTTTTTTCACAAGCTCTGACACCCATCTGGCTCAGATGTTCTCTGATCTGTTCCTGAAGCTTTCCCATTTTTCAGCTGTTTCATTTCTCTTTGTGTTTCCTCATTCGAGCAAGGTGCACTTGTGGGTATGGTTTCTGTCTTTCAAGAATGCTCTATTAATTTAGCATGCTCCTGATTAGATGGATTTAGCTGTTTGTCCACATATTGCTCTCATTTTCAGTAGCTGCGCAGAATTTGATGTTGTGTTACAATAATTTTATTAAATTTCTTTGTGCACTATCCTCTCACATACAATTTAAGTATTTTGTTTCTGTTTTTAAAACTTGGATTTTTTGGTGTCCCTTCAGGTTACTGAGTTCCAAAATCCATGCTTACACAGTCTTTGTGCTTTCTGTATTGCTTTACATACTGCTTTAGTTCTGTAGTTTAATTTTTCTTGTAAAGTGCATATCTTGTTGTTCAACCCTTTCTTATTTCGTATAAATTTAATTTCTTATGTTCGTATGAATTTAATAGTAATTTTCTTTACATTGGTGTTTTGAATCTTTCCCAGATAGTGCTTAGAGAGAACTCCTTACAACTTCAAATGCTTGACATACTTTTTAAATGTCACCTTTCTTGTTTCCCTCACAATGCTCCATCAAGCTGTCAGGCTCAGACCTGACTCCAATTGAAATCATATTTTTTCTTGGCCAATAGGTAGTCATGATCATTGCTACATTACATGAATTGTGAACTCAGACATCCATTGTTTTTACAGACAGTAATTTGGTTTATCTGATTTCCAGTGAATTCTGTGTAATCCTGTTCATCTTTTTCCAAAGAAACTCGGCTACTGAGAGTAATCAGGTTATGCATATGAATCAGGCTCTTTAACCCTTGTCCATTAGCACTTGCCACGTGGATGTTGTGCAGTCAAGTGTTATTTGTTTGTTTCAAAGTCTTAGCTTTGTATTTCCATTATCAAAGTTAAATCCTGACCTAAAATACCTATATAGGAATAACTGTGGATAAAGAGCTTCACTTTTTTTCTTCCTTTCCTTTTCATTTCTGTAGAAAAATAGTAGCAAATTGCAGCCATCTATCGTTTATAGTATGTACAAGCAGTTATTTACTCTGTACATTTCTTACATTTGTTAAGTTAGCTGTTTTCTTGTCTCCATGTCATAAGTACATTTTTTTCAGAGGAAAGCCTGGGAAGCTTGACTTTACCTCTTTTTCCACCTCTGCCTTCCCTTTGGGAAAATAAAAGTTTTAGCATGTTCTGCCTTGTTGTCTTCTAACAAGTGGATTTGGAACACTGTAGGTAGGTTATTTAATTCTGTTTTTCACTTCATCATATCTAACTTCTGTTGTCTGTCCTCCCCATCACTTTAGGGATCTTTCCTGCTTAGGCAGGAAACCACTGTTGAGTGGACTGAGAGCAATCAAACCAGTCCGCTTACATCCATAAAAGAAAGTGATTTAGGCCAGCTTTTTCCTAGTAAAGAAAAGGAATAGAAACTGCGAATTAATTCCGACCTGAAGAAGCCTGAACACCTTTATATAGGAGTTCAAGATGGTGATCACTGCAGGTAATCCTCGTGCTTTGGAAGAGTTGTTACTTTGATCGTTTGCCAGCGGGACACTTGTTTCTAACGTGACAATTTGTCTGAGACATGGAGATCTATACTTCGCCAGAATCGCAGAGAATCACTTTCAGAACATGGTGCTGCAGCTTGTTTGTTGGATCTTTTTCCCTACTATGTTGTAAGGGTCTTTGTAATTAAGGAGCTTCATAATTCCAGTTCAGAAATAAAAAGTACAATTTGCCTTCATGAAAGACTTATGAAGGACTTCTTTTTTTCTCTCTTATTTTCCCTTCCTCAAGAGGTCTTAAATGTCCTGGAATTTACTTTGGGTTTCATAAATTTCTCTGTCTTAGTGAAAGTTGCATCAGATGAAATAAGTTCCTGCCATAGCCCCTCTCTCAAAAAATGCAGTGGTTGAAATATTTGGACAACTTGGTTTTATATCTGATGATTTGAGTGAGACTTTGTTTCACTCATGGGATTGATTCACTACACTTTCATAATTCCTTATATAAAACAGTACCTACAGCATATGCGGTCATTGCTCCAAACTGTTTGTCAATGTCTGAACAGAACAGTAACACTTTTGAGGGAGGAATTCTTCTGAGACTCTCTTGTGTAATGGTGCCTACCAATATATAGCTTCTGGGAAACAAATGGAATGGTGTTCCACCTTCCACATTCATTGGGGACAGATGCCTCTTTTCTTAGGTAGGAACTCACCTCAGCCATCTGTGGTCAAATTTTTAGAGGGGTTGGAGCTCAGGAGAGTGACGAAAGCATATCAGGCTTCCATCTGTACGTTTAGAATTGTTTTGCAACATATTTATGACAACAAGGAGTCATGGGAAATGCTGTCACCTCTGTAGTTCACAGCCCATCTCTAAAACAGATGTGTTAAGTACCACATGCACTAGTCTGTGGCTGGCCTGCTTGGTTGACAGCTGGAACACACTCCTGATAAGCTCTTTAAGTTATTGGCTTGTTGAATGGAAGATGTAGGATAATATCTTCTGAGATTTCCCCCGGCCCCTCCCCCCCAAAGCGGAGGAAATCCTAATATGGATTAGTGTTCTCCTAATCCAGAGCCAGACTATCTCTAGAACCAAGGATGAACTTATTTCTGACTTTTTTTTTCCTCCCCCTAATGTGGTCACGAGAGCATTTCCTTCAACGTTCTCTCTGTTAAATCATTCACAAGGTTGTTGGGATTTTGTTAGTGTGGCTGAAGCAGTTTAATTATTTTCTGTATCCTCTGTAGAAACAAGCCTTCCCACCTGTTGGGGTGAATGACTAGAGTGAAGAAGAAATGGTCTGTCCACTTACAATGTCAAGGTGTATATGGCTATACATCTGGTTCGATTCTGCATGTTCTCAGGCTCTTCTGTCTCTAGTGGATCAAGAATCTGAAAGGGTTAATTAAGGCTTTTTCTTTCTGTTAGGGTCTATTCCCAGGTTCTTTCTGCTAAGAGACTTTCTCATGAGATAGCAGACTGTGCAATAACCAAGTATGAAATAGCTAAGCTGCAGCTTCCTCTGGACTAGGGTTCAAGTGATACCACTCAGCCTTTTGTAGAATGTCTTGAATCTTAAGATCTGCCAAGAGTTCACAGAAGGCCCAAATTTGCAACTCCAGTAGGCATTTCACAGTTGCTGAAACACCTAGAACTGATGCTCTCTTTGAGAATGCAAACCTATAGTTTTTAGCCAGCTAAAAACTCTGGAAGACTCCTTCAGGTAAAACAGTTCTCATGATAAGCCTCGTCACCGTGTGTAGAGGTAAACACTTGAAGAGAGAGAAAATTATATGTATGTATTTTTGTTTTAACTGTTCTTTTTGAAGGTGTATCTGTGTACTAGTTCACAGCCTAGCTTCCAGATTCTCTTCCTGAGTTGTAAGAGATTTTTCAGATATCTAGGATTGAGAGGAGCTGAGGGTATGGGACATGCATGCTACTCCAGTGTGCTTGATGTAGGCAACAGGGCTTGTGGTTATGTGCCTGGTAATCCTGCAAAAGTTCTAGTCTGAGTGGTTAGAATTTTATGCTTTCAGCGTGAATAGAGAACAATTTTGAAAAATAACCTTTAAGTGTAAGTAACCTGTCTTGGTGCCTTTGCATCTCTCTCATTTTAGTTTCTAGGAAGGATCCTTGTTCTGTTCTCTTCTGAAGAAGAGAGTTTCATTTGACTTGACAGCTAGAATTGTTTGACAGACTGCCCCTTTAGGAAGGGGAGAGGGCAGTTCCTCAGTTGTTCAAGCAACTAGACTGGGTCTGTTTATTCTGAGAGTTTTAGGTGAGAGGTGCAGTTTTCTGACAATATATTTCTGTTTTCTTCTTTAGCCAGTAGATGTTGTGAGCCTTTCTCTTCAGTACTACCTGCAACGTCTTCATCTGCAAAAAACTTAAATCCTCATTTTTCCATCCTATTGAGAATGCGTTCAGGATGATTTCCTTCTAGATGGAAAAATTTTTTTATGACTTTTTTTGCGAGAGATTTTTAGATGTTTCATTTTGGACTATAAACTTAAATATTAAAAGGCCAAAAGCATATTAGTGAAGGACTTGACTAACAAAATGTGATGACGTGATTTTTAACAATTAACTGTGGCAGCAGTTTTAACGTTGCATTGTAATTGACTTCTGCCTCTTCCAAAGGGATTCAGATTGAAGTTGAAGACTTTAAGTATCTCTGCTCAATAATCACATTTCTAAAATCTTTAACTGACTAAACAGGTAATCTTTGAAAGCCTCCAGGATTTTCCTTTTTTAAGTAGGAGTGAAATGTGAAGGCTTACTATCTTCATTGCTTTCACAAAAGGACACATCATAAAGGGAAGTCAGTGTGTACTGACTAATAAATTTCCAGACAGTATAGTTTTGTATGCTTATTTAAATCATGACTGAAACCTCATCCTTAAATGTCTCAGTCTCCTTCTCTAAAAAGAGAGGCAGCTCAAGTGAAGTGCATTTTGCAAATTTTATCTGCATGCCTTGGTCTTCTGTAGTTTCCTTGGTAGCCTCAGTATTATTTAGAAAAAAAGTAGAAAGTTAGACTTTTATCTAGCAGTTTTTGTCTTTGCTCTGAGAGGTAATAATCCTTCTTTCTGTGCAAGCAATCCTCTTTACTAATCAGCATTTGTGTGTCATTTGGAAGCACTGTAGTGGAAAATAAGATTCCTTTTCCTTGCTGACCTTGCAATTCGGAAAATCTGTAGTATTCTATTTTTCAAGAAAATAATAGTGACAAGCTTGGTATCAGCACTGTAATTTAGTAATTACATTAGCATTACAAAATTTTCTCCTGCTGTTCAGTAGGTTGTACCATCATTTCCTTTTTATCCAGATTTGCTTATGGTTTTATTTTGTGATCATAGCCCAACGAGTGGATGTATTTCAGTAGTGAGTCAAAGGAACGTATAATTTTGTATTAGTTTTCAAGCCTGATCGTGTGAATATTGATCCCTTAATTAATTCTAGTTTCAACAGGAATAGCCAAATAGCAAGGATTTGCAGATCAGGACGTATAGTTTTAAAATAAATTGAAATCCAGCCTGGTGAAACATTGTTTTGTTTGTATTTATAAAGGTTTTTGATGATGATTCTTGTTGTTTCTGTTGTTTTGTTGATTTATGATGGTGTGTGAAACATAGCAGAAGCTTAAAAAAAAATCTCTCCAGATCAGAAATCTACTTGTACTGCTAGCAGGAGCTAATATTTACTGAAACAGAGAGAAGAAGTTACCTTCTGCCTTAGGAGTTCATTGCTTATAGAGAGGGAAGGAAGATGAACTGTACTTTTTTTCCACCTTATTACCTCTATATTTCTAATTTTCTGTGATAGCCTGTCCGCATAGTTTCAATAAGTTGCTTCAGCAAAGAAGCAGTTCTAGGGTAGCGTTGATTGTTCATGAATGTATACTTCTGGGACTTGGAAGGAAGCGTTTCTTAATATAATATACTGAACGTCTGGGATATCATCCTGTGAATGAAAAAACTGTTGTTATTGGATAAATTAAGAACTAGGATATCAGGGAACTCTTAAAGCGCTGTTCCTTTTCCATTGATAAATATTTTAAAGTAATGGAAGTAAATAAACAATTATTATTTAAAGAAATATCATCCTCTATAAATGAAGTATATTTTCTGTTCGTTCTTTAGTTTTGGAAGGATATTGTTGAGGATACTGAAGTACGTGACCTCATTTCTGACAGAAGCAAATCTCAAGGTGAGACATCTTGACTAAACTTATTAGATACATGTTGGTAAATGCAGAAAAGAAAGAACTGATTTTATTTGCTTGCTTACTTATTTTGTAGAAACTCCGTCAGAAGAATGGATTTGGGAGTCCTTATTTCATCCACCTCGCAAGCTGGGCATTAATGATATTGAAGGGCAGCGGGTACTTCAAATCGCAGTGATTTTACGTAATCTTTCTTTTGAAGAGGGAAATGTTAAACTTTTGGCAGCTAATCGTACCTGTCTTCGGTTCCTGCTACTCTCTGCTCATAGTCATTTTATTTCTCTACGGCAATTGGGGCTTGACACACTAGGAAATATTGCAGCAGAGGTATGTGCTTCAAAACAGAGCAATTAAAGAGTATCATTTGATGAAGGCATTACTTTAATATTAATTAAATGAATTACTTTTTTTCCTTGAGATCACTGGAAGCAGCAGTAAATAAATTCTTCTCTGGATTTGTAAATAGTAGTTAGAAGATGAATATGCAAGGCCAAACATAAAGTATGTATAGTATATACATAAAGTATGTGTCAGTTTGCTTAAATAAAATTGCATGGAGAAGACTGCTTGTATAGGGAGATGTAAGATCCCTCACACCACATAATTTTCAGTTAATTTTCCCAGATAGAAGAAGGGAATGTAGCTAAATTCCTGTAGACTGTACACAAAATTCTTTGTTTTATACTTTAATTATAATCTCAAAACATTATGTTTGAGGAAGGGGTGGCAGAGGGTTTTATGTCATGGGTAGCAGGCACCAATGTGCTAGGCACACACCACTGGGTCTGTATCATGTGAGGCATCTTTTTCTCTTCAAAGAGATTTGAATGTAATAAAATATACCAGTCAGTCTATTTGAGATCATTGTACAGACAAATTGTACAGATTTGCAGGCAGATATGCACAACTATTCCTTATATTTTAAGATATAACAGGTACATTTAAGATAGGACAATGAGACTTGCAGCATTAGTACACTGCTAAATATCTGAAAAGGATGCCTTTTTTGCCATGTGTCCAACTCTTCTTGGATAAGAGAGAAATCTTAGATATTATTATAATATCTGAGAGCTCTGGTCAAGAACCAGAAGCCTATTGTATTAGATGTCCCACAGAAGCAGGATGAACAATTGCGATAGTCTTTTGGAAGGAATGTTGTTCTTATTCAAGTTCTGTACTTTGGATAGTACACTGTATTCATGTATGCTGTTGACTGCCTAGGAATAAAGTTATTTTCCTTGTTCTAAACACTAGAAAGTATAATTAAAGTTTGCCCACTACTTCAGAGCAGAAAAGGAAGAGGGAGGGCTAAAAAAGTGCTAGCTACTTTAAATTGCAAGGTTCTGTTTTTGGGAACAGAAGTACAGCAGTGTCTTTTACATGTGCTGCGTGTAAAGAGTTTTGAATGTTGTATTTTGATTTGCAAATCTAAGGATTTGAGCCATTATCACTGTATGCTTAGTCTTAGACATAGCTTAAATAATTTTTTTTCTTTCCTATCAGCTTCTTTTGGATCCTGTTGATTTCAAAACTACTCATCTAATGTTCCACACTGTTACAAAATGCCTAATGTCAAGGGATAGATTTTTAAAAATGAGAGGTAAGGTCTTGAGCTATTCTTGTGTTGTTGTGTTAGAACAGTAATTATTGCTGTTAAACTATTTTTTATTCATTTTTCAGGCATGGAAATCTTGGCGAATCTTTGTAAGGCTGAAGATAATGGTGTCTTAATTTGTGAATATGTGGATCAAGAATCCTACAAAGAGATCATTTGTCATCTCACACTACCAGATGTGCTGCTTGTAATCTCAGCACTGGAGGTGCTATATATGCTCACAGAAATGGGAGAAGTGGCCTGCACAAAGATTGCTAAAGTCGAAAAGAGCATAGGTAAGGGAGAAGCAAGACAAAATCTGTTATGCTCGCTTGTGTAGGAAAAAAGATTTAAGAATATGTCATGTTCAGCAGTTAAAATATGTGGCTTGTATGTTTGTGTGCAATGTAGGGATGGAAGTTATAGTACAAAGTTTTACTAATTAACTGTTTCGTCAAGAAACTGATGGTGTTAATAACTAATGAAGCTAAAATTTTGAAGTATTTTTTTATGCCGTGAAAAAGTTATGCACAGATCTCCAGAAGCATGCAGAGGCTTCCCCCCTCCCACCACCCCCCCCATACATGCTAATTTTAAAGGAAATCAGTATGTCCTAGTAGCATTCATTTGTTTGTCCTAATGTCATTGTCGGTTTTACATTTAATACTTTAGATACATTAGTATGTCTGGTTTCTATGGACATCCAGATGTTTGGAGCTGATGCACTTACTGCTGTAAAACTCATTGAACATCAGAGTGTTAACCAGCAAGGAGTACCTGATGTCAGACCACAAGTAATGGAGCATGGTTCCTCACAGGCCCATGCAACAGCTGTCCCAGGTTAGTGTCATTGCAAGAGAAGATATTTGTCTACAGATTTTTTTTTTTTTTGGCCTCAGTGGATTTCTGATTAATCTACATAAATATAAGTATAGTGTTATACATAATATAGGTTTTTTTTTACTGACATTTATTCACAAAAGAAATATATTATTTGTTATTCCAAAACTATAGTGAAATGACCTTAACAACTGAAAAATATTAAGATTATTTTAATCTGAGAATTGTCTGGTAGTTATATATGTTTTTAATTTTAACTTGTTCAATTGGAAGCAAAAAGAATCCATTCTAGATTGTTTCCCTGATCTACAGAGAATTAGAGATTTATTTTATATTGCTCTTTATACAGAATAATATTGAGCAGTAACATAATAACGTATAATAGAACTGCAGAAACAAGAAATGCATACTGAATCATTTCTCTAAACCTCTTCACTGTGATGTGAACGAAGTTTTAACTCTGTCCCTTAAAGCTTAGGGAAAAAAAGTGCTATCTTAATTCATCTCATGTGCAAATTCAATGTTAATGATTAATTTCTGCAATTTTATTTTAGTTAAAATACGTGTCCTTTTGAAGATGATGGCACGATTAACTATTATTGGTCAAGGGTGCGTATGCACCTCATTCTCTCTTTACTAATAGAAAGTTCATAGCAATATACAGCAAGCGCACACAAGATGGAACATTCTGAGGAAAAAGGGAGAAAGAAACATTACGACAGATGCTAGTTTTTGTGTCTAAGTGTACTTCTGGAATGTGCAGAAATCACAGCGAAGGCGACTGGAAAAGAATGTGAATAAGGGGCTTAATGAGAGCGAAGCTAAGGAACTTATGTGACATCACAACAAAAATCTTTACAGTATACCGTTTCCACTTATGAATTGGAAACATAATTACTATGTCCTTGTGCCTGTTCTGGCAGAACTCTGCCACTCTTAGTCATCTTCAGTTTGATAGCCTTAGAGTTATTACTGAGATCAACTGAGAAGCTGTCGTACGATAAGTGCTCACTTTACATTACACTTAAGTGGTGGCCCTGGCTTTGGCCTGACCAGCTTCATTTTGATGAATTTTGGTGCAAATCTGTAGTCTGCTTAGTGCACCTCTGTGACTTGCCTTAGTTGGATGTACTCTTGTTTACAAAAACAGGAGAAACTGTACCAGTGAAAGCCATGGCTTTGAAGTGCTCCATTTGGGAGAAAAATAGTTATTTCAGCAAGGTTGTTTGTTTGTTTTGTTTTGTTCCTTCTCCACAGCCTCTAGGGCAGCGCCGCATGTTGCTCCACCACCAGGAATAGTAGAAATAGACAGCGAGAAATTTGCATGTCAGTGGTAAGTGTGTAGTTCCACTCAGATACTTTAACGAAGAAGAAAAACAAAGAAAATGCCTGTATTCATGCATCAGACAAAACTGTCTAGCTTCCTTCTGTTCACTATTAGATTCATTTTTCTCAGAAGTATAAAGTAAAACCATTCTGTCATTGCTTTGAAGAAGTATGAAAGAAAAACTCAACCAGAACGTTCACCCTTTGACAGTTGATAGTTTAAATTAGTTGTTTTCTCTCTTAGAATAGAATTTAAATTGATTTTTAACGCTAATCTTGATATTTTTTTTTCCTTAGAATTGTGAAGCAGCCATTATCTGCTTAATCAGTCTTTTTATCTGGTAATATATCCCTATATTATTGCACCAATATGAAAGTAATTCTCAAATTATGAAGCTAGGGCCCTGCAAAACTGTGGTCTGACCATTGTGAGTTTCAGGCAAGTTAGGAGTAGGTTAAATAAAGCTTCTCCCCTTCAAATTCACTTGCTTTCGTGTTTTCAGTAATAATGTTGATTACTTGTCAGATGTTTAGAGGAGAACCGTTCTGCCTGTGTTTCTCGTGTGGACTGAGTGTGATCTTTCTGAACTAGATAGATTTGGCTTACGTAAATCTACTCACATTCTAAATATTTATATTAATCAGTTTGTGATGGACACTTCCGCCTTTACTGCTCCAGACTATGAAAAGTTTCATATTTAGATATTTATACAGGGATACATGGAGTCACTGCAGTTGAATTTAGCCATCTGCGAGTTGCTGTTTAGCCCAAGTTGGTTTTCTCGGCTTTTCAGTTAATGAAGGGAAAGATTCCCCTATAGTAAGATGAATTACCTTCACCTGCCTAGCCTATGATAAAATGAGTTATGAACTACCTTCTGGTGCCACCTTTTCTCAATTGACTATAGAGAGAACTAGACATCTAGCTTACAGCAGCAAAGTTTGAGACAAGGTAAATTTTACACTCTGTAGAAAGTGTAAAATAGAAGTGTTGACTGTAAAAATAACAATGGGCATTTACTGTGCTGCAACTGTGCAGCACTGTGAAATGATGAACATAACGAAACAAACCCTTTAACGTAATATGAGGAACACTTGGAGCATTTGGTTTGTTTCTGATTCTGTGTACAGCATGCTTCTCCAGCTCTCTGTGCTGAGTGCTACGATTTTGTACTTTAATTTTCTTACAGTTAGTCTTAGATTGATATAAGTCAATGAAAAATAATCAGAAAAGAACCATTTTTTGATTTGAGACCATAGAAATAGCCCCTGGCATTTCCACCAGTGCAGACATGGAGAGTCTTACACTCATGTAAATTTTCATAATATGTTTTAGCCATTGCTTCCTATTGAGAGAAATTGAAAAGGAGTAAATTGTAACAGTAGAATTTAGAAAAGTTACTATCTCTTGAAAGCAGCAGAAGGACAAGGTATTTAAACTGACCTTTCTGCATGTGTTATAAGCCAGCTTAGCCTGAATAAGATTCCTCTTGTAAGGTAAGCAAATGTGACAGTGCTAATCACCAATTCCAAGTCACCAGTGTAAGTCCTGAATATCTTCTCTTGTGTTTGTTGAACCAGTGATAGTGTGTCAGCCTAATATGACATATCAGACAAATGGCTATCCAGCTGGGTATGCCAAATTAATTAACACCTAGACTTTCTGTTGTATGATATGATCTCAATTTTTGTAATAATAAAATTGTAACTAAGCTGCGGAAGAAATGGTATTTATTTATTTTTTTTTACTGGTTGTGAGAGAACAAAATTTAAATAATCTAATCATTTGCTTTTTCTCTTTAAAAACATCTATTTATATTGGGATTCTAGGACTCTACAAAGGGGCATTCGGTGTAATTTTTCCAAACTTTCAGCTCAATATGTTGAATACTGGCAATTTAAGACTTTTGTTCTCTCTGAGCCTGTGTGCTGGGACGGGTACTTGAGCACTGTGTGGGGAGTTTTTATGTATCTCTGCTGCTAAGGAAGAGCTGCTGTTCATATGTCTCTGGGCTGGAATAGTGGATCTCAAAGAAGTAAACAGATAGAAAACTGCTTCCTTTGTCACAGCTTTCTGGTTGGGGATTGGAAGTTCTGTGCGTTTGTGGAGATTCTGTACGAGATGCAAATATCTTATCTCCCTGGATATTTAACGTAAGGCAGAATAGGTTGTACAAGGATTTTATGTCTGTGTAGCGTGTGACTCCAGGAATGGTGGGTGGGTGCGTGCATGCGCACGCATGTGTGTGCTCTCTTAGAATCCCAGTCCCTTCCCTCCCTCCTCCCCATCCCTGTCAGAATCAGAGGATTAAGATTGTTATTCTCTCTCTGTTTTTTATGTGTATCTTAAAGTAAGACTGCGTTACCAGATCTGTTAACAAAATCTTGATTTTGACACAAAAGATGAGTAAACTTCTGATAGGAATTTTTGAAGGAAGAATGACAATTGAGTCTATCTTTTGAAACAACAGAGTCATTGAGCAGTAAGTGTAACGCTTGCAGGGAAGAGCTGTCATCAAAACGTTATTTTTTTGTTTGCGTGTTTCTGAATGTATAATAAAATACACATGCATATAAATGTAGGGTACGTTTTGCATATTATGTATGTAAATAAGATGTTGCTTGTAAAACGCTGAGCACATGTTTTAAGGGTCTTATATGTTTAATCATAAGCAGGGAGAAGTACAAAGCATGGAATAAACATTTGGCAAGACAATACATTAAAATGCCATTTTCCGTATTGTTATCGGTTCTCAGTTCTCTGCGAGGCAGACATAAGTGTTTTAGTTCTTTTAAAAGTATACCTCTGTACTTGCTTCATAGTTTATTTTTCCATCTTCAGGTTGAATGCACATTTTGAGGTGAACCTTGATTGCTCAGTCTCTCGAGCAGAAATGTACTCTGAATACCTCTCTACCTGTAGTAAATTAGCTCGAGGTGGAATCCTAACATCAACTGGATTTTATAAATGTCTGCGGTAAGACAAAAAGTTTATGCAGCAATAAAGAAGCAATTGTATGTACTCAATACTAATCTACAGTTTCAGATTTTGAGAAAATATCTACAGTGCTGAGTCTGAAAGACATCCAGTCTGGCAATTTTAAGTGAAACAAATATATCATTTAATGAAACTGATTTCATTCTGTTTCAGCAACTTTCTTGGCGTTCCATCTATGCTTATAGCCATTGTTGTTCTTTCCCAGGTAGCTTTGGGAGGTATTGTAGTTTTCATGTTTCTTGTACAAGAACTTGGCTGAGTTATAGCAGACCTATTAGTCCTTAGTGATAAATACTCAGATGCTCTGGGGAATCCTGCTGTATGGCAAAGCTGCAGGCACTAGTGCAATCACCGAAAAGATATGTGTTTGCCCTCCCTGCCCATGAGAGCAGAGTTCGTTAAAACTAAAAGAAAAACAGTAGGAGGATTGAATTATTGTGTTTATTAACGTAAATGTATGTTGTGTTTGGCAGAACTGTCTTTCCAAATCATACAGTGAAGAGAGTAGAAGATCCAAATAACAACGGTCAAGCACATATACATGTGGTAGGAGTGAAAAGGAGAGCGATACCACTTCCCATTCAGATGTACTATCAGCAGCAACCAACTTCGTCTACGCCTGTTGTCCGGGTTGATTCAATTCCTGATGTATCTTCGTCTCCTTCGCCAGCAGGTTTTTTTAATTAATTAAATATCAACTATTTTGCATTAGTTCTGAAAGTAAATATCGCAACAAAATTTATTGAAAGTAGTTTAAAGTGATAAAAATAGTTGGAAGACCTTGGGAGTATTGGAGTATGTTCTTGCGTGCTATCCAGTATTTGACATCTAACTCATATATGCTTATCAGTCAGCAGACAGGACGTGTTACTCCATCATTAATTCAGATGCAGTATGTTTGAGAAGATAAACTACTTCATATAGAATTATAAATTCCAACCCTGGCTTTTTTAATTTGTTATATTCTGTTTTAAATAATATTTACATTTAAACTTTTACCTTGTTTATGTCAACAGGAATCCCACATGGGCCACAAAGCGTAGGAAATCCTTATCAGAGGACCCCTATTAACCAGTCTTCAACTTTGACAGCAACACAGATGTCTTTTCCGATTCAAGGTGTTCATACTGTGGCACAGACTGTTTCTAGAATTCCACAAAATCCTTCAGTTCATACACAGCAGCAGCAAAATGCTCCAGTGACTGTTATACAGAGTAAAGGTCCAGTTTCCTGTGAAGTAATGAAGGCCACAGTAATACAGGGCTCTGTTCCCCAGTCTGCAGTTCCTGTTACTATTGCTGTAGGAGGAGCACCGCAAGCTTCTAATCAAAGTCACAGCACTACAGGACCACAGCCGTCTGTTACTGTTGTTAGTTCTCAGACGTTGCTTCACCACCAACCTGTAATTCCACAACAGTCTCCGCTGCATGCAGTGGTACCAGGACAGATACCTTCAGGCACTCCTGTTACAGTAATTCAGCAAGCCGTACCTCAGGGTCATATATTTGGCAGAGTACAAAACATACCAGCATGCAGTTCAGCAGTTTCACAGGGTCAACAGCTAATCACCACATCATCACAGCCTGGGCAAACTTCATCTCAGCAGTCCTCTGCTGGTAACCAGCAACAAGATACAGTCATCATAGCACCACAGCAGTATGTCACAACCTCTGCATCCAACATTGTTTCTGCCACCACGGTTCAGAATTTCCAAGTAGCAGCTGGGCAGGTGGTGACTATTGCAGGTGTCCAAAGTCCACAGACTTCTAGGGTAGGGTTTCAGAATATTGCACCAAAGCCTCTGCCATCTCAGCAAGGTCCACCTACTGTGGTACAACAGCCAATGCAGCCACAGCAGCAGCCACCGCCGCCGTCCCAACAAAGCGTAGTGATTGTAAGCCAGCCAGCTCAGCAAGGTCAAACATATGCACCAGCCATTCATCAAATTGTGCTTGCTAATCCAGCCTCTATTCCAGCTGGTCAAACTGTCCAGTTGACTGGACAACCAAGCATTACTCCATCTTCTTCACCATCCCCAGGTCCAGTTACAAATAATCAAGTTCCTACAGTTATGTCATCTTCATCTACCACTCCTCAGTCACAAGGACCCCCTCCTACTGTCAGCCAGATGCTTTCTGTAAAGAGACAGCAGCAGCAGCAACATTCACCAGCATCATCGCAGCAGCAGGTACAGGTACAAGTACAACAACAACAACCAATACAAATGCAAGTTCAGTCACAACAAGCTAGTACAGGAGTTGGCCAGCCTAACTCTGGTGAATCTAGTCTGATAAAACAACTGCTTCTTCCGAAAAGAGGCCCCTCAACTCCAGGGGGTAAGCTTATACTCCCAGCTCCACAGATTCCACCACCTAACAATGCAAGAGCTCCTAGCCCTCAGGTGGTTTATCAGATGGCCAATAACCAGGCATCAGGTTTTGGAGTTCAAGGACAGTCTCCAGCTCAGCAGCTGCTGGTTGGACAACAAAATGTTCAGCTGGTCCAGAGTGCAATCCAGCCCCAAGGGGCAGTACAAACAGTACCCATTTCTAACTTACAGATATTGCCAGGCCAGTTGATCTCAAACAGCCCAGCAACTATTTTCCAAGGGACTTCTGGCAACCAGGTTACGATAACAGTTGTGCCAAATACGAGTTTTGCTACTGCAACTGTGAGTCAGGGAAATGCAACTCAGATCATTGCTCCAGCAGGAATTGCAGTGAGTGGAACACAGACAGGAGTTGGGCTACAGGTGCAAACACTTCCAGCTACTCAAGCACCTTCAGCTGGACAATCACCGTGTACTGCTGCTCCCCCATTCAAAGGTGATAAAATAATTTGCCAAAAGGAGGAAGAAGCAAAGGAAGCAACAGGTTTACACATTCATGAACGTAAAATTGAAGTTATGGAGAATCCTTCCTGTCGAAGAGGAGCTGCAAACACCAGCAATGGGGATGCAAAAGAAAATGAAATGCAGGTGGGAAGTCTTTTAAATGGGAGAAAGTATAGTGACTCCAGTCTACCTCCTTCTAACTCAGGGAAAACTCAGAATGAGGCCAATCAGTGCTCACAAGTCAGTAATGGGCCATCATTAGAAATGGGTGAGAACGGAGCTCCTGGAAAACAGAACTTTGAACAAGTGGACGCACAGGAAATTAAATGTGATTTGAAGAAACCCCTAGTTAATGGAATCTGTGATTTTGATAAAGGAGATGGTTCTCATTTGAGCAAAAACATTCCAAATCACAAAACTTCCAATCATGTAGGAAATGGTGAGATATCTTCAGTGGAACAACAAGGGAATTTGGATGCCACGCAGCAAGATACTGCCAAAGGTGATCAAGGGGAAAGAATTTCTAATGGGCCTGTATTAACTTTGAGTAGTTCACCTGTTGTAAGCGGTACACAGGAGGCTGCAAAACTGTTAACCCAGCAACTTAGTGGTACCAACACTGATTTACCTAATGGACCTCTAGCTTCAAGTTTGAATTCAGATGTGCCTCAGCAACGCCCAAGTGTAGTTGTCTCACCACAATCTACAGCCTCTGTTATACAGGGGCATCAAATCATAGCAGTTCCGCACTCAGGACCTAGAGTGTCCCAGTCTACCCTGTCATCCGAAGTTCGGTCTACTAATGGCACAGCAGAATGCAAAACTGTAAAGAGGCCAGCGGAGGATAATGACAGGGAAACTGTTCCAGGAATTCCAAATAAAGTAGGAGTTAGAATTGTTACAATCAGTGACCCTAACAATGCTGGTTGCAGTGCAACTATGGTTGCCGTGCCAGCTGGAGCGGATCCAAGCACTGTAGCGAAAGTAGCAATAGAAAGTGCTGTTCAACAAAAGCAGCAGCATCCAACCACGTATATACAAAGCATGGTCACACAGGTATGTTGCAGTGTACTTTTTATTCCCCCCCCAAAAAAAAATTATGACTAATACTGTGAAATGAATGCGTATGAAAATGTAAACTCTATCTCTTACATAGTATTTAAAATATTCGTGAAATTATGGTTTCTGTCCTTTCATGAACTTAAGTGTGGATATGTTGCATGCTTTTGTGATGTCAGTGACAGCAGTTGAATTTAAAATAGTTCAGAGCGATTAACTTAGGTTGCAACTTAATACACAGTGAGGAAAGAACTTTTGTTTACTGAAATCTTTTTTTTGACAGTTTATTCTGAAAGCAAATTTTTTTACAAGTTGTCTTGTAAAGATATGTCAGTATTGTTTCTCATTTTATTCTTGATCTTTATTGATTATAGATGAGTATGGGGTTTTTTGTTTTTCCTAAGTTAGAGTTAATCACCAGAGCTACATATGGCTTACCAGAATGAGCTGAAGTTCTTGCACCTAAATATGATCTTGAAACGATAGTAATTGCTTCACAAGTTCACTATAGTCAGGAAAAAATATTGTTTTGTAGATTTTGTCAAAATAGTAGTAGTTTTATTAACACCATAAGAATTTATTTAATTTTGTTTGACAGACCTTAGAGAGGGCCTTTTTTTCCTGGGTAAGCTCTTTTTACCTGTTTAGACTAGTAACTCCTTAAGACTTTATTAGAAATGAAGTATGTCCATCATACTAGAGTGAGTTTTAATAACTGCAGATGATCAAGTTTGAGATTGTTCTGTTCTCCAGAATTTATTTTAGCAGAATAGAGTAGTAGGTTTGACAGTCGTAGAGTTCTGACAGACTGGAGAGAAGAAATGAAATCTGAGTGTGTATAGTGTGTTTGACCTCGAGTTAAGACTATTTTTTCTTCTTTTTTAAGCATGTGTAGTTTTTATGGACTTGAACAGAGCTAGAATTCAAATTCAACAAGTGATGGCTAGTGGCACTTCCTTTTCTGTAGCAAGTTAGGTTTCTATTGAAAGTTCTTTGACACTTTTCCTTGATCTGGTTGTCAGAAATCAGGGCTAAATTTTTTCTTGTTGTATGTGTGTGTGTTTTTTTTTTTTTATTTTACACTGCCAGATCACACAGATTTATATGCGAGTTTATGAGAGAGAGAGATTTAGGGTGGGAGGGGGGTATAATTATTTATCTTTGTTCTTATTAGAAATCATTTGACCAAAATGAAAACATCTGTTAACAGCACAGGAAGAATGCAGGAGATAAATTACAAATTTTTTGCAGTTCTCTGCAGCTTGAATGTACTAACTATGCCTTGCTTTTTGCAGTGATTGTGCTAAGGTATTTCACAGTTTGGATTTCTGTATTAGCTTCCCTAGGGATTTGGCTGAAATAGAAAATGACTGGAACTGAATAATTATTATCTCTAGTTACCTATTCCCTGGACATGTGGCCGATGAGCAGTAGCAGATTTGTCTCAAAGAGGTACTACAGAGACTGTCAGATTTTTTTGAGGAAAAGAGCGAGAGCAATACAGTTAACTCTTTCCTTTGGATTAGAGTACCTGTTCTACCATGATAATAGAGCAAACATTCTTTAATGAGCATTTTCTTTGCTAACAATTTCTTTAAAATAGGTAAGATACCTTTGGTTTTTGACACCATTATTAATATTTTCTGCATTTTTCCATTACCTGAACATACAGAAAAGCTGCCAGCTGCCTCTGCCATTCAATACAAGTCTGTAGAGCAAAGTAACTCTTGTTTAATGTCTGCTCCATGGAATTTAGTTCATTCTCCTGTCTGTAGGATGTCCTTGCTTTCTTTAGAACTACAGGAATGTGGGAGAAGGAGTTTATTAGTTTTGATCTTGGCGAACAATCTTAATTTGCTAGCTAAGGGCACTGATCGTTACATGTGGCTATTTACTAATCATGCCTATTACAGTAATGCTTAAGCACTAACTGATAGTAAAACCCATTTTATAGTAATCTGTTCAGATATAGTGGACATCATAGTTTGGCTTAAAACTTGTAAGGATGTTTAACACTCCGTTCAAATTAATAACTGGGAGTATAAACAGGCCTGCTCTCCCACCCCCAACCCCTCCCCCCCCCAAAAAAAAAGGTGCTGAGCAGCTGCAGTAGCCATTACCCTGTTGGAAAGCCAGGTACTAAGTATTTGCAGTCTTGAGTCTGCTTTTATGAGTGTGTTGAAGTCATCTAGAAGTACTCAGGTACAGCTTAATTCTCCTGAGCTCTGCAAGTTCTACGGATGACTTCTGTTGGAGTGTCATCCAAAATACAGGCATCTCCTGTTTTCCACCTCCCTTTTTAAGCCTCTTCCTTGAACCTTGAACAGTAAGCAGCTTCCTTGACTCTGACTTTTGAAAGAGAGCAACTAAGAAACACTGTTTTCAATACGATGTCTGCATGGTTCTATTGTCTATGCAGTATCTGATATATACTTGATATGTTACAGAAGAGATAAGGGAGCATGGTCCTTTTCACAGCGTGAATTTTATTGTAGATGCAGCACAGCAGAGAAGAATGGTGAGGGATAGGAATGGAAGGGATAGATGTAGCTATGGCAAAATTAAATAGCTGCTGAAGTTAATTGTGTGTAGTTTCCTGTTTCTTTGCTATCTTAACATTTTGTTTTAAAACAAAGCATGCACTTCAGAGAAGTGAGAAAGGGAAAGAGGAGGAAAACTTCTAATAATATTAGACTGTGCACAAGAGGAAGGCTGGAAAAGGAGATCTAGAGGACAGAAAAGGGAGGAGAGTATTGCTTACGCAATGGTAGTAGGATAAGTTGTCGTGAGCTGCAGCAAGGGAAGATATTTGAACCAAAGTTAAGGAAGGACAAACGGAATTTGGAAGGAGTGGAGAAATGAAGTAGTAAGAGTTCATCAGAGCAGCACAGGGGAGGAGGGGGGACGGGCAAATTAAAGCAGTGGAAAGCAAGAGAGAGTGAAGTAATTCTGCAGCGAGCGTAGAAGTTAAGAGAAGGCGTATTTCATAATATAATTTGGTACCTTGGAATGGGCTGATGACATATGCCTGAGGAGAAAAGAAATGTTGATTTAACTGCACTACTAAAATGATAAAAATCATATACTTGATCTTTATGGGACAGCCTGTGTAGTGCTATCTAAATCTGGTTAGACAAGTACAGATACTTTTATGTGTACAATAATCTGTAGTTGTTTCATATTACATGACTTAATCAGATGTTGTTCACCTCAGCAGAGCTCACTGAAAGATAAGAATGTATATACTGACTTTAAAGATTTTTTTTTATTATTTTTATACAAAAAATTGTGCTATGTCAAAAGCATTTTGTCAGCCCTCGAAATGTAGTCTGAGAGGAGATGGAGCTAGCAGTTTACTTTCTTGACTTTCTTTTATTTCTGTGCTCCCTGTTTATGGATTATTACTTTCCTGAGGCGTTGTGCTGGACTCGTGGGTGAAACAGAATAAGAAACGCATAATTGTGCTTCCCTTCTTTTTTGTTTCCCTCCCCACCCCCTTCCTCCTCTTCAGACTTGTCTAAAACATCTGTTAAACTTAACTACATTGGTTTGTCCCAGTTGGCTTGTGTTTTGGAGGAATGCTCTGATATCATGCCAAGTTCCTAGAAGTGAGCAAATCAGTTTTAAAATGCCTTATCTGGCTTTTAAAGAAATCACTTCCCTGCTCATCACTGTCACCCCCTCATAAAAACACGCACTCCTGTTCCTCTTAAGGCCACCCACTTCAGACATGCTTATGTGGACATTTAGGTGGCTAAAACTGTGCAAGCATTGCCTTAACTGTTCGCTCCTGCTCCCTGTTGACTGGGGAGCTGAGAATTACCATGCGCCAGAAAGCAGGTGCGTAGCCCCAGGAGGTGTAATTCATTCCTAGCCGTGGAGCAAATGAGCTTCTCAGCTGGAAGTACTGAAACACAGAATCTCTGTGCTTTTATTGCTCTTCACTTCTGAAGCACTCTGTTGCAAGACTTAAACCTCAATAATACAACAATACTAAAAGAACATTTATTTTAATGCCTACCCATCCACCTGACCCCGTCCTTGCATTCAAATCCTGCTATATTCATTTTCAGCTTCTAAGTTACCTTTTGATACACATTTATTGCCTTGAAGAAGGTAAATACAAATTTTTCAGTAATACTGAATTCAAAATCCTGTGGTATTAAAATTTTTTTTTTGTAACTCATTAGCTGTTTACTGCAGTTAAGCATATTTGCATACAGGTATTATACATACTAATCATGGGAGAAGAAATGAAGCCTAATGCTTTGAAACTGCATATGAGTCTATACGACAACATAATCCTCATCATGTGGGGATACAATGTTTTCCCCCTGCTGATGGCAAAGTAAGCCTTTTAAACCAAATTGGCAGGCTTAACACTCTAAAAGCACCTTTGCATTATCCATTAATCTGTATACAGACAATGGAATCATTTGTTCTAGTACCTTCTACAATGAAGTCTGCGTGTTAAAACTATGCTTGATATTGAGTATTAAGTATTGTATTGCAATACTTCAGAATGCTAAAATGTTTTATATCGGTTTTGCATAAATTTGTTTTACTTTGTATGCTTAGATGTATAATACTTTAAAGATGGTTCAAAGGATTTTCTCCCAAATGAGTTGGGTGAGTGACCAAACAGCTGCCTCCAAAGTCAGCACCGGTGCTGGAGTTCGAGGAAAATGCTTTGAGTAGTACAGCCAGCCTCGTTAGCCTTGGCTGCCCATCACATTTGTGTCCATTGCAGCACGTTCTGTTTTCAGTGGCCCAGGGAACAAGGTGGAAGACTATTTTTTAATGCACATTCTCTGTTTTGATAGCATAAGTTCCTGGTGTGGTGAGGGTGATATCGTGTTCCTGTCTTTTATATGGTCAGTTCAAAAGTGACATTTTTATCTTGTCCTGAAGACAAGGAATAACTATGCTTAAAGAAATGCCTGAGAATACTGTAATTGGAAAAAAAAATAGCTTCACATTTTCCTCCCTTTTTTTTTTTTTTTTTACTTTGTATCCCAAAAAATGTGTTATGCATATGGTCACAGCTCTCTATTGTATGGGAATTGCAGTAGCTGGATAATGAAAAAAGCTTCCTCTGGAATGCAGTTGTGCCTGAGCCAGAACCTGCTGTGATGGGAAGTGCGTTGTAGGGATGTGGATGGCTCTCACCAGAGGCAGCTGCAGTCTGGCTGGGCTTCTTAGCTATGGTCTGATGCTGCCATGTCTCCATACTGAACCTTGCCTTCAGCTCTGGTACCCCATATGCTCCTGGTAGTAGAAACATGGTGCTAAAGAGTTGATCTAGGTCCTGGGATGTCCAGTCACGCTAAGCGTAACGTAGTCTCCGTGTAAGAACAAAATTGACCTGGGAAGCAGTACAGCTGTGTTTTATGCAGCACCGAACATGAGGTAATGCAGGCCAGAGCTGGGGCTGTGTTTGAGGTATCCTTAATTTGCAGGTCAGGTAAATAGCCCACAGATAATGCAACAGTGCCTGCAGTTCTTTGTTCTGCTTTCCTCCGTATACGGTCAGTCAGGTTTTACCTCTGTGAGGTAAACCACTGATGGGCAGCAACCTGCATAACTCAGCCAGTGTTGCATGGAGATTAATGAAATGGTGGGAATCCTGACTGTCATCATCAAAATTTGAGATTTTGCATGTGCGTACCTGCACTGTGTGCTAATTCTGGATAGAGACAAGCCTTGAATCAAGGTCTTGCTGTAAAGACCCTAGCAACCAGCAACAGGGAAAGAGAAAGCCTCCCATATGAAGGAATGAATGTATGCAGGAATCGAGAAATCATCAAATTCAGGCATGCTATTGTAGGGGCTGTCATAATAAACTGGAATTAAGGCAAAGAATCAAGTTGTTAAAGTGGTGTTTCTGTGCTTATTCTAAAAAAGTTGCTACAGGATGCCCTGCGTCCAGTTATCTTTCCTGCTGAAGTCATTTCTTTGTGCAGTGTATTAGCGTGAGTTCGTCACACAGTGTGCTGTGTTCTGGGGCACCCACAGATGCCTCTCAAAACTCGGGCTTACTGAGAGGTCAGTTTATGTGGAACTAATTTTCATTGTAGTGCAGATTAGCTTAGATCCTTCGAGACAGGAAATCACTGAATAAAAATAAGTTTTTTGCTATGATCATCTCATATGTTTAGCTACTCTGGTCTGCTAATATTGAACTTCTCAAAACAAACAAAAAAGTGTTTTATATTCTCGTTGTATAAGGACTTACAAGTCCTTAAGATGGCACTCAGCTTATGAAAGGGGTTTTATGACCTGCTTGTGTGCTATGCAAAAAGATAGGATGTAAGAGGTACCTTTCAGTCCTGGGTCCCAGTGAGATCCGATTTGCAGAAACGCTAAGTTGTCCCAACTGCAAATCATACTGTGGAGGGATCTAATCTAAATATGAAAAAATGCTATGAACTCTTTCAAGTGTGCTAGAGTACTGGGCATTTGATTTCTTAGGGAATCTAGAATTATTAAGTGCTTTTCCTAGAGGAGGCAATTTTGTGAAAATCTTGATGACATGGGGAAACTGGGAATTTTTTTTCAAGGTTACTTGTCCTGGAAAGAACTTACGAGGGAAGCAGAAGGTCTATCAAAGTTTTGTGTGTTAAAGAGGTAAAGAAATGTACATAATCATTGCTTAGCAGTAGTACAAATTAGGTAGTACATAGCAAGTGTTCCTAGGTATGTTTTTGGAATATAAAATTGTATTTATATTTGAAAGATGAAGACTGTACCTAAAGTTAAACATTGCCAGTGCATCTTGCATGACATAAATGAATAGATGAAAAGGGATGGAGGAAAAAGGTTGAAAACAGAAATCATTATTATTCCTGATCTATTAAACAGGAGATAGGGATAAAAAGTCACAAAAAGACCATCAGACTGTGTTCTTACAAGGATGCCAAATGAAGGTTGCAAAACAAACCCTATTGCTGATACTCACTAATTTTACTTTTGGCTTCACATTAAAAAAAAAAAAATACAGAAATGTTGGTTTTTAAAAGGGTCCCCTTGTGTTTACCTGTGTTAAAAGATGCATTGTGAAGATTCATTAGCCAGTCTGTAAAAGAGCACAGAGGTGAAAACCAGGCAGTAAGTAAAAATCATTGCAGAGTTTTAAAACTGTTTGTATTTGACTAATGGACTCAGAACACTTTCTTGAAACTTTTGACAGACATGCACAGATCACAGGCATCATGTGCTCGTTATACTGTCTTTTAGGGTTTTGCTGAGTTTTCCCTTATTTTTTATCAGGAGTTATGCTTGGACATGGGTGTTACAGTTTTGGTTATAGTTATTCTATTTTTTTGCTGTCCTTTTGGTCGTTTTATGAATTTTGTATGATCTGTGATATATTCAAAAATGTGTTATTGTTATTGTCAGCAACCTTCTAAGTGTCTGGCTGATGAGAGCATTCACGGAAAAAAGTAAGAGAGACAGTATTTTAACATACACAGTGTTCCAAGATGGGGAAATCCATCATTCAGTCTCTGTTCTTCAGAAACTAATAAAAGGGCATGTTTTGGCTTTGTTTTTAACTTTTCAGATCACTTTTGAGAATTTTTATTCACTGTTAAAATAAGTTTCTTGAATTATTGCAAGGGGAGAGGGGGAATATCTGTTTTCTTTCTGAAATGTTTGTACTTCACTGTACATGTTATACAACCTGTTAAAAAGCTCTGCGCTTTTGGAGTTTCCCCTAAAGGTAGGTGTGCTAGCTGGGTGTACAAGAGCTTAAAGAATTACGTTGTTTGCAGAGTTATACAGAGAAAGCCATAAGTCAGAGCTTGAGCCTGATGGTCTTTGACAGCATTTATTCAACATTGTTCTTCTAAACCTGTTGTTAAGAACTGGGTCACGCAGAGCGGGTGCTAATGAGACAGGTTAAGGATTCCTCAGCTGTAGCGTATAAAACCGTTTCATCAAAGAGCATAATGCAGTTTTAGATGCATCGGTGTTCATTTCACTTCTTTTAGCAACATTTTCTTCTACAGTTAAATAGGAAAGCAGACTGCTCCCTGTGCTGATGATAATACAAACCCTTGTGTTTGCATAGTTTTTTCTTTAAGGAACAAATAAAGCCCTTGCAAAACAATTCTAACTTTGCTCCACTAGTGCCCTTGAGAAATTCCTTTGTTATAATTTCTATATACGAGGAAAACTATCCGGATTACTTTAGAGACTCTCTTTGGTGTTTTCAGAAGTGACTAGTGGCTTTGAAACTTTCAATATTACTTTATGTCAACTGGCATGTAAAAAGGGTATTCAAAATACATAGCAACATACATGTCCTGCTCATGGAAATTGTTGTTTAATTCTGAACATAGAACAGTGTGGGTTTTTTTTCCTATTTTTTCCATTAACTAGTGTTAATATAGATAATATAAGTGAAAAGTTACTTTACTGTGTAGTAGTGTTAAGTGATATAGTCTCTGTATTTCCAAGGTAATTTTTTTATGCTTCCAATGAACACGCTTGAGTTTTATGCGGTTTCCATGATGCCATATTCATAATTTGCATTTGAATTTGGATGTAAGATTCAGCAGTTTGAATACTAAAAACATCTGCATAAATATTACAGAGGGTGTATCTGTTTCTTATTTTGCTGTTATGTATATTAACACTTATTCTGAGTTCAAAGTATTAAAATCCAAAAATCTGTGGTTGATTAAAGTACCGAATAAAACGTTTTTGAACAGACAGTAAACAGTATGTTATGCCTTGTAGCATGCCCAGTTTAAATCTGTATTTTAAACTTTTCTACAGAGCACACCTGCAACGTCAATACCAACAGTGCAAGTACAGGGCCAGCAGATCAATTTGCAGCCGCCTTCGTACACCGCAGCAAGTCAGCATGCGGAGCAAATGAAGAAACCTGGACAGAACTTCATGTGTCTGTGGCAGTCTTGTAAAAAGTAAATGGCTCCTTTATTTAATTCCTGTTTACTAACAGATAGCAGATGCTTTATGCATAGAAAGCGATGGTACAAGTTCGAGCCATTCTGTTTCCCTAAGTTACCTTCTACTTTGTCAGCAGGGAAAAGGAAAAGGCTGAGGAAGCTGAAGCTGAGATGAGGGCAAAAAGCAAGATATATAACTGCTCTTAATAACCTTTCAGAGCATAAAATGCATATTTCCTGGCTTTCTTTTAATATGTTGATTCTCCAGTAACAAATATTTTCATGTAGTTACGTATTTTTACTTAACTAGCTCTGAAGCTGGTTCTCTGTATTGCAAATATAAAAATAGTTTACTGTACTCCAGTTACAAATCAAGTCTTGAAAGTCTTTTTTTTTTTTTTTCTAGTTTTTAATATCTTTCTTGTACTTTCAGTTTTGCAAGAGCAGGACGTGCACTTCAATGTCCTGGTCAAAGTCTTATTTAGAATGTGACTAACTGTAGTAATTATGGTACCTTTTGTACGCCATAGGATTCCATTGTCATGAAAGGAAATAAATGCGTGAAACAAGAAACTTGGCCTTAGTACTAGGTAGCAAAAGATTAGATTTTTTGTTTTGTTGTTTTTCTTTTTGTTAAGAAAAAAAAAAAGAGGAGTGAACGGAACAGACTTTTGTGAATGTATACTTATTAAACAATTGCGATAGCCCCATCTTACTAATATGTATATTTTGACACTGATTTTTAAAATACCATAGATTTATGAATGTGCTTAGTTTTCAGTGCAGGGTAGAGACAGATGAAACAAAGGTAGTTGTCAAATAGCCACTGTGGGGAAAAAAAAAGAGAAATTATGTAATGCATAGGATGGTCATGAAAAAGAGTGAGACATTTCATTATAGCTGTAGGAGAAGACAAAGGGAGCCTCGACAAGCAGATCCAGCAGAAAGCTGGTACATAGATGTTCAGAAAGTAGAGATGAAATGATGGAAAAATTAAAGTCTTTGGAGCTGATGGTGAAAAGGAGGTAATTGAATAGAACTTAGGTGAATACTGAAAGCTAGTTAATCTGTGTACCTTTCAAATTGTAGATTCTTTCTTTTATTCTTTCTCTTACAAACATAATTCAAAGATCATTAAGTCAATGGCAAGATATACTGGTTTTAGATGAGACTCCAACTGGCACTGTAAAGCTCTGGCATTTTTAAAAATGTTTGCCATATTTTCCCCTTCAAAGTAATTTTGTTTCTTTGGTAGGTGATGTTTCTCTGTGTAAGAAATACATACAAGGCTACTGAGATCCTTCACTTCAAATAAATGTAATTCTCTAGAGCTTTACCCTGCGGGCTATACCACAGCTGCATAAACACCTGTGCTGATATAAGAGGGGGTCTGCTGTGGTGGAAATGAGAAGCTAGGACTCATTCTTACGGTAGCCTTGGCAGTTTATACCATCTTTAAAAGTTTAATGAATTGCACTTTAGAAGCATGATTTAGTCACAAAGTTTCTTTTATACCTTAAGTTATTTGGGATGCATTGTATAGAAGTGAGGTGAGTGCTAATCATGGAACAAGCTAATATTGTCCACATGTGAACTAAGATGCGAATATGTGCAGACAAATCTTGAAGGGGAAGAGAAGACAGTACAATTACAATTACCTTACATTATCAGTGTAGGTCTATCTTAAATTATTCGTTCCAATACGTTTTCCTGATACTGAAGTTGCGAGCTGCAGGGCCCGTATTTCAGTATCTTAGCACCTCCACCCACAGCCTAAAAGCAATTTAGATAAATATTGCTCTAGCATTCTCTGTGGTGGGGAAAGAACCAGAGTGTTAATTCAGCATCCTCATCTTTTTTTTTTTTTTTTTCTATTCATGTATCTTCAACAACGTGAGTAGAAACAGGAGTATCAAACCCTCCTATAGGCATCCTGCTTCTTATAAGAGATATAAAAACCTCTCTCCTACTATTGAGATTTATAATGAAAACAATTATAATCTTACCTGCTTTTACTGAATTGTTTCTGCAGGACAAAAGAAGATTCTTGTGACTGGCTCATTAGCCTACTTTTTGAACTGTACATCCAATAGTTGGTTTCATTAATGTTTGATTAGCAATTTTTTCTCTAGCTATTAAGCAGGCAGGTTCATAATAGTAGAAGGTAGAACAGTGCAGTGTTTCTTTTGTGGTGTTTGCTGGCATTTAATTAACCAGAAGGATGTAACAGGAGGTGAATTTTGGTACAGTTATTTGCACCTGTTTCTTTGAGTATATTTAGTTTAATTCTAACAAAACATTAGCAATAAGTTTTCCTTCCGCAACGTATTGCAGGAGGCAGGGAAGACCTCCAATTCTGATTGTCAGTACAGTGTTATAAGTATGTTCTTTTCCTGCTCACTAACTGGGCTGCTGCGGTCAGCAGAACGCCAGAGGATTTTTTTCAGAATTTAATTTGCAAACCTTATACTAAGGTGTTTAAATAAAATGCAGCAGTGTTAGTAATGTAGTATATGACATGTTCTTTACGGTAGTGTCTGAAGGCCACAACCAGATCAGGTCCAGTTATGCAAATACTTGTAATGGTTGGCCTCTCCCAGATGAGTTCTAGATTAGTATCTGAAGTGGAAGTAAAACTCTCAGAGCTGTCAGTCAGCAACAGCACTCTGTTGCATTAAGGATGTAGCAGAAAATAGGTGTTTCCCTTTGAAGTTGGGCTGTCTGCAAGGGGCCCCTAATTGTATTCAGCTTGGTTTAAAAGCTGCTATTTTGTTTCACAGGTAGGTGGGAGATGTCTGCTCTTGAATTGCTTTGCATTTAAAAAAAGTAAATTGGAAATGCTATGGCATCTGCGCTGCCTGACAAGCCAGCTATTACTTTAATATTCTGTTCAGCAGCTGAACAGAACGATGGAGAAATTAAGTGCGAGACAAAGAGCTGAGACAAAACTCAACTGACCATATTCTCAGTACTTCAGACTTTTTCTATTATTGCTGCTTTAAGTCTTATGAACAAAGAGATATTTCTTTTCTGAATAAATTTATTAAAGTTCTGCAGGCTAATGCTGTAGATTCTGATTTTTCAAGTAGAGCAGTGAATTTATTATACCATGAATGACTTAACATAATTGAAGTAGCTTTATTTTTCTTAAAATAAAGCATATCGAATAAAATGCTTCCAACTCCATTTTGGGCTTCACTTATGCTATGAAATTTGTTCAGTCCATATTGGGGATTATTCGTGAATAGGTCTGTGCCAGACCGAAGTTTACATACTGACTTGCCCCTTTATTGTGGGGAGAGCTTTTTCCGTCCTCTGAAATATCAGCTTTTGCTGTTGAGCAAATGTAGATCTAAAGCACTGTATTTTCACTTCCTACTATGGGCTCACTGGATGAAGAACAAGAGGAAGGTATTTCTCCTCCCTCTTTCTTTCAGGAAGAGCTGACTGGTAGGGAAAAGATGAATACTTTTTAAGAAAGCAGTGTTTATTGCCTATCAGGAAAATAATTGCCATATTACAGGCAGTTATTGCAATAGTATTTAGCTTATAACTAAGACGTTGCAATAGGATTCAGCTTATAACTGAGACTTGTCTTGGGATGAAGTTAACTCCTTGACACCTGTGTGGGTTTCAGGTAATAGTATCTGTTCACTTAGACCTACGTATTGATTGCAGGTATGTTTGTATAATGAACAGTATTGAAATGAGTGGTGGGATATGGAAGGAGGTGACTGGATTAAAGCACCTTCTAGTCATTCGTTCATTCATGTGCTAGGAGTTTTGACCTGAACCAGTCCATAAACAGCCATGGGTTTAAGATGTTGCTTTCTCCTTGGCTGCTTACCGTGAATCTTTAGTTGGAGGTTATCTGCATCTTGGCACCGTTCAGTCAAACATCTTAATGCAAACATTTTTCTTGTTAATTGAAACTAAAATACAGGCAGGTGAACCGGAGTGACGTGAGGTGGGTGCATGTGTTCCCTCTTCAGTCAGACTGCTAGAGCAGGAGTCTCCCACAAGAGTGTGAAGACAGCTTGTGATAATGACTTCTCAAATGGCAGCAGCTAGGTTACTAGACCTCTTCTGCCCAAGCCTTAAGTGTACTGACAGACTGGGTTAGCAGCTTGCAATTCACTTCAATGCAGCTGAGTCTTGTTTTGTTTATTTTGGCTGTTTTTATTCTGTTGAAATGAAGAATGTAATTTGTAGCACTTGGTATGTATTTTAAGGTATGTTGAGGCTAAAAAGTCTTTTAAAGTTATCTGCTGTTTTCATCTAATAGATTTTAAAATCTGGTGATTCCCATTACCGTCTGATAAAAATCAAAATAGCACATCTTTTGTTGTCTGCATGTCAATTTGAAAATAGAGTTTTAAGACTGACTTACCAGTTTTCTGGAGTGGCATTCATAGTGAATTGTAATTTTTCTACCACTTCAGAATGGAAGAAAACTCTTAACAGGGTGAATTCACTGTAAGGTATCTCATACCTATGCTTTCACCAAATAGAATATGGAGAAAACGCACAGGAAATATATGAAATCCAACGTTTTTAGCTGTTGACAGTTTAGTACTATATTTTGCTTGAGTTGAAGAGAACTTATCTGCTGGAATTAACATACATTATTTATTCAGTAAAGCTTAAATAAAAAAATAGATCCATAATATTTAAACAGTGTTCAGCAAAATCGTACTGACATTTATTGGTAGCTAACTGGTAATATATGTACATGTTCTTCCCTTTAAATTTGTATGCCTTTTCATCATTGAATATTTCTTTTCAGAAAAGAAATTTTAGCCGGTATTGGCTTATATTTGTGATATTTGTACTTTACCACTAACTGTGAGGGGGGAAAAAAAAAATTACGACCTTTTCTTTTCCTCCTCTTCTTTTTTACTTGTAGGTGGTTTCAAACACCATCACAAGTTTTCTATCATGCAGCAACTGAACATGGAGGAAAAGATGTCTACCCAGGCCAGTGCTTATGGGAGGGATGCGAACCTTTCCAGCGGCAGAGGTTTTCATTCATTACCCATTTACAGGTGCAGATTTTATTTCACATTTTATTTCAGAAAATAGTAGGAATTTCATGGTAAGTTTTCACACACCTTTCTCACTGATTTCCTTTTTTTTTTTTTTCTCTCTCCATCCAGGATAAGCATTGTTCCAGAGATGCTTTGCTTGCAGGATTAAAGCAAGATGAACATGGACAAGCAGGAAATCAGAAACCTTCCAATAAGTAAGAGACCTGAGTCTCATTAGCAATGGAGGGGGGGAAGAGAAATCATTGAAAGGACTTTGTGTATTTATAACTTGGCTTATCAGGTGCATCTCTACATAGTCTGCAACAGTCAAATTTGACGTCATTTACGGTGACACAAAATGAGCAAGAGAGGAATTACTTTGTGATGTGAGAGATATGGTTGCAATTTTAAAAAGGATAGGTAGTTCTTTAAGGTATGTTGGTCAGTACTCTGTGACAAACATTGTTCTCCACATGTTCTCCTGATTTTTCCCAGCCAGACAGCATATTATAGCTTCTATTGCAACAGAAAAATGCTGGTAATTAAATTGAAGGTTACTTGCTGTTTACAGTGCAACTGTTTTAGTGCTCTTAAACTACAGCTGAGTTGGATTGTCTTGTAACTTGCTGTGTTCCTTCCAGATTTGTGATCTAAATTTGGGTTGATTTGATCCAGGGATTCTTGTAATTGGGCAGTGCAACCCCATTGCTGTGGGTTTGTGACGATGATGGAGTTACATTGGAGTTATTCAGAGCTCAGTTACTTGTGTAAGTGTACCAAGACTAGGGCTTTGTTAGTAGCTAAATAGAATCTCTTTGTTGCAAGCCAAAGATACAATTACCTCATCCCAGGCAGATTTTGTAGTCTGTTCTGTGGCTAGTTCAATTGCTACAAAGCAGCTGGCGGCTGCAGAGAAAGACAACTGAGTGTGAAAGCCCCGCCATATAAGTAATATAGTTACTTATATTAAAAAATAGAAGGACCTCCCCCCCCCCCCCCCCAAATTTTAACGCTGACTTACGATTGCCTTGTGGTGCCTTATTTCCTTACACTGAGCAGCATTCAGACCTCTGAAAACCACAGAATGAAGAATGATGGTAATGTAGTCTTAAACACTTGATAAGTGGGAAGTAAGTCGTACATAAATCTGCTACCATGATACGATCTTAACACTGCTCTTTCAAAAATGCTCCATCACACAGATAACATATCCAATGGTTTTGTGTCCTTGCAGGATTCTTTAGGGTTGACACACATAGGCATAATACAAAAAAAATTTCATACATCCTCTCTTCTGAGGCAGAATTCCCTAATTAGGTCAGATTCCGAAAGCAGGAATTTATGCATACCCAGTTCCCACTTAAATATTGAAACTGCCATACTACAAGATACTAAGGATATGATTTCAGAAGATGAATTGAAGTAAGAGCTTCCTACTGCTCAAAGTAAGAGATTCTGCTCTCCTTGCCATCTTTTTCCTTCTCACATCTATGCATTCTCATACATGCTTACAGAGAATTGGCTTTAGCTTTTATCTGATTGTATTGTAAACCAACTCTATTAAAACAAACAAACAAAACCCAAAAACTCATCAAGGAAAAAGTGGATTTGCCAGATTAATGAGTTGATTGCACTTATGTTGAAGTCAGTGAACACCTGTGCAGGAGGGAGACTGGAAAGGAAGAATGACATAATCACAGAATCACAGAATGGTTGAGGTTGGAAGGGACCTCTGGAGATCATCTAGTCCAACCCCCCCTGCTCAAGCACAGTCCTCTAGAGCATATTTCCCAGGATCGCATCCAGACGGGTTTTGACTCTCTCCAGCGAAGGAGACTCCACTACCTCTCTGGGCAACCTGTTCTAGTGCTCTGTCACCCTCACAGGAAAGAAGTTTTTTCTCAGGTTTAGGTGGAACTTCCTATGCTTCAGTTTCTGCCCGTTGCCTCTTGTCCTGTCGCTGGGCACCACGGAGAAGAGACTGGCCCCATCTTCTCGACACCTTCCCTTCAGATACTTGTAGACATTGATCAGATCCCCTCTCAAGTCTTCTCTACTCCAGACTGAACAGGCCTGGCTCTCGCAGCCTTTCTTCATAGCAGAGATGCTCTAGTCCAGTGCTCCATCTTTGTAGCCGTCCGCTGGACTCGCTCCAGGAGCTCCATGTCTCTCTTGTACTGGGAAGCCCAGAGCTGGACACAGTACTCCAGCTGAGGCCTCCCCAGGGCTGAGTAGAGGGGCAGGATCACCTCCCTCCACCTGCTGGCAACACTCTGCCTCATGCAGCCCAGGATCCCACTGGCCTTCTTGGCCACAAGGGCACATTGCTGCCTCATGCTTCACTTGTTGTCCACCAGGACTCCCAGGGCCTTCTCTGCAGAGCTGCTTCGGAGAAATGAGACCTTTCTGTGTCACTACCCATGAGCAGTTAATGCTACTCAGCTGTGTCATGAAATCATACTTTTAGAGGTTGGTTGTGCATTTCCTTCACTCTCTTCCCTCACATCTCTATCACCTCTCTTTCCTCAAAAAGAAGTCAACAAACAGTAAAGCGCATACTTGAATTACGTGTAACGCACTATCATCTTACAGTCCTGTCCCAGAGTTATTTTAGCATAGCTGAAGAGAGCATCAAACTACGTGATGGAGACAGGGCTTTATGGGATAATTTGCTTTCCAGGACCAATGACTTGTGAAATGAAACCCTAAGCTTATTCCAGCAGGCCATCTCAAGTTGGCTGCATTGTCAACTCTTTACCACACCTTGAAGCTGGCTTGTAAGGTGTTGCCTTAATTTACTTCTTGCTTAGCCCTGGAAACTTGTCAGGTATGTCAGCACACTGCTGATATTCCATATGGTTCAACTCTCATTTGGAGCTGCAACAACTTAGAGAACTGTTGCTGGGATGAAGCATGTGTAAGCCATCAAATTCCAGGCATGCAGCTTCTTATGACAGTGATAGCTGCCAACTTCCTTTGTCTAATCCCTCCGCCATTTAGGAAAATTACACCCACCACAGGGAGTGCAGCTACTGTGCGTTATAGTGGGGGAAGTAAAATCTGTGGAACACAGTGTAACAAACAAAGGCACGTTCTCTTAATCGTCATTTCTGTCCGTCATAACACCATACCTACTTGAAACAAGCACTAATGGCTTTTGCTAGAACAAGGAGGCAGAGTTAAGTTGCATTGCAGGGTTGGTTGTATGTCATACGTCTGTATTTCTCTGCTTTTAAGGTTGTATGATATTAACTCTTCCTCTTCTGGTTTTCAGAGATAGCTGAATATAGCATTCTGGAAGGTCAGGTCGTGCTAGCAATTAACTTCACTGGCTGCCGCTTGTGCATTTGAGTCATTTTGGATTCATGCAGCTGATTTCCTTCCCCCCCCCCCCCCTTTGTTGCCACTGAAGCGAAGGTTGTAGTTTGAGCTATCAAAGATATCCTTCAGGTAGCATGGAGTGGGGCAGGGGATAACTTTTATCACAAGGCAAATGGTATGGTTTGACATTAAATTGATAATATAATTAAATAAATTTAAGAACTCCAGAAGTTTCTTGGAGAAGCACGCTTGTACAGGCTTAAATCAGTCCAGTTCAGATCTTAGTAACTTTTTATCAACAACCTTTATTTATTTATTTTTTTTCAAAATCATAAGGAGAAGGCAGCTTTTTTTTTTAAAGTATATGTTTGCCAAATTTGTCACAGTTGTCCTTTTCTCAATCAAGGCAATAGTATTTCAACTTTCTAAGTCTTATTATGTTAGTTGTCTAAGAGGCACATTCAGAACAGCCTCCGTAGATGAATCTTTGTCCTTCTCAATATGAAGAAAACAAAAACATTGTAAAAACTAGAGTGGAAAATGAATAATTACCTTACTGTGATCCTCGGTCTCCTATAAAAAATATATTGTTGCCCAACAGTTTCTTAACTCACTCCCTGTCCTTCTCTTCCCTTCCTAAAGATTTTCAAAATCTAATTTCTATTCAGGAGAGGATGGCAGTGTGATTATGATTAAAGATTTTAGGGAGGACATCTGTCTGTTGATGGTTCATTTTTTCTTATATATAACTTGGACCCTTTTGCTTATTTGTAACCAGGATTTCTTCTTAGAATTTCAAATTATGAAGAAGTCTTTCTGAATGCAGACTTCAGGTTTTAAGCTTAGAATATCCACTTACCCTGAAAGATTCCTGAATAACTTTATTACAAACTAACTTTAAATTTAAAAAATAGAACATTTACGCTATCTCTATGCTACCTTTGCAAGTAAGCACTACTGTATATTTCTACCTGAAATGTTCTAACTGGTTTCTACTAGAGTATTAAAAGACTTGATAATAATATCGTTTAATATACTGAAGCTCAGTGATATTTTTCATCATTGATACAACAGTTTTTTCCTTTGACGTGATATTATGACACTTAAAAGACTTTTAAAGAAAGACTGCATATTTACACAGTCTAAGCTCTAATTGTATGAGAAATTCTGAAGCTTTACATGAAATAGAGCTTTGACTGCAGTGTTAATGCTGAAAAAAGATTTACTTCTGTTATGTTTATCTGTAGCAGCTCTCTAAAATAATTTATTATATGCTTATTATATGCTTAATTTATTAATCTCAATTTGAAAGCTGCAGTAACAGGTAATTGGTTTTACAAATGTTTGATCTGATTTAACAATTAGATGTTTTATGCCCTAGATCATAACTTAAATCATGTTACTTAAAAGTACTTCCCACTAACCAAAATTAATGTCTGTCTTATATTGTCCTAATGTGTAGTGGTCACAATGAGCTGAGCCAGGTTTTAAACAGCCGTATTTTAAGGACATTCTCTGGCCAAATCTCAGATGACATTTGCATAGCGACTATCACTGTTCCTATTAAACCTTCACTGATAAAACATTCCTTTAAATAGGTACTCTTCAGAAGCAGTATCTATGTCATTAGTACAAGATGTTACCCAAATGTCATGGGTAATGAGCAGGACTTCCTGAAGAGAAGTGTTTTGTCATGTGAAATAAATCCCATGACTCTTCTGAAGGCTTCCCACCAAGGCTTCTCTCTGGAGAAACAAAAGATACATCAGCACCGAATACTAAGGGCTCTTTATCTCTCTGAGAGAATCGGTCAGAAACTTGTCGAAATAATTTTTAAGAGGTGTTAATCTACTAGAAAGTGGTGCAAAACTTATATTTAATAATTCTCTCTTACTAATGTAGGCAGCCACCTGCGGGGGGTACTGCCTCTACCCCCAGAGCACAGAAGGCCATTGTGAATCATCCGAGCGCTGCCCTCATGGCATTAAGGAGGGGATCAAGAAACCTTGTCTTCAGAGATTTCACAGTAAGTATTACTTGGCTTGAGTATTAGATAGCAGTTGTTGCCTTTTGCTATGGGATTTTTAATTTTTTTCCCCCTTTCTTTTTGTAGGATGAAAAAGAGGGACCAATAACTAAACACATCCGGTTAACAGCTGCCTTAATATTAAAAAATATTGGTAAATACTCAGAATGTGGTCGCAGGTAAGCATCATATAATTCTTCTAATACCAGTGGGCAGCGTTCTTTCTGTACTTTTGCGTACCGCATGATAAGTAGGTTTTAAATGTGAGTCTTTAAAAAACAACATGTATATTGAAAGTACAGGGTTTTTTTTTTTTTTTTTAATCAGTTCTGCATTGTTTAGTTCTCCACACAAGCACTCTACGTCTTCTTATCTTAGACAACATTTGTGATCCAGACTTGTGAAACGTATCTGGTAAATGTGACAGATTAAGCTTTTGGAGAGAAACCAGAGAAGCTTTTGCTGTGGGTCTGTCCCTTTTCCTCCTGAAGGAGATACTGTGTAACTCTGAAAATTAATTCTCCTGTAAGAAGTCTCACTGGCAGTACCCTTTTATCTCAACCTGAGAAAGAGATGAATTATCTTTTACAAAGATTCTCTTAAGTTTGTGGAATAACGCACAGTCACATTCTGTACCCATTGCCTTTTGGTACTTTCCCCTCCAAATTTGGGTTAATTCAAATGAACAGCTCCATCAGGTTTTCTCTACTTGTAGAAAATCCATCAGAGTAAGTAAATAGAACAATGCTGACTTGTGGTACTAAGAAATGGTCTTTATAGTAGGGAAGGAAAAGTAGGTAGTTACTGTGCCAGTGATCACAATGCACGGCAGTCTTGTTTTTCTAACAATTTACAGGCTGGATATTTTCTCATTTTTAGTTTGCTTTGTTCCACAGCTGCATAATGAAGTAATTATTTCTAATAAATATTTGTTAATTATGTCTAAAGCCTGGCAATTGGGAGATTTCCTGGTTCTACTTCTAAAAAGGAATCTTAGGACTAGTTGTAGAGCTCTTACTGCTGTCTTCAGCTACCTCATTGGAGGTTTTAGTGAAGACAGAGTGAAACTCTGTTTCGAAACGAGAGCACAGTGAAAGGGCCAACAGGCAGAAGTTGCAGCAAGGGAAAATCCGATTAGATATCACAGGGGAAAAAAATAATTCACAAGAGTGGTCGGATATTGGAGCAAGCTGCCCAAAGAAACTGCGCAATCTCTATCCTCTTAGATATTCAACACAAAACCGGATGTAATGCTGAACAATCTCTTCCAACTTAAGAATTGGCCTGGCTTTGAGCAGGGGTTAGGCCACATTGCTTCCAGAGGTCCTCTATAACTTGAGTTACTCTATGATCTCAGGTTTCATAGATTTAAGATAAGTCTAAACCTTTAGACCTTTAACATATAATCTTCATAAAGTATTTTTTAGCACTTTTATGACCATTAATTCTCAATTCTTGCCTCTTTCAGTGTTAAAA